>NC_141698.1:835674473-836874473 GCF_964263255.1 Lissotriton vulgaris
TTTGACTACTACTTCTTGTTGTACAACACCTTTTAATAGCTTCCAAAAACTTCAACTTCTTTGTGAAGGTAAGATATAATTTTTAAAAACGAAATATATTGTGCACTATAACTTAATATAATAGAATTTTTCTGCTACGTATACACTATCCCTCTGTAGTAGTAATGTATTTAGATAGACTTCTCTGTTATAGTTATGAATGGAGTTAGGCTTGTCTTGGTTAAATCACATACACTTTTTTATAGTCCTATTTCCACTCTGATACTATACACTGCCAAAAGATAAATTCACTGATAAAAAATGACTATCTAAAATTAATCCCAACAGTGCCCTATCTCTACTAATATATATTTTCTTATTCAAAATTTCAGGCAAAATGGAAGGCGAACAACAAATTTCATTTTCGATTGAACTGAAGGAGAGCAGCCAAGACAAACTTGATGACTTTATGGATGACAGTAGAGACCACGAACTTCTACAATGTGTTGAAGCAGTAGACAACTTGCTTGAAAATGAAAAACAATTACACCCTATAATAAATTATGACATTTCTGACAATGAAATGTTAGAAAATTTAATAAAGTATGAAAAACAATGAAAATAACAAAAATAACTTTAAAAATAAAGACAACAAAAAAAAAAAAGAAAAAAAACCAAACAATTAACATACAGTCTTTGAAAAGTGTATCATTCTATTATCCTTATAGTACGCTGCCCAGAACGCTTTCCGGTTCGCGTACTAGACGCTCATCGCGAAAAAAAAAAATATATATATTTTTTTGGACCCTGCTGGGCCCTTTTAAAAACACCACATAAAACCTAGGGGGTCAGGGAGGATCTACTATGCCCCCTTATGGAAATTTCCCTCTTTGTTTTGGCCTCCTCTTGTCTCTCGATCCTACCGAGAGAGAAGATGGCGGCTGCACCGGACTGTTTAGAATGTTGACAAACACCGAAGAGCCAATCAGCTTTCCGTGCGCAAAGTTCCGATAAGCGAAAAGTACGCGAACCGGATCGCTGCCCGGACCGCTGTTACAGATATATATCTTGATTTAAACGTTAATTTCTCAAAATCCACTGGAGCACATATATTGAGACCTAGCAAAGGCACATCGGCCTAACAGTCCCTACAATTTTGCCAAGTTTCGTGCAAATCCATTCAGCCGTTCGGGCTAAAAGTGAGTCCAACCGCCCTATGGAAATTAACATGGGAAAAACGCGTTTTGGGACCCCCCTTTTTTCTCGGGCCCCCCTTGATGAAACCCCCCCAAATTTTCAAGGGCTGCTCAGAAACAAAATGTGCCATTTTCCTGAAAATTTCAGCCAATTCCGTCCACAAACGCCAAAGTTATTAGACATAGAATTTTCAGAAATCCCATAGGGAAAAAATCCTAACTATATATACCTACTGGCGACCGCCAGTAGGTAATATATATACATATATATATAATAAAGGAATTTCCGTAAAAGAAAAGAAGAGAAGAACATTAATATCAATCTAAATGAAAGCTAGAAAAGAAAATACATTGGAACTATCTTACAGCTATACAATTGGAGATACAGGTAACAGGGATTCTTACTAGAAGGGTAATACATTTTGTAGGTACATCATTTACAAGTGTATTTTATGTTGCAGGAGAATAAAAGTATTGCGCAACCACATAGGAAGGTGTAGAGCAATCTTATTTTCCATAATAGATAACATAAAGAGAGCAGCAAGACACTGTGGATTGACAGGTATTTAAGGAAGGTACTGTTAATAGTTTTTCCCAATAAAAATTGTGGTTGTTACATGATGTTTTTGGGTTGCAGGAAATCTTGAAGGGCACAATTCAAGACCAGTCCAAAAGAAGTGAAGCAGTGCAGTCTCTCTTTTCTTCCAACTCCCCTTTCCCCCTCTTTGCTTCTCGTGAGCCTTGCATTTGCGGTAGTCGAGTAGGGTATTGAGGAATAGTCATCCACTCCTGTGGAACATCCAGGTTCAGGTTTAGGTACTTGACATGGGTCTTGTTGTCTGGTCCACTGAATTGTTATTATTTTAAGCCATGGCACTCATTCCAGTAGGACTAGCCAAAGTATGGGCATTATTTCCTGCTATTCAAGGCTTACACTAAGGAACTACAGGACTAATTGTGAAAAGAACGGGCAATGCATCTGGGACATTTACAGTTTGTGAAGTCAAAGGGGCTGTCATACCTGACGATTCCCCCATAGGACCCGGATTCATATTTAATCATGCTGAAGGCACATCAAAAATTCATGGGCACATACATATTAGGCATTGTACAGAGGTGGGTGATTTAAAAGTAACTCAGTTAGAAAGTCAACATTTATGTCACTATCGCTGTCCTCAGCTACATTCTCTGTGTCATCTGTCTCTATATTTTTTCTTCTCCTTTTGTTTACCTTTCCTCTCTTCTGCGGTTAGGACAGGGTAAAGTATAGCTCCCTCCATCATAACAGTTCTCCAGGCTTAATGTTCTGCATTCCATCTAGCCTCCGCACAAGTGCGTATGACTTTCTTGACTCTGCCTTGATATCGGTCTCAATACGCCACATGTTCCCGGGCATTAAGTGCTTGGAGTTGTGTAAGTTTAGGAGACAGCTTCATTTCCCACATTATCCTTCTCAAATTCTCAATAGTTCTCAAATTAAATGTCCCATAACGAGGAAATTGCAATGCACCATCTTTCTCAGTAATTTTATGCAATTGTTCGAACCAAAGGCATGTGTGGAAACCCTCTTCTACTGCAATAATACAACCTGGTGTAGCTTTAGGTGCGCCTCTATTCCCTTTCCAACAGGGGCAGTCACATCTCCCCTTATCATGCTGCAGAATGCAGCACACATAGAAAAAGGAAAGCACGAGGAGAAATTAAAACATTTCTCCTTGTTGCGCCTCCCTAACGCCACCCCTGGGGTGGCGTTAGGTTCTGACGCATTCCCAGGTTTACGGTTTCTTGTAAATCTGAGAATGTGTCGGTTCCATTGGTGGTGGGTGGGAACAACCACTGCAGCACCCATTTAACGCCACATTCACGCAGTGTTCTGCATGAAAGGGGCGCATATTTATAAGGCCATAAAAAGCCACGTAAAATGGCTTTACGTGGCCTTATAAATATGCAGTGGCACATCGCACATTGCACCACTGGAACTTCAAAAAAGTGACGTTCGGGTGGCGCACAAGTGCCGGTTCATTTTCCAATCAATAATATGCAATTTTCACAAATTACTTTCAGTGAAACCAGTAAATGATTTCTCACCCACAATTCTCCATTCGAAGATCACAACCAATTCCAGTACAGCTCTCTATGATGTATTCAACCAATACCAGTGGGGCTCTACACCATCAGACATATATCCGCGCGGCACACTGTGACATCAATCTCACTCCTTGCAGCGGCTCTCCCTCCTTTACAAGTTCCCAGGCAATTCACGCAACCCAATGCAAGCAATTCCAACAACTAACTTTGTTTTGCTTACCTAAAGAAACAAAATATTATTCATACACATGAGAGTCAATTCGGGACAACACTTTCCGACCTTTTCTAACATTAATTTCCCGCAAAACCTTGGGTTGCGGGATCTCACTCTGATTGATACAGTTATTCCCTGTGCACTGAGATCTAATATACCAACCATGTCTCATGACCACACAAAAATAAAGTCACTATCTTTGATAATGCTATTTACGATGTCTAAGGACAAGCACCACAACACAGCAGACAACTACATCCAGTGTCTTCTACAATGAAACTTACCACATTGGTATATATCCCGGATTCTTAGGAGTTAACGGACCCGATAACCACGTCAACTTCTCTGCATTAAGCACCACATTCACACATCAACTGAAATCAGCTCTGCATAACACAATACAGCCATTTCAAAATACCGCTAAGCATAAGCAATAGCAGCCCGCAACCCTATTTATACTCACACTCCTCCACTGCTGCAAGTAGTTTCAGAACTACGCCAAAACTACAAATAGAGCGCGCCAACGCTAGGCGCCGCACGCACGATTGGCTCCTGAGGCGAAAAGCCGGGAGCGGGGGAAAACTTCTTTTTAAAAATGTTGGTGATATAATACTGTGTTCTTAACTCTCATCTCCACCTACCAGCATCTCTTGGCTTCACAGAAACAGCGCTACTCGCTGCAACGATCCCCTTCCTCCAGCCGCCATTCCCGAGGGCGAGGCGAGACACGCCCCCTCGGCTGGCCACGCCCCCTCCAACCTCCTGACCCACCGGCACAAAGCATGTGTCTGGGTAGGAAGCGCAGCGGGCGCGACGTTTGCGCGCCAAAGGCGCGCCTAAGGCAAGCCCGTCTGCGCCCGTCCGCGGCCGGACGGGGCTAGGGGCACGACACTATGCCAAAATGATATCTTATTCCTCACAGGAACTCATCGCCCTCCAAGGCCACTGGCCACTTCCCGATCCCACCCGCAGGCTCGTCTCCTCATTAGGCCTCGCTTCTTCCTCTTCCTCCCCCACGACTCCACACCCTCCGTCGCATACCCCCCCGTCACCTTGTCCCCCCCCACACGACACTCACCCCATCACTCCGCCTTTGTCTGTATTCCTACTCAACACCAGGTCAGCGGTCAAGCACCACCACAAGCTGTTCGTCCTTCTCGATTCAGAGAAACCTGACCTACTGCTCTTGACCGAAACCTGGTATTGCGATTCCTCCCTCCCGGTTCTCCTGGCCACCCTACCCCCCTCCTATGTGGCCTTACGTGCCGACCGCCCAGCAGGTAGGGCTGGTGGTGGGGTCGCCTTAATCGCTCGGTCGGAATTGAACTTCCAATCACTCCCCTTTCCCCCTATCCCCCCTGCTGACTTTTTGGTAGTCCGTTCTCTTTTATCCTCTCCTCCTATCACTTGCCTCTTAATGTACAGCCCTCCTCAGCCTTCGCCCTCATTCCTACCGGCATTTCAAGACCTGTTGGCCAACTTGGTGGTCAACTACGCCTCGGTCTTGGTGCTGGGAGACTTCAATTACTGGCCCTCAGACCCACATGAGTGTACGGCCTCAAAAGAATTCACAGAATCTCTTCTGTCTCTCAGCTTTGCACCGCATATAACTGTCCCTACTCACTCCCATGGGCACATACTCGACCAGGTCTGGTCCCTCAACCTCCCAGTGGCTTCGGCGGCAGTCTCTCCCTGCCCCTGGTCCGACCATGCCCTCATCTCCCTCTCCATTCCCCGCAACCCGGTATCAAAAGCCCCGCATGCCAAAAACACCTGGGCGCGGAACTGGAACAGACTGGATTTTCCCTCCCTGACCTCCCTGCTTCGAAACTCCACTCCCACCCTCTCTGGCTTATCATCTGCCTCTCAAGCCAAGGCCATAAACACCTGGCTGGCTGGTGGCTGTGATTCAGTGGCTCCCCTACGTCGCATTTCCATCCGTCGACCTAAGGACTCCAACAGATGGTTTAACGACCACCTAAAAGAGCTTAAACTGAGCGTCCGACGGGCGGAGAGGCAATGGAGGAAAAATTACTGTCCCTTGTCAAAAACTCACTTCCTCACATCACTGGCCAAATATAAAACAGCAATCCTCGCCGCAAAAACTACCCATTTCTCTGCAAAAATAACGTCCGCTGAAAATAAACCCAGGGAAATTTTTGGCATAGTGAATGACCTGGCATCCTCAGATCGAACCTCACCCCAAATCCCTCCCTCCCAGTTTCTTTGTGATCAACTCAACACCTATTTCCTGGATAAGATCGTTACCATCAAGTCCAACATTCCACCACCTTCACTTGCATTTGTTGATCCTTCCCCCCCCACCGTTCAATGCCCTCTCACCTCCATTCCCCCCCTTACCCAGGAATCATTTCTGGAGATTCTTCCCAAAGTGAAGTCGGGGTCTCCGGCGGATGTCTGCCCGGCACGTATCCTGCAGCAAATTTACTCCTGCTGTTCTGAACCCCCCATCGTTTTCCTCAACAGCTCCCTAGCACAGGGTGTAGTGACCCCCGCGCTAAAGGCAGCCACTATAGTACCCATCTTGAAGAAACCTGGCGCGGACCCTTCCATCTCGGCCAACTATCGCCCCATCTCCCTGCTGCCCTTCTTGGGCAAGGTGATGGAACGCAACGTCACCGCGGTACTCAGCGCCCATATTGAGACCAATGGGGGGCTGGCATCTCGCCAGGCCGGTTTCCGTCCCAGACATTCGACCGAATCGGTTGTGGTCTCAGTCCTAGATAACCTCAGAAAGGGTATGGATGATAACAAACACCAGGCACTGGTCCTCCTTGACTTGTCCGCCGCCTTTGACACGGTGGACCATACCATCTTACTGTCCCGTGTCAGGGCGGCTGGAATTGGGGGATCAGCCCTGGTTTGGCTCTCCTCCTTTCTGAGGGACCGCACCCAGGCAGTGCGGCTAGGCGACTTCTCTACCACTCCCCTCCCTGTCACTTGTGGTGTTCCCCAGGGATCCTCTCTTTCCCCCCTGCTTTTCAATCTCTATATCTTCCCTCTTATCTTCGCGCTCCAGCAGCTGGAGGTCACCGTGTACAACTACGCGGATGATCTCCAGCTCATCTTCGATCTGTCCTCCTCTCCCCTTTCTGTCTCTAACTTCCAGTCTACAATGACATTCATCAGGGACTGGATGAACCACAACCACCTTAAGCTGAACCCGGATAAAACCGAATTGGTTCTCACCGGTGGTTCATCCAGCCCCTGGAACTCCCTCTTCTGGCCCCCCTCTCTTGGGCCCGCACCTTCCCCCTCAACCACTGTCAAAACACTGGGTGTCAAAATGAATAATCAGCTCACTCTCCACTCACAAATCAGCTCCGTGGTCTCCTCTTGTTTCCTCACTCTCCGCACCATCCGCTCTGTTTCCCGCTTCTTCTCCCCTCAGGCACTCAAGATTCTCATGGCCGCCCTGGTGATATCAAGGCTGGATTATGCCAACGCCCTCTACCATGGCATTCCAGCTTACAGCCTGCGAAGACTCCAGTCGATCCAGAACCAGGCGGCCCGGCTGGTTTACGGCCTCCCGCGCTATCACCATTCCACCCCCCTTCTTAGGGAGCTTCACTGGCTTCCCGTAAAAGAACGCTCCCTTTTCAAGACTGGTTGCATGGTCTTCCAGGCCCGCCAGGGCACTGCCCCCGCCTTCATCTCTTCTTTAATAAAACCATATGTTCCCACAAGAGAGCTCCGGTCTTCCTCTAAGTCCCTTCTTCAGATCCCCCGCTTCACACGTAAAAAGTGGAGTGGGGCCAACTTCTCCACCTTGGCTCCAACATTCTGGAACTCCCTCCCTGACCATCTCCGTTCTGCTACCCAGTACCTCTCCTTTCGCAAAGATTTAAAAACCTTCCTCTTCAATCAGTCTTTCCCCGCTTAGCTCTTCATTCCTATCACTCCTGTCTTTTCCCTCAGCTGCCGATCCTGCCCACTAGCGCCAAGAAACCGCATGGTGTACGCTGCGCTTTAGAAATGTTTTAAATTAGAAATTAGAAATTAGAACTGCTCGAACATCTTCAATCCTTCAACCAAACCAGGGGCATTTGGGGTGTGGGCTGGGCTTTGGGAATTTCTAGAGAGGACACCCTATCTCCCTCGGGCCAGTGGAAAACCATCCAACGTGCTACCAGATTTGATTCAGAGTTTTCTGGGCCCACTTGCTAACCATTGGTCCTCCAATGGACCTTTTTATCCGTCTGAGAAGTAACAGGAGCTAGTATTGACAGCCAATCAAATTTGGCTACACAATGAGGTCAAGGAATCGGTATCCAAGTTCCAAAAATGTTTATTACAAGTTAATAATCAAATTCAAATAAACTCTCAGCACCATGCTTTAAAGATACAGAGTGACAACAGGGATCCCCAGATGTCGAAAGAAATTAAGGTTACTTAGTATCAAACAGACAAGCGGCTCTGAGATGGATATACAGAACAATGCTCTGATGCTCAGAGAATAATCTATCGTTCTCTGATGCTCAGAGAATAATTTAAGGTTCTCTATCCTATAAATTAGTAATCTAAAATTCAGACTCCAGAGAATGGTTTAGGAAAAAAATGGTTCTAGCAATAAAGGAAACTCCATAAAGGAAGTCAGGTCAGGACAAAAGAAATAAAAATAGCAAAGGGTTAAAACTCGGAAGCTTGGCCAAGATTCTTCTATGGGTCAAGTGTAAGTGTTAGTCTGAGCCACACTCAATTGAAAATCTGAAAAATCATTGGACCTAAAACCCTCTCAAAGTCCATCAATCTAGCAATGTCTCAAGAAAGGAGAGAATCAAGGAAAGGAAAAGTGTCTGCAGGAATCTGATCAGCTCCGAGGCAAAGTCAGAAAGGAATCTGAGAAAAAGTCCAAGGGGAATGGTGTATTATAACATGTAAAGTTCATTGGGCAACACTTCCCTCGATCACGCTATCAGGGGTCTATTAAAATCCATGAATCATCAAGTTGTAGATTACTACAATTCCAGTTTATTCCACACTGGACATGGGAACAACATATTTTTCTCAAACACACATAGGTTACAACTTTTGAACAGTAATTCATTTAGTTAGCGCTCTGTTGCTCTGTGTACCTTCAATCAAGGTTCTTTTCTCAGGTTCTCCTGTTCCCCTTATCTGTAGTATAGTAACATATCTATTTTAAACTAACAATGCATGTGAATACCTGCAAGAAATGTTGAGTTAACAGCTTTATGCAGCATTGTGAAATACAGGCTTACTCATGTTAGGTTTAGCATTACTTCAACGGTGCACATTTAATATGCATGTGCACAATTAAACACAAATGAATATATGTTTCTAATGTATTAAGTTTCATACTACATATAATATTCAACAGATCATGATAATAATCAATGATAACTATAATTGAGAACTACCCTTAAATCAAATATATAGAATATTAATGCACACATTATATAAATTGATTGTCGTTTCTAGCAACATTACATTCTACATATGTAAGAAAGTGTTTAATCACAGTGTCAATTTGTTAAATGTTATTCACTCGAAGTAGTACACACTTTAGTAACTCACATTTAATCTCTGTGGTGAATACACTTTTTACTAAATGAAGGTGATTCTTTATAAATCACACTAAATTAAAGTAAAACATTTTGTGAAAGTTAGTTCTCTAATCCTACAGTGAAGCCACTCTTTAATATATGCCAAGTGGAAAACTTACTTTCATTCGTTAAACCATACATGAATCATGTGCTAAGTGCACTTGCATACCGTGTGTTTCTCAAGTGTCCGTGACATTTGTGACGTGTACAGACTGGGCAATCTTTGTGCTGCACCAGTGAGCTGCTGCAGTGTTCCAATATTGTAAACACCATAGGCGGCTCATCCATTAGGACAGAGGAGTGTCGCCCCACTGCTTTCTCGCAGCGCAAGAAGCAGAAACATAAACTTGTATTTTAAATACCATTTTATGTTTCTGCTTCTTGCACTGCGAGAAAGCAGAATGGTATGCCTGGTTGGGGGCGGGTGGGTGAGCGGGTCGGGGAAGAGTGGGCTGCCCAATGTTATGGGCCCTGACTGTCTGGTCGGCTCTCTGGGGCCGACTAAACCAGTCATGCGCACTCTGGATTTTCTCCATGTAGTCTGCATGCACCCTACATAGAGAAAATGTCCTCCCTACAGGTGCCCGACTGGGCGCCGTACGCACCAATCACAATGCTGCCATGGCAGCTCTGTGATTGGCTTAGGGGAGGGGAGGGAGGATGCCTGCTTCCTGCTCTCCTGCCGAAGGCAGGAGAGCAGGAAAGCAGCAGGAAAACGCAGGCACGAAACCCAGCCAGGAGCGGAGACGGCGGGGGACCTGGAAAGGTACGTTAAAGAAAATATACCCCTCCCATGTGAACCCCAGCAAGACCCCCCCACCCTCGAGTGAAGTTGAGCCACGACTGGTAAACACAGTCACTATCTCTAACTATTAGATGCAAACAGATTTAGATTTTGGGCCAGGGTGCCAGTGCACTGCCAGTGACCTGGCCAAAGAGGGCATGAAGAATTTGAATTTGAATTTACAGGGATTTATATAGCGCACGTATACCGGGCGGTATCATGGCGCTGAATGATGCTTAAGCCAGGGCAGGAACAGAGAGGTTACTGAGGTGGGAAGGCGTGTGAGAATAAGAAAGTTTTGAGAGCCCTGCAGAATTCGAGATAAGAGGGAATCGATCTAATGTAGAGGGGAAGGGAATTCCAAAAGGTGGGAGCAAGGACAGCAAATTTCAAACCCCCTGATTTGCTTTTTTTAAACCGGGGAATAAAAAGAAGGAATTTAGTGGAGGAACGAAGTTCTCTGTTGGGACAGTAAAGATTGATAGCGAATGAGATAAACTTTGGGGCAGTCCCCGCCATTGCCTGAAAGGTAGTGCAACCCAGCTTAAAGAGGGCCCGTTCTTTAATAGGCAACCAATGTAGAGATTTAAGTAGGGGGGTGGTATGATGGAATCTAGGTAGCCAATAAATCAGGTGGGGGCCTGGTTTTTGACTAGCTGGAGGCGGTGAAAGGCATATGCAGGGGCGCCATTATACACTAAGGGGGTCATTAGGATAGAGGATTTTCCGCATCCTCCGGGCCGGCGGAAGCCACCGCCGGCCCGGAGGATGCGGAAAATCCTCTGCGGACCCACCAGGACCCACCGCCACATTAGGATGGCTGGTGGGTCATGGTTTAGGTCCGCAGCTTTTCCGCCGCGGCTGGCTTACAACCGCGGCGGAAAAGCACTAAAATGGTGAAGGTGTCTCTTAGACACCTTCAGCCAGATTAGGATGTGCATGGAAACATGCTTTTCCGCGGCGGCTTTTCCGCCGTGGAAAAGCATGTGTAACTGCACTGCAGGGGCCCATTGCGGGCCCCCTAGGTGTAGTGGGGGGTGGGGGGTGCACATGGGGGGTACCTATGGTACCCCCCTGCATTTGCGTGCACAATGCAGCAGGCACCGCGCGGTGCCTGCCGCTTTGTGCACGCAAATGCTGTGCATGCATTTTTAACATTGCTGCGGGTGCAGCTTGAAGCTCCACCCGCAGCAATGTTAAAAATAGAGGATGTGACCGCCACCCTGGCGGTCACATCCTAATCTGCACAGAGGGAACGCCGCAGCCCATGCGGACGTTCCCTTAAGGCTTGGGGTCGCGGACGGACTCAAGTCCGTCCGCGATCCTAATGACCCCCATAGTTTCCGTAATCCAGCCGGGAGAGGACCATTGCCATCAAAATCAGTTTTAGGGCAGGGAGAGAAAAGAACCGGGAGATTTTCCGTATAGTGCGGAGGGCGAAAAAACAGGAAGAGACAACGGAGCTGATCTGAGAATGGGGAGAGAGGTTTTTATTAAGTGAGATCCCAAGTGTTTTAACCGAGGAAGATGGCGTGGGGGGAGTGCCGAGGGAGGAAGGCCAAAAGGTGGGGGACCAAGGACCAGAAGTGCTACCAGTTGTTGCGTGCTTATCTAGGGTCCTGATCGATACTGTGACCTTATGCCCCTATTCGGCTATAAATCCATTTATTCCCTATATTGGCATAACCGTTCAAGTGCGATTTTCTGTAAAGTCATCTCTGGCCTCACACGAACAGAGCCACATTCCAGCATGACTCTCTGCTACTTCCTTTGCGACCAATTAGTGCAATGACAGAGCAGCAGTCACTATCTGATATTCCTAGATAACACTCCGAGTTCTTCAACAAGATAAAAACTTAGCAAACCTGGAAATCCCCGCTTGCTATGTTTTGATTAGTAATGGAACTCTAATGAGCAACTGATAACTGTCACTTCCTAGTGACATCTTTAATTGACGTCTTATGTCCAGCAAACTTGCGTCAAACCCGGCACCTGTCAGGTATAAATATTACCAACGTTGCCTTAAGCAATGAGCGAACATGTTGCTGATGCCAGCTGCCTGCATGACCCCGTGTTGGTAAAAACTAGCACTCTGTCGCTGCAGCCTGCTATCCTGTGGTGGTGAAGCTACTGATTACCATTAACGCCGCTACAGCGCGAACTATGGTTCAGTACGCTTGAGGAGCCATGCAGCCGTCCTCTGCGAAGACATCCAGCCCAGCTGCCCGCGGACGCTGTCACCCCTCCTTCCTCGACGCGCTGAGAGAAGCCGCTGCCTTTCTCGTGTAGAGAAATCCAGTCCCGGCGCTTCCAGTTTACCCTCGCGGGTGACTGGGATATCGAGAGAGACCCCTGAAGGAGATACCAATCCTCCATCATTCTATTCAGAGGTATGGTGTTGACTAAACCCTTAGACGAGAATTCTTGAAACAAACCTTGGCAAAACCAACTTAACTTAAGCTACTTACTTACTCCCCCTTTCACGTGTTAGGCTTAGGTCAGGCACACTGGGGTAGGCTTAGTTAGAAGCACCAGTTGAGTATGTTAGCCTAATGTATATATGACTGTATATATGTTTTATTACTTTTAAACCATTGTATGGCTAAGAAACCATATCAATGCTTTTACAGTTCTATTTCGCAATACTTATCTTACTGTACGTACTTTTCATAATAACAGTTATTGCAATTGTGGCAATACATTTCTCTTGTATGAGAAGAAAGACTGTTCAATAAATGTTAACCCTTTATTGATACACGCCCGTCTCTCTATTCTCTACATACTGTGAAAGTAAACTGCACTAGACTGACTGAGTGAAATCTATGTCTATTGTTTCACACGACCCTAGAGATCGACTCTTGATCTGAGGAGCAAAGTTGTCATGTTGCACGGTTGTTGGAAAGCTGAATCCCTTCTTGTCTGTGCCAAGGAAGCTGATCACTTCCTATGCAGAGAAGAAAGTTTCCAGTGACCTCTGAGCTAGTTGGTAACACAACCCAATTAAGTTTAGCATAGTCAGTGGAGGCCTGGAATATCCGCAGTTCCACGTCGATACTACTGTTTATGTTATTCCAATGCGCAGGGCCTAGTGGGAAACTAGGAACTACACTACATGGCGCCCTAACGTTTGGTAAGGCGATAAACTAACGCAAGACTTGTAGAGTAACTCAGTCGTGCATATTTCACACCCCTTTCTCCCGTAAATACTCCAATAGACGTCTGGAGTGGGTGAAAGGTTAAAATCCGCCCGACCTTAGTAGGAAGAGATTCCTATGTAAAGCTCTGGTTTATTCAACGTTGAAGGATACAGTGTTCCAAAATATTGTGCATCTAATCTTTGTCTCCTTGGAGACCTACTCTGCAAACCTCGCATTTTTACAATGCCAGAAAACGGAGCCCCTGGGGCCGCAGTAGATGCGACTCAGCAAGGTCCCGAATACACAGACCCGGGTGCTATTATCATCCCGGTCCAGTTAAGAAGATCTATAACTTTAAAACTTATAGAAAACGGACTGCCACCTCAAGGTGGTACAGTAATTTTCGTGATAGAGGCTCACGAGTATCGGCAGACAGAGGTATTCTATTCATGGATAAACTTTCCAGCGGTAAACGCTATAACACAAGAGTTTCACTATTACAAAATAGAGGAACCTCCGGATGAGTACGCCCCTTTCGAGGAGGTTGAAATTCCACTTAAATTTCAAGAGCACCTGCTCTGGTTTAATGGCGCCCTAAAACACAATGATCACATAACTAGGCTCGGTCCACTAGGTAGACCAGGAGCCACGTGGCCGGTTCTAGCCAGCTACACACCACATCCTGACATTACAAGAATGTCTAGAGAAGAGCTGTTAACACAGCTAAACACATTAATAAAAATACATAGGCAATTAGTCCAATATGTAATACGGACTGCAACAGTCCAGCCAGCTGTTAATACACCACAGCTGACCCCTCATCAGGGGAACACAAATAAAATTACACCACAGAACATACAGTCATGTCTTGGTAAAACACCCGTAAAACGGGAACAAATTCCTTTCTGGTTAGCCCAGAAAATCACTCAAATAGAGGCAGTATTTCCTGATACTACCCCTATTGAGAAACACAGAATCTTGACCATCTGCCTTCCTATGGGAATCGCACCACACGTGGAGGACTGCGACACTTGGGGTACAGTCTTTGCTTCCATTTACACAAAAACACACGGTGTTCCGTCTATGGCGGTAATACCAGACGTGCTAAAACAGATTCAAAATGAATTCGGTCCAGAACCCGCTTTAAATCTAGGTATGAAATTACTGAAAGACTTCAAGCAGGTCACGGCTATATTATTAGCCAACGTAAAGGGAGAAGCAGCATCTGTGGCGATCCGCCAGAAGTTGAGGGAAACAGATATAAAAGATCCTGTTGAGCTTGCAAAAATCATAGAAAAATGCTATGAAGAATTAGGTAGAGACAGCTTGGGTGGAAAACCAGTTAAGCCCCAACTGCTCGAAAATCCTGAAAAATTATTTATTAAAAATAATTCAAACACTCCTAAAAAGAGCTGGGATGGAAATAAACAATCCACTCCCAAGGAAAAAGTTTTCCAGTCCAGAGGAAGGTCTCCTCGACGGAGGGAGAGAACTCCGACTCGAGAACGCCAGTCTCCCCAACGGGAGCCCTCTGAGAAAAGATATAACCTTAGAAATAGGGATAATATAAAAAAACCTGATAGATATCAAAGTATTGATACACGTCCCTCTCGATCTTTTCCACAGAATTCGGAAAGAAGAGGACGGTCAGACCCAGGAGAGCACACCAAGTCCAAAGACAAGGAACCTGCTCAAAATAAGAAATCTCAATTTCAGAAAAAGAAGGTAGCTAGTATTAGAGTAATCAACCATGCCGAGAATACTGAGGACACAGTTGAAAAACGGGGAGTGGGCATTGACAATGTTGGACAGTGCAGCAGAAATCAGTATAGCGCGCAAGATCTTGATGAGTCATCTGGAGACAGTGGACACGAATGAATACATTCAGGTTGAAACTGCCGACGCCAGGCTTAGCGAGACCCATAAAATATACGAAATAACATTGCGTATAGAGGGTGATAAGACTAGGAAAATTAAGGGTCTATTTTGGGATAAGCTCTCAAAAGGCTATGATATTCTGTTAGCTGAAAAAGATTGGCCCCCGGAGTTTGTCAGGGAGTGCCCTCGTGGCGAAGAAGTGATTATGCCTGCCTTCTCGAATCACATTCCGATTCACAAAAAATACACATATGCAAGGAAATGGGCAGTAGCCCAGGCACCTGCATTGTATAAAAATCATGTAGGATGGGATGAGGATTCTACGCCTCACAAAATCCAATTAAAAAGTGAACCAACTGCCCAACGGCAGTATCCCATAAAGCAAGAAGCTAAAAAACAAGTCAGGGAGATCTTAGATCAACTTGAGTACCAGGGGGTGATTGAAACATGCACCTCTCAAATGAACAATCCTTTGTTTCCTGTCTCCAAGCCAGACAATTCATATCGTCTAGTTTTGGACTACAGACACCTTAATACATGTTGCAAAACTTTTGTAGTACAAAACTCGCATAGTGCAGCCCTAATGAATAACATAGTTAGGAAAAAATACAAAACAACATTAGACATTTCTAATGGTTTCTTTTGTCAAAACATTGCACCAGAAAGCAGATACTTGACCGCTTTCTCCGCATTTGGGTCACAGAAAAAATTCTGTCGACTCCCACAGGGGTTCAAGAACAGCCCAGGACTATTCTCAGCTAGGGTAACAGAGTTACTACAAATCTATGATGATGAAGCATTGTCTTACGTAGATGATATTTATCTCACAGACGACGACTTGGATACTCACTTGAAAAGAGTGAACACCATTATACTTGGGTTCGCAGCAGAGGGTTACAAATTCAACTTTAAAAAGTCCCGAATTGCCCATCTGACAGTACTGTTTTTAGGGTACGAATTATCAAGTGAAGGGAAAAGCCTAGCGGACAACTTCTTAGAGAAGTGCGCTGTACTCCAAGCTCCAAAAACGCTGAAGAATTTACAATCCATACTAGGTTTTCTGAATTTCGGAAGAACTTACATTCTAAATTACGCAGAGAGGGTTAAACCTCTCTACGAACTAATAAAACCTGATTTAAAACAAATCAATTGGACTCAAAAACACACAGAAATTTTGAGATCACTGCAAACAGACATGTTAGCAAAAACAAAATTAGATACACGTGACAACACACGTGATCTTGTAATCCGAGTCATCCCAGGAAGATGCGGATTCACATACCTAACCTCTAATGAGGGAGAAAAGGTACCAATAGCTTACAAATCACATTTGTACACAAGGGCTGAAATAAAATTCAGTTCAACGGAGAAAATTCTAACTGCGGTTCAGACTGCTGTAGCGAAAGAAAGGCCCCTAGCACAAGGTAAACGAATAATAATCGTAACTCCTATACCGGCTTTAGAAGCAGTAACTAAAGCAAGCATTCCTAATGCTAAAGCTTTGCATCCGAGATGGATTCAGTGGGTTAATTCTCTTGCTGCAACAGACGTAGTTTACGAATTTGATCCTAACTTAAAAACACAGGAATTTTTACAATATGAATATGAATGTCCTCTGCCAATTGAAATCCTGCCTCTCGAAGAATACGGAAGTATTATATATACTGACGGATCAGCACAACCCGCAGTTGGGGGTAAGCAAGCTTACAGTGCTGCGTGCGCGATTGTTAAAGGTCGCTGGCACAAAGGAAAATTTAGACCATTGGTCACTAAAACACAATCTCTAGGAGATTGCTCGGCTCAACGAGCTGAATTAGTAGCATTTAAGATGGCGCTAGAAAATACCGATCGCGAATTCCCCACACTAATAGTGTGCGATTCTTTTTATTGCGTACAATCTTATAATGAATACTTGCAGAATTGGGTGGAAAATGGTTTCAAAGATGCAAAAGGTGGCACAATAAAGCATAAAATGCTTTGGGAACAGGTAGTTCTTTTACAAAAAGAACTACAAAAGACTCACGTGATACATACACTGAGTCATCAACGTGATGGCGTTCACGTTGCAGGGAATTCATTGGCTGATGAAGCCGCGAAGGCAGCTGTGCAAACGGCTTCCGTAGCTGCGATTACTCGGTCACAAACAAAAATAGACAGCGATGTTCTACAAGCTGTCAGTGCGTCAGTAAAAAATGATAAGAAAACACTCCCAAAAGGCTTTCCTGAAAAGTACTTGTACTTAACGGATACAAATAATGTTCCTTTTGCTCGAATCCCTGGAGTGGGGGATAGAGTAATTCCAAACAAGGAACACAGACTAGGACTAATAAAAGCGGCACACGAAGGGCTTGCTTCTGCACACGCTGGCGTTTCCGCAACAGTATCACTATTAAAACAGAGATATTGGTGGCCTCGCTTGAGAATACAAACTAAAAAGTATGTATTAGAATGCGACATATGCCAAAGGATAAAAGTATCAACAGTGAAACGACCAGCGCAGACACCCCTTCTCATCTCGGATAAACCATTTGCATGCGTTTACCTGGACCACTGTGGTCCCCTACAAAGGGACGGTAACTATAGATATATCATGGTAGCAGTGGATTCCTGTACGAGGTTCATATGGATGTGGCCCCAGCGCTCGGCTGACGCTAGAACGGTTATAAAAGATTTGCGAGTCTTTATCGGCACATACGCAATTACCACGTTCCATTCTGACCAGGGTCCTGCTTTCAGCTCTCGAGCCTATAAGGAGGCCATGGCCAGCATGGGAATTGGGTTGCGGTATTCTTGTCCGTCGCATCCCGAAGGGAATAGTGTGGTAGAAAGAAAAAACCGGGACATAAAGCAATCTATAACATCGAAGGTATTAGGTTCAGGCGCTGGGTGGGTCAAACATTTAATAAGTGTCCAGACTAGTCTTAACAACATGCCAAGAAATTCTCTAAAAGGTTTCAGCCCATACGAACTATTGTTCGGAATTAGAATGAACGTTCAGGACCTCGATAGTCAGATGTCAGTGGTACAAGAAGAAACAAAGCAGTTTGAAGTAAAAGACCGTTTGGCTGTTTTACAGGAACTGAATGAAACAAGAAAATCATTAAGCAACATAAAGTTAAAGCAACAGCCAAGTACCACTGACGAGGCACCACCCGCAACAGCCCCAGCAAGGCCTGTCTGGATTCCAAAGATTGGGGATCTAGTCAGAGAAAAGATCGCGGTTAAGAAGGAATTTGGGCCTTCTTACAGAAAAGCAGTACCTGTCTTAGCAGTCACCGGAACAAGATCAGTTGTGCTACCGCCCCTTGCTGGTAAAAAGGAGAACAGAGTCGTGTCCATCGATCTGGTAAAACCACAAGCATGTGGCCTATAATCAACAGTAGGCCCAGTGGACTCCCAAGAAACAACAGAAGACCCAAACTTGCAACAATCCAAGAGGTTCAAACTGAAAGACTAATCACATTCGATCAGCCTGCAGTGCACAATGAAGGACTATGCAATAATGCCATGGAACTCGTGCCTCTTGAAACACAGATTGAAACAGTTCGTCAAGAAACAACACCAGTCTACACTAATGTGGCATCAGAAAATGCTACCGAGAGACAGATTGAAAGAACAATCCCATCAATTGACAGAACTGCCTCTGGTTATTTCATCAACTTCGACAACTTCTCTGAAGATTTAAACGACCCCGAAGTGATGCCAGAAACAAAAAAGCCTTTTAAAGAAAAAGCAACGGAACTCTTTCATCAACTAAAGGAAATCTACCTAATTTCCCCTTGGCTAGAGTTCTGGTTCGGTCTAGGTGTATTTTTCCTCCTGCTTTGGCTCATCATGGTACTGTGTTTGGGAAAATTCATTGAAGGAAAATATATTACAATGGACACAGCAAGTCAGAACATCAACCTAGTCCTGAAACCACACAGATCATCCCACGTGAAGAAAAGAGAACTGTCAACAGTAAATGTCACAGCAATTCCAATACCTGGTGGGGTAGTATGGGAGAAAACAGACTATGAGATCTATGGTCCGGTCGAAATCCTGAAGTATCCTCATCAACTAAAGGTTTCCTTAAGTGACTTTGTGACACCAAGTGCATTCTCTGATGATTGGGACTTTAACAGTATTAATGACATGATGTCTGATTTAGTAATGTCAGCTAGATTCACAGATCATGATTATTTACAAGGTTCATCTAGTTATGAGCAGTTATTCTGTTACACCCACTATGGGGATCATTACTTGCATAAATCTGCACAGCCTAGAAATGTTTTTATGTATAATCAATGGGAACATTGTGCTACACCACCTAAAAGCAGTTCTAAAGCATTTTTTGAGAAATTCAAATACTTCTCAGGGTTTAACACCAGTGATGCAGAAACGTTTTATTACAAACTGTTAGATAAAACAGGAATGAAAACAATGCTGACAAATTCTAAATTGATATATTCAGAAGCATTTTATGACAAAATGATGACATTTGGTTTTGATTATTGGAAAAATAATATTGAAACGAAAACAATTTGGGGTACAAAAGATTGGCAAGTGCAAGGCATAGAAGCACTATTTAGAACCTGCATGATACCAGAACAAATGTTGTTTTTAAATGACACTGTACACCAAACATCTTGTCTTGGCCTAGCTAAGATCAAAGAAATGAAAACACCGTCTATACCAAAGCCAATACCTGAAAATGCAACAGCTGATATTGAATTAGACGTGTCACACATTTTACATTTCAACAGAACAAATCCTGATTGGAAAAAATGGTTAATCTGGCCTACAGACACAAATAGCTGTCAAGATAGGTTCCTGAATAAAACACAGGGTTTAAAAATGACCAGATTAGACCCTAGATACTCCCAGAGACAACATCCAGGGATTATAACCACATACAGTGTAGGGAAACTCTGCCTAGAATGGCTAACTACATCCACACTGGCTGAAATTAAGCAACACTTGTCTTTATTAAAAGATGGTGCTGATTTGCGCGACTTCATTCTTGGACCACGCAAACAGCGTCAAAAGCGTTTCATAGCGACCAGTATCTATGCTGCTTACAACGAGGCTTGGAAAGTAAAGCAAATTGAAACTGCTGAAAAAATACGAGAAATTGATCGTATTAATTTGGAGAAATCACTTTCTGTGGTAGACAATGGGTTAATGACTCTGTCTTCCAGAATATATTCTTTGGACAATATTGTATCCTCTGCCTTTGATGTGATAGACAGAGATTTGCTAATGTTACAACATGGCCAGTCTCAATTACGTTCTATTATAGAATTAGGCTGGACGCTGCAAAATCTTCGTTCAGGCTATGTGCCTTGGCGTTTAATCAACACAACGTCATTATTTTCCATTTTTAACCTTACTGATAAACAGATCAGTTTGGCACAGAAAGGAGCAGACTATACAATCTTGAGCATCGAGAAACTCGAGAGATTACCATTGACAATGTCAGAGAGCCCTGTCATTGAATGGATAATACACGGAATTATCACAATTCCGATAACAACTTTCCGATTTCATAAATGCCTTGAGTACATACCTGCTGGCCAATATGAACAATTGGGTAAGGGATATGTAAAATCCGAATGGAAATTACCATACACTCATTCTTGCTATAGTGACAGCGACAAAAATGTATTTCTTAGTGGTGACAACTGTAAACACTCACTAAGCGGTATACTTTTGTGTCAGGGTATTAATTTACACGGAGCATGTGATGGAAATTCAAACAACCTTTCATGCCACCAGCTAGTCACACCTGCAACTCAGATAGAGCCCTTCTTTATGCAACTCGCAAACGGGAGTTACATTCTTAGAACGGATCACAGGTGCTGCGGCCTCGCGCCCGGACTAAGTTATCTAGTACAAGTAACGTCCATGGTCAAATGTTGTATGCAAGCATTGTTTCCAAGCGGGCCTCCAGACATAGTGACTCCCCTCTGGCCTCGTCTGAATCTCTATTCTATACGAATTGATACATTAAGCAAAATGAAATCTGTACTTTTACAGACAACAGTGCCTATAACGTCATCTAAAGAGACGTATGATCTTCTAGTGGCAAGGACGGCTACTGAAGTCCATGACCTTTTATCAACAAATTGCCCCGTGCATTTCGTAGAAATGTTTAGCCAACTCCTTAACATGTCTAGTGCAACAAGCATCCCAGGCATATTTAAGACAGTCTTTACGGGACTGCTAACACCCTTCGAGGCAATTTTGGGAATCTTTCCTAATTTTGTGCACTCCATCTTTGGCGGCATTCCACTATTTTTGGGACTCATCGCAGGGATTCTATTTTTGACCATCCTGCTACGTTATGGCAAGCCTCGGCTCAGACATAGCTCCCATGGGAATGGAAGAGACGATCCTAGCAATGCGCTACAGGGACAGGATAACTAACGTCCTCGGATTGGCCAGGCTAAGAGATCTAAACATGACCTGGTTCCTTTCATTCAGACCGATATGGCAAAATTGCATTTTACCTGTGCTACGGTGTATGCTTTGCCGCGAGGAATGCGTGTTGGACATCTGTCTTTCACTTCCATCAGCAGTACCAATGGACGTCGATACTTTGCTAAGTCCAATAACGGCTCACGCATTGTGTTGTCCCCAGCGGCTACCAATCCTGATGACGGCATTCGTGGAGACTCCTGTACTACAGCCAAGTGGTAACAGTGGAGCGAGTGACAAAAGCAACATCATCCAGGTACAACGTTCTGTGAGCATTGCTGGTCCTGCCTTCGATGACAGCAATCATTCTCACACCTGCCAAGTTACAGCGCTATCTAATTTGGTTGAACTATCACCTGATTTTGTAGACCAATTCTTTGCGAGCCTGTCTGATACGATGTTCCCACCCATAGAGAAACAATAACTTTTGAGAAACTTTCCGACACACAGCGTTCCCATGAACTCTGAATTCGGCCTTCAGTTTTGATCAACAAAAACTGCCAGGAGCTTTGGAAAATCTATTTTCTTTGAATTGGACTATTTTTCTAAAAATTGACCTTTTTTGGCACGAACAATTCTTTGCTTAACGTAAAAATTATTCTTAGAGAACAGAAGCTTCACACTTCTATTTCTAAGCACATCTAGAGACATAACAACATTACACCAGCCTCTAGCACACATGTTATTACAATGCATTTTTATGTGATGATTTATCTCGCATTTCTTCTGTCAGAGATACTTCATGTGTAATACTTTTTGCATAATCGTTCATTGATTTCATATGCTATACCTTTTGAATGATTACTATGCTTTAAAAAACGTACAGTACCTAAATTCCATGTATTACAAGTACGCCTATTTCGAATGCATTTATGTATTTTGGGGTGGGCAATGTTACACATGCATCTTATTGCTTAGTTTTAGTAATTTTGATGGACATGTATACGTGGAGTGGGTGTTGCGTGCTTATCTAGGGTCCTGATCAATACTGTGACCTTATGCCCCTATTCGGCTATAAATCCATTTATTCCCTATATTGGCATAACCGTTCAAGTGCGATTTTCTGTAAAGTCATCTCTGGCCTCACACGAACAGAGCCACATTCCAGCATGACTCTCTGCTACTTCCTTTGCGACCAATTAGTGCAATGACAGAGCAGCAGTCACTATCTGATATTCCTAGATAACACTCCGAGTTCTTCAACAAGATAAAAACTTAGCAAACCTGGAAATCCCCGCTTGCTATGTTTTGATTAGTAATGGAACTCTAATGAGCAACTGATAACTGTCACTTCCTAGTGACATCTTTAATTGACGTCTTATGTCCAGCAAACTTGCGTCAAACCCGGCACCTGTCAGGTATAAATATTACCAACGTTGCCTTAAGCAATGAGCGAACATGTTGCTGATGCCAGCTGCCTGCATGACCCCGTGTTGGTAAAAACTAGCACTCTGTCGCTGCAGCCTGCTATCCTGTGGTGGTGAAGCTACTGATTACCATTATCGCCGCTACAGCGCGAACTATGGTTCAGTACGCTTGAGGAGCCGTGCAGCCGTCCTCTGCGAAGACATCCAGCCCAGCTGCCCGCGGACGCTGTCACCCCTCCTTCCTCGACGCGCTGAGAGAAGCCGCTGCCTTTCTCGTGTAGAGAAATCCAGTCCCGGCGCTTCCAGTTTACCCTCGCGGGTGACTGGGATATCGAGAGAGACCCCTGAAGGAGATACCAATCCTCCATCATTCTATTCAGAGGTATGGTGTTGACTAAACCCTTAGACGAGAATTCTTGAAACAAACCTTGGCAAAACCAACTTAACTTAAGCTACTTACTTACTCCCCCTTTCACGTGTTAGGCTTAGGTCAGGCACACTGGGGTAGGCTTAGTTAGAAGCACCAGTTGAGTATGTTAGCCTAATGTATATATGACTGTATATATGTTTTATTACTTTTAAACCATTGTATGGCTAAGAAACCATATCAATGCTTTTACAGTTCTATTTCGCAATACTTATCTTACTGTACGTACTTTTCATAATAACAGTTATTGCAATTGTGGCAATACATTTCTCTTGTATGAGAAGAAAGACTGTTCAATAAATGTTAACCCTTTATTGATACACGCCCGTCTCTCTATTCTCTACATACTGTGAAAGTAAACTGCACTAGACTGACTGAGTGAAATCTATGTCTATTGTTTCACACGACCCTAGAGATCGACTCTTGATCTGAGGAGCAAAGTTGTCATGTTGCACGGTTGTTGGAAAGCTGAATCCCTTCTTGTCTGTGCCAAGGAAGCTGATCACTTCCTATGCAGAGAAGAAAGTTTCCAGTGACCTCTGAGCTAGTTGGTAACACAACCCAATTAAGTTTAGCATAGTCAGTGGAGGCCTGGAATATCCGCAGTTCCACGTCGATACTACTGTTTATGTTATTCCAATGCGCAGGGCCTAGTGGGAAACTAGGAACTACACTACACAGTGATGACAAGTCCAGTCTTGTCCGGATTTAGTTTAAGATGGTTGCTGTTCATCCATTCACTGATGAACAGCATAACAGATTGAAAAGTGAGGATACTGACAGGGGAGTGTGAAAGATGAAAAATGAGTTGGAGGTCATCGGCATAGTTATACACGGTGACCTCCATTTGCTGAAGTGCAGAAATTAGAGGAAAGATGTACAGATTAAATAATAAAGGAGAGAGAGAAGAACCCTGGGGGACACCACACTGAACCGGGTGAGGGAGGGCAGAGAATTTGGTGAGATGAACAGCCGGGGTACGATCCCTTAAAAAGGAGCTGATCCAGGTCAGGGCTAGGCCCCCGATGCCCGCCGCCTTGACACGGGTAAGAAGGATGGAATGATCAACCGTGTAAAAGGCGGCGGAGAGATCTGAGAGAACGAGGGCCTGGGGAGTGTTGGTGTCTAACCCCTCTCTAAGCTCGTCCATCACGGAGATGACAACCTTCTCGGTGGAGTGCCGGGGTCGAAAGCCAGCCTGTCGGGAAGCAAGACCCCCGCTCTCCTCCACAAAGGCGCCAAGAGCCTGGGTGACATGGGCCTCGAGGACTTTGCCCAGAAAAGGGAGAAGGGAAATGGGACGATAGTTAAAGGGGGAAGCGGGGTCGGCCCCAGGATTTTTTTTAAATGGGGATAATGATAGCCGCTTTGTGAGGGACCGGTACAACACCCTGTTCAAGAGAATCGTTCAAATAAGTGAGGGGGGAGATAGCAATTAATAAAAATCTTGCGAAGGACATGCGCTGGGGCAATGTCCGCAGGGGATCCATATTTGACGCAGGTCAATAAAGAGAGAAAAGTTTCTCTAGTCAAGAGGGGTAAATGGGTCAAGCTGGACAAAGTGGAAGGGGGCTGAGGATCACAGAAAGTAGGGGAGGGCGGCGGGATCTTGGCCTTGATGAGTGCAACTTTCTCAACAAAAAAGTCATTGAGGGAGTTGCACAGGAATTGGGATGGTTGGATTTTGGGGGAAACCCTGTCAGAAGAAGCCAGCTTTTGAACTATGGCAAACATTTCTTTTGACTGGTTCTCTGCTACAAGGATTCTCCTTGAAAAATAGGATGTCTTGGCAAGGAGAATATCCCTTTTGTATTCCTTAAGGGTGGAGGTGTAGCGTAGTTTGGAAAGAGGGCGGGTAAGCACGCCTCCAGGCTCGCTCTGCTTGACGCACTGCCAGTTTTTTTGCCTTAAGGGCAGGAGAGAACCATTTATTAGCATCATGGGCGCGCTTGACCGTGACGCGCTTCAGAGGGGCTACTTGATCGCAGGCCCTCAGAAGCCAGCCATTCAAGGCGTCCAGTTGCCTAGATGGCACAAGACTAACCAGGTCCGGGTCAGAAACTGATAAAGAGGAGCAGAGGGCAGAAATGTCCACTCTGCTCCAATTTCTCGCCCAAGTGTGTTTGGGGAGGGGGGAGGGGGGTTGGTATGAACACTAAGATCCAAACAAAAAGAAATCAAGAAATGGTCCGACCATATACAGGGCTGGACAGTGAGGGCAGAGACGGGGGTGTTGAGGGTCCAAATTTGATCTAGGATATGACTGTGAATGTGAGTGGGAGAATGGACCTGGGAAACAAGGTTCAAGCTAAGAAGGAGCTCGGTGAAGTCACGAGATGCGGCATCTTCGGCTAGATCATTGGGCCAGAAGTTAAGGTCCCCAAGGAGCAAAACCGAAGAGTTATTAATTGCAAGGGTTCCCAGTAGGTTCGAAAATGCGGGGAGGAAACGAGGACAGGGCTGGAGAGGACGATAAATAAGAACACACGTGAAGAAGCTAAAACTGGATTATAAATTCAAAGATGTTTGGAACAGGGCCTTCCAAAATATGTTTGACCCAGACCACCAAAAGTCTTAAGATGTGCCTGGTTCAAAATTGGCTTTATAATTAAATACATCTAAAAAAAAAAACATATCAACTCGCCAGAATAGGCTTACTTACTAAAACAGTGCTATTTAATATTTAAAAAATACTTGCAACATTTATACTTAATACTTTTTTTTACCTCTAGTGCTCTAGCGCTTAACAAAAAGTTAATGTTTCATAGGGTGGTGTACATACAGAATGGAGTGTCAGAGGAGTTATTGGGGATGATGAAATTACTATGCCTGCCGTTCACTTATCCTGTCCTCACAACTGTAAAATTACCCTAACTTTTGGAGCAATAGAGAAGTTGTAATGAGCAAAGGTAATGTGCGTATGTACAGAGAGAAAACTGAGTTGACACTCCATCTCAATCTCATCCAACCAATCTTGAACTGTCAAAACAATGCATTCAGAATATTGAGTGGTGACCATCCCTGCCAACATTTTCATGTCTAAAATGATAGTGATATTCTATCGGCATGACAAAAACCTTCTGTAGGTCACAAGGGGAGATCCCGTGGTGAGAATTTTAGATAAGTGCCTTTTTTAAATGTCTCCTTAGCAATTGAACACAGTGTCTATTCCTGGGGTTTACTTTATCAACCAATTGTCATCAAGTGTGTTAGGCATGTTTTTGAAAATTGAAGTTAAAAAAATGACAAGCATTGTCAAGTGTCTGCTGGATTGTAAATGCAAGTACATTTTCAGTCATAGATGAGTTGAGGTACTCAATAATACATCATACATGTTGCTTTTCCTTGTACGCATGCATCAATCTATCCGCCCACTGACTTATTTTTGCATTATCCCACTAACACAACTACAATAAAACAAAAACAAACAAACTCCACAGCAAATGTAAGCGAAATTAAAAGGTTAAAAGTGGAAAAAAGAAAGCATGCTGCCACCTAAACATGGAGGGCATATTTCTGCGATAACAAATAAAATTATACCTACCAACGGGTGGGTGTCTTGCACTGGTTTTGTACATAGTGTATCTTTGTTTTAAAGTTCCAGCTTGGCTACCATGTTTAGAACCACAGTGTTGGCAATGATGGAATGATAAAACAATGATACACTATGGACAATACTATTCCAGGATGGTTATCTAGTTGTGTCGCTCTGCAGATAAAAAGACCGCAAGCAAGCAGCCCATTAGCACTGTCTAGAGAGCTGCAGTATTGCTCTAAAAGCAACCATTGGCAAATCCAATAGGCATCACCTTTGGGACCTATTGGCTTTACCAATGGTTTTAACCATGCTGCACAGCCTTACAGATACTAGTCAGAATTTGCTATAGCTATTGGTCATTATGAGGCTGGATTAGTGGCAGCCCACCATGGTTTAAATATTGAGACCAAAAAGGCCTTCCTGAGGGTCATCGGTAGTATTGCTTCAATGAGTGCCGTCTCATACACATGGGCTAATTTGGTGGCAAAATGTCTGCAAAGATTATGTAAAGTTCCATCGGGAATCCATTGATTTCTGAATTCTTACCTCTGGCTAACCCTCATATGGTTTCTTTTATGTTCTTGGGAGTAATATGGGCATCTATTTCTTCTGTAGGGGTACTCTAGGTAGGTTTAAGTCATCCAGGAAAGTCCCTTCTGCTGGATTACTGTAATGGGTCTGTTCTCAAATAGCTTGTGGTAAAAAATAAAAGAAAGCCGTTTGGATGACTTGTTGGGAGTAAAGGGGGGGCATCCAGTGGGGTTTGGAACCACAATGTTGGTGCTTGCATATTATGCCAGTTTGCAAGTCATGTTAGCAGTCTACCAGCTTGATCCCCATCAGTATGGGCTCTTGCGGTATAGGAAGTGCAATCCATGTACTGTAGCCACTCCATTAATCTTACCTCCTCTTTTCTCAGGGCTTGGAGGGTGTCCTGAAGGGCAGAGTGTCATTAGTTGTCTTTCGAGTTGTACATCGGATTCTTCTACTCTCTATAACTCCTTTTCTAAGGTTCTTCACATTCCAACTACAGCGTGTATACAGTGGCCGCAAATGACTACCTAGAAAGCCTCTCACTCAACTGTTCGACAAGAAGCTCTATCCTCATTATTTTCAAATTATTCCTGTATTCCTTCCGGTATGGTACCCCGGAAGGCTCCATCCCCTACCACAGCATTCTTTAGACCCCATTATGGGATACGGAGGATGGTTTTACCCCAAATCTGGACTAAGTAGAAAGGGACTGTGATCAGGTATGCCCCTACCCAGGTATTTAGATGAGAAAAAATGTAGAGTCGACTGGGCAGAGCAGACTAATCTGTCCAAATTCACAAACGTGGTGGAGAGGGGAACAAAAGGAGAAAAATCCAGGCATGGGGATTGTGGTGTCATAAAATACCTATGAGGGAATTTTTCTTCTTTTCTTTGTTTGATCTTTTGTTCGTAAGTTTTGAGTCCTTTTTTCATAAGTTCTCTCTTCTCCTCCAATTTCGATTGATCATCCTCTTTCAATAGGTTGGCTTCTAGCTCCTGTATGTCAGCTAGGGCTTTGTCACGTCCACTCCATGCAAATCTCACGAGTATAGCCAACATACCCTTGCAGGACTGGGCGGTATGCTCGGCACATTCATCCAGCAAACAGGGTTTGGGTTCCTCATAAGCGGGGGCAGTATAGATGCGTAGATCTGAGGGACCCTATTGACCTCTATATAATTTTGTAAGGAGGTTGTCTCCCACCATTTTCTAATCTCACGCTCATAGATACATTCTAGAACAGAGAATTTAAGAGCTATATTAGTTGATGGTGCCCCTCCATTACTGTCCGCTTTGTTTGTCCAGTTACATTTTTTAAACATACTCTGTGCCGCCTCCCGGAGTTCCGTTTCACAAAACATGCTGTAAGTTCTTATCGCTGTACAGACAGCTTAAGTTGTTACCGCCCTTGTTCCCCCTGGTTCTGTGGTTACGAAATGATTTTAATGGCAATCCATTGCGCCACCAGCACCTTACTTCAAAAGTAGGTCGAAGCTGGGGGGTGGAGCTAGCTCGCAACCGAGATGGCTGCTTGAGCCGAGAGCTCCCCCGCTTCACTGACTATCCTGCCAATTATCCTACTTATAGCCGTGCCCTCAGCAGGGGCGTAGCTAGAGCTTGTGGCACCCGGGGCTGTCCCTCAGATTGCCGCCCGTTGAATCCGCAGTCCTGTGATTGTGTGAGGTTAAGTCTCGAGTCTCTCGACTCGAATTTTTAATCTCACCTCATTGTCAATTTTCGGGGACAGATATTTCTCACATGTATCATTGGAATGCTAGTTTTACATTGATTTACTAACTAGTGCAAGTAAGTGTTAACTATCTGAAATCACAGTTGTGGAGGGATACAGAATACATTTATACAAAAACCTATGCACACAGGCGTGCTGTAAAATTGTAATTGCATTTATATAGCGCTTACTACCCCTGACGAGGCGTCAAAGCGCTTTTTTGGCGAGTAGCACGCTACTCCGGGACCCATAGAGGATTAGTGTTGAATTAGTATAGTGTATACCTTCTGAGGACAGCCCAGAGCTCTGTGGAGCGATAGCCCCAAGCGAACCTGTCAGGGTGGATGTTAATAGATGTTCCGACGGTCAGTGGTTGGTGCTCGATTTGGGCTGCTAGTGCTAACCTACCACTCGTGCTGCCTGTGCAATTGGGGCCATGTCTCCATGGAGCTCTGGTCTGTCCCTTGAAGGAATGCCTTGATCCCTTTGGACAGTAACAGGCATGACACATGTGCACCATAACGCTGGAAAAGATGGCCTCTGGGCTATCGCAATCGAATGTGGGAGGTGGACGGTCTCCCTAGGTCAGCGTGGAAGAGGTTATAAAAAATGTGATTACAAATTCGGACCTTAAATGTAGAGGTCTTGGGCCAAAGTCCAGTAAGTGCCACCAGCACAAAAAGTCTAATTTTGAGAAATAACTACGTCAAATTTTGTGGGAAATGGCTTCAGTATGACTTTATATCTGACAACACTAACACTTTGTGGAGATGTATCTTAAAAAATACACCAAACGTAGTTCATTTCATGTATGTAGGTTTATTGGCCAGTGAACGAACAGCTTCCAGACTCCAAATGAGAACTCTTGCTAAGCTCGCCCTTCAGCCTGCATTCCACATTCTACATTCCATGCCACAGAATGTGGAATGCCGGCTGAAGAGTACCTCACTGCACACTTGTTTGCGGACTAGGTTCATCGTAAGTACCCATGCGGACTAGGTTTCTTGCCTGTGAAAACGTAACTTTAAATGGTCTAGTTGCGAGTATTTTGTTACCGTTCACTGCTCATTTTTACGCACTGTGCACATGGAGACCGCTTCCAGGATGCGTAACGGAGGGGACGAAGCGAGATGATACCCCTCCCCCCCCCCCCCTCTCAGCTGGAAGTGAGTTGTGGGGACGGGGCTCGAGTTGGCCACTTTGGGAATCAGCCCTGAAGCACAATCCGTTTGGGGGGGCTCTGCGGCCCCCCCCACCTTTGGCCCTGTGCCTGGGGCACGAACTTCGAACAAGCGAACTGGGGGCTGGAGGGCCGCGCTGCGAGGCACACGTGTGATTGGCTGGGACGTCGGTCTTGGCGAGACACGGAGGCAACTCCTCGAGAGGGCGAGAACATCTTGGCATGACGAGTGACCCTCAGCTGTGGGGGCCGAGGTTTAGACCCTGACCTGCTGCCCACGAGGGATGGAGTGCTAGGTGCGGCCCCCTTGAGTGTGACAACTGCAGATTGGCCCTGCTGTCCAGTGTTACCCTGGCGATGAGTGCAGATTGAGGCGGCCTGGGGTTCCTATGCTTTCCGGAGCTGGCGTCTGGAGGTGTTGCTTTGTAGGCCGGGCTCGGACCATGGACTGACCTAGACCCTTGTTCCGCCAATTGGACTGAGTGAGGGGCTGGAGAGGGCAGTGCGCGGCTTCTGACGCCGGAGGTCCCCCAATGCATCTGGGATCTCGAAATAGGGAAGATAGAATGGTGTTGAGCTTCTATGGGTCACCCGGATAGATCGCAGCCTAAACTGACATTTGACAGTAGGAAGTCCAAACCCAGCGACTCTTTGGAGGGTGCTGAAAAGGATGTGGCAGGGTCTGTGAGAGAGAAGGCGCGATGGAACCGGATATTCGTACCATTTAACTCGCCATGGAAAAGAATCTACAGGGAGGCATCACCTCCCTTGGGACAAAGATGGACGCCCTCACATATCGCATGTACCGGATAGCGGAGCGACTTGACAAGCATGCTGAACGCCTTGATATATGTCGGAGCGTCGCATTGGAGAGGTGGAGGAGGCGCAAAGGACTTTAGACTCGGACCATAAACAGCTTGACAAAGTGATTCAAATTTTACAGGATGGGGGGCGTGGCCAAGATGGCGGGGTGAGCGGACGCTTCCTCCAGTAGCTCCTCCGGCCCGGCTCAGCTCGAGCCCTGTTTTCTGTGCTTCTCTCCCCCCGCTGCTCTTCAGCGGGCGAGAGGAGTGTGCCGGAGTTCCTGGTGCACACATTGATACCACTCTGGCTCTCATCGCCTCGGAGGAAGCACTTCGAAAGTTTGTTCAAAGATCGAAGCACGGAGGAGAGCCTCGGAGGCGGAGCGAATTGCAGTGCTGTCCAGGCGCCGCGGCTGGGCCTGGTGCTGAAAGCTGACGATCCGGAGGGGATCGGACCCGCCGCGCACCGGAGGATAACAGAGCCCTCCGACCGGGGTCTTGGTGACACAGACGACTTTGGATTTGAGTTGTCGCCTTGGCCCTCCGATTAGCAACGGCGATACACTGTGCGGTGCGGATCCCGGCCCCGAGAGCGACGACCGGAGGCCTCAACACGGGGGCCCTTCGGTGAACACTGGGCCCTTCGGTGAAAACTGTGGGACATTGGCTGCGGACTTTCTTTGATCGCTGTATCCCGGGGGTCGCCAGCGGTCTTGCCAGCCCAGGCCGCTCTACCTGGCCCCGCCCTGCCGCCATCTTGCCCTTGAAGAGCTGGCGTTGGTAGCCTCCGTCCGTGCCTCTGGCTGGCGGGCGCTTGCTGCCGCCTCTGCTACTGGTCTAACTTCCCGAGGGGCGCACTGCGGAGAGACCCTTGCTTTGGCTCCCGGTCACCACCCTGGTCGGGTGCCGCGACTGGCTGTGCCCGGGCCGGACCGCCATTTTGTCGCTTGTGACGCAGCACCCTTGCTTGCAGTGCGGTCTCCACATCTGGCGCCCACGGGCGACTGGGCACCTCTGAGGCGGCCGGACTTGGGCCTCGTCCACTGTAGCGGCCACGATGTCTGGAAGAGGCGGCTCGAGGAGGGGGGACCGCACCCTGCCGGATATGCTTGGCAGGGCCCAGCAGTTGCGGGACAGAACACAGCCGTCGCCGGGATCCTCCCGGGCCTCGGCAGATGCGGCTGGGGGCGAACCACCGGTCACGAGGTCCTTTATGGAGGAATTATTTAGTTCCCTCAAGGAAGACTTTCAGACGTTGAAGAGAGAAGTAGCCAGTGAAGTCCGCGAAGTGCGCAGGGAGGTGGAGGGCCTTGGCGAGCGAGTTGAAACTGCGGAGACGGCGGGCCTTCACCGAGACGAAGAGATAGTCCATCTTCAACAGGACGTTCTCCGCCTCCGGGAGCAATGTGTCGAGCTCCAGGCCCACTCCGAAGACCTTGAGAACAGGTCCAGATGGAACAACATCCGGGTGCGGGGTGTCCCGTCCGCGGACGAGGGGGCCGATTTGGTGGCCTATCTACAGGACCTGTTCCGTGAGATCTTGGGGGAAGATGCAGACTTCCCGGTCCGCATCGACAGAGCGCATAGAGTGGGCCGACAGCGCCAGTCATCGGCGCCCCCTCCGGACATTTTGGCATTCTTGCCCGACTTTCCACTGAAAGAACGCATCATGGCGGAGGCCCGAAAGAAGCAGCCTTTAACTTTCAGGGAGCGGCATGTAGCACTCTACCAGGATCTGTCCGCCATCACGCTGCAGAAGCGCAGGTCCTTCAGGATTGCCACTGACTTTCTGCGCGAACACGAGACGCCCTACTCCTGGGGACACCCTTTCCGTCTGATCTTTAGATAGAACGGGGCGCTACACCAACTGCGCTCCCTACAAGACATCTGCGGAGTATTGGGACTCACGGCCACGGAGGAGGACGGAGCTATGCCGTCGTGGAGGCGCCCAGAGAGACGGAGACGACGGAAATCGACGAGGAGACAGTCACCAGCGAGTCGCCCTGATTCCCCTACCATAAGGGCGGACATGGCAGATGCTTTGAGAGCAGCGACCAGGAACTTGCCCGACTCCAATGGCGTGGCCATGACGGCCTAACTTCACTCCGGGGGGAGAGATTCTTAGTCTCTACGATGCTGGGTTGGGGCCGGGGGTTGGGGGGGGGCGGTTGGAGGTGAGTGGCTGAACGTCCACTTTGCTGGTTTCTACGGACTTGCCCGTTTGGGCTTGACTGAGAAAATGGGGTGTTTCCATTTGTTTTTGTTTTTGGCTAGTTGCCATGAGTATGTTTTGGGAGGGTGTAAGGGTTGATCTGTTGTTGGGGGGTCCCGTCCGATGTTGTCCATGCTTACACTCGGCCTGTCCTGGCCTTTCCCGCGCGCCTGCCCCATGCGCCCCACCCGCTGATCCCTTGCTTGCTGCATAGCGCTTCTGCTCCCCGGGCGGAATGCCGTCCTTAAAGGTAGTGACCCTTAATGTTAAGGGTCTGAATAACCCTGTGAAACATAGAGCGATCCTATCCCTGCTGGAGGGGACGCAAGCGGATATATGCCTCCTGCAGGAGACCCATTTGCTGCCCAGGGATTGCCATAGGCTGCGCTCTGCCAAGTTCCCCACTCAGTTCTTCTCCTCAGCAGCGACCAAGACTGCGGGCGTAGCCATTCTTTTAGCTAGCTCCTTTAGAGGTGAGGTTCTGTATAAATATGCTGAACAGAAGGGGAGGCTCCTTGCATATCGCATGCGACTTGGGGGAATAGCTTTTACGGTTGGCTCCGTTTATAGCCCGAATGATCACCAGGATCGCTTCCTGGATTCAGTGTTGGTGGACGTCACTGCCTCGCCGGATCGCCATGTTGTCCTGGGGGGGGGACCTTAACATCGTTTTCGACTCCGCTATGGACAGGTCGGCGCAACGCTCCCCGCAGACGGGGGAACTTTCCCGCGCCGTGAAGGACCGGATTGTGGAGATGGATTTGCACGACCTCTGGCGCTCTATGCACCCCACTGATAGGGACTATTCCTATTTCCCCCACCCGCTGATCCCTTGCTTGCTGCATAGCGCTTCTGCTCCCCGGGCGGAATGCCGTCCTTAAAGGTAGTGACCCTTAATGTTAAGGGTCTGAATAACCCTGTGAAACATAGAGCGATCCTATCCCTGCTGGAGGGGACGCAAGCGGATATATGCCTCCTGCAGGAGACCCATTTGCTGCCCAGGGATTGCCATAGGCTGCGCTCTGCCAAGTTCCCCACTCAGTTCTTCTCCTCAGCAGCGACCAAGACTGCGGGCGTAGCCATTCTTTTAGCTAGCTCCTTTAGAGGTGAGGTTCTGTATAAATATGCTGAACAGAAGGGGAGGCTCCTTGCATATCGCATGCGACTTGGGGGAATAGCTTTTACGGTTGGCTCCGTTTATAGCCCGAATGATCACCAGGATCGCTTCCTGGATTCAGTGTTGGTGGACGTCACTGCCTCGCCGGATCGCCATGTTGTCCTGGGGGGGGGGACCTTAACATCGTTTTCGACTCCGCTATGGACAGGTCGGCGCAACGCTCCCCGCAGACGGGGGAACTTTCCCGCGCCGTGAAGGACCAGATTGTGGAGATGGATTTGCACGACCTCTGGCGCTCTATGCACCCCACTGATAGGGACTATTCCTATTTCTCCCATGCGCACTGCACTTATTCGCGGCTGGATTACCTCCTGGTGAGTGGCCCGCTACGCACTGCCGCCACGGCGGCAGACATCGGGGTCCTGTCCCTGTCCGACCATGCGCCAGTTTCCGGCGTTTTCAAGTGGCCAGCGGCCTCTCCCTCTCGGGGAGCGTGGCGTCTTCGGGATACTCTTTTACATAAGAAGTCTGTTGTGAAACGCATAGGAGAGGTCATTCAGGACTATTTGGTTCACAATGGCAACTCCGACACGTCTCAAGCAACGCAGTGGGCAGCTTTGAAAGCGGTCCTCCGTGGGGAATTTATTTCCATCTCCTCAGCCGAGAATAAGGAACGGCAGCGTAAGAGGGACGAACTGACTGCGCAGGTCAGGGAGCTTGAGCAGGTTCATCGCCGCACAGGGGCTCCTCGAGTTTGGAGGCAACTGAAGGCGGCGAGGAAGCTCCTGTCGGCATTGGACCTGGATAGGGCGGAGTATGCCGCTTTGCGCCTGAAGCATGCCTTTTACTCAGGGGGGGACAAATGTGGTAAGCTCCTGGCCCATCGGCTCAGGGTTGCACAGCAGCGTAACATCGTGAAGGAACTGGTAGGTACGGACGGGGTTACTGTTTCTGGTGACGCGGAGGTGGCGGAATGCTTTCGTAGCTTCTACGAAGCACTATATGCTGGGGAGCCCTCCTCGCCGCTAGACACCGAGGACTATTTGGAGTCAGTGGGCCTCCCGGTGCTGGAGCCCGCCCAGGCGGACCATCTAGAGAGGGACATCCATGTGGAGGAAGTCATCTCCGCTATAGCGCGACTGAAGCACGGTAAGGCCCCGGGCCCGGATGGCTACACAGCTTTGTTTTATAAGACCTTCTGCTCCACTGTGGCGCCAATCCTGGCTCGACTGTTTAACTCCTTCTCCGAGCCTGGCGCTATCCCACCGGACCTTCTTAACGCTACGGTGTCGGTCATCCCGAAACCCGGGAAGGATCGGACCTTGTGTAGTTTGTACAGGCCCATTTCACTCTTAAATGTTGACCTCAAGCTATATACGGGGATTCTAGCGTCCAGGCTTGGTCTACACCTACCGGGCCTGGTGGAGGCGGACCAGGCTGGCTTTGTACCCGGTAGACAGACGGTGGACAACACCAAGAGAGTGACGCACGTACTAGAAAAGGCCTCACGTATCCCGGGGGAACGGATGTTGCTATCAGTTGATGCGGAGAAGGCCTTTGACAGAGTTCATTGGCCGTACCTTGAGTTGGTTCTCAGGAAACTGGGAATCGGCGAGAAGTTCCGCACCATGGTCTTCAACTGTTATAAAAGACCATCGGCGTCGGTGCGGGTCAATGGGTGTAGCTCCGGTAGTTTTGCCATTGAACGCGGTACGAGACAAGGTTGTCCCCTCTCGCCGCTTTTGTTCGCCCTCTACATGGAGCCGTTTGCTCAGAGGATTCGCAATAATCCTGACGCCATTGGGGTTAAGATGGGCCAATATGTCCACACTGTCAGCCTTTACGCGGACGATGTCCTGCTGACCCTGGATGACCCCAGGAGGTCACTCCCTGCTTGCGTCCAGGAACTAGACGCCTTTGCACGTGTGGCCGGCTTTAAAATGAATATGACCAAGTCGGCGGCATTGGACGTGTCATTAGCCTCGGACACCAGGAGGGACCTTCAGCGTCTTTTTCCCATGCAGTGGTCCTCGTCTACGGTGCCATACCTGGGGATCCTGCTGGCGCCCACGCTGCCTGAGATGGTGACAGCCAACTACACTTCCCTTAGCAGGAAGATCAAGGAGGAACTCGGCCGTTGGAGCAAGGGCCTGCTTTCGTGGCTGGGCCGTATCGCGGCGGTTAAGATGACGGTGCTGCCCCAGATTCTGTACCTCTTTCGCGCTTTACCTCTCCAACCCCCTGTGGGTTGGATACAGCAAACGCAGGCTGACATCTCCCGCTTCGTTTGGCAAGGCCGCAAGCCACGGATGAAGAGGGTCCTCTCTACGCTTGCTCCGGAGGCGGGGGGTCTTGGTATCCCGGACCTCCGGAAGTACTTTCAGGCGGCGCAACTGCGATACTTGGTGGAGTGGAGCAGGTGGGAATCCGACAAACACTGGCTTTTTCAAGACCAGGCGGTGGCGGGACGTACCCTCCAGGAGGTTCCGTTCCTGCGCCGCGCGCATCGCCCGGCTAATCTTTACGCCTCCTTTGTTACGCGGGTCCCCCTGCGGGTGTGGAATGCGGTTTGCGAGGCCCGTGAACTGACTACCTTCCCCTCGCCGTTCACGCCCATAGTGGGTAACCCGGACTTTGCCCCAGGCCTAGAGCCGGGAGCCTTTTCCCATTGGGTGAGCGCGGGCTGCAGGGCACTTTTCCAGATCTACGGGCCGGAGGGCGTGATTCCTTTCCAACAACTCCGACAGGAATTCGGCCTGACGGAGATGGACAGACTGCGCTATATGCAGGTCCGACACTGGGCTCTCCAACCCCAGGAACGCGACATCGCAGCCCGCCAAATCACACCATATGAGCGGTGGCTGGTGACCCGGACCTCGGACGCCAAGCTCATTACCGATTTGTATAAATTCCTTCAACCCCCGACGTTCCACTATCATAACCCGGGGAGGGAGCGCTGGCACAGAGAATTGGGCAGGACACTAAGCCACAAGGAATGGGACAGAATCGCATATCGGGCGAGGCATTCTGCATACCACACTGGGCTTACGGAGACCTTTACTAAGGTGTCTACTTATTGGTATTACACCCCGGAGAGGCTATATGAAATGCATAAACACACTGACAAGGGGTGCTGGCGGGGCTGCGGACAGGAGGGTACCCTCTCGCACATTCTTTTGGCTTGCCCGGTGCTGACTGCTTATTGGAAGGAGGTCTTGGATGAGGTAGATAGGCACTTTGAGATTGAGCTACCGCGCTTCCCAGCGTATGTTTTGTTAGGCCTTCCCAATGATCTAATGTACCCGTTGAAGTCCCGCAGGGGTAGACAGATTGCTATTGCGCTAGGCTCAGCGGTCCAGAATATTCTTGTCCACTGGCGCACCGCCACTGTCCCCTCCATTACTGGTTGGTTGCATAGACTCTGGCAGGTATTGGGTATGGAGAAGATGTCGCTTACAGTGGCTGGGAATGTAGATCAATTCGAGGAGCTATGGCAACCCTTCCTAGCACTACTGTCCACGGAATTCCGGGAGCTCACCTGCCCGAGGTACCTTCGTCTTCTTCGGCTGACGCCACCGGCGACCCCGGTGGATTAGACTGCATAGGGGATAAGATCTTAGGGGTTGGGGTGTGGGCTGTTTGGGGCGGGTTATCCTAATACAGGGCCATTGGACGGGGGAGTTGGGGTGTTGTATCCTTTCTTTTTTCTTTCTTGGGGGTGGGGGGCTCGGAGGGACTGGGTTGTGCCTTGTTGGATCGCTGTTGGCTACTCGCGCTCGGTTTTGGGTGGGGGGTTGGGGTACATGAGAGGGTTATGTAAATTGCCTTATTGCCTTACATTTGTTGTCTTCCCCTTCTGGACCACCGACCTACCCTTTTGACCAACGCTCCTGAAACACGCTTTTTTTTTTTCACTGCATTGTATGTAACCTCAACCTCCTATTCCCCTTCCCCATGTTTTTTTGTCTTAATAAAAATGCTTTAAACCCAAATTTTACAGGATAAGGCTGAGGATTTAGAGGCACGGTCTCGTAGATGCAACATACGAATTACAGGCCTGCCGGAAAGTACACAGACAGGCAACATGGAACTGTTCGTTGAAGCCCTTTTGAAAAAGCTACTGGGAGACACAGCCTTCTCGGCGATGTTTGTTATTGAGAGGGCGCACTGCACCTTGGGTCAGAGACCTAAGCCTGGGGCCCCCGGGCCCTATTGTGGCCAAGCTGCTTAATTATAGGGATCCAGACACGGCATTGAAGCTTTCCCGAGAGAAGCAACTGCTGACATATGAAGGGTCCACACTCTCTCTATTCCCGGACTTCACGGCCAGGGTGCAGGAGGCGAGGCGCCAGTTTGTACCAATGAAACGCCAGCTTCGGGGACTTGAAATCGATTACGCTATGCTGTACCCTGCCAAGCTGAGGGTCAACAGACAGGGGAAGTCCACCATATTCACAGACCCGAGAGGGCTTCAGAAGGCCATGAAAGACTGGCGCAGGGACGCGAGACACGCATCGGTGGAGGGCCAATCCAGTGACTCTGCAGACCGCCACCTGGATGAACAGGATTGAACTTGAGGGCTGCCACTAGCTGAGGTATTTACATGGCCCGGGACAGTAACACACTTTGGTAGCCCATTTCAGGACTCTTCTTATAGATATTGTTGACTGGGCTGCTGTCTTGGTGGCACCTTGTATCCTGGACACTGATGTAACTATGGGCCACTGACCGTGAGGGTGTGGGGGGGGGAGAAGGAGGCGGGGTTGTTCCTATAGCTGACGCGTCATCAATGTCACTTTCCTTGCATATACGCCCTTCGCAACATTGTACATATGGAACTGGGGGGTGGGCGACTGCCCTCTGGAACCCTAATGGGGCGCTGAATACGAATGTTGTGCTTGACGTTCGGGACTGCTATTCCTGAAGGGGGGTGGTATGGACAGTCGTAATGGTTTGAAGTACTTTACTGTTTTTGGAGCGTAATTATGCTGCATGAGGACACTTGCTATAACTTTTGCTTTTGTTTCAAAGGCGGGGGGGACTGCAGTGTATTGTACAGAGCGACATAGTTCCAGATTTGCTGTAAGCGAGTTACCTACGCCCCTGCGTGTTATCCACCTTTATTTGAGGTCCCCCTAAATGTGGGCTCTCTTACATTTATGATTGGTTTTTGTATTTTGGTTTTTGTGTTAGTTTAAAGTTGGGGGGAGGGGACTTGTGGGTGGAGGGGAGAATTGACGATGTGAGGGGGGTTGTTGTAAAGTTCAGATTGGGGGAGGGCTGGGACGTGGCCGAGTTTGGGTTGGGCAGGTGTGGGCGGGACTAAGGGCAGCTTCACATGATCTTCTTTCGGATCTGCCTGTGGGAGGGGGGATTGTTTGATTGTTGTATGTACACAAGGGACTCTTGGTGGTACGAACGTGACTCAGCGGATGCGTTGGTCACCGATAAGGAATGTTATAGCTGCTTACCTATATGTGCCATAGCCCCGACCTGACACAGCAAATACAAGACACTGACACTATTGCCTTCCTGACATGGAATGTTAGAGGGCAGAATGACCACAGAAAGGTCAGACGTGTGCTCCAATACCTCTTGAGACATGCCATAGATATAGCTCTACTTCAGGAGACCCACCTGCACCCAGACAGCCCGACGCTACACTATAGACGTTTATATAACAACATACACGCTGCAGGTTTCACCTCTCACGCAAGGGGCCTATTAACGTGGGTGAACCCTAGGTCCTCACTGACAATGACTCCGATTGCCACGGACGATGAGGGACGCTATGTCATAACGAAATGTGTTGGAAAGGGAATGTCTATACACATAGTCAACTCTTATGGTCCCAACTACGACTGCCCCTTCTTTTACTTAACACTGGCCACTAGAGTGAGGGACCTCTGCGGGGAACATGTGGTGTGGGAGGCGAGGGGGGGTGATTTTAACATGGTTAGACAGCCAATGCTTGATAGGTCCGATGGCCCAGACCGGCGCCCCTCAGCCTCCGCCAGAGTTCTTGATGCCGAGATGACACGACTGGGACTGCAGGATGTATGGCGTGCTAGGTACCCAACACAGGGAGGATACACGCACTACTCTGCTCCACATGACATACACACACGCATTGATTACTGGTTGCTCGTCTCGCATCTCCTCCCTATGGTACAGTCGTGCAAAACGCTGCCCCGTACTTATTCGGACCACTCGCCGGTGCTCTTCATTCTTAAAGCCATGGTGAAAAGACCTCCACCGTTTTCTTGGCGTCTCCCTCCTTATTCGTTGCTGTACGATGCCTTTTGGGAAGAATTGGCTTTAGCCATAGAGGAATTCTTCGATAAGAATGTGGGTTTCGTGGACTCCTTCCTGACGGTCTGGGAGGCCTTCAAGCCCTATCTGCGTGGCGTTGCTATCTCTAAGCACGCGGGAGTCCTCAAATCCATCAGGGGACGTTTGTCCTTGCTGGAGAGCAGACTCAGAGACATCGAGGCACGTCGACTGCATGACTCTGGAGCAGAACTGCTTCAGGACTTAACCCAAACGATTCGTGAATATCATGAGGAAGCGGATGCTGAAGTGAAGCTTGGGGAAATACGCTATTGCGAGATCGTATGGTGAGGGTGAACGCCCAGGAGCGGTGCTTGTGAATATAGCGAAGCAATATAGACGCGGTGCATCGACGCCTGCACTTCGCTCCTCACAGACTGGGGATGTGTTACCTGATAAACAGGTTGCGGACTGCTTTCGGGATTATTTTGCTACATTATACGCTTCTGGAGGACCTGCTCCGGAGGAACACATCCTAGACTATTTAACACATATTCAGTTACCCTGGCTGACGGACACGCATCTTGTGTTCCTAGCTCACCCATTTGAGAGGGAGGAAGTTGTCTGGGCATTGGCGTCAATGAAAGCTGGTAGCGCTCCAGGCAGTGATGGCTTCCCAGCCTCTTTTTTAAAAAAGTACTCTGACTTGCTGATACCCCGCTTATTGACACTAGTGGAACAGATGGCGGAGGCGGGGGAAATGCCCACTACAATGCGGGAAGCTATTATATTGGTTATCCTTAAACCTGGGAAGCCCCCTGAGGATTGCGCTTCATACAGGCCTTTATCGCTGATTAATGTTGATGCAAAGATATTCGCGAAAATTATTGCCAACCGTCTGAGCCCACTGATTCCCATGCTGGTGGCCCCTGAGCAGCGGGCTTTGTGCCCAACCGCAACCTAACTTATAACTTGCAGACCGTGTTTGTGGCATTTCAACACACACGCCAGGATGTACCTGCGGTAGCAGTTTTCCTGGATATGGAAAAGGCCTTCGACTTTTAGAATGGCCTTTCCTCCGACTGGTGCTGCGCTGCATGGGGGTGGGTGACCTTTTCATCCAGCTACTTAAAACGCTTTATGCTTCCCCTGCGGCGTGGGTCCGCATAGGCTCGATCACGACTGAGCCCTTTCCGGTAGGCCGAGGCACCAGACAAGGTTGCCCACTCTCCTCAATCCTGTATGCTTTGGTTGCGGAACCACTGGCTTGCGCTTTGCGAGAATATCACGGCCAACGTGGTACACGATTTCCCACGTACAACCTGATAGTGTCTATGTATGCGGACGACACTCTACTATATGTGCCACGCCCGGAAGACAACCTCTCGACGGTGCTACGCAAGGTGGTATTGTTCAGCTCGCTCTCAGGGATAAATGTGAACTGGAGCAAGACAGTCAAGTTCCCGCTCACCCCTGCCACCAGAAGGGTAGATGCGGACTATCCCATTAAGTGGACCACTGACTCGGTCCGCTATTTAGGTATCCGACTACACACAGACTCAGAGGTGGTTCTCAGGGAGAATTATGGGGTGGCGATCTCTAAGCTAGAGGACGATGTGGACAAATGGATAAATCTGCCCTTGTCCCTGATGGGCCGTATATCTTTGCTGAAAATGATAGTCCTACCCTGTTTCTTATTTCTCTTCAGTAATATACCAATGGTCTTATCGGGAACTTTCTTTCGACAGCTCCATTCTCTGGTGCTACAGCTAGCATGGGCTGGGAAGCAGCCCAGGGTCGCATGGGACATTCTCATCCGGCCTTACGAGGAAGGTGGCTTAAATGCCCCGGACTTGGAGTTATATTATCGAGCTGCCCAAGGTGCACATGCGTATGGATGGATCCATGGCCCAACAGATGTGCCGCACTTGAGAATTGAGGCAATAGTGGCTGACCCGACTCCGCTGCCGGCACTGATGTCCCGTCCTAGAGACCGGCGACGGGAATCCTCGATTCTCTGAACGTTGTGACACATGCCTGGTATCATTTGATGGATGCCCATGCTTGCTCGTTGCTATACGCCCCGAGTGCGCAACTGGCCTGGTGCTCATGGCTTGACCCCTGCAGGGATTGAGGCGTGGTAAGAGTTGTAATTAAATTGAAGATTGGCAACATAGGCGACCTCTTTCTGTAAGGTAGGACTCGTACCTGGGAGGATTTAGACCCGGAAGACGATGGGGACGCTCTGCTTTTGCCTCGCTTCCAGTTTCACTGGGTTCGACACGCCTTGAAAAAGCTGCTCGGCGACGATATGACTGAGCCCCAGACGGTCTTGGCGTATGACTTTGTTGTGACTGCTAAAACCCCGGCTAAATTAATTACAAACTTTTATCGCATCACGCTAGTAGAACGGACGGCGGATTATGCTAAACCCCGACTGGCATGGCAGGCTGACTTGGCTACTGACCTTCCTGAGGAGAAGTGGGTATACTGCTGCGCTAATGTAAAGAGAGTATCTTTGAACGGACTCCACCTTCTGACGCACTTTAAGTTCCTGAATAGGGTTTACTATACCCCTGAGCATTTGCTTCGATATGGGTTAAGAGAGATCTCGGGATGTGAACGATGCAGGGAACAAACGGCAGATTTTTTTCACTTAGCCTGGCTGTGCCCGAAGGTCGCAGACTTTTGGTGCACGGTATACGGCGAGGTAAACAGTGTTACTGGACTGTCACTGACCCCGTCTCCATTACTGGCCCTGCTGGGGTATTCTAAGGATCTTGCACCTGCAAGGCGGAGGCTTGTGGATATGGCCTTCTTGGTCACCAAAAGATGCGTTGCGCTTCACTGGATGCGGGGGCCGACCCCAACGCCTGCTAAGTGGTCTAGTGACATGCTATATTGCTGTACGCAAACGGAGCTCTATAGTGGGCTGCTTCCTCCCCGTAACCATCCGAAGAACTACTGGGCACTGCACTTGGAGAGGAGAGTTACACAGAGCGCTGATGGCCAGAGCAAAACATACTTAGATACTGGGCTGGGGTGGCCACAGGAGGACTCATCACAGCACACAGACGAGGTGACAATTGAGTAAAGGACAATGATGGGGGCTACTGATTCTGGGTGCGGGGTGGGAGTGGGGAGTGCGACAACTACATGTGGAGGGGATGCTCATTTTATATGTATCAACATAGATTTCTGTGATGGGGATTATATTTTGGTCCTTGCTTAATGTATTCGTGCTGAAGCCTTACTGATTCATTATTGTGATGTGTATGCTGGTTTTGTGTCCCTTGATAGTATGTATATGTTTTTTCTTTTTGAAAAGTCAATAAAAACATAATAAAAAATAAAAAATAGGTCGTAGCCCGATTCCACTGCCACCAGGATGCAACGGCCACCCTCCGGTTATAAGGTGAGATTTTCTTCCGGTCTCGGTGATCCTTTTCTATCGCAATTCGTGATCACGGTGCAACAGGAAATAATTCAATCTCAGCTCCGTGTGCACCAACCTGATGCACTCGCGAGCGGTGCTTGTCATGGCGGGGGTGCTCCCGCCTTCACATTCCGCTCTCCCTCCGCTAGGTAATCGAACCCTTTCACAGATGACAGCACTCACGGGGGCGAGTTCCAAATTTTATTCACAGGAACTTGGGGCGCACAGATGCGTTTCGGCAACCGCCTTTGTCGATGTTTGCACGAAACGCCGGCGTCACCATTTTCTTTTTATAAAAATGTTACGCAATACCAGTTCATCAAAACAGTAAAAGGACCACTTGTGCACGATATTATGAAACAAGCACAAACATTCCAATATCTTAGAATATCAACAGCGGAATAGGCATTCGCTACAAGTACATCCTAATACCAAATACTTAAATCTGGCGAAATCGCCAACAATATATATGTGTGTGTAATTCAAATTAACAGTTACAATCTAGCCCTGGCCGGGCAGTATTCAAAAACATACCATTCTTGGAGAATGCACTAACATATGCACAATACCTCATAAATCCCTAGATGGGCTATGAACCAACGTTAAGATTACACTGGAATTATAGCGTAAATAGTGTTTAACTAAAGCGACTAGAGGCAATCCTCTGTATAGTAACAATTCATTTCATATTGTTGTGATTCTAGACGTCTACGGGCCCCATTAGGATGGCAGGCGGTTCGCCCCAGCCAGGCCGGCGGTAGCCGCAGCGGGCCTGGCGGGGGCGATCCGCCCGCCATCCTTGCCGGATTGAGCCCCGCCATGGTATAATGGCTGGGGGGTCCGCGGCGGACGGAAAGACTGTCCAACGCTTTTACGCCCGGTCGACATGTCGACCGGGAGGAAAAGGGTTCTATATGGTGGCGGGGTCTTTCAGACACCGCCAGCCATATTAGAATGTGCTATTGTGAATTCCTTTCTGTGGTGGCATTGATGCCACGGAAAGGCATGCAGAGTCTGCTTTGGGGGCCCCCTGCAGGGCCCCCATGGACTCCGGTGGGGTTGGGGGTGCACATGGGGGGTACCTATGGTACCTCCCTGCCTTTCAAAGAACAACGTGGCAGTCACCGCGCAGTGCCTGTTACGTTGTGCTTTGAAATGCACAACAGGTATTGATAGAATTGTTAGCATTGTGGCAGGCAGTGCTTTCAGCACCGCCCGCCGCAATGTTAAAAATACGGGATGCGCCCGCCACTGAGGCGGGTGCATCCTAATTGCCCCCACGGAACCCCCGCCCTTATAGGGGGCGGTCCCTTTCACTGTGAGAATGGCGGGCGGACAAAGTCCACCAGCCATTCTAATGGGGCCCTAAGTCTCTGAATCCTGTCCCCCCCTCGGATTAACATATATACATATATGTATATATTGCAAAGAAAAGGGTGAGGGAGGTCCCAGAAAAACTTTATCCATAAACTTTTTAGGCAGGCGTAGCAGAAAAATGGCTGAATAGATTATCATGAAATTTGTAGTATAGATTATGGTCTGGAAAGGATCCATTTTATTACTTCATGAAAATCAATTTAGTAGTATACTAATAAGGGACAAAAACTTTGTGATGTCTTAGGCACCTGAATACTGAATACTGTGGTATTTCTTGGCATACCGCAGTGCATAGCAGTGACAGGATTTAAAAAACACCATGCCCTTGGTTAATGCAAACCCTTACAAAATTAAAAGCCAACTACCTTGTTTAGAACACAATTTGGCTGTGTTCTTTGTTTCTATGACAGAAATACATTATAAATATCGTGTTTATATCTTGGTTTGTATGACAGAAATACGTTATATATATTGTGTGTGCATATATATATATATATATATATATGGCATGTGAGCAAGGGCTTACGTAGCCCGAAACGCGTAATGCACTTTTTCCAGCTGGTTTTGCCAAAATAAAGAAAACCTGTAACTGATCCTGTGGTCCGTCTCCTGTGTGAACGCCTCGCTGGTCCGGCTGGATTGGAAGCGGCGTGGAGGAGTTCTGTGCATATATATATATATATATATATATATATATATATATATATATATATATATATATTACCTACTGGCGGTCGCCAGTAGGTATATATAGTTAGGATTTTTTCTCTATGGGATTTTTGAAAATTCTATGTCTAATAACTTTGGGGTTTGTGGACGGAATTGGCTGAAATTTTCAGGAAAATTGAACATTTTGTTTCTGAGCAGCCCCTGACAATTTGGGGGGGTTTCATCAAGGGGGGGCCGAGAAAAAAGGGGGGTCCCAAAACGTGTTTTTCCCATGTTAATTTCCATAGGGCGGTTGGCCTCACTTTTAGCTCGAACGGCTGAATGGATTTGCACGAAACTTGGCAAAATTGTAGGGACTGTTAGCCCGATGTGCCTTTGCTAGGTCTCAATATATGTGCTGCAGTGGATTTTGAGTAATTTAGGTTCAAAAAAAGATATATATCTGGGCGGAGCCTAACCACACATCTGATCTGATTGGCTGTCAGCACTTCATCCAAGAAGTGTTGGCAACCATCTTGGGACCAATATACATGATAGCACCTCATTAAAAAGCATTGTAGTTAATAGAGGGTTTTAGGACTTTAGTTACATTATAAATCATTTGTTGACGGTACCATACTCGTTTTAGGAATTGTGGTGGGTTCTAAGGTGATTTTACCATGTGAAAAAACCTTCTGCTGTGATATCATGAATATTGTTTGAAAGAAAACTAATATCTCATGATTTTCCCACAGTGGTTTGGAAGGGGATCTATAAGCTAAACTGAAAGCATATTTTCTGTAAATTCACATTATCTTTCTCAGTCATGTGAAAATGAAGTCTGACATTCTCAGTAAAACATGTACATCCAACAAGGACAGAGACTGTCAGTTGATTCCTTAGTGTTCTACTGCAGCCTCCTAGAGTGTTCTAAAGAACAACTAGAGCGCTAACAGTCCTACTTATTACAAAGGTATGGCACACCTGAAGCCATCTTGATTGGAATAAAGTGGTAACTCTTAAAACATTTAATTTAAAAAGAAACAACATGAGGGGGTATATTTTGCCATAGAAAGTATGACTAGTGCTGCAGAATGAAAAATTAGGGCACATTTTGAGTGACTTCTCAAATCCTTTTCTATTTCATTAAAACATTCTGACATGCAGTCTCCCAAAATGGCCACCAGAGACAAAAGAGCCCAAATGTAGCCCAAATATCACCCAGATGTAGCCCAAGTATAGCCCAATGACAGAATGTCCCAGAGTGTTCTAAAGAACAACTAGAGCGCTAACAGTCCTACTTATTACAAAGGTATGGCACACCTGAAGCCATCTTGATTGGAATAAAGTGGTAACTCTTAAAACATGTAATTTAAAAAGAAACAACATGAGGGGGTATATTTTGCCATAGAAAGTATGATTAGTGCTGCAGAATGAAAAATTAGGGCACATTTTGAGTGACTTCTCAAATCCTTTTCTATTTCATTAAAACATTCTGACAGGCAGTCTCCCAAAATGGCCACCAGAGACAAATGAGCCCAAATTTAGCCCAAATATCACCCAGATGTAGCCCAAGTATAGCCCAATGACAGAATGTCCCAGAGTGTTCTAAAGAACAACTAGAGCGCTAACAGTCCTACTTATTACAAATGTATAGCACACCTGGAGCCATCGTGATGGGAATAAAGTGGTAACTCTTAAAACATTTAATTTAAAAAGGAACAAAATGAGGGGGTATATTATGCAATAGAAGGTATTATTAGTGCTGCAGAAAGAAAAATTAGGGCACATTTTGAGTGACTTTTCAAATCCTCTTCTATTTCATTAAAAAATTCTGACATGCAGTCTCCCAAAATGGCCACCAGAGACAAAAGAGCCCAAATGTAGCCCAAATATCACTCAGATGTAGCCCAAGTATAGCCCAATGACAGAATGTCCCAGAGGGTTCTAAAGAACAACTAGAGCGCTAACAGTCCTACTTATTACAAAGGTATGGCACACCTGAAGCCATCTTGATTGGAATAAAGTGGTAACTCTTAAAACATTTAATTTAAAAAGGAACAAAATGAGGGGGTATATTTTGCCATATGAATTATGATTAGTGCTGCAGAAAGAAAAATTAGGGCAAATTTTGAGTGACTTCTCAAATCCTCTTCTATTTCATTAAAAAAATTCTGACATGCAGACTGAAACATGCACTTTGAATACCAGCAGCAGACGTCCCTGGTGAGCAGTAGCTTTACTACAGTGATCTAATGTGCAACTAGAGTGCTAACATTCAGAATTTATGGCAAATGTGTGACACATCTGAATGCCTTCTTGATGGAACCAAAGTAAACAAGCATTGAAAATGCAATAGATCTCGCCCTCGTTTAAGTTAAAGCCATTCTCTTTGTAATGAGGTGGCTTTTTAGCTTTGCTTTTATTAGTGTTTTTTCAACTTTCATGTAAATAACATGCATCTGTATGCATATAAGTATATGTATGCATGCATTTATGTTTGTATTTATATAGATATACAGATGATATATGTTTATATATGTATGTATATATATATATTCACTGAAAAAACCATAGGCTATAGACCATATATAGTTAGGAATTAGCATTTACAAAACCTTGAAAATTCACTGAAAAAACCATAGGTTATAGACCATATATAGTTAGGAATTAGCATTTACAAAACCTTGAAAATTCACTGAAAAAACCATAGGTTATAGACCATATATAGTTAGGAATTCGCATTTACAAAACCTTATTTTACTCACACAAAACCATTGAAATTCCATATATAGTTAGTTGCACTAACTATATATCGCGCACCCGCAATCCACTGCTGATGATGTCACATATTACATCATTCATGACATGGTCAGTGACATCACTGATGACATCACTGATGACATCTCAAATGACATCACTGATGACATCACTGATGACAACATCCAGTGACTGTATGTTTCTGTAAAGTTAAAATATGTCTTACATATTGAAGAATGAGTGGATGTATAAGTGTCTGGATGAAGGATTTAGTAGGTGCATGACTGACTGTATGAGTGAGTGATTAAATGTGTCTCACTGAGTGCATGGGTTAGTGACTAAACGGTCTTAATTTGTGCATCATTATGTCTGTTGTTCTGTAAACTGTTGCATGTGTTGATAAGTAGCTAAATGAGTAACTATATGGGTTATTGATTGGTTGCCCAAGTATTTGTATGGGAGACTGAGTGTGTGTGTGGGTGGCTGGGAGGTGTATGACTGTGCATAGATGTGTGAGCAGTTGATTCACTAGATGTATGGTTTCAAAAGTGCATGTGGAAACAGCTGTATGGGCGGTTGACTGTGTGCATGAGTGTATTGGTGAGTGAATGGATATCTCAGTGCTACATGTCAAAGTAAGTACATATGTAAAACACAGTACATGTGAGAGTTGACATATATAAATAACTGTGCATAAGAGCCAGTGAATGTGTGAGTGGCTGTATGGATCATTGTGAACTTGTATCAGGGATTGTATAAGAGAGTAAATATGTGTTAGTATATGTTTGAATAAGTAAAGTTTGTATAACTGTATAGTTGAGGAAATGGAGGTGTGATTGATTCTTTGCATGACTGACTAGGTGTGTGAGTAACTCCATGGATGAGTGACAGTCTGTGAGTGTCTGTTTACACTGATTGTATCTAAGGTTATATTAGAATCTGAAGAGGTTCATCGTATTATCACATGAATGATATCATCAGTGATGTGATCAGTAATGTCAAATGAGATGTCATCAGTGATGTCATCAGAGATGTCATTTGAGATGTCATCAGTGATGTCATTTGAGATGTCATCAGTGATGTCATCAGTGATGTCACTGACCATGTCATGAATGATGTAATATGTGACATCATCAGCAGTGGATTGCGGGTGCGCGATATATAGTTAGTGCAACTAACTATATATGGAATTTCAATGGTTTTGTGTGAGTAAAATAAGGTTTTGTAAATGCGAATTCCTAACTATATATGGTCTATAACCTATGGTTTTTTCAGTGAATATATATATATATATAGATAGATAGATAGATACCTGCACCGCAACTACCATCCTCGGAGTGCTTTTTGAAGGAGCGCACTCTGGAGCCAATATTACTTTCAAAATCAATTTAATCTTGTGTCGGACTGACAAATGCGTATCGGCGTTTCCGCCTTCCTCAGTGTCAGTTTCACATTCAGAATTGTGCATTTAAATAAAGTTTCACTGTTCCTCGAGTTCTAAAAATCAGTGGCATAGAAAGGCACCATAACATATCCCTGAAATGCATTTGTTATTGGCAGACATGTTGGATTCACGTAGTTATGGCGGATCACTGACAAAATATAGAATACAAAAATATAGAATAGTAAAAATATCGCAGTAAAAATATAGAAAGCAAAAATATCAAAGTCTGATCTACAAACAGGTAAGTACAAAAATATCGAATCACATAGTTAGTCAAAATATCAATTTTTTTTAAATGTCTTAAAAGTAATTCACAATTAATGAAATAATAACTATAATTAACTAAAACATACTGAAAAATAATTAAATAACTTTAAAAGTATTAAATAATTAATTTAAGTAAAAAATTAAACATACAATTTAATTTTTAACATATATATATTAACATAATATTAATTAATAATATACAATATTTTTACTGTAGGATAGCGGGAGGGTAAAATGTACTATTACCACTCAAGCAACTGCAACAGTAGGGTAAACGTTGGATAGCGTAGGGGTAAAAATGACTATTCCCACTCCAGTGAGTACAACAGTAGGGAAAGCGTTGGATAGCGTAGGGGAAAAAATTACTATTCCCACTCCAGTGAGTGCAACAGTAGGGAAAGCGTTGGATAGCGTAGGGGTAAAAATTACTATTCCAACTCTAGTGAGTGCAACAGTAGGGAAAGCGCTGGATAGCGTAGGGGTAAAAATTACTATTCCCACTCCAGAGAGTGCAACAGTAGGGAAAGTATTGGATAGCGTAGGGGTTAAAATTACTATTCCCACTCCAGACAGTGAACAGTAGGGAAAGGGTTGGATAGCGTACGGGTAAAAATTACTATTCCCACTCCAGAGAGTGCAACAGTAGGGAAAGCGTTGGATAGTGTAGGGGTAAATATTACTATTCCCACTCCAGAGAGTGCAACAGTAGGGAAAGCGTTGGATAGCGTAGTGGTAAAAATTACTATTCCCACTCCAGTGAGTGCAACAGTAGGGAAAGTAAATACTTCATATATTAATAAAAATAAATTAAATATTAATACCAATAAAAAATTATTTAAAAGTAATTACCAATTTAATATAATATGATAATGAATCAATTAAAAATAAAAATAAAAATTCAGGGGCCCATTAGGATGTCGGGCGAATTGCCCCCACCAGGCTGGCTGTGGCTACCGCCAGCCTGGCGGGGGCAATCCGCCGGACATCTGCATTCGAATTCCCCCCCGCCATATTAGTATGGCGGGGGGTACCTCGGCGGACGGAAAGACCGTCCGCTGCTTTTCCGCCCCGGTCGCCTTGCGGCCGGGGCGGAAAAGGATTAATATGGTGGCGGTGTCTATTAGACACCGCCAGCCATATTACAATGGGGTTAGGGAGATGCCTTTCCGTGGCATGCGGTCTTCAGTCTGGGGGACCCCTGCGGGCCGCCAGAGTGAAGGAGAGATGGGGGGTGCACATGGGGGTACCTGTGGTACCCCACTGCATTTGCATACACAAAGCGGCAGGCACCGCGCGGTGCCTGCCGCTTTGTTTATGCAAATGTAAAAGTGCCTTTTTAGCATTGTGGCGGGCAGTGCGGAGAGCACTGCCCGCCACAATGTTAAAAATACAGGATGCGCCCGCCACAGTGGAGGACGCATCCTAATACACCCCGCGGGACCCCCGCCCTTATGGCGGGCGGTCCCGATTACTGATGGGATGGCGAGCGGACATCCTAATGGACCCCTCATTATTAAAATTCATTACCTATTAATACAAATTAATTACCAATTAACAATTAATTAATTAGCCATTAGGATGTCGGGTGGCTCGCCACCGCCATGCGGGCGGTGGCAATCCGCCTAACATCCTTTGCCGCCCGCCACTCATTTCCCCCCGCCATATTAGTATGGCCGGGGGACTGCGGCGGACGGAAAGAGCGACCGCCGCTTTTCCGCCCCTGTCGACTTGCAGCCGGGGCGGAAAATGTTTAATATGGTGGCGGTGTCTATTAGACACCGCCAGCCATATTATGATTGGCTTTGGGCAATGCCTTTCGGGGGCAGCAGGCATGCGGAGACTCCCTGCGGGGGCTTGTTGCGGACCCCCTGGGACTCCAGGGGGGTGGGGGTGCACATGGGGGGTACCTATGGTACCCCCCCGCATTTCAAAGTGCAGCATGGCAGTCACCGCGCGGTGCCTGTCATGTTGTGCTTTGAAATGCACAACGTGCATTTTTACCATTGCGGCGGGCGGCGCTTTCAGCACCGCCAGCCGCAATGGTAAAAATACAGGATGCGCCCACCAGTTTGGCGGGTGCATCCTAATAGCCAAGGCGGGACAGCCGCTCTGATGGCGGGCGGTCCCGTTTTGCACGGGGATAGCGGGGGGGGCAAAGTCCGCCCGCCATCCTAATGGCCCCCTAAAAATTAATTAACAACAATTCTAAATAAATACCAATAAATAAATTAAAGTATTTAATTAATTACAATTAAATTACTTCCCTCCCTACTCCCCTATAAACCCACAACCCGCTACAGGAAATACATTTATAAAATTAACATAATTATCAATTCATCAATTAATAAAAATGAATTACCAATTAAAATGTAATTCATTACCAATTAAAAATTATTTAACAATTAATTCAAAATAAATACCAATAAATAAATTTAAATATTTAATTAATTATAATTAAATTATTTCCCACCTATGCCCCTATAAACCGACAACCAGCTACAGAATTAAATTACGCAAAAATTAAATAACATAAAATTCATTACTTAAAATAAATTATAAAATAAATATATACTTTTCACACATATACTAACATACAAAACACTTTAAAAAATTCTATATTATAAAAAATTCGATATATATAATACCTATATTATATACTTCGATATTTTGACTTTCTATATTTATGAAAATCAATATTAAATTACTGTCCTTAAATTCGATATTTTTGTTGACTATATTCTGTCCATTCGATATTTTTTCCATTCTATATTTTCACTTCGATATTAGTGCTATTCTATATTTTGGATTCGATATTTTTTCTGTATACCAGAGATCGCAGCTGAAACAGCAAAAGTCACAAAAACGAGATCCGAACCCTTCAAACAAAAAGGTTCAATCTGCATCAGGACACCATCTGCAGTAACGAGTCCAAGTTCCTGAAGTCTCAGAAACCAGAAACTATAGCCCAACAGCTCCCACGTTCTTCCAAAAATGAGGAATTATACTGGCACTGTTACAGGGGTGACACCCCTTCATATCACCTCAATTTATCAGACCATTCAATTCATTGGTTAATCCACACTAGGGTGATAGTGATGTGGCAATAAAAAATCCGGAAAAATTAGGCAAATCAATTACGCAGTCCCTTAGGTCATGTAAGCATAAGACATTTTGAACAATAGGGCATTAAAACTAAAACATAAGGGTTCATAAGTGTTCTTTCCCAAATAGCTGCTCCACAGTGTAACACAATTTGTTGCAAGTGCACTCTTCAGTCCAGGAGATGTCAAAGGAAACAGTTATCATTTCAATACAACTTGCAAGATAGCGAGAATTTCCCGAACTCTTTGGAAGTATACAGGTCATGACTTCACTGGAAAGGGGAATGAGGCCTACATGAAATTTGGGCTAATATACAACAAGATCATGTTAATTTGTGAATTATAAATTAATAGGAAGCATGTGAATTTCAAAATATGACAAAAATACATTAATAAACATTTCATTCTGATCATAATTAATACGTCAGTATTGTACTCATAACATTTTTTGTTGTCATAGTTTCTTTTATCAATAGTATACTTTGATGTAATCTCTGCTCTGTCAAATAGGAGGACGCCATTAATGAGCGAGGGTACTGTATATGGAAGAAGTCTTTGAGGTTTCTAGAATGCCAGTCCATAACCAAGCTGTCAAGGACAACATTTGATTCCTCACCAGATCCTGCATTTTCCCCTGAGGGGTGAGGAGAAGTATCGCAAGGATGGCACGACGACTTGACAATCCACAGTTAGTTCTAGGAGGATTGATCATAATGAAATGAGTGATGGTGTACTTGATTCCCTGACAACAATCCAATAGGAAAGAATCTGTTGCGGTTACCAACAAGGCTGGTGTCCAACTGACAAAGGATGGGAGGACCTCATTTATGAGGGATATTTCTGTATATGGAAGAAGTCTTGGAGGTATCTAGAATGCAAATCCATTACCAAATTGAGATTTCCAGGGAGATACTCCAACACTGATAGTTTCTGTTGAAGGCAAAACTCCCCAAAACTAATTGCTAGTTCTGCCAGTGGTTTCTATTTTGCCCCAGCAAGATGTAAGATGTCAGATTGTCTATGTGGACTAGACTGGAACAACTTACCATGTTCTTTGTGGAACTTTAAATGTCAAAGAAGCTGGCAAACATCTTCAAACAATGTATGTGCATGCACGACTCATCTTCAGACCATGTGCCTCGAGTCGAGAATTACTACATCAATGCCCTAAGCTGTCAGAATTGCATTTGACTCTAATTCTAGATCTGGGAAGGAAGCGAAATTTGTCCTTCCATTCTAAGTGTTTAGATGTCCTGATCACCATTGGAGTTCCGGTTGAGAGTCTAATTCTAGTGCAATTACATACAAATAAGCCAAACCTCTGCAGAGATGAAACATGTTCAACCCTTGCAGAGCTCGATATTGTAGCGGACCTGGAAATCCTGCTTGTATGATGAAGGATAAAAGCTCCACTATTCTTGCTAAAAGTCTAAGGGATATTGAATGCTTTGAAGAAACCGAGAAATCTAAGCTTTTATTGTGTTGACTTGTGTTGAAGAAGCTGAAGAGTGAAATCTTCTGAATTTATCAGGAATCCAAATTCAGCACAAAGCCCGAGCCTCGAAGAAGGCAGGAAGCAGTGTTTATCTGTTGACAAAGAACCAAGAGGTCCCGTACAAAATCAATATGTTGTCTAAATAGATTATTAATTATATTCCTTAGGATATGAGCACTGAAACCACATGTTCAGTTATTCCGTTGGAAATGTAGAAATTTCTAGCAATTTGGATGGAGTTGAGGGAAACAACCATGAACAAAAGATGTATAAAGTATGTGAAATATCGTTTAACCCAAGTAAAAATCCAAGGATCTGCTGTGATACTTTGCCATTTTAGAAAGAAATTTGCTCATTGACCTTGTATGGTATGATTTCCAGAAATGAAACTTAGGGCCTAATTACGATGTTGGATGGGCCACCACCAACAGGCCATTGGTGGCAGTCCGCCCGACATCCAAGGCAGTCATCAGACTGCCCCCTCCGACAGCATCAGAGATCCCATTGGGGCGGCGGTCAGACAGATAATCCCTGAATGATGGTGCTTTCTGCGCAGGCACGGTTGTCGCAAAAACGATGTTCCTTTCCCTCTGCCTCTGCCATGAAAAGGCCATCGGAAAGCGAGTTTGGGGGGCCCTACCAGGCCCCCCTTGGCCGGGGAGCACCCAAGGTGCCTCCTGAAACATCCATGCACCCTGCGCCAGGTACCAAATGGTGCCTGGCACGCGGTGCAGGGATGCTTCTAAACATGCCTTTTCACATTGAGCTTTTCCAGGCTGCAGCACAAGCCTTAGTGCAAAAAGGCATGTTTCCGACCAGAGCAGTCGGATTGTAATTCAGAGGTCGGGACTACCGCCTACCTTTCGGGTGGTCCCGATCGTAATCAGCCTCTTACTGTTTTAAGGTAAGTTGTATCATTTTCAAGAATATCATTGTTGTTATTATCTTTACAGTAATATTGTTGTAAGGAATATTGTTTTTTAATGATCTTTATGTGTTTTAAATAATACTGTAATTGTATATGTTATATATCACATTTATAATTGTTGTTAAAATGTTTTTTAATATAGTTTGTAATTTTAAGTTATTTATAATTTTAGTTTACTTTTTATAGTAATTTATAGTGTTCCTACCGGGTTGTGAGGATGGTAGGGGAATAGGGTGGGAAGTACATTTTTTATAACTAATTAATAATTATTGTTTGTTAATATTAATTATTTCATTGATAATTAACTATGTACATTGTTTAATTATTATTTTTTAAAGTTATGTTTAAGGTGTAATTAAGTATGAATTGATTCATTATTAATTCATCATTTAATAGATAGTTAAATATGTGAACTGTGTAAATATTTTTTAAAGTTATGTTTTAGGTGTAGGTTGGCTTTGTAGGAGTATAAGATGGAAAGTTAAGTAATAATTTATGAATTAATCATTAATTGACTTTTTAATTGATAATTATGTACATTTTGTAACTGTTATATGTTTTAAGTTGTATTTTATGTGAGGGTTGTTGGGTTTGTAGGGATAGAAAGTTAATTAAGTAAAGATTAGATTTCAATTAATAAATAATTTGAATTAAAATGTGTAATTTATTTATAAATATATACATTATTTAATAAATACATTTTATGTTATATATTAGGTGTGTGGTATGATTTTAGGGGGAAAGGGTGGGAAGATATTTAATTATTTAATTAACAATTCATTGTTCATTTATAAAACAAATTATGTAATACTTAATATGTTGTGTTATAATTTTGTATTTTGAATATATTTTTAAATGTGGCATGCTAGGTATGTGGGAGCATAGAGTGGGAATGTAATTAAATAATCAATTAATAGCAGTTTTTATTTGATATTAATATTTTTTTATAATTATTTACATTGTTTAATTGTTATTCAAATGTTATATTTTGTGTTTTAAAATAAGCTGTGTTTGAAGTGAAGTACTTTCACTACAGCTGCAAAGTCTAGAGTGGGAATAGTAACTTTTAGCCCTCTTCAATCCAAAGCTTTCTCTACTGTTGCACTGACTGGAGCGCGAATAGTACATTTTACCCCTCCACAGTCCAACGCCTTCCCTACTATATCACAGACTGGAGTGGAAATAGTACATTTTACCCCTCTGCAATCCAACACTTTCCCTACTGTTGCACATATTGGAGTGGGAATATTGAATTGTACCGCTCCCGAGTCAAACACTTTCCCTATTGTTGCACTGACTGGAGGGGGAATAGTAAAGTTTACTCCTCCTGAGTGTAACGCTTTCCCTACTATTATACCAACTGAAGTGGGAATAGTAAACTTTACCCATCCAGAGTCCAGCGCTTCGCCTACTGTTGCACTGACAGGAGTGGGAATAGTAAATTGTATCCCTCCTGTGCCCAACGCTTTCCCTACTGTTGCTCCGACTGGGGTCGGAACAGTAATTTTGATCTCTTCTAAGTCTAACACTTTCCCTACTGTTGCACCAACTGGAGTGGGAATAGTACATTTCACCCCTTCGCAGTACAATGCATTCCCTACTTTGGCACAGACTGAAGTGGGAATAGTAATTTTTACCCCTCCAGTGTCCAACGCATTCCCTACTGTTGCATCGCCTGGAGTGCAAATAGTATATTTATTATTTCTAAAATGTAATAGTTTTGTTAGCATTGTTTAATTATGTATTATTTTTTGTTTTTGTATTTTATATTTTTTATATTAAAAATGTTTTATTTTTAGGATATTTTTAGTAAATTGTATTTTTTTCTATTGACTTTTTATGTATTATTTACTTTTTTAAACTATATGTAAAGGATGTTTTTTAATTTTTTTATATCAATGTATGACAATATTTGTTTTCGATATTTTTGTATATTATATGTATGGAAAAAGGATATTTTTGTGATCAATATTTTTAACATAATATTTTGGTATCACAATATTTATAGTTTCAATATTCTGTCACTGAACTGTATTTGCTTAGATCCTTGATGTATGAACCTCCGATGAGCATTACACCAGCCTGAACACCAGCTTCTACTGCTGTCAAAGTTCCAATTTTGTGTTTATTAAAAAAAAAAGAAATTGTCTGCATATGAGAGACAATCTGCATTGGCATTACCTTGTAAACAAGCGCTATTTCAGTCCATTTAGAAAGCTCATCTGGCTCAATAGAGGAATTCTCTAGTCTAGCAATATCCAAAATCCAAGTTAAAGGTCCAACCATATCCAGTATTATTTCTATGCAATTCGAACAGGCTTTCTTGATTCCTTTCCTTTGATGTTTGCCACATTTTGAGAAAAAATGTTAAAATGGATGGGCCTATTTTTGGGGTGTCTGTAATAGTATCAGGTTTATTTATTAGTCTACTGTAGGTACATTCTGACTTTAGCCTGGACCTAGTTTGTTTGTCCAAAGACAAATGTAACCTGCTTGAAATGTATTGACTAAAATGTTCTGTCCACTACAGATGTGCCCCTTAATAATTCATCTCCTGTCCCGACACTCCTCTATGCTGATGACACGGTACGTGGCATGCACTGGCAATGCACTGCAGCGACTCATAGAGGAGTATGCAAAATTTATGAACAATTTGAACATGAAAATTAATCATACTAAGTCTTTTGTTCTTGTGGCAGGTTCAAGACAGCAGAATCAAACTCAAATGTATATTGAAGGGCTAAAACTAGAGGCTATGGATTCCTTTAACTATTTAGGGATCATGTTTGATAGGAAAAATAATTGGCGTAATATGGCGTCCAATAGAGGAAAGTTAATGGAAAAAAATATTAGAGGTCTTTTTAGATTTGTAAAAAAAACTTGGAACTAAGCAAATTGAAGTAAAAAAGATTTACGATGCAAAAACACTATCTGTAGCCTCTTGTGGTGCAGCTGTTTGGGGCATATCTGATATTTCTAAACTTCAGTGTATAGTGGAGGACTTTCTGAAAAACTTGGCATCTCTCCCCAGGGCCGGACTTGGAACCAGAACCGGCCCTGGCAAAGTGCTCGGCTGGCCCCTCCCTCCCCATTCGGGCAGTTGGAGGTGCCGCCGAGCTCTTTGTCGTGGCCGGTTTTCGTCCGTTTTTGTTACAGTGCCGTTTTTGCAGCAAAATCGGCCCCCACCCATGCGGGATTGCCCGGTGCCCGCTATGGCCTGTCTGGGCCTGTCTCTCCCACAATCCTGCTCTAACTACAATTGTCAGTAGAAGCTGAGTGTTCTCTATATTACAGATAATATCCACATTGCACCAATTTGCTTGTGGCGCACAAGTTACTACTTGTGTAACGATATATCTGTAAGAGACATTAGTTAGTGATAGATTCCTTACCTTAGAATATCCCCAGGCGTCAGACTAGATCCGGAAATTTTTGCGTAACAATACCCCTGCGCGTCGGTAGGCGTCGTCGGCGGCTCCGCGTCTGTCGTCGTTAGCACCGAAATGACCTCGTCGGAGTACTTAGACGCCGCCCATGCGGGCTAACGTCAGTTCTGATACACAGCTTTTCCGCGCCAGATACGCAGAGCCATGATAGAACCAACACTGGTGCCATGAAACTAGGGCCCTGACAGGGGATGACCATAACCCTAGATATCGGTTCGCACGGGGAGGATGGGTGGGTCGGTAAGGAATCTATCACGAACTAATGTCTCTTACAGATATATCGTTACACAAGTAGTAACTTGTGAATCTGAAAGAGACACGTTAGTGATAGATTCCTTACCTTAGAATAGATACCCCAGCAATACCAACCCCGGTGGTGGGTCTGCAAACCAATAATCACACCAGAAAGTCCTGAAGGACGGAACGGCCAAAGAAGCCATCCCTCCGGACTTGGCAGTCCAGGCAGTAGCGTCTTGCAAACGTGTGCAGCGAGGCCCAAGTAGCTGCCTGGCAAATGTCCTGCAAGGGCACTCCTCGACCCAGGGCAGTTGTAGTCGCCGTGGCCCGAGTAGAATGAGCCCGCAATCCAACAGGGGGCTCCTTTTTGGCCAAGGAGTAGCATGCCTGGATACACAAGATGATCCACCACGAGATGGTCCGCTTGTGCACCGCCTTTCCCTTCTTAGCGCCCACGTAACCAACAAAGAGTTGGTCATCCACCCGGAACTGGCATGTGCGATACAGATAATAAGAGAGCGCACGTTTTGGGTCTAGACGGTGGAGCCTCTCTTCCTCTTTCGAGGGATGTGGAGGCGGAAAGAAGGTGGGCAAGGTAATGGACTGCCCGATGTGGAAGGCCGTGACAACCTTGGGCAGGAAAGAGGGTCTCGTCCGCAACACAACCTTGTCTGGATGGACAGAGAGGAAAGGAGGTGTAGAAGAAAGAGCCTGGAGCTCACTCACTCTCCTGGCAGAGGTGATGGCCACCAGGAAAGCAGTCTTCAAAGTAAGAAGACTGAGAGGACAGTTATGGAGCGGCTCAAAGGGAGCACACATTAGGTAAGTAAGTACAAGATTTAAGTCCCACTGGGGCATCACAAAGGGAACAGGAGGGAACATGTGTGTGATGCCCTTCAAAAACCTATTTACAATGGGGGACTTGAACAAGGAAGGCTGATCAGGTAGCCGTAAGAAGGCAGAAAGGGCAGAAAGGTACCCTTTGATAGTGCCCCTGTGGCGAATAGATATAACCAAGGCTCTCCCCATTGCTGAAAGAGGCCTTGCGCCACGTCCGAGTTCAGACTCCATTCGTGATCCATCATGCACCGACGGCTGAGTTCATCCGCCCTGGCATTCAGAGAACCTGCCAGGTGTTGAACCACCAGGGTCACGCCTTGATGTTCCAGCCACTGCCAGAGGCAGAGAGCCTCCTGGCATAGGGTCCATGACCCCACCCCGCCCTGTTTGTTGCAGTACCACATGGCGGTGGTGTTGTCCGTGAACACCTGCACTACACTCCCCCGGACAGAGGGGAGGAATGCCTTCAGTGCTAGTCGGATCGCCCGCAGCTCCAAAAGGTTGATATGGATCTGGGACTCCGCCGGAGACCAGAGGCCTCTGATCTCCGCCTCTCCCATGTGGCCTCCCCAGCCCTGGAGGGACGCGTCCGTCACAACCACATGCTCTGGGTGGGGTAGGGAGAGGGATCTGCCAATCGCGGTCCATGAGCCACCACTGCAACTGTCTTGCAGTGCCCTCCGAGATCAAGACATGATCGGACAAGTTGCCCTGATGCTGGGCCCACTGAAACTTCAGGTCTCACTGCAGAGCCCACATCCGCCACCGGGCGTGATGCACCAGAAGGATGCAGGAGGCCATCAGCCATAGAAGCCGCAGCGTCAACCTGACCGAGACTCGGGATAAAGGCTGAAAGATCGGAATCAGAGCCTGAATATCCCGAACCCGCTGTTCGGAAGGATAAACCCGAAACTGCACTGAGTCTAGAACCGCTCCGATGAAGAGGAGCTTCTGAGAGGGACACAGGTGCGACTTCGGCACGTTGATGGAGAACCAGAGCAAGTGCAGGAGGTCGGCTGTAGTCTGGAGGTGGCTGACGACTGTCTGGGGCGAGCCTGCCTTAAACAACCAGTCGTCGAGGTAGGGGAAGACTGACACCCCTAACCTGCGCAGATGAGCTGCGACCACCGCCATCACTTTCGTGAACACCTGTGGGGCGCTGGTAAGCCGAAGGGGAGCACGGTAAACTGAAAGTGCTCGTGGCCTACCGTGAACCGCAGGTAACGCCGGTGGGCCGGCAGGACGGGGATGTGAAAATAAGCGTCCTGCAAGTCCAACGCTACCAGCCAGTCTCCAGGGTCCAGGGCAGCTAAGACCAGAGCCAAAGTCAGCATCTTGAACTTCTCCTTCCGGAGGAAGCCGTCGACGTTCCGTAGGTCCAAGATAGGGCGTAGGCCCCCTTTGCCCTTCTTGGGTACCAGAAAGTAGTGGGAGTAACAACCACACCCTACTTCTGGCCCAGGAACGCGCTCGATGGCCCCCTTGGCCAAGAGGGCCGTGACTTCATCTTGCAGAAGTTGCAAGTGATCCCCCGACACTCGGTGGAATTGCGGTGGCATGGCTGGAGGGGCCGCCTCGAAGGGGAGGGAATAGCCCCTTCAGACGATCTGCAGCACCCACCTGTCCGATGCGACAGTGCGCCAGTGGGAGAGGTGATGGCGAACCCTGCCCCCCACTGGCATCACATGGGCCTGAAAACTCGGACTAGGAAGGTTTTGAGGCAGGTGCTGCGGAGGGAGGTGTGGAATGGCCTCGCTGTTGTCCCCGACTGCCGCCACAGCGGTTTCCACAGCCGCCACCACGCTGTTGAACATTCTGCTGTGCGTGGCTGGCAGCACGTGTGGGGGCGCCCCTTCCGTGGCCACGAAAGGAGCAAAAGGCACCCGGTTGCTGGCGTGTGGCCGAGAGGCCCAAGGACTTGGCCGTAGCCCTGGAGTCCTTAAAACGCTCAAGCGCATGGTCTGCCTTGTCGACAAAGAGGCGAAGGCCATCGAACGGCATGTCCAGAAGTGTGGCCTGGACATCGGCCGAAAAGTTGGCGGACCTCAACCAGGCGTGGCGTCGAACCGCCACTGTCGTTGCCATCGCCCTTCCCAGTGAGTCCGTGGTATCCAGCCCACACCGGATGGAATATCGCGCTGCATCTCGGCCCTCCACAAGGGCTTGGGCGAGTTTAGCCCGGACCTCCTCCGGACATTGTGGCAGCACGTCTGCGACCGTGTCCCACAGGGTGTGGGTGTAGCGGCCCAAGAGACACGCGGTATTGACAGACCGCAGCCCCAAACTCAGGGACGAGAACACTTTCTTCCCGAATTGTTCATATCTCTTGGATTCCTGATTGGGCAGAGCCGTCGGGAATGCGGTCTGGGAAGTAGAGGCCTGGATAACCAGGCTCTCGGGGGTAGGGTGGGTGGACAAAAAGCAAGGGTCGCCCGGGGCCGGACCTGTGGCGGGCTTGGACCAAGTGCCCACAAGAACGTCACACAAGGCCTCATTGAACGGCAGTAGAGGCTCACTGGAGCTTGCCTGCGGTTTGAGTACCTCAGTGAGGAGGTTAGTCCTCATGGCCTCGACAGGGAGCTCAAGGTTAAAGGCCTTGGCCGCCCTCGTCAACACTACACTATAAGCAGCCCCTCCTCCGTAGCCACGGTGGGAGGGGAGACAAATCCAGTGTCTGGCGAAGTGTCAATACCACTGGCCTCCCCAAGCTCATATGTCCAGTCCTCTTGAGACTGGCACTCTAGTGCCAGAGGGTCCTCAGACCCCTCCCAGTCACCCTCGTCACCCGTCTCCTGTAAAACAGGGGCAACAGACGGGGCCTCCTCATGGAAATAAAAATCTCCAAAGGCCGTCGGAAGCGGCGCCCAGTGGCGCCGTTCCAGCGCCAGAGTTGGAACGAAGGGAAGATTGGGGATGGCGTCCACAGTGGGCGCCGGTGGCGACACCCGCGGGGCCAGCGCCGGTGAGATTGTGAGGTCGACCGGTGACAACCCGGATCCGGAAGCGGATCCGGTGAGGTCCTGCGGCGCCGGGACCGAAGTGGCCGGCGGCGTCGGGGCCGAAGCAACCGATGGGAGTCGGGCCGAAGCACCCGACCCACTAGGGCCTCCAGCCGGGACCGTCGGGCCCGGAGGCGCCGCGGAACCCACTGAGGAGGGAGGGACCTCATGGCCATGAGGTACCGCTCGATCTCCTCTGGCGACGCGCCGTGCCCAAGGACCCGAAGGTGTGGGGCAGGCGGCGACGCTTGCGACTCCGTCGGAGCCGCATGGGTGGGGTCACCCGAACCCTCGGCCGCATCGTGCGAGCGTCGGGGTGGGTCGGAGGAACGATGACGTCTCTCCGACCTCTCATGCCTCTTACATGAGGACTTGGATCCTGACGACCAATGTCCACTCCCGGAGCTGCGATGACTCCGACCCCGCGACCGGTTCCTCGACCTCCCGTGGGACCGGGACCTGGAATGGCGCGGGGCCGACTGCCGGAGCTCGAGTCGCTTGAGGGACTGCTCCTGCCTAGCTTTAGACGTCAGGGCCCGGCAGTCGGAGCAGGTGCGGTCGTCGTGGTCGAGGCCTAAACACTTCAGGCACCGGCGATGGGGGTCCGTAACCGACATCTGTCGGTCGCACTTCGAGCAGGGTTTGAACCCGGGAATCCCTACCGGCACCGTTAGAGTCAAAGACTCGAGTAGAGAAATGATCAAAAAGATCAAAAAGTTTAGTCAAAAAATGACTAGGGGTAGAGCTTCTCCGGATCTGCGCTAGCTGGCACGGAAAAAAGAAGAACTGACGTCAGCGTGCATGGGCGGTGTCTAAGTACTCCGACGATGTCATTCCCGCGCTAACGACGCCGATGACAGCCGCGGACGACGCCTACCGACGCGCAGGGGTATTGCTACGCAAAAATTTCCGGATCCAGTCTGACGCCTGGGGATATTCTAAGGTAAGGAATCTATCACTAACGTGTCGCTTTCAGATACTCCGTTTGGCGAAAAGAAACTCTACCTCTTAACTAGAGACATCATAAAGGATTGTTTGAACCTAGATGGCGTAGGTAAAATAAAATGGTTAAAATATATTGAGACTAACCTGCAGGCTGTTGGCTTACTTAACCTATATGAGGTTCCGAAGTTATGTATGTCAAAAACAAAAAAGGAGCTGAAGGTTCATCTACTAGCCCATTTTGGTGAGAAGAGATAGGAGTTTAACTCTAACCTGTGCAGTCAGACAATACCACATAGCACCTAGTATAAATAATATTAAATTCCCTTATTTAGCATTTGTTACGAACCTTCAACACAGATATATATTATTGAGATTTTGCTTAAACTATATTCCTCTTATGTTAGGTCATCCGTCTAAAACTTATGCAATCAATGAACTCCCTTTTTGTCCTCGTGACATGCGATCTTTTCAGAATGACCTGCATTTTATATTCTTTTTTAAACTGTATATTAATGGAAGAAACAGATATATATTCTCCTCCTTATGCAAAAAATTTCAGACAATGTCGCCCAGCCCTATATTACCTTAAGTCATTACCGGATCCTTTGGTATGTTTCTGCTTGACCTTCTTTTATCCATCTGCTTTAACAGGAGGAGACTAACTCCCTAACCCAATCTCCAAGATGCAATCAAAGGGGCAGACTTATACAAAACCGGTGTATATATGTATGAATTCTTGTTTTTAGATTATGATTGTTTTACATACCATCTCTCTCTTTTTTAACAGTTTTTTAATCCCATATTATCCTAACTGGTAATGTTCTTTTTTAATTATTGCTGAAATTATACCTGTAGAATACCTTTTATGCTGGTATTGTATCGGCGAAATAAAGGTACTTTGACTTACTGACTAAAATGTTCTGTGGGGGAACCAACTGAATGTCTACTTATTTCCATCATTCTGTTCAGGATGACTCTGTTGAGCACTTTGCCTTCGGTTCATAGGAGAGTTATCCCTCTGTAGTTTGCGCGGTTACTCAGGTCACATTTCTTGGGGAGCTTGATATGATATCCCTCTTTCCAATCTGATGGCACCTTTTCCTGTTCCCAGATCCTTAAAAACATAGGGTAGAGCATTTCTACTGATGGTTTAATGTCTGCCATCAGTGCCTCGGCAGGAATGTTGTCAGGTCCTGCTGCCTTCCCATTTCTCAGATGTTTGATGGCTTGCTGCATTTCTTCCTTAGTTGGTCTGCTACAGTCGATTGGCAAGTCCTTGTCAGCTGGCTATAAGTCTGGTGGAGATCGCCGGACAGGGTGGTTCAGCTTTTCTTCAAAGTGCTCCAGCCATCTTTGTTGTTGGCCTTCGTTCGCCATGATAGTCTTCCCAGATTTGTTTGTAAGAAGTCTTTCTGGCTTCCTGTATCTGCAGACTGTTATGTTGCAGTGTTCTTTCATGTTTCCATGGTTTGCTGCTTCCTGGGCTTCAGTAGCAAGACCACTGATAAATCATTGCGTGTCTCTGCTTATCTTGGCTTCCTTGTCGGTTGTGGTGTATTCACCTTGAGCTTTCACTTTTTTCTGCTCTTGTTCAGCTTTCCCCTCCTTTCTCTCTTGGATTTTGCAGAGAGTCTTGGTGGGCACCCATTATTTATGCGGGTTTATCTTGGGACCCAGTACTTCCTGGCAGGTTGATGTCACTGTTTCTTTGATCTGCTCTAATTTACTTTCTACTGGGTCTCTGTCATCCTATTGTTCCTGCAGGACTTGACACTTGTTACTGAGGGTGAGTGAGTATTCACTTCGTTTCTGTTCATCTTTGAGGAGGGTGGTGTTATATCACTGGCATTGTTTTGCCAGTTCTGTAGGAAGGTAGATACCTGACTATGGTTACCCCCGACTTTTTGCCTGGTGTTTTGCTGGTTTTCCGACTTAGTTGACCTGGGGCCCTGCCAATCAGGACCCCAGGCCTACTGCTCTCTCTCTAAAATGGATTCCATGTACCTTAGGTACATTTCCAATTGGAACTGGGCCACCCTGTCAGACCCTGTAACTCGGGGCATCGGTGTACCCAGGGCCTACCAGGGGCTGAAGCATGTATTATGCCACCCCTGGATGGCCATCTAAATCTGACACAACTGGCTGCGCGACAGCTGGGGCAACGTGGCGTACTCGCTCGTTGCTGTAGGTATAGTATCCCTATATCTAACCCTAAAATGGACACCCGAGTTCCTATCAGTCACTCCTATGGCAGGCCTTGACAATCCTGAAGGCAGAGTGCGTGGAATCGTGTGAATTGGGCTCTGGCACGAGCCGAGCCCGGTTGCAGCTTGCGGAACCAAGACCCAATGGCTGTTCCATGATAACGCGTACCATATTAGTAACTTCGGTATCGCGTTATCAAGACATGTCGAGTAAGGTGTCATACGAATCGGGATGCTGCCCCCTCACCAATGCTGGCGACGAGGTTAGCCCTCACCAATGCTGGCGACGAGGTTAGCATTCCGCCCTTCTAGAGGGACACGACATGTACGTAACTGTGAACCCCGGTTAAAGTTAACTGAAGCCTCAGCTCCACAAAATGGACGCTGCCACCACAGACACGAGTCTGACCTCCTGCTGCTGGGAGTCCTTCCAGCGAGGAGAGCTTGGACAAAGGGTTTCCTGTCGGGGTGGTGTTCGCACCATCCCAGACAGGGTTTTGTGTATCCTGGGTAGGCAGGCCTTTACAAGAAGGTGACTGCGGAGTGGCACCCCGGTGCTCACTACGCATCTGCCGGCTAGAACCAGTTCCAGGGGCGCGCAGCCCCTGACCTGGGGAAAGTCCGGCAGGGGAGAGAGGTGTAACTACCCCCCTTCCTGGTCCCACCCCTAGGGCAGGACCTGGTCATGTACCCGCCCCTTTCTTTAGGATAAAGGCCGGAGCGGGGACCCTTCCAAATTGGATCATCTTTGAATCAAGAATACTTTCTACGAAAGGACTTCGAGACTCTTCTTAAGATTTATCCCTTGTGGCTAAGGAGTAGTCACCCTGCGTCCGCAGGCACCATCTAAGAACTCTGTGGTTTGCTGCAAGTCCTTCCTCAGGAATCCGACTGCCCAGCTCAACGAGAACCGGCTTCCCTGGCACCTCTGACCTCTACCCACATCGTCAGCTCAGCTGAGATCTGTGGGTGCGACGAGACCTCGAGGGACCGGCCATCATCAAAACCTGCAAGCTTTCTTAACCAGCACAACCACCGAAGGAATCCTCTGGTGAGTGCTCTGGGGTCCGAGAACCCCCGATCCTGAGCAGCTCCAGCACCGAATTGCAGTCTCCCAGCATCTCCACGATCTGCGTGGGGCCCTTCTGCTTCGCTGTTCAGCACGTTGTCCGATCACTAGCCGCTGGCTTGTGACTCTTTGACGACAAACGACAACCAATGTTGCTGGTCTGGTTGCTCCAGACAAGCCTTTGCTCCCTTCTGCGAGAGGAGCACCCCGGACCCTCCTGGTCCACTCAAGAAGCCATTTTAGGCCCACCACGTGGCCCTGAAATCTGCCAAGGCTTGTTGCCCCAATCCTGGGCCCAGCGACGCCGACAGCATCAACCTTCGTGGGACAGCTCGCACCTCCTTCCTGGTCGCCGACAACCCCTCCTGGTCCGTGAGACTGCAGAGCCTAGCGTCGCCCATTAACCTAGTCGAGGCGACGATCATCCGGTGCCCTCCTGGTACCCTCTGACTACTGGCTAGTAGTACGAACTTGGTCCCCTCTGCTTTCAGGTGTCATCTACCTCTGATCCGGGCTTGGATCTCTACGAACTATTCTCCACTGGTCGCCGGCCAGCAACTCCTTCCTTCCGGCTCCTGGCTCGTCAGCGAAGACCCCCGACGCCTGTAAGACTTGTACAGCCGCAGCCCTTGTGGCTAGGTAACTTCGGCATTTCGGTGCCCGCATAGCCTCCTTACTTAAGGGTCCCGAGTCCCTCGCTTCCGACTTGCCTTATCGGGTCCGCCCGAGACCACTAAACTTTCCGTGCCCTCGGGCACTTGTATTGATTGTGCACTTGAAGTATTTTCCTAAGAGTTTCGTTGTGTGCTTAGTACCCTGTCCTCATAAAGAGTACAGGGCTGTTGTGATTCTAATAAATACACTGTTTATTTTCATAACACTTGTGTGGTGTCCTTTCACTTGGTGTTCAAGGGGTATGTGATGGTATAACAGCTGGCTTAACACGCCCTCTAGAGTTTAGCCCGAAGACTGCTCGTATCCACGCTACTAGGATAGCTGGTCTAAGGTTGACTTACAACCAATCACCATAAGGGTCGTTTGGACCGATGCATAGTGGTCGCTAGAATAGTGAACACTGCATATCGGGCCAACTTCTCACATTGGTGGCAGCGGTTGGGATTTGAGCTTGCTGTTGTTTTACCACGCGTATCCTAAGAATATCTTGTGAAAGATCGCATAAGTACTCCAGGTACATATAACTTAGCTTAGAATACTCTGAGTTCTACTGAACCAGCTGTTGTAGCTCCTCAAGGCTTAGCACACCTTGGCTACAACTCTTAGCAAGGGATCAGTAGGTAAACATATAGTGTAGGTAGGTGCATCACTTACACCACACTAGAAGCAGCATGTCCGACAAAGGAGGAAACTCTGAGTCTCCCCTTGTGTCAGTCGACCCTCCACAGGTCACGTCCAGATATGCTGCACTTAGCTTCCAAGAGATCTGACAGCTCTGTACATCTCGGAAGTTAAAACAGGGTTCAAACCCTACAACTCCGTTTCTGATTGGTCTCTTGGAGACTTATGATGCTAGGAGGGCGGGTAACACTGACCCTTCTCATCCAGAAGAGAGTATGCCCCCCCCTCGAGGGAACCGCAAGTGACCCTGACCTTATCCATCTCTCCGCAGAAGGTGAAGAGGAGGATGAGGATCTAGAGACATCTGGGGACGAGGCAGACAAAGGTCCAGTAGTGGTTAGCCAGCTAACTAGGGACAACTTAAGCCGGCACGAGAAGGGTACTAGGAGACCCCTGGGGCCCCTCTCAGGCCAGCTTAACATTGGGAGTGGACGAGTTAGGTCTCTGTCAAGAGGCTCTAACAGATCCGCTCGAACCAATGGCTCTCGAGGCTCTGCTCGAAGAGGGATGACATCCCCTCAGAGGAGAGTGTACGAAGCTAAGGAGCGGGAAGTCAATCTGCGGATCGAAAGGGAAGAACTTGCCCTAGCCAAAGAACGACTCGCCTTCGCTAGAGAGCAAGAATTGAGTGGGACAAATCCCACTGGTGGCAGCATTCCCCCACGGGAAAACAGGAGTTTAGACACTAGGCACCTGAGTAAGATAGTGCCCCCCTTTAAGCAAGGGGATGATATCCACAAATGGATTACTGCTTTGGAGAGGGCCTGCACTGTACAGTGCGTCCCCCAGAGTCAGTGGGCAGCTATCTTGTGGCTCTCCTTTGAAGGTAAAGGTAGAGATAAGCTCCTCACTACTAGAGCTGAGGACGCTAACGATTACCAGGTCCTGAAGAACACACTAATTGATGGGTTCGGCCTAACCACTGAGCAGTACAGGTCGCTGTTCAGGGATACCCAGAAAACTCAGTCTCAGGACTGGTCTGACTTTGTTGATTGTGCCACTAAGGCTTTTGAAGGCTGGCTACTGGGAAGTAAGGTTACTGATTTTAAAGGATTGTATAATCTAATTATGAGAGAGCAAATCTTAAGTAATTGTCAGAACCAGTTATTACACCAACACCTGGTAGACTCTGATCTGACCTCTCCACAAGAATTGGGTAAGAGGGCAGACAAATGGGTCAGAACCAGGGTCAGGCCGAAGAACCAGGGTGGTGACCAAAAGAAGGAATCAACCAAGCCTCAAGAGAAGGGTGGGAATAAATCTTCTGATCAAACCACAGGGCCCCAAAATTCCTCTGAAAAGGGTGGGTCCCCAACTTCTCCCAAAACCCAAAAGAAACCTTATTGTCACACCTGCAAACAGGTGGGCCATTACAAAACTGACAGCAGTTGTCCCAAGGCCAACAACAATAAGGAGAACATACCCCCAAATAAAGCTTCCCAGCCTCCTGTTACTACTAGTAGTAATCCCCCAGGTGTTGGAAGTGCCCCCAAGAATCTGGGTGCATTTTCTTTGGGAGTGCCTGGGGACTCTGGCCTAACCAGGTCCCCTGACTTAGATACTCTTGTCTGTGAGACTCGCATGGGGTTTGCCAACTTCACCACTTGTCCCAATACTTTGGGCAGGTACAGACAGGAGCCCCTCATCAATGGTTCAAAAGTTGAGGCCTACCGAGACACAGGGGCTAGCATCACCATGGTGGCTGAGAGCCTAGTCCCCTCAAGGCAACTTATGCCTGGTGCCACATACCAGGTAGTGAACATTGATGGAGTGCAGAGAGATCATTCCATAGCAGTGGTAAATCTCAGCTGGGGAGGTGTCACTGGTCACAAGAGAGTGGCAGTGTCACCAAACTTGCCTGTAGATTGTCTACTGGGGAATGATTTAGAGACCTCAGCCTGGGCTGAGGTAGAGCAAGAAACCCATTTTAAAATGGTAAACCTCCATGGTAAGGTTAGTGGGGCAGTGATAGCCACAGCCCCAGTCCAAGATGTCCTCCCTGAACAGGTCAGGAGGGCTGTGCCAGTCACAGCCCTATCCCAGAAAGATGCCTTTCCTGAACAGGTTGGCAAGGCTGTGATGGTCACAGCCCAAACCCAAACTGAGTCCCTTCCTGAAAAGGTTGGTGGAGTTGTGATGGCCACAGCTCAAACTCAGACCGATAATAGTGTTGTGAAGCCTGAAACAATGGATCACTCCACTCAAACAGAGAGCATTGAGGAGGAAGAAAAGTCTTCCCCCTCCCAGACACTAGGTGAGAGCCAGCCTCCTCAGGGAACTGACTCTACCCCTGGTGAAGGAACTGCCCCAGAGGTAGTCAGGCCTAGCCTGGCAGAGCCCCTGATGACAGTGGAACCTTCCCAGGTGGGACCCAGTCTGGAGCAGGTAACCTGCCCCTCTCTACCCTGCCTCAGTCAGCCCAGGGCTGTAGAGGTCAGGGAGGCCAGTGGTGGACCCCAAAGGGCCCCCTGTCCAAAAGAATTTCCCAATCAGCAGATTAGGATCACGGAAGCTAGTAGTCCTAGCCAAGTGAAAATAAAACACACTCCTGAGGGATCCCCCTTAAACTTAGTTAGGGAACTCCCACAGCTGGACACTGTTGGGCACAGCCAAACCTGGGGCCTAAAAACCCCAAACCTGACCTGTCCCTCCAGTAAGCCAAACAGAGGGACTCAGCCTCCAGCTTTAGGTAGCCAGAGGTTGACCCTGAGAGCTCATAGCAACTCAGTACTCGAAAGAAAGGCACATATGGTGGATAGTGATTGGAGGAAGTTGAGCCCAACAGTAGTGGAGTCTCACTTCAGTACTCCATTCCCACACCAGCCTTTTACTTTGCCAAAGCACGCCACAGGTAGTGATTCCCTATGGTGGAGACCCTCAGATACCCTTAGGGTGAGGGGTTGCTTAGTGGACCATGATACAGGGGGTAACCATGCCAGTGCATGTACCACCTCATATGGCCACTCAGGCAATGCAGGCTTACCTGGACAAGGATAGCCTTATCTCCTTTCGTTTGGGGGGTTGTGTAGGAAGGTAGATACCTGACTATGGTTACCCCCGACTTTTTGCCTGGTGTTTTGCTGGTTTTCCGACTTAGTTGACCTGGGGCCCTGCCAATCAGGACCCCAGGCCTACTGCTCTCTCTCTAAAATGGATTCCATGTACCTTAGGTACATTTCCAATTGGAACTGGGCCACCCTGTCAGACCCTGTAACTCGGGGCATCGGTGTACCCAGGGCCTACCAGGGGCTGAAGCATGTATTATGCCACCCCTGGATGGCCATCTAAATCTGACACAACTGGCTGCGCGACAGCTGGGGCAACGTGGCGTACTCGCTCGTTGCTGTAGGTATAGTATCCCTATACCTAACCCTAAAATGGACACCCGAGTTCCTATCAGTCACTCCTATGGCAGGCCTTGACAATCCTCAAGGCAGAGTGCGTGGAATCGTGTGAATTGGGCTCTGGCACGAGCCGAGCCCAGTTGCAGCTTGCGGAACCAAGACCCAATTGCTGTTCCATGATAACGCGTACCATATTAGTAACTTCGGTATCGCGTTATCAAGACATGTCGAGTAAGGTGTCATACGAATCGGGATGCTGCCCCCTCACCAATGCTGGCGACGAGGTTAGCATTCCGCCCTTCTAGAGGGACACGACATGTACGTAACTGTGAACCCCGGTTAAAGTTAACTGAAGCCTCAGCTCCACAAAATGGACGCTGCCACCACAGACACGAGTCTGACCTCCTGCTGCTGGGAGTCCTTCCAGCGAGGAGAGCTTGGACAAAGGGTTTCCTGTCGGGGGCGGTGTTCGCACCATCCCAGACAGGGTTTTGTGTATCCCGGGTAGGCAGGGCTTTACAAGAAGGTGACTGCGGAGTGGCACCCCGGTGCTCACTACGCATCTGCCGGCTAGAACCAGTTCCAGGGGCGCGCAGCCCCTGACCTGGGGAAAGTCCGGCAGGGGAGAGGGGTGTAACTACCCCCCTTCCTGGTCCCACCCCTAGGGCAGGACCTGGTCATGTACCCGCCCCTTTCTTTAGGATAAAGGCCGGAGCGGGGACCCTTCCAAATTGGATCATCTTTGAATCAAGAATACTTTCTACGAAAGGACTTCGAGACTCTTCTTAAGATTTCTCCCTTGTGGCTAAGGAGTAGTCACCCTGCGTCCGCAGGCACCATCTAAGAACTCTGCGGTTTGCTGCAAGTCCTTCCTCAGGAATCCGACTGCCCAGCTCGACGAGAACCGGCTTCCCTGGCACCTCTGACCTCTACCCACATCGTCAGCTCAGCTGAGATCTGTGGGTGCGACGAGACCTCGAGGGACCGGCCATCATTAAAACCTGCACGCTTTCTTAACCAGCACAACCACCGAAGGAATCCTCTGGTGAGTGCTCTGGGGTCTGAGAAGCCCCGACCCTGAGCAGCTCCAGCACCGAAGTGCAGTCTCCCAGCATCTCCACGATCTGCATGGGGCCCTTCTGCTTCGCTGTTCAGCACGTTGTCCGATCACTAGCCGCTGGCTTGTGACTCTTTGACGACAAACGACAACCAACGTTGCTGGTCTGGTTGCTCCAGACTAGCCTTTGCTCCCTTCTGCGAGAGGAGCACCCCGGACCCTCCTGGTCCACTCAAGACGCCATTTTAGGCCCACCACGTGGCCCTGAAATCTGCCAAGGCTTGTTGCCCCAATCCTGGGCCCAGCAACGCCGACAGCATCAACCTTTGTGGGACAGCTCGCACCTCCATCCTGGTCGCCGACAACGCCTCCTGGTCCGTGAGACTGCAGAGCCTAGCGTCGCCCACTCACCTAGTCGAGGTGACGATCATCCGGTGCCCTCCTGGTACCCTCTGACTACTGGCTAGTAGTACGAACTTGGTCCCCTCTGCTTTCAGGTGTCATCTACCTCTGATCCTGGCTTGGATCTCTACGAACTATTCTCCACTGGTCGCCGGCCAGCAACTCCTTCCTTCCGGCTCCTGGCTCGTCAGCGAAGACCCCCGACGCCTGTAAGACTTGTGCAGCCGCAGCCCTTGTGGCTAGGTAACTTCGGCATTTCGGTGCCCGCATAGCCTCCTTACTTAAGGGTCCCGAGTCCCTCGCTTCCGACTTGCCTTATCGGGTCCGCCCGAGACCACTAAACTTTCCGTGCCCTCGGGCACTTGTATTGATTGTGCACTTGAAGTATTTTCCTAAGAGTTTCGTTGTGTGCTTAGTACCCTGTCCTCATAAAGAGTACTGGGCTGTTGTGATTCTAATCAATACACTGTTTATTTTCATAACACTTGTGTGGTGTCCTTTCACTTGGTGTTCAAGGGGTATGTGATGGTATAACAGCTGGCTTAACACGCCCTCTAGAGTTTAGCCCGAAGACTGCTCGTATCCACGCTACTAGGATAGCTGGTCTAAGGTTGACTTACAACCAATCACCATAATGGTCGTTTGGACCGATGCATAGTGGTCGCTAGAATAGTGAACACTGCATATCGGGCCAACTTCTCACAAGTTCCATCCATGCTTTCTTAATTTTTCTATTCTATTCTGCAGTTTTCGTATAGGACATGGCTACCAATAGGCCTCCCTGTGCTATCCAGCTACCGTAGACCAGCCATGTTTGACACTATTCCTTAAATACCCAGGTCGTTAAGGTTTTGGAGAAAGGAAGTTCTTGCTCCAGACGACGTAGTTCCAGGGGAGGGAATTCCAGAGCTTGGGTACCATGAAAGACGTGGGCTGTCCACCCCAGCATGATCTCCGCATCCTGGGGACCTTGAGTAGATGGGCAGAGACTGATCTAAGAGGCCTACTGAGTACACAGACAGGCTTTAGCCTGGCCATGACAAGGGGATGGTCTGACGCCACGTCCGCTTCTCTCGTTCTCACATTTTACAAGGTACTGCGGAACCTCTTGGCAATGCACTCATGGTCGATCTGATTATCTGCAGCCTTTCCGTTTTAGTATTTTCTGAAGTGCCACCCGGTGTTCCTCTAAGGTGAGATAGGCCTCGATGTCCAGAGCTGCTTCCTCACCCAACTGGGGAAGCACTAACGTGACCAGGAATGCATACATGAGATCGGGAGAACTAAACTGGTTTTCGATGGGTTTTGAAGTTATCAGCTATCCCTTTCTGTGTATACACATCCCAGCCCTGAGGGGTCTGAAGGTACAGGATGAGGGAGACAGGAGTTTCCCACCTAAGAAGTCTTGCTAACAACCTCCCAGAGGGGTTGCCCTACCTGTGGAGAAGCTGTTGGTATGATTTTAACATTTATTTGCCCTTTTTGTCCCCTATTGCTGCTATCTGGTGCCTTTAATTCCCTCTACCTATAATCTGGACACCCAGGTGAGAGATGCTGTAAACATGCTCATTCCTCCTCCACCGAGACAATTCAGCCTCAAGAGTACACCTAACCCCGATAAAGAGTCCAACACAATACCTATGAAGCACAGCCTTAATTGCTTCCCACTCTGTGGATCTACAGTGAGTAGTGGACAAGTTGATCTAAAAAAAAGTACAGCTGGCAGTGTCTCACTGTCTTCCACATCTTGGAGTACCCTAAGAGGGACTCTACAGCCAACGTGCTTCAGAGTTTGACCCCATCTAACATCACAAGTGAGCGACAACAGAAACACTCCCCACCAGGGTGTCTGACAAAAAAAATACAATGTAACCTACTGTGAGTATTATGGGTAATTGAGTAACAAGTAAATACCCTCGAGGAAGGGGTAAGATCCCTCCAGCTGTCGGACATTTCCACGTTGGTGTAAGCCTCTTGCAGAGAAAGTGTCATCCTAGGTTTAGTGTTCTGGCGCGTACGGTGCCTATCCTGTTCAACACACAGTTTACGTCGCAGGGCCAGAGGACAGAACAGTCCAGTGCCGGCGAGATGAGCTCCTGTAGGTTTGGGGAAAATAACACGTCATCAATATTGGACCCATAACCGTTACCAATGGCTACGTTTATCCCGTCCAGTCTTTCCTCTAGCAAAAGGTAAAACCCTCGACATCAGCCTCCATGTAAACAAGGTGAAGGGGACTCCGGGTGCCTTCCAGATAGGGACATCCCTGGCATATGTCGAGTAATTGCAGAGTAGAGTTGCCCCCTCCATTTTTTGGCTAATTTATGAGCCTCGGCATCAGAGAGATGCATGTCTTGCAAGCAGGAAATATCAGAGAGAATCCTATCACGTTTTGTTTACCCAAGCCTCTCACATTCCAGGAGATGAAGCTACACATGCCAGTCCTCCTCCTAGCCATCAAGATGCAATTGGACATTGGTGCATCCCACCCCTGTGACAATATGGCACAGACTCGCAGGTCAACATAACCAAACCCGCATGAACTCCCCCTCCCCTCCTTACCCCTCCGGACAAGTATAATTTAACATCATCATACAATCCCAATTGAGTCAATGTGCCAGGATGAATAATATTGTAGACCAACCCCTAAGGGACACCAACACATGGACCATCAGAGTTCCCTCCACCCAGAGAATTGTCAGCAGAGTATCAGGCACTAAGGAATGTTCAAGGGTAGTGGAGGCTATGGTGCAATACGCAGAGACCTGTGGATCCAGCGGGCCCCACGCTGGGAGCGACTGCCAGCACCCCGGGACGTGTGGTTGTGGAAGGGGTGTGCAACACTCGGAGTATGCACCAAAACCCTGTCCAACATATCAATCTAGGTCCACACCTCATCAGGGCATGCAAAAAAGTGTGATTTCCCAGCGGCTATGAAGCGAAGCTTTGCTGGCTAAAGGAGCATGCATCTGATGTTCATCTCTCGTAGTTTCCACTTGACTTCCAGGCAGGATTTACGCTGTTCCTGTACCTTTTGTGTGTAGCATGGATACATCGAAATGTTGTTTTCAAATTGGGGGATTGAAGTTTCTCTTTTGGCCCTCAGGATAGCATCCCTGTCCCTGCAGTTCAGGATCCTAGTGATAAGGGCCCTGCGAGGGGCCCCAGTATGGGGCATAGGGGCAAAGGCTGTGTGCTCGTTCATCCACAAAAAATGTGGACAGGTCTCTAGGGCTCAGAGAGCGTCTCATCCAGTCCCCCAGGAACTTTTCTGCAGACTGACCCTCAGCCCTCATGGGGAAGCCTGGCAGGCGCACATTGCTTCGACGCGAGCATCCCTCAGCATCTCCCACTCGGTTCTCCAGGGACTTTGTGACAACTGACATTTGGGAGACCTACTGCATAAGTAGATGCACCTCGCTTTGCAAAGATGTTATATGTTGGTCCTTGTGGTATATCAACTTTATCTGCCACTTTGTGGAGGTCAGCTCGCAGCAGAATCACCTGGTTCGAGACACCTGCTATCTGCCATTTCCGAACCACTCTAGGGCCATGGATAGCTTCAAGGAGGGTTGCCCGAGAGGGCTTCTCCAGATGTTCCGGGGAGTGTTCAGGGGTCTCTGATCGACCTTGGCGGGTGAGCCTATGGGTAGAATTACGTGTGGTGGTATATTGCATGATAGTGTTAGCCTATTGGTGTCTGAGCTCTATCCTTACCCATGGTGCAGATGTGAAGACGCAAGCTTTTTTACAGTGCTCCTCAACACTGACAGAGCCAAGGACAGGTAAGGGAGCCATTAGTAAGAAGGCAATAAGTAGTCTGAGACACCAACACAGGACTGCAGAAGATGCAGAGAAAAAGGACTGTGCTCTCAGTGCCACCACGTAGCCTCCCGCAGCTCGGGCAGCGGAGTAACAAGGGACCTGCATGGCGGATGAAGAAGGCAAAGGACTCAGGGAGGGGTCCCCTCGGGTGACAGAGTGCAGCATGGGGGACAGCAAATCAACTCCATCGCAGATGCAGGGGGAGACCATAGAGCACAGAATTCAATTAACCCCCAGGACGAATCCCCTCCACCAGGCTGCGGACACAGTGCCACAGCACCCCAGGAAGCACAGCAGAAAGGTCTCCCATTCATCTCTGGGTCTCACAGAGGGGTCCCCCAGTAGCACCAACACAGCAGGGCCAGCTGCCCCCCTTCAGTCAACAGGCTGTGTGACACCACAAGGGCATCACGATGTGAGGCATCCACAGAAGCCCCAGCTACAGGCCCAATCGACCACAGGCACAGCACAGAACAGTCGTTAGGCTCCACCCCAACCTCCAATCCAAACACCAATCTCAGGAGCCACAGCTTTCACTGAGAGCCCGCCGCAGGCTCGAACTGAGCAGGGCAGCCTGCCCACTGGCTCCCCCGCTTGAGACACAGGCAAGACCAAACCCAGACAGGGGCACTGCTTCCCTCCGGACTCAGTGAAGGGGGACAGCCAGTCCATGCACAGGCCCCAGGGCACACGTCACAGTAAAGCTGGGGTCCGGAAGAATGTGAGGTCGGGCCCCAGCAGGCCAAAAGATCAGACCACATGCTGACAAAAGAAGGAGCCAGATGGTGGGTCCGGTACCGGCAGGCTTGGTTAGCTACTTTCCCACTGAAGTGGAAGGAGAGATCTTTTGCTTCTTTTGTAATGGTCCGAAGCAGAATTTAGAAACATCACCATTGGCACCCAAGACATCATCAACAGTGTCATCATCCATGTCATGAATCTCATTAACTAAAATTTGTGGTAGAGAATCTATTGTACCACTAGCATTGCCACCCTCTACAGTGGAAGGCCCAAGAAGAGCAAAGCCCTTAACTATGAGGACGGAACCCTTACCAATGACTTCTGATTACCAAACTGGAATGACATGGTGAGCAAAAAAACGATAGATTTAGGCCCAGATCTTTGTACTGGGGTGATTGTATGACATTGTTCTGCTTTCTGTCCATCAATTGTTCTTTTTGCATTTGTCACCCAGAGTGGGATGGGTATGCTCAGACGTGAGCCCCGTGCTCACCATGCCACTGGAGTCAAGCTATCCTGGCTGATGAGGGCTGAAAGCCTGAATGTAGAGCTTTAACGGCCTGAGGTCTGAGGCATGAGGTCCAGTATTGGCCTGGCACCATTTTCAGGCTGGCTTGAATCCAGTGGCAAAGTGAGCAAGAGACTAACGTTTGGGCATACCCTGCTAACTTAGGGCGAACAAAACAAACACAAGGAGATGATGGACAGAGCGCTGTAACTTTTAAAACACTCATTCCCAGTCACAGATCTGGGTTGAATCCATCATTCTTTAGCTCACTTCGCCACCTCAGTTCAGACCCAGCTATATGCAAATCAGTCTTGGCCCTGTGCCTCATGGGAACATTCCAGACCGAACTGCCAAGCCAGTTCGTCCCTGAACCGGAAACAAGCATCCTGGGACAGGTTTCAGGCGTTCAGCCCTCATCAGCCAGGATAGCTTGACTCCAGTGGCATGGAGAGCACGGGGCCCAGAAACCGGTATGATTGTGTACATTGTACAATTGTATGAAATTGTTCTGTATTCTTTCCATCAATTGTTCTTTTTGCCTTTGTCACCCAGAGTGGGCAGGGTATGCTCAGACGTGAGCCCCGTGCTCTCCATGCCACTGGAGTCAAGCTATCCTGGCTGATGAGGGCTGAAAGCCGGAATGTAGAGGTTTAACGGCCTGAGGTCTGAGGCCTGAGGCCTGAGGTCCAGTATTGGCCTGAGAGAGCTGTCCTTTTTTGGAAGTAGAAAATAGAGGGAGTAAACCCCTGTGCCTTGATGAGGCAAGGGGACTGGTTCTATTGCATGTTTTTGTAATAGAGAGAGAACCTCTTGTTTGCGAAGAGACAGATGTTCCAACGACAGTGGACATTGTCTGGTAGGGATATTTGGGGGAGTGGAGGTGAGTTCCAGGCAATAACCATACTGGATAATTTGTCTTACCCACTTGACTGTTGTGATGGAATTCCAGACAGGTAAGAACTGTGAGAAACATCCCCTGACAGGAGTGGAATGATCGGGGAAAGTGAAGGGAAGGCACTGCTTGGTGGTAGGGGAGTTGCGGGTGTTGTTATCAGGCCCTATTCCCTTACCGTTGTACCCTCCTCGAAAATATCCTCTGGAGGAGGTAGTTTGATTGGTACTAGACTCAACTGAATTAACAATCTTGATGTCAGACCAGTGAGCGAACATACCAATGCATACAATGACATAGCTGTCTTGGATTTTAAATCGTACAGGACCCAAAATATCTATAGAAATGTTCGTCCATGAACTAGAGGCTTATTCTCGAATGACCATAGGCTGTGTCCTGCACTTCAGAACTCTGTCAGAACAAGCACACTCTGTATATTCAAGCACCAAATTCTCCAAATATAAATCCATAGCTGGCCCCCCAGCTATGGATGTATATTGGACCAGTATGTCTCCCTGATCCTTTCTTTTCTTTTTTCAATACACATGTGTGACGCATGAGCACTTTCAATTAATTTGTCCCTCAGGGTAAGTGGCGGAATACGTTTGCTACCACGTAGAGGAGACCACCGACCACCGAAAGATCTTCCCTAACATTCCAAAAACCCCTTGGCTCCTCCTCACAGTCCTTCTTCTCACAGCAACCACCAGTGACAAAGGAGATCACCTTCTGTAAGCCAAGATTTTCTCTCCATTCCCTCTCAGAAATGAGAATTTAAACTGATTAGGCAGACATTGACTTCTTCGAGCTCCTCGCCACCAAACCACCCAACATCATCTATCAAATCACCATCTTCACAGCAGTCTTGAAAGACAATCTGCCAAGATGTTGTTGGACCCAGGCAAATATGAAATGTCGAAATCAAATTCTTGTAAGGCCACCACCTATTTCCGTATGCAATGGGAAATAAAGTATATTCCTTTCTTTGAGGAAACATCCTTAAGAGGTTTGTGGTCAGTAAATATCTTAAATTCCTTCCCCCACAAAAACTTCCTTAGCTTGCGCACTGTCCAGAACACACCAAAGGCTTCCTTCTCTACTACCGAAAAAATTATCCTCGGCACATCTCAACGGCCTGGAAATAAATAACACGTTTTTCTCCTAACCATCAGCCTTCTGCAACAGAACAGCACCCAAACCAGTTGCACTCGCATCAGTCATAAGATAAGAGACTTTTGTAGGGTCACAACTACTTAGACAAGGTGCATCATTAAGGTGTTTCTTGATGCAAAGAAACTCCTCCTCACAGGTCTTAGACCAAACAAATTCACTGCCCTTCTTTAGCAGCGATCTGTAGGCCCATAGGAATGAATGGGAAGCCATTCCTCGCAAATAAGGAATGTGTAGGATTCCTACACGCATAGGTTTTTGCGAGTCCTTAATTGCAATTCCTTAACTATCGCAATTAAGGACTCGCAAAATCCTACCTTGATGCATGTGCCTGTATGTCTTCCCAGCAAAGTTTGGGACAAATTTGTGATAGAACTCTGCCATTCCAAGGAACTTGACAAGCTCCTCGTTATTAGACGGGGCTCGTAGATTGTTGATGGAGCTTACCAAATACGCCTTGGGCTTGATACCTACAACCGGCAGAGAATGACCAAGGTACTCTATCACTTTGACATTAAATTTGCTCTTGTCCACTCTAAGGGTGAGACCTGAATCATATAACTTCTTCAAAACAGACTTAAGCCTTGCGTCATGTTGTTCCGCGTCATGTTGTTCCAGATCCACCCCAAAGATGAGCACGTCATCTTAGTAAACCTTGACACCGTGGAGGCCTCTAAGAATGCCCTCCATTGCCCTCTGAAAAAACGATGCAGCAGAAATGAGACCAAAGGGCATTCTCGGAAACCTAAACGTGCCATAAGGTGTCACAAAGGCTGTCAGATCTTGAGAAGCAGGGTGAAGCTTGACCTGGTGGTAAGTAGAGGTAAGATCTAGTGAAGAGAAATGCTTTGCGCCTTCAAGTGAACACAACATCTCAGTTATGTTGGGCAAAGGGTAGAGATCAACAATAGCAGCTCTGTTGTGCTTTCTCAAGTCCAAACAGAGCCAAGCCTCTCCATTGGCCTTGCGGACCATCACAACTGGGGAGACCCACTCTGTTGCCTAGTTCTGTTCCTTGTCGCCAAAATGCAAAGGTGAGTCCCCTCAACAAGCACAGCAGGAGACGTATTTGTGGAGGTAAAGATGCTTTATTAGGACACGAAGTTACAGAGACCCCATCCAGTCAAAGGACCAGCTTAACTGCCAACACAAGCAGTTCTAAACCCACTGACTGGCAACCTTCCCCATATTCCAGAACATAGAGAATGTGAGTTACCAGAAGGTTCAGGACACCACAAATGTCTTGTATAGAAAGTGCAGCACTCATTAGGATTATGTGTGTGCACCCTCCACAATTGTTGTATTTCCTTCTTCAGGAGAAAATACAGCTTACTTTAACACCACTGCCTCAGAATGCACAAGTAAATATCTTTCCTAACTTTCCATCACCACAAACATTATCACAGTGGAACAAATTGCTGACAAGTCGGACCTGACTATGCAATGATCTTGCAAACATTTGTACAACTCTCTGGAAAGGCACACCATGTGTTTCTCCATGTGTGCCTCGTACCAGCTATCTGGGCTACGGAAGACTGACATGGTTGCAGAGAAAGATTTTACCTGGGGGACAGACTTTGTTTCTACCTGATGCATGCAGAAGGGGAGATGAGCACCAGCTTCTCCTGTTTAAGAATGTTTGCCAGACCTCTACAGTCAGGTTCTTTGCTCCATCCATGTGGGGCATAGATTTCATATTTAAGTATACTCTTTGTGTATAGTAAGATGAGCTTGAAGAGTATGTGCTGTGCCCATTGGATCTCCTGAATGGTACATTAGATGAAGGTTGGTAAAAAGCACAAGTACTGGAGTAAAGTTATAAATTCAAGTCTTTATTCTAGGTTTTATTTAGGGAAATGTCTTTGTTTTGGTACTGATTGCATGTCATCCTGGTTTAAAATTCTCTTAAGATTTAGATTTTTCTGATGGATACTCTTACCTGCAGATTCCTCCCCAGTAGAAAATCCCAGAAGCCAGATTGGATATGGAAACTTCAAAGCTCTCACATCACCGGTAGAGGGTGCTGGCTTTATATCAATGCCAGAAGTGGTGTCTGGTGATGCCATCTAAGCCATAAAGCACCAGCCTCGGTCTAACAAAGTCTGTTCCCTTTTTTATGCGCCTAAAACCCGAAGCTGGTGCATGCTCTAGATAGAGTTTTCCTCTCCTAAAAAATTAAAAAGTGTAGTACCATGTTGGATCACGACTCCCAGGCCTGTGTTTCCTGTTAACCCATGCACACCAAGACCATAGAAGAGCAGGAGGCATACCTCTTTATGGTCAGGTGTAGGGATGACTCTTGAGACATCGCTCCATATCCCCTTCTTCTTCAGTCTCCGAGGGGCAAAAGCACAAGTTACTACTTGTGTAACGATATATCTGTAAGAGACATTAGTTAGTGATAGATTCCTTACCTTAGAATATTCCCCAGGCGTCAGACTGGATCCGGAAACTTTTGCGTAGCAATACCCCTGCGCGTCGGTAGGCGTCGTCTGCAGCTCCGCGTCTGTCGTCGGCGTCGTTAGTGCCGGAATGACGTCGTCGGAGTACTTAGACACCCATGCGCGCTGACGTCAGTTCTGATACACAGCTTTTCCGCGCCAGATACGCAGAGCCATGATAGAACCAACACTGGTGCCATGAAACTAGGGCCCTGAAAGGGGATGACCTTAACCCTAGATATCGGTTCGCAGAACGGGGAGGATGGGTGGGTCGGTAAGGAATCTATCACTAACTAATGTCTCTTACAGATATATCGTTACACAAGTAGTAACTTGTGCATCTGAAAGAGACACGTTAGTGATAGATTCCTTACCTTAGAATAGATACCCCAGCAATACCAACCCCGGTGGTGGGTCTGCGAACCAATAATCACACCAGAAAGTCCTGGAGGACGGAACGGCCAAAGAAGCCATCCCTCCGGACTTGACTGTCCAGGCAGTAGTGTCTTCCGAACGTGTGCAGCGAGGCCCACGTGGCTGCCTGGCAAATGTCCTGTAAGGGGACTCCTCGGCCCAGGGCAGTTGTTGTTGCCGTTGCCCGAGTGGAATGAGCCCGCAAACCAGCAGGGGGCTCCTTTTTTGCCATGGAGTAACATGCCTGAATACAGAAGATGATCCGGCGCGAAATGGTCCTCTTGTGTACTGCCTTTCCCTTCTTCGCGCCCACGTAACCAACAAAGAGTTGGTCATCCACCCGGAATTGGCGTGTGCGATCTAGATAATAGGAGAGCGCACGTTGTGGATCCAGACCGTGGAGCCTCTCTTCCTCTTTCGAGGAAAGATGGTGGGCAAAGTAATGGACTGCCCGATGTGGAAGGCCGTGACAACCTTGGGCAGGAAGGAAGGTCGTGTACGCAACACCACCTTGTCTGGATGAACAGATAGGAAAGGTGGAGTAGAGGAAAGAGCCTGGAGCTCACTCACTCTCCTGGCAGAGGTGATGGTAACCCGGAAAGCAGTCTTCAGGGTCAGAAGATGGAGAGGACAGTTATGGAGCGGCTCAAAGGGAGCACACATTAGATAAGTGAGTACAAGATTCAAGTCCCACTGGAGCATCACAAAGGGAACAGGAGGAAACATATGTGTGATGCCCTTCAGAAATCTATTTACAATGGGGGACTTGAATAAGGAAGGCTGATCAGGTAGCCTTAAGAAGGCGGAAAGAGCAGAAAGGTACCCCTTAAGAGTGCCCAGAGCAGAGCCCTGCTGGGCAAGGGAAAGAAGGAAGAGCAGAACTTCAGAAAGGGGTGCAGAGAGAGGATCCACAGCCTTTGCTGTGCACCATGCCACAAATCTGTTCCACCTGCAGGCGTATACCGAATTTGTGGAGGGACGCCTGGCTGCCAGAATGATATCACAGACTTCAGGAGGCAAGTCAAATGACCTCAACTGTCGCCGCTCAATCTCCAAGCTTGTAGGTGGAGACTGGACAGGTTTGGGTGCAGGACCGTCCCCTGCTGCTGCGACAGTAGGTCCTCCCGAAGAGGCAGACGAATCGGGGGATCGACTGACATGCTGAGTAGCTCGGGATACCAGTATCTTCGTGCCCAGTCCGGAGCCACAAGGATAACCTGGGCCCGGTCGCGCCTGATCTTCTTCAGCACTCTGGGCAGAAGTGGTAAAGACGGAAAGGCGTACAATAGACCGCAACACCACTTGCGACGAAAAGCGTCTCCGAGCGAGTGCCGCCTTGGAAATTCCAACGTGCAGAACTGATGACATTGCGCGTTCTCTTCTGTGGCGAATAGATCTAACCAAGGCTCTCCCCATTGCTGAAAGAGACCTTGCGCCACGTCCGAGTTCAGACGCCATTCGTGATCCATCATGCACCGACGGCTGAGTTCGTCCGCCCTGGCATTCAGAGAGCCTGCCAGGTGTTGAACCACCAGGGTCACGCCCTGATGTTCCAGCCACTGCCAGAGGCGCAGAGCTTCCTGGCATAGGGTCCACGACCCCACCCCGCCCTGTTTGTTGCAGTACCACATGGCGGTGGTGTTGTCGGTGAACACCTGCACTACACTCCCTCGGACAGAGGGGAGGAATGCCTTAAGTGCTAGACGAATTGCCCGCAGCTCCAAAAGGTTGATATGGAGCCGGGACTCCGCCGGAGACGAGAGGCCTCTGATCTCCGCCTCTCCCATGTGGCCACCCCAGCCCTGGAGGGATGCGTCCGTCACAACCACGTGCTCCGGGTGGGGCAGGGAGAGGGATCTGCCACTGACCCAATCGCGGTCCGTGAGCCACCACTGCAGTTGTCTTTCAGTGCCCTCCGAGATCAAGACATGATCGGACAGGTTGCCCTGATGCTGGGCCCACTGAAACTTCGTGTCCCACTGCAGAGCCCGCATCCGCCACCGGGCGTGATGCACCAGAAGGATGCAGGAGGCCATCAGCCCCAGAAGCCGCAGCGTCAACCTGACCGAGACTCGGGATAACGGCTGGAAGATTGGAATCATAGCCTGTATATCCCGAACCCGCTGTTCGGGGGGGTAAGCCCGAAACTGCTCCGATGAAGAGGAGCTTCTGAGAGGGACCCAGGTGCGACTTCGGCACATTGATGGAGAACCCCAGCAAGTGCAGGAGGTCGGCCGTAGTCTGGAGGTGGCTGACGACTGTCTGTGGCGAGCCCGCCTTCCACAACCAGTCGTCGAGGTAGGGGAAGACTGAAACCCCTAATCTGCGCAGATGAGCTGCGACCACCGCCATCACTTTCGTGAACACCCGTGGGGCGCTGGTAAGGCCGAAGGGGAGCACGGTAAACTGAAAGTGCTCGTGGCCTACCGTGAACCGCAGGTAACGCCGGTGGGCCGGCAGGACGGGGATGTGGAAATAAGCGTCCTGCAAGTCCAACGCTACCATCCAGTCTTACGGGTCCAGGGCAGCTAGGACCTGAGCCAAAGTCAGCATCTTGAACTTCTCCTTCCGGAGGAAGCCGTTGACGATCCGCAGGTCCAAGATAGGGCGTAGGCCCCCTTTGCCTTTCTTGGGTACCAGGAAGTAGTGGGAGTAACATCCACACCCTACTTCTGGCCCAGGAACGCGCTCGATGGCCCCCTTGGCCAAGAGGGCCGTGACTTCCTCTTGCAGAAGTTGCAAGTGATCCCCCGACACGCGGGGGCATGGATGGAGGGGTAGCCTCGAAGGGGAGGGAATAGCCCATTCGGACGATCTGCAGCACCCACCTGTCCGAAGTGACTGTGCGCCAGTGGGAGAGGTGATGGCGAACCCTGCCTCCCACAGGCGTCACATGGGCCTGAAAACTCGGACTAGGAAAGTTTTGAGGCGGGTGCTGCTGGGGGAGGTGTGGACTGGCCTCGCCGTTGTCCCCGACCACCGCCACAGCGGTTTCCACATCCGCTACCACGCTGTTGAACATTTTGTGGCGCGTGGCTGGCAGTACGTGGGGGGCACCCCTTCCGTGGCCACGAAAGGAGCGAAAGGCACCCGATTGCAGGTGTGGGGCCGTGAGGCCCAAGGACTTGACTGTAGCCCTGGAGTCCTTAAAACGTTCCAGCGCATGGTCTGCCTTGTCGCCGAAAAGGCAACGGCCATCAAACGGCATGTCCAGGAGTGTGGCCTGGACATCGGCCGAGAAGTTGGCGGACCGCAACGAGGCGTGGCGTCGAACCGCCACCGTCGTTGCCACCGCCCTGCCCAGTAAGTCTGTTTTGTCCAGTCCACACCGGATAGAAAAGCGTGCTGCATCTCGGCCATCCGCAAGGGTTTGGGCGAGTTTAGCCTGGACCTCCTCCGGGCATTGTGGCAGCACCTCCGCAACCGTGTCCCACAGAGTGTGGGTGTAGCGGCCCAAGAGACAGGCGGTGTTCACAGACCGCAGCCCTAAGCTAACAGACGAGAGCACTTTCTTCCCGAACTGTTCATATCTCTTGGATTCCCTGTCGGTCGGGCCGACGGGAATGCGGTCGGGGAGTTGGAGGCCTGGATGACCAGACTCTCGGGGGTGGGGTGGGTGGACAAAAAGCATGGGTCGCCCGTGGCCGAGCGGTAGCGTCTGGCCACGTTCCTATCCACAGGCGGACCTGTGGCGGGCTTGGACCAAGTGCCCACAAGAACGTCACACACAGCCTCATTGAAAGGCAGCAGAGGCTCACTGGAGCTTGACTGCGGTTTGAGGACCTCAGTGAGGAGGTTAGTCCTCACGGCCGCGACGGGGAGCTTAAGGTTTAAGGCCTTAGCTGCCTTCATCAACACTACACTATATGTAGAGCCCGCCTCCAAAGCCACAGTCGGAGGGTAGCTAAATCCAGTGTCTGGTGAAGTGTCAAGACCACTGGCCTCCCCAAGCTCATATGTCCAGTCCTGTTGAGACTGGCAATCTAGTGCCAGAGGGTCCTCAGACCCTCCCAATCCTCCTCCTCGTCACCCGTACCCTGTAAAACAGGATCAGTAGACGGGGCCTCCTCGTGGAAATAAAAATCTCCAAAGGCCGTCGGATGCGGCGCCCAGCGGCGCCGGTCCGGCGCCAGAGTTGGACCGAAGGAGGCGTTGGGGACGGTGTCCACAGCGGGCGCCAGAGGCGACACCCGTTGGGCCGGCGCTGGTGAGGTCGTAAGGTCGACCGGCGACGACCCGGATCCGGAAGCGGATCCGGTGGGGTCCTGCGGCGCCGAGAAGCACCCGGCGGCGTCGGAGCCGAAGCACACGACCCGTTAGGACCTCCGGTCGGGGCCGCTTGGCCCGAAGGCGTCACGGAACCCGACTGAGAAGGGAGGGACCTCACGGCCATGAGGTACTGCTCGATCTCCTCCGGCGACGCGCCGTGCCCAGGTACCCGAAGGTGTGGGGCAGGCGGCGACGCTTGCGACTCCCGCGGAGCCGCATGGGCGGTGTCGCCCGAGCCCCCGACCGCATCGTGCGAGCGTCGGGGCGGGTCGGAGGAACGATGACGTCGCTCCGACCTCTCATGCCTCTTACCTGAGGACTTGGAGCCTGACGACCGGTGACCACTCCCGGAGCTTCGATGACTCCGACCTCGCGACCTGTCCCTCGACCTCCCGTGGGACCGGGACCGGGACCTGGAGCGGCGCGGGGCCGACTGCCTCAGCTCGAGTCGCTTGCGGGACCGCTCCCGCCTAGCCTTCGACGTCAGGGCCCGGCAGTCGGAGCAGGTTCGATCGTCATGGTCGAGGCCTAGACACTTCAGGCACCGGCGATGGGGGTCCGTGACCGACATTAGTCGGTCGCACTTCGAGCAGGGCTTGAACCCGGGCATCCCTACCGGCACCGATAGAGTCGAAGACTCGATAGAAAAAGAGTGATCAAAAAGATCAAAAGTTCAGTCAAAAAGTGACTTGGGGTAGAGCTTCTCCGGATCTGCGCTAGCTGGCGCGGAAAAAAGAAGAATTGACGTCAGTGCGCATGGGCGGTGTCTAAGTACTCCGACGACGTCATTCCGGCGCTAACGATGCCGACGACGGACGCGGATTTGCAGACGACGCCTACCGACGCGCAGGGGTATTGCTACGCAAAAGTTTCCGGATCCAGTCTGACGCCTGGGGATATTCTAAGGTAAGGAATCTATCACTAACGTGTCTCTTTCAGATAGAAAAAGCATATGAAGACTATGAAGTGCTCTAAAGGTAAGTCGCTTTGTCGCTATCCATCTCCCAGAGGACATTCGTCCTCTGAGCCATAGTTAGTCGACTTGAGCCCGGAGGTCCCCCTTTGAGTGGACCTACTCCAGTGACTCCACTGGACAAAGCCCCACATTGGTCTCAGACCTTTTTTGGATACTCTGCGGCGGGGCCTTCATTACCAGCGCTACCAACGCTGACTGTTCTAGAGTTTCCAGTGCCAGGTTTGGATCCAGCAGCATACCTTAACCCTATGTACTCAATCTTCTGGAGGGCTTGCTTGCCACCCATTGTCCCTGTATGGCCGATGTCTCCATACAGATTTCAAATGGTTATGTCTTAGGCTCCAACACCTCTGGGTGCCACACAAATGGATCCAGGGCCGACGCCACATTGCTTTGCCCCATCTCTTTGACATCATAGCTCTCGTCGCTGTGGAATCTGCCACCGCCACTGCCTCCACTACCAACTTCACCTCTAGTACCGGATATGACACAACTGACGCAGTAGCCTGATGTCGCTCTGCAGAACAGATTCCATAGGGATGCTCAAAGTAGTAGTAAAAAACCAATCTCTATGATATTTTTGTTACAGACTCAGACCTTTTGGACCTGCAGCCTTATTGCGATAATAAGGATCAAGCTCAGGAATTTTAAGGATTGTCTTCGGCCAATGGCTTAGATACTTCTCTAGAGGTACCAGTGGACTTCCTCACTGGTCCACAAACAGCGTGGGAGAAGCTCTCTTCTGCCCCAGCAGTCAACAGGCATATTATCACCCTGCTCCAGGCGAGCCGCCATTCCTTTCGACCCACCCTTCGCTGGGAGGTCTGGTCATACAAAAATCCTGCTACGAATGGCCAATAAGGAGCTTCTCCAACAACATCCTCTGACAGGTAATCTAAGCACCTAGAAGCCTGGCCTAAAAAGTACTTCTGCACAGAGAGCATGGCCCTGACACCATTGAACGTCAACTGCCTCAGGCCATGTTATAACCATGCCTTATGGGATATGTTTTAGACTGTACTATCTCATATCCAACAGGACATGAGGAAAAATTTTCAAGAGGTGATGCATGACGGCCAAAATGCCTTTATACATCACTAAATCAGGACTGGACATGGCTGACATCAGAGGTTCGGACGATAGGAGCCTTTATTTTCTTGAGAAGACAGACATGGCTTTGGCTATCTAACTTTTCAGTAGACATCCAGGCGATCTGCCATTCGACGGGCATGTATTTTTGGTGACACGAGGTGGTGGTGGTGCTCTTACAGAAAAGAACATTGAAGTTAGTGCCAGAGCAGGAAAAGGGCCAGGGATGTTACACGCGTTAGTTTCTAGTGCGCAAGAAGGATGGTGGGCTGCTTCTGATCCTGGAGCCATGGAACTGAACTTTTCTATCTAACAGTAAAAGTTCAGGATACTGACCCTAGCTGAAGTACTACTGGGGTTAGAAAGTGAACTGCAGGATGTGTATTTCCACATCCCTGTACCATGGTCACATCATAAGTACTTGCTATTTTTGTGGTTGGTTCTACACACCTACCAATTTGCGGTACTTACTTTACCTTGACACCTGCATCTCAGGTCTTCCCTAATGTAAAGGCAGTGGTGGCGGCCTATCGCAGGAGATTGTGCATTTCAATATTCCCATATATGGACAACTGGCTGATCAAAGTTGGTTCACCAAAAGTGGTGTTATGCCATCTGCAGTCAACATCACTGATGTTTAACCTGGTCTTTTCCTTTGTTTGCGCACTAGCCCCTAACTATCACCAACAACACCTTTGTGTAAAAAATAAAGAAAAACATAAGAAAAACTATTGAATTCCTTCACACCCTTCATTTCGCCATCTGCATCCCACTCATCACACCCTCTTTTATGCTGTAATATGGCATCCTCACCATGTAGTCACTCGCTCGACTAAAAAATGAGTCTCCTAACTTCTTCTGCCCGGGATAGTATGCCAGAGGGAGCCAGTAATGTGCCATAGAGCCACAACATGGATGCATGGAAGTCTTCGATTTGCTGCGGTATAGCAGACAGCCCTCAAAACTCGGGTTGCCTCGAGATAAGAGTTGGAATCGGCTCAGAAGGGGAACAGCATCGGGAGCGAGACCTGGAGGCAGGTTAATGCCCCCGCTCCTTCTCTGTAGTTCAAGAGTAGTAGGAAAGGACCTAGTCCCGTTAAGACATTTTATGATTTTGTTTTTCTATTGCTCATCCGAAGACTTCTACCGAGATGATGATCGGCTATGGGAAAGACTTGAGGAGTGGAAAATGGACCTTCCCTTCCACTTTAACGATCAGGGTGTGGAATCTTCTGGTATTGGCGATGTAGAGTTTCACCTCAGAGTTCCGGAGGACCTTGGTTTTTTTTTTTAGACTCACTCACTGCAGGCTTTGGTGTGGTGTTCCAACCCGAGGCCCCACAGGCAATCTGTCAGATGAGGTTTAACACAAACTAATACCAGATGCACCAACCTGTTGTTTTCTATTCCATCAGGAGGAGCTAGTCATGGAAACATTTTGCCACCAATGTCCAAATGTGCTCTGTGGTATGAGTATAATCAACACACTATTCCAGGGGAGAGCGGGGGAGAGGGCAAAGCAAGGGGTTTATTAGACATTGTAATGGAATGTGAGTGAGGTGTTACTTCTCAGCGATTTACTCCTTACTCCCTGAATATTCTCTTAGATGATGCATCTCTTCCAATTTAGATATCCTGCTGAAATAAATTACAACCATGATCACTAAATCAACATACCATATTCAAAAACTTAAACAAATAATCAGGCTGACCTCAACATAGCCTCTCCCAACAAAATACCCATGATATATTCGTACCTTGTGAACCAGTGTCCGAGTCTTTGGCAACAAACTCTAAGTGTCTCTCTAACATTTTTAGTTTGGCAAGACTCCCTTGCTGCCTTGCAATTTACAGTCCTTGTTATTGTACACACATTTCTCAATTCCAGTTCTCTTAATCTTGATTCCCATTAGCCTTGACTAATGGTCCCATCTGGACTACGCAAACAGTTTGTATGTCGGAGCCCCGGCGTATCTCATTAACCGTCTGCAGACAGTGCAGAATTCAGCGGCCAGGCTGATTTGTAACATTCCTTACACCACTCTATTTCACCTTATTTGGCCAAACTGCACTGGCTACTAGTGAGATACCACATTCAGTTCAAGGCTCTGGTCCTTGCCTTTAGAGCTCTCAATGGTCGAGGCCCAGCATACTTAAGGCATAGGCTCAGGATGACACATGCGACGCAGGATCTTAGATCCAATCATCTTCGCCTTATGTTCTGCCCACGATTTCGTCTTGCACGCACGGGTGGTAGGGCCTCTGCTGTGGCCACCTCCAAACTGTGGAATCTACTACCGTTGGAACTCAGATTTCTGACATCAGAGCCTCTGTTTCGAAGAAAACTTAAGACCTGGCTCTTTTCTCTGATCTAGCCTTCACCGAACCTCTCCAGCTGAACCTCTCAGGCCATCACATGTTCACAGCGCCGGGACACCCCTGTCGGGGGTAGCTGAGCGCTTTACAAGCTTTTAAATAATAATAATAATAATAAGTCTTTGGATCGGGTGGCAGTGAGCCTACAAGATGGATTCTGGTTGGCAAATCCCTCTGAGTCCAGACAGTGTTCTCAGGTAGGTTTCTGGATCGTCGTTGGGCAGGCAGTTATTCTCTCCTAGAAAGCAGATTGACAAGCTGGGCGTGGCTGAAAGGGTGTACCTTTTATAACCTTAGAATCCAAAATGGATGCCAAGATTTCCTAATCACGCTTGGTCTCACAAGGAATGTTCCACAGTATTTCTCTGCTTCCACATGTTAACGGAGTGCTAAACTGAGACACTCATAAGGGACATGCTGATGAAGACACATGCAATCTTTTTCAGGGGCATTTTCCTTTCTTTTTACTTGCCGGCATTCACCTTATCCATGCCCAGAAACTTTGTGTCCAGTTAAACACTGCACAAACAGATGGGCTACTATTAATACTGGATTTAGAAGAGGTCAGGACACAAACCTGATGGGGGTCTGTCGAGGACATTTACTTATTACAGTTTCTTCCAAAACCTGAAGCATTAGGAGGTGAAATTTTTCCTTGCACACTGGATTTTTTTTTTTGGTCCTCATCTCACCTTTCAAGACTCTGCGGGTCTTACGAAGCCGCTCTTAAGATCAGTGGTCCTTCCGGCTTACCGCACTCGCATGGGTCACCCGACCGATCCCTATTCTGAGGGAACTTGGTGTAATCATTGGACCAATTATATTAATCTTAAATTATGGCCCCAAATCACAAAAGGATGCCAGATGTTTAATGGCTTATCTTCCGCTCCCTCGTATTCCAGACGAGCCATGGCAAGTGAGGCCTTGAGAAAGTCCTCCCTTTTTGATGGCAGGGGATCTTTCCACTTCTTGCAAATTTCTCTCCGGGCTAACAATACCAAGTAAATTAATAAACCTCTGTTTATCTGTGAAGTCGTCTGACAGAATCGGCCGTCATCCCCAAAAAAGACCAGTGACATGTTGATATCAATATTGGTATTAGAAATATCTCGAATAGAGTCACCCACCTCTTTCCAAAAAATTGCCAATTCTGGACACTCTAAGAAAACATGTAGGTCGTTAGCTAGGGGTAACAGACATCTTGGACATTTAGGAGATGGCTCTGGGGCAAACTTGGCAATCTTGGCGGGAGTATAATAAAGCCGATTGATGACAAAAAAATTGTTCTTTTTCTAACAGACAGGTTTGACATATTTATACAAAACATTTAATGAGGGCTCGTATAGTGACTCTATTGAGGGCCCAAGGGGGGTTTGAGTCCACACCGCCACTAAGGGAGGGACCTCAAGATTTTCACCTTCCATTAACTGGTTATACCACACTGAGATTTCCTTCTTTATTGGGAGGGAGGATTGCCACAGCCCTTCAATCTCCCCATTCCCACTAACTTCCCCTTTTTCTGTGTCATACCATGACACCAACTGTAGGTATTTGAATCTAGAAAACCCAGGCCCGATCTTTGCTCTCAGATATTCCCATGGGTGAATCCCCCAGAGTCCACCAGCTCGGCCCAGGTAGTGATACCCGCCCTTCTTATAGGCAACGCCAGACTGTCTCTAAGGCAGCTCGGTGTTCCAGGTGCATCCCAAACAGGGGCATTGTCCGAATAATAACCTATGCCCCAACTACATCTGAGCCTATACCACAGCTCCAGGGCTGCTCTCAAAACCTTTAAACGTACCCGCTTAAAAAATTTGGAGATCCAAACTTATATAAAAATGCCTCACCGCCTCCCCCTCCTTCCGCTCTCGACATTTCTCCTAACAGCCTACCCCAAGCTGACTCCTCTGGTTTGACAAGTAGCATCCGGATGCCTTTAAACTGGAATGCTGCAACATCTGGAAGGGCTAGCCCGCCTTTCTTTAATCTGCGTCTAAGTTTTTTCCATGCCAATCGGACCCCTTGTCTCCCCACACAAAGCTCCCGATCTTGCTCTGCACCTTACTTAAGCTTTTTTTCATGAAGGTTAATGGTATAGAGGTAAATAGGTAAGACATCTTAGGTAGAATGACGATCTTTACCAAATTGGTTTTTCCATAAATGGTTAAGGGAAGATTCCTCCATCTACTAAAGAGGCTCTCTATTTCTTTAATGATTCTGTTGATATTGATCTGAGGAATTTTTTCCAAATCCTTAACAATATAGATCCCCAGATAGCTCAGCTCTGTGCTGACCCTTCCTGCCCACTCCACGTTCCAGCACATCACCTCTGTCTTTGTTTTATTAACTAAATATCCAGATAAAGACCCAAATTCCCCTATAAACTCCTCTACCCGCGGAATAACCGCCTCAGGATCGCTCGTATACAGTATTAAATCATCTGCATGGAGGGCTATTTTAGAGCTATATTGTTCAGATCTAAAGGGATAAATTAAATCGTCCAATCTCATCGCCTGTGCCAATGGTTCTATATAAATATTAAATAAGAGGGGCGAGATCGGACAACCCTGCCTGGTCCCTCTCTGGATATTAAAACTCGAAGTTAATAGCCCGTTAAGAAGGATTCGGGCGGAGGCACCCTGGTAGCAGTTCTGCAAGGTTTGGATAAAGATGGAACCAAACCCCATTACCTTCAGAACCTCCCAAAGATACACCCAACAGACTCTGTCAAAAGCCTTGGCCGCGTCCAAGGCAACTACGGCCAAGGGATCAGTGCTCTGAATGGCCAGATTGATATTGCCTATTTACAGCTGCGTCTGCTCCTGAATGTATCTTCCTGCAACAAACCCTTTCTGATCCGAGTTTACCAACTTCGGAAGCAATTTTGCCAATCTCCTTGCCAGTATGCCCATAAAGATCTTATAGTCGGCATTCAGCAGGGTGATTGGACGGTAGGAATCCGCCTTTTTAGGGTCCTTACCAGGTTTTAAAATCAGAACAAATGTTGCCGCCTTCCAAGACTTGGGCACCCTTCCAGTTAGGCAGTAGACAGAGTTAAAAGTAATGCCCATTGCAGTAATCAGCTCCTCTGCGAGGAGTTTATAAACTTCACTCGGGAGTGAATCCGAGCCTGCAGCTTTTTTGTTCTTAGATATTTTGATTTGCTCGGTTATCTCCTCTAGAGTAAAGGGAGCATCTAGTTCATTCCTGCTTTCTTCCGACAAGATGGGCAGATGTTTATTACTCAGGAATGACTGAATAGAGCTCGGCGAGGGTGCAAGATCCTCTCTATAAAGATCCGAAAAGAGGGAGAGAAGACAGGACTACATATCCTCAATCCTGCTTGAAGTCTCCCCATTGATGTTAATAATCAGTTCTTTAATATCATTCCTGGCGCGATCAGTTCTCGCTTTCCAGGCCAGTGAAGCTCCTGCTTTCTCCCCATATTCAAAATTCTGCATATTTCTGGTGTTGCATTGCGCTCTACATTTTGCATCTAACTTCCCTCTATATTCCGATCTTACCTCATCTAAATCCTTCAAGACTTGTGAGAGACGTTCCAAGTCCCCATTGCTTAGTCCATTTCTTTCTTTCTCCAGCTTGCTTATTTTCCCCTCAATACTCTTTAATGCCTCCGCCTCAACCTCATTCTTGAAACAGATAATTCTATGAAGCTTCCCCCTTAAACAAGCCTTATACGCATCCAAAGTAACATCCATTGTCGTAGAGCCATATTTGATGAAAAAAATTCCAGAGAGGAAGCCTGCACTGCCTCAATGACCTCAGGGTCAAGAAGCTTGCCCTATTCAGTGTCCATCTCGGCAGCTGGTATGAAAATTGTAGAGGTGTGTGATTGGAAAGGTGGCTTGGCAAAACTGATATTCCCTCTAGGTTGTCCAATGACAGCCTATCTGATAATATATAATCAATCCTTGAGGAATGACTATGTTTTTTTACTATAGAACGTAAAACCCTGTTGATCACCTCTTTGAGCCCTCCATAGATCAATCAAATCCATATCATGCATCATATTCAATGAGGCTCGACAAATCTTTACTGCTCCTACATAGTGACTCAAATTGGAACTGCCTTTTGATGGATCCAACAAAACATTGAAATCGCCCCCGATGACATAGGGCGGCGACTCCAATATCAATTTTGACTGTAATTTATATAGGTAGGTCGGATCGTCCATGTTTGGGCCATAGAATGAGGCACACGTTAAGTCTACGTTCTCAAATGCTAATTGGGCTACCAACCACCTTCCTTAAGAATCTGATTGTGTTTTTTTTATAGAACAAAGAGCACTTTGTTTAATCAAAATTGCCACACCTCTACTTTGAGATGTCTGATGTGACACACTGAAGCATTTTACCCAAGGAACCTTGGAGAAAATTGCACTACTTTCTATAAAACTCAAATGAGTCTCTTGTAGTATACAGACTTGGGCGGTTGAAAGCTCTAAATACTTAAAGATTAACCTCTGTCTTCGGGGGCACCTTAACCCATTAACATTCCAAGAGATAAAGATGGTCTTTCTATCCCCTAGGCCTTGGTTTCCTACCATTCCCCTGCTCTACCTGGAAAAACTGACTGCCCTGCATGGCCTGATATTCCATACCTAAGGTTGAGATTAGGTTAATTATTTTCTTTTTTTCCCACTTCTCCCCACCCTTGTGCCCCCCTTCCCTCCACCCCAAACCCCAGTGCCTCTGTATCCCCTCTTCCCATGAGGAACCCTCCCTTCCAATAGGCAAAGGCCTATTTGGCCCTCTCTCCCCTGTGGGATAATATAAAAGTTTCTAGATTAACAGAATTTCTGCTAGAAGCATAGTATATGGTGCAAAATGAAAAAAACATCCCTATGATCCAACTTCCCTCCCCTCTCGTTTCTGATCTTTACTATGAGAGCGTCTGCCTCCTCGCCAGTTTTAATCTGGTACATGTGATTGTTCCACATCACCCGAAGCAGTGCTGGAATCTTCAACTGAGCCTTGGCCCAATACTGTTCAGCTCTTCCAACCATTTCCCCAACTCCCACTGCCTAGTTGCTGTTGTGTGTGAGATATCTGATCTAATTTGAAAAGTGAAAGGATTAGAGCTATTGAAAAGTATGGAGCCTTCTTTCAGAGCAGAAGACAAGATCTGCTCCTTCACAGAATACGTTAGAAAATTAACTAAGATCTTTCTGGGTTTCTGTTTCGCGGGGTTCCTACTAAAGGGATCGCGATGCACCCTCTGGATTTCATGTACAAGATCTACTTCTGGTGAACCCTTTAGCACTGAACCCTTCAAGAGAGATATTACGAACCCCTTGATGTCAGACCCCTTCAAAGCTTCCGGAACATTCAAGAGTCTCAAATTGTTCCGCCGCGAATGATTTTCCAGACGCTCAAGATCTTCTTTTAGTTCTTTATTCTGAGTAGACAGCTTGATTACCTCCACTTCAGTAGCGCGCATAGATTCCTTAATTTTAGGGATTTCCATCTCGATTGTCTCAGTTCTTAGGGTGACCTCATCCAGTCTCTTAGCTAGCGCTTCGCATGACGCTTGAATTGCTGCCTGATTGGCCTCAGAAGTTAAAAATCTGTTAGCCATCTCCGCTTGGTTGGCCTCAGACACCGTAAATCTGCTGGTGATTTCATCCTTCATAGCAAGAAGTATATCCGCCAGTGAGCTGCATCTACATTCTTGGTAATAACAGAGTTATGTGCTATATCAGGTTGCGCTGCGTTAGGAGCATTTTGTGGCTTTTGTTGGTTCCATAGTGATATTTTCTGTTTCATCGGCCACCAGTGCTGAATATCTATTTGCCAGGCTAACTACTGGATGCTTCGTGACCTCCACCGAATCTGATGGCATATCTGAGCTCCCTTCTTTAGCAAGATTCGACGTAATAGGGGCCCCCAAGGAATCCCCCTGGTTCAATATTCCTGTGGCGTTAACTACAGGGATAGACTGGGAAGAGCAGGTAGTAGTGGTAGTGGTAGACATAACTTTATAGAAGATTTTAAGCGAAGGGGTTACTTTTATTTTAGGGGGAACCCCCTTTTTACCTTTACTCTTGCCTTTAACGCTTATGCACTCATCAGAGGTACTCCCCTTAGCTTTGCCCAGTCTTACATGAGCCCTTACTTCAGAGACTGGGGGAGAAATGCGCGAGGGGTAGACAGGCTTTCCTTTAGTTGGATCAAAAACTGCCCTGGCGCGTAATGGTGTATATCTATTTATTCTAAAGTCAGGGTTCTTTTCCTTACTACTGGGGCTAACCACACTACCTACTCCAACACCAAGTGTTCCTTCTATATCCATACACCTAGTTGGTAACCTAATAGTCGCTGCCTTTCTTCCTTGTGGCCGATTCAAACCCCCATACTCAAGATACTGCACTTCACAATGGGATTGTGCTCCCTTATTATGTTTCCCAGGGCTGATATCCTCACTGGACGGAAAAGAAAGAATGCCGACTCCCTACCTTAATGTCGGCGTCCGCTTTACAGTTGTGGCTATTTACTCACTGGCAAAGGCCCGAGATTCAGATAGTCTAATGATTTCTACAAGGTGAACAAACATATCCTGATTCCGCACCTCATGGAAGTTTATGCCGAGGCCTTATACTTATAGGATGGGGAACTGCCATTATTGATTCAAGGAGCAATTCTATCCATACTCCCGAAAAAGTGGAAACATCCCGCTAAATGCACTTCCTATTGTCAGCTTTTGCTGATAAACCATGGCAACTTTACTCTCCGAATCAACTAACTCAGCTTCAAGACGAACTTACTGCCTGCAAATGTTATTCAGCACTCTTGCATGTTTCGCTATCACCTCCCCAGGTATGGAGTCCATAAATGCCTCCCATACTGTGGCATGTTTTGTAATGTGCCTACATTGAAGTGGAAATATTCCACAATAGAGGACTTCAACTCCTTCTTCAACACTGGGTCTAATAAAGATGCAGCTGGAAATCTCCAGCACAGTAGGCTAACCTAGAACTAGGCAGATGCAATTTTAATTAGACTGGAGAGTGATCAGATAATGTTTGAGGTAAATGGAGCACTTTGGTTGTTCAGATTTCCAGGTTGGGAGAGGCAAACCAATAATCTAGTCTAGAAGATGGCTCATGTATCTTGAAAAAAAACGCTACTCTCTCGCAGTTGGGTATGTGAAGCGCCACATGTCGTTCAATACATAAAGATTGAAGATATCAGACAACACCTTTGTTGACTGTGTGTTATGCAAGTGTCTAACACCTGAGTAGTCCATTTTGGTACCAACCATTAAAGCTAACCTCTCACCCCAAAATCATAGTGTCCACATGGAAGTTTCCAAATTTGGTAAAAATGTCCAAGAAAAACTGGGGTCAGACATTCGAGGCATATACATAAATCAGTGCTAATGAACAAGTTACTTACCTTCGGTAACGATATATCTGTAAGAGACATATATTAGTTATGGATTCCTCACCTTAGAATTACCCCCAGGCGTCAGACTGGATCTGAGAATTTTTTCTTTAGCAGTACCACTGAGCGTCCGTAGGTGGCGTCGGTTGACTCAGCGTTTGTCGTTGTCATCGTGGTTGCTGGAAAGAGTTTGCAGTATCTACTTAGATCCCGCCCCTGCGCGCTGACGTCAGAACTTAACACGACATTCCAGGCCAGAAGCGCATAGCCATGCTGGTGCACAAAACTAGGGTCCTGAAAGGGAGTCCCTTACCCGAGAAGTCAGTTCGCAGAATGAGGAGGATGCGTGGGGCGGTGAGGAATCCATAACTAATACATGTCTCTTACAGATATATCATTACCGAAGGTAAGTAACTTGTTTTGTTCATCTGAAAGAGACTATTAGTTATGGATTTGTCACCTTAGAATAGATACCCCAGCAATACCAACCCCGGAGGTGGGTCTGCGAACTAAGTTCACACTAGAAAGTCATGGAGAACAGAACGGCCAAAGAAGCTGTCTCTCCGGACTTGGCTGTCCAGGCAGTAGTGTTTAGCAAACGTGTGCAAGGAAGCCCATGATGCTGCCTGGCAGATGTCATGAAGGGGGACTCAACGTCCAAAAGCAATAGTGGCTGCGGTCGTCCTGGTGAAATGGGCACGCAACTCCACTGGAGGTTCCTTTTTCGCTAAGGAATAGCAGATTTTGATGCAAAGAACGACCCATCATGAGATGGTTAGTTTTTGCATTGCCCAACCTTCTTGGTGCCCACATAGAGAACAAAGGGCTGGTCACCCACCTGGAATTGTTTTATGTGATCCAGATAGAATGAAAGCACACGTTTTGAATCCAGACGTTGGAGCCTCTCTTCCTCTTTAGAAGAATGAAGGGACGGGAAGAAGGTGGGCAGAGTGATGGTTTGTCCTATGTGGAAAGAGGTAACCACTTTGGGAAGGAAACAAGGCCTAGTGCGAAGGACAACTTTGTCCGGATGAAAAGCCAGGAAAGGAGGTTTGGAAGAAAGAGCCTGAAGCTCACTCACCCTGCGAGCAGAGGTGATGGCAACCAAAAAGGCAGTTTTAAATATCAGAAGTCTGAGAGGACAGTTATGTAGCGGCTCGAAGGAAGCGCACATAAGATAGGTCATCACAGGGCATCACGAAAGGAATTGGAGGAAACAAGTGAGTAATGCCCTTAAAAAAGCGATTTACAATAGGGGACTTGAAAAGAGAAGGCTGGTCAGGAAGCCGAAAGAATGCTGAAATGGCCAAAAGATAGCCCAGAGCAGAGCCCTGCCGGTCCAAAGAAATAATGAAGAGGAGAACCTCTGAAAGGGGGGCAGAAAGGGGATCTTCAGCCTTTGCTGTGCACTGTGCCACAAATTTGTTCCATCTACAGCCGCATACAGTTTTAGTGGAGGGACGCCAGGCCATATGTAAGACCTCAGGTTACCGTACTCTTTGAGCCCAATCTGGGGCCACAAGAATGACTTAGGCCCGGTCGAGCTTGATCTTCTTCAGCACTCTGGGTGGAAGTGGTATAGGCGGAAAGGCTTATAGAAGACCGCAACTCTACTCGCGACGAAAAGCGTTGCAGAGCGAGTGCTGCCTTGGAAATTCCAACGTGCAGAACTGCTGACATTGCGCATTCTCTTCTGTGGCGAAAAGATCTAACCAAGGCTCTCCCCACCGCTGAAAGATACCTTGCACCACCTCCGAGAGAAGACGCTATACGTGATCCATCATGCACCGGCGGCTGAGTTCGTCCGTCCTGGCATTCAGAGAACCTGCCTGGTGTTGAACCATCAGGGACATGCTCTGATGTTCCAGCCACTTCCAGAGATGAAGTGCCTCCTGACACAGGGTCCATGACCCCACTCCGCCCTGTTTGTTGCAGTACCACATGGCGGTGGTGTTGTCCATGAACACCTGCACTACTCTCCCTTTGACAGAAGAAAGGAACCTTCAGCGCAAGAAGGATTGCCTGAAGTTCCAGAAGGTTGATGTGGAGCCCGGACTCCGCCGGAGACCAGAAGCCTCTGATCTCCGCCTCTCCCATGTGGCCACCCCATCCCAAAAGTGACGCATCTGTCACCACGGTGAACTCTGGCTGGGGAAGGGAGAGGGACCTGTCGCTGACTCAATCTTGGTTCGTTAACCACCACTGCAATTGATGTGCAGTGCCCTCCGAGATCTGGACGCAATCGGATAGATTCCCCGGATGCTGTGCCCACTGGAACTTCAGGTCCCACTGCAGAACCTGCATATGCCACCTGGCATAGTCCACCAGCAGGATGCAGGAGGCCATGAGACCCAGTAGCCTCAGGATCATTCTGACCGAAAATTGGGATAGATGCTGAAAGATCAGAATCATAGCCCGAATATCCCGGACTCGCTGCTCGGGAGCATAAGCCCGAAACTGTGCTGTGTCCAGAACCGCTCCGATGAAAAGGAGCTTCTAAAAGGGAATCAAGTGTGACTTCGGCACACTGAGGGTGAACCCCAGCGAATGCAGGAGGTCGGCTGTAGTCTGGAGGTGGGAGACAACAGCCTGGGGTGAGCCCGCCTTCAACAGCCAGTTGTCGAGATAGGGGAAGACTGGAACCCCTAATCTGCGCTGATGAGCTGCGACCACCGACATCACTTTCGTGAACACCCGAGGGGCGCTGGTAAGGCCAAATGGGAGCACAGTAAACTGAAAGTGCTCGTGACCTACCGTGAACCGTAGGTAACGCCTGTGAGCCGGCAGGACAGGGCTGTGAAAATAAGCGCCCTGTAAATCCAACGCTACCATCCAGTCTCCAGGGTCGTGGGCAGACAGGACCTGAGCCAATGTCAACATTTTGGCCGGAGGAAGAGGTTGATGTTCCTGAGATCCAAGATAGGACGCAGGCCCTTGTCCTGCTTGGGCACCAGAAAGTAGTGGGAACAACAACCACAACCTATTTCTGGGACGGGCACTCGCGCAATGCCTCCCTTGACCAAGAGAGCTGTGACTTCTTGTTGAAGAAGGGCCAAGTGATCCTCTGACAAGCAATGGAATTGAGGTGCCATGGATGGAAGGGTAGTCTCGAAGAGGAGGGAGTAGCCCCGTCGGACTATCTGCAAAACCCACCCGTCCAATGTGATGTTGAGCCAGTGGGGGATGTGATGGTGAATCCTGCCACCCACTGGCGAATGGTGGCCCTGAAAGGTTGGACTAGGAGGGCTTGGAGGCTGCTACAGAGGGGGCTCTTGCCAAAAGACCCACGACTGTGGGTCCCAAGACCCCGGCCGCAGAGAGGCTGAACAGCTTGCACAGGCCTGTGGCTCTGGGAGGAACGTGGTGGGGCACCCCTCTTATAGCCACGAAAGGGTCGAAATGCAGACTGCACGGGACGAGAGGCCTAAGGATCTGGCCGTAGCCCTGGAGTCCTTAAAGCGCTCAAGCGCGTTGTCTGCTTTGTTGCCAAACAAGCGATGGCCATCAAAGGGCATGTACAAAAGTGTAGCTTGGACATCACCAGAAAAGCCAGTGGACCTCAGTCAAGCGTAGTGTCGTAGGGCTGACATTGAAATCGTCCTGCCCAGCGAGTCAGCGGTATCTAGTCCACATCGGATGGCGAACTTCGCTGCGTCTCTCCCTTCGGCCACTGCACAGGAGAGCACAGCTCGGGCCTCCTCCAGGCACTGTGGCATCACATGCGCGAAAGTGTCCCCCACAGAATGGGAGTAACGGCCCAAGAGACATGCAGTGTTCACTGACCGCAGTGCTAAGCTGGAGGAAGAAAACATCTTCTTCCCAAGATGTTCCAGCTTCTTGGATTCCCTATCAGGTAGTGAGGTAGGGAATGCTCTCTTGGAAATCTAGGCTTGGACCACCAATCTCTCAGGGGTAGGGTGTTGGGAGAGGAAAAAGGAGGGTGTTGGGAGAGGAAAAGGCGTCGCCCGGGGCCGGGCTGTGGCGTCGGGCAATCATCCTATCCACAGGAGCCCCTGTATTGGGCTTAGACCAGTTTCCCAAAAGTATGTCCTCGAGGGCCTCACTGAACGGCAGCAGGGGCTCCGAAGAGGCCACTGTCGATTGAAGCACCTCAGTTAGGAGGTTAGTCCTTCCAGCCATCGTGGAATGCTCAAGGTTTAAGGCCTCAGCCCCACTAGGCAACACCACTGCATATGATGCACCCTCCTCCGTAGCCACAGTAGGGGGAGAAAGCATGTTAAGGTCTGTAGAAGTGTCCAGACCACTGGCATCACCCAACTCCTCTCACCAGTCTGGTTCTTCCAACAGGTCTGCCAGAGGGTCCACAGACCCCTCCCAGTCCTCCTTACCCTCCTGTGGTAGTCACTCAGGGCGATAGGGTAACACCAGGGGAGATCAGGGGTACAAAAGTACCGGTCGACGACGTCGGCCCGGCTCCATGTTCACATCGAGGAGGAGGCTGGGGTCGATGTCGGTTGGGGACACAACCGGCGTCGGTGGGAGCGGAGGTGTCGCGAATGGATTCGGCGCCGGAGAAGGTATCACAAGGTCGACCAGCGGTGATCTGGATCCAGGCCTGGATCCCTTGGTACCTGCGGTGCCAAAGCCACCGGCATCGAAGGCCTAGAGCCCCCAGCCGAGTCCGCGGGGCCCGAAGGCTCACTGGGGGAGTCGGGCTGCCCAAAATTAGAGTGGGGGGTTCATATAAACTACGAAGTTGGGCAGGGGTCGCTCCGGTTCCTGGAAAGGGAGGGAGGCTCGGAGCCGACCCAACAGTCTCCGCTGGCGGAGCTGGACGACTACCATCCGCGACGGTGCTTCTCGACCTTTTTGTGCTACGACTTACCCGAAAACGAAGACTTCGACTAGGAGTGGTGGTGATGGATCCGCGACCGGTCCTGCGACCTCCCTCTCGACCAGGACCTCGACCGGCGCGGAGCAGATTGCTGGGCCTCCAAAAGCTTTCGGAACCGCTCCCGCAAAGACTTTGGGCCATGGCCCGGCAGTCGGAGCACGACTTCGGGTCGTGGTCGTGCTCCAGGCACCAGAGGCACACATGATGGGGGACCGTCACCAACATCAGCTTGGGGCAGGAGCTACAAGGCCATAAGGCTTGAAGCCGGTATGCCAAGATGACAACCCTGTGCACCAAGAGTCACAATGACTCGAAAAGATGTCGACGAAAAGTTGCAAAATAGAGTAAAAAAGTGACTCGAGGTACCGCTCTCTCCGGATCTGCGCTGACTGGTGCGGAAAAAGAAAGAACTGACGTCTGCGCGCAGGGGCAGCGTCTAAGTAGATACTATGTCGTCATTCCGGGGACCACAACGTCAACCGACGCCACCTACCGGGGTGCAGGGGTACTGCTGAAGAAAGAATTCTCAGGAACCAGTCTGATGCCAGGGGGTATTCTAAGGTGAGTAATCCATAACTAATAGTCTCTTTCAAATATTACATTTCCTAATGTGCCCATCAGGATTAGAAACCTGTTGTCATGTTTATGGTGCAGTTTAAAATCAACAAGCCAGTGCATCAAAATACAAACCCCTTGCCACTTGAGAATACGAACTATGTGAAGCAAAATACCTGTGGTGGGAGAACCATTTTAAACTAAAAGAACATGAGTGTCCAGGTGTCAGGTGCATCCCTTGCAGAAAAACAATATCTATAACATGCCTATCTAGATTCGTCAATAATCTTCTTGCCTTGTGTCGCTCGTTGATACCTCTAATATTCCACATGAGCAAAGTAATCACTTTTTTATGGTTTGCTATAGAACTAGGCATGACATACTCTTAAACATCCTATGTATAAACCAATCACTAATTAGTAGCCTAAATCCATATTTCAGCCATGAATAAAGCCATCCTGCAACAATGAATATTATCCCTGAATCCAACCCCTCTCCGCACTGATACTCCCAACTTTGAGTGCCATAAACCAATAACCTGAAATTACGTGCAATCCTGTCAAGGAAAGCAATTAAAACAACCAACGAAAGGTGATACACACCATGTGTTGTGATATCGCTCTGAAGCATGATCAGCATTTATCAGCATATGGGTGTCCCCAGCGATCTTCAAATATCATGAACAGATATCGTAGGGTGTTAACAACATGAGCAGTTTCCCCATATCAATTAGTTATGTTTTTGTATATCTTGTTTAGTCTACAGACGAGGGTACATAAAGTTGTATGTCTGTCGCACTGTATTACTCTTCTTCTGCAGTCACTTTCCAGCTCTTTGTGTCTTTTACTGTGTTTAGATTCCTTCAGTGATTTGGATGATCTTTTGGAGCCAGCAAGTGTAATACAGACTATAGATACTTCTGTGGCATTGTGAAAAATAGGTGTTCTCGCCCCCAAGTCAATCTTTAAAGCATGGAGTACTTAACATTGAGAACTCTCAGTATACGCTTCACCTCTGTGAATTTGCATTGTGCTTTTTAGACAGTAGTATTAAAAACAGGAACAATAGTCATTATTGACCCTTGCTTTTGAAGCGAACATTTCTCTTGTGCCAAAATCTGTATAATTTGTGTGTGTTATCTCTGTGAGGGTCAGGTAAGCAACAAACTCTCTATGTTGGTCACTACACATTTCTTTCCTGGCTAGTGGTGTCATATTTTTGCTAAATCGCACCAGAGGCTACAATCCATTGCTAAGGATTATTCTTTTGCCCCATAACAAGGCTTTGGGCTGCCAGAATTGCTCCATGCAGCAGGCGCACCACGTCCTCACCACTTGCCAGTCCGCCTAGAGGTCCATTTCAGCCATTCCATGCACTCTGTGTCGCATTCACCAGCAGGGTGCCCCGCACACACAGGAGGACCAGTTGCAGCAGAACACGCAATGGGAGTCTGGGCCCGGGGGTACTTTAAATTAGACACAGCTGAAATGGAGGGTGGGCAAAGAAGACTGTTTCAGGCTCGCCAGCAGTCCTTATCACTGGTTGGTCTCGGAGGTCCGCCTTCCTGTGTAGGCTACGGTTCCTTCTATGAAGTGCATTGGTTTTAACAGCGTGGCCCTTTGCGTTCCCCCTGGGCCCTATCTATTTCAGCTACATTTACCCATCAGTAGAAGCAGCACTGGTTGCATGGGAAGTCATCCCTCTGCCGAGAAGAAATCATGCATGACAGTGCTTCGTACCAGGTTGCCGTTTTGGGTGCTCGTGTGGCATTGCCCACTACTCAATATATGCTTGACTGTATGTATCAAGGTTTAATGCAAACTGTTCTGAAACCCTTGAGGTGGAATTTGATCTAAATATCTCAAATGATAAATCAAAATATACAGAGTAGTTGTAGTATTTGCGTTTGTAAAGCTCTTCATACCCCACTGAGGTGCTCGGAAGCTCATTATCCGGTGGATAGCATGCCACCTGATGGAGGAGTGCTTGGTTGAAACAGTTGTTCTTTGCTTGTGCCTTTGTGGAAAACAGGGTTGGTGTTGTGTGTGAGTGACTAAAGAAATACTCCTATCGTACCCTGGGTTGCAGCACCTAATGGCGTGATGGAGTAAAGATGTACGAGTTAGGATGCATTTGGATGGTATTCGCTGGCTGCAGTTAAGTCACTATAGTGTCTTGGTTAAATATTACATATCTTACAAGCACACATTTATTAAAAGATTGATGGCTGGTATGACATGTTTGTTAAAGTGAAGACAAGGAGCCTGGATCAGCAGTAGCTTGTTCCCAAATTCTCAAGTATCCTTGAGGAAAAATCAAATCAAAACAATTTTGATGAGCGAAACAAACTTACACAGTGACAAAACATTTTATTGCATTGTTTAAACATTTTCATTCAGTAAAAACACCCAAAACGTATGATGTATCACAAAGCAGAGCTCAAGAAGAGGAGGCTATTCACTGTGTTTTGATGGCATCACATGGCTTGCTCCTACCACAAGCGCTGCTTTCAGCATCAACTCAGTCATCAAAACACTGCAGGCAAGAGCTTTTGATCTATTCCTCGCCATGTGCTGGAGGGAAGACTGCGTCAACTTATGATTACTTATTCAATTCTATACAGAAATACAGACACGAGTATGTGTAACAGTAACTTTTCGGAGAATTTGCTTTAAGCCACAATGAATTTAGTGGGCATAGTAATTTGCTAACTAATTGAATTTCATTTCTTGTCACGTACAATGGAACAATAATTTCACAAGGATTCCTATTGCTGACGGGAATAAAATGAGGGGCAAAGAAATAAAATCGATTGATATATAACTGGACTGCTTTATCTATATTCCAAAATATGAGGTGAATTGAATCTTAAATATAAGAAAAGTGGTCAGTTTTGATCAATATTGTACACATGGTACCAAGTGAAAATTTGAAGAAAATATTTAGAGGGTGAGAAGAGAACCTCTTTGCATGAAAACCATGCACATGTTTCTTAAGCTTCAACACATTAGCATGAGTTTGTGACTTATTTCGGTTCACAAATGTATACCACAATAGGTTTTGTGTTATTCATTATACCAGCCTGTATATGAAAGAAAAAAACTAACGTCTGAAAAGCCCAGAATTTGAGAGTATAAAAGGTTGCGTTAAATGCAGAGGTCAGTCCAGTACAGATCCAATTTGTCATGCCTATCATGAAAATGTAACCTCATGAAAAGGCACTAGTAAAAAACTAGTACTAGTATGCTCCAAAGGAGTATTTTGCTACAAACTGACATGCTTTTGATGTGTTGTGACACAATTCACTGCAACTTGGACTCTGACAACGTAAGTGCCACACACATAAAATAAACATTACAAACATTTAACTCATCACTTCAGGAATTTTCATTTCCACATTTTAGATTCAACCGGTTTATAAATATTTGCGATAATCCTGGTCATCCACTTTTAAATATGTATTGCGTTGACAATCTAAATTACTGCTTCCCCATTTAATTACTGCAAAACACAACCTACCCATCCTCTCATTAAACTTTCTTCCAAGTTAAGTTGGGCTTCATGTGATCAAACAGTGTGAATTATGACTTTTATAGGCGGCAAAAAGACAGAAAAATAATAGTCCTCTAAAGACAACTAGAGAAGACAGAACGATCTAAATAATAGTTCACGCATAATAAAAAAGTAATACACATGTGACGCAGCTAAAACGGAGCAGAAACAGCTGTAACAAAGTAGTACAAAAAACACAGCAGAAACAAACACAGCATATACAAGATTAAAAAAATTAATGTGACCATACTTCAATAAACTACTACTGCCCAATTCCTTTCTACCACCCTCAGGCTATTTTGGGACAACAGAGTCGTGTTAAACCAACAGGCTTTTCAATGAGACAACTTATTCACTTAGCAAAAGATCAGATAAAATGAAACATTTCTTTAGAAATTTTGTTTAAGTTGCGTCGATTTTGAGTAGACCTTTTCAACTAACTTGTTTTGCACCTGCTGTTAAAGATGCGGGATGGAAACATCCACTCAAACAAATTGTGCCTGCTTGAGAACCGAGGAGACGTTTTTGGTAAATGTGCAGAGAATTTATCAAGCTGAAGGCGGATCTTTAAGAGAATACATTTTGTAATACAGTAAGTAGTACAACAGTCATGATGATATATATATATATATTTTTTTAATAGACGGCTTGAAGCAATGTGCTCCACTTCCGTCTGTTTAAAGCATAGGGTCCTTCTTCCTCCAGAAGAGTTATGTTTCCAAAGTTTCTTCATTGGCCCCACAAGTGTCAACCACACATATTAGGCAGCTGGTTACGGGGAAAGCGCGGACCTTGGAGTTGGCCACCCACTTGTCTGTTTCAGTGTTGTACTCCAAGATGTGACCCAGCCGTCCAACACCCTGGAAGCCAGCCAGCACATAAAGCATGGAGCCAACAGCAGCACATTTCACAGTCACACCCTTCCAGGGCATTGGTGACACAATCTTCCATTCGTTCAGCTTGATGTCAAAGTACTCCACGCTGTCTAAGCCACCTAAAGGAAAAATAAAGCATCAGGTTTGGTAAAAGTTTAAGAAACTCATTTTAAGCATGGTTAGCTGGAGAATTAGACAACTCTCGACTACCATGTAATATATATATATATATATATATATATATATATATATATATATATATATATATATATATTCGGAATTTGAACACGTGTTACTTGGAGCTAATTAGTTACAATTTTGTTAATAACTACAAAATACAATAATATTCCAGAAACAAACTAAACGGTTTTAGCAGAACCAAACATCAACTGCTTTCAGTCCGCATCAAAATAGTGCCACATAAGCATTGATGACTTCCTCACCTACGCAGTAAACACTTCCGCTCCCTGTATATGTTGGTCTCCAGGTCTGGTTAGGTAGTAATTTTACAGGAAGGGGCACACGTTCCCGTCCGGTTCAACACTTAACATACTTCGCCCTTGTGGCATAAGCATTTTAAGTAAGGTATTATTCCTTCTCTTAGTCTGTGGGCAGAGACTCATCCTCCCTCCCTCCTTGGCAGTCTATAAACATAAGTGTTCTGCACCTACTCAGTGGTTGTAGCACAACAATTCTAGTCTTGTGCCAGAGACAAATTCTATTAATGAGAACTATACCGAAAAATGATGGAAAATCTCTTTTTTGATTCATTATTGCTTCCTGTGCTTCAGAGAGACCAGGAAGCACGTTCTATTGCAACAAAAGGCAAACATTAGACCCAGAGTCTTTTCAGCTTCAAAGCTGCGTAGGCACCATTGGATGCTTCATATCACCTCCTCACACCCATGATACCAGTGATGCCAATGTCATGCCTGATTGGTAGGGATCCAGGGCACATCAAGTCATTTTGCATCAGATGTCAGGAAAAACATGGGGGTAATCATGCAAAAAGGGGCACTTTCCTACAAATGCTTCAGTAAAACAAGCATTGGCTTTGCCAATGTGTTTTAGCCATGTTGTATACCAGCATGGCTAAAAGTTAGTGGTGTAGAGAAGAGAGGCATAGAGTGGAGTAGCAAAAATTGTTGTGTAATAGAGCGGCATAAAGTAGAGTTGCATACAGTGGAGTGGTGTTGAGTAGAGTGCACAGGTGTAGTGTGTCACAGAGTATAGTGGGGTAGAATGCAGTGGTGAGTGCAGTGGCACAAAATTCAGCAGCGTAGATTAGAGTATTGTGTAGGAATATGCAGTATTGCAGAGAAGAGTGTCAAAGTGCAGTGGTGTGGAGTGGCGTAGACAGCACTGGAGTTGAGTGGTGAAAACTGCACAGGAGTAGCGTGGCGTAGAGGGTAGTGGCACAGGCTACAGTGGTGCAGAGTGAGGTAAAGTGCAGTGAGGTAGAGTGCACTGGAGTAGAGTGCACTGGCGAGGACTGTTTTAGAGTAGAGTGAAGTGGCATAGAGTGGAGTGGTGTAGGGTAGAGTGCAGTGGCGTAGTGTAGAGGGACAGAGTAATGGTGTTAAGTGGTGTAAAGTGCAGTGGCATGGAGTGCAGTGGTGCAGAGTAGATTGGAGTGATGTACAGTTGACTGACAGAGTGCAGGGGTTTAGAGTGCAGTGGTATAGAGTGGAGTGGTACAGAGTAGAGTGCATTGGCATAGAGTATAGTGGCATAGAGTGCAGTGTTGAGTAGAGTTGAGTTGTGCAGAGTAGATGAAGTGGCAAACAGTGCAGTGGTTTAGAGTAGAGTGATGTAGAGTAGAGAAATATAGAATGAAGTGGCGTAGAGTGCAGTGGCATAGAGTGGCATAGAGTGGAATAGATTGGAGTAGAGTGGAGTGGAGTGGCACAGAGTGAAGTATGCATGGTGTGGTAGCACACTGCCATTACAGACAACACATTTTCAACTGAAATGACCATTACATTTGCACAGACATACAGTTTTACTAATAAAACATTACAGTTCACAAACAAGAATGTGTGGAGATGACACCAGCTATTGTATTGATTTATGTTGAGCATATTGAAGTATTTGCTTCCAACACACTTCCGAATTAACAAAAATTTGCTTCATTTGTGCTTCGCTAATTCTGATATATTCTGATATATTTGCACACTTCCTTTAAATGTTGTGTGCTAGGATAAAAACCCTTTATTACCCCCAGTATTCAGCAAAATTGTCACATAAATCCTCTCATTTTGAACTCGGAGGAAGAAAAGTAAACACCAGGCTCGCTTGAAAGACATAGCCTGAGATTTGAACTATGTCTTTAAATGCTCAGCAGATGTGACTGGATAGGAACAGAATTTCCAGGACGGTTTACAGAAAGGAGCACTTGTTGAAAAAAATAAGGAGAGGTAGTGTGAAAAGGCTTTGCTCCTTGGGAGGGACGAACTGAACCTGGACAGCCTAAAACAAATAAAGCCACCAAACACAGAGCCAGAAAATGTGAGCAACAAACTAAAAAGCCAATAGCAAGCAAAGGGCAGAATGCATTCCCAAGGAAGGTTTTAGGATGTTCTCAAGATGTGTTCAGAAAACCAGCCAGCTGTGCTGTCTAGTAGGCTTCGACCTAAACAGACTTAAAGAGTGAGAGAATTCTAAAGGACTTAAAAAAAATTGTAAAGAGCAATTCTGAGATTTAAGGTAATGAAAATAACTTTGCTCAAACTGATTGTTAAGAGCACAAAAAATAGCTTAAGGCTCAACTATTAAAATAGCTTGTTGGGGGCATGGCTTGGATGCAGAACATGGCGGTCGCTCTCCAGAAGAGCTCCACGCCAGTAATCCACACCCAGCCGCCTGATCCTCAGAGTCTGACCGTTCGAGTTGATCGTTTTGGGCGGCTCCCACAGAGTGCCTTCCAGCTATAATTTTGTGCTGCAACCAGTCTTTCTGGAGAGATAGCCTGAGTGGTGCAGACAGCCACGTGGAAGGCAGGTCTGTCGTGCAGAGAAGAGACAGGCCGTGGTACTCTCCCTGCAGGGCGGCGGCGGGAGACTCTCCCTTGTTCCACCAGAGCTCTGGAGACAGCCCATTCCAGGATGGGGGAACCCATCCCCCCTCATTCTCTTGACCGAGCCTCATGGCCGGGGGAGCTGGACTGGGCATAAGCAAATCGGGGGGCCATGTGCTGCTGGCTGGAATCTAGTTGAGCGGCTGTTGATGGTGGTGGTGGACACCCGACAGAGCAGATAGACCTGCACAACATGAGGCGATGGGCCGGATTCCCGTGAGGAGGTGAGAGGAAACGCCAGACCATGCTGCTGAGTGCTGATGGCCTGATCACTCAGGCCTGATAGATCTTGCTACCAGACCGTTGCTTCCGCAGTGACTGATGCAGCCTCTGTCACGCAATCGACAGGCACCCCTGGCCTTATTTAGGGGCCTATCAGGTTTCAGCTGGTGGGCACCTTAGCACATCGCAGTCTAGGCGCACTGGGATTACACACTGTTCCTGCACCCCACCTCCATCCTTATTTTAATTGTTAATTTTTCTTTTGTGGGTTGCATTTGTTAGTACATTTTGAGGCTTGCCATTTTGGGTAATGTGGAAGGGAATTTGCTCATAGGAGACACACACATCTCCGGTTAGCCCAGTTGGCTACTGTCCCTAGTCACACTACGACCAGTACTTCTAGTTTGGGAAGAATTCACATTATGCCTGACAGACCAGAAAAAGTAAGAGGGTGAAGGGAGGCGAGCCCTTCGGTAACTTGCCACTCCTCTCGGGGAAGGTAAATGGCACGCTAGACAAAATTGTATGCAGGGCAGTACTTTAAGCAGCTCACATAATTGGTTCTGACATCCCCTTGCTCCAGGAGACCCATCTCCTGGGCAACAGCTGCCCATTCCTGGCTTGAAAGGGTTTTTCACAGGTCTTCCATTCAGGATTTCATTGAGGGTCACGGGGAGTGACCATTTTGGTCCATAGACATATCACTCTGGCAGTGTCCAAGGTGTGGCATGATAGCATGGGTCACCACATGGCAGTAACGGACACTCTGTGGAGCTTCCCAAATTCGTTACTCTGCATATATGCAGCCTCGCCCATCACTGCTGTACTCCTGGGAAAGCTTGGTGACCTTCTGGGTGAGATGCCAGTGGCTACAGAGGGGTGACCTTAATGGAGTGTGAGACCCTGCTCTTGAACGCTCTGGTAAGTCTGCCGTTGCAGGTCACAGCACAACTCTATTATCCACTTTTTTGAACAATTTGTCCTAGATAGACGCATGGTTGGTGCACCACCAGACCGAGTGGAGCTACAAATTATTTTCCGGGTGAACAAAGGTCTTTTTCCCACCTCAACTATTTTATATTACCGAGCGATGATGGCCAGCGCATCCTCGAAGTTCGCCTGCTGGTGAGGGGCCTCTCGGACCACTCGCCTGTGACACTGGATTTGGCGTGAGCCCCACCCCACCCTCAGAATCTGCAGCGGGCTGGCGCATGAGTTGCTGGGGTCTTTAGGCAGAGGAGATTCGAGAGGCTTGTCAATAGATGTATCAGATATATTTGAAGGAGAATGAGTCATCGGTCTCATCCACTGGCATTCTATGGGAGGCCCAGAAGGCTAATCTCCATAGCGACATCATTAGTTTCAGCAAGGGACAGAGAGATCACGCTCGGCAGTGCGTCGCCAACCTTGAGACACAGATACTTGACCTTGAGGGTCACTACATAGCAACTATGGAGGAGGCTCTCTCCACATATCTCTCCACGCTCAAACTGTGCTCAGACTGGAGTTCACCAAAGAGGCCTGGGCGGTATGGCTGGTGGCTCGCATCCGCATCAGGCAAGACATTACACGGGCTATGCACCCCACACACTGCGGGCATCTCAGTTGCACTCCTAGAATCCCCAGAGGGCTCAAGGATAACAGGCAAGGATGCTATGGCAGCCACCTTTGTGGAGTATTATGGAGAGCTGTATAGTTTCGACCTATGGGCCCACTGGCAGACCTACATCAATTTGTGGCTGATGTGCCAGTGCCACGCCAATCCCCTTAGGATTGCGAGCTGCTGGAAGCAGAGGTCTCTTGCGAGGAGCTCTGGGAGGCCTTAAGGCAATTACACATGGGCAAAGCCCCTAGACTTAATGGCTTTCTGTCCTCGTTCTGGAGCCTACTGTGGCTGTATTCGGACCCCCTTTTGCTAAACACTTTTAAAGAGGCTCTTACTCTGGGCGAAATACCTCGCGACCTTAGAGGGGCTGAGAAAGTGCTGCTCCTGAAGCCGGGCTTGGATGGAACTAAATGTGAGGATTATAGGCTGATCTCTCTTCTGCATTAGGAGGTTACATTTGCTAAGATGCTGGCCAACAGATTGGTGGGAGTCATTTCCCACCTTATCCAACAAGATCAATCTGGGTTCATGCCTTGCCGGGCCACGCAGCACAATAAACGGAGGGTCCACAATGCCACAGAACTAAGCAGCAGGCTGCCTGACCATCAAGCCCTGTTGATGACAGACTTCAGGAAGGCATTCGATTCAGTCGACTGGGATTATATGTTCACCCTTCTGAGCCAATTCAGCTTTTTCCCCTGGTATATCTGGTAGGTATGGCTGTTATACACAAATCTCACAGCGTGGGTGTGGGTTGGGGGGGATGTTCCGCGCAGAGCGGCACTAGAAGAGAAAATACACCTACTATAAGCATCACATTTCCTGGCCTCCCTTTCCGGAGGGACAAGGGGAAGAATGGCTAAAGCAGCCTGAACCTGAAAGCTTTCAGTAGAGGTATGTTTAGGGAGAAAGGAGGGATCATCCGGGGCCAGGCGATGCCTGTGAGAAATTGAGCGATCCCTAGGGAGCACTGCTTTGGGTTTAGATCAAGCACCCAAAATGATATTGAAACGACTGACACAATAAAGTACAGCCTAAACATTGAACGGGATAGGGTGTAAATCAATTAAGGGGTCTAATGACAATTCCACTGAAGAAAGGTGTAAATCCAGGGCAATCAAAACTCGGTAGAGCATGTCCACCAATGCGGAACTTGCCTCTGTAGCCAAACCAGGAGGAGCCAGGAGGCTGGCAAAGATACTAAGCCACTGGCATCAGTCAAGTCAAGTAACCATCCAGATAGCATAGGGGGAGGTACTGTGTCATGAAATGCAGGAGGACACCACACCTTCCGTAGTACCTCCAAAACCATGGTACTCACAAAAAAAAAAACAGAGGAAGGGAGTCTGACATGGCCGGCTCCATCGGCGTGGCATCCAACGCCGTAACGGAAGCTGGTCGACTCAGAGAAGGTGACACCTCAAGGTCAGAAGGAGCGTCGATTGGCGATGACGCCACCACCATTGGAGTCGACAGACCAGAAGCGGGAACCAAAGGTGGAAGCTGCGACGGGCTGTGCATGGGTGCCGCTGAGATGTCAGACACAAGAGGCCAAAATGAAGCCGAGGGTGAGCCCGCAGGCGGAATCACAGGCACGACCTCATGCACTTCCATGGGGCCCAAGGCGCTCCAGAGGGAGGTGACAACCCAAGAGCAGAAAGAAGAGCTTGAGAATATGGTCTCATACGGGTCAAAGACACCCCGGCCTCAGGGCAGGTGGGGAGACACGGGGCGGAATCATGCCTTAGCACTTCAACAGAAGTAGGCGACAAAGGCGGGAGGCTGCTGCAACTTCGACCGCCAGCGCAAAGACTCCCTCCGGACGTCAAAGGTGAATGACGTCAGCAGGAATGGCTCCTAGAACAGAGGCACAGTAGGTCCCTAGAATGCTTAGGGGGATCGAGGACGATGAGAAGACTTTGAAGACTGACATCTGTGCTCTCACGAACTTCATGCAATGTTTCCTGCATGCTTTTGGTTGGCACTGTTGACAAGAGTCGTGGTGCTCACCCAGACACCACATACAAATCGAGTGAGGATCTGTGATGGACACTTGCCGACTATAGGACTCACAAGGCTTGAACCCTGAGGACATGGAAGAAAGGCACACGGCTCTGTCAAAGAAAGATGTCAAGTAAGCCAAAAAAGGCCGGAGGAACTGTAGTGCATAGCGTGTTAGCGTGGAAAAGAATTAACAGAGTTGGCGCATCATGGGAGGGCATACATGGACTCCGCTGACGTCACATTTGGGAGATGATGTCGCTACGGAGTCGCTCAATGCCCTTTACAGACGTGCAGCAGTAGTAATGCTGGCAAAACGTCTGGATCCAGTCTGGTGCCTGGGGAGGATTCAAGGATAAGGAAAATGCGGCTAGATGTCTCTATCAGATACACTGACGTATTGGAGAAGAGAACTAAAGCAGTGGCTGGAGACCTGGAATAAATGGACAATGAACTGGGTCACAATCGCTGGAGGTACTAAAGGTATTTTATAGGAAGAGAATTGTTAACCTGTTGTTATATGGTAGCAGGATTATAGAGGAAACGAAATCCAGCAAATCTACATGGTTGCAATAAGAACATGGAAAATCTGGTTAAATCTCCGGGGGTCACAGCACATTGCACACTGAGTTTGTAATGAGTGACAAATTTAATATTCAAGTACTATCAAAGAACATCAAACTACTGGTGTGGTACCATCTGAGCCGTATAGGAATCGATGATGCATAGAATACAAATTTATCCTCAGTTTCCAAATAAAGTCACTTAGCATGACAACATGAAAGAAATATTTGTGATGGTTGATCTGTTACATTTAGTAAATCTATGCAAGCTTACACTCTTAAAAAGGAAGAGAATGGGTAAGAGTTAGGAAATGGAAGAAGATATGCTCACCTACTGGTACAGATCATGAAGGTTAACTGAAACCATATTTAACATAGAAATAAGAGAGAAGAATAGGAGGAGGCAGATGACAAACATAAGACTGGTACAAGTTCCAAATCAATTAAATGGAAGATGAATAAGACTGAGAAAATAGATGAGGTTGATCTTTCCCTAATCCGTCCTTTCTTTAACGCTGCGTCTATTAAACTATTGCACCTGCATGTATTTTGCGTATATTTTTAAATGTAAGAATTGAATTTTTTCTTACAGCTGTTAGGAAACAGCAGATATGAATGGTTGATGTATTACTTACAGGTATTATGAAAACTGAAATCTGAGATTATTTCATAAATTGGGGACATTTTTAAATATTGTGATAAAAACAGAACAGGGGATATTTAAAAATAGCTAAATTATGAATTGTACAAGTAAAAATGCAAAAAGGGGGGTCTACAAGACTGGCTGCTTTAGAATTTTGCTGCTATTAAATTAATGCGCTTTACTGAATTTTTCACAGGAAATAGAGAGAAAAACTGAGAAATAATCTGGTAGTACATATTTGATAGATTATGTTGTTATTAGTTCAAATGATTGGGTGTAAATTTGTACATACCTACTAAGAAAAGAGAAACAAATCACTTTTTTTTCCTGAATCAGTTTCAGGTAAAAGAAGGAATTCATCCGTAAAGTTTTCTTGTTTTTATTCTTTATATATCCTGCAGCACTTTATTGCAATTTGCACATGAATTTTGGTTACAGATGGACATTTTCCTATATATTTTGTTGTTATCAATGCACTGTACTGGATATGGTATTCAACAGAACTGATTTAAGTTGAAGAGAGAATTATGCATTTTAGAGGGTCTTTTATTTTGAAGCAAATGGGAGTATTTTTCTATTGGTTTGAAAGAATGATGTACCCTTCTTGTAATGTCTTGATGTAATTGCTAGCGCGTGTTCGAACCCCTGAGGCTTGAGCCGGGGGCTGTCAACTTTTAATCATGTGCATTTTTAAATTGCTTTGCGCCTAAATTTGTGTATTATTTCATTTTAGAAAACCCACCTAACTCTGGTTCATCCAGCACTTGTCCCCACTCCCAGCGCAGCCGAGTCAGCGCTGACGCTGTGGGAAGCTGGGTCTAGGAGGCCATATTGGGGGGAATTAGGGTTGGCGTTGGAGTTGTTGCTCGCCTCCCGCCCGCCCACGTATAAAAACATTAGTGTAACGTGAGCGCGCTGAATTGCTAGCACGTGTTCAAACCCCTGAGGCTTGAGCCGGGGGCTGTCAACTTTTAATCGTGTGCATTTTTAAATTGCTTTGCGCCTAAATTTGTGTATTATTTCATTTTAGAAAACCCACCTAACTCTGGTTCATCCAGCACTTGTCCCCACTCCCAGCGCAGCCGAGTCAGCGCTGACGCTGTGGGAAGCTGGGTCTAGGAGGCCATATTGGGGGGAATTAGGGTTGGCGTTGGAGTTGTTGCTCGCCTCCCGCCCGCCCACGTATAAAAACATTAGTGCAACGCGAGCGCGCTGAATTGCTAGCCCGTGTTCGAACCCCTGAGGCTTGAGCCGGGGGCTGTCAACTTTTAATCGTGTGCATTTTTAAATTGCTTTGCGCCTAAATTTGTGTATTATTTCATTTTAGAAAACCCACCTAACTCTGGTTCATCCAGCACTTGTCCCCACTCCCAGCGCAGCCGAGTCAGCGCTGACGCTGTGGGAAGCTGGGTCTAGGAGGCCATATTGGGGGGAATTAGGGTTGGCGTTGGAGTTGTTGCTCGCCTCCCGCCCGCCCACGTATAAAAACATTAGTGCAACGCGAGCGCGCTGAATTGCTAGCGCGTGTTCGAACCCCTGAGGCTTGAGCCGGGGGCTGTCAACTTTTAATCGTGTGCATTTTTAAATTGCTTTGCGCCTAAATTTGTGTATTATTTCATTTTAGAAAACCCACCTAACTCTGGTTCATCCAGCACCTGTCCCCACTCCCAGCGCAGCCGAGTCAGCGCTGACGCTGTGGGAAGCTGGGTCTAGGAGGCCATATTGGGGGGAATTAGGGTTGGCGTTGGAGTTGTTGCTCGCCTCCCGCCCGCCCACGTTTAAAAACATTAGTGCAACGCGAGCGCGCTGAATTGCTAGCGCGTGTTCGAACCCCTGAGGCTTGAGCCGGGGGCTGTCAACTTTTAATCGTGTGCATTTTTAAATTGCTTTGCGCCTAAATTTGTGTATTATTTCATTTTAGAAAACCCACCTAACTCTGGTTCATCCAGCACTTGTCCCCACTCCCAGCGCAGCCGAGTCAGCGCTGACGCTGTGGGAAGCTGGGTCTAGGAGGCCATATTGGGGGGAATTAGGGTTGGCGTTGGAGTTGTTGCTCGCCTCCCGCACGCCCACGTATAAAAACATTAGTGCAACGCGAGCGCGCTGAATTGCTAGCGCGTGTTCGAACCCCTGAGGCTTGAGCCGGGGGCTGTCAACTTTTAATCATGTGCATTTTTAAATTGCTTTGCGCCTAAATTTGTGTATTATTTCATTTTAGAAAACCCACCTAACTCTGGTTCATCCAGCACTTGTCCCCACTCCCAGCGCAGCCGAGTCAGCGCTGACGCTGTGGGAAGCTGGGTCTAGGAGGCCATATTGGGGGGAATTAGGGTTGGCGTTGGAGTTGTTGCTCGCCTCCCGCCCGCCCACGTATAAAAACATTAGTGCAACGCGAGCGCGCTGAATTGCTAGCACGTGTTCGAACCCCTGAGGCTTGAGCCGGGGGCTGTCAACTTTTAATCGTGTGCATTTTTAAATTGCTTTGCGCCTAAATTTGTGTATTATTTCATTTTAGAAAACCCACCTAACTCTGGTTCATCCAGCACTTGTCCCCACTCCCAGCGCAGCCGAGTCAGCGCTGACGCTGTGGGAAGCTGGGTCTAGGAGGCCATATTGGGGGGAATTAGGGTTGGCGTTGGAGTTGTTGCTCGCCTCCCGCCCGCCCACGTATAAAAACATTAGTGCAACGCGAGCGCGCTGAATTGCTAGCGCGTGTTCGAACCCCTGAGGCTTGAGCCGGGGGCTGTCAACTTTTAATCGTGTGCATTTTTAAATTGCTTTGCGCCTAAATTTGTGTATTATTTCATTTTAGAAAACCCACCTAACTCTGGTTCATCCAGCACTTGTCCCCACTCCCAGCGCAGCTGAGTCAGCGCTGACGCTGTGGGAAGCTGGGTCTAGGAGGCCATATTGGGGGGAATTAGGGTTGGCGTTGGAGTTGTTGCTCGCCTCCCGCCCGCCCACGTATAAAAACATTAGTGCAACGCGAGCGCGCTGAATTGCTAGCACGTGTTCGAACCCCTGAGGCTTGAGCCGGGGGCTGTCAACTTTTAATCATGTGCATTTTTAAATTGCTTTGCGCCTAAATTTGTGTATTATTCAATTTTAGAAACCCACCTAACTCTGGTTCATCCAGCACTTGTCCCCACTCCCAGCGCAGCCGAGTCAGCGCTGACGCTGTGGGAAGCTGGGTCTAGGAGGCCATATTGGGGGGAATTAGGGTTGGCGTTGGAGTTGTTGCTCGCCTCCCGCCCGCCCACGTATAAAAACATTAGTGCAACGCGAGCGCGCTGAATTGCTAGCGCGTGTTTGAACCCCTGAGGCTTGAGCCGGGGGCTGTCAACTTTTAATCGTGTGCATTTTTAAATTGCTTTGCGCCTAAATTTGTGTATTATTTCATTTTAGAAAACCCACCTAACTCTGGTTCATCCAGCACTTGTCCCCACTCCCAGCGCAGCCGAGTCAGCGCTGACGCTGTGGGAAGCTGGGTCTAGGAGGCCATATTGGGGGGAATTAGGGTTGGCGTTGGAGTTGTTGCTCGCCTCCCGCCCGCCCACGTATAAAAACATTAGTGCAACGCGAGCGCACTGAATTGCTAGCGCGTGTTCGAACCCCTGAGGCTTGAGCCGGGGGCTGTCAACTTTTAATCGTGTGCATTTTTAAATTGCTTTGCGCCTAAATTTGTGTATTATTTCATTTTAGAAAACCCACCTAACTCTGGTTCATCCAGCACTTGTCCCCACTCCCAGCGCAGCCGAGTCAGCGCTGACGCTGTGGGAAGCTGGGTCTAGGAGGCCATATTGGGAGGAATTAGGGTTGGCGTTGGAGTTGTTGCTCGCCTCCCGCCCGCCCACATATAAAAACATTAGTGCAACGCGAGCGTGCTAAATTGCTAGCGCGTGTTCGAACCTCTGAGGCTTGAGCCGGGGGCTGTCAACTTTTAATCATGTGCATTTTTAAATTGCTTTGCGCCTAAATTTGTGTATTATTTCATTTTAGAAAACCCACCTAACTCTGGTTCATCCAGCACTTGTCCCCACTCCCAGCGCAGTCGAGTCAGCGCTGACGCTGTGGGAAGCTGGGTCTAGGAGGCCATATTGGGGGGAATTAGGGTTGGCGTTGGAGTTGTTGCTCGCCTCCCGCCCGCCCACGTATAAAAACATTAGTGCAACACGAGCGCGCTGAATTGCTAGCGCGTGTTCGAACCCCTGAGGCTTGAGCCGGGGGCTGTCAACTTTTAATCGTGTGCATTTTTAAATTGCTTTGCGCCTAAATTTGTGTATTATTTCATTTTAGAAAACCCACCTAACTCTGGTTCATCCAGCACTTGTCCCCACTCCCAGCGCAGCCGAGTCAGCGCTGACGCTGTGGGAAGCTGGGTCTAGGAGGCCATATTGGGGGGAATTAGGGTTGGCGTTCGAGTTGTTGCTCGCCTCCCACCCGCCTCTAACCTGTATAAAATGATGTCATCATCCCGTCCGCGCAGCGGGCGCGCCGGAGGTGCGCCGAAGGCGCGCCAAAGGCGAGCCCGTCTGCGACCGGACGGGACCAGGGGCCACGAGCCCTGTTCATTTGTTGACTACCCATATAACATATAACTTCAATGACCTGTTAGGATTAAGACCCCTTGTTAATAAAGAATGCGCCCACTCATATCATCGCTAAACTTGCCCATCCAGTGCCGACACTGTTATCTCCATCCTAAAGGCCTTCTGCCCACCGAACCTCAGAACTCCTTTAAAATGCTTCTCCTAAATTGCAGATCGATACCCAAGCATCAAACTGAAATATCCATACTGCTTGAAGAGCATAACCCAGACGCGGTCTTTTTCACAGAGACTTGGTTAACAGATTCGTCGGTACCTGACCTTGTGCAAGCACTGCCTCATGGCTACCAAATAGCCAGAACAGACCGCATCCCAGGAAGGGGAGGAGGATTGGCAATAGTGTTCAAGGATACTTTCACCTGTCGATGTAATTCCACCTCCTTTCTTGACTGCGAAAGCGTGTCGTTTAATTTGGAATTTTCACCAAATCTAAATTTTTCCGGCATCTTGGCCTATCGCCCCCCCCGGCGCGGCCAGACAGTTTCTAGACTCTGCGCCCTCAGTTATCGCAGACCTCGCTATTACATCTGCCAACTTCACACTGTTGGGAGATCTAAACATGCACTTTGAAGACTCTGCAGATCACGCTGCTCAAGAACTGATTGCCGACCTGTCTGCACTACAGCTGGTCCAACTTGTCCCTTCACCTACACATGTGAAAGGACACTTACTAGACCCAGTATTTAGCAACTGTCCAGGTCTAGTAACAGAACCCCCTATCGCTCTTCCATGGACAGACCATCAACTAATCCGGCTAAACTGGCGCACCCCCAAACCGCCTGCCCTTCCAACAGGTTTACGGGAGGCTCGAGACTGGCCGAAACTGTCAACTGACGAGTGGGCTCGTGAACTCCAAGCCACAATCCCTTCAATTACCACAGACCTGTGATCGTGGGCGGTCGGCGGACTGGTAAAGCAGGCGAGGAGGCCGGATATAGTGGGCGATAGTGATTTATTGGGGCTTTGGTACAAGGTTTTATGGAGACAGTAGGAGAGTCCGGTCCAACACCCAGGAAGAGGTGTACGTCTTCTTCTTTGTTGTCCGGGCGGGATGAGGGTCCAAGGGTCGTCCGGGTCTTTGGCGTAGCTGCCTCGCTGTGGTCGGAGAACACCTCGGAGGGCAAACAAGAGAAAAGAGGGAGCCGTTAGCCGTGCTTGGACTCGAGATCCGGTACCTCCACCGTTAACCCGGGAGTGTGTGGAAATGAAGGGGAAGTGAGGGCGGTACGGGTATGGGTCAGGGAAAGGAAAGGAATGGAAGTGCTCAGGGATGTGGGGAGAGGGGTGCTCTTTATACAGTGTGAAGTGCGTATTTACAACCTAACTAGTGCTTACTGGTGACGTGCCTAGGAGAGCGGGAACAATTTACACTGGGAGGGGTTTCTAACTATGTACACAGGCACCTAGCGTGCTCAAGGGAGTAACTGGTACTCACGCGCTCCGCCGTAACTCTCCTCCGAGTTACGGCCGCTCTCCAGCCACCTCCGTGGGACTCCACCACTCTTCGGACCACTCCTCTCGTTCTCCGTTCCCGTCTTCTCCGTCCGTCACCGGTCCAGCCGAAATCTCCTGCCACAATCCTTCGACGACGCTTGTGTCTCCCCTTCCGGCTTTTCTGTGTCCGGCCGTCGGTGGAGAGGCTGGACTTCCGGGTTCACGGGGTATCCCTTCCGGTCCTTCGGTACCTCTGATTGGTTCCTGCAAAGGAGAGAGGGGCGGGATGCCTGTCGTCAGGGACGCTGTTGTTGGGGACTCTACGCGTCTACCTGGACTGGATATGGTGCGAGGTGGTAACAGAGGGGAGAGACCGTCTCGGATTCGGGGATCTCGGGGTCCGAGATCACATTCCCTTCCCCTAGCTGTCTTTCTTGTACCCTCTGTGGACACAGGGTATCGAGAAAGATAGTCTGCGTTACCTTGCTCTAAGCCCTTCCTGTGTACCGTGGCGAAGTGGTATGGTTGGAGGGATAGGAACCAGCGGAGGACCCGGTCGTTGTGGCCCTTGTTCCGCGCCATCCACTCCAGGGGAGCATGGTCAGTGTAGATGGTAAATTGTCTCCCCTCCAGATAATAACGGAGGCTGTCTACTGCCCACTTGATGGACAGGGCTTCCTTCTCCACCACGGCATAGTTCTTCTCTCGGGGAAACAGTTTTCTGCTAAGAAAGAGAATAGGTTTCTCGTTTCCTTGGGGGTCTTTTTGGGATAGAACCGCCCCGAGTCCATGTTCGGAGGCGTCCGTCTGTAATATAAAGGGCAGTGTATAGTCTGGGCTTACTAACACGGGATGGGAGGTCAGAGCGTTCTTTAGGTCGGAAAATGCCCGCATCAACTCTACCGTAGGGGATCTGAGGAGGGTGTCTGTTTTCACAGATTTTTTTAGGAGGTCAGTGAGGGGGGCCGCTCTTTGGGAGAAGTTGGGGACGAACCGTCGGTAGTAACCCAAGAGCCCCAGGAAAGCACGAAGGTCTCTTTTGCTCTGAGGGAAGGGGAGGGACTGTATGGCTTCGATTTTGCTTTCCTGAGGTCTGATCAAGCCTTCCCCCAGGAGGTAGTCTAGGTACTTCACGGTCTGTGCTGCTAGGGTGGTTTTGGAGGGATTAATGGTGAAACCATAAGTCCCTAGGGAGGTGATGACCTGGTACAGGTGTTCTAAATGCTGGGTCCAGCTGTCACTGTAAATCACGATATCATCAAGATATGCACCAGCATAGAGTGAGTGAGGTTGTAGGATTTTATTCATGGCCCGTTGGAATGTGGCTGGGGCGCCATGAAGCCCAAAAGGAAGTACTAGGAATTGGTATAACCCATCAGGGGTGGAGAAAGCCGTCTTTTTTCTATCTTCTTCACGGAGGGGAATTTGCCAATACCCCTTACAGAGGTCTAGCGTGGAGATGTATTGGGCCTTCCCTATGCGTTCGACCATCTCGTCGACGCGGGGTAAGGGGTATGTGTCAAAGGAGGATATTTTATTGACCCCCCGAAAATCAATACAAAACCGGACAGATCCGTCCGGTTTGGGTACGAGTACTATCGGGGAATTCCACTCGCTTACCGAGGGTTCGATGATACCCATCTTCAGCATTTGTTCAGTTTCGTGTCGTATTACTTCCCTGCGGGCCTCGGGGACTCTGTATGGCCTTTGTCGTATTACCTTCCCGGGAATGGTTTGTATCGCGTGTTCAGTGATGGTGGTGTGTCCCGGGGAGGAGGAGAACACCTGTCGCAATGGAAGAAGAACTGTTTCGAGTTCCTGTCTCTGTTGTGGGGTGATATCGGGATCTATGCAAGGGGTGAAGGAGAGGGGATCTGTGTTAACCGACCCACTTAAGACGGGACGAGGGCCCTCCCATTTTTTTAGAAGATTAACATGATAGATTTGAGTGACTCCACGAATGGGATCTATGTCTAGCTCGTAAGTGACCGGGGTCACCTGACGTAAGATGCTATATGGACCCTGCCACTGTCCCAGGAGTTTTTGATCGGAGGATGGCAACATAAGTAACACAAGATCCCCTGCCAAGAAGGTTCTGGGTTTGGTGCCTTTATCATATTGTCCTTTTTGCCTGTTCTGGGCACTCTCGAGGTTCTGGCTTACTATATCTCTCATGATGGCTAGGTGGGTTTTCAGGTTCTCCATGTACTCTGGAAGGGGCCGTGTACGGTCTGGTTCTGCTTCCCATGCTTCTTGGGCCATATCAAGAAAGGTACGAGGGGGTCGCCCATATAACAATTCATAGGGGGAATACCCGGTGCTACTTTGGGTGGCACAACGGATAGCAAACAGGGCAAGGGGTAGCATATATTCCCACCTCTTGGCTTCTAAACCAAGCAGTTTCTTAAGGGTCTGTTTTAGGGTGGCATTATACCGCTCGACTAAACCGTCGGTTTGCGGGTGGTATGCCGAGGTTCGAATTTGTTTGATCCCCAGGTTGGCGCATACCTGCTTCATCAGAGAGGAGACAAAAGGAGTACCCTGATCTGTTAGAATTTCCCTGGGAAAACCCACCCGAGTGAATACAGAAATGAGGGCCTTCGCAATGTTCTGGGTGGTGGGTTGTCTCAGAGGCAGGGCTTCAGGGAAGCGGGTGGCATAGTCAACAATAACCAGGGCGTAACGACACCCGCTCCGGGACGGCAATAGGGGTCCGATTATGTCCATCCCTACTCTGCTGAATGGGACGTCAATGATGGGAAGGGGTTGCAGCGGGGCCCTAGGGGGTCGGTATCTACTATGCTTTTGGCAGACCGGACATTCTTTGCAGAATCTTTTTATATGTTGATAGATTCCAGGCCAATAAAACTTGTCCAGGATTGTTTGGCTGGTCTTTTCTTCTCCGAAATGCCCTCCCAGAAGATGACTATGTGCTAGGAAGAGCACTTTTTCCTGAAAGGGACCGGGGACCAGGAGTTGGGGTTTCTGTTGGATCCCCCCTTTTCGGTACAAAAGGCCGTTTTTCTTAAAGAAGTAGGGACCTACGTTAAGGGGGTCCTCTTGATCCACTGCCCTTCCCCAGGCTTCCTGTAACAGAGGGTCTTCCTGTTGTGCTGCCCTGAATTCACGGTCCGTTTGCCAGGGATGTTCATCCGGGAGCACGGGGTAGGCGCCAGTATATTCTCTTTTCTCCTTTTTCTTCTGTGCTTTGGATTTCACTGGTTTACGGGTCTGCATGGGGGAGGACAATCCCTTTGGGAAGGGTGCTTCTTCCCACCAGTGTGTCAGGGACTCTGTGGTGTCATGCAACATTCCGGGCAATCCGGGGTAATCGCTTCCTAGGATCGCCTGTTCGGGTAGGGCGGGGATCAGTCCCATTGTAAGAGCTGTGCCGGGATCCTTTTCCTGCTGAACCATTACTTGGGTGGTGGGGTATCTCTTTGTGTCCCCATGCACACACTGGATGGCCACCATGCCGGACGAAGGTTTAACCGGGTGCGATAGGTCTTGAGGTCTGAGGACACTCTGTCGACACCCAGTGTCCGTGAGGGCCATGAGGGTTTGTCCATCAAAGTTCACTGGACGTCGGAAAGGGAGAGGTGGGGCCCCCGGTACGGAACACACATAGTTACGTGCCAGACCTACTTCCATCGGCTCGTCCTTGTGTGGGCAGTTCCTGCCGATATGACCGAATCCGCCACAGCTGTAGCATTGTGGTCCGGGGTTAACAGGACGGTGCATCACCGGGGTGGGGAAAAAGAGAGGAGGATCAGGTCTTCTTGGGACAGGGGGACGTGGAGGTCGTAGTCCTGTAGGGGGATGAGGTTTGTGGGGGTGATCGTCCTTTCCTCTCTGGGCCTCCTGGGCCCTGCTATAAGCGCTTGCAATTTCTATTGCCGTATCCAGGGTCAGGTGAGCATGCTGGCGTACCCATCTTTGCGTGCCTGGGTGCAAAGACGATAGGAATTGTTCCAGGTACATTTTTTCTAAGATATTCTCTTTAGTAGAGTTGTCGGGTTTCAGCCAGCGGTTGGCGAGGTCTTTGATTCGGAAGGAGAGGGCCCGGGGAGTCTCTTGGGGTCCTTCTTTCACTTGGCGTAGACGTACTCGGTAGGTTTCCTCATCTATGCCCAGTCGTTCAAGAATGCATTTCTTTACGTCGTCATATGGGGTATTGCCTTGAATGTTCGCTTGCTGGTAGGCAGCCTGTAGATCCCCCGTTAGCAGGGGCCCTAGATAATGAGCCCATCGGTCCAAAGGCCAGGCGGCGGCCTGGGCTAACCGTTCAAAGTTGGTAAAGAAAAAGTCAGGGTCCTCCCCCGGTACGTATTTCTGAAGTACCACTGAAGGGAGGGAGGACATCGGGCGCGGTTGACCCAAGACATCGGTCAGTTTCCCCATAGCCTGGTCGTGGGAGGTTCCCTGTCCCTTTAAGACATCATGGAGCTGCCCCCGATCGTCCTCAGCAGTTTTGAGGAACTGCTCCATTAACTTTCCCAGTTGTTCTTGGGATTCCGCCATCCTTTTCATCACGGCCTCCATTCCTCCAGTGAATCCCACTTCTGACACCAGATGTGATCGTGGGCGGTCGGCGGACTGGTAAAGCAGGCGAGGAGGCCGGATATAGTGGGCGATAGTGATTTATTGGGGCTTTGGTACAAGGTTTTATGGGGACAGTAGGAGAGTCCGGTCCAACACCCAGGAAGAGGTGCACGTCTTCTTCTTTGTTGTCCGAGCGGGATGAGGGTCCAAGGGTCGTCCGGGTCTTTGGCGTAGCTGCCTCGCTGTGGTCGGAGAACACCTCGGAGGGCAAACAAGAGAAAAGAGGGAGCCGTTAGCCGTGCTTGGACTCGAGATCCGGTACCTCCACCGTTAACCCGGGAGTGTGTGGAAACGAAGGGGAAGTGAGGGCGGTACGGGTATGGGTCAGGGAAAGGAAAGGAATGGAAGTGCTCAGGGATGTGGGGAGAGGGGTGCTCTTTATACAGTGTGAAGTGCGTATTTACAACCTAACTAGTGCTTACTGGTGACGTGCCTAGGATAGCGGGAACAATTTACACTGGGAGGGGTTTCTAACTATGTACACAGGCGCCTAGCGTGCTCAAGGGAGTAACTGGTACTCACGCGCTCCGCCGTAACTCTCCTCCGAGTTACGGCCGCTCTCCAGCCACCTCCGTGGGACTCCACCACTCTTCGGACCACTCCTCTCGTTCTCCGTTCCCGTCTTCTCCGTCCGTCACCGGTCCAGCCGAAATCTCCTGCCACAATCCTTCGACGACGCTTGTGTCTCCCCTTCCGGCTTTTCTGTGTCCGGCCGTCGGTGGAGAGGCGGGACTTCCGGGTTCACGGGGTATCCCTTCCGGTCCTTCGGTACCTCTGATTGGTTCCTGCAAAGGAGAGAGGGGCAGGATGCCTGTCGTCAGGGACGCTGCTGTTGGGGACTCTACGCGTCTACCTGGACTGGATATGGTGCGAGGTGGTAACAGAGGGGAGAGACCGTCTCGGATTCGGGGATCTCGGGGTCCGAGATCACAAGACCCTATAGAAGCAAACGACACCTTCAACAGCTGGATTACCCAATCATTGGACACTATTCTTCCAATAGTAAAATCTCGTACCAAAAGATCTAGGACGTCAGCACCTTGGTATACCACAGAGCTTAGGGAGATGAAACGCAAATGCAAGAGGCTAGAAAGAAAATGGCGACTGGGATACACAGACCCCGACAAAATAGCATATAGAAACTCCATCAAGAACTATGAGCTTGAGATCAAAAAAGCTCAATCCCAGCATTATACACAAAAAATCAATGATGCCAGGTCCAATTCAAGGGAAATATATAGAATTGTAAAAAATCTCACTGCACTCCCCCAGCCCCCAATAAATAGTGAGGATTTACAAACTCGCTGTAACGAGCTGGCAGATTACTTCTTTAACAAAATAGATAGTATCTACTCTGCCTTCCCATCCATCCACTCACAAAATCAGGCAGCCACTGCTGGCCTCCCCAACTATGGGGCAGCAGAAAATAACTCTCCAATTTTGGAGAATTTCCCGTTATTACAGCAGGACTTATTAGCTAGCCTAATGACCCAGGTAAAATCGGGCTCCCCCAGCGATCCGGCCCCCCCCCAGATTTCTAAGGACCGTCAACCAGACCATCTTACCGGTCATGCTAAAGCTACTTAATGCCTCTATTTCCTCCAATACAGTTCCCCCTAAGTGGAAGGAAGCCAGGGTCAAAGCACTTGCCAAGAAACCAAATATGAGTGTCACCAATCTTAGCAATTACCGCCCAATTTCCTTGCTCCCCTGGGCCAGCAAGTTACTGGAAAAATACATCAATGGCCTTCTGACCAAATTCCTAGAGGAAAATAATCTCCTTGATCCCTCACAGACCGGCTTCCGCCCCAAGCATGGAACGGAGTCGGCTCTTCTGGCGGTCATGGAGGAAACTAGGGGCATCTTGGATCGGGGAGGATCGGTGGCAGTCGTCCTCCTCGATCTCAGTGCCGCTTTCGACACTGTAAACCACACCATCTTGTTGCAGCGCCTCAGGGAAATTGAGATTCAAGGAGGAGCATTGGAGTGGATTCTCTCCTTCCTATCCAGCAGACAATTTCAGGTCTTTGAGGGAGCAACTATCTCTACCAGCAAGCCCTTGAACTGTGGAGTTCCGCAGGGCTCCTCATTAAGCCCGACGTTGTTTAACGTCTACATGAGACCGCTGGCTGGGGTCGTCCGCCCGTATGGTATTAAGATCGTTACCTACGCGGACGACACCCAGCTGGTAGTCTCCCTCACGTCGGCTGGAGACCCTGCAGGCACAGTAGACCTGCCCGAATGTCTGAGCAAGATTAGTCAATGGATGACTATGTCCTGTCTCAAACTTAATGGAGACAAGACAGAAGTCATGATGCTAGGACATCTAGCACCATCCACGATTAATCAGATCTGGCCAACTTGCTTGGGCACCCCCCCAGTCCCCAGAGATACCATCAAGAGCCTGGGAGTCTGGTTGGACAAGTCCCTGACGTTGAATCATCAGGCCGCTGTATTATCTGCCACCTGTTTTGGCCTCATCAGAGTGTTGAAGAAGATTCTCCCATTACTACCATTTGAGGCCAGACAAATTGTGGTTCAGGGACTGATACTTGCCAGGCTGGACTTTGGAAATGCGCTCTACCTTGGGGCCCCTGACTCCACACTTAAAAAGTTGCAGGTGATTCAGAACTGCGCGGCCCGAACCCTGCTCCAGCTTCCCCGCAGGACCTCTGCGAAGGCCGGACTGAAAAAATTACACTGGCTCCCGGTGAAAGACAGGATAAGTTTTAAATCCCTTTGTGTTGCCCACCAATCCTTCTGGGAAACTGGGCCACTGATTAGTCGCCCCCTAATCACCCCCTATCTTCCCAGCAGACAACTTCGATCCACCAATGCTTTACTAGCTGTAGTGCCGAAGGTCAAAAGATCTAGATCAGGAGGTCGCTCCTCCTTGAACGCGGCTAAGTTATGGAACAGTCTACCTTTCCACCTCAGATCCAACTCTGACCTCACCTCTTTTAGGAAAAATTTAAAAACTTTCCTGTTCAATAAATAAGTTGCTCCTCTTACACTCAGCCTCATGGGCAACACCTGTTAGTTTTTCTTTTTAGCGCTGGGACGCCTCCGGGCAGCTATTTTGCGCTTTACAAAACCCATTTTTCATTTTTCATTTGATGTTGTTTTGCCTAATTGACAATATATCAAACATAAATAAATAGACTATTAGTGAAGATTTTTTCACTAGTCTTTCTTTAAGGGGCTTGCCTGTTGTAGTTTTATTCAAATCAGCTCAGCTAAACAACATTACTCTTGATCCTCGAATATAACTGTACCCCTGGATTGGAATATTACATTTGACTGCTTCCCAACCATGCCCTGGAACAGCATGGAGGGAGGACAAGAGAGTGATGAGGCAGAGTCCAGTCTTTATGCTTTTTTGGAGTGACTTCCTAAGTAGTAGTTGTGCAATCAAAACAAGTGCAGTGCTGGTGTTACCTCCAAATGCATTATTTTGAGGAGGTGATAATCTTGCTGACTAAATGCCTTTGAATACCAATCTGCATCAAAGATTTCAATGTTATTGAATTTATTGACACTGAAAATTATCTCAACATGGAAAGGGGGCTTTTGTGTAGAAGGGATCTTTTCATGCCATAGTCTTCAACTTTCATAATGTTCTCAAAATCACAGTAGTCCTTCAGTGCAAGCAATAAGTCAGTGTGCTTTAGTCACCATGCAGACATCGCAATATTGCAAATCACACTGGCGGTTCCTGCATTCCTCCTTATTAGTCCTGGTCTTAAAAGATGAAATCCAGATGGCTATACTAGAATATTTTCTATTTACTACCCGGACTTTTGCTAAATATACCACTCCATGGGAGGTATTTAAAGTATAAATCTGGGGGGCAAGTCATATTTAAACATGTGGGTGTATTGAAGGATATTCACCACCATCTTTTGCGGCAAGAGGGGGACTGGCGAGTCCCTGCTCAGCATCCAGGCCAACAGGTACCCAGTGCGAGAGCAGAGTCAGCTCCTACGGCAATTTTGGGATCTGGCCGATAGGAAGGTTTGTCACCTGGGGAAACATGCGTTGACCAGATAGTATAGGGAGGGGAAAGGCCTGTCAGAACACTGGCTAGGCTCCTTCCCTGAGAGAGGCCAAGAACACATGTCGCTCCACTTAGAGGCAGTGGCGGAGAGGTTCACGTCACCGACAACATCCTTTTTGAGTTAGAAGAATACTAAACCCAACTCTATGCCACAGCAAACATTGGAACACCCGCAGAAATTGTTGAATACCTGGATAAAGTGGCATTGGTATGGCTGGAAGAGGGGCATTGTCAATTTCTCTATCAACCCATCTTGTCTGAGGAGGTCATTTCTGCTGTAGACTCATTAGCTGGCTTTAAGACCCAAGGTACTGACGGGCTTACTGCCAAGTTCTACAATGCCTATAAACACATACTGGTCCCACATCTTACTGAGGTCTACACAAAGGAAATGCAGGACGGCCAGTTACCCCCAGGATGCGGGAAACGCTCATTACTTTGCTTCCCAACCTGGGAAAGACCCCACGAAGTGTGCATCATATCATCCTCTCTCGGTGTTTAACTGCAACAATAAAATCCTAGCTAAAGTGCTGGCCACCTGGCTCTCACAGCTTCTTGAATCTATGTTGTCTCAATTGCAGTCTGGATTTGTTCCCGAACAAGCCCATTGCATTGAACATACGCACGGTTTCCGCAAAACTCAACCAGCACCATCGAGTGTTCACGTTGGCTGCAGCGGTCCTCGACCCCAAAAATGTGTTTCAGTCCCTAGAGTGGCCTTATTTTCACGAAACAATGCAATGATTTGCAAAATGTGTCATAAGGTTTGCTTGACTGAGCTTTACTCCCTGCCATTAAACTACATTTGAATCTCGCTCTCCCTCTTAACTGGAGTGTGCGGTACAAAATAGTTTAACAAATATGGGTCTGATCAATTGTAGATCGCTGGCAACTTCCTCTCCCTAGAACAATTCTGCTCCTGAGGGTATGCAATGACCTTAGAAATATTCATATATGCCAGATTAAAAGAAACAGTAAAAGCTGCATGAACGGGGTTTCTGCAGAAGCCTGCTAAATGCACACACCTGACAGAGTTCCTTGGGGTGTTGTCGGACATAACACAGCTTACACCACAGATTGACCCAATCACAGCCCTGCTGGGCGATATTAGGAGAGCCACACCAGAGTCCGATGCCTCACAGCAACAAAACTATTATTAGCTAAGTGCAGAGTGGAGATGACAAGGGGCGTACGGAACAACCACTGTGGCTCAATGGCTAAGAGACATTGCAGTTTGCAACAAGAAGATAGAAACATATGCGCTGCTGCAGCTGCCTATGTATTGTCCACAGGAGCAATGGGGGCCAAATCACACTTAACTTCTCCACATAGAGACCAAGAGCAGATTGGCCTAATCACAAAAAAACTCAGACCAAGCAACTTAGCCTCCTGCTACTAAGACTACCCATACCGGAGACCTGGCTCGCTGATCTATACGAGTTCGAATCTGCCCACAAGAGTTATGCACATTTTGCTTCTTGCACTATCTTTGTATACCCGCTACTATATTCATTCACCTTGCTATGTATGGGAAATGCACAGCACAGTATAATGTAAACCATATGTATTAACCGGGAACAATCTTCTTTCTCTGTATTTGCATGCTCATGAAGTGTTGACATTTCCATGGATGCTTGATGTTGAAAATAATAATAACAAATAAGGCAGTGTGCATTGATGTTGTTAGCATCTCCTTCGATGGGAAAAGCCAGGATCAGTTACAGTGGTCTCACGGAGGCTTTATCAGAGACCTCTTTTGAGGTGTCCTTCAGATGGTTATCTTATTCTGAGGTGATAGCTGCAACTTCGCTAGTTGTTTCCCTAGCATCCTGAGCCACCAGCATCTTGTGTTCATTGGATTCCTCATATCCCTCTCTGAAGCAAAGCCCCTCACACTCCCTGTTACGATAGGAATATTTCTGCATCACAGGTGTGTTACATTGCCCTAAGAGCCTAACTTCATGTTTACTGGTTTTCTGACTTTCATTGTGGACCAAGCAGAAAGCAATTCTAGCTTGTGTGCAGAGGCCTAGATCTATTCCTAAGTATGTGAGGTCCCGTGACCTGGAGAGGTGCATCAAGTATATCCTCATAGTGGTGAGAGTACTACAGTCCCTGTCCTGGGTATAGCAAACAAAAGTGATGGTGGTAGCATACTATAGTAATTTTCGGAGTTAGTGAGAAAGGGCCTACTGGCCCTTTCATGTGGTAATCCGCTGTTATGTTAATACTGGGAACCTTATGCTATTTCTGTGTTTATGTTGAATGCGTGTGTAGTGTGCAGTAGTAGAATACTGGGTGTGTATGATCCTGGATACTGAAACCAGTGTGGTCCATTTTGAGGCCCCTGGTTTTCCATGGCTCAAGATGGAGGATGAAGTTAGTGGCAATGTATTAACTGCATTCCAGTGGCTGGATGGTGGAGACCTAAACATTGACGAAAAGGGAATAAAGAGAAGGCTACCTTTAGAAATGACATTAAGACTTTTCTTAGCAAGAGGCTGATGATAAATTCTACCTGAAAACTGCCATCTAGTAGATGATAGGGGTGAAGAGTGGGACCACAGTTTATACTGGTCAACGGGAGGAAGATCGCTGTTTTGTCTTTCTCAGAGTACTGCTTCAGAAAGCAGCCAGGTGCAGAAACTTCACACATAAAGGTTGTTTCTGGAGAGCAGTCTGAGAAGGTAACTTGGAAGGAGAACCACTCCGAACTGGTTCTGAAGTTTGAGACTATAAACTCACAGCTCGAGCCACCACACTTTCTTCCAAATCCAAGTTCTTTATGAGCATGAAAGTGAGTGCTCAGCAGAGTATTTGAAGGACTGCTGTGTGACCAGAGCTGGTGTCTGTCTGGCAGCCAGTCTGCCAGCCATAAGGGGACATCATCTCAAGTCCGTAATTTCTGCTGGAGGAGCGGGGGGTCTGCCTAACGTAAACAAGCCTGCCTGCTTGCTAAAAGAAGAAAAGAGTATACCTGGCTTTTTTGGAGGAGAGACAGTCCAGCGTGTTGATAGTCAAAAGGGACACCCATAGGAAGTAGACAATTGGAGAGAAAAGCCAGAATTAACTATGCTGAAAATAGTGTCCCTGTTTCTATGGATCTGAGCGGGAACCACTACAACTGCTAAAGGTTTACTGACCCAATCAGAGCTACAACTGCCACGACCATTGTCTAACCTGATCAGTCCTGCAACTGCTAGGGGTATTGTCTGGCTGATTAGGGCTACAACTGCTGTGAGGTTCAGCTGGCTCCAGTGGGGCTATAACTGCGGTGGTACTCTTATCAGTCCATTCGGGGTTGCCTCCGCTTACTAGGTTGGATGGAGCTGCCACTGCAAAGCTGGCGCCTGTAGAAGAATTCAGATCACTGTGGGACAACGGATCAATGCAGGTTGCTGTGAGTGAAGCAGACGCTTGCCACACCTAGCCTCTGAGTGCCTGTAACAGAGCACCACAGGCATTCCCCTATAGTAGAATCAACCTGCCAAGTAAGCGCGAGTCAAGCATGAAGGACAAAGAATTTAACTGCTACCAGCTACACAACCAGTGGTAAGAACGAGAGTGCAGTGGTTGCACATTTGACTTGTGGGACACCAGTAATGTGCACCTGAACCTCATTCACCTAGGGTCTCCCGGGGGGAGATAGCATCGGGGAGCCACAGGGGGGGGGGGGTTGAAGCACCACAAGACAGTGTTGTGACCAGGATCCCTACAGAGTATGTTGAATTGAATTGTGTAGTTTAAAGTATTGTTAACTCTACCTCCCTGAGAAAGTTGTGACTGCTTGCCCTCATTACCCCTCAGATTCAAGTGTGGAAAGGGTAGTACTTTGCTAAATTTGCAAAGCCATAGTATAAGGACCCTGGACACCAGTGGCAAACGACCTCAACTATCAGGCCTGGGGCCAGTAGCCTGTCCCGTGTCTGCCGCGTGGGACCCTATACACAGTTTTACACATTCCCAGCAGTGTCTGCAACATGTTTTTTGGCAAAATGTGCATGCTTCTATTGAGAGTCAAACTGGCAGGCGCACAAGTCAAAGTTCATGTGAATCCATGAATGACTTATTTTTATTATTGAATTATAAATGGATTGCATTCAGCTAAAGGTCACATGGACAGAGTACAGTGCTCCAGGATAAAAAAAAAGTTAAAAGTTACAGAATTGTAATCTTAGTTCCGAATCTTAGGCAATTTTATTGGTTATAAACGTTAGAATATTCTAGCCTTTGAGTGGGATGCCAGAACATTTTTCACTTAACTTTGGTTTTTAAATATGTAGTGCTTTCTCATACAGAGTTTCTAATATTGACCTACAAGTATATCAACTGCAGGATATTGACTACCACTTCAACATCAAGGTAAAATTATTTAGGCAGCTATATATTTCCTTTAACTCCACATCTATGTACCTACAAGTATTGTCTACAAACCTTAACAATAAATGCAATATCACGGTGTGGAGTTAAGAAAAGTAAATATGGCATACCATTGAGATCTCTTTGTTCTGTAGATAATGACATTTCTGTAAAATGAAAGTAAATTTCTTCCAAATGAACGGCATACCACAAGGATCATCACTCAGTCCCACCCTCTTCAACGTATACATGAGTCCCCTCGCATCCATCGCGCGCCAACACAACCTTAACATCATCTCCTACGCAGACAACACCCAGCTGATCCTCTCCCTCACCAAAGACCCAAACACCGCCAAAACCAACCTACACAAAGGGATGAAAGAAGTAGCCGAGTGGATGAACAACAGCCGTTTAAAACTGAACTCAGACAAAACAGAAGTCCTCATCTTAGGTTCATAACCCCTCCGCTTGGGATGACTCTAGGTGGCCACCGGCCCTGGGAAACGCACCCATACCTACGGACCACGCACGTAACCTGGGCTTCATCCTGGACTCCTCCCTCTCGATGACCAGACAAGTCAACGCCGTCTCATCATCATGGTTCAACATCCTACGTATGCTAAAAAAAATCTTCCGTTGGATCCCCACCGAAACAAGAAAGACGGTCACCCACGCACTGGTCACAAGCCGACTGGACTACGGAAAAACCCTTTACGCCGGAACCAAAGCCAAACTACAGAAAAAACTCCAACGCATCCAAAACGCATCAGCCAGACTCATTCTAGACATCCCCCGCCAAGCTCACATTTCTGGTCACCTGAAAGACCTCCACTGGGTCACCGTTAACAAGAGAATAACGTTCCGCCTCCTCACCCACGCACACAAAGCCCTCTACGATCTAGGACCCGAATACCTCAACACGCGCCTGTCCTTTAACACCCCACCCGCCAACTACGATCGTCCAATCAAGCCCTCGCCGCAATTCCACGCATCCATAGATCCACCATGGGGGGAAGATCCTTCTCCTACTTAGCGGCCAAAACCTGGAATTCTCTCCCCACCCACCTCCGCCTTACACAGAACCACCTCTCCTTCAGAAAACAACTAAAAACTTGGATATTCGATAAGTAAAGTACCCCCCTCCCTCAAGCGCCTTGAGACCCTCTGGGTGAGTAGTGCGCTATACAAATGCCGAACTTGAACTTGGAAGTAGAGTTTTTTTTTTTTTTACTTCTTCAATTCCATCAAATTTAATGTTCAAAAATTCAATTCCATCTCTATTTTGGTAATTCACAAAATCAACAACATGACCCATTGCTCCATTTACTAAACCTCTTTCCACATTTAAATTCCGTCGCAAAATTATACGACAATTTAAACATACATATAGAGTCTTTTCAAAACCAGCAGTTTTAGAAATTGTCTTCTCTAAAGAATTCAACTTTGATTTCAACTTTTCTGACAAAACAATACTAACTCTTTCGTGCTCGATTTTATCAATAGCTTCCAGTTTCACAAGTAGAGTTCTGTGGATACATTGCACACAACTAATTCCCTGTTTGAGGTGAGGGAATAACTGCTATCCTATTGACTCATTTGTTGGCAGGCCTGGGATTCAAAATCGGCCAAATTCCTTCTTCAGACATTTACTTGGCACAGGAAAGTACATAGAGTAGAAATCTTTCCATCTGTGGGAAGATGGCACTAATTCCATGGCTTGTTTCTGGAGGAGTATCAACATTGTTTAGTAGCAGGTTCTGCTGACTATTTGGCACACATTTATTGCTGGGAATATTTTGCCACTGCGATGATTTGCGATATTTGGCCTCTCACATGGAAGGTACCGCAGGGGGAGGAGTCATTGCCTCAAGCTCGACTGGTTCTTTGATGTAGAAGCCTGGGACCTCTGCTCTTAGAGTATATCCATTGTTGACAGGGTGTTTACTATTGCTGTAGTCACAGGTGCAGCTGGTATGACTCCTGAGTGGTCTGAGCCTGCTGTCTACGGTGGTATAGACCGGTTTCTCTGCCTGTACAGTGGCCACTAGAATATTTTAATTCTGACAGTCCAGCACATTTGAAAGTTGCAGCTGTGACCTTCATAAACTGCATACCCTCATCTGTATGAGACAAATTAGGACAGGCTGTTATTTATTTAGTGGTAAACCTTACACAAGGGACATTAGCTATGAAAACCTTCTTAGAGCAGAGCCATGGCAACACACTGGCACAGCTAGGTCAGGTGAGTCGGAAAAAGTGCTGATTATCTGATATGGCACCAGAAAACCTCCAAGGACTATCTTGGAAAAACCTTGTATGTGGTCTTTGGGACAATCCTGAGTAAATCTCTATGGGCCAGATGTAGGTAATTTTTTTTTACCGGTTCTTAAATACCGAATCGGTATTCATGAACCGGAAAAAAAAAAAAAAAATCGGTAAAAAATACCGATTCGGTAACAATCGGTATCCACACTCAGTAAATACCGAATCGGTAATCACCGATTCGGAAATCTCCGAATCGGTAACACCCATTCACCCCTATGGGCCTCCAGTCCCATAGGAATGAATGGGAGACACAGAATCAGAGATTACCGAATCGGAAAAATCCGATCTCGAAAATTCGAATACATGACATGTGACCCAGTGAACCAATCAGGGAGACACACCACACCCCACAACAAAGCCTCAGAGAAACCAACCAATCAGATGAAAGTACCACACCCCAGTACCTGGAGGTGGCCACACCCATGCAGGTGCAGAGCAACAGAACTGCAGAGAGAGCTGGAGGAGAGACAGAGGAGCAGGCTGCACTGAGACCAGCATAGCTAAACCATGGAGTCCCAGAAGGCACAAAAGGATGGAGGTGACAGAAAGAGAAAGGTGAAATTCAGCCCAACAGAGCTCCAGGTGCTGGTGGAGGAGGTTGTGCAGCACTACAGTCAGCTGTTTGGGAGACAGTCCCTGCAAGTAGCAGAGTCTGTAAAGAGGAACACCTGGCTGGCAATACAGAGCAAAGTCAATGCCCTGGGAGTGACTCATAGCGAAATTGACGACATGAAGAAAAGGTGGTATGATCTGAGGATCACCACCAAAAAGAAGCTTGCCACCCAAAGGAAGGAATCAGCAGCCACAGGTGGGGGGGAAGAACGTGCTCCAAGCCTCACAGAACTGGAGCAGCTCGTGGAATCCACCATGGAGCCTGAGAGCATACATGGGATTGGGGATGCTGATAGCTCAGCCAAAGCTGCAAGGAAGAAAGGCAAGATGCATGGACATGTACCCCACCCATTCCCTGGCCCCTTCCCTAATCTGGGTGACTCACTCACAATCCAGCACACAAGACAGTAGTCACCAGCAATGCATCATGGTAGTCGTAGTCATAGGTGCATACATCAAAGCTGCCAACACTGAACACTGCATGCCATGCCACACTCCCCATACACAACCAGTTGAGGCATATGAAAATGTGTAGTAGGAATATGTGTGATGAAAACACACAGCTGATCATTGTCCATGTCTCTCCACAGGGGAGTCATCACGCAGAGCAGCGCAGGGAGGGGAGTCAAGTGCACCAACAACGGCACAGAGGGAGAAGCCAACAGATACAGCAGGACCTTGCACTGTCCCTGAGGACACAACAACAACCCACGCACCCACACCTACGGAGCAAGACACCACTGCACAGCCACTGTCGCCCCTGCTGTTCGAGACACAGACTCCGGAAGCACCTGCAGGTGCAACTACACCAAGCTCTGGGTCCCCTGTGCATGTGAGGCCAAGGAGGCAGGACGTACCACCATTACGTATATTGGAAAGCTCCGATGAGGAAGTGGTGGAGGCACCCAGACCGACCACACCACCACTGGCTGGCGACGCAGGCCACCAGAGATCATTGGGATCTGGCCGTGCAAGTGAACATGGCCGTAGGGCACGTGAGCAGGATGAGGGGCATATTGCGCAGGGGGTATTTGCAGGGCTGGAAGCGACAATGGTGAGGGTGCAGCGCATGCAGGCCAAAGGAATCCTGGCAATGCAAAGACAGGTGCGCATCCTAAACAGCAGGATGTCAGACATCGATCGGGGGATAAGTGGCATGGCAAAGGGAATGGAGTCCATGGGCAAAGGAATGGAGGCAATGGGCAAAGGAATGGAGTCCATGGCAGAGGCGGTGAGGGACATGGGTGTGCGCATGGGTTCCCTCTGTGACAGCCTGGAGAGTGACCACCAAGAAAGGCGCAGGTATAGGCGCGAGGTACAGCAGCTGAATCTTTCAATTAACCGTCTGGCTACTTCTACCACACTGCTATGCCGCCGTTCAGTGACCATGCAAACTGAAATTGTGCACTGCTGCAGTGACTTGTCCAGGGGGATGGGGAGGGTGACCACTGCTATGGAGGTTATGCTGACACAGAAGACAGCCACTGCTGGCAACACGTGAGTGGGGGACACAGAGGAGTCCTCTAGCAGGAGTGGAGCCAACACGCCTGTACGGGACATTCGTCGGAGCAGCAGACTCCATGCAGATGACACCGCTCCCACTGCGCAGGTTGACCCCCAGCCCCGTGGCTCCCACAACATCACGCGTAAGCGCAAACATTAGGAGATCATAATGAACACAGGACAGGTCACAGTGAATTTAACTTTGGCCACCCAGTGTGCAAAGTATACTTAATTAGATTTTTTTTGGTCTTGAATAGTGCAGTTGTGCAAATTAAAGTGAGTGTTCCAAGACATGAACATGCCTGTGTGTCATCACTCTATTAAAAGTATCTGTTGGTGATTTCTGCACGTCACAGTCTACCATCTGTAGCAGGTGCTGCTCCTGCTGCAGTGTGATCGGCTGGTACAGTCCCGTCATCTATGTCCTCATGGTATGTCAGTTCAATCTCTGTGCCCTCCTTGGTGGCAAGATTGTGCAGCATGGCGCAGGTAGCTATTATCTTGCAACAGATAATTGGCGTGTATTGCAGTGCACCTCCACTCTTATGGAGGCACCTAAATCTACTTTTCAGCAGTCCAAAAGTGCGTTCCGCCACGCAACGTGTTGTCCTGTGTGCCATGTTATAACGCCTTTCGCTCATGGTGGATGGGTTCAGGTAGGGGGTGAGCACAAATGACCGCAGGGCATATGTACTGTCACCTGGGTGGAAAATGGAAATTTTGATTAGTGAAGTTCTCTTCATGTTTCCTTCTGCATGGACTATCAGGGTGTCTCACACATACTTACCCAGCAGGTATCCATCACCAAAATCACCAGCCACAAGGCGTCGGTATATCCCACTGTTGGTGAATATGTAGGAGTCGTGGGTACTGCCTGGATATTTGGCTACAATGTCCGTAATTATGTTGCCAGCGTTGCAGATCACCTGCACATTTATAGAATGTGTGGACTTCCGGTTTCGATATATGTGTTAAGTTGCTGCAGGTGGGCATAGTGGGATGTGCGACCCATCGATACAGCCTATGATGTGAGGAAACTGGGCAAGTTGATAGAAATCGGTTTTTGTCCTTGCAAGTTCTGCAGGTGTCTCAGGGAACTCAATGTAGTGTTCCATCCTCTGCATCATGGCGTCTAGGAATTTTCTGAAAAACCGATACACAGGCAGCTCTGAGACACCCCACCTACTGTGGCTATCACGTGCTTGTAGCTACCTGAGGCAAGAAGGTGTAGGCAGCACAGCACCTGTACATGGGGTGGGATGGCGTGTGCTCTTGGGGTTGGGTGTTCCAGATATGGGTGGAGGTCCCCAATCAAGTTCAGGATGGTTCAGGGTGGAGTCGGTACCTTTGCAGGATCTCAGCTTCAGTCAGTTGGAAGAGGGTGATCCTCTGCCTATACACCTGATCCTCCCTTAGCCAGACCCTCTCTCCTGCTGCCTGTATCCGTAGCCGCCTTGCAATAACATAAAACGCCGCCATTGTGGTTGCACTGTTGTATTTTGGGGCCTTCTTATATATCCTGTTCCTGGTTACCACATGATCCCAATCCATGGTAAATACCGATTCTCAAATACCGATTTTCATGAAATTCGGTATTTTTAGAATTAGCTACATCTCAACAGGCCATTTTTACCATTTCTTATTTACCGACTCGGTAAATATGAATTCGGTATTTTCCGATTCGGATATTTACCATTTCTTATTTGCCGAATCGGTAAATATGATTTCGGTAAATTCCGATTCGTTTAATACCGATTCGGTGTTTTACCGACTGGTATTTAACGAATCGGTACGTTTTTGGTGACATACATCTCGTTTATCATATACCGGTCGGTAATGGCCGAAATAACCGAATTTCGGCCGTTACCGACCGGTATTTGGCTACTTACAACGGGCCCTATATGTCTTCCCACAGAGATACATCATGGCGAACAAAGAGGGCTGTTGTACTGGATTTCTTCAAAGCTATTTTTAAAATACCATGTACTGTCCCCATACTCTAGCTCTCTCAGTTAGGAAGACTCCAGAGATGAGGCATGTCTTTTCCTCACTGCAGACAGATAGGACTCTATGAGTTGGCTGGGGTATGCAGTGGAGATAACAGAGGGAAGGAACTAAGTTTACCGTCTGTATCTCTTCTGCAAACTCCGGCCATTAAGAGTTTCCTGGACTACGGAATAACTGCTCACATCCAGATTTACTGGGTGCTTATCTGAGCAGCTTCCCACCATTTTGACAAAAATAATACATGAAAAAATATATAAAAACAACGGTAACATTTTCTGCCTGTCCTGAGCAGGCGGAAAATGTTAGCAGGACTGCTGTCAAGGTGGAGGTTGGGGGTAGGGGCGAAGGGAACACTTGTGTCTGTCAGGAGGAAGCATTATCTGCTCTCTCTGAAGCTGATGCAGGCAACAGACAATGCTGTGAAATTTTGTTTTCCACAACCCCAGCTCCTGCAACTTTTCTTGGAGGTCCAATGTTTCTGGGTGCAGAAGTATCATTCTGGAGATTTCAGACTCGATAATTCCAGGCCCTGAAACATTCGTAATACCGATTTGGGTTGTTTCACCCAGAGTTAACACTAAACCTACAAGTGAAATAACACAACCCGTAAAGAGTGTCTATGAGTGAATCAGGCTAAATATGAAACCATTAGGTACACAGTCGGTGGTCAGCAACAGGCAAAATGGCGCTCTAAGGTCTATCACAAGTACACATCAGTTATGGCAGGTAATCTGCCACGGTGCATAAGGTAGGGAAAAATCACCAAATCCCACACATGTGTGGCCAGCAGACCACTCTACTATATATACAAATCCTAGGCAAACACGCCACGGCCTGGAGATCCAAGGGGTTCTACCTAATACTGCCGGATAGGGCAGTTCTTCTAAAAGAAACTCCCTTACACTTGGAAGCACATTAAGATATTCGGACACCAGACTAAATAGTCTACCTCTCCAGGCGCGGAAATTATAGGAACCCCTTCTGGGTTGAAATTATCACCGGAACTAAGAGACTACTTGAAACTGACCTCAGCCCTGAAGAAGTCGCGGGGTAATCCCCTGTAACAGCGACTAAACATGTGTTGGCTAAGAAGGCTTAAGATCTTGAATTAAAGACATCTGAAAATACAAAGACAAGCATCACTGTGATATTTTATGAAACTTTATGTATTAACTTTTTTTTTTATAACACATTTTTATTGATTTCACACAGAACACCAACAAAACATCAGTTGTCCAGGATGACAAATAATGTAGACAATAATCAGGGAAGCACAAAAGTCATGAGCATACAGAATCAAATAGGCATAACTGAGCATTCTCAGCAAAATTAAATAATGCCCCCCCAACCACTTCCCCAAAACCCTACGGATCTTCTTGGGGCAGCGACGTGTAGCGTACATTGCCTTCTCCTGCGCGGCACACCAATCTACCTCAACCCGCCATTTCCCAATGTTGGGGAGGTCAGCGCATTTCCAAGCAGTCGCTATGTCTCTCTTGGTCACCACCATCGCCCTAGTATAGAATAGCTTTTCATTTCTGGACCCATCCAGCCCATCCGTGATACCAAGAATTGCGTGTTTTGGGTCGTGCGGCATCTCCCACCCCAATACCTCAGTGAGTTCCTCTTCTATGTCCCCACAGAACTGAGCCAAGCGAAAGCATTGCCATAACATGTGAAAAAAGTCGGCCGGTTCATGACCACATCTAGCGCAGGCCGATGGCGGTTGGAGCCCCGTGCTGTGCAGGCGCGCCAGTGTCAGATAAGCGGCATGTAGGTAGTAGAGCTGTACCATGCGCAATGTGGCGGAGGCAGTGACTGTCCTGGGGGCCATAAGCGCATAGCGCCAATCCTCCTCCTCCAAGGATCCCACCCATCCCTCCCACTGTGTCCTTAGTCGCTTAAGTGATGTCGGGGTGTTGTTAATGAGTGTCCGATAAATTCGTGAAATGCCCCCCTTCCCCAAATCCCCCAGCAGAATTTGTGCCTCGGGAGAGCTGTGATCTGGGAGTCTCGCACCGGTTGTAAGGTGTGTTTGAAGTGCATGATGCAGCTCTAGATAACGAAAAAACTGTGAGTGATGTAGGGAATACAGAGCATGGAGGTCACGAAAGGAGCGCATGTGGTCTGCCGCCCAAACGTCACCCAGTTGTGAAATGCCTATAAAGTCCCAGGCCCGAAAGCCCTGCAGCCCGTTGACCTCCCTGACAAAGGTACTGTGCCACAAGGGGGTGCACCGGGTCAGTGTGTGGGTCCACTTGGTATGACGCAAAGCGGCCCGCCAGGCCAAGAACACCGAATGCGTCATCTCTGGCATACGGGACGGGACCGGGGCCCCATACATCATCGCCTGGATATTGGATAGGCCCAGCTCACTGATTTCCAGCCTATACGCCGGATCCGACCACCCTCCGTTAAACCAATCGTGCAAGGGAAGCAAAAGCGCAGCCAAATACTAGAGGTATAGGTGGGTTATCCCTAGGCCCCCGTCAAAAGAAGGGATCCGACAAACGCCCACGGCCAATTGGGACCTGCCTTTTCCCCAGAGGAAGTTACAGCCAAGCCGTCAAGATCCTGGAACCAAGCCCTTGGTAAATTAAGTGGGGTATTTTGAAGCTTGTAGAGGAATCTGAGAAGAATCATAATTTTGAAGAGGGCGACTCTTCCCACGGCCCGAGCCCGTTTCACCAGGGGCGTGACGTTAAGAGCCCAGCTGAGTTCTGGGAGTAAAGTCACTCATATCACCAGGTACTTGAATGATTGGCGGCGGAGCTATATATTGAACTGCCAGTCAAAGCATTCTCTAGATACGTGAAGGGGGACCAGGACCGACTTATCCGGGTTGAGCCGGAGGCCTGCTCGAAGGACCGGAGGATTCGGAGGCAATGGGGGCCTGAATTCGTGTGATCCGCCAAGTAGATCAGGACATCGTCAGCGTATAAAGCAAATTTGTCTGTGTCTGTAGTGGGCCATTCCCAACCCAGCACCCGTCCACACAAGCGTATCAGGACCGCCAGGTGCTCCATCACCAAAGCAGCAAGGGGGACAGGGGGCACCCCTGTCTCGTACCCCTGCAGATCTGAAAGGGTTATAAAAGGACACCATTCACCAGAACTCGCGCCCTCGGACAAGCATACAGTACACGGATGAAGCCACGAAAGCGAGGCCCAAAGCCCATTTCCAACAGCACGTCATCTAAGAACCCCCAGTCAACTGAATCAAAGGCCTTTTCAAAATCTCAAAGGCTTTTTAAAAATCTACCAGGAAAAGCGCGAGGTAGGGAGTGAGCGTGAAACGGTGGGCCAGGGCCGAGTGAAGCCTCCGCAAACAATGCCGGGTACCACGCGATGGCATGAACCCACATTGGTCGGGGTGGACCACCGTTTGCAAGTGCGGTTTAAGGCGCTGAGCCAATATTGTGGCCTACAATTTTAGCTCCATATTTATAAGACAGATGGGACAAGGTGGAAAGGACCCCTCCTCCACTGCTTCACTGGTTAGCTTAGCGAGATGAGTGGTGAGCGTAACGCAAACTAGGGCGTAGTATTCCTGGGGGAAGCCGTCCGGACCCAGTGTCTTGCCAGACGAGGTAAGGGCAATAGCTACTCTAATTTCTTCCTGGGCAACCAGATCCAGGCGAGGGAGTTGGCTTGTTCCAGCTCGCAAAATGTCTGAAAGAGACAATGAGGGGGTCTTGGCTGTGTACAGCCGGCAATAGTACAGAGCGAAGGCCTGGGCCATGGCGGCCGAGGATTTATATATCGATCCCTCCGGATCTATGATCTCAGGAATGATGCAGTTCGCTCTGGGTTAGGTGGCCAATCTGTGAAGTAAAGAACCGTTGCACAAGTTACTTACCTTCGGTAACGATATATCTATAAGAAACAGTAGTTAGTATTAGATTCCTTACCTTAGAATATCCCTAGACGCCAGACTGGATCCGGACAATTTTGCGAAGCAGTACCCCTGCGCGTCGGTAGGCGTCGTCTGCGGCTCTGTGTCCGGCGGCGGCGGCGCCGGGATGACGTCGGAGTACTTAGACACCGCCCTCGCGCGCTGACGTCAGTTCTTATACATAGCTTTTCCGCGCCAGAAACGCAGAGCCATGATAAAAACCAACACTGGTGCCATGAAACTAGGGCCCTGAAAGGGGAGGACCGTACCTAGATATCGGTTCGCAGAACGGGGAGGATGGGTGGGGCGGAAGGAATCTAATACTAAATACTGTTTCTTACAGATATATCGTTACTGAAGGTAAGTAACTTGTGCATCTGAAAGAAACAGGTTAGTATTAGATTCCTTACCTTAGAATAGATACCCCAGCAATACCAACCCAGGTGGTGGGCCTGCGAACCAATGATCACACCAGAAAGTCCTGGAGAACGGAACGGCCGAAAAAGCCATCACAGACAGAAGAGCGATGTCGCCTCTTCGACTTCTTGTGCCTCTTACCTGAGGACTTGGAGCCCGAGGAATGGTGTCGACTCCCGGAGCTACAATGACTCTGGCCCCGCGACCGGTCCCTCGACCTCCTTCCGGACCTCGAACGGCGCAGTTCGAGGCACTTGCGGGACCGCTCCCGCCTAGCCTTCGACGTCAAGGCCTGGCAGTTGGGGCACGACTTGTCGTCGCGGTCGAGCCCCAGGCAATGAAGACACCGGCGATGGGGGTCGGTAACCGACATCAGTCGGCTGCAGTTGACGCAGGGTTAGAACCCGGGCATCCCTACCGGCAAAAATTGACTAAAGGGTACCACTTTCTCCGGACCTGCGCTTGCTGGCGCGGAAGAAAAGAAGAACTGACATCAGCGCGTGAGGGCGGCATCTAAGTACTCCGACAACATCATCCCGGCACCAACGACGACGGACGCAGAGCCGCAGACGACGCGCAGGAGTACTGCTACGCAAAATTTTCCGGATCCAGTTTGACGCCTGGGGATATTCTAAGGTAAGGAATCTAATACTAACCTGTTTCTTTCAGATCTTGTCTCCCCATCCGTACACCCTGGCAACAGAGGATCGCCAGAGGAGTTTGGCTGCGGATATCGACAATTGCTAAATCTCTTCACGGAGTTGTGTAAGGCGCCGCACATCTGAGGTGATGGGATTCAGGGCAGTGGATCTTTCAAGGAGCAAGGCCTGAGCCTCGCGTGAGGTGATCTGATCCAGCTGCGAGCACCACTGGATCTTGAGTTGCCCCTTGGCGACCCAGCGGATCGTGGCTTTGCCAGCCTCCCATAAGGTGCCCGGCGAAGACACCGATCCTACGTTGAGTTGAAAATAGTGTTGGAGTTCCCGCCCTACCACTTTCCGGAATTCTTTGTCCTGGAGGAACCATGCTTTCAGTCTCCACGTCTGACGCATTGAGGCAGGGGGGGCACCCACAGTGAGCTGCACCAGAGAGTGGTCCGATATTCCCCATGGAAGGATAGTAACGTCTTTAAGCATAAGGCAGTCAGTCGAGGGAATGTAACCGGCGTCTATGCGTGCACATGTGTGGTGCGCCGCCGAGGTGTGAGTAAATTTCCGAGATCGTGGGTGTCATGTACCCCAGGCGTCGCAAAGACCAAGGGATTCAGCCCAATGCGTTAGTTGTTTTGCCTGCGCGAGCCTGCCGTGAGAGGGGGGCCCAGCTGTGTCCAGAGCCAGAGAAGAGACCACGTTCGAAGTCCCCCCCAGGAAAGTGGAGCCCAAGGGCAGTGAAGCCAAGAGTTCAACGGAGGCGGCCAAGGTCGCTGTCAGCCACGAAGGGGGAGAGTACAGTGACATCAAATTAAGGGGTATGTCGTTTAGGGTACCTGACAGAGCCATGAAGGTGCCTTGATCATCATGAATGGTGCATGTGACCACAAAGGGAAAGGAGTGTCTTACCAGGACCGCCACCCCCGGGAGCCGCACATAAAGCCCGAGAGCCAGACCCTGTCATACCCATAATGTGCTAAAAAGGGGCAGTAGTTACCCAGTAGATGCGTCTCTTGCAGCATTAGGACCTCCACCCCCTGGCGTTGCGCCTATCGCAGTACCACTGCACGCTTGAGGCGGTCAAGAAGACCATTGATTTTCCAAGACAGGAGGCGTAAGGATATACCCTGTCGCACTATGTCAGCCACCCCAATAGACTATCAAGGAAGAGGGGAGAGGCCCCAGAAGGAAGCTCGGCCATTCGCAGGGACGCCGATGTGCACAATTGGGATCCCCGATGTCAGGCACACCACCCTACACTGTGAGGAATGGGACGCCCTGTAAATGCTGGTGCAGGAAAACATAGGAACAACATAAAACAATAAACCTTGGGAGCAAACATTTCCAGCCCCCAGCAACAACAAAAAAAACCAATTCCAAACCCACCCCCTTCCCCCTTTCCCACCCTATACTTCAAGAACGGAAGCATCTGTCGACCCCCCAATTAACTAGACCAAACTAAAACGCTCAGGAATGGGAAAGCGTGGAGGACCCCTCCTCCTGACCGGATGTACATACACAAGTCCTTTGGAAAGAAAAACAATAACACTATAAGTCTGGGTGCAGTCTCCGGCTGCGGAGCCAAGCCCGGCAGGCATTGACGAGTTCAAGCAGGGTCTCTCAGGAGCGATGGGCTATGGGAAAGATCTGTATCTGGGAGGTCCAGCACTGAGGGCTGGGGGAAAGCACCCCCGCGGTCCAAGTGGCCGGATGAGCAAGATCGCCTCCCGGCCGAGGATTCGTCGGAGAGCAATATAGGCTGTCGAGAAGGGCCCAACGGAGAGTCCGGCCAGGCTCGTCGTTGACCACGGCGCATGCCGGAGCGGTTGCGCTGAGGCCGGGGCAGTGGGTTCCGGTCATTGAGTCGCAGAGGGCACTCCTCCATCGCCCAAACCCAGGCGTCAGTGGGAGTGTCGAAGAACAGAGTCTTGTTAGCGAACACCACCCGCAGGCGTGCCGGAAAGAGGAGCCTATATTGATGTTGAGTGCTCTCAGTTTTTGTTTGACATCACCGAATGAGCGGCGTTGTCCCTGAACCTCACGGGTTTAATCTAGGAAGATCATGATCGCATGGTTGTCATAATGGAGCCGTTGCTGTTTGCGGGCGTTGACCAGGCTAGCGTCCCTGTCCTTAAAGTTGAGGACCCGCATGATTATCGGTAGGAGGGCTGCACCAGGTGCCAGTTTGAGGGCGAGAGAATGGTGGGCCCGCTCAATCGTAAACCATGGGGAGAGAGAACCTCCGAGAGCCATGACCGCAACCACCTCGCCCTGTTCCGCCCCCGCCGGGAAACCAACCAGGCGAAGGTTGTTGCGTCGGGACCTATTTTCGGCATCTTCGGCCGGCGTTGAAGTTCCTGGGTGTGCGACTGGAGACGGGCTACTTGCCCTTTGAGTTGCTGGACATCATCGTCCACAGCAGAAAGTCGGGTTTCAGTCTCTTTAATCCGGGCTGTGGCATTTCAGAGGTCCTGCCGGATGAGGGCCATGTCCACTGACACCCCCGCGATCTTGCCCTCCACCGAGGATTGCGAGTGGATGACCTGCAGGATTGTGGACAAGTCCGCGGACGGCGGAGGATCTTGGCCCGTGGCGCCCCCATCCGCTGTGGAGAAACGGTCCATTTTTGTTTGAGTGGCAGGGTTCTTGGGTGGTTTGTCCGTTCTGTCCATGATGTCACTCCACGGGGCCGGGGACACCAAGAATCTCCTCAGGTGGGTCTTGCAGCAGGGGCCCAGCAGTCCTCTCCGGTCAGGCCAAGGCCAGATAAGGAGGGGGGGGGGGTAACCCGAGCTAGCAAGGAAGCCCACCTGGTCCCATCACCACTCACTGTGCGCAGCAGGTATCACTTCCTCATGCATTGTATTTATTCTGAGGAACATGAATTACGTATAAAAACTCAATATCATGTATAATGTATTATCTTTATAATCGCGGATGTGTTTTTGATTACATGAATTGGCTATCTATCAACAAAGACAACATTTCTTTGAATCAACATGGGTCTGAATATTTCTTTGAATACATTTAGATTTCAATCAATAAGTTTTGTGCAAAAATTGTACCAAACTACTTAGAAATATTGCTTTGTAGTGCACGCAATGTTCCAAGCAACCATTGTGCTTGATTTCTTTACATGTATTCTTCATGTGGGATGGGCAGCCCACAGATACTGTGTGGCACACCCTTATTACACTAGTTTTCTTAAACTTCAGTACAAGTATGCAAAAACTGTTAGCAACCCGGTGTGCACTGTCTACTTCCATTTTCATTAAGTGCACCCACTTGCCAGGCCCTAATCTTCAATTTTCTTACATATAAGTCACCCCTAAGGTAGGCCCAAGATACCCCTGTGGGCAGGGTGCTGTGTATGTTAAAGGTAGGACATGTACTGATGTGTGTGGCATGTCTTGGTAGTGAATTACAGTGCATTTTGTTTTGTTACTATGTAAAGACTATCTGTCCCACAGGATAGAATGGGAATTTATTTATAACATCTTATAAATATAACTTCCCATTGGGAAAAGATAGAAAGATGTAGTTTACTATGCCTGAACTCAGAATATAAAAATGCATCTTTTAGTAAAGATGATTTTTATATTGTGAGTTTAAAAATACCACTATTAGAAAGTGGGTATGTTCTTGCTTAGCCATCCTGTGTGCCTCTGCTGGTTTGTGAATTGACTGTTTGGCTTTTGAGTGATAGGGGCTGGGGATGTGCATTCTCCAAGAGGGTCAAGGGGGGGGGGGGGTAATGTATGTCCTGCCTTTCCTGAAAGAGTCAGGGCTGGGCTAAATAGACATGGGTTACATTCAGAGTAGTGGGAGGAATTTTCACTGGCACCTGAATAGGTCTGGTCTGCATTTAGAGTGGTGGGAGGAGATTTCCCTTGCACCTGAATAGGCCCTGTCTGACTTGGACAATGCTGTCTCCATCTCCTGCCGGGAAGCTGGACCAGAGAGGGCAGAACTGGTTTGGACTAAGTGCAGACACTCTCTGCCTGAGAGAACAAAGGAATTCTGAGTATAAACATTGGATCCCAGACCCCAAAACTTTAGAACTCTTTTGGGACTAAGAAGGCTGCCAAGAAGAAGAGCTGGAGAAGCTGCGAGGAGGAATTACCACTTTGCTGTGTGCTTTTCTGTTTAGGCCTGAAAAGACTGCTTCTGTCTTGGCATTAAAAGGATTGGATCTGCAACTTCTTTGTATGAGTATCTCCAAGGTCTTGCGGTAGATCTTGCCCCCTGTTCAAAAAGTCTCAGGAACAGCACTGACTTCAAGTTCATCTGCTACCAGCACTGGGGACTGTGTGTTCTGTGCTGCAACAGAAGAAAAAGTAACCCAACACTGTCAACAACGCTGCAGCCGACTCTGTGTCCTAAAGACACCACAGAAGGCACCTGCGCAACTCACACCGCAACCCTGGTCTCACTGATGCCGCCGCCACCGAGCCGCTGCTTGCACCTTGACCTGTGGGCACCGCACTCTGCAACGCCTCACGCCGCTGACATCAGCGCCGCTGCTTGCACCGTGGTTCGAGGGCATCGCTCATAAGTTACACAATGCACTGCCCTCATCCCGCACCACGGCCTAGGCCTACCGATGCCATCCACTCCAGTTCATCAGCCGACGACAGCGCTTCCGCAACGCCAACGCTACTGCTTGTACCGTGACCTGCAAGCACCGCAATGAGCATCGCATCACTTCGCACCGCAGCCCTGGTCGCACCGATGCTGCTGGATGACCGTCACCGAGCTGCTGCCTGCACCGCGACCTGAGGGCACCACACGCCGCACAGCTGCACTTCGACCACAGCCTTGACGCCTGCCATTGCTGGCGCTCCCGACTTCAACAGCGAAGAGTTCGATCTGCAACGCATGTGACTTTAGGGGCCTGATGGCTCCTGCACTGACTTTCGGAACCGACGCCTGCAGACGTTGGCTCTTCGGGGTTCAACGAGAGCCCTGCACTTCTAAAAGGTACTGTTTTGAAGGTCTTTCCGACACCGTAGCTTGCACGCAACGCCATGGTCAGCCAGATCTTTTTATATTGGTTGTTCACAACACTGTGTTAGCCCCAGACAGAGCTATCGACTTCAGGGAACTGTATTTTAAGTCTAATTTTGATTAGTGAGAATTCTGAGAACTGTATGGTGGACTTGTATCATATTTGGTCTTGTTTGCACATATAAAATATTTTTTATTTTTCTAAAACTAGTGTGGTGTCCTTTATTAGTGTTTTCACAGTATTACTGTTGGTTATGTGCAAATGCTTTACACACTGCCTCTGAGATAAGCGTGACTGCTTGTGCCAAGCTACCAAGGGGGTGAGCAGTGGTTATTTTAGAAGTGCATCCCCCTTACCCTGACTAGGAAGAAGGGTCCATACTTGGACAAAGGTACCCACTTCTGCTAGCTAGAAAACCCCATTTCTAACATGAGTGGTAAGCAGTTAAGAGCAATTAGATTAGTGGTCTCCAACCTTTTCTGTAATGAGAGTGACTTATGTTCACTGAAAATCATCCAGAGCTACTCATATTATTAGTATTGTAACAGTAACCACATCAGACAAGATTACATTATTGGCCACCCTATTAAAGATTACAAGCAGTAATCACCTCAGTGCTTCAGGCAACGATGACACCAGTAATGCAAAGAAGTTTTTGTCAATGTGGGCTGCCTCTCCATGATATATATATATATATCACAACCATCCATCCAACTCCAGAGAGAAAGTGGCACGTACTCGAGAATGGTATGAACAGGGCCAAATTATTTTGTTCAGGTCTTCCACGAACCCGCAATGACAGAGAGATACGTTTCGCCTGCGCAGCAGGCTTTATCAACCTAATTTGGCGCCATAAATTCAAACACTATATATACCCCTCCTCTCAAGTGCAGGCACTGATAAACCTAGAAAACAGACCAATGGATTAATCCATACCCGAAAAAAACATTCAATACATGTTAAATAGGTTAAAGTGCATAGTGCGACAAGTCAATAAATATCAAAAGCAGCATAATGCAAAGCCACCTTATTTTATCAGTAAAAGATGTTATCAGTGCGTTCTCAGCCTGGGGAAAGAGCATATAAAAATAACATTCCTAAGTGAATTCGTCAATATAATAATAGTACGGCGCCAAAGCTCTCAAAGATATTCAGCCCACCCAATATCTACTCAAAATTAGACATACTTTAAAAGATGTGCTCATTGTTTCATTCATGAAAGTCGGAAACCCACATAATGCCACATTGAAAAAGGAACACATTTCCCCATATAGCAGATGCGGTGAACTTGGCAGGATACTAATGTAATTATAGATTGTGTAAACCATTCGGAACACATTGAAGAGATAACAGTCTTGTAACAACTCCATGGGGGTCAGATTACACCTACTGGGTGCACTTACGACCTAAATGTCAGCCTTCGGACAGTCTCTACTGGCTCGTAGAACTACAAGATCCAGAAGCTCCTTCAACGGAATTATCAATCAAAAATCCGTGCAGGAATTATTGCAACAGTTCCAAGTATGGATAAAATTAACACTGTAACTTAGTCCAAACCTACAGTAATGTTCCTTTGAAGGGTCGCAACCTTAATGACTGGAAATGTGGGCAAAAGTTATCCAAGCCTCATGTGCGATATATATCAGCCATAGCTGCAATGCCCCTGCCACCAATGGTAATAGTATTAGTAATAAGTCTCCCCACGGACGCATGATTTATCATTCAAAATGTCAGTTTTAAATATATTTGGGAAATTCAGCTGTTTTGCTCTAACGCATTAGCTTATGCATTCTGAGAATACACAAATTTTCTTCTCAAATACACAGGTTTCAAATTTCATATACATACGGTACGTCAGTCAAGCAAAAGCTTCCTGTGTAGTATGCTGGGCTGCACACAGGAGAGCTATTTACAAGTAGCTGGAGAGCACCAGGAGTTCACAAGCTACTTGTTGGACGAGCCTAAATTAGATACTTCATCTATAATTCGATCACAGGCGAGTGCAAGGGTGGGATGATTAGGAGGAATTTCGTTTTTGATAGCATTTAGTGTGAGGTGGTTGCGGGTTAGCCAGTCTTTTATTTTTTGTAGAGTTTACTATCTTGGTCCAAAGTGGGAGTAAAGAGGATTTGCTCTCCCTGAAGATATTTGATGGTTACGGGTCATTGAAGTGGTTTGAAGGTATTAGCGCCGTAAGAATGTTTTTAATAAAGCTTTCATTGCAGGTTATGACTGCATTCCAAGAAGCGTTGTTTTTAGGGGTATGGCCTGGGAGACCAGGGGGCTCAGCTATCCGTGAAGGAGCAAGGCTGATTTGTGGTATAACAAGATGGAGCTCCCTTGCTGTCTGCAGATCATTTTAGATTATTTCCGCTTTCACTAGGAAGGAGGCAAAATCCTCGCAGTTTGGGAGCATACTGGACCCATTTATATAAGAATTAGGTTGATTATTCGATTATTGGTTGACAAGTTCAAAAAGTCTTTTAGGTCAGTTTCTGGCTAGATCTAGCTGGGATCCAAAGAAATTAGCTTTTGAACTTATGATGTGTAAATCATAGGTGTTCCCTACTTATCTTAAGAATTTGCAGGTGTTCGATGGACGGAGAGAATCTCCATGCTCGTTCAGCTAGTCTCAGATAGCTTCTTTCTGCATTTTAGGCTGTCACTGAACCAAGGTTTAGAGTCTTTGGTAGACATTCTTTTTAGTAGTAAGGGCGCAAGTTTAGGATGTTCATAATGGAAGTATTGTAATGGTCTGTCAAGTTGTGGACATCTTTCATGTTCACCTGGAGGGCAGGATGTTGTTACTAAGGGAAGTCAGATCATTTAGGTTTATGTTGCTTAAGCTCCTTTTCCATTGTTTAGGTTTCTTTAGTTGACCCTTTTTTAAACGCACAGCATCTGTAATGAGTGAGGTGATAGGGGGTAGATCTGTCCAGTCGCAAAAGATGATAGATTTGAGTTGGATATTGTTCATTTTTGCAATGATTGGGTCCAAGGTCTCACCCTTGTGTGTAGAGATGTCACAAATGCGGGTGACATCTCTACACACGATTAGAATGGTTTAAGGATGTTCACTGCAAGGTCCTTCAGGCCATTTCAGTTTAGGTTGAAGTCTTCAAAGAAGATCTGGGTATATTAATGTCCAGCATTGGTCGTGATGACTCATGATTTGTTCAATGAATAGTAGGTTGTTTGCGTGAACTTTGTAAATTGGTCTGTTGTTACTTGCATTATCAATGCATCAGTATTTGCAAGCAGATAGAGCAATGGTTTGTAAATGTACAGAGGCATCATTTAGCCACGTTTCTGTCAGGATAACAAGACCGATCTAATGTGTAAGGATGAAGTCAGAGATATCTGGCATGTGTCTAACAGACGATCTGCAGTTGAGTAGCATGCATCTGAGATGAGTAATGATGTCAGCTGAAGGAGTCAGTGTGATGGTAATACGCTTAAGATTGGCTTGTTTACGGCTATCTTGTTGTGTCTAGGTTCTCTGTGTGGATTCGCAGGAAAAGTATGGATTTGGCTCAGGGTGTCCATCTCAGGTGAGGAGAGGAAATGAGGTGGGAAAGCTGCCTAGAGCAGAAATTAGCAGATTGGGTGTAGGTACGACTATAGCTCGTTGGAGACCTGTTGAGCCACAGATTGATCACCAACTCTGTAGTGTTGTTTGTGAGTCTTTGTGAGTCTTTGTAGTTCCCCCTTGAGTTGTAGAATGTTCAGTGAACTCCTGTCTAGTCTAGATTTCAGAAATGTGTGGAAACGTGTGGTCAGTGTGGAGCAGGTGATGACGGGGTGCCTCGGTTGTGGTGTAGGAATTTTCCTGGTCTTAAGAGAATCAGCGGGGTAGGTCTGGGTGGGGATGGAGTTTGGTGGAAGAGGGGGAAGTGAGGAGATCAAGACATGAATGAGGTTTGTATGAGACAATTTATTAGACAAGTTAAGGAATTCAGACTTTGAGAGTGTCAATCACAACGATTGGGCCCTTGCAGGAGTCGTGGGAGCTCAAGGGGGACCCGCAAGGATGTATTCTGAAGACAAGGGTAACGTCATGGGCAAGGTGTTAGTTCCAGGACTGTGTAACTCTGAGCTTTCTGTTCTAGTGGTGTAGTGTGCATGTAATCTGGTTTGCTGATTCAAAGGGAGAGGGGGTGGGGGGTTGGACCTTAAATAAGGTGTCTTATATTTGGTATTGAAGGAGGGGATCAAAACGGGGAGCAGAGGCAGGAGACAGGATGACCTTAGCAAATGTTTTATTATCATGGTTGAGGATGCGGAGGCATTGATATAATTCCCATAAGTTAGGTGCCTTGTTGGGTTTTAAAAGTAGAGTGATAACGGTGTCGCAAATTGCTGGAGGGAGGGATCCAGGATCGGTGTATAACTGTAGATGTGGGGCAAGCAGATGTTTATAGGCCTTACAAAAATTAGCCATAAGGACGTCCAGCCCGGGGAAAGTTGGCTCCATCCATGGCTTCTATTGCCTGGACAATTTCATTGCAGGAGATAGGTTTGCTGAGATACTGCCTCTGAGTGTCAGCAAGCCACACCAGTCCCACCTTGGCCAGATACTACGCAACTGCTGCAGTGTCGTCTGTCATGTGGGAGTTATACAGCCCATTCATAATAGCGTATGGGTTCCCACAGTATGTTCTCGTTATCTACTATTGGTTGCCCCCTTCGTCCAGGAGCACTGTTATATATCCACTTTGCCTATTAGGGTGTAACAAGCAAGCCAGTGTGTGGCCAGGCCATTCCCACTCTCCACAGAGTTGCACCTGTGCATATATTCCAAGGTATGCCACCTCTCTGTCTGCCAATTTACAAAACTCGTCCATCAGGATCGAGTGGCGATGCAGCTGATTTCCGTTGCCACTCAATTGATGAGCAGTTCAGCCTCAAGTCGCCAAAATGGGCGCGAATATCACGCAATACTCTTGCGTACTTGGCGATAGTAACCCCCTCCCCGATGCATGCCTTAAAGGCATCCCACAAGGTGGTTTGTGTATCAACAGAGCCAGAATTTAGTGGAAAGTAATCTACAATGGAGTTGCACAGCTCCGCCTGAAAGACCGAGTCATAAAGAGTATTGCTTGGAAAGTGCCACTATTGGGCCATACCACGCCTATAGTGCACCGCAGCACCAGTTTTACTGCGGCATTGTCCGCCGGTGCAGGGGAGGTGCTTCCCATCCGTCACCCAGCGACCGACAGAATACCCCAGTATTTACTACTACTGGCTTCATGCCTTGGAAGCAGCTTTCCCTCTAGCAAATGTGTGTACCCAGAGAAGTACCCTCCTTAAGGAGTCCTGGAGAACGTGAGTGCAAGAAAATCTACCCTCGCACAGGTATTTACATACATACCCAACCTAGATTGTATGCTCAGTACTGCATCCCTCCAACCTAGGCATAAAATATACTTTTGTGAGACAATATCATGGACCATTATTGGCGCTTAGTGACAGGAGAAAGTTTCTAATGAGTCTTTAGCCACTGTGGCACTGTATAGGTCAACTGTCGAATACTGTCCTCCATACCAAGTTTTGTTTTCCAGACCACGAAAATGAGTTTAAGGTGAAACAACATCGATTTGAGGAAGGCATGACAGCAAAGAGTTAAATCTGATTGTAAAATAGGGGAGACAAATGCAAAAAGAACTATTGATGGACAGAATGCAGAACAATGTCATACATTGAATGAATGAGTACAATGAATGAGTACAAGCTTATATAGCGCATGGCTACCCGGAGGCATCCCAGCGCTTTAAACCCAGAAGATACAACACCACTCAGCGAAACAAGAAGGTCTTCAGCCGTTTCCTTAAGGCAAGATGGTGTGGTTCAAGCCAAATGTTCTCAGGGAGTTGATTCCAAAATTTAGCTGCATGGAAAGCGAACCGTCGGCCACCCATACGTGACCGCTTGATCCTCGGACTATCAACAAATTGCGATGGTTAGATCTTAGAGCTCTGAGAGATTGATGGAGGCAGAACAAAGGGCGCAGGATGACCAGGCCATTATTAGTTATTGACTTGTGGGCCATACACATCGCTTTAAACCAGACCCTCTCCTGTACCGGCAGCCAATGGAGAGATCTCAGAGCAGCCTTCGCGGAGCTGTGTCTAGGCACCTCCATGAGTAGACGGGCTGCACAGTTCTGGACGGACTGTAATATTTTCATAGTCCCTAAGGGTGCACCCAGATAGACCGCGTTCGCATAGTCCAGTCGGGAGAGAATAAGGGACTGGACCAGCAGGCGTCTAGCCTCAAACGGGAGAAGGGTCAAAACCTTCCTTAGAAGCCTAAGCAGGCCGTAACAAGTCGAAGCAACCCTTCGAGCCTGAACTTGAAAACCCAAGGTGGGATTAAGCCAAACCCCCAGGCTCTTAATTTGGTTCTTCGGGATGGTGGGGGGACCAAGACACTTTGGCCACTAGGGGTCGAGATTAATGGGGGCCTTGTAGCCTAGTAGCATAATTTCGGTTTTAAAATCGTTGAGCTTAAGGAAGGAAGAGTCCATCCATTCAAGAACCTTGGTAAGACAAGGGGACAACTTATTTATCCCAGAATCCGCAACGTCCACCCTAGCAAGGGAGATGACCAACTGCGTATCATCTGCGTAGGTGACCAACTGAATTCCCCAGGGAAGAACCACGTCAGGCAATGGCCTTGTGTAGATATTAAACATGGTAGGGCTAAATGAGGATCCCTGGGGAACGCCGTAATGCAGAGAAAGTTGTTTCGATGATGATTCGTCATCAAAGACTGAGAATGTTCTCTCAGAGAGAAAGGACTGGAGCCATTTGAGGGCCATCCCTATGACTGCTACCAGACCGCAAGCGGTGAATCATGAGAGGTTGGTTTACCGTATCGAAGGCTGCGCTGAGGTCCAGCAGGACCACCGCAGCGCAGCTTCCGCCAACCACAATTTTCCTGGTTTCCTCCACTACAGCGACCAGAGCGGTCTCTGTCCCTTGCTTGACTCTAAATCCAGTTTGGGTGGGGTGAAGGGCTCCCTCGTTCTCAATGAAGGAAGATAATGCCGAGTTGACATGTTTCTCTACAATTTTGCTAAGTCCCGGAAGCAGAGAAATGGGTCGGTAGTTGGATCAATCGTCCGGGTCAAGGCAAGGTTTTTTTAAGAGTGCCTTGACTCTAGCCTGCTTCCACAAAGGTGGAACCACACCTGCAGCCAGGGAGGAGTTGATAACGTCCCTAATAACCGGGGAAACAGTCGATGAAACCTGTTTAAGGGCCGATGGAGGAGCGGCATCTGACGGGGAGCCGGACTTAAGATTCCCAAGTAGTCTTTCTACCGTAGATAGGTCAAGTACAGGGAAGGACTCAAGTACTACAGGAGGTATAGGACAGGTCAAAGGGGAGGTGGTTTCGGTATTATCAGTAGGGAGAAAAGCTGAGTAAATATTGGCCACCTTAGTGGCAAAGAAACAGGCCAAATCATCGCAGTGTTTCTGGGGATCAGAAGCCTGGATAGAGGGACGGGGGGGTGACCAGGGATTGAAAAATGTTAATAATTTCCCTAGGCGAATTGGCGGCAGCAGCAATTTTTCCTTGGTAATAAGAGGATTGTGCAATTTTTAATTGGTTCTTATATATCCTAAGTGCCGATTTTTTCTCCATTTCCTTTCGGCCCGCTTACAGCATTGTTTAAACCTCTTTAATTCAATGGAGTACCAGGGCATTTTATTAGGAGCAGTGCAATGGCATACTTCTACCCTAGGGAGGATGAAATCTAAAGAGGTCTCTAGCCACTTGTTGAAGGCAGCATTAGCTATAACAGGATTATCACAGATAATAGGGAGAGACTTATTCAGGGTTAATACCCAGTCATCCAAGGAAAGTCTCGACCAGATACGACTCAGCTTCTTAGATAGTTTGACCGGATGATTAGGGTCGGGGGGGGGGGGGTCCAGGTGAATGCGAGCAACGCGTGGTCTGACCACGGGACAAAAAGTGATTCATCCCAGTTAATATCACCAAGATTGTTAAAGAAGTGGTCAATCAAATGTCCCGCTGAGTGGGTCGGTCCAGATATAATTTGCTTGAGATGTAACATCCCTAATCCTTCCAAAAGGTCTTGCGCAGGAGGAGCCTCTGGTTCATCGAGCTGTATATTAAAATCACCTAACATGGAGAAATTGGAGGTACCACTAATAGTATGGGTAATCTTATCATGAAGATTATTACAGAAATTTTTGAGTGCTCCAGGGGGCCTGTACACCAAAATCCCTGAAAAAGTGCACGTGGGCGAAAAGGAAATGGCAAACGCCAAACTCTCACACTCAGAGAGAGGACTGTCAGAAATTCGACACACAAATAAATATCTATAAATAATTGCGACTCCTCCTCCTCGTCCAATTTGACGGTCATGCCTGCTAATCACATATCTGGGGGGGGGAGGGCCCGGACTATATCAGGGTCAGAGGCCTCCGTTAGCCAAGTTTCCGTTAGGAAGAGGACATCGGGGTCTCGCTCCTCCAACACCATGCGGATTTCGTACGCGTGTTTCGGGAGAGAGCAAGAGTTCAAAAGCATTAATGAGTATGGTTTAACTTTTCCCTTTGTAACAGGGCAGGTTTTTTGAGGTTCCAATGTAGATTTACAGTGAGGGCAAAGAGTTCTTACCTCATCCCAAGGTATAGAGTGGGGGGGGGGCATAAGGCAATAGAATTAACACTCAATATCCAAAGCTGTTCCCCAGTGTATTTCAGTTTGTCTGATACACAGGATCCCATCCTCCCTGCCCCTGGTCCCGTCCTGACATGGACGGGCACAGAATGGGCTTTCCTTAGGCGCTCCTTTGGCGCGAAGGAGGCGCGCCCGCTGACCGCGTCCGCTGCGAGGAAAAATAGCCGTCTCAATTTATGCTTTTCAGCGCGGGAACCGAGCTTCTTCCCGAAAGACTAGAACAGCAACCTGCCTCCTCCCCAAGATGGCCGCTGTGTTTTGCCGGGCGCCTTCGTGCCCAGCGAGCAGCTCAGCAACCTAATAGGCTGAGTGAGGACTATCAGGTGACTAAATGCGGCGAAAATAGTACAGTCACCCCAGGACAGAGATCTGGGCCTAAATTCATCGTTTTATTTGCTCCCAATGCCATTCCAGTTTGAACCCAGCCATGTGCAAATCAGTCTTGACCCTGCTCCCTATGGGAACAGTCCAGCCTGAACTGACAGGCCACATTCTCATTCAGAAAGTAGTGCTTGGTGAATGAATGCCTGCTTTTCCACATGGCTGTGAGGCGATATTGTCATATAGTATCTCAAGCACAGAGTGTAGCTGTCGTTGCCATGCTTCCTGTGGAATGCACCCTAACTGCTTTGAAGTGAGCGCTTTTATTTACTTTGTCAGAAATGTAAGGCAGGCTGGCAGTCAAAGGCCAATTCATTACTTAGACAATGGAATACCATGCCTGGGTGGCCTAAGGAAACAAATAACTAATCAGAAGTACAAACAGCTTTAGTCTTGTCCATGCAGATTCTGGTAAATGGGTGGATATCTAGTGAAAGCAAAAACAACCATAATGTGGATGGATTGGGAAAGAAGGAACAAAGAAGGAGTGGTTCATTTAGGGGTAAGTTATTGGGACATGAACATGCACTTAGGGTTGGTGGCCAGATGATCTCGTCCTTTGTAAAATGGAGGTATGACTCTTTAATGGTGAATATTTACAGCTCACTGTACCAGAATTTGCGTGGCTATGATGGGGCAATCCGGATCAGAGTATAGTGGTCTACTCTGGTCTTCCTAAGCACCCTCAGAATGAGAGGAAACAGTGAAAAGACGTAAACAAACATATTGAACCATGCCACTGAGAAGGCAATGTCCTTGGAACCCAGTTGCAAGTACCTTTTCATCTAGTACCGCCAATACTTATTCTGCATGGTGGCACACAAGTCTTGAGTTGATGACCCCAATCATGGACGACATACTTCAGCAGGTCCTAGTGGAGTTCGCACTCATGGCAGTCTCACAGAGTGCAAATGAGTGACTCTGCCTGATCATTCCGAACTCCTTTAGATATTCTGTACTACATGCTCCACCTCACTTGCTAAGACCCAGCCCCACAGAATTTGTGCACCCTGTGAGAATGAACGAGGCCTTGATCCTCGCTGTTTTGCGATGTAGTAACTCGAGGTTGTGCTCTCTGTCCTGATCACAACTCTCAGCAGGAATGCTTGTAGGCCTAACCTGACGTTTTATAGCTCCAATATGTTTGATTCTCTTCTGCTGACCAAACACCTCTGAAACAATTCCAGCATGTGAGATGCCCATACTTCCATCAATACCGCCATTATTATAGTCTTTCTATCTGTGGTGGGCTGGAACAAAAGACTTTCATTGAGATTGTTTAGTATTCTGTTGTATTAGCCCCCTCCAGAATCTGCAGAAAAGTACTAAACTGATGCATGATGACAATGAGCCAGGGCTCAATACTTTGATGAAAACGCGGGCACAGCATCCTCGCCGCTATTAGAGTGGGACGCACTCAAGATGGTAGTGAGACAACACTGTCTAGGTGCACAGGCGAGTTTACAAAGGCAGCTGGAAAGGGAACTTACCACATTAGAGAGAAGACTGGCGGCTAGTGAGCAGGAGGCGACCAACGGATCCTGTGGACAGCTAGATCGTCATAGGGAGGAACATAAGCGATTACTGGAGAGGTAGCGATGTCTCAATCACGCTGCGCACTCGGCACAGACGCATCACATGGGGGACAAAGCAGGGAAGCTGCTCACATGGCTCATACGTCAACATGAGTCTACGTCCCCAGTCGCATCTGTGTGAAAGGCGAATGGGGGTTTAGAGTATACACAGCGTGACATGCATGGGGAATTTATAAGCCACTATCGGGACTTGTATAAGTCTTGCGCGTGGGTTGCGCCACTGGAAATACAGCTATACCTTAAGGGAATAGACTTGCCACAGCTCACACGCGCACAGAGAGCGGACTTGAATGATCAAAGTTCTGGATTGCATATTTTTGCTGTCTAATGGAAAGTCGCCAGGACCTGACGTATTACCGGCAGAATTCTACAAGGCATATGGGCATATCTTGGTACCTCAGCTATTGAAGGTGTACAAGGCTGGGATCGATGATTCCAAGCTTACGGACACGCAAAATGAGGCCCTGTTGGTATCTCCCCTTACACCTGATAAAAATCCTGAGTCTTTGGGCTCCTATCGCCCATTGGCGCTTTTAAATCGGATTACAAGATCTTTGCGTCAATACTTGCTAAGTGCACTTCACCTTTAGTGAAAGCGCTGATGCACCCGGACCAGAACGGCTTTGTCCCTGCAAGGAGTGCCTCACAAAATATTCGTAGGTTCTTCCGGATACAGCAATACGCGTTAAGTAAATGGCCACACTCTGGTTGTTTAGTGTTAGACCTGGAGAAGGCTTTTTCCTCGCTAGAATGGCCCTATTTGGTGGCGGTACAGAATAAATACGACCTAGGTGGTCACTATTTTAAGTATGGTGCAACTATTATATCAGCGCCCTTCTGTCCAAGTCTGCACCGGATGAGTCATCTCGGACTCCATTAGGATACGGTGAGGGATAAGGCAGGGATGCCCGTTGTCCCCACAGCTATTCTCGTCAGCTACGGAGCCGCTGGCAATTTTGCTCTGCAGTGATAGTGAAGCGTGGGGAATACAGATGGGGTGCATGCCATCTCCCTGTAAGCCGATGAAGCGGTTCTATATGTCCGAGACATTACTGATACTCCAGCGTCCACAGCAGACACGCTTAGGACCTTTGAGGAGAGGTCGGGACTCCGAGTCAACTGGGCTAAATCGGGAGTCTACCCCTTCAGTGCAGACACAGCTGAGATGGATGTGAGTCTAAATGGCTCACTTCTCAAATGGTATCCCACCACTTTACGGTACCTTGGTGTATTTATATACCGGGCGCCTGATGACCTGCTGGAGGGCAATTTAGAGAGAGCAATAACGGCTGTCAGAGCACAAATGCAATTTTGGAAGACACTCCCATTGAATGTGGCAAGCCGTGTCACCCTGCTGAAAAAGATTGCCCTGCCCAAGCTACTGTATTATCTCTTGACTCTCCCGGTCTACGTCCTTGCCAGGGTATTCAGGGAGCTGGAGCGTTTGTTCCGAGACTTAGTATGGAACAAAGGCAGGCCCCGGGTGGCGCTGTGGAAATTATATGCGCCTACCGGTCAAGGAGGGTTGGTCGTGCCTAACATGGCACTGTACTACAATGGGTGACGAAGTGTTTAACTGGCAGGGGCTTGGAAGACACGGCCACTATTCAGGGGCTCTGGACCCAGTCTCAAATATATCATTACATCTGGCTGCCAAGCCCTCTTGGGCGACCCAACTGTATTTGGGGTTAGCGTACCGATGCTATAGGAGGAACCTGTATCTTACCCGTGCGACACTCCCAGATGCTCCGCTACTACTACTTCTGGGAACACCGAGAGGGAGGGTGGGTACCTCCGAGGTGGCTCTTACACACTGGCATGCAGCAGGTATAAATACTCTGGGCGACTTGTACAGGGATGGTGCGCTACTAACTTTTGAGGCGTTATCGGAAGACACTGGCTTTCCCACAGGATAATTCTTGATGCACACCTCTCTCACGCGGGCCCTTTCAGAGCGCTGGAGAGACTTAGCAACTGAGCCACAGACGCATCTGTTACTACAGTACTTACACGTTATGGGGGAGGGGTCCCACATAGTGCACCTTGTTGGTAGAGGTGCTACTCATACATACACTACGACTGATGCAACATCTCCGTACCAGTTGGGAAGCGGATAGAGGTCCGCCTTGGATGGACAAGGAGTAGAGCGTCGTTTTGGCTGGTTCTACACATGTACCTAGAAACTCTAGATTTAAGTTAATACAAACTTACAATATACAGAGAGGGTACATCTAACCTGACAAAATAAACAAGTATTTTAACATAGGCACTTCTGAATGTCAGCGCTATCGCCAGCCAGGCGTGGACGTGCTTCACATGCCGTCGTCTTGGGCTTCCCTCCAAGACTACTGGCAAGCGGTGGTCGGGGCACTTGCACACTGTACCGTTGTACCCCTGCCGCAAACGTGGGAAATTTGCATAATAGGGGTACATGGTAGGAAAAAGACAAACAGATTCACTTCACGATTTAGAGACTAGGGGCTGATAGTTGCAAAAAGACTAATCATAAGAAACTGGAAACGGGCAGACCCTCCAGCGATAATCAGCTGGAAGAAGTCGCTGGCAATATGGGCTCAGGCGGAGAGTACAGCATTGCATAGGTAAGAAATAGCGGGGCTCCACAAATACCCAATTGCGCAGTGCTGGGATACGCTACTCAAAGTTTTTAAAAGTATGGGGGATGGAGGAGATGTTGCTGCTCCGCCTGCAGCTGTGTAATTTGAATACTGGAGATCTAGAGACAGCAGGAGAGTAGTGACTGTAGTTAGTAATATAGGCTGTGAGGCCAAAGTCTGGTTGAAAGTTGATATGAAAGGCCCCCATTGACACATGACTACGCTGCTACGAGGCTAAGGTGCTTAAAACATCTGAATGAGCCAGGGCCTTCTATGTACGAGTCACTATATAGGAAAGAACAAGATAAATATTTTCATACCCAGAGATGTTATGTCGCTTACATTGTTTATGACCGATAGAAGTTTCTTTATTATGTTGTTAGTTGTTTGCAGGAAAAATAGTAAATGTCTTGGTGGCATATGCCCTTGTTCTCCACCTTTTCTCCATTGAACAATCCCCAAACTGTAACACAGCAATGTCAAGGCGTTGACGGCTTCTGCATACACCAAAAGCCAAGTGCACCAGACGCTAACGGACTCGATAAATACTGAATATGTTAACATGCAATATTAGCGATACTGTATGTAGCTGGGAACTGTAATGTTGCAGATCAAAGGGTGGTACAAAACGAAGAGAGCTTAGAAGTTCATGATATCCGAAACAAACTTCCTGTTACATTACACGTTATGTAATTATCGCTGTAATGCATGACTGAAATGCCAAATGTCATCATGATGCTAATTGTAAGCAGTTAGATTTTGTGTAAGGTGTTGTTGGGGAGTTCAGCAATACAAGAAATGCGGAAATATGAGAAAAGCTCAATAAAGATGTTTAAACATGAAGAAAAGAAATGATGACATTAAGCCAGGCAACGATTTGTGCTGGTCTTAAATGGGATTGTCTCATTAGAACAGAAGGTCTTCGCCAGTGCTTGACGTATTGAAAATCACTTTGCTGAGGAAGACACTTTTCCAATCTGTGTGTTCTGAATAGCTCCTAGAAATAGAAGTCTTGTCATAAAACAGATGGATGATTTTTGTACATTCAGTGTTAGATCCTACAAATGCAAAAGACTGATACAAGTGGTTGTGCAAATTAGGGCCTCTTCCTCAAATGAAGCCTTGACGAGCCAGTCATCTAAGTATGGGTACACTGGGTGCGCTCATCTGTGTAAGAAGGTGGCCACAGGTGGCAGGCACATTAGTTTTGAGCTATAGTGAATTGGTAGTGCTGCATCGCCATGGAAATTCAGAGATATTGCTTGGGATTCAGGTGTATTGGGACATGGAAGTAACCATACTGAAGATCTGTACTGAAGATCCAAAGAGGTAAGGAATTCCCTTTATTGAAACACTAGAAGGAGTTCCTGTAGGGTCCCCATCCGAAAGGATTTCAGTTCTCGAAGGTCTAGAATTGGTCTCCACTACCTTTATCCTTCTGACCAGGAAGAAACTGCAATAGAAATCCAGATTAGTCTGGGATTTAAGCACCTTCTGGAACACTCATTTCAGAAGGCGGAGAAGAATTTCTTGCTTCACTTCTTGCAAGTGCAGATGATGCTCCTTCTTGCGTGGGTGATGGACAGTATTCTCAACAATTCCAGGGTGTGCCCGGATTGCACTACCTGGAGTACCAAATGACCTGTGATAATCTGTTTGTATTGCAAGACTCCAAGCGAGTACGGGAACGATGCACTGCAAACAGGGATTGTTCCTAAAAAGTCTTGTCCGGATTGTAGCCTACACATCAGGATGAAATGAGGTGGACCTGAGACAATCAGGTCTTTTCAGTACTGCCACACCTGCAAGCTGATGGCAACCAGCATTTGGGACATCCATTGGTGCATCTACAATGGAAGCAGAAGCACTTCTTTCAAAATGGCCTTAGTCTCTTCTTTCCTTTCCTCAGAGTTTAAGTTTACAAGGAGGTGACATTTTGTACCACATTGGGAGGTCATGGTGGGCTTGGATGGTTTAGCATTTACTAATTTGATGTATGTTGCCCCCATGAAATTGAGTCTGGGGACTAAGCTGTCAATTTGTTTTTGATCTCTATCTGGAGAAGTGGAGGCCAGAGTAATAGGATTTTTGACCACCTCTAAGCAGCTGCTGCAATATTGGAATCCTGCCTAGGATGACCAGCAAAAACATACATGTGAAGACCAAGGTGTATTTCTTCTTGAGGAGTGTGCCAACTGCTTGAGGTGAGGCTGGTTTTACAAGAGTTTTTGCATTTTTTCCCTCTATGTGACCCAGGATAGAAATGGATCTGTTTTTTTTTCTGGCCTGATCCTTGAAATCATACAGAACTCACTGCATGCCCACTGTGGATACTGGAAAAACCAAAGGGAATGATGGACGGAGTGTCCAGTCAACTGATCTGGTTTTAATCCATCATCATTCTCAGGATACTGGAAGCTAAATGACTTGGCTGCTTGTTCTAGGAAGGGAAACATCTGTCCAATGACATCAGGTGAAAAGTCTGGTTTAAGAGGAGCCTTTTTAGCCTTCATGAATAGAATAAGTTTCCTCCATTCTTACTTGTCTTGATGATTGCTAGCCTCCTCCTGAGCGTCTTCCATGATGCCACCTACTTCTTCATCAACGAATAGTCCATGAATGCTATCAGGAGAATAGACATCTTCCATATGCCTAGGCATTGCGGGTAAAGGATATGACGCTGGGGTGGCGTCGGTTGATATGGAAGAGCCGGTGGCATAGAAACCTTTGATTGAGGTTGCATTAGAGGCACTATCGGTGAATGTGGCCAAGGGGGTGATGTTTCTAATGAAGGATCTGGTGGAAGACAGATGCTGCGGCTGGCGTATCAGTCTTTGCAAAGTCTTTATCATCTGCTACAAATCAGACATTAAGGCAACCGGATGGAGATGCTTCTAAGGTAAATTCCAACAGAGGAAGTTCCACATGCTTCTTTTTTACACCACCACGGTGGAAGTGTCTAGAGGAGCACTTTTCACTGAATGATCTGCAGATGAGATGGCAAACCCCTTGGAAGGGGAAATGTTCTTCTCCAGAAGATAGACAGCAAACCTCCTTTTCCTGTCCTACCTCTTTTGGAGAGATATGTCTTTAAAATGTCACAGCTTAATGACACAATGTGCGTTAGAACTCTGAGCAATGGTGGCTTCTAGAGGGAGTAGAGACAGGATGACTTTCACCTAACTGGCTAAAGTTTGGGTCATTTCAAATTAAGTTGATTTGCTACTAAACAAACACTGTTGTTGGGCCTGTGGCCATATTAACACTGCTTACTTCTATTTGAAGCTACCGGGGATTCCCAACTTGCCGAACAGGAATGATTAAAACATGTGAAACCATTAAAGATCCAATGCTGGAAAAGTAACCACTGTTTAAAACTTTATTGTGAGTTACTATACTACACAATATGGTGCAGCAGCCAGGGCTGCTGACTCTGGAACATGGGAGCTCACAGTTCGATCGGCGGCGGCCGGTGAGCCCAGCACCTTGTGACTCTGGGCAAAAGCTTGCTTAATCTTTCCGTGGGCCCCCAGCGCCGGTACAATGATATAGTCAGGTACTGTACTTCCTCCTCTAAGGGTACTCCAAATTGATTTGTTGCCATTTTGACAATGTCATTGTAGAAAGCTAGGTCATCTGGAAGCAAACCTTTCGAAGGGTAGCTGTAAATCTCTTCTTCCAGGCTCTCGGTGTAGAGGTAGTTTAATGAATCCTCAAAATTTTCGGAGTATTCCTCGTATTTGGGTATGTCTCCATATTCCACAGGTTATTCGCCTCAAGGTTGTGGGGTTGATTGGGAGTCTAAAATACCCTCTTCCTCTCCTTCGGCGTCTACTGCCTCTTTGGCGTCAAGGTTGTCCGGTTTGTTCACCGGTGCCTTTGGGAATTGAAACTTCTTTAGTGAGGCAGCAAAATCCTTTTTCTTTTGCAGTATCGCCGCCATCTGCTCCTCAAGCCTCTTCCTTTTCCTTTCGACCTCGAGGGCCCTCTCGGCATCTAAGGCTGGGGTGTTGTGCCCTTTTTTTGCAGGTTTGGTGTCGACCCGTGGCTTTGGCGTCTTTTGTCTTTTGCGATTTTCCCTCCTCAGTGACGTTTGGTTGGGTCCCTTGGGGTTCTTTTCATCGTGGCTGCCCCTCGATCGCCTTTTGCTCGGCATCGAGGCTGCCTTGTGCGCCTTAACAGATTTTTAAGGTGTCTAACCTTTTCAGTCTTCATTTTCGTGTCTTTCGCCTTCTTCCCGGCATGGATGTTTTCGGAGTCCCTGTGGTGATGTCAGCAACAGAATAGAATGTTATAGTAATGTGTTGATGTCATGGGGTAAGGCATTCTATCTGCGACAGTTGCTCGAGTGCCCCTGCTTGAAGAGAGATGTCTCCTGAAATAAATACTTAAAGAACTCATTTCAATTATGCCTGTCCTTCATCACCTTCTAGGACCTCGACGTCCGATCCCTCGTGCGTCGACTCCGCTGGTGCTCTATGTTCTTCCTCGTCACTCGAGAAACCTAGGTCTCTCATGGAAGTTTTCTCCGATTTTTGTGACATTGTGGCGTAATGGGCCTGTCTTTGATTCTGGCATGTTCTTAGCATCTTGGGCAGGCGCGCTGCACAGGCCTCACATTCCTTGTCCTGGTGATTCTCGGGCAGGCAGAGGTTGCAGACATTGTGCGGGTCGCGTTGTGCATATTTGTGTTGGCACTTTAGGCAGAATTTGAAGGGTGTATTCTCCATGACCCCTACCTCACCATTTGTGGACAGAAATGTTCCTCTACCTGTCCAATGTCGATGTTCAATGATATTTCTTCGACAATCTTCTTATTTTTTGGAGTTTTTGGGGGAAAAATCAAATTTTCTTTGGCGCTTCCCGTCTTGCATCCAGACCCAACGGCGGAAAAAAGAATCTGAAGATGGCCATCACACACATCGACCTCCAGGATACCGTCTGACATCACACAGGGGACGTACCTGGCACCAATTTGTGGTCAATAGCGAACAAAACAAGAAACAAGCATTTACAATGCAATGGTTTCGCCTTTGTTAAAGTTTGAGCTTTTGGTATTGCTTTTGACAAATGGTCTTTTCTAACTTCTTTGAATTATGTTTAAAACGTTGATGTGTTTTACTTTACACAGAAATATGGATACATTTATAATGCAATTAGTTGCAGATGCACAGTGAATTAGAATACACGTTATTTCATAAAGCATGTTAGCATGTTAGTGAAGCCAGGAGTGTGAGAGAAGACAGGAGAGAGAGGGCAAGAAGGAGAGAGTGTAAGATAAAGAGAGAGGGCAAGAGGGAGAGAGATGGAGACTGAGTGCAAGAGAAGAAGTGATAGATATAGAAGTTAAGGAGAGCAGGAGTAAGAAGGAAGAGAGGTCAAAAGGAAGAGAGGGCAGGAGAGAGAGGGAGGGCAGGAAGGAAAAGAGGGAGAAAGGAGAGGGCGGGCAAGAAGGAGTGGGAGGGCAGGAGGGAAGGTAGGAGTGTGTGAGAGAGGGCAGAAAGGAGAGGATGGCAGGTAGGAGAGGGAGGGCAGGAAGGAGAAGGAGGGCTAGAGGAGGAGAGGACAGGAAGGAGAGAGAACAAGAGAGAGATGGAGGACAAGACTCTATCTCCTCTCCAATCCCAGACAGGCAGGGCGGTGATTTAACCAAAGACCAACCACTCTGCACATGGCACAACGCCAAACCATGTGGCGTTGTCTCGGTGATGGAAGGACTTCACATCCCACGTCAGAGCAGGTACTGGCTGAAAGAAAGTGCAATCAGTAAATATATCCTGAGGGTGCACCTCTGGGAGGACCAGGCAAGAGCCAGAAGCATGAGAGGTTTGGTGACATCCAGCCATACCTCTTTCAGAGACTCCAGTCTCTTGAGAAATATTGTCTTTTCTTTCTAGACAGGCACCTTCACTCTAAAAATATAGTAACAGACTGCAAAATCCTGGAGGCAGAGAGAAGGGTAAAGGGGCTTTGCTTCAAACACATAAAAATAGCTGCATGTAGCCAATGCATCTTATTTATTCAATTATTTATTTATGGCGGTCCCTTTAAACAAAGCCATATCCCATCTTTGTAGCGGCTAGTGAGCTGCGACATTTCAGTGCGCTACAAAATATCACAAATAACCTATATTATACTCCTTTTTACTTTGCTTGCAGACATTTTGTTTTTAAAATAGTGTTATTGTACTTTTGAATACCTTTCTTAAAATATTGCGATTTTCATTAATTTTATCATAGTGATGTCTAAATTGGATGAACAGCATTTCACGTATTTTTCTTTTTAAATGAAAAAAATCCTGCCACCTTAAGCAAATGGACAACGAGGCTTGAACGTGAAGTTGACCTCGCCCCCCCCTCCAAACACACACACACACACACAATTAAAAGCACCGTCCAGCATGGTGAACACACACGCCCCAATGACTTTGGACAACTCGCATTCCCAAAGAGGGTGTGTCCCATGCTCCTGTCAGAACCGGACTGAAAACAATAAACAAGCATTGGTAAAGATGTTCCCGCAGCCCCACACTGGGACACCTTGAGTCTGGACTGGCTCTTTAACTCGTGCTGCTTTGCATGCAAGGACTCTGGAGCCCAGGCGGGCAATGTTTACAGTCAACATACATGTGTGAATAGTGTTACATTCAGTTGATTTATTTGACAGCAGGTGTCAAGTAAGACACAAGTGAAGCGGCCAGTTAGGGGTTAAGTGGCAAGTGCGACAATCCATTAGAAAGGCGCTAAAAATGGAAAGAAAGCGCTGTGAAACGGGGCACCACTGCCGCCGGACCAAAACTAGGTGAACAGTATTCCTATCGCCCCCCAGGGAAAAAAAATAGAAAGGGCTTTAAACCCCTTACGCAATGACCACCATGCAGAATCGAAACAAAGAAAAGCAACATTAAACACACGGGAAGCCCCTCATTTTATCACAACACAGGACCCCCAAAGCTTCACGAAGGGACCTTCTTTTCCAGGCTACTGGGGCAATGCATATCTATTTTTTCACAAGGGGAGGGGGCACAATTTATAAGTATCTGCTAGTTGCCCCAGCGTGCTTCTAAGCGCCTTCGACATATACGCAAGCATAAACCAACCGAAGTGGGGGTGACAACCTGAAGACGCAAAAAAGCGATTTGGCCAGGGTCCCGCTCGCTTATCTAAAAGCCATCAAAAGAACCTTGACAGCCCTGGTCAACAGCTAAGCGCCTTAAAGCGGCGGCGCTATCAGAAATACAGCGCTTTTTCACGATCTGGAAAAGGCAATGGGCAGCTCTGTCATATCGCAAACTCACCATGAAGCAGCGGCGTCATACAAAGTACATGCATGAACATTCCGCAACATATTAACCATAAAAACAAACGCCATATACTTTCCAGAAACAACTGACGAAATGTCACTATTTACCCAAATGTCATGCCTGGGAGGAGGGGGCAATGAATTATCGCCCTCCGTAACAAGTTCTTCCCCCCAAGCAAGACTCTCCGGTTGTCCCATTTGCAGTGGGAGCTGTGCATCCTGGCCCGGATTTTAACAAGTGCATTCTGGGACTTGTGGTGTTGTTCTACGTTGCATATAGCGCGCACTCCAAATCACGTAAGGCAGAGAACACTTAAGGAACGGGCGACTTACTCAAGCCCAACGCGGGACACATTACAAATCTACGTGAAGAGCAAAGGGCATTAAAGTTATACCCATCCCCACCCACCTAACGAATGAAAATAAATAAAATAACAAGAAGCCGCGTGGAGGGAACGGCTCTTAAACACCAGTGGGCCAGTCACGGAGCCCCCACCAGCCCTCCTTAAATTACCGGGCGGTTCGTGGGGGACTCCGGTCCTTTCTCCTGTGTGGCGGTAGCGCTTTGCGGGGCTCTCTCAGCACATGAGAGCCCCGCCTTCACAATGCTCCCGGCCCGCTACCTGTTCCCCCGGTCCCCCATCTCGGGACCGGGCCGTCAATGGCTCGCGCTGTTTGTTTCTTTTTCCCTGGCGGCAGCGAGCAGCCAATCGGTGCGCGGCGGTAGGTGGGACTTCCCTCCAAATGCGGAAGTCCCGCCCCGCGTCAGGCACCGTAGTGCCTGGCTTCCTGTTTTGCGGCGCTCGGGCCGCGGCGGTGATTCTCGGGCATTTAAGAGGGGTGGACACCCTCGAGACCAAAAGTAAACAGTGAAGCGAGGTGGGCACTCGCAAAGGGCGCCATAATCGGGGTGGCACCCGTCAATTAAGAATAAAGTGCAACGAAGCACTCGGGGGTACCAAATTACTGCAAACCCCGGAATCCAATCACCACACGGCAACAGTGGTGACGCTGCGCCGCACGGGCCAATCCCGTCGCGGCGTTTGGTGAGGGGGCTCGGCTCTCCCGTCCAATCGGAGAGCAGCGGGCTCGTTTTCGGTCGCGTTGCTACCGGCAAGGTACGGGGCCCTTTGTCGGGGGTTTACTGATCCCGGGTTGCGGTGGTGAAGCTGCACACAGGTTATTTTAGTGCGCTCTGCTCGGGGAAGGCTCACAAACCTTCAGTCTGCACCAAACACGTGTCGATGGATTCGGGGGCGTTCCCGGCGTCGCGTGACGTCGGCAAAAGCCAAAGAATCTCGGGAACGCCCCCGTGTCTGGTCCGGCATTGATGGACAGGCCCCTCGTCCAATGGCTAGGCTCCATTTATGGAGCTAGCCAATGGGACGGGGGGCGTGTTCCATAGTGCTTACTGTACTCAATAGATTTCTCTGGAGGAGGAGCCTAACGGCTCCTTTCCCCAGCGAAACCTAAAAAGAAACAAAACAAAAAAAGGCACAAAGACAAATCCGGACCCAACCACTAGATGGCGGAATAATGCACAGCATGTGAATCCAGAAAAGGATTCACGCTGTAAAACCTAGATGCCACCTGGAGGGGGCGGGAAAGCTGCATATGGTGTGGGGGCGCCTTCCTGTGACTGGGTACTGGGGGAAACATCCTTTACCACGCATCACTTACAATGCGGCATGTTACATTGCAGTTTTGACTATGCAAGTCGTTATATCGACTTCCACTGGAGGGCGCTCTAGACCAAGGAATAGTGTAAATTACTATTCCAACACCTTCCCTACTGTATGTAGCCTGGAGTTGGAATAGTAATTGACAGTGTCCCTATGTCCAGCACCCTCCAGCGCATGTGGACGTAACGACTTGCGTTGTCAGGACCGCATTGTAACATACCGCGTTGTAATAGAACGCGTTGTATCATCATACATCCGGTACTGGTCCCAGGTTAACCTGAAAGATATTACGGACTGTAGCATTGATGTTTTGCCTAGGGATTGCATACTAGGGCTTTCTAGCATCCGGCCCAAAAAGAAACTGACATCCTGCTTCATAGACCTGGCTCAGATCAAGTGCCACATAACGCTTTGGTAGAGGGTGGTGACTGCACCGCAGGTAGACAGATGGCAGGCCAAAGGGGGAGTGTTTCTTCGAGACATTAGGAAGGGCATTCGCAGAGCCTGGAAGAACGTAGAAGAGGCCATAAGAGAGAGTATGGCTATTGAGAATAACGCCTCAGGCGCATGAAGGCTTAAACCCTCACCCCCAGCTGGTACTGAGGCATGAACTTTGGATGACAGTAAGTTAAGTCCACCCTATTCTAACCATGGGACTGATTGAGAATTTAAAATAATAACTGACACTAAGCAGCCACAAAAAGGCACTGGACGAACCCCGCTGGTCAGGGCATCCTAGCGCAGTGGCCACCTGCGCCTCTCTTTCACCATTGTTCTATCGTGTGACACAAGACACCGTGGCCATGCGAGATCTGGAAGGGACGGGGGTAGATGGAAATCTTGTAACGTCTCGTACAAATTTTTAACTGTTGCTAGATTCTAATCATGACATGTAACTATTGGCATGCACTACTGTATTGTGGTAACCTAGGCAGATTGATTAATTGCTATCTGCTTACAAGCTCAGTGACATTCTATCAAATTCAATAAAGTATGTTTGAAAAAATATAGACCCGACTGTAGGCAACAGTTTACACTGTCCCACAGTTTATCGCAGTTACTAAATCTCCTTCAGCCACTCCACCGGACTACACTGGACAGATCACAGCTGCGTCCACTTCAACTTCAGAAGAACCACGACCCACCACCACCCACAGCAGGTTCCCCGCAGAAGCTGGAGCAAGATCACCGCTGACCAGCTCACCACCACCCTCAGCCAAAACCCGCCCACCAACACGACGGACCCCAACGAAGCAGCCCGCAACCTCACACAGTGGCTCACAAACTGGGCCGACGAACTCGCACCACTGAAGAAACCTCCCAGCAGACCCGGCAGCAGGAAAGCCTTGTGGTTTACCAACGACCTCAAAAACTAAAAAAAAACTGCCGCACCCTCGAGAAAGGCTGGCGCCACGACCAGACAGCAGAACACATGACCCCGCCCTCAAGAACGCCACCCGCAAACACCACCAGCTGATCCGCACCACCAAGAACGACTGGACAACAACACCCACAACAGCAAGGAACTCTTCAGCATCATTAAAGAGCTCTCCAACCCCAGCGCCTGCAACAACGACATCACACCCTTGCAAGACCTTTGCGACTCACTCGCCTCATTCTTCCACCGCAAGATCGCCGACATACACAACAGCTTCCACGTGCTGACCACGCATCCAACCACCGAACCAGCACCCCCCACCACCACCCTTTGCACCTGGACCCCCGTCAGCACCAAAGACACCACCCGCCGGATGAACACCATCCACTCCGGATCCCCAACCGACCCCTGCCCTCACCACATCTTCAACAAAGCCGATTCGATCATTGCACCCCAACTCCGGGACATCATCAACAGCTCCTTAGCATCCGCCACCTTCCCGGAGAGCTGGAAACATGCCGAGCTGAGCGCCCTCCTGAAGAAACCCACCGCGGACCCCACGGAACTCAAGAACATCCGCCCCATCTCGCTCCTCCCCTTTCCAGCCAAAGTCATCGAGAAATCCGTCAACAGACAACTCTCCGCCTTCCTCGAGACCAACGGATCCCTCGACCCCTCACAGTCCGGCTTCCGAGCAAACCACAGCACAGATACCGCCCTCATCGCAGCCACCGACGACATCAGGTCCTTGCTCGACAACGGGGAAACTGCTGCCCTCATCCTCCCGGACCTCTCTGCAGCCTTCGACACCGTATGCCACCGCACCCTGATACAGCGCCTCAGCAACACCGGAATCCAAGGAGCAGCACTGGAGTGGATCATCTCGTTCCTCACCGGAAGAACTCAGAGAGTCTGCCTCCCCCCCTTCCGATCCGCGGCCACCACAGTCATCTTCGGCGTTCCGCAAGGATCCTCACTCAGCCCCACCCTCTTCAACGTCTACATGAGCCCTCTCGCAGCCATCGCACGGCAACACAACCTCAACATAATCTCCTACGTCGACGACACCCAGCTGATTCTCTCCCTCACCAACGACCCCGTCACCACCAAAGCCAACCTCCAGGAAGGAATGAAAGACGTCGCAGAATGGATGAAGATCAGCCGTCTGAAACTGAACTCAGACAAGACGGAAGTCCTCATCCTCGGACCTTCTCCCTCCGCCTTGGACGACTCCTGGTGGCCCCCTGCCCTGGGCACCGGACCCAAGCCAAAGGACCACGCACGCAACCTGGGCTTCATCCTGGACTCCGCCCTCATGATGACCAAGCAAGTCAACGCCGTCTCGTCATCCTGCTTCAACCCTCTGCGCATGCTCAGAAAGATCTTCCGATGGATCCCCACCGAAACCAGGAAGACGGTCACCCAGGCCCTCGTCACCAGCCATCTGGACTACAGGAATACCCTCTGTGCTGAAACCACAGCCAAACTCCAGAAAAGACTCCAGCGCATTCAGAACGCCTCAGCACGACTCATCCGGGACATCCCTCGCCACAGCCACATCTCTGCCCACCTGAAAGACCTGCACTGGCTCCCCGCCAACAAGAGGATCACGTTCAGACTCCTCACCCACGCACACAAGGCTCTCCACGACAAGGGCCCAAAGTACCTCAACAGCCGCCTCACATTCTACACACCCACCCGCCAGCTCCGATCTGCCAGCCTCGCCCTCGCCTCCGTCCCACGAATTCGCAAATCCACCATCGGAGGAAGATCCTTCTCCTACCTGGCAGCCAAGACATGGAACTCCCTCCCCACTCACCTACGGCTGACCCTGGACCATCTCTCCTTCAGGAAACAACTCAAGACCTGGCTGTTCGAGCAGTAGCGACCCCCCCCCCCTCAGCGCCTTGAGACTCTTACGGGTGAGTAGCGCGCTATACCAAGTTTGTTGACTGATTGATTGATTGATCAGTGTATCGCAAATAAAACCATCTCATAATTATGTTTAGTACTTTTGTTGTGTGTTGGTAATGAAGTACTGTTCTTTTACAAGCAAAGTACTGGAAGGAGCATGGTTTATTTTTTACTATCATATAATTATAGAGCTCGGAGTCTCTAATCACACAATACCTCCCTAAGTAAGGCTTGGATATCCTGAGATTCAAGTGTTAAAGGGGTGTTACTTGGAGCTCAGTTTTAGGCTCCATAGTAATATTAAGCTCTAGGACACAAGCTGTAACAGGCTTTGATGTTCATTCTTTGAGCCCAGTTATCCCTGACTGCCCTCGGAGTTCTGAAACATTTCCCACAAACACAAGTGAATATCCTTCCTGAAACAAATTGTTAGGATCCACTTGCATCCAACTAGAATTTTACAAACAAAATTCAGAAACGTTTATTACAAAATTAACACAGCTGTTCAATGATGAGAGAGAAAGTGGGAAGCATTGATTATGTGATAACAATCATAAAATAAGATGATGGTGGAAACAAATATGAAGGTGCGATAGGTTGATTATGCTATGATCTCAGAATTCTAACCAGTAAAATAGGCCAAACAGCTGTTGCACTTCTACGATTTTATTACTGGATCAGAAAGGAACTTTTCAAAAGAGGCCCATTTGCCTCAATCTATTAAGATTATACAGCATAACAGCTACGGTCTTGGAAAAGAATGAGGGAAAAAACGACCAAAACACATACAACAAGGTAACAGATAAAGTGAAACAATGTAAGAATGGACAAGAGGAGAATCCAATTGCTTTCAGAGGGAGGGAAACAAGTTTCAGAACAGGAAGGGAAACCATATTAGAAAGGACTGTTGCGTACAAGGCTGAGGTGTACTGTCAAGTATGTGGTATTCCAGTACGGGCATAAGCACAGAAGTGTGAGCAGATATTCAGGCGTGAGGTAAACTGAAGAACTGAATTTAGGAAAGTGTTAAAATGCTAGCAAGGAGTTTCACTGGTAGAGCAAACATTGATATCCATTAGCTGGAAAATCAAGAGGTGCTACAGATCAGAATAACGTTTTTTTGGTGAAACCTCCACCAGTCAAAAATGGAGTAGCTGAATGTGCGGTGCAGACTTCTGTTGATCTTACTGCTTCAACACCACAATGGGGGAGGGCGTGCACTATGGCAATATTTATTTGAACAGCACTTGCAACACATTTTTTAGCCATTTCATACCACATTAAATAATTGCTGCTAGTTTTACTTTACTCTAAAGTATACCTTTCATAAATCTTAAAAGGTTGATAAGCCGAATCATCTGTGTTGAATCAAACTTGTTCCCCTTTGATTGCCCAAAAACAACAGCAGAAGTGCACACATGAGTGCCCAATCTGGCCAATGCATTGCATTGGTGTAGTTGCTTGGGCGTTATATAAATAACAAGGCATGTTTCAGGACAAGAATGGAGTGCACCGGAAGAGAAATGAGTTACTATTATTCTTATAACAAGAACAGATTGCTAGAGTCAGAGGGAACCAAGGATTGCCAAATGTCTAAAAATAACAAAACATTGCACAGTTTCGCAGTCTGGCAGTACCTAATACGCGTCAGTCCCTAGAGAGACAATATTATGTCTCCCCAGAGGGCTAGCTATACGAAACATTCAACAGCTAGTCAAATGACAAAAACCATCAGCCACTGAATTAAATTGTGCGGACCTTAAGGCGTATAGAAGACTAAATTAAATGTTTAGTTAATTTTCATGGAAGCATGTACATGGCGAAACTGAATAGCAAGATAATGGGAGTGACATTTGAGGAACAAAAAATACAAACCTAGACTATTCTGTCCACCAACAGCAAATATTTTGTCTTTTACGAACACCAACCCATGGTTCTTTCTTGCATCATTCATCATGCTCAGTTCAGTCCATCTGGAATAAACAGAAAAGAGACCCTGTAATGTGCAGTAATCTTAATTGGCTTCAGACTACAAAACTACTTTAGGTTCTAACCAAGCACTACTAGCTAGTAAAGACAATGGAAGAGTGGGCAAATTTACTGTGATTATAATGCGTTCAAGGGAAAGAAGGACCAAGTGCCAGATATGGAAGACAGATTCTCACTGGATACATATGCACACCACCCATATTTAGGAACAAGAGGCACTCAGGAATGACGTTCTATTTAATCAGTTTCTTTTTCTACTCAGAGGAAGAGCAGGTGCAGAGGGGAGTAAGGGATGACAGACGTTTGCACTCAAATCCCCTCAGAAACAAACACAGGTATAGGCAGGAGCTGAAATAAAGATGCAAGGTGCACAAACTGAAAGTGCGGACAAGGAGACAGCTGTCATGGCCAAAGAGCAAATGATCCCTTGAAGGTGAGATTCTTGCAACTTAATAGTGAAACAAACACCTTCTAAAAAGTGTCTAAATTCAGCATTGATCACATAGTTCAAACCCCCTAAAAATATTTCTCACATCCACAGAGAGCTTAAAAAAATGCAAACTGTATTCTATTAGTATGGTTAACTTTACATAACCCTTGCGAGGAGGCCTGAAGAACTTTCTGGGTGGTCCAACTGTAAGGACAGGAAGCCCACCGGTTTGTATCAGGTCCTTAGATGACTGTAAGGAAGTTTGTATTTTGGCCTTAGTGAGACATGGTAGGTGAGGTGTATCACGTTTGCAACAGACTGGTGGAAGCAACAATGCGCCCACAACTGCTTCACTAACGTATTGGGTGCAGAGGAGTGTGAGAATAGTTGCGGTCTTACATACAGGTACTACTGACTCTACTGTAAACAGTAGCAAATGTAGAACTTGAAGTTGATATGTGTCAGATGGATACACTAGAGAATTTGGAGATCCATCTAGCAACAGCAGTCTCCTTGGCTACAACAGGTTCCTGTTACCTTACCAATTCCCCCCCTGTACTGCAAATCATTCCTCTTCGACTTCATAGCTTCTCCTCCACACAGCAGAACCATATGGGCCACGAGGTTGAGGGTATTACCTTCACCTGGGTTCACCGTTTGTTCTTAGGGTCTTTTGTAGTCAGCGGATATTCCTCTCACTCACCCACTTGACATCCACTGCTACTCACAAAGCCCATAGAAAAATGTTACTTACCCTAAAACCATCAGTTCGTAGTGTCTAGTGCTGCATATTCACATGCTCTGCATATTCCCATTATTTAGTGCCCATCTAGTGTTAAAAGCGTATATTTGCAAGTTATTTTACTTAGATGTTGATTTTGAGACACAAGGCATGTTGTGATTCCACCCTTAGCCAATAATACACCAGGACTAACACTCCAACTCAAGATTGTTTTTTGGTCAGTGGGGGAGTAGTGTAAGTAGAGTGAAGAGTCTGAGGAGACAAAACAGCAGGTACTGAGTAGTGTAGAATAAAACAATAGCGAAGACCTCTTTGAGCATTGCTTGCGCCCAGGGAGGAGGATGGCTTCATTTGAACCCACAGCACTACATACAACAAACAGATGGCTACAGAGTAAGTAATATTTTTTTCGTTCATAGCACGAGTGGCTGTGGGTACATGTGGTCTACATAGAGCACAAAGCAATTTCTCCCCTAAGCGACGGCTAGTGAGTGAATGATGCAGATGTTTGAAACAACATTCTCAGCACTGTTTGGCCAACTAAAGGCTGCTGATGGGCTTTAATGTCCACACAGTAATGTTTAGTGAATGTGTGTTGAATTGGCCATGTAGTAGCCTTACACATTTTAGCTATTGGAATGTTTTCTAAGAAGTCTAGTGAGAGCTGCATTACAGTTCCAGGCATGCACCAGAGGCATCCTTAGATGGATGACTTATAATGCCATCCATGAGGGCCTTGACAATTGGAATCATACAAAGGGATGAACGATCTCTGTTTTGCATATAGGCTGCTACTACAGCTAGATGTAAATGGATAGAAGTCTGTGCCAATCCCAATTTTTACAAATAGAATAAATGATGTCCTGTAGAGAGACTTTGAGCGGGTCTATGTGCTGATCAATTCAACAGTTGCCAAATATTTTCCACTTAGCTGAAAGACAGGCACATGTCGTATATGCGCCTCACCCAAGATCTGCATACACTCCTACAGAAGTTTCAGATGACCACACTCCAATACCTTAGGTGCCTCATAGCTACATTCAGCTGTTTGAGATCTGGCTGTCTGAACGGACCTGATGCTGAATCAGAAGAGCAGGCTCAGCAGCAGGATCAAGGTTATGTGTCCCATGTTGATATTACTAGGATGAGGGTTACTGACACTTATTTTCCATGGCATGTAGGGTATCAGGGGAAGTGAAGGGGAAGCACAAGCAAATATCCCAGACCAGTTCATCCAAAGTATATTGCCCAAGGACTGTGGGTGCTGGTACCTAAGTGAAGTTTTGGCTATTTTGCATTCCATGCGGTGGCAAAAACAATTGATGGTGGGAGTGCCCAATTAGGGCAAAGTATTTTTGGAAGATTCATCTCCGACTCAAACGTGTAGATGCCCCCTGCTTAGTAGGACAGCAAAGCCACAGACAACACCTGGCAAATGTTTCTCTAGGAGGTGGATGTTGGGCTAAATAGTGCAATGACAGGTGTCCTGGGCCACTGCAGACAGATGGAGTGAGTAAATTTCCCAATGTTTCTCCTCTTTATGCAGCAACTTCAGCCCTCAACCGTACCTCGCCACAACTCAAATTCCATCATGTCCAATTAATTAATCCTGACCTCGTGGACGGCCGCCGCCAATTTGAAAATCACTGCTACCATGAAGACCATGCACTCGGGGCTCCATGTGAACCTGGTCTTCACCGAAGATTTCCTACTTATCAGCAAAGCACTAAAATTCATCCTCAGTGTCTCCATCAATTCAGCCACATTCCAGGCGACCTGGCGGTATGCCAAAGTCATGCCTCTGTTTAAGAAACCATCCGCTATCCCAGCCGCACTTTCCAACTACATGAACGTTTCCATTCTATAATATTTGGCAAAGGTCTTAGAGAAACTAATCAACAGATGCCTCACCGACCACCATCAGCTCCTCAACACCACGCAGTCCAGATTCAGGCCCAAACACAGTACAGAAAGAACACTCATCCCTGCCACAGATAGCATCCGCATTATCCTTGACAAAGGAAACATGGCAGTCCTCTCTGCAGCATTTGACACAGGTCTCACACCACATCATCATAATGCTCCAGCGGGTCCTGACAGAGCTGCTGTTGGAGATACTCATCCGAGAGGCGGCATAGATGTCTTCGCTGCTTCTCAGGCCTGATGCTTACCGGACGTAGACGAGTCCAATGCAAATCTGATTTTGGGCTTCAAAATTATTTTGTCTTCTGTAACCAGTTCCTGACCCCTTTTCTGATGGGCTTCAGGGAGCTGTCTGGTTAGCTTCCTCAACCCCTCCTAGAGATGTTTTTTTGATCTGGAGGGTAGTCAGAGCAAAATGGTAATTCTCCATAGTGTGGCCCCCTCCACAGCCACATGATTGCCAGCGGCATCAATCCTATTACTCTCCTTATCTGAGGAGCAGCATTCTATGTGGACAGGGCTGAGGATCTTTTTCTGGCAATATAAACCACTTGTGAGTCAAGCAGGACCTGGCCTGTGATGTATACCGAGTTGGTGAGGCCTGTTTTACACTTGTTTGCACTAGAGGTTAGAACGTTAGCTTTGACTAGGTTTTTAAAATTCTTTTAAGGTCTTGAGCATGCTGAAGAGCATAGGAAAGTAAAGAATCAAACTTTCTGTCTTGGACAGAAACCCCACTTTTGTTTAACTGTGTTGTATGTGGTACTGTTGTCAGAGGGGAAGCATTGAATGGGTGGGAGGCTATGTCTGGGTCCTTCGGCGAGTTGACCCGATAGTTCTCCCAGGGATGATCTCTCTCCCTGGGTGGCCTCACTGGCTTGCTCGAGTTAGAGTGCCCTGAATCAGAGGAGCAATGTGGGGAGACTGGGGAGGCGGGGTGTAAGCATTAGGAGGAGATGCGGCCTACAGGCCAAAGCTGTCGACTTTGGAACTTGGGAACCAGGTTCAAATCCCTGTATTGGCACAAAATCCTGTTATTCTAGGCAAATCACATAAGCTCCACTGTTATGAACCCTGGTGCTGACCTTTTACCTAGTTAGGTGTCAAATAAATGTTGTGTGGTTTTCTTAGAAAACTAGCCATGATTATTATGCAGGAAGATTCTTAGTATCACAGCGGGATTCGTTTACTTCGCTCAATGAGAATTATAATTATAATTCTCATTGAACGAAACGCATTAGCTGGAGTCTGTTTTAGGACACCATTGCAATAAAAGAATTAAATACAAAGGAACTTTTGTCTGTTTATATCATTTGGAACAAGACCACGCAGTGGTGCACCTCTTCAAAACCATTCATTTCTTGATCTGCCTCGCAGTTTGCACATAACAGCGGCAGGTGCAGGAGTTGTATGTGCATGCATTCACCGACTATTTGATTGTTACAGGAGGAAGTTAGCAGTGCAGTGTGGCGTTCATAGTCCGCCGTTGGTCTGTCCTTTTGCATACAGAACAGATGTGCTCCATTCTTGGGTCAAATTCCCACCTGCATATACACACACACATACATATCATTCTTACACTCCGGATTAAACACCTGAAGAATACTCTCTATACGAAGATGTATACGTTCTGTTAACTTACCAAGAGCATAGAAAATGGTTTAAAGGTGCCCTCCCACATACTACAGATAAAGTGAGACTCGGTCCACTCAGCGAGATCGAGTGACTTGGCCAGGTTTAGCTGCTTACAAACCGCATCCAGAGATAGATACACTACAAGCAGCAGATTTATGTCCACTTCACAAAGAAATAATAGAGCTTTACAGAAATCTCACACAGTTCATTTTGAGAACACTCACACTTCAACCTACAAGGGTCACTCCAGTATGTCAACTACAAGGGACCGCAACTAAAATCACCCCACAAACGCTGAACGCGATTATGGAAAGAATGTCCACTAAACATGAGCAAATACCATTCTGGACAGCACAGAAAATAGCACCGCTTGAGGCAGTGTTTCCAGGCACATGCCGCAATAAAAACACAGAATACTGACAGTATGCTTGCCAATGCGGATAGCTCCCCAATAGAGAGATTGTACCACTTGGAGTACAGTCTTTACTGCTGTCTATACCAGAACTCATGGTACCCCCTCAATAGCAGTCATACAAGAAGTATTGAAACAAATACAGAATGAGTACGATGCAGAACCTGCCCTGGACTTAGGGATGAAGTTGATAGGCAATTTTGCCCTGGTTTCTATAATTATTTATTATAAAATGGGAGGCAGCAGCGGTGGCTATACGCCAAAGCCTGAGGGAATACACTCCTGCACAACAGGAGCAAGAGTTACCTAAAATTATCGGAGAGACCTATTCTTCACTGGGAAGAGACAATTTGGGAGCTAGGTCTGTGAAACCACAATTAATGGGTAATCCTGAAAAGGATAACTCCAAGCAAGCACCCAACTCTTCTATAAAGAAATGGATAATAAACAATCAAAAACAAGCAGGATAAATCACAATCACGGGGTGGGACTACTCAACAGGAGCTCTCTGACAGGAAATATAACCTGAGAAATCGTGATAAGATTAAAGAACCTGACAGGTATCAGGATACTGATACAGGTTCCTCTCATTCCTTTCAGGGTTCATCAAAAAAACTCAGAGAGGGACGGACGGTCAGAATGCAGATTGGAAGAGCGAGAAAAGCCAAGAGACACACATTGCACTTCAGAGTATGTTATCAAAAAAGAAGATAAACCCAAAAGTAAACCTCAATTTAAAAAGAAAAAAGTAGCTGGCCTTAAAATAAGACATGCCCAGGCTACTTAGGACTCAACTTCTAAACAGGGAATGGGCTATGACGATGCTAGACAGTGCAGCAGAAGTAACAATAGCTGCCCAAAACCTGATGGAATTTCTGGTGACAGCAGCGTTGAATGAACATATAACGTTGGAAACACCTGAAACTAGGTTAAGTGTCCTGCATCAGTTATATGAAATAACACTCCAAATGGAGGGGGACATATCCAGGAAAGTGACGGGTCTCTTCTGGGAGAACCTGACTTTTGGATACAATATCCTATTGGCTGGAAAAGATTTGTCACTTGAATTTGTTATGGACTGCCCTAAAGGAGAAGCAGTAATATTACCAGCCTTCTCAGACCTCGTTCCAGAATCACTAAAACATTCATATGCGCAGAAGTGGGCAGTAGGGCTAGCTCCCGCATTATACCGCAATCATGTAGGGTGGTATGCTGAGTCACCTAACCATGAAATCCCAGTTAAAACTACACCTACACCACGAAGGCAGCACCCAATAAAACATGTTGCAAAGAAACAAGTCAGGGAGATATTTGATCAACTTGAATATGAAGGTGTGATTGAGAATTACACTTTGTTCATGAATAATCCTTTGCTTCCTGGAACGAAACCCGGCAATTCATACAGTGTAGTTTTAGACTACAGGCATTTAAACACAAGCACAAAAACATTTGCAGTACAGAATGCACACTGTGCTGAATTGATGAATAACATCATGCGGAATAAATATAAGACAACACTAGATATCTCAAATGGATTCTTAGGCCAAAATATAGAGCCTGAAAGCAAATATTTGACAGCATTTTTGGCCCTCGGCTCTTAAAGCCAATTCTGTAGACTGTCCCAAGGATATAAGAATAGATCCGGGATGTTCTCAGCAAAGGTATCAGAGTTACTTTAACATTTTGATAAGGAGGCATTGTCCTATGTAGATGATATTTATCTGAAAGACGATGAATTATTGGATCATTTGAACAGGGTAAACAACATCATTCTGGGATTCATCTCAGAGGACTACAAATTTAACTTAAGAAAAATCCAAAGTTGTCCACCTCAATGTCCTAGGTTTGGCTCTCAAGTCAAGGGAAAAGCCTAGCAGCATTTTTTTTTAGAAAAATGCGTGCTGATCCAACCTTCAAAAAGTATGAAAAACTTATAACCCATTTTAGGACTCCTACATTTTGACAGAGCATACATTTTGGATTATGCAGAAAAAGTGAGACCTTTCTACGACATAATTAGCCCTGATTTTTCGGTCCAACACACACGGGTAAACACCACGAATTTGGTGATCCGTGTAATAGCAGGTCAATCAGGGTACACTTACCTTTCCTTCAATGAAGGCGAAACAGTACCCATTGCATTCAAATCCCATTTGTATACAAACACTGAAATGCGTTTTGCATCTACAGAAAAAAAACGAACACTGTACTGCTGTACTGCTGTAGTGAGGGAAAGAGCACTCGCTCAGGGGAAGAAGATAATTGTGGTGCCTCCGGTAGAGGCTGTTACCAAAGCAAACGTTCCAAATATGAAAGCTCTGCATCCGCTATTGATACAATGGACTAATTCACTCACTGCAACAGATGTAGACTACAAATTTCATTTTACATGAAAAATGCTGGGGTGGCTTGGCGAGCCAAGATGGCGTTTGCACTCTAATGGTGGTCCGGACCCCTCAGAGATCCACCACCATTCTGACTTTCCTCCAGTGAATTCCACTCAGCGAAGGCACCTGTAGCCTTGAGGTGCACTCCCCTGTAACAGCCCTGGGACCGAACGAGCACCTGAGGGAATTTAGGAGACTGTTGGCGGCACCTCAAGGAGCAGCCTGAGCTGAGTCAAAATGGCAGCGGGTTGCCTGCTTCCTAGAGGCTAGCCTCATGAGCCTGACGGGAGGTGTCTCACTGTAGTGTGGGGAGCCGGAGACCCTGTTGATCGATGGGCTCCATGCCACTCCCAACTGCTGCTTTGAAGACCTGCAAGCGCTGCAACGCCTAAGATGGCAGCTGGTGGCTGAAAGGAGCTGCTGGGACCGGCTCGAACACCTATGATGAGGACTGTGGACGCTGCTGCAATCACTCGTTCTAGCACAAGGATAGATGGGCAGATAATGGTAGCTATCATCGCTACTCATATCATGGTGTATAGAGGCAGATCTTATAAGGCTTACTTGGAAAAGCAAGTGGCTCATGTGCTTAGACTTCACACATATTTCTAGACTGCTTGAAGATTCATGGGTTGGGTACTATAATTCCATAATGAAGCCAGACTGTAACAATTATATTCAATTAAAAACTATTCAAGGAATTCAGTTAGCATCTGATTGCTGGACAGCATAAGTGTGGGATACATGGACGTTTAAGTTATAGGTGTATATTCATGATGTTCATGGGCTTCGTGACCTAATAGTACTTAGCAACACAACATTGATGAACAAGTATGTAAACAAAGTATTGAGTATTTCTAGTGATGCCATCCATGATGACAATGTTGAGGTGATATGTCATTTGCGATGTCACCTATGATATCTTTTGTGAGGTCATGAGCAGTGAACTGGAAGCTTATCATGGTTAACCATAACAGTCGAATTGCAGTATTTTTCAGCACGCAAACTTATTTTCCAGTGAATTTCTGCTTTTTCCAAACAAACGTTCAACAATTACCAGATAAAGAACACTATAGTACACATTGTAGCAAGAAAAGGTTTTGGATAAACAAAGGCAAAGAACATGAGTTACATACGTTTCTGTTGCTGGGTCGTAAACTTCACAGGAATTTAGGACTCTTCCCGAGACGTTGTTTCCTAAGCTGCCACCACAAACATAGATAAGTCCATTCGCTTCCACCATCCCATGACTGCAGCGCTGAGTCAGCATGCTTGGCTTTGAGTGCCAGCTTTCAGTTCTGGTATCATAACATTCAAAGAGGTATAAAGCTGAATTTCCTATAAAAATACAAACAGACAGACGTTTAAGGGTAACAATAGAGGTTTGCATTTATTTATACATAGATGAGTCCTCTGCCTACCTCCATCACTTGGCCATGATTAACTGTACTTTATTCAGCATCATGTACTTAAAGCGATTACCAAGCACACCGATAGTCACCAGTTCTAATTACCAGGCTTGCTTTTCTGTTCCAACACATTACTTTTCATCTCCAGTTTATGGATTCAAAATTTGCACAAAATGGTAGAGACCAAAAATCAATACTCAACAGCTATTTTGGTGAAATGTGAGAAATGTGCAGACAACCTGCCATCGATGAAGTAGGGATGTTTAGCGCAAATGTTTCACAGAGCAACAGATGGATGCACATTAGACTCGGGTGACTGCCCACCCCAGAGACGCTCTGCTGCCCGACTTCCACATCGCCTGCCCTGATTGAGCTCCTAACCACCCCCACATCGCCTGCAACAAAGAGCGCTTCGATGATTACATAGCGCCTGGTATCGTTGGCTTATTTATTTATTGCTGCCCTGCATTACGGTATTTTGGCTGATCTGTGTGTTACTGTCAGCTGTGCTTCGATTACGCTGCCATTTTGTTGTGCTGTTTACTTCTGCCCCGTGTCTCCTCCCAGCTCCCGCCTCCCAGCTGACCCTCCCACGCTCCGCCCCCCTCCACTCTCCATTTATGACCAATGTCCCAACGCGCTGCGGCCGCGCCGAAGGTGCGCCAAAGGTAAGCCCGTCTACGCCTGTCCGCGCCTGGACCGCGCCCAGCGCCACACCCCCTGACCCCCGCATCACCCACCCCTCCCGCATTACTTACGACGCCTCCACCCTCCTAGCACTTAACCCCGGCCGACTCCCTAACTGCGCCCAAGCCGCACCGGGACACACCCATGGACCCTTCACCTGCCACTCCTGCAAATTCAACTGCATCAAAACCCACACCAAATCCACAAACACCAAACAGAGATCCGACACCAACCACCTTAAATGCATCCTTCTCAACACCCGCTCAGTTCACAAACACGCCATCGACCTTTGGAATCTACTCGACATCGTTTCTCCGGACATCGCCTTCCTAACAGAAACCTGGATGAATGCCTCATCAGCTCCCGACATCGCCATAGCCATCCCGGACGGATACAAGATCATCCATAAGGACCGCACCAACCAAACAGGAGGAGGCATCGCCATCGTCCATAAGAACACCATCCGCGTCACGACCAGCTCAGACGTCAACCTCGCTATCGCCGAACACCTTCACTTCCAGATCCACACCAACCCTAAGACCACACTCAGAGGCACCCTCCTCTACAGACCACCAGGACCCCGTACACTATTCAGCGAAGACATCACTGACTTCATCAACCCACACGCCCTCCCCTCAGAAGAATACATTCTACTGGGAGACCTCAATTTCCATCTGGAAAAGAGCAACGACAGTAACACTACCACCCTTCTGGACAATCTCGCCAATCTCAGACTCAAACAACTTGTTAACACCCCCACACATTACGCTGGACACACACTCGACCCTATCTTCACCTCCAGCAAGCATATCTCCTTCACTCACACCACAGCCCTCCACTGGACGGACCACAGTTGCAGCCACTTCATTTACAATAAGACCACGATCCACAACCACCCTCAACCAACTCTGCGAAGAAATTGGAACAAAATCACCATCGACCAGATCTCCACATCGCTTCTTCAAAAACCCCCTGCCTATTCAACGAACCCTAACCAAGCCGCCATCAACCTCACACAATGGTTAACCCAAACCGCCGACAAACTAGCACCCTTGAAAAAACATCAAATCAAGCAAGGAAGCAAGAACGCCACCTGGTTCAACGATGACCTTAAGAAATCCAAGAAGCTCTGTCGCTCCCTTGAGAAAACTTGGAAAAAAGACCCAAACACTATCACCCAAGCCGCCTTCAAAAACGCCACCCGCAAACACCACCAACTAATCCGGACAGCCAAGAAATCAGCACTCAAAGACCGACTAGACAACAACGCCCACAACAGCAATGAACTTTTCAACATCATCAAAGAATTCACCAACCCCACCGCCAGCTCCAACGACATCACCCCCTCTCAAGTCCTCTGCGAATCCCTCGCCTCATTCTTCCATGACAAAATCGCCGACATTCATAACAGCTTTGACAACCAACCCGTAAACCAGTCCACCCCACTCACCTCCGAACCTGTACCGCCCCCGAACAACCTTTTCAACTGGAACCCAATCACCACAGAAGACACCATTCGCCTGATAAACTCCATCCACTCAGGATCCCCTACAGACCCATGCCCCCATCACATCTTCAACAAAGCAGACTCCATTATCGCACCCCATCTCCGAGACGTCATCAACTGCTCCCTCAACTCCGCCACATTCCCAGAAAGCTGGAAACACGCCGAACTCAGCGCTCTTCTGAAGAAACCCACAGCTGACCCCACCAAACTCAAAAACTACCGCCCCATCTCGCTCCTCCCATTCCCTGCCAAAGTCATTGAGAAAGCCGTCAACAATCAGCTCGCCGCCTTCCTCGAATTCAACAAATCACTCGACCCCTCACAGTCCGGCTTCAGAGCCAAACACAGCACCGAGACCGCCCTCATCGCAGCAACAGACGACATTCGAACACTACTGGACAACGGAGACACAGTCGCCCTCATCCTCCTTGACCTCTCTGCAGCCTTCTACACAGTCTGTCATAGCACCCTGATACAACGCCTCAGCAACATCGGAATTCAAGGAAAAGCATTGGACTGGATAATCTCGTTCCTCGCTGGAAGAACTCAGAGAGTCCGCCTCCCCCCTTTTAAATCAGAGGCCACCGAAGTCATCTGCGGCGTCCCGCAAGGATCATCACTCAGCCCCACCCTCTTTAACGTCTACATGAGCCCCCTCGCAACCATCGCACGTCTACACAACCTCAACATCATCTCCTACGCTGATGACACTCAGCTGATCCTCTCACTCACCAAAGACCCAATCACCGCCAAAACCAACCTACATGAAGGGATGAAAGAAGTAGCCGAGTCGATGAAGCACAGCCGTCTGAAACTGAACTCGGACAAAACGGAAGCCCTCATCTTAGGTACATCCCCTTCCGCCTGGGACGACTCTTGGTGGCCAACGGCCCTAGGAAAAGCTCCCATACCGACGGACCACGCACGGAACCTGGGCATCATCCTGGACTCCTCACTCTCGATGACCAGACAAGTCAACGCCGTCTCATCATCATGCTTCAACATCCTACGCATGCTCAAAAAAACATTTTGCTGGATCCCCACCGAAACAAGAAAAACGGTCACCCACGCACTGGTTACAAGCCGTCTGGACTACGGAAACACCCTTTACGCCGGTACCACCGCAAAACTGCAGAAAAAACTCCAACGCATCCAAAATGCTTCAGCCAGACTCATACTAGACATCCCTCGCAAAGACCACATTTCCGGTCACCTGAAAGACCTGCACTGGCTCCCCGTCAACAAAAGGATAACGCTCCGTCTCCTCACCCACGCACACAAAGCCCTCTACGAACTTGGACCGGATTGTCTCAACACGCGCCTTTCCTTTTACACCCCCACCCGCCAGCTGCGTTCATCCAACCAAGCCCTCGCCGCTGTTCCGCGCATCCACAAAGCCACCATGGGGGGAAGATCCTTCTCCTACTTAGCGGCCAAAACCTGGAATTCCCTTCCCATCCATCTCCGCCTCACTCAAAACCACCTAGCCTTCAGAAAACAGCTTAAAACCTGGATATTCGATAAGTAAACCTCCCCCCCTTCCTCAAGCGCCTTGAGACCCTCTGGGTATGTAGTGCGCTATATAAATTTTGACTTGACTTGACTTGACTTGAGGCACGCTGGGTTTCAAGACGGGCAAACACCACTGGAAATGCCAAGTAGAAAACTACAAACTTAAATCGAATGTCACTTACAAAAGATTATCTAAAAGGTAAAAATATGGCTATTTACTAGCAATGGGTGTTTACAGATATCAACATGTGTCGCTCACAGTTCTACGGCATTAGAAACATACGTTAAAACTATTTTCACAAAAATTAAACATCTGTTCTTAATCCCTCAAATCGCTAAATGACACACGTCTTACTTGAACCTTAAGGACCTTAAATAGGTACATGTACACAGTACCCCTTTAAGAATCTGATGAGCAAGGTGTACATCCAAGAGCTGTTCCTGTGGTGCAGGCAGAAGCTAGATATGTGAGGGAACACAGCTGGGCACAGGAGACCCCACCTAGCAAACACCCCAAACAAACTAATGTGAGTGTTCAGTGCATATGTGGTCTGCAGGAGCAGGCAACATCCATGTGGAGATCCATGCATAGGTGACTATGCTTAGGGTGCGAGTGCACAAACTCAGAAGATCTATTGCAAACTAGTTAGGGCATACAGCTCCATTCAGACCAGTGAAAGCTAAGTGAGCTGAGTGAAACATTCATTAAAAGAGTGCTTATTTAATTCCCCATAAAACGCCAGGTGACAAAGATTTGTCTCACAGCTGAAATCACAGTGCTCCTTCACAATAACATACAGCAATAGCATCTCCTAATCATTTAATAAGCGAGAACGTATTCAGTCATACATCAGACCAATTCCATGTTTTTTAAAAATCAAAATATACATTGTGTTAGTTGTTAGGTCTTGACATTCATAATTATCATGAAAATATTCAAGAATACTGGGAGCTCCCTACAAGCTCAACCTCAATATCAAAAGAACACAACCACATCCTAACAATTCAAATCATTCATACCCACTCAAGCTAAAGAAAAAACATGCATACCAAACAATAAAAAACACCAATGCTCAAAAACAGCATTATTTCGTCAGAATTCAACTGGCTTCAATGAACATACAGGTACATATCAATTTCTTTTTTATTTTGAAAAGAAACCGTATATCAATTGATTTTACAGATATTCGAAGGAATCAGAACACAGAAGACAATAAAATGACAAGAGATGGAGATTGCCAAGACGCGGGTTTAGGTTAAGACAAACACAATGTTCTGGATGTTACAACCTTCATCAGGGCGCTATGTAAGATACATATATTGTGGCAGAGGCCATCTACTTTGAGCAATTCAATGGTGCATGGAACTCTCATCCATTTTCCTAAGATTCTTAAGAGGCGAGTACGTATTCACTAACAGTACCGTGGCCATGCAGTGAAGTTGTTCCTTTACTGTAAGGCAAAATCAGGGGCCCAGAATGGATTAAGGAGCCTTCTGACAGTTGCTTTCTGGAGGTCCTAGTCAATGGCTGAGGTCAAATACATCAGTTGCAAGAATATAGAGATAGGACAAGACATATATTTCGCCTGATGAGATGAGAATTATGGTAATCAAATACATAAAAGTCCTTTGCAACGTATGATTGACCACGCTACGTCTGCCATTCAAACAAACCCACCATTAGTGCTCCTTAAACTCAATGAAGGGCCACCATAAAAAGTTCTCATTCAGTGCCACATCACTAGGGTCGGAACAGATCCAGATCTGAGACTCCAAGCTGGTCTAAAAATCTGCAAGCGCCTTTCATGATAGCATGAATAATTCAAATAAACTGACATGTGGACAAGAGCTAGAGTTTTACATTTCAATCTGACATCTATTGATAACCAATGGAGTAATGTCCAGTCTGCTGAAAACAGGTCCCAAGTTTTCCATCTTCTATTCTTCCTTAGTGCATGTTTCTAGACCAGAGCTCTACAATACACCAGAGTTCTACAATGAGTAGCTCGGTAGCTACTGGCAGATTTCCAGTTACCTGTAAGTAGCTACCCTGTGTGCAGCCCAACAAAGTAGATGAAAAGGTTTTGTGTGGTTGAATTAAGAATACTTCTACAATTGAAAAGCATACATTTCAGACTAACATTTGTGTTTTTTTCATAACTGCCAAATTGATGTTTGAAGACAAAAACATATATTTGTAGTTTATAGATGAATGATAAATTATCTGTGTTAGCTAAACATATTATTCGCATCATTTCCTGGGTCCTGGTGCCAATCAATATACAGTTGTTATGACATGTAGAGGGATTAAAGTTGAGAAATAATTTGACATTACAGCTGGTACCCTTTACACGTTTTCTTGAACTGGTTTCCTCATGCATAGATCATGATTGAGTATGGCAGAGATTCTGTCCTGTGAGAGACAAAAAACATGGCTCAGTCTTGGTCAGTGAAATAGAAGAGGGGCTGGAATCTGAAGACTACTAAGGGCACTTCCGTTTTATTTCCACTAAAGAACAATTGACTATACTGCATTCAACTTTGAATATTCCGCAGTTTTTTATTTGACATTTCTTTACTTCCTACTCGACCACAAGCTGGGTTTTACTGGCAAACATCTGATAGGTGATATTACGATATCTCAATAAATTATCTAGCAGCATCAGATAAATGATTAAAAAGGAAGTGGAGAGCGTTGAGCCCTGCACCAACCTGCACAGCAAAAGGGGGCGGAAAACTAGCATCCCAAGAAGACACAGATTTAGTTTCACACAGAAATGTGCAAAACCATGGCTTGACTGACCTTTCCAGGCGAGCCTAGCAATCCAGTCCTTCCAATAGCAGGGAATAGTCCATAGCATTGAGTGCAGTCTAGTTATATTAAGGGTGCCAGCCGGCCTGCATTCTTGGTTCATGAATACTCATCATTGACATTCAACAAGATAAAGTCATTACAAGTTTCATGACCAAAGAGGAAACCAAATGATTGCTCCTGTAACTGTTCTTGATCATCGTCACCATGATTTTACTAATCATTGGTATGTTTGATGAGGACCGGTGTCTACCAAGGTCATCCATTTGAATTGTAGCTTCCTTTAATAACAGCTTCTCAGCAGCCTCCTTTCATACTGTATGGACATTTCGCTGTGACCAGTATTGGATTTACAATTATGGTAAGCACCTCAGAGCAGGAGCGGTTCTGCTATCCCATGTGATTGGGCCATGGTGCCCCTGTGACTTGCCCATGGTGGCACCATGGCCCTTAATATTTTGCTGAAAGACTTATGCTAGCATCACTGTTATTTTGGGTAAGATAGATGACAATGACTGCACACAGCTCAGGAATGTGAACTGTGTCAATATTTTGAATAGAGCATACTGATTGTCCCCAGCCTCTGTAATGTCATTACTGATGCACCCCTTGCTCACCTCGCTAATATCCTCCACAGATCACATGCCTTTTTTAACAGGACAAAAGTCCCTTCTTTGTGTCGCAAGTGGTGACAACTTGTGAAATATCGCAACTAAAAAGAGATTTAAGACAGAAAGTTTGACATCCAGACAGGCTTCATCTAATTTTGTATTAACTGGAGGTACCTAGACTTGTGCAAATAGTTCTAAGGAAATCTTAGTCCAGTTATTGCCTAGTACATTCCTTCAGACTGTGATGCAACTTCAGCAGTCCCAACCAACCACCCATATTTCTTGTCAATTGAAGGAGTGGACAGACGTAGAAAGCAAGAATGTTTTAACTTACCCACAACCACGCTCTTAGAATACTAACTAATCCATCTGATGGCATGCAGACTGGTTAAGGCCATTAGCATACTGGCAATAATTCAGATTATCAATACCCCTACCAACTCTCCCAGACATGGTTCCCATAGCTTGGTCTCCCCAAACAATAAAATCACCAAAGATCACCATCTGATTAAATGTATTCTGCAGACCGTCCGGTAATCTGCACAATTTTGTGTGAAGGGCAAGGCAAAGCAAATACAAGGCTACAAGCCTTCTGGGTCTCCACGAGGAAACCACTATCAAGTATTCAAAGGTAATTTAAAGGCACATAATTTTCTATGGATTAGCTTGAGATCCCTGATCATTATGAATGCCAGTTCCCCTGTATTTTCTGATGCTTGTTTTTTCAACTCACCCAGGGACTGGAAGAAGCAGTATAATTTAATAAACCTCTATTCCCCCTGTTCAATCAGGTTTGGTAATAGAGAGGCAGTGAAGACAAGCGAAAAGATCTTCAATAACGTGAGCTTTACTCCTCGTTAAGGACAGAAGGATAAATCTACCTTTTACCTCCTGCTGTGGATGGATCTCTAGATCAAAAAACACCCTTTATGACCTAACTTCCACCAAGATTTTTCTTACTAGATTATGTTTGGAAATAATGCCCACGTGTCCTGATGGGGTTGCAGTAGTTGGACTACATTACCTCTGGAGCTTCTCACAAACTGGGCACAAGAGAAGCTCCTGTACAATGAGCCCCCTCATGCATACATTATAGTTGCATTCACCCACATACAATGCCATTCTTACCTTCCTCCTGAAATTTGATAACCTTACTTTCCTTATGCATGGCCTCCATAAGCAGCAATATAGCTAGCGACAAGAATGAAATCCTAGTGGACTGACGTACATATATGTTACATTAGCAATCCAAATATACTCTAGCTCCATATGTGACTGAAAAAATACAGTCCCCCATCCACCCCACTGAGACTCTCTACTTTGTTAGAATCATTCTAGCCTCAAATTTCATCAATTCTACTGGCTAAGCGCTGCCTACGGGTGGAGGTGAGGGAAGGAACAAGCGAACATTCACACACACAAACACACACACTTACTTCTGAAAGATCTGGGTCAGAAAGGAGGAGGTGGAAGACATCCAACTAATCCAAAATCAAGAGGCTGTCCTGTTTAAAATGTTTAATGCTCCTCACAAAAACATGGAACAAAAAACAATCTTATGGGTAGGAGTTTCAGAGTAAAGAGACTCTCCCTATGGTCCTGAGACCAAACCCCACACATGACTGACCTTCACACACAAACAATGGTACAGCCCCCAAGTAGGACTTACAGATCTCCCAAGATCTTCAACTTGAGAAAAATAGCAATGAAGCACTGCTGATGGTTAACCAGGAGTGTTGTAAAGTAGAGGGAAACAAAACAAGTTTTTTTTGCATAATAATAAACCACACAAATAAATGATAGCACACTAGGGGCAGAGTCTGTGTTTCAGACATATATGTGGGGTTAGTTTAAAACCATGAAAAACCTAATTTTCTGAGCAATTGCCATTCTGGGTAAGCATCCCTAGTGTTAAAAAGAAGCATTAGTAGTCAAGCTCATCCCACTGTCCTGAACCATGGCCGAGCTCCCTTAAATATCACTCTCCTTTCAGGTCTGCAGGCGGGGGATGATGGGAACAAGAGGGAGGAGAACATGCTCAAATAAAAAATTAACAAAAGAATGAAAGAAAAGCAATTTCTAAAGCACTGTTACCCAGAAAAAGGGTGTCCTGGCACAACTAGGAAGAGAAAACGCTAGTATTATAGTTTGCTAGAGACGCAATCTAATTTCCCCCATTAATCTGCTAGATTTACCGGTAGGGTACATTTTTTCCGAATGATGAGCACACAAAGAGACTTGGAAGGGGCCCTAGTTTGGAAGACAGAACTGGTCAGAGAAGTTACTAGGGCACAAGGCAGGTTGTTAGTTGTAATTGAAATTACTCTGTATGCCCTCGTCTTGCCAGATGTTATACTGGGCCATTCTATGATGCATTGGTCAGTAAAGCAATAAACCACCAAGTAGAACCTACATACTCTACATGCAAACTTGTTCAGTTGCCTTTTATGAGGGACCTGAGGAATTCCACTAAGCCAGTCAAAATTCTGTTCTTGACTATCGTTAAATGGATAAGAGCCAGGAATGTATTCTGAGTTAGACCATCCTACAATTTAGTAAGCTGGCACAGCTGTGCAGACTGGACCTGTCTGCTTGCTTAGGTGAAGTTCCACACCGATGATGGTGTGCACAAGAAACATGTGGCCCTGAATAAATTACCTAATGGCCCGGAAAATTGCATTGCAAGATGTTGATGAGAGCCTCATGCAAATTATATATAGTGGAACGAAAAGAGTTACACTGTGTAAACAGTCCATGCAAACCTCAACTGGTTCACAGAGGCACAAATTATGCTTTAAATCCTTTCTTTTATGATGGTGTGGGCGATCTGTTAGGCATATCAGAGGGTAGTGCTAAGCATTTATTGTACACACAAAGGCAGTAAGTGAGAGACACACTCAATAAAGAAATTCAACCTCAATTTATAAAAATGACACTTATTTGTATATAAATGTAGATACCAAGATCATCGAAATCGGGTAAGTACTTTTCGAGATATGAATTTTTAGATGTTTAAAAAGTTGCCAGTGCCATTTCTTGAGCATTAATGTTATCCTATGGGGAAAAACATGTATTGCATTTGGGCACTTGCCAGCGACTTACAGGACCTTTCTCCTGGAGTTAAGGCGAGTATGGGGCAAGGTCCAAGGCCACACCAGCAGGTCACCTGGTGCAGAGGATTATTTTGGCGTCAGGTGCCTAGTTCACTTCAATGGCGAACGGTCCGGTCAGAAAGAGGCTGCATGCTCGGATCAGGGGGGGTGGGGCAGTGCAGGTGAACCCCTAGGCCCTAGGGGTTCACCTGCACTGCCCCCCCCCGCCCCCCAGTCCGAGCATGCAGCCTCTTTCTGACCGGACCGTTCGCCATTGAAGTGAACAAGGCACCTGACGCCAAAATACTCCTCTGCGTGTATGCCGAATCTGGTAGCTCAGTGGACGAAGGCGTCCTCTGCAGGGACCTGTGTTCAACCGCATGGTCACAGTTTTTTTTGTTGCTCTAGACCCGCCCCCTCCCCCACTGAACCCGCCCCCACCGGTGCGGCATTCGGACACACACCACACTGTAAATTTGGCCCCCGAGAGAAAGTTTTTGAGTACTGATGCTCTAGGTCAATTTTATGCCCACAGGAAGTGGTCATATTGAGGATGTAGTCACCCTGAAGGTAGGCGGACCATTGGCGACTACATAACTCTCCCTGTAATGCCCTAAAGAAGCAAGGTCCGGTTCACCGTCCTGCCACATACCAGGACTACCGACACTGCAGCTGCCCAAGAAGAGGGCGCCGTGCTCCTACAGGTCAGATCTGTCCTCCCTCCAAGTGTGGGGACGCCAGGACTGACTGGAGCCGTACAACAGCAATACCAGGGGTAATGACCCCTTGCAGCAACCGAGGCTTGTGTCCAACCCAGACACTAGCGCTGAGGAAAACTAACTTGCACGTCGAGGGACAGTGAGACCCTCATCAAGAGTGGCTTAGCTGACTTGTTTGTACCTCTTCTGCAGAAACAAAACAAAGTGAAAGCCTCCAACCGTTGCTACCCGACACCTTAAACTAATTCTGCATTGGCACCCCAGGTCGAGTCTGAGGGAGGTGACGGTGCCAACGAGGTCCTGAGACCCCTAGGGCCTAGGGGCTCACTTCTTGAGATGCTTGGGCATGTTTCATCACACCGTTGGCCCAGTTCTCATTGGGCTGTTGGGTCCATTGGAGTTTTTTGACATCTGGGCCGTGCTGCAGGAGACACTCGTGGATGAGGGGACCTGCACAAAGAGGCATTGGGGGCGACTGGGAGTCCAGTTTAGGCAAACCCAAGGATGGGCTCAGCCTTTGAGGGTCTCAGGACCTCGTTGGCACCGTCACCTCCCTCAGACTCGACCTGGGGCGCAGGTGCAGAATTAGTTTGAGGTGTCCGGTGGCAGCGGTTGGAGGCTTTCACTTTGTTTTGTTTCTGCAGAAGAGGTACAAACAAGTCATCTAAGCCACTCTTGATGAGGGTCTCACTGTCCCTCGACGTGCGGGTTAGTTTTCCTCAGCGCTGGTGTCTGGGTTGGACACAAGCCTCGGTTGCTGCAAGGGGTCAGTACCCCTGGTATTGGTGTTGTACGGCTCCAGTCGGTCCTGGCGTCCCCACATTTGGAGGGAGGACAGATCTGACCTGTAGGAGCACTGCACCCTCTTCTTGGGCAGCTGCAGTGTCGGTAATCCTGGTATGTGGCAGGACGGTGAACCGGACCTTGCTTCTTTAGGGCATTACAGGGAGAGTTATGTAGTCGCCAATGGTCCGCCTACCTTCAGGGTGACTACACCCTCAACATGACCACTTTCTGTGGGCATAAAATTGACCTAGAGCTTGGGTACTAACACACTTTCTCTCGGGGGCCAAATTTACAGTGTGGTTTGTGTCCGAAGGCCGCACCGGTGGGGGCGGGGTCAGTGGGGGAGGGGGCAGGGCTAGAGCAACAAAAAAAACTGTGAACATGCGGTTGAACACAGGTCCCTGCAGAGGACGCCTTCGTACACTGAGCCACCAGATCTGGCATACACGCATCTCTCTCTCTTTCTCTCTCTCTCTCTCTCTCCCTCCCTCTATCTCTCTCTCTCTCCCTGTCTCCCTCTGTCTCACTCACTCTGACTGTCTCACTCCCTCTCCCTCTTCCGGTTTCCCTCTCTCTCCTTCTGTCTCCCTCTGTGTCCCCCTCTGTCTGTCTCCATCCCTCTCCCTTTCTCCGTCTCCCTCCTGCTCCTTTTCTGTCTCCCTCCCTCTCCCTTTCTGTCTCCCTCCTTCCCCCTTTTTCTGTCTCCCTCTGTCTGTCTCCCTCTCCCTTTTTCTGTCTGTCTCCCTCTCCCTTTTTCTGTCTGTTTCCATCCCTTTGTCTGTCTCCCTTTTTCTGTCTGTCTCCCTCCCTCTGTCTGTCTCCCTCCCTCTGTCTGTCTCCCTCCCTCTGTCTGTCTCTCACTCCCCGTCTGTCTCCCTCTTTCTGTCTCCCTCTTCCTGTCTCCCTCCCTCCGTCCCCCTCCTCCCTCTGTCTGTCTCCCCCCCTCCCTCTGTCTCCCTCTCCCTCCCCCTCCCTTTGTCTCCATCTGGCTGTCTCCCTCCTCCCTCTGTCTCCCTGTCTCCCTCTGTCTGTCTCCCTCGCTCTGTCTCCCTCCTCCGTTTGTCTGTCTCCCTCACTCCCCCTGTCTCCCTCTCCCTCCATCTGTCTGTCTCCCTCCTCCATCTGTCTCCCTCCTCCCTCTGTCTCCCTCTGTCTGTCTCCTTTCCTCTGTCTGTCTCCTTTCCTCTGTCTGACTCCTTCCCTGTCTGTCTCCTTCCCTCTGTCTGTCTCCTTCCCTGTCTGTCTCCTTCCCTCTGTCTGTCTCCTTCCCTCTGTCTGTCTCTCTCCCTCTGTCTGCCTCCTTCCTCTATCTGTCTCCCTCTCTCTGTCCCCCTCCTCCCTCTGTGTGTCTACCTCCCTCCCTCCCTCTGTCTCCCTCTCCATCCCTCCCTCCCTCTATCTCCCTCCATCTGTCTGTATCCCTGTCTGTATCCCTCTGTCTGTCTCCGTCCCACTCCCTTTCTCTATCTCCCTCCCTCTGATCTCTCCTCCCTCTGCCTGTCTCCCTCTGTCTCCCGCTCTCTGTCTCCCTCCCTCTATCTCCCTCCTCCCTCTGTCTCCCTCTCTCCGCCTCCCTCCTCCCTCTGTCCGTATCCCTCCATACCTCTCCCTCTGTCTCCATCTGTCTGTCTCCCTCCTCCCTCCGTCTCCCTCTGTCTGTATCCCTCCTCCCTCTGTCTGTCTCCCTCCTCCCTCTGTCGGTCTACCTCCCTCCCTGTCTGCCTCTCCCTCCCTCTGTCTCTCTCCCTCTATCTCCCTTCCTCTGGTTCCTCCCTCTGTCTCCCTCCTCCCTCTGTTTGTCTCCCTGTCTCTGTCTCCCTCGGTCTGTCTCCCCCTGACTCCGTCCCTCTCCCTTTCTGTCTCTCTCCCTCTCCCTCCTTCTGTCTCCCTCTCTCTGTCTCCCTCGCCCTTCCTCGGTCTCCCATCCTCTATCTCTCTCATCCCTCTGTCCGTCTCCCTCTCTCTGTCTCCCTTTCTCTGTCTCCCTCTCGCTGTATCCCTCTCCCTCCCTTTCCCTCCCTCCCTCTCCCTCTGTCTTCCCCCCTTTCCCTCCCTCCCTCTGTCTCCCTCTCCCTTGCTCTCTCTCCCTCTGCTCCCTCCCTCTACCTCCCTCTGTCACCGTCTGTCATCTCACCCTGCCTGTGTGTGCCCGGGCTGAGACAGCTTCCCGGGCACACACACACACAGCCGCTTCCGAGCACTTCACAGGTCTTTAAAAGACCATTTGCATGTTAATGAGGCTTTGTTGTATTTCACCTCTTCTTAGGCCCTTGCATCTCCACTCTAACTATGGCTGCGATCGTCGGGCCCCCACAGATCAGCAGAGTCTCTCAGAGTTGCGCTGCTGCAACCGGCAGTGTTTGCAGACTCTTCATATGTTTTTTTTAAAACACGGGTACAATGTCTGCAAGGTCCGCGGGCCGCCAAGGAAGGCTTGCTAGGCCGCTGGCGGCCCGCGGGCCGTACTAGGAGTACCTGTGACCTAGAGGAACAAATTCCACCAAAACCCAAGATAGTGGAATTTTCCTAGTCGTGTTCTCCTTAGGTAGCCAACCTTAAGGGTGAGACTAGCCAGAGGGCTAACACACATCCAGACTAGCTAATATTCCTCCCACCTGCCATGGTGTTAAGTGGGCCCTGGTCAGAGGGTGACATTTCCGCTGTCTGGGGGAAGCCAGGGTGACATATAAAAGGTGGCGGCGGCCTATGGAGTCTCCTGTCTTGATATAATAATAATAATAATAATAATAATAATAATAATAAAGAGCTTATAAAGCGCACAGTAACGCCATCCCGGCGTGTCCCCGCGCTGAGAAGCTACTAACAACCACCATTATAGAGCCCCTAGCCCTACAAAGTGTAGAGTAAAGTTTTGAGCCTAGCCTTAAACACCGTTTCACTACTCTCCAATCTCAGGGCAGGAGGAAGTTTGTTCCAGGGCTGAGCTGCTTGGAGCGAAAAAGATCGTCCGCCCATTCTGGCCTTCCTTACCCTTGGGACTGTCAACAGCCCGGTGCCCTCCAACCGGAGGGCCCTTGGCGGTTCGTACCGGCTGACTAAGTCCCTAAGATAGGCGGGCGACCTGCCCCAGACGATACGGTGACAGAAGAGGAGGCATTTGAACAGCACGCGTTTCTTCACTGGCAACCAGTGAAGCGCATTCAATGCCTGCTGGGAATTAGCTCTCCTGGGTCTCCTTAACACCAGTCTGGCGGCGGAATTCTGGATGACTTGCAGGCGGCCAAGACTGCCCTCATTGGACCCAAGGGACAGAATGTTTCCATAGTCCAACCGAGAGGTCACCAATGCCTGCGTCAGCGTCCTTCTGGCCGCTAGAGGTAGCAGGTCTAAAGTTTTGTTTAGGGTCTTCAGTACCCCAAAACACTTGCCCACAAGACGCCTTATATGGCCTTCACAGGAGAGGGTGGGGTTAATCCATATTCCCAGATTCTTAGCCTCCTCACAAGGTGTGGGAGTAGGGCCAAGGCACGAAGGCCACCACTCGGCTGACCAGCTTTTACTCTTTCCCCCCACTACCAGAACCTCTGTCTTGGAGCCGTTGAGCTTTAGGCAGTGGGAGTCCATCCACTCAGCTAGCGCCTGCATACAGGACTTAAAGTTGGTGGAGGCATTGGTGATGTTCTGCGATAGAGAGATCAGCAACTGGGTGTCGTCGGCATAAGATACCAATTCCACCCCGAAAGCCTGTACCACCTTCGCCAGGGAGGCCATGTACAGATTAAAAAGAGTTGGGCTCAAAGCTGAGTCCTGAGGCACTCCCTGGTCTAGTGGCATCTCTACCGATCGACATGCCCCTTGTTGTACCTGGAAGCATCTTCCTGTGAGAAACGACTGCAGCCAGTACAGCGCGGGACCAGCGACCCCAGCCTCACTAAGACACTGTAGCAGGATGGAATGAGCTACAGTGTCAAAAGCTGCGCTGAGGTCGAGCATGATCAGGGCCATTGTATGTCCTGCATCCGCTCCTGCTCTTAAAGTCTCAGTGGCACGTAGAAGAGCTGTCTCCGTCGAGAAGCCCGCTCTAAATCCTGATTGGGAGGGATGAAATAGGTTCCCTCTCTCCAAGTGCTCAGTGAGCTGAGCATTGACCACCTTCTCAGCCACTTTCGCCACATACGGCAGTAATGAGATGGGTCTGAGGTTTTCCAACACCTCGATGCTTACATTTGATTTTTTCTTTTTGGGAGTACTATAGCCTTCTTCCACTCCTCTGGAACTCGTTGAGTGGAGAAAGAGGTCTGTAAGACATGTCTTATGTGTGGTTCCAGTCCAGCAAGACCCTCCGCAATGACCCAAGGAGGGGCCGGGTCATTGGGGGAACCAGACTTCACGCTCCGACAGATCTTTATTAGCCTATCAGCGGAAGGGACCTCGAAGGTTTGCAGAGAAGAGTCAAGAGCCATAGGCGCACCAACGGCTCTAAAGTCTATGCCCCTTCCCGGCTGTTGAGAGAAGGAGGCATAAATGGCTTTGACTTTATTTGAAAAAAAGTTAGCGACTCTGTTGCATCCCTCCATGGTGGCACTTACAGGGATATTTGAGCTGGAAACTAGCGATATTTCCTTGTAAATTTTAAACAATTCGCGTGAGGAGCTCTCGGCTGCCTCAATGCGTGTCTGGAAATATTTAGCTTTTGCTCTGCGTACCGCATACTGATAGCTTCTATGTGCTAAGCTATAGCTGTTTTTTCCCTGTTCGCTAGGGTTCCTTCTCCAGCTCCTTTCAAGTTTTTTACAGTTAGACTTGGTTTGCTGGAGTTCCTGAGTGAACCAAGGGGCAGTACGTTGTCTACCTTCCTTGGCTTTACCCTTACTCAGGGGTGCTAGCTCGTCCAAGGTGGCAGCCACAAGCTGATTGAATTCCTTATTGGCCTGGTCACTATCAGTGGCAAGCGGTGGTTGCGCTTTATGAATGGCTCGAACAAAGTTCTCTTGAGAATATTGTCTCCATTTACGTCTCATAACATTGCTAGGCCCAGTCTTAGTGGACTTATGTAGCTGGTACGAGAAATGGAAAGGGACCAAGAAATGGTCGGTCCAAGGGAGCTGAAGGGGGGTGAGTGCCTTTATCATATCCCAACTGGCGAACAAAGGGTCCAAACAATGACTTACTAGCCAGCCTGCTTGGAGGAGGTAATAACATCTCTTGCCACAGCAGGCTTTTGTTTCTGACTGCAGTGAGCGTGGGCTCTCACCTCCGGAAACCAGAAACGATTCTGTGGTTGGACATGACCAGTAAGCCAATACACTAGAGGTCTGTAGGTTTTCAGGGGGTACCTCTAAGGTGCCCTCTGGGTGCATGAATTAATAGATTCATCAATGGAATCTGTGTAGGTGTATTATTATGAGGTGTTTGATAGCCATTATGTAGCTGGAAAACTCTTTTTGATCAGTGCCCAGTAAATACCTTATATGGCTTCTCTCTTCACTTGAAATGTCAGTAATAGAACTGGCCAGCACAGGGGCATTTATACTCATGCAGATATGTCCTCATTTGTAAAATACTGCAACCTGCCTTTGGTCTGTAAGGCCTACTGTAAAGGTGGTTATAAATATTACACACGGTGTTAGAGGACATGACACACAGGGTGAGTGTTGTGTTTTCACTTTTTAGAGCACCTTGTTACTGAGCCTGCAGTGGCAGTCTGCAGGAGTTTGGCGCTGGGTCCCATAGAGTGGCACAAGATATGCTGCAGCTCTTAGGGACCCTCTTTAGTACCTATGCCCTAGGTACCAGCGGTACGACTTACTATGGACTTACAGAGGTGCTGAAGGTCTGGCCAACTGGGGATCAATTGGCCATTTTTATTGTTTTGGGCAAAGAACATTGGCACTGGGAACTTGGCTAGCAGGAACCCAGTGCACTCCAGTCAAAGTTGCATCAAATACCAGACAAAAAGTGAGGGGGGGGGGGGGGGGGGGGGGTGGAACTACTGCAACAAAAATCCAGTTTCCTGCATCAAACTTTACCGTAAACTGCATATCTGGAGAAATCTGCAGGGGAACCTAATAAATCTGCACAGATTATTGTTTACTAATCTTAAGGCACGAGATGCTGCACAATACACTATTTCATATCCCCTGCTGGAAAGAATTCCAGCAGGGGATGAAGGTTACAGGCCTTTTATTCAGTATGAAACCTAGCATTGCATATGGATTCAAAAATTTCTTTTCATTTCTTTCAGCTTACAAAGATACACTCCTTAGCATATTATGCCTCCTAAAAAGAAAGTACAGGAATTACACCTATAGAGGACCTCAGCTACGATCTACATCACACAAGAAAGGCTATGCAGCATTTGCCAGTGTATTTGGCAACAAAGCCCACAAATAAAATTTGCACCCTCATGACGTTTGCAGAGTTTACAGGCAAACTTGAGTACAAGTGATGTACTACAACTCTGCACAACCCGGGTGTCAACTAAATCACCCTGGTGCCAACAAAGTTATCATTTATTGAAGAGTTTTCTTGCAATATCTCTGCGATCTATAGTGCTCTGATCTTTTCCAAATATTGATGAATGACTCGTCTGAAGAAGATCTGAAGATTATAGGGATATTCTAATTCACAAACTTGTGGGCAAGAAACATACAGCCCTGGGATTGCGCCAAACATATCCTGGCATTAAAGGGCTATGCCAGTGTCTTCCAAGATAATTTTCCTCAGCCTATTGTTGCAAAAGTAGTTTGAATGCTAAGGAACAGTGGCTTCTGTGTTAGAAACACCAGACAAAACAATTGTGTTGAGAAAAAGAAACATGAATGAATAAGAAGCAAATATGATTCACTCCATAACAAAAGTATATCAATGTAATAGAGAGAAGACCATGACCAAACATCTCATATAAAACTGAGCCAAAAATTATGTTAAAAAGAGCCTGGTGATCATATGGCGTACACTTAGTAAATAAATATGGGTATGGTGTAAAGAAACACAAAAAGTCGTCACAATGGCTACAGTGTACAACATTCAAGGGATTCACATGAAAATGTTAATTTCATTAAATGTTCTAAATTTCATGGTTTCTAATTATGTACAAGGTAGGAATCTACATGCATGGTCTGTGTTATAGGTAGTCAAGTTAAGAGGGAGGGCAGGAAACACATTCTATTCTATTCTATTCTGGATTTGGTGAAGTGCAACAGCTTCCCCAGCAATGGGGCGTCCCGGCGCTGAGAGACAAACACACTCCTTACAGGACGGGGAGGGGGAGGGGAGTTAAAAATGCACTAGGGAGGAGGGAAAAGGAAGGTCTTGATTGTCTTGCGAAAGACAGAGAGACATTCGATGGAGCGTATGCTGAGAGGAAGATCGTTCCATATTTTGGGACCGAGAACCCTAAAGGATCGGCCTCCAGTACGACAGAGCTTAGTTCTGGGTACTTCCAAAAGAAGTTGGCTAGAGGAGCGTAATTCACGGCCAGGAACATAGGGGCAGGCCAGGTTTCGCAGCAAAGGGGGGTTTCCCTGTTTGACGATTTTAAAGATCGTGATGAGCGCTTTAAATTTAACTCTGTGTTCCACAGGCAGCCAGTGGAGTTTGCGGATGGTGGCTCTGGCTGAGCATCTGCGTGGGAGACCGACCAGCGTTCTCGCCGCCGCATTCTGGATGCGTTGGAACCTAGCCGTTTCTGCTTTGTTTGCTCCTAGTAGAAGGATGTTCACATAGTCTTGGCGTGACAAGATGGTTGCCTGGACAATCAGCTGGGGAACCTTAGAGTCAAAGAATCCGAGTATAGGCCTAAGATTCCTTAGGAGACCTATACAGGTTGCAGCCACCTTTTTGGTGTGTGTCTGGAAGCTAAGGTTAGCATCCATCCAAACACCCAAGTTTTTTACACAGTTTTTAGGGAGTGGGGTGGTACCAAGGGATGACGGCCACCAGTGCTCGTTCCATAGGCTGGTGTTTCTGCCAAGGAGGAGCACCTCAGTTTTACCGGCATTAAGTTGGAGGTAGTTATCCGTCATCCATTGTGCCACTGCTGCCATGCCATCTCTGAACTTGGATGCCGCGATGGACGGGCTTTCAGTGAGGGTGACGACCAACTGGGTGTCGTCAGCGTACGATACCAGCGTGAGCCCCCACTCTTTAGCCACAGTCGCAAGCGGCTGGACATATAGGTTGAAGAGGGACGGGCTCAACGCTGAGCCCTGGGGGACTCCTTGTGCTATCGGATGGGATTTTGAGAGAAATGGGGGGGCTGAAACCCTGAAGGATCTGTCCTTAAGAAAGGAGTGGAACCAGGCTAGGGCAAGGCCAGACACACCGGCCGTCTCCAGACGTTTCAGAAGAATGTCATGAGATACCGTGTCAAAGGCTGCGCTGAGATCTAAAAGAATCAGCGCAGCACTTTGACCGGAGTCTAAAATCGTCCAGAGATGTTCGGTGGTGGCCACTAGGGCAGATTCGGTGCTGTGGCCCGCTCTAAAGCCATTTTGAGAGGGGTCCAGGGTTCCATTGAGGTCCACATGTTTAGAGAGAATGCCATTGACGTGGGCTTCTGCTATTTTAGATATCCAGGGGAGGAGGGATATTGGCCGGAAACTTTCTGGCTTCGAAGGGTCCAGGGTGGGTTTTTTAATTATTGGTGATACCCAAGCTTGCTTCCAAGCTATGGGTACAGAGGCAGAACTGAAGGAAAGATTGAGAATATCCATCATAGGGGGTAGGAAAAAATCATACATAGGTATCTACACATCAACATCTAGCCTTAGAGAACTAGTTACTTTCCTTCAGTAATGTCTTATCTGACAGAGACTTCTAGCGCAGGTTCCTTACCTTTGAATAGATGCCCAAAGAATACTTCTCTAGAGGTGGCTCTGTGAGACCTATTTTAGACTACAATGTTCTGTAGGGCCGAAAGGGCAAAATGCCCAATCCTACGGCCCGACAGTCCAGGCAGTAGTGTTTGGTAAAGTTGCAGAGATGCCCACGTTGTTGGCTGGCAGATGTCCAGGACCTGAACTTTGCATGCTAGTGCAGTGGTCGCAGCTTTAGCTCTGGTGGAATGAGCACATAATTTAGGAAAAACGAACATGTAGCACCGGGTTTTGTGCATATTTCACAAGGACAAATTTAGACGTTGTACAAATAAACTAATTGACACTATATATGTTCCTGATATATTCCACTGTTTTATTATTATGACAATGTTGTATTCAAATATTATTTCATCTTTTTATCTTTTTTTTATATACCCTTTTTTACACATATAAAATGAGTGACTGTTCGTGCAACATTGATTGTGTGAACAAATGGTACAAAACAAAATACAAAGATTATATACAACAATTCATCGAATACAGAACCAAAATCCCATTCAACACGTCTTCCAACTGGTCACTAATGTGACATTAATGACCAGTTGGAAGACGCCCCGTATATGTTCAAGATCACAATACAATAAGATATACCAGTACACGGATAATAATTGAAAATATAGAGACTCAGAAGAATTCATTACATAAATCATGACGCGTATCTTGGTACAAGCGGGCAAAGAACATCTTCCTCAGTACCTTACCTAATCCATTTAATCTTTAACCGTAAGGATATATAGAGAAGTTTCTCAAATTTTTCCTCCACGTACCCGTCCTCCGGGAGCAACACACATGAAAGACTGCGAGAAACATAAATTCGACAATATCCAAGCTAATCTATTCGGACTCTATTACAGTAACCGTTATTGTGAAAGAAGGAATATGCTACTTACCAGTATGCATCTGTTCTTGGCATGTAGGGCTGCTGACATTCATATCTGTGCATAGATCGCCGCCTAGTGTTGGGTCCGGATGATTGCACATTGTTGTCCTGGAAGAATCTTCGAAGTATCACGAGATAGGTGGCTCCTCCCCTGGACTACAGTACGCATGGGCATCCTCTCCATCCTCAGATTGTTTTTCGCCATTGTGGCAGAGATGGAGTGTAATACAGAAAGTGATGACCATGCCTGAAAATGATTCTGAGAGCTACAGCTGCGACAGGCACCGGGGAGGAGGGTGGGCGATATGAATGTCAGCAGCCCTACATGCCAAGAACAGATGCATACTGGTAAGTAGCATATTCCGTTCGAGGCATGTGGGCTGCTGAATTCATATCTGTGCATAGAATAAATAGCAGTTACCTCCTTACCGGCGGGTGCCCGTGCCAGCTGCAGCAGTCTGAAAGAGAGTCCTGAGAACAGCCTGTCCCACAGCAGCTTGCTGTTTGGAGTGTACATCTACACAGTAGTGTTTGGTAAATGTATGTATGGTGGACCATGTGGCTGCTCTACATATATCTTCTAGAGGAATGTTACCCAGGAAAGCCATGGAAGCCCCTAACTTGCGTGTGGAATGCGCTCTAGGGGGAACTGTTAATGTGCGCTTAGCCTTCTAATAACAGATCTGGATGCATTTAACAATCCACCTGGCTATACCTGACTTGGAGATGGGGTTGCCCTTATGTTGTGGAGAGAAGGCAACGAACAGTTGTTTAGTTTTTCGAAAGTCTTTTGTCTTGTCGATGTAATACAGGAGAACCTTTTTGACATCTAAGGTGTGCAGTGCTCTGTCTGCCACTGAGTCAGGGTTAGGAAAGAAAACCGGCAGTTCTATGTTTTGGTTAAGGTGGAACTGCGAAACCACCTTTGGCATAAATTTAGGGTTGGTGCGAAGCACCACCCTATTTGCATGAATCTGCAGGTAGGGTTCTTGAATTGTGAGGGCTTGTAGCTCACTGACCCTCCGCAGCGATGTAATAGCTATTAGGAAGGCCACCTTCCAGGTAAGAAACTGTATTTCACAGGAATGGAGTGGCTCAAAGGGTGGCCCCATGAGTCTGGTGAGAACGATATTTAGGTTCCAGACTGGTGAAGGAGGGTGTCTGGGAGGGATTACTCTCTTAAGTCCTTCCAAAAAGGCTTTAATGGCAGGCACCCTGAAAACGGAAAGGTGCTGCCTGTTTTGAAGGCAAGCGGCTATGGCCGCCAAATGTATCCTGATTGAACTGTATGCCAGGTTGCATTGGTACAGATGCAATAAGTAACATATTATGTTTTGCGTAGATGCGTCCAACGGATTAATGCCATTGTTGGAGCAGTAAGTAACAAACCGCTTCCATTTGGCTGCATAGCAGGCCCTGGTAGTGGGACGTCTTGCCTTCTTGATGATGTTCATACACTCAGGAGGCAAGTTCAGGTATCCAAACTCTATGACCTCAGGAGCCAAATCGCAAGGTTCAACTGTTGGGGATCTGGGTGCTGAATGTCGCCATGGCTCTGAGTGAGGAGGCTGGGAGTGAGGCGCAGCCGTTGGTGAGGCACCACTGAAAGTTCCAGGAACGTGGTGTACCAAGCTTGCCGTGCCCACGTTGGAGCAACCAGGATGAGCGTCATGGAGTGCTGTCGTTGTTTGCGCGCCACCAGAGGTATGATGGGGGCTGGCGGAAAAGCATATGCAAATCTGCCTGACCAGTTCATCCATATCGCATTGCCCTGAGACTGCGGGTGTGGGAACCTGGCGGCGAAGGTTGGGCATTTTGCGTTCTCGCTTGTGGGGAAGAGGTCGATGTCTGGATGACCCCACTGCTGGAAGTATGGATGGAGTACTGACCAGTGGATCTCCCACTCGTGCATCTGATGACTGTGCCTGCTGAGCAGGTCCGCCATCTGGTTGTCGACACCCGGGAGATGCTCCGCCATGAGGAAGATGTTCCTCTGAATGGCCCACTTCCACATGCTCTGGGCCAGGTGAGACAGCTGCGGGGAGTGCGTGCCTCCCTGCTTCTGGATGTAATACATGGCGGTCATGTTGTCCGTCCGGACCAATACGACCTTGTTGCACAGGTGAAACTTGAATGCCTTCAGTGCCATGAAGAATGCGATCAACTCCAACACATTGATATGCATCTTCTGCTGTTGTGACGTCCAGAGTCCCTGCACCGTGAAATGGAGAACATGCGCTCCCCAGCCCTGGAGAGAAGCGTCCGTCGTTAGCACAATCTGTGGAACAGGCTCTTGGAACGGTCGTCCCCTGCAAAAGGTTTTGTGGATTCCACCAATGCAGAGAGTTGTAAGCACGACCGGTCACCAACACTAGGTCTTTCAGATGGCCATGAGCCTGGTTCCACTGTCTGGCTAAGCATTCTTGAAGGGGACGCATGTGCAGTCTCGCGTGCGGGACTATGAATATGCAGGATGCCATCATACCGATTAGTTGCATGAACACCTGCGCTGGGAGGGATCGCTGAGGTTTGAACCTCCAAATGAGCAGCTGCATGCTGTTGACCCTGGCAGAGTTCAGCTGCGCTGTGGCCGACTGAGTGTTTAGTGTTGCCCCTAGGTACTGTTCTTTGGGGAAAAAACAAGGGGAACTCAATAAATGGCCCGGGACCATGGGTGTCAAGTATTTTGAAGGAAACAAGTGGTCCTTAGCATATACGAATAAAAATGAGCAAAGATATATAGACCACAGTGGGCTGCAATATAGTACAAAAAATCCCTTGTCCAGCCGGACAGGGAATATTTATTTATTTGATAAGTTTTTCAATAAAGAAAATAGACAAGTAACCCAAACAATAAAGGTTACAGTAGGGCACAGTCCTGTGCCGTACGTGAGGAGGAAATAAAGAAGACAGTAAGTGAAAGAAATATCAGGCAAACAAAGTGAGCTAACAGGCCACTGACAAGAATTCAAATTAACAGTGTGTCCTGGAGTGAATCAGCCATACATTAATACATTAGATTCCTAAGTATGGGGCACTCTAAAAGGAGTTGACGTTTCGATCCCAAGCTCAGTTATAGGGGGATCATCTTCAGGACTTTCACAATCATAACTTTTGCCTGAATAAAACCTTTAACATATAACCGCCTGTTTGGAAAAATAAAAAGGAAAAAGACAAGAATGCAGTCAATAGTTTACAAAGCCATGTCCAGCATTAACTCTCCAATTACAGTATTCGGAATCGCGGTGAGGGGTGCAGCCACAGAGGCGTGCGCATTCCGTGCAGTTTGTGTGCAAAAACTTTTTTTGTGACCGTTTTTCTGTATCTCAGGGTGTTTCTTATATTTTGTGACCTGCACGTGAATGATAAGGTGAGGTCGTGGCGGTGGCGTGGTGGCCGTGGTGGAAATTAAACCGGAGTGAGTTGTGAGAATTCGGCAATCGATGGGAGTGTTGTTAGCGTCAGAGAGGTGCCTCAAGGGACCGGTATATATTTAGTAATGGAACGTACCAGACTTTTGTCTGTGACTGAGGTTTGTTCTTATTGGATGTCCTCAGTGATTGGGGTAGCGCCCGTCATCCTGTTGAAAATGGAGAACCTTGTTTTTATTTATAATATTACGGTGTTAGCTATTTAACAAAGGATGGGATATAATAATCCATTTACCATGTTGGAATTTCAATTATGAGGGCTTCAAACTTGTGCAGCGGAGATGAGGCTCACGTCTGGTATACCACAGTACCGTATGTAGATCTCGTTGGACTGTGGGGACAAGAATAAAACCACTAAGAGGGTGGTGTCTTTCCGAATTACATTCTGGGAAGAGCAATGATTCCGTTTGGACATTACCTTTGGATTAACACTTGGAATTATAATTGTTGTCCCGTGGAGGCATTTTTAAGGTTTAGCGCTGAGGGTCTTTCTATGAATTGGCTATGAAAAGACAGGCAGGTGATTAGTAAACAGTTTTAGGTTAAGGATGGCATATATTGCTCTCTCGTACATGGACAAGAGGGAGGTTATAAGGTAACCTGAATAGATGAAAAGCTGGAGGTTTATGGCATGCGATCTCGGAAAACAGGTCTCCGTTTTACAGGTTGGGCGTCTCAGTCTGAATCACTGTTGGTTCGAGGGGATAGTGGGTTGTGCACTAAAGGAGAGAAGGGTGAGGCATGATTTACTAGATGCTAAGAATTACGTGATTTTTGGCGGGAGCGTTAGAGTGAGGCATACTTAGCTGCGGTAATTTCTTCTGTTCACAATGGGGCGCAATCAATGGCACAGGTAACCTTCATTAGGGCCAGAAAATTAAAGGTCCGCTATAGTTTAAGAAAATGAAATAGATTTAGCGTTGTTCTTTTCAATGGGTATGGTACTCGTTCCTGGGGCATAGGAGAGCAAAGGCTTACCTAGAGGTTTTCGAGGCTGTCGATAAGCCGGTGGCGCGTTGTGGTATGCAGGATTGCTTCCGTGTTGGGAAGCAGGAGGCTGCTTATTGGGCAGTTAGGAAGTCACGTGTTTGTGGGATTTCAAAGTTACGTGTTGAAGGACTAACGAGGCCCTTGGTGGCTTCATGGTGCCGATTGGCCGCCATGTTGGAGTGGTTCATTTCTAATGCAATATTAGAATGGTTTGGCATGAATATTATATGCTTGTTCATAGGTGCAATTGCTTGTAAAGAACAGTGCTCGAGGTTGGGCCGTCTACTCAGTGATGGTGTTAGACCAGTGCATTGAAATGAAAAGATTGTGCAGCAAGGGGAGGGGGGGGTTCAGTAATTTGCTGAGATAATAATGAATTGAGTGTTAGGAACACCTTCAGTGACATTTTAAATTCTTAAGAAACAATTAGCAATTAAAACACATTGCAAACCATAAATGGGGTACAACACGATCAGAATACGAATAAGAGCTTCCATGGTGTTTGCAAATTATGTTTAGGTCCCAGTTCATATTCCACCATTTTGCATGGGGAAAAGAGTCAATTCAATGTTTGTCCTGCCTTAGGACTACAGAAGGGTGGTCCAATCCTCATTCCTGTTTAAACCGGCGTGGATAGTGTCAAATTGGATGATGCTCTTTAGTTCTTCACGGTTGAGAAGTTGGGCCAGGTTGCCACCTCTCTGTGGAAGTTTGACTGTCTTTAGGATTATCCATTTGATGTCATCCGCGGAGTGTCTCAGTTCGGCAAAATGATCGACAAGTGGTGCATTCTGTGTTCGACATCTGATACGACTTCGATGTTGGCATATGCGGGTCTTCGCTTTCTGGGTGGTCTGACCAACATACATTTTTGGGCAAGGACACAAGATTGCATAGATGACATTATGGCTATTGCAATTGGTAAAACTTTTCAGTGATACTGTCACATCATTATGACTGAAATTTCTGGATTCAATCGTGAACTCACAGACCGTGCAGCATCCACACTTAACGTGCCCTAGAATTGGTGGAAGACCCCAGTTTGATTCAATTGTAGTAATGCTCGCGGGGGAAGGAAGGGCAGCTCTGACCAAATGGTCCTTTAAGTTTTTACTTTTCTTAAAGGCAAAGACAGGCCTCTCTAGGTGTATTGGACCTGCGTTTAGTGTGGGCCAGTGTTTAAGTATGGATTTTCGGATTTTGTTGGATATGGGGGAGAAGGTAGTTACACAGGCTATTCTTTCAGTCTTGTCTCTTGTTTTAGGTGTTAGTAGGGCTTCTCGAGGACAGTACCAGGCCCTTTTAGAGGCCGTTTTAATCAGTCTTCTTGGATAACCTCGTGCTTGTAGTTTGTTGGTGAGGGTACCAGCTTCCCTAAAGTAATCAGCTTTTAATGAACAATTCCTCCCGATTCTCAGGAATTGGGAGTATGGTAAAGAATCTTTCAAAGCTTTAGGATGATTGCTGTCATAACTAAGGAGGGTGTTGCGTTCCGTGGGTTTCCTATAAAGGAGAGTTAATAATTCGCTATCTTGATGGAAAATAGTAAGATCTAGGAAAGCTATTTGCTGTTTATCATAAATAAGAGTAAAGTTAAGATCAGCACAATTGTTGTTCAGCCAATGGTTGAATGAGTGCAGTGTCGGGATATCGAGATTCCAAATGAGGAAAATGTCGTCGATGTAGCGACGCCATAAAACAATACCTTCATGGAAAGGGTTACTCTCTTCTAAGATGACTCCGGTTTCTAGGGCATCCATGAACAGGATTGCCAAGTTGGGGGCAAAAATAGCCCCCATGGAAGTCCCCTTTATTTGCTGGTAGTATATGTTATCAAACAAGAAGTAATTTTTAGTGAGGCACAATTCCAGGAGCTGGAGAATAAAGATAGTGGGGACCCTGTGGGGACGTGGTCGCGAATCTAAGATTCTCTGAATGACCAGAAGAGCCGCTGTCTGGGGAATATTAGTATAAAGCGACTCTACGTCCATTGTGCAAAGGGTGTGAACTGAAGGCTCAAAAGGGAAATGTTCTCTAGATTGATCATCTCCATGCTATCTCTCACATAGCAGGTTGTGGATGGTACAAATTCCTTAATGAAGAAATCTACGTATACTCCCAAGGGCTCAAGAATAGAGCCACAGGCAGAGACTATTGGTCTGCCAGGGGGGGTGTCAATGTTTTTATGGACCTTGGGGAGAGTGTAGATTACTGGCTGGCGTGGGCTTTTGACGTTGAGGAATAGGTGTTCCTTTTTACTCAAGAAGCCCTCAGAGACAGCATTTGTTGTAAGTTTTAATATAGTCTCTCGGATGCTTTTGGTTGGGTTGCCAGGTAGTCTTTGATAGTGGTCAGTATTCCCCAATTGGCGTTTGATTTCTGTTTTGTAAGAGTCAATGTCCTGAAGGACAATTCCTCCGCCTTTATCGGCACTTTTTATCACCAGTCCTGAATTGTTTTTAAGAGAATTTATAGCATCTTTTTCAGCTCTCGAGATGATGTAGGGCACATAAAGTTTTTTCTTTTCTAGAGCGCAGAGGTCTTTGTGTACCAGTTTTTCGAAGGTTCTCACCTCTGATGGTACCATACTGGCAGATGGAAGGAATGTGGAAGCTGGTCGAAATGAGGTATTGGCATTATTTATGGTGGAAGGGTGAAGTTGAAAGAAGGCTTTCAGACGAATTAATCTGAAGAATCTGAGTAATTCTGTTTGTAACTCCATGAAATTTGGGCGAATGGTAGGAACAAACGACAGGCCTTTTTTCAAAATGGCTATTTCAGGGTCCTGTAGTAGATGTTGGGATAGATTGAAAATGGGTATTAATTCAGAAGACGTATTGGAGGGGGCAGTGGTGGGGGAGGTGGGGGGGAGGGGAGGGGGGGGATGGAGGGGATTTAGCAAGGGTGCAATTGTATCAGGGTGATTCATCACTGATAAAAGTTGTTCCGGGTCTTGCGTTCTCCTGGGGCATTGAACCATCGTTGTGGTTTTTTTACGCGCCCCCTTTGGGGGGTGCCTGATTGGCCCCTGCCTAAAAAATTAGACTGGGCCCCTCCTCCTCGTCTCTGATTGCTGGCTCCTTCACCTGGATCGGAACTATCAGAAGATTCTTCTGAAGTATCTGAGAAGCCCACTATATGTTGACGTCTATTATATCTGCCCCAGGGTCTGCTGTTGGGGTTGAACTGTGGCCTGTTGGTGTAAAAGTCTTTTTGGAGGTAGGGGTAGGTGTTTTCAACGTTATCGTTTTTGATATCTTTTTTGATTTTATTGGATTTTTTGTTTTGTTCGATTCGGTGAAATTCAGCTACCGTTTTTTCTACCTGATCCAATCTGAATCACTGATTTGTTTTAATCGATCATTGATTTCTGTTTCCAGTGATTTCAAAGTTTCGCTGACTATATCAATGCCCAGTGCCAACCAGTGTCTGGAGCATGTGGTTCCTATGTAGCTGAAATTGGAGATGTATTTGGGGTTATCCGTGAAGATGCCAGGAATATTCCGGACTTGCAGTCCAACTGGAATAACGTCAGCCTTTAAATAATCTGTCAACATCAACAACATAAGCTGTAGTCTGACCTGTTTCTTTTTGAGCTTCTCTAATTGTTCAGGTAATGAAGAGTTGGTAATTGTTGGTACATCGGGTGTGTCAGACAGTAGAGAGGGACCTGAGCATAATTGCTTGAGTTATTCTGCAGTGTATAGGGGAGCATGGGCTGACATTACTTTTTAGAAATAGAAAGTATACAGTTGAGGGAAGAAAAATACAAATAATAAGGGTACAATGGCACTAGAATGGCCGACCCCGTGAAAATGGGGAATAGGGATTTGAAGAAAACCCTGCAATCATGCGATTGCACTCAGTTCTTTGGGAAAAAAACAAGGGGAACCCAATAAAGGGCCCGGGACCATGGGTGTCAAGTATTTTGAAGGAAACAAGTGGTGCTTAGCATATACGAATAAAAATGAGCAAAGATATATTATATAGACCACAGTGGGCTGCTATATAGTACAAAAAAATCCCTTGTCCAGCCGGACAGGGAATATTTATTTATTTGATAAGTTTTTCAATAAAGAAATTTCTCCCACCAAACCACCCCCCCCCCCCCCCCTTATTGAAAAACTTATCAAATAAATAAATATTCCCTGTCCGGCTGGACAAGGGATTTTTGGTACTATATAGCAGCCCACTGTGGTCTATATAATATCTTTGCTCATTTTTATTCGTATATGCTAAGGACCACTTGTTTCCTTCAAAAAGCCCCTAGGTACTGTTGCACATGGGCTGGCTGCAGGTCAGACTTCGTGTAGTTGAGTGAGAGACTGTGTAGCAGGTGAATGATTCGCGACATATCGCGGCCGCACTGCTTGGCTGAACTGGCCTGAACCAGCCAGTCGTCCAGGTAGGGATACACGTGAACACCTTGCCAGCGAAGGTGCGCCGCCACAGTCGCTAAGCACTTGGTGAAGACCCTGGCAGCAGTAGTGACCCCGAGCGGCAGAACCTTGAACTGGTAATGCTGATTGTTGATAGTGAACCTGAGATATTTTTTGTGACTTGGGTGAATGGGAATGTGGAAATATGCATCCTTGAGGTCCAGGGTGGCTAGGAAGTCGCCCTGACGGAGCAGCGGCAGGACCTGTTGTAAGGTTAGCATGTGAAAGTGCTCTGAAAGGATGTATTGGTTGAGGGGTCTGAGGTCTAGTATAAGCCGCAGGGACCCGTCCTTTTTTGGAATCAAGAAGTACAGAGAGTACACCCCTGTACCCTGCTCTTCTACAGGCACGAGCTCTATGGCTCCTTTTTGCAGCATGGAGACTACTTCTTGCTGCAATAAGTGCGTGTGCTCTGCGGACATAGGACGGTTCCTTGGGGGTATGTTGGGGGGGTGGAGGTCAGTTCTAGACAATAGCCGTACCGGATAAGTTGTCTCACCCACCTGTCTGTTGTAATGTCTTCCCAGAGTGGCAGGAACTGCTGGAGTCTCCCCCCGACAGGTGTTAGATGGTCGGGGGGCAGTGACAAGAAGTCACTGTTTGTTGGGAGCGGAGGATCTGGCGCTGTTATTGCTGCATCCTCTCCCTTTGGTGCTGTCCCCACGGTATCCACCCCTGGTGTTTTTCGTGTAGGTAGATTGCGTGTTGCCCTTGGCGTACTGGGAATGCTGTAGAGCCTGTCCTCTTGTGGCTCCCCTGTTACCGGAGTGACGAAAGGAAGTGCCCCGAAACTGCTGGGACTGCAGAGCCCCCATGGATTTCGCCGTCTCAGTGTCTTTTTTCATTTTCTCAAGTGTTGTGTCAAACTCCGGTCCAAACAGGAAGTACGGGTTAAACGGCTGATTGAGAAGAGTAGTTTGGATTTCAGATTTAAACCCTGAGATGCGCAGCCATGCATGGCGTCGCAGCATCACGCTAGTATTAATTTCCCTTGCCGCTGTGTCTGCTGCGTCCAGTGCGCATTTGATTGACGCATTGGAGACCAATTTCACCTCTTGTATAACCATTTCTGCACCTTCTCTGTACATATCAGGCATGTGCTGCACTAACTGTTCTAGTGTGTCGTAGTGCGCCCTGTCGTATCTAGCCAACAGGGCCTGTGTATTGGCTATTCTCCAAATGTTAGCAGCTTGTGCTGCCACACGCTTTCCAGACGCTTCAAAGATCTTTGACTCTTTGTCCGGAGGGGGAGCGTCACCACTGGATTGAGAGTTAGCCCTCTTGCGTGCATTAGCCACAACGAGGGAGTCCAAGGGGAGCTGGCCTTTGATATAGGTGGGGTCCACTGGGGCAGGCCTGTATTTCTTGTCGATCCGGGGGTTGATAACCCTGGCTTTTGTTGGCTCCTTGAAAATGTCCGTTGCATGCTTGAGGACCCCTTTAAGCATGGGTAGAGTCTTAGTGGAGCGTTCAGATGTGGAGAAGGTGTCAACTAAGAAATCCTCATCCACTGGCTCGGCATGCATGTCGACGTCATGGTTAAGAGCTGCACGCTCAATCAATGCATTAAATGCCGCAGTGTCCTCAGTTGGAGATGGTTTAACATTGTAGGACTGGGAGTCCGGAGTGGTATGAGGATCATCAGGGTCATCGCCTTGATACCCTGTCCCTGACCATTGATGCGAGTCATCCTGATCAGTGTCTGTGTGGTAAGAGTAGGCCATTTGGCCATAGTCTGCATTCAAGTCCTCCTCACTCTGTGCTGGAGAATGAGACATGTGTTGCGAATAGTCCTGAACTGGTTCAAAAAGAACAGGAGAGGAAGAGGAGACTATCTTCTTTTTGAGGGGAATCCTGTAACCTTCCAAGGGATGTTCAGGCGCGATCTTCCGCTTGTGGACGGTAAGCCTGCCTGTCTCCGAGTCAATAAAGAGTTTTGCCTGGTTGTCATAAGAAGGCTCGTGATAGACGACCTGTTCGTGTGTGGACTTGGAGGACACCTTCGATGTCTTGGAAGCCTCGGCGGGTTCATGGCGTTCGAGATGCTTTGGGCGGGCCGTAGGCGGAAGCCCAAACTTTATTTGTGCGGAGCCCGGAGGTTTCGAGCTTGAAGTGACTGATTCAGGTCTTTTCGACGTCTGTGTAGGCCGCTCGCTTGACCGCGTCGAATCGAGCTCCCGGCGCGTGGCGCCCCCATCCTTGGGCGTCGACGCCACTTTCGGGGCATCCTTGGTCGTGTGTTCAGCACGTTTTACAAGCACAGCCTTGAGTCCAGACAGATTTGGCTTGAGACTTTTTTTCGACGGAAGGTCTTTGTTCTTCTCGCCATGTTTGGTTGTCGACGTCGGCGCCGACGCCGAGCCCTTCGAGGCGACGTGCTTGCTGGTCGAGGCCTGCTTCGATGACTTGGAGCCAACGGGCATCTTCGACGCCGAAGGATCGTCGACAGCCTTTGTGGGAACGTGCGTCGACGTCGAACCGACCACCATCTTGAGTAGTTTCGGTTTCGATTTCGGCTCCGCCTGTTTCGGTTTCGATTTCGGCTCCGCCTGTTTCGGTTTCGATTTCGTAGAAGTGACCGATGGCTCCTTGGAAAGGGTCTTAGCCTGGCTTTGGCGCGGGGCTGTAGACCGTATGGAAGGATCTTGGCTAAGGCCTTTCGGCGATGCCTCGACCGGACCCGGAGGGGGCGGAATGTTAGTGATAGGCCCCGTAAATGCGGGCGGGCTCGGCTCTCCACTGGAGTCATCATCGACGGCCCCAATGGCCTCATCGTCGTCCCCTACCTCGACGACGTCTTGGTCGTGGACGTATTCTTCTGCTTGCTCATCCACTTCGAAGTTGGAGTCCTGCTCCGACGCTGGTTCCGACATTTCTTCGGGAACGTCTTCCTCTTCTTCTTCCTCACCATGGAAGCCTTCCTCGTCTCCGGCATCGAAGATGTTTGCAGGTGCTGGGGCAAACTGTTGGGCCGACTGCCTCGCCGCGCGTCGAAGTTTAATAGTTTTCTTCGAGCGGAACTTCGAGCAGGCAAAACATTTTGACTCGTCGTGGTCGGGGGACAAACATGTATTGCACACTGGGTGCACATCTAAGTTGGAGTATTTTGAATTACAAACGGGGCACCGCTTGAACGGGGTCCGTCCCATCGTCGATGTAGTCTGGGCCTGTGTCGTCGAAACAAATTCCGTCTTTCGACGTCGATTGAAGAACTCAAAAGGGACAGGCACCGAACGATACAATACCGACGCTGTGAAGGCCTTTTGGCCCAGGAGTAAAAAGAATACAAGTTTTTGGAACTGGAGTCGAGATATGGACATCCGAACCCAATGGCGGAAAAAAACAATCTGAGGATGGAGAGGATGCCCATGCGCACTGTAGTCCAGGGGAGGAGCCACCTATCTCGTGATATTTCGAAGACTCTTCCAGGACAACAATGTGCAATCATCCGGACCCAACACTAGGCGGCGATCTATGCACAGACATGAATTCTGCAGCCCACATGCCTCGAACATAAGAATTCCTGAAGAAGGCATACACCGAAACGCGTTGAATGGGATTTTGGTTCTGTATTCGATGAATTGTTGTATATAATCTTTGTATTTTGTTTTGTACCATTTGTTCACACAATCAATGTTGCACGAACAGTCACTTATTTTATATCTGTAAAAAAAAAGGGTATATAATAAAAAAAAGATAAAAAGATGAAATAATATTTGAATACAACATTGTCATAATAATAAAACAGTAGAATATATCAGGAACATATATAGTGTCAATTAGTTTATTTGTACATCTAAATTTGTCCTTGTGAAATATGCACAAAACCCGGTGCTACATGTTCGTTTTTCCTAAAGTATAGTTTCCTTGCTAGGGTTTATCCTGTAAGGCAGGGGCCCCTTTTCTTCCAAATATGGAATGAGCACATAAACCTTAAGTGGGCTGCTATTTGGCCAGTGAGTAGCAGATCTTAATGCAGAGCATGATCCAACTGGAGATGATCGGTTTCTGCACTGCCTTGCCCTTCTTCGCTTCGACATATCCAACGAAGAGTTGGTTGTCCACCCAGAACTCTTTTGTGCACTCAAGGTAGAACGACAATGCTCTTTTTGGGTCCAGACGGTGAAGTGGCTCTTCTTCCTTGCACGGAAGTGGACTGGCCTACGTGAAAAGTGGGGACTCCTTTCGTAAGAAAGGAGGCACTGGTATGTAGAACCAAGCTGGTCTGGATAGATGCTCAGATATGAAAGCTCTCAGTGTACCTTTTAGCTTCTATCTTTTTCTATTGGTGACTTTTTACATGTTTTACACTTACACAATAATGTACTGAGAAGTTACGGAACATGCAGTTTCTTTCTTAGAAAGCCATATTATGTTGCTTGTACAATCTGTCCAAGGCTAGGAACACAGAACGTGATGCCCTTGTATTTAGTTATCCAGTTGGAGAGGAGGTGGTATGGGTGGGGGGTAGTCACTAAGGAAAGGAAGTATCCCCTCTGGACAATTTGGAGAACACATCGGTCTGATGGTACAGACCTTCAGAGTGGCAGGTGATGGTGTAACCTGCCTCACACTGGGTGCCCATGATGGTAAGAGGGTAAACTATACGGGCTTGGAGGCTGCAGCAGCAATGGGGGTGATGGACTGGCCAGACTTCTGCATGATTGACTCACAGAGTCGGTCGGTGCGGCGTCCTCATCCAGACGGTAGTTAGAAAGCTTGTGAGCTGTGGTGGTTGGGAGCGTATACACATGGCCACAAAAGGAATTCAACGTGGATTGGGGCTGTAGATGTCCTCAAAGCACTCCATCACTGAATCTGCCTGGTTTCCAAAGAGACGGGGCAGAGCAATCTGGCGACTTCTAGTGTGGCATGGAACTTTGGCTACACAACAGATCACGGGACCTTCCTCTTGGCCTGGATTGAGACCGTTGCAGTGTTGCATGTCAAGCTACCAGGAGCTTGAGGGACCAATTCCTCAAGGCCTCCAGATTCATCGCGCAACAGTCGACACAGGTCTTCATATTGTGGTCGCACTTGAGGCAAACAAGGTGTAGGTATGTCACCGACATCGATTGGTGACAGGTGGGCCAGGGCTTGAAGTTGGCCTTCCTAATTGACACTCCTGCCTCACCAGGGAAAGACTTTCACAAAAAGGTAGTAAAAAAAAGGCAAAAGGAAGCTCTCTCTGAATGTGCACTGACTGCCGTGGTAAGAAAGAATGGACGTCAGCGCGCTGTAGTGGTGCCTATATGGACACTGTGTATGTCCCTTCTGGCGATGACCAGGCCACGTGGAGTGAAACAATGCCATCTACCGGAGCGCAGGGGTACTGTCCAAAAAAAAATCTCTGGATCCAGTCTGACACCTGGGGAAAATTCGAGGTAAGGAATCTGCGGCTAGAAGTCTCTATCTGATTTACATGTTATTCTAACAGGTTCCTACCAATGGAGGCTGAATCCTTGCCCTGCACAATAAAAGGAGACTGTGGAGCTGGATTGTCCTACAAGAGCCCAGAGTTCTATGGCTGTTGCCTGTGTATTGTTGTGTACTTGGGATTCTGTTCTAGCAACTTACGTAAACTGGTGAGTGTTCTACAAGAGTTGATCAGAATAGTATTTATCTTCCTTAAATAGGAGTCACCCAGCAATCCATCTTCCCTATAGTTTGATGGCTATGACCGTGTAAAAAGCCAATGAAGGGTTGCTGCAGTTAGAATATTGTGCAGTGAAGTATGCTCGGCTTCAGTTAAGGAGGAGCTTTACGGAATGGTTTCATCCAGCTTTCAAGGACGAGGCTGAAATGGTTAAAGACTCTTGTTTGACATCCTGAAATAAGTCCTGAAGAATTGCACTTCAGGCTTTGCGCCTTCAATCTTAGAAGGTCCTTGAGGAAAGGATGGACATACTAAGAGTTGAAGATGTCACATTCACTCAGCCAATAAACATTTGTAGTCTACCTAATGTAAGAACTGTAGAAATCTGTGGTGTTAACATTTTTTTTTAAAAAATGCCAACAGCGTGACAAAGCACTTACTATTAATTTTTCAGCTGAAGCACTTCGAGGCTGACCTGTGCTTATCAATTTATTTTCAAACTTTTTCAAATTATATACAAATCCTCAAACGATATCTTACCTACTTCAGAGCCACCCGATGTGTAAATCTTGCCCTCTGCAGCACAGGCGGCTAGACTGTCTCGAGGAGTTGGAGGTCCCAATTTAGAATACCAGCTGTCCTTCACTACATTGTAACAATCCATTCGTTTTATTGGGAAGAGCTGAGAACCTCCTAATATATAGACTACATTATCCCAAAAAACACAAGCAGCATCTCTCCGCTTTTCGAAGGGGCATCGGATGTCTGTCCAGCTGTAATCCTGAAATAAAAATTTAAAACAATAAACAGCAAATATTACTAGGGTCGAACTCACATGGGATGTGACAGTTTGTATTTCTCTAACTGCAAGAAGAAGGATCTGCAGACAAAAGGGTGGATGTGCAGTGCCATGAAATTAACGTTAAAGTTAGCCAAGTATTAATTTTACACCCAGTTTCTCTACCTGAACTCGAATCATGTGTTTTGATTTCAAGATATAGGTCGCTACTATCAAAGCCAACTCACAATGAGGCGCTATGGATCTCACCTTAGAAAATAGGGACAGTTTTAGAGAAACCATGACAGAAATGACCTGAGACTAATGGGCCAGAACAAATCAGGAAAATCAGTAGGATCAGCAGATATTGTGGATAAAGTCGGTGAAAGGAGGGAAAGTTAACTTTGCCAATGTGAAGGATCATGTTAATGAGACCTTGTCATGAAGCAGAAGAGAGGACGCTGTGAAAGAGGTATGCCTGAAAATAAAGACACGTACATTAGAAGATTTACCAACTTTGTGCTAAGGAGGTAATTACAAGCCAGAAGAAAAGTCTCCATGGCAGTGCTTCATAAACTTTTTAGAACAACAAACGTTTGCGACTCACCTAGCTTTAATGGACATGAGGTGGGTGATTTTCTTAATGTAACTCAAGCATCGTATAGTAGCACACTGTCATTTACAGATGCACATTTTCTATTGAAATGGCCACTAAGTTAACATAGACATACAGTTTTACTGATAAAAGTAAACTTACTGCTATTTGCATTTCGTTGTGTGAGAAAAGAATGACATCCTACAGCCTTTCCTTTCACACTCACTTTACCCCAGCAAGATTGTTACATACTTCACTTTACTTTTTTATCTCTGACTGCTAAGTGAGAGGAGCTTGTAAACCCCAAACAAAATGTTAAAAAATAAGCAGCAATTTGTCAGAAGACAGCCTGACATTTGACCTCTGTCTTTGAAGCATAGCTAATGTGACAATTTAAATTCAGAATTCAAAGGAATCTTTATTTATTTCTGGGACTTTGGTTTGTGACCCACCAGTGGGTCACGACCCACAGTTTGGGAAACACTGCTCTTTGGTATTCAAAAGGCCACAGGAAAAGGGAAGCCAAAGAAGTCATAGGATCACAACAATGGAAGTCAGAAAAGCATGTTTGAATAATCAAAGAAGCAGGGCAGCAAGGTGTAAACATCAGAATATTGATAAACCTTCAACGATTCAAAACTATTTAAAATATGTCAAAGAAAGAAGATAATCTGGGGGCATTAGTCTGCCAATGAAGTAATACTTTTCTTTCAGCATTAACAAAGCAACGATGACTGGCACAAGTGGCCTGCTGAAGAGCAGAGGAGAAGCGGGTGCCAGTTTCTTTACAAAATATTTGTTTAAAAGCAATCAAATTTTAAGATGACTATCAAAATTGGGCCTGTGAATACTGTCACATGTACTAAAGGAGTTGGGTAAACAGGTGGAAGTGTCACCAATCAATAAATGTAATCGCTAGTCGGAGGCAAAGAAATACAAATAAAGCAGGCGTGATGAGCAACTCTACATAAAATCAGATATAAGGAGCTGGTGGGTACTATAATCCAGTACTCCAGATATGTGTTGGACAATTAATAACATTACTTACAAAGGAAAGACTATACCAGAGCTTTAAATAAAATGGATGACAAAATAGAATGATATGAAAAATGGATATCATGCCTGAAAAATCTAAATGAGACTTTAGACTGGTAACCAGGAAAATAATGAATGCAGATTGGGAAATGTGATTAATTGAAACCACCAAAAATGTTTTTATTACCATCTGTAATGTAATGCTATGAACTTTGATCTACCCGCTTTTGTTTTCCGAAAGCTGCAATTCATTTAAAACTTTGCTGCCAGACTAGTGCATGGCTTTTATTAGCTGACCCATTTTACACCTGTTTTAGTTTTCCACACACTGAATGCCAGTAAAGAAACATATTCGTTTTTAATCTCTCTGCTTGGCACAAGAGGCTGTGTAAACTCCAGATAAAACACCTTTAAGCTCTAGATTTAAATGATACATCTGTGCCTGTTTGCGGAGATTAGCGAACCAGTTCTGGTTGGTAGTTTACAACTTTTGATTCAAAACCCATGGCGGAAAGATTGTTCTTGGCTGCAGCTGCATCTAGATGATATCTTTTGCGTTTGCATCTATGCATAGAGTCAGACCTGGGGAAATGTTGGAAGCCACTTGACCTGGTTATTTCCGCTCTGCAAATAATTTATCAATCTGGTCTGTTTTGGCGTTTCTGTGCTTGTGTTAAGTATAATTGTTTCTGCTAGTGTCAAGGCACCCTAGTAAGAGTAATTGTTGTGCTTTATAAATGCCAAATACAAATATAAACCAGTCACAAGACTCTTCCAAACATGCAAACAAAGTCTAGAGAATAGAGCAAGATAATTAAACCAAGTTTCCAACTGAAGGATTCCTGTAAAAGAAGATCATTGTAAGGAAAAAGTGATGGTAAGCATGGAGCCAAGGAGATCAGTTTTCAGTCTGTCCCCAGTACTTGTAACTCGCAGTTAAGGTCGGTAAATTTGCAGATGACTGACAGATAAGATCATTACAAAATGTTTCACAAACTAGAACTTGGCAACAAGTCTAGGATCTGGCAGCTACGTTCAAGGTAAGCAAATGAAAATGAATTCACTTAGTGTACAGAAGTCATGCTGAGTAATATAGGACGCTATGGGGCATCAAACATCAATAAGAGGCAAACACTGCACAAGTCCCTGCAGCCTGCTACTGGTGGTCTCTCAGCTTAAGCACATTTTAGCTGAACAGAGCTGGTTCTGAAATCAAGGAGATGGACATTCCATGTGTTAATATGAAAAAGCAAGCTGGAAACATAGATAACTAAACAGGAGAACAGTAAATGACATCCAGGCAGCTGAACTTCAAGAGAGGGCTACGTGGACAGCAACAACAATAAATTGCTACATAGGTAGAAATATAAAAATTAAACGGGAATTTATGTTACAGCTTTACTGGTAATCCTTTGTCGGAAGTATCTAATTCTGTAGAACACCATTCCAAAACAATAAGAACATACTGGGAACTTTACACAGAAGGGCTCCCAAAATGGTAAGATGTTTAAGCCACCAGTCCTTGAAGAATAGTCTCTTGAAGTTAAATATGGAGGATATGGAGGAAAGGAGAAAGTGGGCCACGACAGGGACCTTCAAGTTCCTAATAGAAATAAAAGAACAAGTCTCAAGTAATTTAATGCAAAATACTACTTTTAGCACCAAACACCACATATGGGAAAATGGGGATAGAACGTGCTGTTCATGCATGGAAAGGACTCCTAAGACAGCGCTAGAACAAGAAATAAATGGATTCCCTCTGCCTGGTACAGAAATATGTGAACAACACTTAAAAAGCACATGCATAGGTGGTGGAACGCATGTATGGGATGGCAACTAGAAGGAAGTAGACTACTACTGTTTTGAGCTACCTTATGTTACACACGCATTGGTAAAGCCAATAGATCTGGGTGCAATATGCCAGCACACAAAAGCCTGCCTGCACAAATGGTGAAATTTAGTGAAGCAAAAACGCAGGGAAAAAACATTGCCCAGCACAATATGGGACTATCCACTTGAAACTTTATTTAATTGTTTCTGGGGCCTCCAGATCTTGAGCCTCAAAACTGATGCTAGTGTATTGTTGCAATTCTGTGTATATCTTTATTTCACGTCTGAATTCACATCATAGTTATTTCACTTAGGGCCACATGCAAGTAAGTTTCATTTTGCAATTTCCTAAAAGTGAATTTTTGCGATTCGCGGTTAGCAAATTGCAAACACCTAGGTACTAATGTGTCTTTGACACAGTTAACGATTTCGAACGGGGTCGCAATCGACCTACCTCATTAATATTCATAAGGTAGGTCGCAACCTGCCACCGATTGGGAATCGCTAAAAATATACAGGGATGGTGGTCTGCTGGGGATAACAGACCACCATATCTGTGTTTGCTTTTAAATAAAGCAACTTTTTTTAAAAATGCAGCCCTTTCCTTTAAAAAAGGGATGCGTAAAAAAAAAAAACAAGTTTCAGTTTCAGTTGAATTTTTTTGGGGGGAGTAGTCAGTGGTCCGTGGGACCACTGCCTGCTCTGAAAAAACTTTTTAGCATTCATTCACAAAGGGAAAGGGGTCCCCTGGGGATCCCTTTCCATTTGTGAATGGGTTACCACCTACTTAAAGAAGGCGTCAACATGCAAAGGTTTTTCGGTCGCCAAACATTCATACATACCACTGCGAGTAGCTATTAGGAAGGGATGCCCTTAACACGCCCCTTCCTAATACCGAAATGCTAACCTATTTTGCGAGTCGGTAATAGGTTACTGAATTGCAAAATGGGTTTGGTAAATAGGAAAGGAAAATGCTACTTACCAGTATGCATCTGTTCTTGGCATGTAGAGCTGCAGAGTCGTACACTTAGCAATAGATCGCCACCTGGTGTTGGGCTCGGATGATTGCAGGTTGTTGTCTTCTTGGAAGAAGTCTTTGTAGTCACGAGATAGGTGACTCCTCCCTTGGACAATACTGCGCATGATCATCGACTCCATCCTCAGATTGTTTTTCGCCATGATGGGAAATGATGGAGTTAGTAGAAGTAAAGAGAAAGGATGTCAATGCGTGTGCATCTAAGTAAGATGAGTACTGGAACGGATAAAAGTCCCGGGGAGGCGCGAGGGCATGTACGATTCTGCAGCTCTACATGCCAAGAACAGATGCATACTGGTAAGTAGCATTTTCCATTCGAGGCATATGAGCTGCATATCGTACACTTAGCATCAATTGTGCAGCAGTGTCTCCCCTAGCGGTGGTTGCTTGTATCTGTTGCAGCATACTGAAATAGTGTTCTAAGGACAGCTTGGCCTACTGCAGCTTGCTGCTTGGCTTGCACATTAATACAATAGTGTTTAGTGAAGGTGTGTATTGTATACCATGTTGCTGCCTTGCATATGTTCTCTAGTGGTATATTTCCTAAGAAAGCCATAGAGGCTCCTAGTTTGCGAGTGGAGTGCGCTCTAGGAGGAACCGTTAGTGTACGTTTAGCTTTTTGATAGCATATTTGTATACACTTTACAATCCATCTGGAAATTCCTCCTTTAGAGATGGGATTGCCCTTGTGTGGGGGAGAGAAAGATACAAATAGTTGTTTTGTCTTTCCAAAGGATTTAGTCCTGTCTGTGTAATATAGTAGAGCTCTCCTAACATCTAGGGTGTGAAAAGCCCTTCCTGCAACAGAGTCCGGTTTTTGAAAAAACACTGGTAGCTCTACTGATTGGTTAAGGTGAAAAGGTGTAATAACTTTTGGCAGGAATTTAGGATTGGGCCTAAGAACCACTTTGTTAGGATGTATCTGAAAAAATGGCTCTTGTATTGTGAATGCTTGTATTTCACTAACTCTTCTGAGAGAGGTGATGGCAAGAAGGAAAGCAGTTTTCCATGTTAGGAATTGCAATTCACACTTATGTAAAGGCTCGAAAGGGGGCCCCATAAGTCTTGTAAGGACCACATTTAGGTTCCATACTGGAGCAGGCGGTAACCTAGGTGGAATTATTCGATTTAATCCTTCCATAAATGCTTTTATTGCAGGTACTCTAAAGAGAGATAGATGTTGCCTATTCTGTAAATAGGCTGCAATTGCTGCCAGATGCAGGCGTATGGAAGAATAAGCCAAATTGGACCTTTGTAGGTGTAGAAGGTAGCAAATAATATTTTGGATGGAAACATCCAGTGGATTAATGTGATTATTGCTACAATATATTGCAAATCTTTTCCACTTAGCGGCATAACATGCTCTGGTAGTGGGTCTCCTAGCTTCTTTAATTATGTTCATACCGTCTGGTAAGCCAAATTCAGTTGGCTTGTATCTGTGGCAGCATACTGAAATAGTGTTCTAAGGACAGCTTGGCCTACTGCAGCTTGCTGCTTGGCTTGCACATTAATACAATAGTGTTTAGTGAAGGTGTGTATTGTAGACCATGTTGCTGCCTTGCATATGTTCACTAGTGGTATATTTCCTAAGAAAGCCATAGAGGCTCCTAGTTTGCGAGTGGAGTGCGCTCTAGGAGGAACCGTTAGTGTACGTTTAGCTTTTTGATAGCATATTTGTATACACTTTACAATCCATCTGGCAATTCCTCCGAGGGCGTGTACGACTCTGCAGCTCTACATGCCAAGAACAGATGCATACTGGTAAGTAGCATTTTCCGTTCGAGGCATATGAGCTGCATATCGTACACTTAGCATCAATTGTGCAGCAGTGTCTCCCCTAGCGGTGGTTGCTTGTATCTGTTGCAGCATACTGAAATAGTGTTCTAAGGACAGCTTGGCTTACTGCAGCTTGCTGCTTGGCTTGCACATTAATACAATAGTGTTTAGTGAAGGTGTGTATTGTAGACCATGTTGCTGCCTTGCATATGTTCTCTAGTGGTATATTTCCTAAGAAAGCCATAGAGGCTCCTAGTTTGCGAGTGGAGTGCACTCTAGGAGGAACCGTTAGTGTACGTTTAGCTTTTTGATAGCATATTTGTATACACTTTACAATCCATCTGGCAATTCCTCCTTTAGAGATGGGATTGCCCTTGTGTGGGGGAGAGAAAGATACAAATAGTTGTTTTGTCTTTCCGAAGGATTTAGTCCTGTCTGTGTAATATAGTAGAGCTCTCCTAACATCTAAGGTGGGAAAAGCCCTTCCTGCAACAGAGTCCGGTTTTTGAAAAAACACTGGTAGCTCTACTGATTGGTTAAGGTGAAAAGGTGTAATAACTTTTGGCAGGAATTTAGGATTGGGCCTAAGAACCACTTTGTTAGGATGTATCTGAAAAAATGGCTCTTGTATTGTGAATGCTTGTATTTCACTAACTCTTCTGAGAGAGGTGATGGCAACAAGGAAAGCAGTTTTCCATGTTAGGAATTGCAATTCACACTTATGTAAAGGCTCGAAAGGGGGCCCCATAAGTCTTGTAAGGACCACATTTAGGTTCCATACTGGAGCAGGCGGTAACCTAGGTGGGATTATTCGTTTTAATCCTTCCATAAATGCTTTTATTGCAGGTACTCTAAAGAGAGATAGATGTTGCCTATTCTGTAAATAGGCTGCAATTGCTGCCAGATGCAGGCGTATGGAAGAATAAGCCAAATTGGACCTTTGTAGGTGTAGAAGGTAGCAAATAATATTTTGGATGGAAACATCCAGTGGATCAATGTGATTATTGCTACAATATATTGCATATAGACACCCAGGTTCTTGGTTCTGGGTGTCTTATTTCTCCATGGTTCTGTGTTAACAGAGATGGCGTGAGACGTAATTTCTGATGTGGAACCAGTGAGAGATATAGTGGTGTGGTGAACCACGGCTGACGTGCCCATGTGGGAGCCACTAGTATTAGTTTGAGAGACTGTTGTCTGAGCTTGCGTACTACTAGTGGAATGAGTGGGAGAGGCGGAAAAGCGTACGCAAATCTGCCTGACCAGTTCATCCATATCGCATTCCCCTCCGACCGTGGGTGTGGAAACCTGGCGGCGAAGGGTGGGCATTTTGCATTTTCGTGGGTGGCAAACAGATCTATCTGTGGATGCCCCACATTTGGAAGAATGGTTGAAGAACTTGTGGGTGTATCTCCCATTCGTGAATCTGTTGTGACTGACGACTCAACAGATCTGCTATCTGATTGTGAATTCCTGGAAGGTGTTCTACTGTCAGGTGTATGTTTTGAGGAATGGCCCATCTCCAAATGTTCTGTGCAAGCTGGGACAGTTGCAGAGAGTGTGTCCCCCCTGTTTTGTATATAATACATGTCTGTCATATTGTCCGTCGGGATTAGGACAGCTTCGTTTCGTACTTGTACCTGAAACGTTTTGAGTGCTAGGAAAATTGCTTGCAGCTCTAGATGGTTGATATGGAACGGTCTTTGTTGGTTGTTCCATTGGCCTTGTGTGGTATAATGCAAGAGATGGGCTCCCCATCCTGTGAGGGATGCATCTGTCATGAGCACTATCTGTGGAACAGGGTCTAGGAACGGCTGTCCCTTTGTCAAGTTTTTGGTGTTCCACCATTACAGAGAGCGATATGTACGGCTGTCTACCAACACCAGGTCTGTGAGCTGACCTTGAGCCTGATTCCACTGTTGTGCTAGACATTCTTGTAATGGGCGCATTTGCAGTCTTGCGTGAGGAACTATGAAGATGCAAGACGCCATCATGCCTATTAGTCACATGAACACTCAGGCTTGGAGAGACTGCTGGTGTTGAAAAAGGGAGACTAAGGTCTGAATGCTCTGTATCGTGGCTTGACTGGGATACGCTAGACCTGTAGATGTGTCTATGGTAGCTCCTAGATATTGATGAACGTGCGAAGGCTCTAGGTGCGACTTGGTGTAGTTTATTGTAAACCCTAAGTCGTGCAATGTCTGAATGGTTTGTTTTGCGTGTTGGACACACTGGTTGAACGATTTTGCTTTTATGAGCCAGTCGTCGAGGTAAGGGAAGACATGTATCTGTTGTCTTCTGAGATGTGCTGCTACTACTGCTAAGCACTTTGTAAACACCCGTGGTGCTGTTGTGACCCCGAATGGAAGGACTTTGAACTGATAGTGCTGTCCTTGTATGACAAACCTTAGATACTTCCTGTGCACAGGATGTATAGGAACATGAAAATAAGCGTCCTTTAGGTCTAGTGTTGAAAGAAAGTCTCCCTGTTGTAGTAGTGGGAGTACTTGTTGTAAAGTGATCATGTGAAAATGATCTGATTGTATGTAATGGTTGAGGAGCCTGAGGTCGAGAATTGGTCTTAATGTCCCGTCCTTCTTGGGAATTAGGAAGTACAGGGAGTAAACTCCTGTTCCCCGTTCCTCTAAAGGAACTACTTGAATAGCATCCTTTTGTAGAAGTGCTAGAACTTCCTGTTGAAGCAGAGTCATATGTTCTGTGGACATTGGACGCTGCCTGGGTGGTATGTTTGGGGGGGTTGCTGTGAGTTCTAGGCAGTAGCCATGTTGGATAATCTGTCTTACCCACCTGTCTGTTGTGATGGAATTCCAGACAGGTAGGAACTGTGATAATCTGCCCCCCCACAGGAGTGGAATGCGGTAGGGGAGGCAGAGGGAAGTCACTATTTGGGAGTGGAAGAGGAGCGGTTGTTGTTATTACCTCTACCTCTTCCCTTATTATTGTTGCCTCTGAATCCTCCTTTAAAGTAGCCTTTGTTAGAGGAGGTCTGTGTGTGCATCTTAAAAGATGATGTTGTATCTGTGCCGGTCTGCTTGGAGCCTCCTCTATAAAAGGAGCGGCGAAAAGAACTTCTAGTCTGTGTGGATTGTAATGCACCCATAGACTTAGCTGTGTCCGTGTCTTTCTTCATCTTTTCTAGTGTGTTGTCTACTTCCGGTCCGAAAAACTGGTTCTGATTAAAGGGCTGGTTCAAGATGGTAGTCTGTACCTCTGGTTTGAAACCTGAAATGCGTAACCACGCATGACTTCTGAGTATAACACTAGTATTGACTGCTCTGGATGCTGTGTCAGCTACATCTAGTGCACATTTAATTGAGGCATTGGATATTAATTTGCCTTCTTGTAAGAGCTCTGCTGCCTGATCTTTGTATTGATCTGGGAGGTGCTCTATTAGTTGTTCTACTTGGTCGTAGTGAGCCCTGTCATAGCGTGAGAGTAAGGCTTGTCTGTTTGCTATACGCCATATGTTTGTTGCCTGCACAGCAATCCGTTTCCCTGACGCATCAATAACTTTAGATTCTTTGTCAGGCGGGGGCGTGTCACAGAGGTCTGGGAATTGGCTCTTTTACGTGCATTAGACACTACCAAAGAGTATAGTGGCAGATGTCCCTTAATATAGACTGGATCAGATGGTGCTGGTCTATACTTTTTTTCTATTCTCGGATTTAACACCCTACATCGTACTGGGTCTTTAAATATGTCTGGAGCATGTTTAATGACTCCTTTGATCATGGGTAGTATCTTTGGCGTCGATTTTTTCGGTGCCGATAGGGGTTGTTTAGTGTTCTTTGCTTTAGGAGGAGTCATCGAGTCCTGTGGCAAATTTTTCGGTGCCGAAGGTGGTTTCGGCTTGGTAGGCTTGTTAGAGGGTTTAGGCATTTCTGTATCAGGCCTTGGAATCTTTGGTGCCGATGTTGGCGATTTCGGCGTGGAGACAGGTCTCGTGGGGCCTGCGGCGCCGGACTCTGGTTTTATTTTTGGAACCGGAAGGTTTCGGAGTCGAAGCTTTCGGATCTGGTACAGTTTTTGGCTTCGGCACCGATGTGTCTTTTGGTTTGGGTGCCGAAGGATCTTTGTCTTTGGCACCGAAGGGCGTTTTGGTTTCGGTGTCGAAGAGTCCTTCGGTGTCGAAGGATGTTTCGGTGCCAATGGAGGAGGTGGAATTGGCACATGTGGTTTCTTCGGTGCCGAGGCACCGGAAGGCGGAGTCTTTTTCCTCGGAGCCGAGCCCGAAGGCGGGGCGTCTGAGGGTAGAATTCGGTCTCGACTGGGCCCCATGGGCGGAGTGCCTACCGCTGCCTTTGGCTTTGGTAGTGTATGTTGTGCAGGGGCAGGAGTACTCACGGGCTGCCGAGATGGAATCGAGTCGACTGAGTCCTCTGCCCCCGATATGATCTGGAGATCAGGCGAGTCTTCCTCGGCGACGAGGGAGCCTCGTCCTCGGAGATATCTTCGAGTGAATCCTTGTCCTCGGAGACGCCCTCTCCGACGATCTCCTCCTCAAAGATGGCCTTCGGTGCTGGCGCGGATCTCCTCATCTCGTGTCGACAGGCCCTCCGATCTCGAATGGTCTTCTTCGATTGGAAGGAGGCACAGGCTGTGCAGGTCGACTCGTCGTGTTCCGGCGATAGACAGAGGTTGCAGACCTCGTGATGGTCGCTATGAGGCAATTTTGCTCGACATACCGGGCATCTCTTGAATGGAGTTCTGTCCATGAGGCGTAGGCCGTACGGCGCCGATAGGCCCAACGGCCCGCGTGGACGCACCGGAATGTAGCTGGTGATGTCGAAAAGTCTATTCGATGTCGAAAATGTTTATATAAAGTTTCACGCTTCGAAGTTGCTGAAAAAGTCTTTTCTAGCTGGAGCGGAAAACTTTTATCCGAACCCAGTGGCGAAAAAAAACAATCTGAGGATGGAGTCGATGACCATGCGCAGATTTGTCCACGGGAGGAGTCACCTATCTCGTGACTACAAAGACTTCTTCCAAGAAGACAACAACCTGCAATCATCCGAGCCCAACACCAGGTGGCGATCTATTGCTAAGTGTACGATCTGCAGCTCATATGCCTCGAACATGTATTTTTCTGGTCGCACACGCCCCGATTCAGCGAATCGGAACGTTTGCGTCTAGAAGAAAAACCTACATATATGTGGCCCATAATCTTTTTTTTGTAAAAGTTGTTTTTATTGACATTTTGAAAATTTTTAAACCACTAAAAGCGACAATACCGCTTAACTTCCCTCGCAGGGGGGTACAGTGTAGGAATACAGAGGTCATTGAACTCGGCTGATTAGTAGTATTGGCCCAAGGGCCGCAAACTGCGCATTGTGCATGGGAACAAAGTTCAGTTCGTACATAAGGGGCTCCAGGCCCGCAACGGGCTTCAGATCAGAGCGGTGCATTGCTAGTTCGCCGAGTAATGCAAATGCTACTTACCAGTATGCATCTGTTCTTGGCATGTAGGGCTGCTGACATTCATATCTGTGCATAGATCGCCGCCTAGTGTTGGGTCCGGATGATTGCACATTGTTGTCCTGGAAGAGTCTTCGAAGTATCACAAGCTAGGTGGCTCCTCCCCTGGACTACAGTGCGCATGGGCATCGCCTCCATCCCCAGATTGTTTTTAGCCATTGGCAGAGATGGAGTGAAGTACGTGAGTGATGACCATGCTATGAGCATATATATATATATGAATGAATACTGCAGCTGCTACAGGCACCGGGGAGGAGGGTGGGCGATATGAATGTCAGCAGCCCTACATGCCAAGAACAGATGCATACTGGTAAGTAGCATTTGCAGTTCGAGGCATGTGGGCTGCTGAATTCATATCTGTGCATAGAATACATAGCAGTCCCTCCATTAGCGGCGGCCGCCCGTGCCAGCTGCAGCAGTCTGAAAAAGTGTTTTGAGAACAGCCTGCCCAACAGCTGCCTGCTGTTTGGAATGCACGTCTACACAGTAGTGTTTAGTGAAAGTATGTGTGGTAGACCATGTGGCTGCTCTACAGATATCTTCCAAGGGAATGTTACCTAGGAAAGCCATAGAGGCCCCCAACTTCCTGGTGGAATGGGCCCTCGGTGGGATAGTGAGAGTGCGCTTAGCTTTAGCATAACAGATCTGAATGCATTTCACGATCCACCTAGCGATCCCAGCTTTGGAGATAGCGTTTCCCTTGTGGTGTGTGGCAAAAGCAACAAAAAGCTGCTTGGTTTTGCGAAAATCTTTTGTCCTGTCTACATAGTACATCAAGGCTCTCTTAACGTCAAGGGTGTGGAGCATCCGCTCCGCCAGTGTCTCTGGGTTTTGGAAAAACACCGGCAACTCAATTGTCTGGTTCATGTGGAATTGAGATACAACCTTGGGTAAGAATTTAGGGTTAGTGCGGAGCACAACCCTGTTAGCATGTACTTGGAAGAAAGGTTCTTGGATGGTGAGCGCCTGCAACTCGCTAACCCTCCGTAGCGATGTAATTGCTACTAAGAACGCCACCTTCCAAGTCAGAAACTGAAGCTCACAAGAGTGCAGTGGCTCGAAGGGAGGACCCATCAGCCTTGTAAGAACCACATTGAGGTTCCATTCCGGAGCTGGTGGGGTCCTTGGTGGAATGACTCTTTTGAGTCCTTCCAGAAAGGCCTTGATAGCAGGGACTTTAAAGAGTGACAGGTGTTGCCTATTCTGGAGGTATGCTGCCATAGCAGACAGATGAATGCGGATGGAAGAGTACGCCAAATTGCATTGATACAGGTGGAACAGGTAACAAATGATGTTTTGAATGGAGGCATCTAGCGGGTCAATATCGTGGTTAACACAGTAGATGACAAACCTCTTCCATTTAGCCGCATAACAAGCTCTAGTAGTGGGCTTCCTTGCCTCCCGAATGATGTTCATGCAATCGGGAGGTAGATTGAGGTAGCCAAACTCTAGGACTTCAGGAGCCAGATCGCCAGGTTGAGCTGTTGCGGATCTGGGTGCTGAATGTCGCCATGGCTCTGCGTCAGAAGGCTGGGAGTGAGATGAAGCCTTTGATGCGGTACCACGGAGAGTTCCAGAAACGTGGTGTACCACGGTTGGCGAGCCCACGTTGGAGCAACCAGGATGAGAGTCATCGAGTGCTGCCTGAGCTTGCGTGCCACCAGCGGTATCAGAGGTGCTGGGGGAAAAGCGTACGCAAATCTGCCTGACCAGTTCATCCACATCGCATTGCCCTGTGATTGCGGGTGTGGGAACCTGGCGGCGAAGCTTTGGCATTTTGCGTTCTCCTTTGTGGCGAACAGGTCTATCTCTGGATGACCCCACTTTTGGAAGTACGGTTGGAGTACTGATGGATGTATCTCCCACTCGTGCATTTGGTGGCTGTGCCTGGTGAGCAGGTCCGCCATCTGGTTGTCCTTGCCCGGGAGATGCTCCGCCATGAGGAAGATGTTCCTCTGAATGGCCCACTTCCACATGCTCTGAGCCAGATGAGACAGCTGTGGAGAGTGTGTGCCCCCCTGCTTCTGAATGTAGTACATGGCTGTCATGTTGTCCGTCCGGATCAACACGACCTTGTTGCACAGATGTACTTTGAACGCCTTTAAGGCCATGAAGATTGCCATCAGTTCCAACACATTGATGTGCATCTTCCTTTGCTGTAGTGTCCATAGTCCCTGCACTGTGTAGTGGAGTACATGCGCTCCCCATCCCTGGAGAGAAGCGTCCGTCGTCAGGATAATCTGCGGCACAGGCTCTTGGAATGGTCGGCCCTTGCAAAGGTTTTGTGGATTCCACCAATGCAGAGAGTTGTATGCCCGACCACTCACCAACACTAGGTCTGTTAGTTGCCCATGAGCCTGAGTCCACTGACGTGCAAGGCACTCCTGAAGCGGACGCATATGTAGTCTCGCGTGCGGGACAATGGAGATGCAGGAGGCCATCATGCCTATCAACTGCATGAACACCCTCGCGGGAAGCGAGTGCTGAGGTCTGAATCGTTGGATCAGCGTCTGGATACTGGCGATTCTCACTGAATTTGGCTGCGCAGTGGCTGCCAGAGTATTGATTGTCGCGCCCAGATACTGTCGCACGTGGGCGGGCTGGAGATGGGACTTTGGGTAGTTCAGAGAGAATCCCAGATCGTGCAGGAGATGAATGGTGCGTGACACGTGGTCTACGCACTGCTGTTCTGTCTTTGCTTGAATGAGCCAGTCGTCCAAGTAGGGGTAGACGTGGACGTTCTGGCGACGGAGATGCGCCGCCACAGTCGCTAGGCACTTTGTAAATACCCTTGGCGCCGTGGTGACCCCGAACGGCAGAACCCTGAACTGGTAATGCTGGTCTTGAATCGTGAATCTGAGATACTTCCTGTGGGAAGGATGCAGGGGGATATGAAAATATGCATCTTTCAGATCCAGAAAAAGGAAGTCCCCCTGCTGAAGCAGAGGGAGCACTTGCTGTAACGTGAGCATATGGAAATGCTCCGAGAGAATGTACCAGTTGAGGGGCCTGAGGTCCAGGATGGGCCTGAGGGATCCGTCCTTTTTGGGGATTAGAAAATACAGGGAGTAAACCCCTGTTCCCCTTTCCTGCAATGGAACGAGCTCTATCGCCCCTTTTTGCAGCATGACTAGAACTTCCTGCTGCAACAAGGTCAAGTGCTCGCCGGACATAGGACGGCTCCTTGGGGGTATGTTTGGTGGAATGGAAATGAGTTCCAGACAGTAACCGTACTGGATAAGAGACTTGACCCACCTGTCCGTGGTGATGGATTTCCACGCTGGCAGGAACTGCTGGAGTCTCCCCCCGACCGGTGTTGTATGGTCGGGGGGCAGTGACAAGACGTCACTGCTTGTTGGCGGTGGTGGACCTGGAGCTGTTGTTTCCACGTCCCCTGCCCTTGACATTATTGCCTCTGTAGCCACCTCTACCCTTGTTGTTGTACGAGGTTTGGGTGTTACTCTTGTAATACTGTGTGGACTGCGATGCCTGACCCCTTGAGGTGCCTCTGGAATTTGAGCGGCGAAAGGAACCACTCCGAAACTGCTGATTTTGGAGGGCCCCCATAGATTTGGCAGTTTCCGTATCTTTTTTCATCTTTTCCAGCGTCGCATCCACCTCAGGGCCAAACAAGTGGTCAGGATTAACTGTTTGATTCAGTATTTTTGTTTGAATATCGGGTTTGAACCCCGAAATTCTCAGCCAAGCATGCCGTCTAAGCAACACACTGGTGTTGATCGCCCTGGAGGCTGTATCTGCCACATCCAGCGCACATTTTATGGATGCATTCGTGATGAGCTTTCCTTCCTGAATCAGCATTTCCCCTGCCTCCTTGTACTGGTCAGGCAAGTGTTGCAGTAGTGATTCTAAGGTGTCATAATGAGCCCTATCATAGCGTGCAAGTAGGGCCTGTGTGTTAGAGATTCTCCAAATATTCGCTGCCTGTGCAGCGATTCGTTTCCCTGAGGCCTCGAAGATCTTGGACTCCTTGTCTGGGGGAGGACCGTCACCAGTGGTCTGCGAGTTCGCCCTCTTCCTAGCGTTGGATACAACCAGCGAGTCCAGTGGCAAGTGTCCCTTGATGTATGTTGGATCCGAGGGCGCTGCCTTATATTTCTTGTCAATGCGAGGGTTGACGACACGCGCCCGGGTGGGCTCCTTGAAGACCTCCGTTGCGTGTTTGAGCACCCCCTTAAGCATTGGCAGTGTTTTGACCGACTTTTCAGCCACTGAGAAAGTGTCAAATAAAAAGTCCACATCCACGGGGTCCGAGTGCAGCTCGACATCGTGGTTAGCCGCAGCTCTTTCGATCAGAGCGTTGAAGGCCGCTGAGTCCTCTGTCGGTGACGTCTTGGCCGCAAAAAGTTGCGTGTCCTGGCCCGACTGCGGGTCCTCCGGGTCGCCTCCGGCCGACCACGGTACGTGTTCCTCCTCCGGATCCGAGTACGCCGGATAGACGTACTCGGCGTCCTCCTCGTCCGCATCGCCTGCGGCGGAATGCGTCGGCGAGTGTCCTAGGGCTTGTGGAGACATAGGTTCCATCAGGGCCGAAGAGTCCGCAGAGTCCCTCTTATTTTTGAGAGGGATCCGAAAATGTTCCAACACCGGCTCAGTGGTGATTTTCCTCTTGAGGAGAGACAGTTTCCCAGTATTTGCGTCGATGATAACCTCTCAACGTTCCTCATCAGCAAGCGGCTGGAGCCGAAGCTTTGACACCACTAAGGCAGCCTTCGGCGTCAATACCTCCTTCGAGGGGCCTCCAGGTTTCGGCGCGAAAGCCTTCGGCGTCGACTTTGGCGGCAGGGTAAAACGGATAGGCGTTTGCGCCTTCGCCGGCTTCGGCGTGAGCTTAGGCGCTACAGTGTCACTGTCCTTCCGTATCCGCTGCAGGGATTCCGCTACCTTCTTTGTGATGGCAGGAGAAGGCTTGACCGGCTCGAGCGATCCTCCCGCGTCGAGAGTCGGATCGATGACAGGCACCTTTTTCGGGGCCGACACCTCATGCGCCTTGTTCGCAAGGGCCGGCGCCGGCCGAGCCCTGTGCGCGTCGTCGGCATGTCGCTTCTTCGGAGCCGTCTTCGGGTCCCCGACCCCTTTCGGCGCCGACGCAGCCGCGTCGGTCGACTTCGCCTTCGGCGCCGACCCCGAGGGCTTCGGGTCGGCCATCTTGGCGTGGCTCTTCAAGTCGGCCATCTTGACTTTTTTGGAAGTTGACGCCTCCAGAACCTTCTGCCCCAGCGCAACTTTCACTTTCGTTTTCGCATCCGAGGGTGCGTGGCCAGATGGCCTCACTTTCGTTTTCTTCAACGGGAGTGGTGCCTCAGAAATGTCAGTGACCGGGCCCGGAGGCGGGGACGTAGGACTTATAAGTAGATCTTGGGTAAGGCCCGAAGGCGATCCCTCGACCTGGGCCGTATAAAGGGGATTGACCCCTAAGTCTGGTTGGGGATGCTCCTCCTCCGAGCTATCCCCTACGGTGGCAATAGCCCGATCGTCGTCCCCTACCTCGTCGGCGACTTCGTCAAAGTCCTCATCACCCGCGTCGTAGGCACCCCCTTCGGACGCGGGACCAGATTCCGAACCTTGTACGTCGTCCTCGTCTCCGACAGATTCTTGGAATATGTCGTCTGGTGGGGGCGCCGCGGTAGCCGAGAACTTAGCCTGGAGCCGACTGGCCCGACGAATCTTCAGAGTTTTCTTGCACCGGAATTTCGAACACGCCATGCAGCTGTCTTCGTCATGGTCCGGTGACAAGCAGGTATTGCACACGGGGTGCACGTCGAGGTGTGAATATTTGGAGTTACACACCGGGCATTTCTTAAACGGTGTCCGCTCCATAGCAGAAGTGTAGTGTAGGCCCGTCCGCGCCGAAAGCACGCGGAAGGGTAGCAAGAGTTCGGAGCTGAGAGTCAGACAAGAAACCGAACGCAACTATACCGACGCTCAGCCTAAAGACCTTTTGGTCTCGAGTAGAAAGTTGAACAACTATCGGTTCCGACAGAGGGAACCGAAACACATCCGAACCCAATGGCGGAAAAAAACAATCTGGGGATGGAGGCGATGCCCATGCGCACTGTAGTCCAGGGGAGGAGCCACCTATCTCGTGATACTTCGAAGACTCTTCCAGGACAACAATGTGCAATCATCCGGACCCAACACTAGGCGGCGATCTATGCACAGATATGAATTCAGCAGCCCACATGCCTCGAACACAGCTTGACATCATAGTCTGTATCCCTTACACCGCCGCCAAGTGATCGTGCTGTCGTCGCCAAAACTCCTTCCCAACAGTCCCGCCCACCCCCCACCCCTTGCCACCCCGCTCCCCAGTGGTGGTAACACAAATTCACTCACAGAATCATACAGGAAAAATAATTCAGGTCTGAAATAGATGAAGGCTACGCAATGAGGGAGGGCAAACCGCAGAGGGCAAGCCGCTGGATAGAAACCGGACCAGAGGACCCCAGCGAAAGGTGAAGTTCTTAAAATCACCACGAAAGATGTCCGCCATTCGTTCCATACCTAGTAACCTCCTAAGTCTCGCATGCCATAGAGAGAGTGCTGGAGCCTCTTTTTTCTTCCATGCCGCAGCCAAGGTTATCTTGGCAGCACCTGTACATAGCCAAAGTATCTTTTGTTTAGCTCGCGTCTGGTGTTCGAGATCCGGGTCTCGAAGTCCTAGCAAAACGTGATCTAGCGTGTCCTTGATAGGATAGCCCAGGATCTCTTTGATATGGGAGAGGATTTCCGCCCAATACGGACGAATGACCGGGCAGTCCCACCATATGTGGCGAAAGTCGCCCAGCATTCAACAGCCTCTCCAGCACCCATCCGAGGAGTCCGGAAAAATCCTTTTCAATTTGGAAGGGTACATGTACCAGTCCATCGTGGTTTTAAGATGGGCCTCCCGGAGGTCCAGCGAGTGGTTGTGCTTCGCGATGTCATGCCACAGATGAGTCCACTCTTCGTCAGATATGGGATGGCCTAGGAGATACTCCCAGAGACCCATATATCTCGGAATAGGCGCTATAGAGGTGGAGAGCAGGAGGTCGTATAGAAAGGAGATGGTACCTCGCATGCTGGAGGTTCTTGCAAGGAATGCTTCAAAGACCGTGGGCGGCCTGGTGGCCGCATCTTTGACTGACGGTGACAGTGCCCAGTGAAGCAACTGGGTGTGACGGAATTGCTTGAGTGGTGGGACCGAATAGTCTCGCATGCAATTGGCGAACGTGAGTGGTACATCGCCATGAAGGAGGTGTGTAAGGGCGTGGCAGCCCCCGGTCTGCCAGGCGTCGAAAGGGCCCTCCTGTTCTGCAGGGGGGAAGGCGGGATTAAAATGGATCGGTGTGTAAGGGGACGGAAAGGACGTCCACCGCTCATCATGGGAGACCGAGTCCCACACCTTCAGGGTGGTACTTGAAGGGGTACTAACGTACGCATTCTTGGGTCTATCCTTTTTCGGTTTCCATGCTAAGTCCCAGATCGTTCTCCCCGCCACCGAGCGGTCCATGTGTAACCAATGCTTCGCGGACATGGTCTGCGACCATTCTACAAGGACCCGGAGTGGTGCCGCCTTGTAATACAACTGCATATCTGGAAGGCCCACTCCTCCCTTCTTCTGCGGACGCCGGAGGGTAGCGAAGGATAATCGGGCGCGACCCCCCTGCCAGATGTAGTGAAGCATCATGGAACGGAGGCGGCCAAAGAAGTCGCCTTCAGGAACGATGGGTAGGGCCTGAAAAAGATACAGCATTTTGGGCAAAAGAGACATTTTGATCTCTGGATCCGCCAAGCCACGAGATAAACATCGGTTTCCAGCAGTTTAGGTCACCTTGGATCTTCGTCAAGAGCGGGGGAAAGTTGGTGGCATATAGCTTCCCAATGGTGGGGGTCAGGTGGATCCCAATGTACACTAAGGATGTGAGGGACCATGGAAGTGGTGACGAAAGTCGAAGGCGGTCAACCTCAGCAGTGGGAAGGGTAAGGTTGAGAACATAGGATTTAGTTAGGTTGACTTTAAAACCAGCTACATTCTCGAATCTCTCTAGGGCCTCCTGGACACAGGGGAGAGAGTGGGCAGGATCCGCCAGCGACAGCAGAACGTCGTCCGCGAAGAGAGAGATCTTATGCTGTTCCCCTGTAAAGGGTAATCCCCGGATGTCTGGATTCTCTCTGATCGCCACGGCTAAAGGTTCGATACTCAGGGCAAAAAGTAGGGGCGACAGAGGGCAACCCTGCCGCGTGCCCCGGGAGTGTGGGAAGTAGGCAGAGCAGTGGCCGTTCACCGCGACTCTTGATCGGGGGTGCTGTCGTTCGCCCTAAGCATCGTGATAAACTTAGACGAAAAGCCAAACGCCTCTAAGGTCCGGAATAGAAAGCTCCAATCTACACGATCGAAGGCCTTCTCGGCGTCAAGGCCTACCAGAACTGCTGGTATCTTGAAGCGGGTGGCCTTCTCAATGAGGTGGACCACTCTTCTGGTGTTATCATGCGTCTGACGGCCCTTGATAAAGCCGGACTGGTACGGGTGGATTAGAGCTGGCATTAAATCCTGCAGTCTACGCGCTAGAATGGATGAGTACAGCTTGGCGTCTATGTTGAGTAAAGCTATAGGTCTGAATGAGGAGCAGGCCGTGAGGTCCTTCCCTGGTTTCGGGATGACTGATATAGCCGCCTCCGCCATGGAACAGGAAGTCTTTCCCGTTTCCCCCATGGTGTTGAATAACCGTGTCAAGAAGCCGCTAATGTCCAAGGTGAAGGTTTGATAGAACAGTGCGTTGTAGCCGTCCGGGCCCGGTGCTTTATGCGGCTTCAGCGCTTTTATTGCATCCCTAACTTCTTCCTCCGTGACGGGGGCCGCAAGGAGATCGTTCCACTCTGGAGAAACCTGGGGGAGCGGATGTGCTCGCAGGTATTCCTCCTGGGCACTCGGGGATAAGGCCTCCTCTGAATAGAGGGTGGCATAATAGTCCCCAAAAAGGTTTGCCTTCTCTTCGTCCCGGTGAGTCATGGCGCCCGCGGTGTCCCGGATACCTCCTATGTACTCCCTCTCCCTCTTGTCCCTAAGTTGGCGAGCCAGGTGTTTCCCAACCTTGTTCCCTTGGGAGTAGGAAAGGCGGTGCAGCCTCAATAGTGTAAATTCCGCACGGTTATTGTAATGGGCTCTAAGCTTACCCCGAACAGCCATCAAAGGGCACAGTGTTACCCTAGAGGGGTTCTGTTTGTGTGCCTGCTCAAGAGCTGTTAACTCCTGCTCAAGATCTTCCCGTTCAGTTCGGCGCCGTTTGTTCAGCGCGGAATTAAGTGCTATACATTTACCCTGTATGGTGGCCTTAAAGGCGTCCCATACTGTGAAGATGGAGGTATCTTCCACCCGTTTGAGATAAAAAAAATCAAAAAGAATTCGCCAATGTAAGTCCTTGCAATATATGTCGTCCAGGATTAAGGATGGTGGGAAATACCACTTGCGGTAGGCCGATGCCTTGGGGGTCCATGTCAGGCAGAGCGCCAGCAGACTGTGGTCCGAGACCGATAGAGGGAATATGCTGCCTTCACGGAGATCACCCTGTAAGGATTGGCTCACAAAGATATGATCTAGGCGGGAGTAAGAGTGGTGGACATGCGAGAAAAACGTATAGTCCCTAGATTGGGGGTGGAGAGTGCGCCACCCATCAATAAGGCCCAAGTCCCCGAATTTGTCCTGGGTGTCCGCAGCAAAGGTGCCAGCGCCAGACCGCAGGCGATAGGAGCAATCCAAGTCTCTGTCCCAGACCAAATTAAAGTCCCCCAGCACCACAAGCTCTCCCTCCACAAAGTCCCCCACCTCTCGCAGAAGGTCCCGCAAGAACCCATTTTGGCCGACGTTCGGAGCGTAGAGGACTAAGAACGTACACTGTCTACCGAGAAGAACACCATTGACAATTAGCCAGCGACCCTCCTTGTCATTCCGGATCCCCACAGGTTGGAAATGGAGGGTGGAGCGGAACATCAGGGCTACCCCTCTATGCTTCGTGGTGGCTGAGGACCGATAGATGAGGGGGAATTGTTTGTGCTTCAACCTAATTTTGTCTTTGCGGGTAAGGTGTGTCTCTTGTAGGCCCACCACATCTAAGTGATGGTCAACTATGTATTTCCTGATCTTCTGGCGTTTTTGTGGGGAGTTCAAGCCCTTAACATTCCACGTGCCTAATGGCATTACAGAACAGTCATCCCCCTTGCTCTTCCAGATGGTACACAGCAGACCGCATACAAACGTTCAGCCCAGAGTGGGCAAGCCACACACCACCCCACATCGGGTCATGTCTGTCATTCTCCAGTTCCAAACAGGGGATCGTTGGGAAAAGCCCATGTGCCAGCTCTCGAGTCTCATTCTCCACCCCAAGCCTTAGCCCTCCCCATCCAGTCCCAAGGAATCGGGCGAGCCCCTCACCATTCCCCTCTCCCTTCACAGTCAACCTATAGTTCAAACCAGCCCCTGATTTCAGTAGGTGGTAACCCCAATGGGGAACACAGTACATCCAGGGAGCCACATCACTGGTAGCCGCAGCCATCCATCAGACACCACGATAAGCTGTACACATACACATAAACCCCGGTTACCACCACTCCCTCCCCCCTTCCTCAAGGTCCCCTTCCCCAACACCCCTACCCACAAAAACCAAACCACCCCAACCAAGAATAGAGTAAATATCTAAGGGCCCAGGTAGCGCGCCACCTCAATCGTTACCAAACCCCGTGGGCCAAGTTCGTAGGCAACGCTCCTCCCGGGTCCCTTCTTGTGGCGGTCTCTCACAGAGAGCATAAAGTCACACGGTAGGGGGGGGGGGTCTCCCAGACGCCCAGCTGGTGTCCCTCTCGGGTTTAGGCCGCAGAAGAGCTGTGCAGTGAGGGAGACACTGTCGGTGATGCCACCGCTGCCACCGCTGCTCCACGTGCTTGTGAGCCTGTTGTGGGGTCCACCCTAGCCGTCGCTGCAGGTTTCCCCACTCTCTGCCAAGACGAAGATCGCCGCCGCCGGCGCGGCCGGGGGCTCCCATCCCTCGACGAGGGGGCTGCGACGTCTAGGCCCAGGAGACCTTTGGCATCTTGCAGGGACCTAACCTGAGCCAGTCTGTTTTGCCACCGGAAAATGAGTCTGAAAGGAGGGCCCCAGGAGTAGGGCACGGATTGTTCACGAAGGAAGGTTGTCACCGGGCGGAATTCCCACTGCTTCCGGAGTGTGGATGCTGCTAGGTCCTGGTATAGCTGGGGCCGATGCTCCAGAAATTGTATAACGTCGATCCCCCAGCCTTCCGTAATATTCTTTCTTTGAGTTGGAAATCATGAACGCATACCAGAATATCCGGAGGTGGAGCGCCGGATCCTCTCGGTAGGCCCACTCTATGGACTCTATCCATGCGGCTTTCTCGTAGGTCGTCCTCTCCCAGGATCTGCAGAAAAAGGGCCTCCACGTAGCCCGGTAGGTCCCCCGCCTCCCCTCCGTTCGGCACCGCTCGGATACGGATGTTATTCCGGCGGGAACGGTTCTCCAAGTCCTCAGCATGAGCCTGGAGGTCTAGGTTCTGTTCCGTGAGCCTCAGAACGTCCTGTTGCAATTGGTGTACATCGCCAGCTAGGCCCAGATCATGCTCTTCGAGCGTCGCTACCCTCTCACCAATGCCGTCTACGTCCCTCCGAACCTCGCGGAGGTCCGAGGCAAGCTGGGAGCGCAGCTCCGAGATATCTTCTTTTATTGCTGCGAACAGTTCCATCATAAAGGCTTTGGTGGCCGGAGAATCGCCGTCTTTCTGCTTGGGTGAGCTACTGGGGCCTGGAGGGGTCGACGATGAGTGCCCCCCTGAGGGGCCATCCTTGCCCGGCTTGTCCTTCTCCTTGCGGAGCCTGCCCGCCATTTCTCAGTCTCGAGCCGGACACTCTAATCCAAACGCCACCTTCAGCGAACTGCGTGTCCGGCACCGGGCTCCGCAGGGTCCGGGGGTGCCACGTGCTAGAGCTGCAGGGTCGGTGCTGCGCCTGGGTCCGCCTCAGATCGGACACCGTCTCAGCGGGATGTGCCGGGTGGAGGCGCGTCGATGTTGGAGTCCAAGAGGCCCGGGGGCTCCCCACGTGGCGTCTCCGCGTCGATCGGGCCTCTAATCCCCAGCCTCGGGTGGAGCAGGTTGTCGGTTCCCACTTCTCGCCGCTAGTCTCCCTGCATCGGTCGTCTTGGCAGCGGGGGTCCCGGCCGCCGCGGGACACCAATGCTTCCCTCCGACCCTGGGCGGCAAGTTCCCCAGCGCCCCACGGGGGAGGGCCCGCGCTGAGCAGGCCGCAAATCCCTGGCCTCTCGTAGGCCCGGTCACCGGATCTCACCTTCCATCTACAGGCGAGAGTCTCAGGTCGCCCCTACCAAGGGGGGCTCCGGGGTCAGCGCTGCGGCGTTGCTGTTCTCCTCCCGGGACAGCGAGTTCTCCAGCGCTCAGCAGGGCGAGGATTGTAGGTCTCAGCGGCGATGCCTCTGGGGTCTCCCTAAGCACTCCGCTTCAGGGTCCCGGGCTCTAGGCCCGCAACAGCCGCTCCCGCTAACTCCGCACGCCGGGCTGCTAGCGACACCGGAAGGGTGTTGCTTAGATCAGGATCAGCTTACGGGGCTCCACCCGCCAATCTAAGAGCAAGTTAGGCCGCCGAGAGGGCGCTGGACAAAGCTATAGGTATCGCGGCGCCGGAGAGACCTGAAGGCACGTCTTACTCCGTCGCCATCTTGGATACGCCCAGGCTCATAATCTTTTAAACGTGATAATTCACATATGACAACCAGTGTTTCAGGAAATAAATTGCTTCCTCAGAGCTTAAACTCTTGCTGAATGGCACAAAAATAATCTCTCCAATCGAGCTTCCACAATCAAAATGACTTTAGAATTTTCAACCATGATCAGCTGGCATCACTTTATCATGACTTAATTATGAATGTGAAATCAAATTTGAAATCTTGAAAACAAGATGCTAATCAAAAAACAGATAGCGACATTTAGGGGTTCCCCAATTTTTTAACTTTTGTCACCTTAAAGTTAAAACATAAAAAATACCAATTAGGGTCACTGGAACCAACCTATGGTGCAGATATATCTCCTATTAGAATGTCAGTCTGTAATTTAGTTACAGACATGACAAATATCATCAGGCAGGTTCCAAATCCTATATGACTTACTAACAGCTCGTCCCGACGTTGCACGGGTATGAAATAGATTGTGTGTAATGTGACACGCTCATTCGCGTGTGCCCCCGCTTGAGGACCATCGGCGACCGTCTAACAATTAGAATTGTGTGAGTCTTGAATGAGTTTCCCGCGGTAAACACCCATTACTCCACAACTTTCTTTCCACATACCATGACTCCGCATACTTTCATTACGAAAGTACCATGACTCCGCAATGCCATTATAACGCATGGCATTACATTTTATATGCTTTTACCACGCATACATTTACAATGAAATTCGTTGTAAATGTATGAATGGTAAAAGCATGTTCTTTTTTTAATGTTTGGGTATGGGTTTTGAGGTACAGGGGTATTTTTAGGGTTCAGGGCTGGGTTTGGGTTTTGGGGTACAGGGGTATTTTTGGGGTTCAGGGCTAGGTTTGGGTTTTGGGGTACAGGGTTATTTTTAGGGTTCAGGGCTATGTTTGGGTTTTGTGGTACAGGTTTGTTTTAGGGTTCAGGGGTTGGTTTGGGTTTTGGTGTACAGGGGTATTTTAGGGTTCAGGGATAGGTTTGGGTTTGGGGTACAGGTTTTTTTAGGGTTCAGGGGTAGGTTTGGGTTTTGGGGTAGAGGGTTATTTTTAGGGTTCAGGGGTTGGTTTGGGTTTTGGTGTACATGGGTATTTTAGGGTTCAGGGATAGGTTTGGGTTTTGAGGTACAGGTGTGTTTTTAGGGCTAGCTTTGGGTATTGTGTACAGGGGTATTTTTAGGGTTCAGGGCTAGGTTTGGGTTTTGGGGTACTGGGGTAGTTTAGGGTTCAGGGGTAGGTTTGGGGTTTGGGGTACAGGGGTATTTTTAGAGTTCAGGGCTAGGTTTGGGTTTTGGGGTACAGGGGTATTTTCACGGTTCTGAGCTAGGTTTGGGTTTTGCGGTACAGGGGTATTTTTAGGGTTCAGGACTAGGTTTGGGTTTTGGAGTACAGGGGAATTTTTAGGGTTCAGGGGTAGGTTTGGGTTTTGGGGTACAGGGGTATTTTAAGGGTAAAGGGCAAGGTTTTGGATTTGGGGTACAGGTGTATTTTAGGGTTCAGGGGTAGTTTTGGGGTACAGGGGTAGTTTAGGGTTCAGATACAGGTTTGGGTTTGGGGGTATTTTTAGTATTAGGTTTGGGTTTTGGGGTACAGGGTACATTTATAGGGTTAAGATGGGTTAGTGTTTAAGGGTGTTGGGGTACTTTAAGGAGTAAGGGTGGGTTATGATTATGGGGTGCAGGGGTATTTAAAGGACCAGGGTGGGATTAGTTTTTAGGGTGTAAAAGGTAATAAAATAAAATAATAAATAAATAAAAATAATATAAATAATGCAATTTAAAAAAATAAATGTTTTAATGAAATTAAAAAAATGTGTGTATATATATATATATATATTCAATCACACAAAGGTTGCCACCAAGGAAGAGCCTCCAGGTAGGTATTTGAAGCATTCGTTTTAATGGAAAACTGCAGCGCACATAAAACAAACGTGCTTTTGAAGAGTCAATGGCACCCCTGCCAAACGCGTTTCAGGTCTCCCTTTCATCAGTGGCCGATGGCGCTGCTAGACTCCAGGTTGCACGTGTTACTCTTATAACAAGTAAACCCGCCCCACTGGGCGTAGCCGTCACTACAGCATTCTGGTTTACGTAGTTACACGTTAAGGTTTTCTTCCAGTGAAGTGTTTCCCAGAGTCTAATGTACTGCAAATTAACATCCAAGTGGATAAAAGGCAACAGTCTGCTTTTGGGCGCTGCAAAGTAGCGTGTTCCATTTTGCTCTACCTCCCGATTTGAGATGACCTTTACACAGAAAAATTCATCACGGGTCCGCTGCAGCAGAGTGGCTTCTTCCGCGACTGGGCCAGTCGCTCACTATTCAATCACACAAAGGTTGCCACCAAGGAAGAGCCTCCAGGTAGGTATTTGAAGCATTCGTTTTAATGGAAAACTGCAGCGCACATAAAACAAACGTGCTTTTGAAGAGTCAATGGCACCCCTGCCAAACGCGTTTCAGGTCTCCCTTTCATCAGTGGCCGATGGCGCTGCTAGACTCCAGGTTGCACGTGTTACTCTTATAACAAGTAAACCCGCCCCACTGGGCGTAGCCGTCACTACAGCATTCTGGTTTACGTAGTTACACGTTAAGGTTTTCTTCCAGTGAAGTGTTTCCCAGAGTCTAATGTACTGCAAATTAACATCCAAGTGGATAAAAGGCAACAGTCTGCTTTTGGGCGCTGCAAAGTAGCGTGTTCCATTTTGCTCTACCTCCCGATTTGAGATGACCTTTACACAGAAAAATTCATCACGGGTCCGCTGCAGCAGAGTGGCTTCTTCCGCGACTGGGCCAGTCGCTCACTATTCAATCACACAAAGGTTGCCACCAAGGAAGAGCCTCCAGGTAGGTATTTGAAGCATTCGTTTTAATGGAAAACTGCAGCGCACATAAAACAAACGTGCTTTTGAAGAGTCAATGGCACCCCTGCCAAACGCGTTTCAGGTCTCCCTTTCATCAGTGGCCGATGGCGCTGCTAGACTCCAGGTTGCACGTGTTACTCTTATAACAAGTAAACCCGCCCCACTGGGCGTAGCCGTCACTACAGCATTCTGGTTTACGTAGTTACACGTTAAGGTTTTCTTCCAGTGAAGTGTTTCCCAGAGTCTAATGTACTGCAAATTAACATCCAAGTGGATAAAAGGCAACAGTCTGCTTTTGGGCGCTGCAAAGTAGCGTGTTCCATTTTGCTCTACCTCCCGATTTGAGATGACCTTTACACAGAAAAATTAATCACGGGTCCGCTGCAGCAGAGTGGCTTCTTCCGCGACTGGGCCAGTCGCTCACTATTCAATCACACAAAGGTTGCCACCAAGGAAGAGCCTCCAGGTAGGTATTTGAAGCATTCGTTTTAATGGAAAACTGCAGCGCACATAAAACAAACGTGCTTTTGAAGAGTCAATGGCACCCCTGCCAAACGCGTTTCAGGTCTCCCTTTCATCAGTGGCCGATGGCGCTGCTAGACTCCAGGTTGCACGTGTTACTCTTATAACAAGTAAACCCGCCCCACTGGGCGTAGCCGTCACTACAGCATTCTGGTTTACGTAGTTACACGTTAAGGTTTTCTTCCAGTGAAGTGTTTCCCAGAGTCTAATGTACTGCAAATTAACATCCAAGTGGATAAAAGGCAACAGTCTGCTTTTGGGCGCTGCAAAGTAGCGTGTTCCATTTTGCTCTACCTCCCGATTTGAGATGACCTTTACACAGAAAAATTCATCACGGGTCCGCTGCAGCAGAGTGGCTTCTTCCGCGACTGGGCCAGTCGCTCACTATTCAATCACACAAAGGTTGCCACCAAGGAAGAGCCTCCAGGTAGGTATTTGAAGCATTCGTTTTAATGGAAAACTGCAGCGCACATAAAACAAACGTGCTTTTGAAGAGTCAATGGCACCCCTGCCAAACGCGTTTCAGGTCTCCCTTTCATCAGTGGCCGATGGCGCTGCTAGACTCCAGGTTGCACGTGTTACTCTTATAACAAGTAAACCCGCCCCACTGGGCGTAGCCGTCACTACAGCATTCTGGTTTACGTAGTTACACGTTAAGGTTTTCTTCCAGTGAAGTGTTTCCCAGAGTCTAATGTACTGCAAATTAACATCCAAGTGGATAAAAGGCAACAGTCTTCTTTTGGGCGCTGCAAAGTAGCGTGCTCCATTTTGCTCTACCTCCCGATTTGAGATGACCTTTACACAGAAAAATTCATCACGGGTCCGCTGCAGCAGAGTGGCTTCTTCCGCGACTGGGCCAGTCGCTCACTATTCAATCACACAAAGGTTGCCACCAAGGAAGAGCCTCCAGGTAGGTATTTGAAGCATTCGTTTTAATGGAAAACTGCAGCGCACATAAAACAAACGTGCTTTTGAAGAGTCAATGGCACCCCTGCCAAACGCGTTTCAGGTCTCCCTTTCATCAGTGGCCGATGGCGCTGCTAGACTCCAGGTTGCACGTGTTACTCTTATAACAAGTAAACCCGCCCCACTGGGCGTAGCCGTCACTACAGCATTCTGGTTTACGTAGTTACACGTTAAGGTTTTCTTCCAGTGAAGTGTTTCCCAGAGTCTAATGTACTGCAAATTAACATCCAAGTGGATAAAAGGCAACAGTCTGCTTTTGGGCGCTGCAAAGTAGCGTGTTCCATTTTGCTCTACCTCCCGATTTGAGATGACCTTTACACAGAAAAATTCATCACGGGTCCGCTGCAGCAGAGTGGCTTCTTCCGCGACTGGGCCAGTCGCTCACTATTCAATCACACAAAGGTTGCCACCAAGGAAGAGCCTCCAGGTAGGTATTTGAAGCATTCGTTTTAATGGAAAACTGCAGCGCACATAAAACAAACGTGCTTTTGAAGAGTCAATGGCACCCCTGCCAAACGCGTTTCAGGTCTCCCTTTCATCAGTGGCCGATGGCGCTGCTAGACTCCAGGTTGCACGTGTTACTCTTATAACAAGTAAACCCGCCCCACTGGGCGTAGCCGTCACTACAGCATTCTGGTTTACGTAGTTACACGTTAAGGTTTTCTTCCAGTGAAGTGTTTCCCAGAGTCTAATGTACTGCAAATTAACATCCAAGTGGATAAAAGGCAACAGTCTGCTTTTGGGCGCTGCAAAGTAGCGTGTTCCATTTTGCTCTACCTCCCGATTTGAGATGACCTTTACACAGAAAAATTCATCACGGGTCCACTGCAGCAGAGTGGCTTCTTCCGCGACTGGGCCAGTCGCTCACTATTCAATCACACAAAGGTTGCCACCAAGGAAGAGCCTCCAGGTAGGTATTTGAAGCATTCGTTTTAATGGAAAACTGCAGCGCACATAAAACAAACGTGCTTTTGAAGAGTCAATGGCACCCCTGCCAAACGCGTTTCAGGTCTCCCTTTCATCAGTGGCCGATGGCGCTGCTAGACTCCAGGTTGCACGTGTTACTCTTATAACAAGTAAACCCGCCCCACTGGGCGTAGCCGTCACTACAGCATTCTGGTTTACGTAGTTACACGTTAAGGTTTTCTTCCAGTGAAGTGTTTCCCAGAGTCTAATGTACTGCAAATTAACATCCAAGTGGATAAAAGGCAACAGTCTGCTTTTGGGCGCTGCAAAGTAGCGTGTTCCATTTTGCTCTACCTCCCGATTTGAGATGACCTTTACACAGAAAAATTCATCACGGGTCCGCTGCAGCAGAGTGGCTTCTTCCGCGACTGGGCCAGTCGCTCACTATTCAATCACACAAAGGTTGCCACCAAGGAAGAGCCTCCAGGTAGGTATTTGAAGCATTCGTTTTAATGGAAAACTGCAGCGCACATAAAACAGTACATTAGACTCTGGGAAACACTTCACTGGAAGAAAACCTTAACGTGTAACTACGTAAACCTTTGTGTGATTGAATATATATATATATATATATATATATATATATATATATATATATATATATATATATATATATATTCACTGAAAAAACCATAGGTTATAGACCATATATAGTTAGGGATTAGCATTTACAAAACCTTATTTTACTCGCACAAAACCATTGAAATTCCCATATATAGTTAGTTGCACTAACTATATATCGCGCACCAGCAATCCACTGCTGATGATGTCACATATTACATCATTCATGACATGGTCAGTGACATCACTGATGACATCACTGATGACATCTCAAATGTCTCAAGTTGTTTAGTCCCTGTCTAAATAACCTGAGGTAAATTACATGGCAAAAACACATTAGAAATAGTTGACACTTTCAACCAATGATAACATTACTTTCTTAGTTGTATTTTTATGTGCTGACATTTGATTGGTTTGGTACATGAATATATATGAAAAATAAGAGGGAAAGACAGCCATTTTGACTGGAACTCCCTGAGGCACATTTACAGAGCATTTCCTGAGAAACCTAAGACACTTTTCCAAAGGTAAGTTAATAGTTTTGAAGGAGAAATATGTTGTGCACCTAAAGTTATTTTATAAAAACGTTTCCTGTTAGATATTTACTGTCCCTCAGTTATAGTTATAGATTGAGTAAGGCTTCTCTGTTGTAGTCATAGATTGAGCTAGACTTGATCACATGCAGTACTTTATATTTCTACTTCCTGCCTTGTAGAATACACTGCCCAAACATAAATTCACTCTTAAAAACTCAGAACTATGTTGTACACGTTAAGTTAAAAATAAAAATTTTGAAGTTTCTTACTTAAACTCTATTTGTCTCTCTCTTTTTATTCTACCTTAATAGCAATTATGGATAAAGAAGCACAGGAACCCAAAGTACAACCTGAAATACAGGACAATAATGACGATTTTTTTAATGTGACAGTAGACGAACAACTGTTGGAATTTATGGACAATTTTGATAAACAAGAGACAATTTATGAAAATAAAGATCATGAAATTTCAGATGAAGTACTACTTGAAATTTCCATAGAGTTTTAAAATTAATATCAATAAAATGTTATTTATAAATTAAAAATTGTTTAAGACATTATTCATTTTTTTTCAAAATTTAAGATATAATAGTAGAGTAATTATAAAAAAAAGTCAGACTAATGGTAAAGAGTACAACATTTTTATATTACTATGTGCTCAGGGAGTGCTCAAAGGATCTGTTTCTACTTTCCCATGAATCTAGGAGAATAATTTACTTACTTGATGTGTTTTAAAAATGTGTTTTTTGACTTAAAATGGCTCAAAGGCTTTGTAAATATGCCCCATGCTGACTATGAATCTCTAGCAGTATATATCAAGAAAACTAAATGACTTCAATAAACGTTTTGAAACACATCAAATAAGCAAATTATTCTCCCCCATTCATGGGGAATTTACTTAAAATGCCCTAACACACATGAGGGCGTATTTACAAGGCCCTTGCACCACTTTTGCATCACTTTTAACATTGGAAAAATAACTTGAAAGTGGCTCAAAGGCCTTGTAAATATGCCCCATGCTGGCTATAAAACTCTAGCAGTACATATCAAGTAACCTAAATGACTTCAAGAAACGTTTTTATACACATCAAGTAAGCAAATTATCCTCCCTGAATCATGGGGCAAGTGAAATATTTGTTTAAAGAAGCAGACACCATTTTTTCCTTCTCTGGGGTAGGTCTGGAAATGCTTTTTAAAGGACTCCTTTGAGCAATTGATGGCACTTTTTCCTCAAACTGCCTTGGTATATTCCAAAATATGCCAAAGACAGAAATGGAAGTAGTCCAATCAATTTTATCCACAAATTGAGAAAGCGAGGAAGTATGTAAATAAGTCTGTTTCAGCTTACATAACAAACCATGGAATGGGCTCCATCTACAACAATAACTTGCGTTACTACATGAAAGATATCTACAGAGGAGATGGTGTGCACTTCTCAGATGAGGGAAACAGAGTTTTCATACAAAATTTAAGACTGTGTATTGATACCTACTTAGAACTTACACAGAACCCAAAAGCTCTTTTCAGAGCTACCTTAACTATAATTACTCTTTTAAAATTTCGAATGTACCTTTTTTCACTAATTTTCACTTATGTTCGCGTCCCGGTTCGCTACCCGGTTCGCGTACCGGCAGCTAACGGCGCGAAAAAATCAATTTTTTTTTTCTTACGAATTATATGAGCCTCCTCAGCTACCCTCAGAAAACATAGGGAGTCAAGATACTTCTCCCATGCCCCCTTACACCCATTTCCCACATTGTTATTCCTCCATCTTGTGATAAAATTTGTCCAAAACACAAAATGGCGAACTCCCGTTACGCTACCGGTAAGCTACCCGGTTCGCGTACCGCGACGCGCCTCTACTACGAAAAATCGCAAACATGTTTTATTTTTATTTTTTGCCCCACGGGGCACTTTAATATCCCCCTCATCAATCCTAGGGGGTCAGGAGGGGTCTACCTTGCCCCCTTTCCTTCTTTTCCCCCTTCGTTTTTCACCACATCTTGTCTCTCGATCCTACCGAGAGACAAGATGGCGGCCGGCCCGGACTGTTTAGAATGTTGACAGACAACGGAGAGCCAATCAGCTTCGCTTCGCGAAGTTCCGTTACGCGTCAAGTACGCGAACCGGAGCGCTAACTGGAGCGCTGTCACAGATATATGTTTTTTAAAACGTTAATTTCTCAAAATCCACTGGAGGACATATATTGAGACATAGCAAAGGCACGTCGGGCAAACCATATCTACAATTCTGCCAAGTTTCGTGTAAATCCATTCAGCCGTTCGAGCTAAAAGTGATTCCAACCGCCCTATGGAAAAATGAATGGGAAAAACACGTTTTGGGACCCCCCTTTTTTCTCGGCCCCCCCCTTGACGAAACCCCCCCAAATTTTCAGGGGCTGCTCAGAAACAAAATGTGCCATTTTCCTGAAAATTTCAGCCAATTCCGTCCACAAACGGCAAAGTTATTCGACATAGAATTTTCAGAAATCCCATAGGAAAAAAATCCTAACTATATATACCTACTGGCGACCGCCAGTAGGTAATACACATATATATATATACAAACATATATTTAATGTTTTAATAATGTACTTTTACAATGTATATGACTTAACCACACATGCATTTGCGTTATAATGGCATGCGTGATAAAGTCATATGCGTTGAAAAAGTTTTAGAAATGATGGCTTTGCGGTGTAATAGTCCCGCGTTATAAAAATTGTGGAGTGATGGTATGCGGATGTTGGTTTGCGGAATATCATCACATATTCGTTTCCCGCTGTTCTTATATTTTTATGACCCACACCTACGCTATTTGGCCCGAGTGCTTTTCATACGCACCCAGGCCAAGGTACAGACTGCATTCGACACCCCCAGTATGTGTGAGACAACGGGCAGTCCCCCTAGGGAGTCGAGCGAATGGTTACTTACCACGCTTCCTGTTGAACGTCTTTGTCACGCCCCCAGCACACGGCCACAGCAGATGATCTGATTAATGTACAACCCAGATGGCATGAAGTGCGGAACGTAGCACACGCACCCAGTGTATGTCACGCCCCCAGCGTGCCCCTTGATGCAGCGCAATTGCGTAATTGAAGCTTCACATGGCATGAAGGGCGTACACACGCCCACAGCGTTTGTCACGGCCCCAGCGTGTCACGCCCCCAGCATGCCCCTTGATGCGGCGCAATTGCTTAATTGGCGCTTGTATGTACGACTCACATGGTATGAAGGGCGGAACGTACCACAGGCCCCCAGCACACACCCACAGCAGAACGCAGACACGCCCACAAGGAACTACTTTGCTGGCACTGTTCTTTTACCTTTTAAATGTATATGATGGCCGTCTGCATAGCCTATGTCCTTCTGCTGCAACTGCCCTTTCCAACGCTGTATTGGGTGTTTTGATTGGTGCTGTGGTTACTGAGATTACCCGCCTCAAAGGTTTGGGCTCTCTCTTTAGAATATTAGTATGGATATGGATGAGGATTTTGAAACAGGAAAAGCATGGACTTTTCAATATATGAGCGAGCTATGAACACTGTAACAGAAGTGATATTCTGAAATTGACATCTGCCTGATAGATTGGAGTAGGTAGCCCTTTTAACTTTTAGGTTACACGACTAGAAAAAAAACCTGAAAATACCAGTGGGTATGCCAAGAGATAAGAAACATGCATAACTACTGATGAAAAAGAATGCTAAAATATCTGCGAAAGGATAGAAATGAGAATAAATAATAACGGGAAGAAAATTCACACCGAGTAGTGTTTTAATTTACCATGATGTTTTAGACAGACAGAACAATTTAGACAACAGCAGTGCACTGAGATTCAAGGTACATTGGTTTACCACGTACAATTTTCTGTTAGGTTGAGCAAAGACTAGCATTCATTAGCAGCAACACGCTAAGAGGTGTATGTGCAGGAACATTTATCACTTTGAAGAGGGTACTAGTTAATTGGCCGAAACTAAAGAAAACCCTCATCAGCACTGACTGGCAAAAATAATGTATTTATGGGATGTGGAATATGCAGCGTGGGCATGGGGGTGAATGTGTGGTATCTTTACAGAAAATCCTTTGTCCTAACTATGTGTAATCTTAACACATAGGTCAATTAGCAGTGCTGTTTGCACTTTCAAAGAAAAGATGCTGGACTGGTCAAAAATGTCCTTAGGGACTGTAAATGAAAGACTTCAGCTATGTTTTGGCTTAAGTTCCCTCCGGCCACTTACTTCCTTCTTTTCGCACTAAGAAGAAGATGTTTTCAACACATGTACATGTGGAAATTGTAAAACTTGATAACTATCTGCAATAGATTTCTGTTGGGCACAACATTTCAAGAGAGAAATACCTTGACAAATGTAAGTTATCAGCCTACTAAGAGTAATCTAATTTGGGGGCATCTGAAGTTGTTTTGGTCCAATACAGTACACTGCCACCCTGATATACCATACCTTGCAGACATCCCTTGACAGTGACCAGCTATGCAATGTTATTTGACTGCCGTAGTTCTACCAAAAGAGTATTCATTCCAGATGCTGTGAATTGCAACAGCAGTCAGAGGCCGAAAGCGGTGATCCTTTTTTTAACAAACTAAGAAACTGATTTTAAATTGTGTAAATTGCTAATTCACCCTTACCTGCTCATTGCGCGAAATACTTGGTGCATCTCAGGTCTCCCTAGTCACCCCGGTCCGTCACGGCAAGTCCCTCTTGTACGGACTGTGCGTTGGGAATCAAATCGGAAGCACACTTCCGGTGCAGGGGCATTTCCGGCTGAGCGGTCTAGTTGCTCAGGCCGCGCTCGAAAAAGCCCTATTTTAACCATGACGGAACGGACGCGCAGTGGACGCGCGCACCCGGCTCGCCAAAGGCAAGCCCGTCTGCGCCCATCCGCGCCTGACCCGTGCCTAGGGCCAGACCCTATGCCCCAAACCAGATACAGGATGCCAGAATTAGGTACAACAGAAAGGAACTACTTAAATTGCGACCGTCCACACATCGCCCAACTCTAAATATGCTGACAGTAACTAAAATTTGCCACAAATGCACACACCATCAGAACATCTCCCTAAACGGTGTGGTAGCACAGCAAATTTCTCAGGACAGTCGAGTGAAAGACAAAGTTATAAAAGCTGCCTTAATTAATGCGCGTTCCCTGGTGAAGCACAATTCAGACACGGCCATCTTAATTGAATCCCACGCTTTAGACATACTATTTATCACGGACACCTGGGCGGACGAAGCCTCCGGCATAGACCTGACATTGGCTCTTCCTGGGGGATACTCTAAAGTTCGGGCAGACAGAATAGGAACAAGCATTTACAATGCAATGGTCTCGGCATTATTAAAGGTAGAGCTATTGGCATTGCTCATGACATTTTTTTTTTTTAAATCATAAATAAATGTCATTATCATTTACATTGCCAATAGCTTAATTGTTAAATAAATGGCATTGTCATTTACATTGCCAATAGCTTAATCATTAAATAAATGGCATTGTCATTTACAATGCCAATAGCATAATCGCTCGCAAATGCATGACCTATTGCATTTACACCCACACAGAGCCACACACACACAAAGCCACCCACACAGCACAAAAACGGGATCACGGACAGGGGAGCAAGGAGGAACAAAAACTGGAACATGGACAGGGGAGCACAGAGGCACAAAAACGGGAACACGGACAGGGGAGCACAGAGGCACAAAAACTGGAACACGGACAGGGGAGCCCAGAGGCACAAAAACGGGAACACGGACAGAGCACAGAGGCACAAAAACTGGAACACAGACAGGGGAGCCCAGAGGCACAAAAACGGGAAAACGGACAGGGGAGCTCAGCGGCACAAAAACGGGAACACGGACAGGGGAGCCCGGAGGCACAAAAACGGGAACACGGACAGGGGAGCACGGAGGCACAAAAACGGGAACACGGACAGGGGAGCACGGAGGCACAAAAACGGGAACACGGACAGGGGAGCACAGAGGCACAAAAACCGGAACACAGGCAGGGGAGCACAGAGGCACAAAAACCGGAACACAGACAGGGGAGCACAGAGGCACAAAAACCGGAACACAGACAGGGGAGCACCACGTGAGTAGGATTTATTGGTGTGGGTTTTCCAAAATACCAGTGCCGGAAAATCAGAGTTTTGTTGACATGTTCCCTTCAGAGAATAAATTACCCTATCACCGTCACAAAGCGCCCACCCCACACAACTCTACAAAGCTTCGAAGCACAGCTCCGGATCAAAAGCACCGGGTTTCAATTTCACTTTCAACCCTCCGTGCTGAATAACATGACCCGTGGATCTCACAGGTGATCAGGAGGCAAGGAAAGCATGGCAGCGCAGCTGGTAGAGTGTAATGTCTACCTAGTATGAATGCACACTGTACACACTATACTGGCAATGTGTATTATTACATGCACATGCCTAAAAAAACTCAGAAAAACTGCTATTTCTATGGCGCGGTCACAGTCACTGTCTTGGGGGTTTAAGGGACTGTAAATAAAATTCACAAACAAAACCAGAAGGGCTTTTCTAACCTCTGAAAGATAAAAAATAAATAACCTGTTAGGTCCTTTACATTTAAATGGTCAAATCCTAACAATGAAGTTTGCCCAGCATGTAGCTACAAAACTGAGAACGTAGCCCATGTACTGTTTTTCTGCCCTGCCTATTCTGCAATTAGAAAACGCTGGCTGACACCCATCTGCAAGAACCTGGGACTTTTGCATTTTACACAGGCCTGTAGGATACTGACTTATGATACTCATCTCCCATTGTGTTTGCGGTCTCTCGTTATTTATTTAATATGTGGCGTAGGAGATATTCCTTTTTAACTTGATTGCTGTACACACTGTTTTAATGCCTTGTACTGTGATAACTTCTAGTTTAATTCTCTTTTTAACATTTTATGATTATTTATTGTTTTATTGTCTGTGCTGATGTATTTTATATGCTCTTTTTATGGTCGTTTGACCGAAATAAAAGTTATCAACAACAATAACCTGTAACGAACAGGCTACACTTCGATATCCACTGAGATGCACTTGTAAATTGCGATGCAGTAAACACTGTAACAGCTGAGATTTATCTTTCTTCTTTTCTTTCTTTTTTTTTTACATTTATTTTTATTGCAGGTTCACAATAAGTCAGTGACAAACACTCAGATACTTCAAACAAGAGCCACCAATGGTGCATCTCACTGTCAGTAGATGGATACACGGCCATTTAGCCCACACCCCGGAGGTTGGGCGGCAAGTTTTGGTAGAGTGCATAAGGCATATTCAATTTACATTTCTGAGCATCCAGGTGGTATTCCAAATCCCTGCATTTTCTCTCTTTTGTTGAACCCCTCACCCCCCCAATAACCATAGAACATACAGTATTTTCTTCCATTAAAATACATACAAAACCACTGCAGCGGTCACACTGTCCTACCCACCCCCCCCGCGCGCGCCAGGAGCACATTCCATAATTCTGAGTCACAAATCGCAGATACCCCATTATAGTCCATTAGTACAGTAGTGAGTGACACTTTCTCGGCGTCAGCGTCCCATTCAACCTAGCGACCCCACCCATGCCCTCCAAAGGAGGCCCATCCTCACAGCCCCCCATTCAGCCCATGGTAATGCCTCCACTTAGACCACACTCTGCGGAATTTTTGGGGACATCCTCTGGCCTTGTAAGTTACCCTTTCGGCTGCCATGTAGAGATCGAGCCCTGTCCTCCATTCCTCCAGAACTGGAGGTTCCGGCACCCCCCAGTGCTTTGCAATGTCCCTTCTCGCCACTACCAATGCCAGAACCAGAAATATAAGAAGGGGTCGTGGTAGATCAACCTCGTTGGTCATGCCCAATAGTGCTAGCTTAGGATCTTGTAGAAGCGGGGCCCCTAGGACCTCCTCCAATTCTTTGAACACCTGGGTCCAATATGTTTGTATAATACTGCAGGACCATATTGTGTGGTAGAAATCCCCCACCCCTTGATGGCATCTAAGGCAACTTGCGTCTTCCACTTTTCCCATTCTACATAGCCTCTGTCTGTCATAGTAGGTTCTATGGAGTACATTAATCTGGATCAGTCGCAGTCGGGACTTGATTGCTACCTCCCGGGGATGCATCAGTACTGTGTCCCAATCCAGGTCCTCCATCTCGCCTACATCCGCCTCCCAGGTGGCCCTGAGCTTTGCCAAATCCCCCAGCCAAATCCCCCAGCATATGGTTGGTTAACGTTTTATACGTCAGGGAGACCGCCTGTCCCGCTATCCGCTCCTGCAGGAGCCTCCCCTCAAGAGGTGCATATTCAGGGATTTCTGAGAGTGCAATGTTTTGGGCCTTCCAGGCGTGTCGTAGTTGTATATATTTAAACTTTTGTGTGTCATGGAGCCCGAAGTCTGACTGAAGGGCCTGGAACGATTTGAGCCTCCCCTTGGCAATTACATCCCCTATAGTAGAGATGCCAATGTCGTCCCATCTTCGGAAACCTCGCAGTTTATGGAGTTCCGCCAGCCACTGGCAATGCCACAATGGCGTCTGTCGAGTGGGTTTCTTATCCCACCCCATGCGACGGTTGGCCTTCGTCCACGCGGATATTGTTATGGCCGTCGCCGGGAGGAGGGAAGACCCTCGAAAGGTCCCATAAAGAAAGCATAGTAAGTTTCTCGACGACAATTTCGTTCGTTCAAGAGCGTATGTCGGGTGGTCCGCCGGAGCATGGAGCCAGTCATTTATTGGCGTTAGATGCTCCGCCCAATAATAAGCCTCTAAGTTAGGAAGGGAGATCCCACCACTGTATTGATGCCTCTGAAGCGTGGCCAGAGCCACCCTGGCATGTTTGCCTAGCCAAAGGAAGGATCGTAGGTCTGCATGAATCCTACGAAAGACCGGCGCCGGCACCGGGTAGTACTCATTTTGCAGCGCATACAGGAATTTCGGTAATAGGATCATTTTAAACATGGCCGCTCTTCCTAGGAGTGTTAGCGGGAGCTGTCTCCACCGGTTCATATCCGCCACTGCGTTAAGTATGATCCGTTCTAAGTTCCTATCGAAGGAGAGAGTCGCACTCGCGGTAATATAGATCCCGAGATACTGGAAGCCCTCGGAGGTTGTCAATAGATCTTCTGGTAAACTCCCCCATCGGTTGTCACCCCCAGGGTCGTAGAGTACCGATTTGTGCCAGTTTATTTTATGTCCGGCCATCTCGCCATACCGTCCTATTTCCCGGAAAAGATCTGGAATCGAGGTGTCTGGCTCAGTGACATAAAGCAGGACATCGTCTGCATATAGCGAGATTTTTTCAGGCATTGAGTCGGCGTCGCCCCTCATAAAACCGCGAATGTCATCGTTTTGCCGAATCCTGGCGGCTAGCACCTCTATTGTGAGCGTAAACAAGAGGGGGGACAGAGGACATCCCTGTCGAGTACCTCTCTGAATCTGGACCTCGAGCGATAGGGTGCCGTTCACTCGTATCCTGGCTCTCGGGTCTGTGTAGAGGAGCCGCACCCACTGGATGAAATTCGGCCCGAAACCTAGTTTACGCAAAACTGCAAAGAGGAAGGGCCAGTGCACTGCGTCAAACGCGTTTTCGGCGTCGAGGGAAAGGAACCAATGGGGGTCGCTGCGGTCCCGCACTTCTTGCAGCCAGTTATGGGTCCTTCTGAGGTTCAATTTAGTGGCTCTATCTGGTAGAAAGCCTGACTGATCCGGATGAACCAGGCCTGTAACAACTGTTCTCAGGCGAGTTGCCAAGATGGTATCTAACAGTTTCACCTCCGTATTCAGTAGGGAGATGGGTCGGTACGAGGCGCAGTCCTCACGGGGTCTGCCTTCTTTATATATTGGGACAATTGTGGCCCTGGCCAGGTCCGGGGGTAGCTTTCCCTCTCCAAAGGCACCTGTAAAGAGGCCCTTAAGGTGGCGCGACAGTAAGTCCGCCGTACGCTTAAAAAGCTCCGCCGGGAAGCCATTAGGACCTGGGGTTTTGCCTGGTCTCAATCCTGCAATGGCCTAGGTGATTTCATCTGTCGTTATGTCCGTCTCTAGGGAGGCCATGGATTCGGGTGGTAGTGTCGGGAGGACTGTTGTATCTAGATATTGTAACACCTCCTCTTGAGTGGCAAGATCACGAGCTGCATAGAACGCCTCAAAATGCGTGGCGAAAGTTTTAGCTATCTCCGAGTCAGTGTTGACAGTATCACCTTTGCTGGTTTTAACACCGTCAATCCACCTCGCCGCCTGCTCTTTCCTACTGAGCCATGCTAGGAGCTTCCATGACATGTCTCCTACATCGTACAGCCTGTGAAGGGTAGCAAGGGATTGGGTCTTCGCTTCGTCAGTCACCAGTTCCCTGTATTGTTTCTGAGCGTCTAGGAGCCTTCTAAGGGTCTCAGTGTTTGCTTGGGCTAAATGGTCTCTTTCCCTCTGTAAGATATCTTGTTCCAGGGCGGCCACTTCCGCCTGGATTCTCCGTCTTTCTGCACCCAACCTAGAATTTATCCTGTCCCTAAGTACTGGCTTCAGGGCTTCCCACAGAGTAACACTGGATTCAACTGTACCCACATTTTCAGCCAGATACACCTTAATATCGGCCCGTATGCCTCTAGGTATGGTCGTGTTTTGTAAATCCCAGGCCGCCAGACGCCACGCTCCCGGTTGTCTACGCTGGCTCTGTCCTACCCTAACATACTGTCCGTAAGTCCTATGGCAGACATCTGACTACAGAGTGCGGTCTGGTGTTCGCTTCTGGCCAGGTCACCAGACCTGTCGCGGCCGGTGTGCATGACATCATTAAAATCCCCTCCCACCACTTGTATCGTATCAGAGGTCTCCAATAGTATATGGTTAAGTGCTGTGAGTGTACGGGGCTGCAAGTTGGGCGTGCATAGACCGAGATAAGCGTGTAGGTGCGTCTCTTCCAGGTGCCCTGTACTCCTGCATAGGTTCCTTGTGGGTCAATCCAGGTGCGGGTGATGCAGAATGGGGAGGTTTTTCTAACAATGACTGCCACCCCTCTAGAGTCAGAGGTGTATCCCGCATGTGCTAAGACCCTGTGTCTCCCCCGAGCGATAAAGGCGCACAGGGTACCCATGAGGTGTGTTTCTTGTAAGAAGGTAAAGTCTGGGTCCACCCTTTTAATGTAAGCATTCACCAGGCCTCTTTTGATTTTAGAGCCCAGGCCATTTACATTCCACGTTAGGATACTCAAACTCTTATCTCCCCCTCGTGGAGTAACTACGGTACTTGCCATTGGGGAACATGGTGTCTGCATACGGCCTGGCCCCGGCTCGTGTAGGTGAAGCGTGTGTTCAGTGTGAGTTGCTGCATGAGTTCAGTGCAATTGTAACCCCCCCAACTTCCCCTCCCTGGACCGACGTCCGAACAAACATTAGAACTCCCCCTCCCCCCCCCACTCCCCACCTCCCTCCCCTTCCAGTATTATCCTTGGATAGGACATAACTTTCCGCAGGAGTAGGCCTGTCGCCCACCCACAGACACCCTCCCTATCAAGCACCCAGGAAACAAAAAATTAAAGAACAATAATAAAACTTGTGAAACAAGGAAGCGTGTCAACTTGCGTGCTCTCCTCTCCTCTGCCTGACTGCCATTCCCATAGTCCACGCACACCATTGTCCAAAGAGCGTATCATCGTGGGGACCTCTGCGCTCCCCTAAGTGCTTTCAGCGGACCATAACCCAGTGGTTCATGATTTGGAGCCTTGCGTCTCTGATTCAGGTGCACTTAGTTGTCCAGAGAAGTCCTGTTCCAACACTCGGATCTCTTCCACCAGTGGGTGTGCGGATTGGCTTCCTTCCTCTACTTCCTCTTCTCCAGATGTGCGGTCCTCCATCTACATCCCCGTCCTCCGATCGGGCCTTCGAACGTAGCCCCGCAAATCTTGAACTCGTCCCGGCTGACCCAGTCGGCGAGGCCGAACGCCCTTTCCGTGAGGGTCCCAGATCCCGGCCGTGGTAGGGTGCCGTCTGGATTTGCCTCCTCCACCTCCTCGAACGTCTCAGTCTTTGTGCTTTCGGATGTTCCCAGAGGGTTGCATTTTGCCGGGCTCTGTCTGACAACTCTCTGCTGGCTCTTTCCCTGCTGTTTAGGATCGGGCGTTCCTCCAGCCATTGCCAAGCGTCTTCTGGGTGAGTGAAAAAAAGTGATTGGTCCTTTTATATCACCTTGAGTTTTGCTGGGAAGAGGAGCATATACGTGATCTTTAAGTCTCTGAGTTTCGCCTTCACGGAGTCGAAGGCCCGGCGTTGTTTTTGTACCTCCTGACTGTAGGCTGGAAATACCATGATATGAGCATTTTCCAGACGTATTTCGCCCATTTTTCTTGCCTCTCTCAGGATGAGGTCCCTGTCGGCGAAATTAAGAAAACGTGCTATGACTGGTCGCGGTCTTGCTCCCTCCGGGGGTCTCGCCAGGAGGGCCCTATGCGCCCTTTCTATGATGAAGCAAGGGGAAAATTGCACCGTAGGGAAGGCCTCCAGAAGCCATGCGTGCAAGAAGGACACCATATCAGATTTCTCAATTCCCTCTCTAAAGCCAACAAAGCGGAGGTTGTTCCTTCTCGCTCTATTTTCAGCGTCGTCGACCTTCCACAGAAGTTGGCGGTGTGAAGCCTGCAGTTCCGCCATGTCCTTGCGCAGGGTAATGATTGCGTCTTCCGCCTCACCCATCCGGGTCTCTGCAGTGCTAACCCTATCGGATAGGTTCCGAAAATCCTGTCGCAGAAGTGTCACCTCCGAACATACTTCTCCTATTTTTACTTCCAGGGCTGCCCTGGACTCCTGGATATCCGTCCGTGAAGCCTGAATGGCCTCCATCAGCAGCGCAGTGTCCGAGCGCGTACCTGACATATCGCTGGAGCCTGCCGCGGCCATGCGCGGGGCAGTGAAATTGTCCATGGTTCCCTGCTTGGACACTTTCGGCGGTAGATCTCTTTTTCCCATGGTTCACTAGGCCAGTCAAATATCTTAGGCGGTCCGCAGCGTACTCCACAGTCCGGGTGCCACTTACATTCCAGAGGGCGCCTCACCAGTTCAGCGTCGTCCCCGGAGTAGCAGGTGAAGGAGTCTCAACCCGCTGTGCCCACGTTGCGTGGGGTCACCCCCTTGGCTGTCCAGCGAGCCTTATCTCAGGCTGTAGGAAAGACCGGCCGTCTCCGTCGTCGTCCATTGTTCGCCTCCAGTAGCCCTTTGAATCACGGCGATAGGTCTCCGCTTCCGGGCCAGGTAGGAGCAGGGACGGGGGGTCGGACGGTGGAGAACCACAGCGCCACCAATGGGAGGGCTCTCACTCACAGGTTACCATGGTGTGCCAAACAGGTCATCATGAGTCCGCTGGATGTTACTGGGCATTACCCTTCCGAGGTCCCCAGAGCGACCCCCACTGGCCTCCTCGACTCCTCCTGCGGGACTTCACAATATTCGAGGTCTCTCTCCCCAAGCAGATCCAGCCTCAGGTGATGATATGTGCCCCTCTGTTAAAGGGAGAGCAGTAGCCGAGCAGCAGAGCTCGGAGCGCCACACTCTACCCAGTAATAGAGGCCGCCATGTTGGTTAGGGCTGTGGTAGGCAAAGGCGGTCATGGGGCTCACCGCCACATTTTCTGCCGTCCCCGCGGACCTCCTAGTTGCTTCCCACCTCAGTCGCCGGCTCTCCAGCGGGATCCGCACTCACGGCGAGCTCCAGAACGGCCTCAGCTCCTCGGCGCCGGGACAGGTAAAGGGTCGCAGGACCCGGCGGGGCCCCCCGGCACCCCCACCACGTCTCCCAGGGGGGCCGGATCACCTTGCGGGCACCTGCAGGCGAGCCAGGGAGCGGCGCCAGGCACCTGTGCGTTTCTCTCCGGTCAGGGGGTCTCGGGCTGCCCCGGTCACGGACCCGTGGTTATGCCGCCATCTTGAGGCTCGCAGGGTTCCGGGGGGGGATCTCCTTCCAGGCAGCGCCGCGTCGTCGTCTGTGTACAATTTCGCTGAACAGCGTACTCCCCAGGGTCGGGTCAGCCAGGGGCACCTCCGGTAATAAATTGGTGCAGTTTGGGATTGTTTGAATGTCGGATATTGTGGCAGCCGGCCGGAGCACTGGAGAGTCACGTGCTAGCCAGTCATGGTACTGGCCACGCCCCCTATCTTTCTTCTTTTCTGATCTAGTTTTCAACAATCATATATTTTTTTCACACTCTGAGAGCACATTGTAGGCAGGCTGGTTTCTGGACTGGAATTCGCTGCCTCTGCAAGCCCACAATGAAACAGGTCACCGTGGGACGAATGAACACGTTTAGCCAATCAGCAATAAGAATCTACCTGGCAATAACGAATTCAAGTGAAAAGTAACTTCTAAAACGTTCATGATCACGTGGCACAACATGGTAAAAGCATTTAGTGGTGTGTAATTGAAAGATGCAAATGGTCCTAAACGTACTGGAATGGGACGCAGCGTGGGAAGGAGGGATCCAGGAGTCTCGAGCTGGAGATACTCTGGCCCGGCACGCGCATGGCTTCGTGTTCATGGTGTTAAGGAAGCATGGGTGGGTTGCACAGATCTGGGCGGGGGTACAGGACTCTGTAGGCACATAGTAGTGCACGGTCCGGAGCTGCACTGTCCTACAACGACTGACTGGAAATGTACAGAGACTCAAGAGTGCAAGGCTGCAGAAGCACGGTCTCCCGGTTAGTGCTGGAGCTCATTTAGATCTAGCACAACAGAATTATGGATGCAAAAATTCCGGGGTTGGAATGAAGGGGTGAAAATTAGCATATGATGGAGAAGCACGGTGTCTGGGTGCAGGATGGAATGCACAACCCCAGCGTGGTACTTGCTATTATGACCCCCCTCCCCTCCCAGCATGCGGCTATGAATGCATGGACATAGGAGTGACAGCGGTTTTTAGTTGGTTTTCTTTTTTACTATTTTCACTTCTTTTAATCTAAACTCAAATATGCACTTTTTCCCACTGGGCTGCCGCTTGAGTGTCGAGTATGTGCTTGGAATGTAATAGTAGGGTATTTTGTGTTTTAAATTGCCTTTTAGATTTTCTGGTTGGTCAGAACCCCCGGATTAACAGCAGAACAGCTTCTGTGTAAAGTCTCATTGGACAATGTCGGTTTCTTTATTCGGAGAGTAGAGCCCTGGTTATGTGACGTAACAGGACAAAGTTGTGCGTGACAAATGTGGACCACTCCCAAACTGCACTTATCGTTGAAGATACTTGCATTTTTTCCCAGACCTGTGCCTTTAGTACTATGCTCTCCGGATATCAAGCAAGAAAGAGCAAACGTGACTGACAGCCGTTTAAGTAAAGGCAAAACATTTACAGAATTATGTTGTTCACTTTCAAATAACAAATGGACACGTTATAACACATCAGGCACAGTTAAAAAAACTCTCCCCGATTTTAAAGGGGTGCTGTACATTTAAAGGAGTCATGCTTCTCTCCCAAAGAACTATTGTCTGCGAATTTAAGGAAATAATTCCGATATCTTCTACAAATTATCACTTGCAGAGCCCTGTAAGGGTTACCACGTTGTTAAAAATTGACGGTGGACTTGCCCACCGCATTCCACGCGAGCATCCGCACACCTCTGAGCTCAGCTGTGTCTCAATGTCGGCGATGTCTCCCGGAATCATGGCCCGAGCAGAGGCAGTTATCATATCTGGTGCATCCGTGCAAGGAAACGAATCGCCGCGCGTCTCATTGTTGTGAAGTTGCACGGATTTATGGAACCTCTACGGCTACGTGGAACCCGTCTCAGTAACAGTTCAATAAGAGTTTAGAGTCCAATTGTATTACTCAAGCGCTGTCACTGTGAGTGTCGCTATTAATTGTGCGCCTTCAATCGTCTCTGTCAAAGGTTGAATCTGTGGCCATTGGGGCACGCTTGGGTTTGCAAAATGTGCCTCAACCCACTGAGCTATGTACTCGCTAATCACTCCCTCTCCCTCTCCCTGCCCGGCCCTTCCAAACTCGGGGGAAGTAGCTCGGCTCGGCAGTGCTTTTACGCAAACTGCTCTGGCATTGGCGCACAACTGAGGACAGCCAGGCCAGCATTTGTTCACTGAGTGGCAAGTCCCTTGCTCCCCGGGCACGGCACGCACCTACCGATCCCCTGGATGAAGATGAAGCCCGCTATCATCAGCACGGGGTGTCAGTTGAACTCGGCCAGGCCTCCGTCCCAGTCCAGCCCTTCCCGCCAGTGGAAGACCAAGATCAGGGCACAGAGGACGGCGAGGAAAGCCAGCACCAGGCTGCAGGCAAGGAAGCAGAGGAAGCTCCTGTAACGCTCCATCTTCGCCCCAAACTCTGAGCAGCAGGGGGAGGGACACCACGCGCTGCTTCCCCAGCCCCGCGCGCCTCCGGCGGCGGCCAGTCGTGAAGGGAGGGAAGGGCCTGGCGGTAGGGGGTCAGGCGCGCCTGCCTCCGGGCCAGCTCTGTTCGCCCAAGTGTGCCAGGCGTCCAGCCCGGCCTTAGAAGTCGCAATTCCACCTCCCTGATGCAGTCTGCCAAAGTGCTCGGTATGGTCCGAGGACGCTGAGCAGTCTCCTCCTTCCTGGGTACTACGAGTGTCTCTCCCCGCTCGCGCTCTCAAATACACGCACCCTCGCTCTCTCTCTCACACGGGCTTTCCCATCTCACTCGTGCATTTTCTTTTACTGCAGGGTTTTACCTGGAATGGAAAACAAGAAGAAAAAAATGGCGAGCGCAAAGCTCCGCAAATTTCGGATTCGGGGGCGTGTTTTTGGCGTTCTGAGTGACGGATGACGTCACAGGGCGAAAGAACGCCAAAAACACGCCCCCGAATCCGAAAGAGATGGGGCTTTATTGGAGTGACTCCCTTCTCCTCCAATGGCTGGCCTCCGTTTTGTAAGCCAGCCAATGGAGGAGAATGGAGGCGATAAGAGGGTTCCAAGCCCCCTAACGCCAAAACATTAATTCTTCGGGACTCCGCCCCTCACTGCTTCGCAGTGAGAGCTACGGTCCCTCGATCTAAAAAGAGGGGGCGGGTTAGCCATAATTTTTAAAGATGAATTTCAGGCAAGAGGATCAGCTTCAGGTAGCAATCGGGACTGCGAGACTCTATCCTTTAGTATTGCGATCACCAAAAATTATGCCTTTAAAGGCCTCCAGCTATACAGACCCCCAAAAGCAAAAAACCCCTGACACAGCTTCTTGATACTTTTTTAGAATCTAGCTTAAAAGAGGCTGACTACACCATACTGGGGGATTTCATTCTTCATCTGGAGAAAAACGCAGACAGAGATACCTTGCTTTTCACCCAGACCACGGCCAGCTGCTCACTGACACAAAAGGTCCAACATAGTACCCATTCCGCCGGACATACTCTGGATGGTGTATTTTCATCCTACACTAACCTAACAATAGGGGAAATCATTCCAGTACCATGGTCGGACCACAAAGTTATTAAGTTCTCCCTGATAATTAAGCAAGCCACAAGGTCAAGGCCACGCAAATAAGACATTACACATACCAGGACTGGGCCAAATTGAATACACCCTATCTGCAGGACCAACTGGAGCAGACGACCCCAAACTGGACCTTGACTGTAACATCGCTAATGAACAAATAAATACCTGGATCAAGTCCGCTATACTAAAAGCCGCCCCCATAAAAAAAATCAAGCTCTAGAAGAAATAAGATCGCAGAACCCTGGTTCTTAGAGAAACTAAGACTACTAAAACAGACTTGTAGGAGGGCCGAAAGGAAATGGAGGGCTAACTACGGAGAAGGGGCTAAAGAAGTTTACCGGAGGACTCTGACCTCCTATAAAGAATTGATCCTGGAAGAAAAATCTTCCTACTATGTAAAGAAAATCAATGGGGCCAAAAACTCCTGCAAAGAGCTGTTCTCTGTAGTAAAGAAATTGAACAAAGCTGAGGCTAATATCCAATTGGAGGAGAGCACAGTATTCCGTAACACACTGGGGCAATTTTTTGTGAACAAAGTAAAGTCAATCTATGAATCTGTGGGATCCACCAATCTCGGCACTGATTCACAATCAGGCTTCTTCCCTATCTTGACGGGCCAAGAGAAACCGTAGACTCAGGGTTCAGATTTACGACTCCATCAATAGATCAGATACAACAAATAATGCTGGAAACTAGGTCGGGAGGTACCACAGACCCGTGTCCACCTAAGATCTTCCATCTGTTCCCAGAGATTCTAAGCAAGCAACTCCAGACACTTTTTGATAACATCTTGCAGACAAATATCTTCCCCAATGTATGGAAAACGGCATCTGTTACACCACTGTTGAAAAAGCCTAATCTGGACCCTTCAGATCAGGCTAATTACAGGCCAAATCAAAAAAAACATTCCCAGCAAAAGTGCTGGAAAAGATTCTAAACTCACAATTGACAGGGTTCCTCAGGTACTCTTGCACCCAAGATCACTCGCAGTATGGTTTTAGGGAAGAACACGGGACGGAGACAGCTTTGATCATGGCAGTAGAAGAGCTCAGGAGTGTGTTGGACGCAGGCGGGAAGCCTGCCTTGATTTTATTAGATCTGTCGGCAGCCTTTGATACTGTCAACTACGACACACTCCTGGATCACCTCGCTGATCTAGGGGTTCATGGTTCTTCCCTTGCCCTGATGGCATCCTTCCTCAAAAATAGAACTTTACTGTCAAAACAGGGGATTGCACTTCCAAATCCTTTAAATCCCCATGGGGGTACCACAGGGCTCCTCTTTTAGCCCGACCCTTTTTAATATATATGTATCTCCATTAGCCTCCATCATCCGAAACTGTGGGTTCCTTTCAGTTTCTTACGCAGACGACACTCAAATAGTGGTGTCCATCTCCAATAACACTGATGAAACGGCAGAGAGGTTCAGGAAATGCATGGACCTAGTGAGCGTCTGGATGCGACAAAATTGCCTGAAATTAAACGGCGCCAAATCCGAGGTAATGCTATTTGGCATACAACCTAATAGTTGGTCGTACAATTGTTGGCCAGAGAGCCTGGGATCATGCCCACAACCAGTAGATAAAGTCAAGAATCTGGGCTTCATCATAGACGATAAACTTACTTTCCTAGCCCAGACAAACAAATGGACTTCATCAGTATGGTACACTTTAAAGATGATCAGAAAGCTACTACCGTTTATTCCCGTAGAGACCCGTAAAACCTTGGTAACTATGCTAGCCCTCTCAAGGCTGGACTACGGGAACGCCCTGTTTGCAGGGATGCGGAAGCAGTTAATGCTAAATCTTCAACGACTACAAAATACAGCAGCTAGGGTGATTCTGGACATTTCCAAATACGAACCAGTCGCACACGCACTCAGGAGTCTGCACTGGCTCACAGTCGAAAAAAGGGTGCATTTCAAATCAGACTGCTTGGCATACAAGGCCATTCATGGGATTGGCTACCACTTTTTGAAACAGAACCTAAAACAGTATGAACCCACTAGGAATCTCAGATCCAGCAATGCAGAACTAATCAAAATCCCCAGATTTAAACAATTGAGAGGGGGGGAAGGAGGGTGGGGGGGGGAGAAGCTTCCTACGGCACGCAGCTAAGACCTGGAATCAGTTGCCTCTTTTTATAAAGAACAGTCCTTCTCTTCTAGCGTTCAGAAAGGCTGTAAAAACCTGGCTCTTCTCAGAGTAGCCTCCCTTTCTAGTTCTGCTGGCTGATTGAACATCTGATCTAGCGCCAAGACGCCCCAGGGCATTCGTGCACTCTACAAATCCTTAAATCAAATCAAATCAAATGCAATGTGAGCTTTTATAAATTAAAGCACCTGCTCCTTGGGCACACAAAATGAAGTACCCTGGGTACATGTCCACCTCTTACCGAAGACCAAGTTAGGGTCACCTTAATAGCCCATGCTATGCATGAGGGACCACATGCTTACGATGTCTGATACTCCCAATCTCAGGCAGTACCAAGACTGCAGTAGAACATTGTTTTTCTGAGACTATATAGCTGTAGCATGTATTTTCACTTCTGCATAACAAACATAAAAATATTCTACACACTAAATGACAAGCAAATGAAGATAAAACATTGATAAGATTACAATGATAAAACAGAGTAGGTGATATGCATGCAGTAGGACAAACTACCTTTGGATTAAAGTAACGACAGGACTGAGGCTGTGACCCTCCAAACAAGGCAATGCGATAATCATGTTTTTTTCTCCTTGGCCGTGTGCCATCTAGAAGCTCTTCCCTGTCCTCTGGAGACAGCAGATGATATCGCATTCCGCCTGCAACAAGGAACAAGTTAGGGTTTATTAGGGAACTCAAAGTCAAAAGAGACACAATGGGGTTTATTAATATGGAACTCAAAGATAAAACTGTACGCCTTGTAAATGTAAATTGATACTTGTATAGCGCACTACTCACCCGCAAGGGTCTCAAGGCGCTTGTACGAATACCACTGTGGAACCCATCCTGGCTTTCCCTGTGAGGCGTCCACTCCTGGGCACCCCCAAGGTGGAGGCCAGGCATCCTTAGCGTTGTGGGGGCCATTGTGGAGATTAAGCAAGCTATTGCCAAGAGTTGCAGAGTGGGACTCCATGATTGGAATAGACACCGAGGCGAGAATTATCAGGTCCATGGAATTTTTGAGCCCAAGACCCGCTGAGGCGGGGAATTGAACCCTGGTCCCGGGCTAGACCTCTGCATCAGGGTCTGCCGCTCTAACCATTGAGCCACACTTCTCCGTCTTCACAAAAGCACCACAACAAATCACTTACTGACAAAAGTCAATGAAAGCTCCACAGTCTTTAGAGACCGAAATACAATCATCCACCACTCTCCACAAGATGAACTCTCCAGTCGTAAGATTATGGGCCACCCATAAATGCAGACAAGAAAGAATCAAATATCTTCAAAAAGGCGGTCTGCAGGTTACACTTCTCATGGAAGTAAGTAAGACCAATATCAGTGAATGGGGCACTCTGATAGATACTCAATCAGCAAATCCATAAAGGAGGGGCAGTTTTAGGAAGTGCCCTGGGACAAGCGGAAGATGAGTCACACTCTGGATCGGAGATGTCTCTTAGCTCCCACGCTTCACTCTTACAGTGATAAAATGGGTACACAAGGTATGTAAATAACAAAGGTCGAACAATCATTTGTACAGCCAGTAGGTCTTGTAATGGCAAGCCTGCAATGTCTTATTTATTTATGGCAAATATATATTGTCGGCAATCATAGTGTTAATGTTAATGTTAATGTTAATGTGCTGGACTTGTAAAGCGCACAGCTGCCCGTAAGCGTCCCGGCGCTTGCTTAGGGAACCCGTCCTGGTATTCCCCTGTGAGAAACCACGGCAGGGTGTCCACAAGGTGAAAGCCAGGCATCCCGCCGCGAGGGGCCGTAGTGGAGATTAAGCAAGCTATTGCCCAGAGTCGCAGAGTGTGACCCCGTGAGTTGAGTAGGCACCAGAGTGAGAATTGTCGAGTCCGTGGAATTTTGAGCCCGAGACCCGCCGAGGCGGGGAATCGAACCCTGGTCCACGGTCGATCTCAGCTTCCTGGTCTGCCGCCTCTAACCACTGAGCCACGCTTCTCCTATAAAATATAGTATAAAAGTAATACAATGTAAAAATGTTTCTCTCTCTCTCTCTCTCTCTCTCCCCCTCTTTGTTGATTGGCCTATTCAAGAAGTGTCAATAACATTTCGCATCCGCCCATCCCAGCATGTGTGTGTAATATATATATATATATATATATATATATATATATATATATATATATATATATATATATATATATATATATATATATATATATATATATATATATATATATATCACAACAACGATTCCTCCGGATGCGGATGGAGGAAAGCTTGGAGTTGCAGTAAATTAATCGTAATCCACACAGCAATGAGTTCGTGTTAATTTATTCTTAAATCCATTAGGGTATCAAAACAAAGCAATAACCAACGCCTTTTGACAGCCTCCGCTGTCTTGGTCACAGTCAGTTTGTGAAGTGCGTTACTACAACTTATAAAGAAACAAAGTTTTATATTTACAGCGGGTGACACAGTAATAGATTCTAGCCCTCCAGTGGGCGGTAAGAACGAACACAGAAACACTATGTAACAATAACAAGTGTGTAACACGGTAACAAAAACACATATTAATTTCCTGACAAAGTCTGCCAAGACACAGGATTAATACGATTGTTTAAAAATGATTATGTGATGCTAGAATCTATGACTGTGTCACCCGCGGTAAATATAAAACTTTGTAAAATTATGGACTACAAGGCCCACAATCCTCTCAGGGGCGTGATTTAACGGAAATGTTTGTGGTGTTGGTAATGCCCCCTTGGGGGAAGTGACTCTGTATGCAACTTTATTGTTTCTTTATAAGTTGTGGTAACGCACTTCACAAACTGACCGTGACAAAGACAGCGGAGGCTGTCAAAACGCGTTGGTTATTGCTTTGTTTTGATACCCTAATGGATTTAAGAATAAATTAACACGAACTCATTGCTGTGTGGATTACGATTATTTTACTGCGACTCCAAGCTTTCCTCCATCCGGAGGAATCTTTGTTGTGAGGTATAGCGGTTGGGCTCAACCGCAGGATTAACGCGGCCACGCTTTGCAGCGCCTATCGGGAGAGGAAAGGGAGCCATATGGTTGGATATATATATATATACATATACACACGCACACACATTGCTTTTGATAAACAAATGTTATTGCATTCCTGCCCGTCTGGGACCATAAAACATAATATAAGGCACACACAGTTACAGTACTGAGAGCGATAGGTAGTTCATACAGGGCAATGCATCGAGTAAACATGGAGCGGCATCCTTACAAAAGAGGCCCCTGACACAAACACACATTCAGTTAAGCCAATTAATCCAGCCATTTCCCTCACACCCGCCCATGTTTCTGAGGGCAGCCACGAGCTTCAAAAACAGCATGTTCCTGCTGCCCGTACCAGTCCACTCCCCGTCTCCATCTCAACAGGGTAGGGGAGCCAGGAGAAATCTAACCTGCAGTGATGTCCTGTTTTGTTACTAGGAGGGCTATGCCCAGGAATGCTTTCTCCGGTCTTGTACCCCAATGCCTTTGAACACCCCCAAAAGTATCATCATGGGAGAAAGGGGAACATACCATCCCAGCACCTCCCGACAGCTTCTGGGTTACTTTTGCCCAGTATTGAGTGATCGCTGTGCAGGTCCATACCATGTGATAGAAATCAGCTTAATCAGTTCCACACCAAGGACCAGAGGAAGTACTGCGCAAATTCGCTCGGTGCAGGTAGAATGGGAAAGGTAAACAGAGTATAGATAGTTGATCTGAATAAGTCTCAGTCTGGAGGAGGTGGTGAGCTCAAAGAGGGCATCAGGGCAGTGTCTCATTCTTCATCCTCAACTGGGCCTTTCCATCCCTACCACCGGGTCTAAAGGTGGTCCAGTGAGCCGGTCGAGTTGACAAGGATGTGAGTAATCCTGCTGCGGCCCAGGTGCCCCTTAAGTAACTTGGCTTCTAGGGGACTGAACTCAGAGAGAGGATGGGTGAGGCGGGAGTAGCTGTGCTGAAGGTACTTATATAATTGGGTGCTTGTGAGACTGTACATCTGCTGGAGGTCCTGAAAGGAACGTATGTGTGTCCCCGACCATTCATCACCCATTCTCGTAATACCAATGAGGTCCCAGGAGTGAAAGCCTTGGAGTCCAGCCAACTCCCACAGCCAAATGCCATGCCAGAGTGGCGTCTGCTGCATAAGTATGCCTTCCCACTGAACATAGCAAAGGGAAGTCTTCCATGCAAGGAACACCACCCGGGTGACCAGCGGCATCGAGAGGGTAGTCTGAGACCCATAGAGCAGGGTCTGGAGACGAAAAAGTTCATCAATGTCAGTTACAGATGATAGGTGGTGTTGAATCACCCCTGTTAAACCAGTTGTGGAGGACAAGGAGGTGTGAAGACAGGTAAAAAAGATACCGGTTGGTCTTGCCCAAGCTGCCATCATAAGGGCCTCGCTGACAGTGGGTAAATGCAATGCGCCGCCGGGAAACTCGCCTGAGGAATGGTTTAGCAGCGCCTCCTATGCACCGAGAAACATGTTTGGGGTAAATGAAGTGGTGGATTTGGAAAGACAGAGGAATTAAGTAAGAATCATCATTTAGTAAAGGGCAATACACCCCAGGACATTAAGGGGGAGAGAATGCCACCTAAAGAAATCCGACTGGGCTTTCCGGACTAGGGGTTGAAGATTAAGGGCCCAGGTGAGCTCGGGTGGAGACCAATCCATATGCCCAGATACTTAAAAATGGGTCGATGGAGGGGAATCGTCATTTGTCAATCGAAGCAGTCCCTGGAGGGACCAGAAGGACCAGCACTGACTTGGAGGGGTTCATCCTGAGGCCCAAAGCCCGCTCAAACTGTTTGAGCAACAAAAGGCAACTGGGACCACTAACAACTGGGTGACCAAGATAAAGCAGGACATCATCCGCAAACAGTGCAATGCAGTCTTCATGCCCCCTACACCAGACCCAGCCGATATAGTGAGGATCAGCACGGATAGTTTACCCAGAGACTCGATCATCAAAGTGAAGAGGGGAGATAGGTGACAACCCAGTCTAGTCCCTTGCTCAGACATGGCATGAAGCCACACTGGTCAGGTTGTACCAATCCAGGCAGGACCTGCCTGAGCCTATTTGTCAAGATTGTTGCAAAGATTTTAACTTCATAGTTAAGAAGCGATATTGGGCTGTAATCTGCACATGATGTGGAGGGGGGTTGCGTCTTTTGTAGTACAACTATGGTGTTGGGAGTCTAATTCTTGCGAAAAGCACCCGACCTGACATGCCTCCTAGTACAGCGATAGTAGGTGAGGGATAAGAGTCTCCCAGAACGTGGTGTAATACTCCATGGGGAAGCCATCTGGACCCGGGGTTTTATCCGCCGCAATTCCTGACCAGGCTTTGACAATCTCATCCGCCAAAAGAGGCTCGTCAAGAGTGCAGGCTTCATGAGGAAGCAACTTGGTGAGGGGAATCGGTTCAAGGATGTTAAGGGGCACTGTAACATTCTGGTCCATTGGCTTGGCATATAGTTTGTGGTAGTATCGAGCGTAAGTTTGGGCTATCGCGGGGAGGGACAGGTCTCAGGGACAATCCTATCAGCCTGTTGTCAGGAAACCAACCAATAGAGTAGTTTCCTGTTTGTTTCTCCCCAGCCTTTGTAGCCCACAAGAGGTGTTTGTCAGCTTCAAGGGAATGTAGACATATGTCTTCCCGGATGAGGCCCAGCTGTTGAGAGGTATCGGACTGGGGGTCAGACCTCCACTTCCATTTCAGGCGAAGGGCATGTGCCTCCAGCTGGGCAATCAGCACACCATGCTCCCACTCTTGGGCTCTAGTAAAGCTCCTAGTTGAGCCTCGCAATGTTGCTTTGCTCGCAGCCCTTAGTGTTCCTACATGGCCAACAGAACCTTCATTGTCATCGAAGTAGTGTTGAAATGCAGACCCAAGGGAGTTGTGAATTTTCCATCTTGGAAGTAGCAGGCGTTTAGGCGCCACATATGGCACTGACCCATAGGAGGGGGTCCAAGGTGGAAGAGCAGGGGATAGTGGTCTGAATGCCACGGGGTAGAATTTACATATAAGTCAACAATTGACAGCCAGAGGCAGGTAAGAAGGCCAGGTCTATTAGAGAGAGAGTGTGGTGAGCTGCTGAGGTGTGTGTGAATTTGCCGACTGCGAGGATGCCAGAATCGCCACGCATCACAGAGATCCAGGTTCATAGCCCAGTCAGTGAGACGACGGGCACCAGCCGCTTGCGCAGCAAGAGCAATCCAATTCAGGGTCGGGCACCGCGTTAAAGTCACCCCCTATTATTGTGAGCCCATGCGGAAGGCGGGTGAGACGGCGAGATAGAACGGGAAGACAGAGGACGGCGAAGCAGGCGGTACGTAAGCACTCAATAATAGGACCGCCTGCCCCTCCAAAGTGCCCTCCAGGGTGAGAAAGCGTGCCTGCGGGTCACGCACTTGACCACTAAAGGGAAGGAAAGATGTAAAAGGATGGCAAGCACCCTGACCCCCCGGGAGAACCCTGCAAGGAAAACTCTATCTTAGCCTTTGCAAGCTAAAAAAGGGCAAAGTTCCCAGTTGAGATGTGTTTCGTGTAACAACAGGACTTCAGAGCGATGCCAGTGTACGAAGGGAAAGACCGTTGTCCTGTTCACTCGGTCCTAAATACTATTAACATTTCACGACAGGACACTGAATTTCATGTGAGCATGGGGCGGGGAGTAGTAGTGAGCTTGCCAGGGACGTCTCATGGTAGAACGCCACCCCGGGACCACATATGTGAAACGAGCAAGTGTAGTGCCATAACCTAAAGAAGTAAAAAGGAAAGGTAACAAAAGCAATCAACAAAAGTGGTTGAATCAACCCCTCCCCCCCCACCCGCCAACCCCCGATTCCCACCCCTGCCCACACTTCTACCCAAGAGGCATCTGTTGCCCTGTAACTGAGGTGTGTTAGAGAAACCAATAGACATAACGTCATGTACATCTTAAGGAGGTCTGAAACGCCCGCCATATCATTACAGAACATTAAGAATAGCCAAAAGTCACCATTCTACAAACAGTTAGAGACCTTCCAAGGGTCAGGTAGGACCAGGAGGTAAGGTGGAGAACAAGTGTTCAACATGGTGGAGAGAGGAAGACAGCAATCAATGTTAGAGAGAGGCTTCCCCCCACGGTAGCATCCAAGGGCGCAGCGAGCCCCACAGTCGGACCATCAAGCATACAGCAGGGGGTAAAGAATGAGCCTCCCTCAGGTATATGGCTCACTTCCATGTGACAATCCCAAGACCAATGCAGACCTCCACGTCCGAAGATAACAGTTGCAGCCACATGACCGCCAATATGCCAGTGGGCCACTGCTAGGAGGCTGACAGGAAAATTCCAGCGTCAAGGAGGCACGCAGCTGATGTAGTTCACTTTTTGCCAAATAACATGACTGCTGGACAGGCCAGTATTAGAGTGGATGGTATTTAGATCCAGAGGTAGGGTCGCCCGCCCAGCAACCGCCACTTCCTCATCCTCACGCGGAGAGGCCGAATTCAAAGCTTGCCGATGAGATGAATGGGGAACCTTGCACCCCCTCCTTGATATGGTGCGCAGTCTACGCACCTTGGATGTCGCCTGGGGTGTCCTAGCTCTGGGCATCTTCTGTTGTTGTGAGGGGGAGCCGGCAGAGCAATGCAACGGGCGTTCCACCGTACGCCACTGCCAAGCCAAGTAGGGTGTATCAAAAAAGGGCAACTTTTTGAGGTGGATCACATGGAGGATCACTTGTCCTGCATAACCTGGGTATACAGGTGATGTGTATGTCCCAAGATAAAAAACCCTCATGCACGTGTGAAGTTGTCCAAATTAGTGGTATATCTTGGTTCCCCGCTGTTCACTCACGTGACTGCATAATCATTGGGTTAGTTGTTATGCAACCTCCACCCGGAGGTATTTACCCTTAGTTAAAAACAGTAGTGATCAGTGATAGGTGGTAAGTGAATAAAATTAAAATAACCCGGACAGCCAGACAGTTTTATTTATTGTTCTGGATTCGAGTTAATTGTCTGAAAAAATATAGATGTGCGTATTAGGAATAATTAGGATTCTTACGCACTCAATTTTCGTGTTTCTAAAAAGGTCGACATGTTTCAGCCCTAGGTCGCCTAATCAGGTCAGTCGGGCTTTCCTCAGAACCAAGTGAAAAATAACGTCACATACGTAAGGATTTCTTACTATGATAATAGTGTGGTAAAGTGACGTAGTAGTCCTTCACTTCAAGGAGGTCAATAATGCGTACCTCTTTTGCACGCATGTAGCGCTTCTACGGGTGCCAGGGGGTCGAGGGGGCCTACTGCGGCCCTCTCCTCTCACGCTGCTTGTGCTGACGCTACCCTTTCTGGTCCTTCTTTAAGTGATTTATGACATTAGATATAAAGGAAACTGGACGGATCACAAATTTCCTTCTCCCCCCAGAATTGATTTATGAGTGGATCACATGGAGACACGCCGGGAAGAGCAGACGGTATTGGAGTCCCATGGCGCTCAACTTCTGCATACGGGCGCTGACGCTGCTGGACCTCACAGGTGTGATCTGGAAAAAGGACTACTTTAGCATCTCCGTACCGGCCGTCGGCAAAGAGACAAAACGAAGAGAGGAAGGGCTCTGACCCCAGACGACCCTCCCTCAATCCCAGCCTCAAGGGCGAGGCAGGGAGTTCTGGAAAGCCAGTGGGGACCAGGTGGTGTGGCGGTAAGTCTTCGTGATAGCAGCCAGTCAGTGGTGGCCCAGGATGAAACTCTCCCCGCAGGAGGAAGCAGGAGCTATGATGACATGGGTGAGTTCTCTACCAATCCACCACTGCGCTTCCAAAGACGGGGGCACTCCAGGAGCAACACCGCAAGTATCCAGAGTGTCTCAGGGTGCGGGCTCCGAACCCTTCAGAACACACCAGACCCCTCAGGACGCTCCCAGTCTTGGGCTGAGCTCCCGGCACAGATGAACTCAGGACGACAAGAGCACCCCAGTCAGCAAGCAAGGACCGCAGCACCAGAGGGATAAACTCCTCACCACTGTGCCCAGTAGGAAGGCAGGCCGGCCCCCAGAGATTAAGCTGCGGGCTGGCGACCCTCCCCCCACAAATCATGTCAGAGAAGCAGGTACACTGCAGGGCGCTCATCTCACGGGGCATTCACCGGCCTCGCAGCACCTCCACTCCAACAGCAGGTCTTCCTCAGCCCCAGGAACGTTCTGCAGCAGCTTCAGCAGCCAGCAGGAACCCACTCCTGGGCTGCAGTCCCCCACCAGGCCTCAGGCCCACCGGATCCCCGTAGCAGCAAACAAACAGGGGGGGGGGGGGGAGGGAGGGGGTGTCAACCCCAGGAGACAAGGCTGCAGTCGGGGGACCTTCCTGCAGTAGCGAGCTACCTTTGGGAGGTTGCCACCCAGCAGGACACACATGTAATGTTTTGACGGGCCGAGCAGTCCATCCAAGGAAGGTGGTCAGACAGCAGGCCCCCGCAGCAGCACTCAGGTGGAGGGGGGCCGAACCCAGGAGACCCGGCTGCGACCGGACAACCCCCCCACCCCACCACAGTGAAGCGTCTCCAGGAAGCCGCTGTGCAGTGGGCCGCTCTCCGCCAAATCATGAGCCCGTACTGCCCATCCCAAAAAGCAATCTGGTCAGAAGCAGCACCTCAGCCAGCAGGCAGGGCCAAATCGGGAGGTCGCAACTCATCACCAGCCTTCAGGCCTATGAGGATCCTCTCATTGGGGCTCCAGCAGGTGCACAGTAAGAGCATTCGCAGCGGTCCCGCAGCCCAGCATGGCAGCAGTGGGTCTCCTCTGATCCCGGGGCACCTCCAGTCGATCCACCCCAGAGTCACGGGGGCAGCCCCTGATAAAGGGAGTCTCAGGGACGCACTTTGCCTTACACACACGGCTGTGGATCACGTCACCAATTAAGGGCTGTATCAGAGGCATTGGGCTCAGGAAAGTGCTCCGCTCCATACTACAGGACCGCAAGTTGCTCTGGGCTCACTGGGTGGCAGTCTGGATTCAGGGCAGATATAAGGTGTTTTAGCAGGGCCACGCTACTGTGTGACCGCCATGTTGGCTGCCTTGACCGCGTCCCCATATATATGCATTTTGATCATGAATTTTATAGAACACACGAGGCTTGTGAGACAACACAATAAAGCTCTAAGCCAGAACTAACAATACAGCAGAAATAACCTAAGGTGTTCGCACTCAGTTTAAGTAAAAAATAAAAATGTTGTAAGAGAAATACAACAAAAAGGCAGAAATCGGTTAAGGAGCTCAGATATTAAAGTAAATTTACCAATCACAAGTGTCCACCGGAAGGACACAGTGCACTCAGAAAGGTCAATGGTGATGCCCAATCCCAGGGGGCTCTTAAGAACATTTGAGGGATGAACCCCATATCAGTTGTAAAGTTTTCCACATTTCTTCCAGCAGCAAACAAGTGATCTGAAGTTCTGTAGACTGCTTTGCAAGTGCTTTTAGATCCGATCTCCTAGCAAATAAGTACCAAGCCTTTCTAGCTTCTTCCAGTGCCAAGAACCCTTATAAGCAAGTCTTGTACCCAGAAGCTTAACTGACCCTGAATCACTAGTAGGAAGTGATTCTTGCGAGAGGCTTCCTGGAACAGATCTCTAGCAAAGCACCCTATAGAAATATGGGATATGATCACCTAACACTCCCCATATATCTGTTTTTTAACAGAATCATGGTTAAACTCTGAAAATCACCCATCAATCAATTTAGCCGTCCCGGACAGTTATACATTTATTCATCTTAACAGGGAAGGAAAAGCAGGCGGTGGCTTTGTCATTGCCTTTAAAAACTCCGTCAACGTGAACTGGATCTCTACCATAAGCAACAGCTGTAAGGAATTAGGGATCTTTAAGATAAACATATCAGCGATTGACAGCTGGAATGGAGCACGGATATATCACACCCCAGGACCCAGGGTTGACTTCTGTGATTAATTGATAGAACAAATAGCTATGCATGTCCTAGCATCAAATCAATTTCTTCTGCATGGCGACCTTAACTTCCATGGGGAAGAATATACTAACCCCAAAGTTAATAAACTTCTAGTTAATTTAGAATTACTAGGACTGACCCAAAGAGTTAAAGGCCCAACACATATGGCTGGTCATTCGCTGGATTTAATCTTCTCCCACACAGACCATTGGGTCTCCAAACCTTGAATCCCCCTAACGTGGACAGATCACTTTATGATCACGTTCGCTATTAAACCCCTGCGTCTTGTGGGCCCAGCAGTGAATAAAGGGCGGCGACAAAAAGCGTGAAGACCATGGCATAAACTAACTCTTGAATCCTTCAGTGAGGCTTTCCACCCAAAACCTCCAAATAGCAAACAAAGTTATTTAAACTGCTGGAAGATTTCAATTCCGCCTTTCCAACGGCACTGGATGCAAAATTCCTTTTAAAAATCATGGCCCTTCACAGCGAGGACCATCAGCCCCTTGGTACACGCCAGACTTAAAAGTAAAAAAATCCAAATGTAAAACCTTGGAGAGACTCTGGCGGAGTAGGAAAAAAAACCAAGATAGGGACCTTTACAAACAGACTTTGTCCCAATACCATCAGAATATAAATTTGCTAGACAAACTTTTATCATGAATCAAACCAAATAGAACAAGCTAGTAACTCCTCATAGGCCCTCTTTAACACAGTACAGGATTTCGTCTTCTCGCAAGTATGCACCCAATCCTCAGTAGAATCCCAGGAGTTTTGTGACTCACTAGCTGTCCACTTTCAGGAAAAGATTTCTAATATTTACGCCAAATTCACGGTTGCTGCTATGCAGGACTCAGAGACCAGCATCAGATCAGAAGAGCAAGAAAAAGTAACACCTAGTTCACTGGATTGTTTTCAGACGCCACGCTAGAGGAAGTTCACAATTCCTTGGTTACAGCAAAAGCCGGCTCACCCCATGATCCCTGTTCCCCTAAGATTAGGGCTCTTCTAGCCACTTGCTGTGCCCCACAATTCAAAATATTTTCAATTACTCCATACAAACAGGAACTATCCCCATGGCGTGGAAGGAAGCATATGTACGGCCTATATTGAAAAAAGCCACATCCGACCCGCAAGTATTTAGCAATTACAGTCCAATATCTCTCCTACCTCTATTGGGTAAGCAATTGGAAAGCCTAAATAATAGGCAGCTGGGGTCATTTCTTGAAACCAACACAATTCTGGATCCCTCGCAATCAGGTTTCTGACCAGGTTTCAGCACAGAGACTGCACTCATGGCTGTGACTGACTCTCTTAGACAGATGGATGCTGGAAGTTCGATCGTATTGATACTACTGGATCTGTCCACAGCCTTCGATAGCATCTCACACCCAAAGCTAATGAAAAGATTGCAGGCCTGTGGTATCCAGGGAACAGCATTAAAATGGCTGCAGCATTTCCTATCAGACAGACAACAGACAATCATATTAGGGCCTTATTCTTCAGACAAAATGCAGTTGGATAAGGGCGTACCCCAGGGATCGGGTCTTAGCCCGACGCTATTCAATATTTATATGGCTCCGTTAGCAAAGATTGTAGAGCAATTTGACTTTGAGAAAATTTCATATGCTGACTATACCCAGCTTATGTTTACCGTTGGCCTGAATTTAGAATCAGAAAAAAATTGCTTCTCGGCCAGAATGCTTGCAATCTCCAACTGGATGACTGGGAATTGCCTCCAGCTGAACCCAGAAAAAACGGAGATCATGTTTATGGGGAAAGCCCCAACCATTTGGTCGGACGAGTGGTGGCCGCACCAATTGGGAGCAGTTCCCGTGCCCAAACAAAATGTAAGAAACTTAGGGATAAAACTTAACCATACTTTAACTATGAAAGACCATATTGCTGCTACCCCCAGTTCCTGTTATTATAACTTGCGCCTTTTGCACAGACACTTTCCCTTTCTCCCCACTAACTCCCGTAGAACCCTTGTCCAGGCGATGGTGATCTGTAGACTGGACTATGGGAAAGCTCTACTGGCCGAAGTGGGTGAGAGAGACCCTGCTTTCAAAGTTACAGGTGGTCCAGAACACCGCAGCAAGATTAATCCTGAACTGTCCTGCAGGTACCCCTTCCACACCTTTGCTGAGGGAACTGCACTGGTTACCTGTGAAGAAGCGGTCCTACTTTAAAATTTGCTACCTCTCTTATAACGCCTTGAGAGGCAAAGGCCCACTCTATCTTCAAAGAAAACGTACTACTTACGTGCCTTCCCGAAATCTCAGATCAAGCACCCAATCCCTTTTGTGTGTGCCCCGAATACGTCAAACTCGCACTGGGGGCAAGGCCTTTTCTTATCTTGCCCCAAGCTACTGGAACAAGCTACCCATAGCTCTCTGTGAGATTCCCATTTACAGTAAATTCAGAAAAAAACTAAAAGCCTATCTGTATAACTTTCCTCTGGTTGTCCTCCCTATCAGGGTCCTCAACAGTGCTGAGATGCCCCCGGGTGACATGTGCACTATAGAAATAGCATTGACATAACAACATGAACTTCTTACTCATACAGAAGTGAAGTTAGTGATTCCTTTCAAGTTACTAGCCTGTTTTGAAGAGTGAAGTTTTCGAGCTAGTATTCTATATATTTTCATTAAAATGCAAGTTAAGACCACTCTAGGCCAGTCAGTCAGTCAAAGATCTTTTATTCGATAAATCAATATCAAAAAAAGGCACGGTACAAAAAGAAACATACATTCATAAAAAAAAGAAACATAGATTATACAATATTAAAAACGTACAATTTTAGAATTAAAAACCACATATCATGATTTAATTAAAAACAAAAATTCAAGATGTTTTAAAAATCATCACTATTAACTTTGTCATAAAAAGGTTAAAAAACATCGTGCCGCCATCCCCGTAATCCTGATATATAACAGAAATGATATTTGACCAGTAAAGTGCAAGGTGCAATACATCATAACAATGTGTCCAATCTCTCTTTCACCATAAGTCCTTTCTTCTTGCGCACCGCACATACCAGATAGTTGGCTACATGAAAGACAGTGCTAGGGTCGTTTAGCAGCTGCAAGTAAAGAAGTGCAGGTCTAACTTGCAGAAACCCTGCCTTTTTTAAGATTGGCACAAGATACTTCCTCCTTTCCACTATAAAATGCCCACAAAACATGGTAAAATGCATAGTATCTTGGATAGAAAAGCTATCACAAGAACAAGGAAGAAATTCATCAGGTTTTCACCAGGATGTATACTGGCCTAATATCAAGTGAATCATGTTCAGGCGAAAACGAGTTAATAAAAACCTATGAAAGGGCCGGTTAACCAGAGTGAGGTAGAATTCAGGACCCAGTGGGTTTGCGACCAAAAGGTGTGCTCTAACCAAAGGTTTTATTAGTTCCTTTTCCTCTCTTATTAGAGTTAGCCTCAATAGCATGTTGCTTTTAGTTTTAGCGATGTCAGCCCGGGATATAGACTCCGGTGAGGAAAAGAGGTTAGGTTGTCCCAGAGCGCTAAAACCATTTCTAACATAAGTTAACCACTTAATTTTTTGGACGTTATCAAGGAGGAGGCAATCCCTCAAAATGAAGAAACAAAACTACTTAGGGGAGGGTCTGAGGGCTGTTTTACGACTCTATACTGGATACATGCCCCAATCGTACAACTATAACCACAATAGGTATCCAGGAGTCAGTGTTTTACTCGAGGCTTACTACTATGTGACTTGGGCTGTGCGCATTCAAGTGTTAACCAACATTCAGTGTGCAACTAAGGGCAGGAAATATTCCCATCAGTTGCCGTTCTGTACCACCATGTTTTCATCATTTGGGTACTCCATACCCTGGAGTTAGTACACAGAGCTGATCACACTGTGAGTGGTGTGAAGACCGTGTGAGTATGAAGACCGATGTGAGTGGTATCTTAAGAATGATGTCGGCAAGGTTTACACTTGAGGGAAGCAGTGCAGTGAGGGATGAGTGAAAGTGAGTAAAATTAGGTGGACTCGAGTAGAAAAATGATTTATTGGTTTCTCTCGGACCCCTAAGACTAAAAACAGGTGCAAAAAGGGTAGATTTAACAATATATCTACATGCAAGTGGTCAACATGTTTCTGCATTTATCAGGAGTGTTCCCTATGCATTCTTCAGGACCATGGTATTGCTACTGCTTGCTTTCAATAGTGAGAAGTAAAATTTAAAATGGAAAATTTCACCTGAAAAGCAGGTGTAGAATCTCCGCCACAATCTAAAAACAAGTCACATAAAGAAAAACGAAAAGAGAAAAACAACATGGAATTATGGAATGCACTTACAACATTACGCTATTCCTGTGCTCACGTATATGCAATTTTGCACGAACATGGTAACACTCACCCAATACTTGTGGGGATGGCGCCTCACCTCACCTGGCGGGAGCTCAGGTAGAAAAGGAGCACTGCTCTGTTAGCAAAACAACAATCACAGGGACAAACAACCGTGTCAGTAAGACAAGGCAAGGGAAAACTAAGTTGGTAACATTATATTCAGTGTCAGACCGAGATAGCTACGTGTAACAATAAGGGCCGTAGCAAAGTGTACGATGCCTATATTGTTGCTCGAGGAGGACTACCAAAGGCACTCACCTCTCCGTCAGTGTCTCCAAACGTCCCTCTGGGCTCTTCTGGGGAGGCACCGAGCAAGGGAAATGGGCGGGTATATCTGTGGAGATTACTGGGCGAGTGTGATGCATGATGGGAATTGTAGTTCCTCGCTAGACGGTAAACAGTGGTGTTGGAGTTTTTGAGGAAGACTGTGTATTGTTATAGTGACATCCATGGAATGGGTTCGTTGAGACCATCTTTGTCACTATTCAGTTTGTACACCCATTTTTGCTCAATCTTGAATAGGAATTTACCGACATCTGGACAATGATCGGGTATTGTCGGTTGCTCTAAAACCGTCCATTGGAATTCGCTCGGCCCATGTCCTTTCTCTAGAAAGTGTGCTGTTAAGCGAGTAGCTTGTTTTCGACAGCGGACTGTGCTTTTGTGTTCTCCAATTCTAATTTTTGTTTTGCGGGTTGTCATGCCGACGTACCTCTTTGAACAGGGGCACGTGATCATGTAGATCGTGTTTTCGCTGTTGCAGTTGGTGAACTTGCGCTGTTGCCAGGGGCGCGATGTTCCAATGTCCACACTGGTGGTTCTCGTGGTTTGGGGGCATGCTGAGCAGTTGCCACAGGGGTGGTGCCCTTGTACAGGTGGCATGTCCCATAATGTTCCGATTTGTCGGGGTGTTCTATTTTTCGGTCTGGTATGGACCAAGTGGTCTCTTATGTTTGGTCCTCTCTTGAATGCAAAAAGGGGTGGTGGTAGTGTGTCTCCACTGGTGTTTAGAATGGACCAGTGTTTTGTTATGATCTTTCGAACTTCATTGGACCTCGTATGGAACGTGTTCACGAAAGTCATCCTCTGGGTCTTTTCTTTCTGAATGGCAACCTCTAAGAGGGCTTCTCTGTTATTATTAGAGGCCCTTTTCTTGGACTGGCGGATAATTCTCGCCGGATACTTCTTTTCTCGCAAGAATTTGGAGAGTGTCCCGGAATGTTTCTCAAATGATTCTTTAGTTGAGCAGTTCCTTTTTAGTCTGAGAAATTGTCCAAATGGTAAATTTTCTCTTAAGGACCTCGGGTGGCAACTTTCAAAATTAAGCAACGAGTTGCGTGCCATCGGTTTTCTGTACAATTCTGTGTTGAGCCCATCTTCTGTGACTACAATTAGAAGGTCAAGGAATGGCAGTTCCCTCTTACTGCATTCCACAGTGAATTTCAAAAACTGGTTACAGTTGTTTAACCAACCGTGGAATTCCTGAAGGCTGGTCTCAGTGCCTCTCCATACCACTAGGATATCGTCTATGTATCGCTTCCAAAGTCGGAGCGATACATAGTGAGGATTGTCTTGATGCAGGATTTTGGTTTGTTCTAAAGCATGAACATACAAATTCGCCAAGCTCGGCGCAAAAACGCTGCCCATGCTGGTGCCAGACGTCTGGAGGTAGATGGTATCCTCAAATTTGAAGTAGTTTTCCTTCATTGCTAGTTCTGCCAACTCCATAATGAATGAGACCGGAGTGATTGTTTGTAGGTCTCTTTCTTGGAGAATGTTGCCCACTACTTCCAAGGTTTCCGTTTGTGGGATAGATGTATATAGGGACTCTACATCGAAGGATACTAGTAGGTCCAAGTTAGGGTCAAATTCTACAGTTGGTAGGAGTCGAAGTACATCTTTTGTGTCCTTCAGATAGGTTGGCATTTCCTTCACAATGGGATTAAGGAAAAAGTCAACAAAGGTTGATAGGGGCTCCAGTATAGACCCAATTCCAGAGATGATAGGTCTACCGGGGGGTGGTCTCTGGGGTTTGTGCACCTTTGGCAGACAATAAAAATAGGGGATTGTGGGATGAGAGGTGCACAGAAATTGTCCTTCTTGAGGGGTAATCCATCCTTGTGATGTGGCCTCCTCAACCAGATGGTTGATTTTATTCTTCAATCTCTCGGTTGGATCCTCTTTTAGAAGTCGATAGGATCTGTGGTCCTGTAACTGTCTCAGGCATTCCTGTCTGTAGCTGTCTCTGTCTAAGATGACAATCCCTCCGCCCTTGTCTGCAGGCTTAATTATAATTGATTCGTTGGTCGTAAGAGCTTGCAGAGCTAGTTTCTCCTTATTTGGTAAGTTAACATAGGATCTAGGTTTCTTTGTTTTAAACAGTAGGTCAATGTCAGTTTCTACTGCCTCCTCAAAGGTTTGGACCCTTGTTGGTAATCCAATGGTAGTAGGATTGAAAGTGGAGGGTCTCTTCAAACCAGTGTTGGCAAAAGATCCAATGTTATCTCCTGGATTTTGTTTTGCAAAAAAGTAGTGCAGTCTCACCTTTCTAAATAATTTTGAGATCTCAATTTGGGTATTGAACTGGTCACCTTCGTGAGTGGCCACAAAACCAAGCCCACGATTAAGGAGATTCTCTTCATCAGTAGAAAGGACATGGGAGCTCAAATTAATCACGAGGCTGGGTGGTCGGATGTCCCGCTCGTTCCTGCTCCCTCTTGTGGTATCCTCTTGCCACTCCTCAAGTCCATGGTCGGTTGTTGTACCGGAGATGCCCAGCGGACTTGTGGTCCTTGACCTTGTCTTCTCCGCCCTCTGTTGCTCCTCTGGCCATACCCTAAAAAAGGCTGCTGTCCTTGGATTTGTTGCATTTGTGGTGGGAAGAAAGGATGTCCCATTGGAGGGAAATTGGGGCCATACATCCACGGACCCGGTTGCCAAAACTGTTGGAAGTTATTTTGACCGAAGTTATTGCCTCTGCGGCCTCTTCTATTACCACGTCCCTTTGAAGGACCTCCACTACCTCGTTGCGATGTATCGGAATCGCTGGAATTATCATCCGAGCTAGAGGTGGCATAGTTTGAGCCTCTTCGGCCTCCATTTTGATTGTACGTGGGTGGGACATATGAGTCACTAGTATATGGATATACTTTCTCTCTGGAGAACTTGGCTAGGTCTTTTTTGAATTTCTCCATTTTCGTGAAGAGTATTGATTCCTTAAACTCGGTATTTTTCTTATTGGTGTCGTCCTGTCCAGTTTTGAAGGCAGGGTTTTTTAGGGTAGTTTTAATTTTTCCTTCTAGGAGTTGTATTTCAACCAGTATTTTGTCGGCTACCCGTTTGGCCGTTTTAATGATTAGCACCAACCAGTCTCTAGTGCACCGCCACGCAATAAGAGACCAGTCTTTAAGGAATTCTTTGTCATCCAAAAATAACCTTGGGCTATTGGTCACAATGAGACCTGATGGTGCACAGTTACCATGCAGATATTGTGCCATTATGATGCCGTGTACCGTGGTTCTGGTGTGGGATTTTTTTAGGACCAAGATCTTGTTCCACCCCTCGTCGGGAGTGTTTATTACAAGGGGGGCATTTTCTAGCAGGCTAGGATTTTCATCCAATATATTTTGGATTTCCGCTTCCTCAAACGCCAAACCACTGTTTGATGCCATTATACGTGTTAAATCAATTGCCAAGTATCTACATCAAGGGAGTGTCCTGTGATTGAAAGTAATCTTCAAAAACAGAGCTGAAAAACAGACAAAGAGTGCTGTTAAGAGTGACAGACAAATAAAAAGTTTGTCCGTATTTTTCAAAAAAAGACCCACAGCCGAGGCTGTACACAATCACGAAACAAAACTACTTAGGGGAGGGTCTGAGGGCTGTTTTACGACTCTATACTGGATACATGCCCCAATCGTACAACTATAACCACAATAGGTATCCAGGAGTCAGTGTTTTACTCGAGGCTTACTACTATGTGACTTGGGCTGTGCGCATTCAAGTGTTAACCAACATTCAGTGTGCAACTAAGGGCAGGAAATATTCCCATCAGTTGCCGTTCTGTACCACCATGTTTTCATCATTTGGGTACTCCATACCCTGGAGTTAGTACACAGAGCTGATCACACTGTGAGTGGTGTGAAGACCGTGTGAGTATGAAGACCGATGTGAGTGGTATCTTAAGAATGATGTCGGCAAGGTTTACACTTGAGGGAAGCAGTGCAGTGAGGGATGAGTGAAAGTGAGTAAAATTAGGTGGACTCGAGTAGAAAAATGATTTATTGGTTTCTCTCGGACCCCTAAGACTAAAAACAGGTGCAAAAAGGGTAGATTTAACAATATATCTACATGCAAGTGGTCAACATGTTTCTGCATTTATCAGGAGTGTTCCCTATGCAGGACCATGGTATTGCTACTGCTTGCTTTCAATAGTGAGAAGTAAAATTTAAAATGGAAAATTTCACCTGAAAAGCAGGTGTAGAATCTCCGCCACAATCTAAAAACAAGTCACATAAAGAAAAACGAAAAGAGAAAAACAACATGGAATTATGGAATGCACTTACAACATTACGCTATTCCTGTGCTCACGTATATGCAATTTTGCACGAACATGGTAACACTCACCCAATACTTGTGGGGATGGCGCCTCACCTCACCTCTGTTGCTCCTCTGGCCATACCCTAAAAAAGGCTGCTGTCCTTGGATTTGTTGCATTTGTGGTGGGAAGAAAGGATGTCCCATTGGAGGGAAATTGGGGCCATACATCCACGGACCCGGTTGCCAAAACTGTTGGAAGTTATTTTGACCGAAGTTATTGCCTCTGCGGCCTCTTCTAGTACCACACCCCTGTGGCAACTGCTCAGCATGCCCCCAAACCACGAGAACCACCAGTGTGGACATTGGAACATCGCGCCCCTGGCAACAGCGCAAGTTCACCAACTGCAACAGCGAAAACACGATCTACATGATCACGTGCCCCTGTTCAAAGAGGTACGTCGGCATGACAACCCGCAAAACAAAAATTAGAATTGGAGAACACAAAAGCACAGTCCGCTGTCGAAAACAAGCTACTCGCTTAACAGCACACTTTCTAGAGAAAGGACATGGGCCGAGCGAATTCCAATGGACGGTTTTAGAGCAACCGACAATACCCGATCATTGTCCAGATGTCGGTAAATTCCTATTCAAGATTGAGCAAAAATGGGTGTACAAACTGAATAGTGACAAAGATGGTCTCAACGAACCCATTCCATGGATGTCACTATAACAATACACAGTCTTCCTCAAAAACTCCAACACCACTGTTTACCGTCTAGCGAGGAACTACAATTCCCATCATGCATCACACTCGCCCAGTAATCTCCACAGATATACCCGCCCATTTCCCTTGCTCGGTGCCTCCCCAGAAGAGCCCAGAGGGACGTTTGGAGACACTGACGGAGAGGTGAGTGCCTTTGGTAGTCCTCCTCGAGCAACAATATAGGCATCGTACACTTTGCTACGGCCCTTATTGTTACACGTAGCTATCTCGGTCTGACACTGAATATAATGTTACCAACTTAGTTTTCCCTTGCCTTGTCTTACTGACACGGTTGTTTGTCCCTGTGATTGTTGTTTTGCTAACAGAGCAGTGCTCCTTTTCTACCTGAGCTCCCGCCAGGTGAGGTGAGGCGCCATCCCCACAAGTATTGGGTGAGTGTTACCATGTTCGTGCAAAATTGCATATACGTGAGCACAGGAATAGCGTAATGTTGTAAGTGCATTCCATAATTCCATGTTGTTTTTCTCTTTTCGTTTTTCTTTATGTGACTTGTTTTTAGATTGTGGCGGAGATTCTACACCTGCTTTTCAGGTGAAATTTTCCATTTTAAATTTTACTTCTCACTATTGAAAGCAAGCAGTAGCAATACCATGGTCCTGAAGAATGCATAGGGAACACTCCTGATAAATGCAGAAACATGTTGACCACTTGCATGTAGATATATTGTTAAATCTACCCTTTTTGCACCTGTTTTTAGTCTTAGGGGTCCGAGAGAAACCAATAAATCATTTTTCTACTCGAGTCCACCTAATTTTACTCACTTTCACTCATCCCTCACTGCACTGCTTCCCTCAAGTGTAAACCTTGCCGACATCATTCTTAAGATACCACTCACATCGGTCTTCATACTCACACGGTCTTCACACCACTCACAGTGTGATCAGCTCTGTGTACTAACTCCAGGGTATGGAGTACCCAAATGATGAAAACATGGTGGTACAGAACGGCAACTGATGGGAATATTTCCTGCCCTTAGTTGCACACTGAATGTTGGTTAACACTTGAATGCGCACAGCCCAAGTCACATAGTAGTAAGCCTCGAGTAAAACACTGACTCCTGGATACCTATTGTGGTTATAATCCCTCAAAATGGCCTGATTTAGAGATAGTTCGCTGTTAAGCCAGATTTTAAGCCACATAATTAGGGGGGCCACTCGAATTTTGTCTGTTATAAAATCAGCCCCCAATTCAGAGTGAACAGAATAAGAAGGTGTTGACTGGGGTACAGACAAGACTGATCTAAAAAATTTATTTTCAGAGGCCTGGAGGCAGTCTATCGACCCATATCCCCATAAAGAGCAGCCATAGGTTGCAACAGACACACACTTGGCGTTATAGATAGTCATGAGGGCTGGGACTGGCCTAGCCCCCAACCTTCTGCTGAAACTCAAAATGGCAGAAGATGTTCTTACTAGGGCACTGTGTCTGTTTCTTATTTGAGGGCCCCAGCTCCCTTTATCTTCAAACGTAACTCCTAGATACGGGAATGTTGATACTCTATTCATTTCTGCCTTGCTACAATAGAAAGTTTTAGCTTTCTTGCAGCGTGAGCCTTTACCCACCATCATAACTTGTGACTTTTTGGCGTTTATCTTAAGGTCTAAAGAAGTCATGAAACGGCCAAAAGCATCCAATAACGGCTGAAGACCCAGGCCTGTGCGGGACAAAAGCACTGCGTCGTCCGCGTACAGGAGGACAGGAACAATTGTCTCCCCTATACGCGGCGTGTCCAGCGTTGCCGTCTTCAGCTCGGATTCGAGGGCGTTGATATAGACTGTAAAGAGCAGGGGTGCCAAAATGCACCCCTGTCTCACCCCTCTTTTGGACTTGAAACGACTAGTGCGTCGCCCCTCTGAGTCAACCCTAACAGAGGCCTGGAGGTCTGAGTGGAGATCGGCTAAAAGATTAACAAGCGCACGATCAAGACCCAGATCGGCAAGGATATGCCACAGTTTGGTACGGTTCACGAGGTCAAAGGCCGAAGATAGGTCCATGAACCCTAAATATAACGACCCATCTTTCGCCCTAGTATATTTATCTATTAACATCTGCAGATTAAGGCACTGGTCCATAGTACCCCGTTTAGTTCTAAAACCGTACTGCAGATTGGATAGGACCCCTCTATCATCGAGCCAAGCCTGAAGTCTAAGTAGGATGACCCTGCCCAAATTTTTTACTGAAGAATCAATTAAGGATATCGGGCGATAACATGCTGGGTCTACCCTACTTCCCTTCTTAAAGACGGGGATAATTACGGACTCCTTCCAGGAAGCTGGAATACTGTTTCTAGTTATAGCATTAAAGACACCACACAGCACCCTCGACCAAAGCTTTGCGTCCGTTTTAAAAAAGTCAGCTGGGACTCCATCCGGGCCAGGGGCCTTATTTTTTAAAGTCTGATCAATAGCAATTTCAACTTCCGAGGCCTCAAAAACAACACCCTGTATCTCCTGAGAAAAGGAAAGACTATCTACCAAATCATCAACTAGGTTGCTCGAGTATATCGTCTCAAAATGAATAATTCATTCACCAGCCGAGATGTTTAGTTCAAGGGAAGCCTGATTCTTATCTGAGAAAAAAGGCTGATTAACTACCCTCCAAAAATCAGCACTATTTTTAACAATCTCAGGGTCAGACAGTTCTGACCAAGCTAATTCCCTGATCTCCTTCTTTCTATTCTCTATGGCTTTCTTATACGTAGATCTTAATATGGTTATTAATGGACGGTCTTTAGGGACAGCTTTAAGGGCCTTAAGCAAGTCGGCGTGAGCTCTTGAACACGCATGATCAAACCACTTTTTCTCTCTTGGCTTTGACAGTTTTTTGTTGTTTGTCAGGCTAGTGTCAATGGAGTTACAGATGTTCCCAAAGGCAGACATTACTTGGTCATTTGACGCCCTTGCGTCCAGACAAGTTAAAACGTCATTTCCAGTACTGTCAAGGACCGCATGAAGGACGTCCTCAGGAACAACAGAAGACCACTTGAGTCTGCGACCCTGATCCCTTAGCACCACATCCTGACCTCTATTCCCACAATGAGTTAAAAAGGCAGTTGACAATACCTCCACTACTACAGGGTTATGGTCGCTAAATACTGAGTCCATAGCACCGTAGTGAACCACCCTCTCTAAAATCTGACAAGACATAAATATATAATCAATTACAGTACCGTCGCCGTGACCTTTAAAGGTGGGAGTTCTATTATCTAATTCCCCACAACCAGACTCGTACAAGTTCCAAGCATTCAGATAAGTCTCAAGGGTTTCCCCCCTAGTAGAGTGCTCAAAGTGTGTTAATGAAGAGTACGGAGGCCCCTCTTCTAAAGAACCTGTACATGTCTGGATGCAGGGATGGATATTAAAGTCACCTAAAAGAATGACTGCGAACTCCTTTACCTTGGATCTGTAGACTGACAAGAAAGAATCAATAATATCTAAATTCTGCCTAGTGTCATCATTAGGACTAGAATTATAAAAATTAATAAACAAAATATTCGAAAAAGAAGGGGGATTGAGTTCAACAATCAAACAGTTTTGAGAACCAGAATTGTGTTGTGTTAACACCCCTTTTAAAGACGTTTTAAACAAAATTAACAAGCCCCCCTTTGGTCTGCCAGCCCCCCCACTGGAGGCAGGCACAGAAAAATGTGAGTAACCATCCAAGGAGAAACTATCCAAAGGGTCTCAGGTTTCCTGAAGTGCAATAATGTCAAAGGTCTTTAGTAAATTAATCCAATCATTTAACCCGGCCTTGGCCCTAATACCGGCAATGTTCCAAGTCGTTATTCGGCAACATGCACTTTGGGAACCCTCAATAGTAGGCAGTCAATCGTTTTCACTTAAAGATGATAGAGGTGCAAACCGATTAAATAAGGGCACAATTGGCAGCGCTTGAGGATTAGGTCTACACAGGTTATAGCAATATGAGTCCATGTTCATAGATGGTTGTGGAACTTGTGGTAATCCAGGAAAAAAGGCCTGTCTATTTGAGGGATAAGTAGGAGTATGATGACCAACATGAGAGTTAGAGGTAGGGGTCATGCTCAGGTGGTTATAGAAATACCCCAACGGGCGTACACTTATATTATCCTCGGTGACCGGTAAGGAGGCCGCCCTTAATAGTACAGTTGCGACGTGCTGCGGGTGTCTTAAATTTACAATAACGCAGTCCCCTCTGCAGGATTTTATTGAGGTGCCAATCCATTCAGCTCTGCGCACTGACACTATGTCTTTGCAGAAAGCCAAGGGAAACCCACAATACTTGTTTAGCCAAGCAAGGACTTTGTTTCCTAGAGAACTGGTTAACTCTTCCCGGGCTTCAAATGAGTTTGGGTCTACTGTCGGGACGTTTGTCAAGACCACAATATATGGTACACAATCAGGAGGTAGGTTCACTACGGGTTTTTTCCTCCCCATTGACCCCCCGTGTTATTTACGCCAGTCTTATTGGCAACTAATGGCTTCAGTGGGGTAGGAGCTATGATATCAGGTGTTAACAAAGGTTGGGCGGAGCTTACGGGAATGATAGATGGCCCCGTGAGTGTACCTTTAGCCCCCTTGCTGCTTACTGCCCCCCTACTACTATTTGATCCAGAAGCCACTGCTGTAGCTGCTCTGGCAGATACACCTGAGCCTACAGTCTGGGGTGTCTTCGTCCCTAACAAATGTGTAGACAAAAGACACCCGAGTCTGGAAACCTCCTTTGAAACTTGATCTAATTTATAGTCAACCCCCATCGCTACAACACCCTCAGAAATGGCATTTTGATGTGCATTTGTGATATTTTCAGCAGCTACTTGCGCTGAAGGGGAGAAGAGTGAACTTAGTCTAGCTACTTCTTTTGACACCATATCTACTTTTGCCAATAGGGGTTTGATCATTAACTCCAATTTAGAGGTCAGCATGTCTGCAAGTAGTTGGAGATGGTCACCGTTTACAGCTTCATTGATTCCCCCCATACTATTGTCATTCGTTACCTCCACCCGGACTGGCTGAGAGCTTACAGTGTTCTTGGTCTTACGTTGCCCCCCACGTTTGTTGATCAGTCTTCTACAAGCCCTAGCTGAACGGCGGACAATGGGTGGAACAACAGTGGGAGAAGGTGGCGATGCATCATTGTTGACAGAAATATCCGCCAATGTAGAAGCAAAATCCAGATCAGACGTTACAGAGGGGGGGACAGATAGAGCTTCATCGTTCATATCCATATCCTCAGTATTATCTAGGACAACAACAACAGGATCGGCTGCAGGCGAAGGGGAAGAGGGGGGACTAATCCAACTCAGCGACTGGCGGCGGTCAGAGTTAATTTTTGTGACCATTTTGACCATATAGTTATCCATGGTCCCAGCTAGTACAGGAGTTTTACCAGAGCGCAATTTGGCCATTTAATCGATTAACAGAATCAGTATCAGTATCACCACTGGTTTATGAGAAAGTAAAACACTCACTTCAGGACGAATCAGTTCAGTGTCCATTATCCGATCTGCCAGGGGTCGTGGCCCTGCCCTGCCTCTTCCTGCCACAGACGGCCCGCCCTTGTCCCGGGCTTCTCCCTGGCGCCTCCCGCACGCGACTCGCGGGGCGAGAGGGCGCGACGGTTTTTCAAGCGCCTCCGTGCGCTAGCCTTGCGTCACGGGCGCCCCTGAGGCTGCTGGGCAATGTAGTTTTAAACGGGAGTGAGTCTCCCGGCGCTCCGCTTCCTGGGGCTCCGCTTCTGCCAGGCACACAGCCGTTTCCCTCACGGCACCGATGGCGTCTACCCCTCCAACACAGGTCAGCACAGGTCTCGCTCCCCTCCGAAATAGCTTTGCTCCCTCCACTCCTTTTAGCAAACGTGCCAAATACAGATGTCCTTTCCAGTTCTTTCCAATCCTCAAATGGCCTGACTGACCAAGCACTTCCAAAAATTCGGCAGATCAATGTGCAGTGTGGTGCTCCTGTTCTTTTTTTTTTCCCTTTCTTGCTCCAAATGCCTCGTTTCTAGCGTGTGTCAAAATTTCACATTAGACTATCCTGCCAAAAATGCCAAGAACAAACGATGTTGGGAGCCTGTGGCATACAGAATGCAGCGCCTCCACCCTTTGCTCCACTTGCCTCTGCGCCAAAATTGCACACTCAGATAGCGTGCAAACCAGCAGAACGCCGAAAACGAACAGAATCGGGAGCCTGACCGCCGCAACACACCAAACGGCAAGGCAGCCTTTTGCAGGGGGCACATAGGGCGGTGAAGTCTACACCTGCGTCCTCGGGAAGCTCAGGCGTACGAAAGCCGAGACAACAGCAACGATCAACAAACACCTTCCGCCATCTAGTGTGTGGGAGGGGCAGCAGCACGACTCTAGGCCAATACTGACTTATGGTCCATATAGTCACTGACACTCAGAGAAGCAGGATTTCAATTTAATGCAGAACAAAAATAAAATAGTTATGGTAAACTTCCTTTGGTTATCATACTGCCCAAACCCTTTAACTGCCACCCAACAGTGAAAAAGGCATATTCTATAAGTTTATAGAAACGGTGGATTTGGTACAGATATGTTACTGTGCAGAGTTGTGTTTCTGCATGACCTTTCATTTCCAGTTCTGTTGGAACCCTTTTACTTACAGACCCCTTACATAGGCATAGTGCCACAGGATAGTCTAGCAAGGGCCCAACTGTTATCTGTACTCAACTAGTAGCCGCTGAGTGCCATTCCATAAAACAGACAGACCTCCCAGAGCAGGTACTACAAGAGGAAGAATACAGTAAACAACATTTAAACAGAGCACATGAGGATAAGTTTAACTTGCAAGATGCAGCTGAAGCCAAAGCCAAAGAGGTACAAGTCAAAGAGTACTTATAAGATGAGACAAAGTAAGGGGCAAATAATGTTTCCTGAAGTTCGAAAGGCAATCTCATTGTGATGGCATAGATTAACAGTTTACGATACAAAAGAAAACTTGCCAAAAAAAACAAAGCAGAACAAAAGGACAGGCAGCAGTGGAGTGCGGGCTAGAACAAGGATTAACAAGGGGCTAAGAACACTTTGCAGACTACAATACAAGAAATTATGAAGCAATTTCTCTTTACGGTCCGCATACAAACAAAAAAGGACTCCAGCCTTCATGTAGCTGTGTACCTCTATCCACAAATTCCACCCAAACACAAGCCGATCCGTCCGAATAATAAAACTACGATACACAATTGTGGCAATTTTAGAAGCATGCTTTTTGTAGCACCTAAATACAAAATCACTTTTAGGGGGGCCTGTAGACAGCATTCAAATGCAGTTAAGGTTAACAAAGAAAAATATAAATTACTAAAGGTAGAGTTATGGCCCTTTATCAAGAAAGACCTATATATTCTATTGTTAATAAGAAAAATGGCAATTACCTATAACTATAGATGTACATAAATTATATAAACAAACAAGGAGGAACGCAATCTCATCCCATGTCACAACAAGTGCAAAAGATATGTATTAGGCAAATCAACACAGCATTCAGTTAACAGCCAGATATCCCAGGAGTGAATGATTCCTGGCCCAATACTTTGTGCAGGACATTGAAAGAATGCTACGAGTAGGTGTTAAATCAAACTTAATTGAACAGAATCTTTCAGCACTGGAGTACATCAAATCTGAATCTGTTTGCAACCAACCACAACCGATATTGCCAATAGAACACCCAGAAGGTATGCTTTGCTGTGGTCGTAGGAGGAATGTGTTTTCAATAGAATGTACAAAAACCTTTGCCTACGCTTTTACCCTACTTCTCTTGATATCAAAGTTGCTGGGCAAAATGAATGGAGATCCGTGCCACCTAACACTGATTGCCCCAAGGTGGCTGAGGCAACGTTGGTTCACAGCGACACCTCGCCATTACAAACAGCATTCAATTCCACTTCTACCCCCACTCACAATTGCATCTTGCAATGGAGGTCAGATATTGCGCCCGAATTAAAAAGAAACACACTCAGTTTGTAGCTCCTGAATACAATAAATTCCACATCTTAGATCTCCTGATTACACTAGACCAATGTTATAAAAAGCTAGGAAAATGTCTACTAATGAAAGTTTTGGAGCAAAATAAAAGCACTTTTGTATGTGGTACAGTCAGTATGGTCAACGTCCATTTTCTTCTGCTTCGTACCAAGTCTTGCCTTATTGATTAGACTTATGTTCAAGCCTTATCCATGCATCTGTTACACAGAGATTTTTCACTTGAAAAGGACGGCAGATGAATAATCCCTTTTGGCCAATCTTGTCATAAACAGTTCCTTAAAGGAGTTACTATGACCTTTCCACCACTGAGGAGTCAGGCACCTTCATGGCAACTCAATACAGTATTTTCCCAACTTAAGTGAAATCTCTTTGAACCCATTCCCAAAGCTAAATTAAAATAGCTCCCTTGGAAAGTTTCATTACTTTTGGCTGTAACTTTTGCAAGAGTGGGTTAAATTCAAGCATTTACAATTAAGCAACAGCACTTGCAATTTCGCAACAACAGAGGCTTCCTAAGAACAAATCCTCATGTTATACCCAAAAGTGCCACTAGACTTTCATCTAAATAAACCACTAGTTCTTACAACTTTTTTCAAGAATCCTGCTAATGCAGCAGAAAGAGCACTTCATACTCTGAATGTGAGAAGATGTCGGAGGTTCTCTCTAGAGAGGCTAAAGCAGTTAAAGAAGTCTCATTAGCTTTTTCCAGCTATGGTCCTCTCAGAAAAGGACATCTCAGAAAAGGACAAGCTCTATCAAAACAAAGTATAACTTGTTGGGTGTCAATGGCCACAGTGTACTGTCCTAACAAGCTGGCTGTCCTTTATAATGAAATGTAACTGCTAATTCTACAAGAAGTGTATCCACATCTACTGCCCTGATCACTGGTGCCTCTTATAGTCATCAGTACTGCCTGGGTTTAACAGTGGAAAGGGATGTTGCAGTGGCATAGGGAATCTTAGAAAATATCTCTTTCTTTGAGGAGAGCTCTTTTTTAGGTCGAAGCCTACCAGACAGCACAGCTGTCTGGTTGTGCAAAGACTTCTTGGGGACATTCTGAAAGCTTCACTGGAATGCATTCCGTACATTGCTTACTATTGGCTTTGTGGATTGTAACTCACATGTGCTTGGTTTCTATTGGCTGGCTTTGTTTGTTTTAGGTTGCCCAGTATGTCTTGGTCCCTCCTGTGGAGCATAGCTGGTTTACCCTCATTCCTCATAGTCTTCCTAAAGTGCTCACCTTTTGTAAACAGGCCTGTAAATCTTGTTCTTATCTTGTCACATTTGATGTGCATTCAAAGACAGAGGTCAAATGTCAGGCTCTGTCTTCAAAGGGAGCTTGGTGTTTACCTTTCTTTCATGGGCTTTAAAGTGAGAAGATGTATGTGACAATCTTGCTTGATAGTGGGGGTGGGAAAGGAAAGTTTTTTTCCAGCACACCAAAACATTTAAATGTCTGTAAATAAACTGTGTAAATATTTCAGAGTATATCAGAATTAGGAGAGCACAAAGGAAGCATTTTTCTGAAGTGTAGTGAAAACAAATATTTGAAAACTTTCAAAACAAATCAATACACAGTGTCATGGCATTTCCACACATTGTTTGTGTGCTGTATAGTTTTATCAGTAAAACTGGATGGACAAACATAATTCAATCGAAAATGTTTGGTCTGTAATGGTAGTGCACCACCACACCATGCATACTCCACTATATGCCACTTTACAACACTCCACTCTACAGCACTCCACTCTATCCTACTCTACTTTACAACACATTACTCCCCAACATGAGACTTACCCACTCTACTCTACGCCACTGCATTCTAGGCTACTCTAATCTACGACCGCCCACTCAATACTATGCTGCTCTACGACGCTTCACGCCACTTTACTCTACTACACTTTATGATATGTATTCCACCTTACGCCCCTCCACTCTGACAGTTTACTCTATGCTACTCCGGGACACACTATACTGCTTCATTCTAGGCCACCCTACTGTACTCCACTCTACCCCACTCTTTGCCACTTTGCTCTACTCCACTCTACACCACGATCCTCTACCCCACACCACGATACTCTGCTCCACTCGACTCAATGCCATTCTCCTCTACGCCACTAACTTTTAGCCATGCTGGTGTACAACATGACTAAAACCCACCGGCAAAGCCAGTAGCTCTGGCATAGTCAAGACCTATTGGCTTTGCCAATGATGTTCATTTAATTAGCCTCCCCCCACCATGAACGGCTTACTGTATATTTACTGCTTGCTGCTCTGAATCAAGCATGTGAATCAATGACAGATCCAACATTGGAGAAGACAAATGTTAGTTTCCTTTAACTGTATTTCTCCAGTCTTGGTACTTTTTGTAGATTCAAATGCGACTCCCACCTCCCACCTACCCATTCCGGACTCACCTATTTATTATCTCTCACATTTGTGCAATGAAACATGAAGTATGGTGGCCTCTGGACGGGTTTTCTATAAGCTTTGCTTTAGATTGGCTGAACTTTAGTTTGTTTGAAATGATGTGAATGGATTAAGAATGTTTCCATGTTAGAGCATTCCAGACTATGTTTACCATTGCAATGCTCTCTAGGTCTACTGTGGGACCCCCAGCTCAAGGATGGAGATTATTCAAACATGTGAATCTATCGAAGATCCAATACTGGAGAATCACAATTCCCAGAATTATACAGTGAACAACATCGTACTGCTGTAAATAATCTAGAATGTGAAATGCTAGGGCAAAGAGAAGAATAACAAGAGGTTACTGAACAGAGGAGGGGAAAAAAATTATAGAACAAGGCCAAACTGAGCAATGGCCACATGGAAGGGAGAGATGACTGTCTATCGTGCCTACTAAAGTACAGGCTGCAAGTGTGCCTCTGAGTTGCTATAGATCCAGGTAAGCGTGCAGGGTGAGAAACACACACATCCCCCCCTTCTTACCCATGCAGATGTCAGCAACACAGTGGAGGTCAACGACAAAATGACAACATGATTAGGAAGTAGGTCGTGTTCAAGAGAATAAAAGTGAGTGACCAACTTTTGGGGCCTTAAACAACAAAGTTCAACATCATTGTGCCGAATAAGAAATGTTAACTGAAGAACAAACTATTTAAGACCATTCATGTACTTTGGTGGGAAGAACATATGGGAGGAAAGTAAAGGATTGTTCCTTTGGGATTCGAGCAAAAAGGCCTTGATTTTCTGCTGTTCAACATTGGTTCCAAGAGCCAGCTTTTTATATGGATATCTGTTCCTATGGTGGGAATGTAGCTCACTTGAGGAATCTTTTTGCAGCTAGTCTATGTTTGAAGTAAAATAAAAGGGTGACCAGCAGCTGAAACAATAATGCAACATCTGACTTTCACAACAATTAAAAAGTGGTGCCAATGTACATTCTTGAATTTCAGTTACTGGCCAGGAACAACGTGTAATGAGCTGTAGGTCTTTGCAATTGTTCAGCACTACATGCTATAGAAGCCCTCTGTTCTCATCTTGTGATTATTTCAACTCTTTGCAAATGCAATACACCTATGCCAGCACATTAAAATGCACAACATTCACAAAGTGTACAACCTTCAGAACTGAAAATGTTCGCTCCAAGTGTAATCCCAACAATTATCCGTCTGCAGTGGAACCACAAGTACTGCCTCACAAGCTCCTGGTACAGCTAAGCACAGCTGCACTTTATCACTTTTCTTCATTAGAGGAATATTCAAGTCACTGATCAGTACAACAGGGAGATTTGTGGGCGGGAGGATTGCCTGCCGCTCGGAAAAGACGTGATGGCAAAGTCACGCCATTTAACACTTCAATCCCCGACACACACGGGAAACATATGCAAGTTATAACACAGCAAATTCAGTGTGTGTTAATAAATGTACGATCAGTAGGGAAACACAAATATCACATCGAAGATCTGATTCAAAATACCACGCCTGACATTCTCTTTTTAACTGAGACCTGGACAGACCATGCTTCTGGCCCTGACTGGAACATTGCATTACCACAGGGATATGCTGTGATGTACAACAACAAAATAATATCTGGGGGTCAGAGAGCAAGTCAGTAAGTCAAGCAAGAAGGACCACTAAACCAAAAGCATGCAAAACAGTATCAGTGGGAAATAATAGTTAGTGAACGGCCAAGTCAAGGCTCAAGAGTATATGGAGAAAAATATTGTTCCCATCAGAAGCCACACTGTACCGCCCTTGTTGTCATCATTTGGGTTCTCCTTACCCAGGAGACACGACGGCCGGTAAGTAGTTACCGTGACCGAGATGTGATGTGAGGGCAGACCAGAAGGGTATGATAGTGGCTAATGAAAAAAAGCAGTGTCTGGTGATTGGAGTGAAAAAGTGAAGGGTAATGATAAAATTAGGTGAGTTGGGTGGAAAAAGAGTTTTATTGATATCCCCCAATCCCTAAGATTAAAAGGCAGGTGTGGGTGCAGGTTTTAAATAATAACCGCACTTATTGGTGGTCGACATGTTTCTGCACTCACAAGAAAGGAGTTTCTAATGCATTCTTCAGGACCTTGGAAATACACTACTGCTTTGTTAATAAAAATGAGATAAATAATGAAAAAATATCACCTGGAAATCCAGGCGTACTCAACCGTATACCATGTATGTAGGTTGAGAGGCTTCACCCCACCTGGCTGCAGCGCAGGTAAAAGGAGCACCGCTCTTTCCGTCGGTGTCTCCGGGCAGTCTTCAGTACTGCTTGGGGGGGCCCCCCCAAGCAGTACTGACGGAAAGAGCGGTGCTCCTTTTACCTGCGCTGCAGCCAGGTGGGGTGAAGCCTCTCAACCTACATACATGGTATACGGTTGAGTACGCCTGGATTTCCAGGTGATATTTTTTCATTATTTATCTCATTTTTATTAACAAAGCAGTAGTGTATTTCCAAGGTCCTGAAGAATGCATTAGAAACTCCTTTCTTGTGAATGCAGAAACATGTCGACCACCAATAAGTGCGGTTATTATTTAAAACCTGCACCCACACCTGCCTTTTAATCTTAGGGATTGGGGGATATCAATAAAACTCTTTTTCCACCCAACTCACCTAATTTTATCATTACCCTTCACTTTTTCACTCCAATCACCAGACACTGCTTTTTTTCATTAGCCACTATCATACCCTTCTGGTCTGCCCTCACATCACATCTCGGTCACGGTAACTACTTACCGGCCGTCGTGTCTCCTGGGTAAGGAGAACCCAAATGATGACAACAAGGGCGGTACAGTGTGGCTTCTGATGGGAACAATATTTTTCTCCATATACTCTTGAGCCTTGACTTGGCCGTTCACTAACTATTATTTCTCACTGATACTGTTTTGCATGCTTTTGGTTTAGTGGTCCTTCTTGCTTGACTTACTGACTTGCTCTCTGACCCCCAGATATTATTTTGTTGTTGTGCATTGAGTCCGGGGCTTATATCTGGTCGGTCGGTAAACCTGCCCTTAGACCCTCCCTAATTGTTTGTTGAACATATGCTGTGATGTTCCAGGACAGAGAGGTCAATAAAGGAGGGGGTCTAGCAATTGTATATTGTGACTATCTAAAACTGTATATTGAAGCTGTGAATGACTTACCAGCAGAAGTGTTTCATTTTTCTATAAAAGTACATCATTTCTGGAAGCTCCAGGGACTTCTTATTTATCGCCCACCTGGGCCCAGAGCTGCTTTTTCACAAGCTCTGATGACACATCTGGAATCTTGCATTGATTCGGACTCCATGATAATTCTTGGTGATTTCAACTATCATTTTGAACTAGCCAATAATACTGATACTGGCAGACTACTAGATAACATGGCAGCTTTTGGTTTTGACCAATTGGTTATGGAACCCACCCATCAGGCGGGCCACACACTGGATGGCATAGTCTATAATAATGTAGATATCAATGTGACCAGGGTGAATGCCCTCCCGTGGTCAGATCACAAAGCAGTCTATTTCAAGTTCAATACCTCTCTGCCTGGGCGTCATACGTAGATTGTTGCAGTGAAATCAATTATCAGATATTGGAATAAGGTCCAAACAAATGATTTGGAAGCTGCGTTGGGTCGGCCACCGAGTTGGGCAGGTGAGACCAATGATAGGGCAGTAGCAGCTTTTAAACAGTGGCTTCTGTCAGCAGCAGATGTTGTGGCCCCTGAGAAATTGGTGACGGCTAAGAGGCTTAAGCCCTCGGCACCATGGTATACCAGAGAGCTGAAAGGCTTAAAAGTCAGCTGCAGGAGAGCTGAACGACTCTGGAGGCACAGCTACAATAAGGACAGTAAACTGATATATAACCAGGCCCTTATACAGTATAAAGAGGCAATCATCGGGGCAAAAAAGCTGTTTTATACACAGAAGATTGAGAAAGATGGTAATTCTGCCGAAGAATTGTTTAAGACGATTACACTTTTATCTAAACCCCAGCAAGCTGAACCAAGATATGTGTAACAACCTGGCCACATTTTTTCAAAATAAAGTTCACCTCATCTATGATGACCTCTTGAAGAGTTGTATAGATATGGATAACGAATTACAAACTGAGGCAGAACCAGTCCATTCCAGCCTAGTTAGCTTCCCTGCAGCCACTAACGAGGAGATTTTTGACATATTAGTTTTGATAAATCAGGTTCCCCCACTGACCCTTGTCCCCCTACAATCATGCATTTAGGGGCTAGCCAAATCGGAGGTCGACTAACACCTCTGATTAATCAGGTGCTAGAGTCGGGGAAGTACCCCACTGCTTGGAAGAAAGCGATAATTAGACCTATTCTGAAGAAATGCACTTTGGACCCTTCAGAACTTAAAAACTATCGCCCGATAGCGGGCCTTCCCATAGCAGCTAAAGTTCTGGAGAAAGCATTGAACAAGACCCTAACAGAGCATCTTGACACTAACAATCTGCTGGACCCGACCCAACACGGTTTTCAGATCTCATCATTCTACAGAAACTGGTCTCATGGTAGCAACTGAGGAGATCCGGAAGACTGTCGACAGAGGGGGCAAGGCGATTCTCGTCTTGTTAGATCTGTCGGCAGCTTTCGACACCGTAAATCATTCAGTGCTAGTCCAACGGCTGCAGGACATTGGCATTGGGGGTTCAGCCTTGGCTCTCCTTGCATCATTCCTGGAAGGAAGAGAACAAAGACTGCATTGGGAGGGATTGCAATCAGACGGTTTCGGTCTCCCTTGTGGCGTTCCGCATGGATCAGCACTTTCGCCGACGCTTTTTATTATATATGTCCCCCCTTGGCTAGTCTTGTCAGGAAGCACGGTTTCGTAATGGTATCCTATGCAGACGATTCTAAGTTAATCATCTCGTTGGCTAAACAACCTGAGGATACCGCCGCCAGGTTCCATGGGTGCCTCCTGGAGATCGTGACCTGGAACCAGGGCTACCTAAAAATCAAAACAGATAAGACGGAAGTCATGGAATTTGGGCAAGGACAATCCCTGTGGAACTCCTCGTGGTGGCCAACAAGTGCAGGGGAATGCCCTAAGCCGATGCCCAAAGTCAGAAATCTGGGGGTGATTTTTGACAGTCAGCTCAATTTTTCAGCTCATGTGAACAGCCTTCCCTCCTCCTGCTTCTTCCTTATAAAAAAAACTGAGAAAAACCTTCCCTTTCATTGGCCAGGCTCTGCAAAAGAAAGTGGTAGTGGGTCTTTTGCTTTCTAAACTGGACTACTGTAATGCGCTACTTTTGGGAATTGACAAAGCCCAGAGTAACAAATTACAGTCCTTGCAAAATGCAGCTGCTAGGCTGCTGTTAAACATTCCAAAAGGCAGTTCAATGTTGAAGGGAATCAGAGCTCTCGACTGGCTCCCCGTACAGCAAAGGGTGGAGTTCAAGGCCATACGCACTGTCCATAAAGTGTATTATGGGGAGGGGCCAAGGATATGCAGAGACTATTTAAACCTTATATCCCAGCCAGGACATTACGGTCTAGCAATGCCTGCCTCATGCAGGTAGACAAAATTAGGAGAGTGCGATGGAGGGAAGAACATTTTTCCATTGTGCAGCTAAGCTGTGGAATAAACTGCCACCTGCCATGCGACTGCAGCCTAACCATCTATCTTTCAGGAAGGATCTAAAAACTTTGCTGTTCCCACCAATATAGCCTGTTAACCACGTGACATTCCCCCCACTTACACTAGCGCCAAGACGCTGTTGCATTTGTGCGCTTTATAAATGTATATCCTATCCTACCCTACAAAAAGTATACTTAGCAGGCTCTAGTTATACTTAAATTCAAACTAATAAATTCATTCATGTAGTACATCACATGAAGAGAGGTATCTATACAATGGCTCTGGGGTTATAATAAAAAAAGTGACAGTGCACAACCATAGCCCTCTATGGAGTTCACAATTTTGTGAAGATTGTAACAAAAATCAATAATGGGAAAATAAAGATTAAAAAAGTTACGCTGAGTAAGATGCACCTCCACTCCTGCCCAAGTAGCTCCTAATAAACAGCATGAGAACTTAGTGTACAGTTACACTGGGTAATTTGAACTAGTGAGCAAATTGCTTGCTCCACTATACTTATAACTAATAGGTTTTGACTGACAGTCACTTTCCATTGCTTAGAATTACATGGTAATAAACCATTAAAACAAAGCCATCTCAAGAACCGGTCCGATTTAATAAAACAGCAGCAAAATAGTCTGTTTATGGCAAACACATGAAGACAAGGCAAACAGATCGATGTTATTTGTCCTAACGAGAAACATTTCTTTTAAACTCTCCTTCCTCAGAAAGGAGTTTACTGCAGCATTACTTGATCGTATAACCTTAATTTTTTGTTGTTGAAAAGACAGATGTTGTCCAACATTTCTTCATATATGTGGAACAAAATCAGTGCATATTACAACATTCATAACTTGCACAGGGAAAGGACATGTAAGAAGCTCAACCTCGAAATTACATTTTGATGTCTCTAAACAGGATGCCAGAGACGGACTGACTTTTGTTATATTTTTAATTATTTTGCTACCAACGCATGAATTTCTGCACTCAACACACATTCATCTTACAGATAAAATTCTGCTCACAGAATATCAAAACCTATTAATACCATACTTACTGATCACCATTTTCAGGCATTCAGGGTTGTCTTGAATGAGAGGTTCAGCCTGCACCGTTTTACTGAGGAAATTCTTGGATATCAGAGGAAATCTCACTTTGGCAAGAATGTCAACCATAAACGACTGTCGGTTTGGCTCATCATATTTCAACCACCGAACTGCTGCATCATAAACCTAATTTTAAACAAAAAGCACAAATTCAACAATGTTCAAATGCAATGTGCCACAGCTGGTATGAACAAATTACAGTCTGAAACAATATTTATCCTAAGAAAGCACCAAAAACGAAACATTCCAAAGAACTTTCACTCATATTAAGTAATACAAGAATGACCTGGCAGATTAAGCGATACAAGAATGACCTGGCAGTGCTTTCCGATTTTAAATAAAAGACGAAAAACCACTCTCGAGCTTTCAACAGGAGAAAGCTACTTAGGAGGGAGTGAAAAACTAGGCAACAATTAGTAATGCCTGCCATCATCCACAGCCCAAAGACGTTTAAGCCAATATTTTCCACTTCCAGTCCTTCTCTCAGATCGAGAATCCTGATATTGTTTCTTCTAAAAAAAAAATCAAGATACCAGATTAGGTCTGTCAAGTTGCACGGAGCACTGCACTTAGGTAGTGCACACCACAGCAGCACACCGTGACTGCAGCGAAGAGGCGACTTCAGTTGCACGAACACCGGCAGAAAAAACCCGGCAACATCAGCTCTTCAGAATCAGCGGGAGTCCATGTCAGAAGAGGTTAGCAGAGCGCAGCTCGCAACCGGCTTCCTAGCTGGCCACCATGTTACCCTCCAATCTCTCTTTCTGTCTAGAAGAAGAGTTATAAGGAAGGAAGTAGCACAGTGGTATAATCATCTCCTTGCTGCAGCTGATAGAAAGCTGGAACACCTGTATTTGGTCTGGGAGAAGTACTTGCCGAGCGAGGAGCTGAAAAAAGTATGGCAAGTATCTTTAGACATGCTTTACCCGTTGATTAAATCTGCTGCACTAAGGAGAACCATTTTTTTACGCTCCACAGGATATACTGGTCCCCACTCAAACTTTTCAAAATAAAGGGCAGTGGAGAAGCAAAGTGTATGAGATGTGGTGCCCAGAAGGCGGATGATATCCATGTGTTTTCTTCCTGCCCCCTGATTCAAGAGTTCTGGGCAACGTGGGTAAGACTCGGTCAGACGTCCTGGGGATAGAGATGGAGGTAAGTCCTTCTGTCATCTTGTTTGGCACTGTATTGATGCCCGAAGGAGCGATAGACCTTTGGGGGATGCAGAATACATTTTTATTTTATTTGATCCTCTTGGCAAGGAGGGAGATTTGGAAGTAATGGAGCCAGGCCGTACCCCCAACATGGAGAGCCTGGTGGAACTCAGTGAGATATTTTAGGGATTTAGATTAGAAGGTTAATGTCTACAGAGAAAGCTTGGGATATTTTGGAATCTTTTAGATCCTGATTAGTCGGGTACGACTGCTATATAGTGTCCAATGATTATACCACTTGGTCAGCTCATGATGTTTTGTGTAGGTTGGTACTTGCGAGAACATCAGCTGAGACTGGACTCCCTATTTGTGAGCAGCAGGGGTGGATCAGACCGAGAGGTTACTTAAGCTATGGAGGTCATATGAGGACAAAAAAAAAGAAAAATGGATAAATTACTTACCTGTAATCGTAGTTCTCTTCCAGGGGTATACTCATCAAAGTCATAAGCATTGAATAATCCCAGCTCACGTGTGGGACACCGGAGTCCATAGAAAAATGCATATATATGTGTATGTTTAGGTAAAAAAGTACATAGTACCGCCAAAACATACATATATACATGTATTCATAACTAAAACATGCAGCCTATTATACCTCAAATAGGCTAATATGCCAAAATGACATGGGTTTTTCATTAAGAATAAATAATCTCACATATAAATGCTGTAACAGAGAGCATACACTGTAATAATGTTCCAACGCAGCCCTTTATTTTCAGAGAAAAAAGCAAGTACAAGCAGGCAATTAGCCCATAGGCTGAATAGATGAAAAAAACATCACAGTACTAAACAAGCATTTGCAATGCAATAGATCTCGCATTAGGAAAGTTTGAGTTATTTGTCTTGTACATGTCAAATTTGTTATTTATGTGTTATTTTTGAAAATTGTGAAATTAATAGTTTTGTCATTTACAAGGCTAATACTTTTATTTTTTGACAATGTGACACCTATAGCATTTTTAATGCAACATGTTTTGTATTTACGTGGCTTAGAAGTTTTGATTTTAAAAATAACAATGTTTTAAAAAAAAATTAATACTTAAATTAAAGTTATTGTAATTTATAATGGCAATAGCTTACACTTTTGCAATTAACTTTTGTGAAGATTATGTTCAGTGTATTTTATTGTGACTAAAATATAAGAACAGAAGGGTAATATCAAAAAAAATTGTGACATTTGTAATAAAGCTTGAAACATTTAGAGAACATATTTGAACCAGTTGTTGTTGAATGTTTGCACAGATTGATACTGTGGTAGCGCATAGTGATGTTGTGGTGTCCCTGAGTGATGCTGTGGTGCCCCTGAGTGATGCTGTGATAGATAGAGTGAGGGCCATAGCTAGCAAGAGGGCGGGGGAAAGATAGATAGAGTGAGGTTGAAAGATAGAGTGAGGGCGATAGCCAGCTAGAGGGAGGGGGAAAGATAGATAGAGTGAGGGTGATAGATAGATAGAGTGAGGTCCATAGATATAGTGAGGGCGATAGATCTATAGAGTGAGGGCGATAGATCTATAGAGTGAGGGCGATAGATCTATAGAGTGAGGGTGATAGATCTATAGAGTGAGGGCGATAGATAAAGTGAGGGCGATAGATAGTGTGAGGGCGATAGATAGAGTGAGGGCGATAGATAGAGTGAGGGCGATAGATAGAGTGAGGGCGATAGATAGAGTGAGGGCGATAGATAGAGTGAGGGCAATAGATAGAGTGAGGGCAATAGATAGAGTGAGGGCGACAGATAGATAGAGTGAGGGCGACAGAAAGATAGAGTGAGGGCGATAGATAGAGTGAGGGTGATAGATAGATAGAGTGAGGGTGATAGATAGAAAGATAGAGTGAGGGCGATAGATGTGTGTGGTTGTGTGTGTGTGGTGTGTGTGTGTGCGCGTGCGTTGTTGTATGTATGTGTGTGTGCGCTTACAGAAGGATGTATGCGGAAGAGAGCAGCAGATAAGCATATTATAAGAGAACAGGGAGTTAAAGAAGGATGCGTGGTGAAGAGATCAGCAGATCAGCACAGGAGAAGAGAACAGGGAGTTAGAGAAGTAGGGGGTGGAAGGGAACAGCAGATCAGCACGGGAGACGAGAACAGGCTTTTGGATAAGGGGGCAGCCTGGAAGAGAGCAGCAGATTAGGATGGGAGAAGAGAACAGGGAGTTAAAGAAGGAGGCGGGCGGTAGAGAACAGCAGATTAGCACAGGAGAAAAGAACAGAGTTAAAGAAGGAGGCGGGGTGTTTGAGAGCAGCAGATCAGCTCAGGAGAAGAGAACATGGAGTTAAATAAGGAAGCGGGTGGAGGAGAGCTGCAGATCAGCACAGGAGAAGAGAACATGGAGTTAAAGAAGGAGTTGGGTGGAAGAGAACAGTAGATCAGCACAGGAGAATTTGCAATGCAATAGGTCTCGCATTAGGAAAGTGTGAGCTATTGGTATTGTAAATGACACATATGTGTTGGCTTTGAAAATATATAAATTAATAGCATTGTTATTCACAAAGCCAATAGCTTACATTTTCCTAATGCGAGTCCTATTGGCTATGGCAATGCTTGTTGGTAGCAAGCAAGGACAGTGCTGAGTGATGATGTGGTTGGGCTGAGTGATGTGGTGGTGTCCCAGAGTGATGTGGTGGTGTCCCAGAGTGATGTGGTGGTGTCCCAGAGTGATGTGGCGGTGTTCCTGAGTGATGGAGGGTGGAGTTGGAGGGTGCAGTTGGATTTGGAGGGTCGAGTTGGAGGGTGTAGTTGGAGTTGGAGGGTGGAGCTGGAGTTGGAGGGTCGGGGTAGAGTTGGAGGGTGGAGTTGGATTTGGAGGGTGGAGGTGGAGTTGGAGGGTGTAGTTGTATTTGGAGGGTGGGGATGGAGTTGGAGGGTGGGAATGGAGTTGGAGGGCGGAGTTGGAAGGTGGAGTTGGAGGGTGGAGTTGGAAGGTGGAGGGTGGAGTTGGAGGGTGGAGTTGGAGGGTGGAGGGTGGAGTTGGAGGGTGAAGTTGGAGGGTGGAGGGTGGAGTTGGAGTTGGAGGGTGGAGTTGGAGGGTGGAGTTGGAGGGTGGATTTGGAGTTGGAGGGTGTAGTTGGAGTGTGTAGTTGGAGGGTGTAGTTGGAGTTGCAGGGTGGAGTTGGAGGGTCGAGTTGGAGTTGGAGGGTGGAGTTGGAGGGTGGAGTTGGAGGGTGGAGATGGTTGGTGGAGTTGGATATGGAGGGTGGAGGTGGAGTTGGAGGGTGTAGTTGGAGGGTGTAGTTGGAGGGTGTAGTTGGAGTTGGAGGGTGGAGTTGGAGGGTGGAGTTGGAGTTGGAGGGTGGAGTTGGAGGGTGGAGTTGGAGGGTGGAGTTGGAGGGTGAAGTTGGAGTTGGAGGGTGGAGTTGGAGGGTGGAGTTGGAGTTGGAGGGTGGAGTTGGAGTTGGAGGGTGGAGGTGGAGGGTGGAGATGGAGGGTGGAGTTGGAGGGTGGAGTTGGAGGGTGGAGTTGGAGGGTGGAGTTGGAGGGTGGAGTTGGAGGGTGGAGGTGGATTTGGAGGGTGGAGGTGTATTTGGAGGGTGTAGTTGGAGTTGGATGGTGGAGTTGGAGGATGGAGTTGGAGGGTGGAGTTGGAGGGTGGAGTTGGAGGGTGGATTTGCAGGAAATGATTGTTCCCCTTGCTAGGCTCATCAGTACAGGATCCCTCCTTAGTCCTCATTAGGTCTGGCTTGAGAGGAAAGCAGTAGTCTATTACGTGTAGCACCTAGAAACTTACGCTTACTCCACAATATGAGGCACTGAATATGGGGTGTTTTGGCCAATACTATCTACCATATGTGCATGTTGCTGTGTGCACTGTTGTGTACTGCTGTTTAAATGTTTGGTGTGCGTTTGTGTTGGTTGTGGCTGTATTTTTCTACTTGGGTGATCATAATTTGCATAATTTTTCCACTTCAGTGCACGGATAATTGACATTTATTTGGCTGTAAACGAAATGTTGTTGGAGCAAAAGCCATGAGCAAACAAACGAGGTGCACTTCCAGTTAGTCCAAAAAATCTTTATATGCAGCTAAATGTCCAGGGAGAGAAGGCCTTTAAAACCCATAAACTCGTTTTAAACATCAGAGAAAGGGCACATGCCCATCCGGCCGTTTTGTTAAATAGCACTGGTTATATAGTATTTGTTCCAATGTCCCCTGAAACAGTATATATCCAAAATTAGTGGAGTGTTGGGTTAAATACTTAAAACCCATAAACTCGTTTTAAACATCAGAGAAAGGGCACATGTCCATCCGGCCGTTCTGTTAAATAGCACTGGTTATATAGTATTTGTTCCATTGTCCCCTGAAACAGTATATATCCAAAATTAGTGGTGTGTTGGGTTAAATACCAAAGATACACAACATTATTTATCCGGATTCCCTGTGAAATATCTCAAATCCAGTATTATTTAGCCAGATAGTTGGCTAAATAGCAGATTCTACACGGTGTATCATGTTGTTCTGTGAATTGGCACAAATTCACCTCTATTATTAATGTTTTCCATTAACTAGCGCACATTTGCACCAGCTAGATGCATACATACAGATTCTGTACTGTTGCAAACTGTAATACCGACCGGTTTTACTATTAATCAGCTTAATGGCACTCAAGACACCGTGCTAAAAACACACAGAGTATAACTACCAATAAAGTAATGGGAAAATCTTTTTTTGAATATGAATACTACAGCCACTGTAGGACAAAATAAGATTACCATATTTCTCTAATCACACTTACAACAGACCCTCTATCATTTCGCGAGATGTGAAATAATTGCGAAATCAGAAATAAGCTGACTAGCGCGATGACAGCAAAATTCATCGTTTTGGAAAAAAAAAGCTCTGCAGTAGGCAGCCGAAAACAATGGATACATTTTAAGGCGCGCAAGCCACCACGTGCTGCTGTATAGTCGTAAGAGCTTCCTGCTTCCTTCTGCCGCATTACAAAGTTGTTGAAAGAAAGATGAGAAAAGCAATGCAGTGTGTCACTGGCAAACTCTGTAAAGTGGCGCTGATGTGTTTGGGTATGAATAAAATCTACCTGGCCACATTGTCTTATTTTAGTTATTTATTTTGACAGACTTTCTCGGGGCTAGGACGCCAGGAAGTCGCTTTACACTGAAACACAAGTGGTGTCACTGCTAAAGTGTGAATTCTTATTGAAAGGCGTTATCGCAATTAGACTTTACTGCCAAGCGTTATGTGACATAAACTGGTGTTCTTCACTGGTCTTCTTCAGTGACATCCGTAGTGGCTTTACATTGGTCCTAAAGCGAGAAGGGCTGTCTGTGGTAAAACACTTTCCTGAGCTGTGTGCAGGCAGCGGTAGGGTTGCTGGAAGGCGCCGCAGGCAGCATGCAGCCTGGTTGCTGTGTGCTCAGGTTCGCTGGTCTAACCTCGGTGCAGGGCACAAGTCCTAAGAGCACATTGCTTTGAAGTCTGATGCGGGGGCGGGGAGCGGCAGCTTTGAAGTGTGACGGGAGGCGGGAGGCACAGACAAATGGTTGTTTGTGACGTGGCTAGTTGACTTGGCTGGTGTGGCGGTGGCAGTGGAGCGGAAGGGATTACTTTGAAGTCTGATGCCGATCGTCGGGGAGCAAATGGCAAGCACGGGCACGTGCACAGGCACATGCACTGTGCGCAATCCGCCTGCCAAAGCCCCTTGATCAGGTCAAGACCTAAAAACTGCCACCCTGCCTTTAAGAATTCCAAGAACCTGGACACCGAGTCTTTAAGACCTCCAGGAGCCCCCTGCTCCCATCATGCACCACAGGTGACAGCTAGGCCAGTTCTTTTTTACTGTGTACTAACATATAGGAGCCAGGATCGAAAGTGCCAAAAAATGTTACTATGCTGTCAAAACTCGTCCGAGGAGGAGGGAGAGTTGCTTATGACTTTGATGCGTATACCCCTGTAAGAGAACTAGGATTACAGGTAAGTAACTTATCCTTCTCTTCCTGGGGATGTTCATCAATAGTAAAACACTGAATGGAATAGCAAGCCCATACCCACTTTCAGGCGGACGAGCAACACCATAACTACAGCAAATATAACACCTTAAGGATGAATTACCCCCAAAAAATTCCTTAGCGAGGCTTGCCCAAACTAAGCATCCGTCTGTGTGTCAGAGTCCAAACAGTAATGGCGAGTCAAAGTGTGTACAGATTGCCATGTTGCTGCTTTACAAATCTCTGCAAAGGGTTCATTCCTAAGGAGAGCCGTGGTCGAGGCCTTTCCCCCGGTAGAATGAGCTTTTGGTTTGGCCGGGAGGGCTTTGTTTAATAGTTGGTAAGACAAAGAGATACAAGACACTATCCACCTAGAGATGGACCATTTGCAAGTTGCACAAACAGTATTTAACCAAAACAGGTGGCTTGATTTCCTCAATGCCTTGGTTTTGTCTAAGTAGAATTTCAGGACCCTCTTGAGGTCTAGTGAATTAAAGGACCTCTCCAGAGGGTTTGAAGGGTTAGGAAAGAATGTGGGCAGAGTGATGGCCTGATTAATATGGAAATCCGAGACAACTTTAGGTAGGAAACTCGGATGTGTTCTAAGAACCACTCTGTTTGCATGAAACACGATATAAGGTTCTTTACAGCATAAAGCCCGAAACTCGCATTAGGAAAGTGTGAGCTATTGGTATTGTAAATTACAAATTTTTTAATATGTGTTGGCTTTGAAAATATATAAATTAATAGCATTGTTATTCACAAAGCCAATAGCTTACACTTTCCTAATGCGAGTGCTATTGGCTATGGCAATGCTTGTTGGTGGCAAGCAAGGACAGTGCTGTTGTGGTGCTGACTGATGATGTGTTTGGGCTGAGTAATGTGGTGCTGTATTAGAGTGATGTGGTGGTGTCCCAGAATGATGTGGTGGTGTCCCCGAGTGATGTGGTGGTGTCCCTGAGTGATGTGGTGGTGTCCCTGAGTGTTGTGGTGGTGTCCCCGAGTGATGTGGTGGTGTACCCGAGTGATGTGGTGGTGTCCCCGAGTGATGTGGTGGTGTCCCTTAGTGATGTGGTGGTGTCCCTGAGTGATGTGGTGGTGCCCCTGAGTGATGTGGTGGTGTCCCTGAGTGATGTGGTGGTGTCCCTGAGTGATGTGGTGGTGTCCCTGAGTGGTGCCCCTGAGTGATGTGGTGGTGCCCCTGAGTGATGTGGTGGTGTCCCTGAGTGATGTGGTGGTGTTCCTGAGTGATGTGGTGGTGTCCCTGACTGATGTGGTGGTGTCCCTGAGTGATGTGGTGGTGTCCCTGAGTGATGTGGTGGTGTCCCTGAGTGATGTGGTGGTGTCCCTGAGTGATGTAGTGGTGTTCCTGAGTGATGTGGTGGGTGAGGGTGTGTGGGGCTGTGAGGGGGTGAGGGTGAGAGAGTTGTAAGGGTGAGGGGTGTGAGGGTGTGAGGTTGTGAGGGTGAGTGAGGGTGGGTGAGAGTGTGAGGGTGAAGGTGTGTGAGGGTGAGGGGGTGAAGGGGTGTGAGGGTGAGGGGGTGTGAGGGTGACGGGGGTGAGGGTGATGGGGGTGAGGGTGTGTGGGGGTGAGGGTGTGTGGGGGTGAGGGTGGGTGAGTGTGTGTGAGGGTGAGGGGGTGTGAGGGTGAGAGGGTTGTGAGGGTGAGGGGGGTGAGAGTGGTGAGGGGGAGTGAGGGTGGGTGACGGTGAGTGACGGTGTGTGAGGGTGAACGAGCGTGAGGCGTGAGGGTGAGGGTCGGAAGTAAATGGTGGCAGGGCAGACATCATAAGACAGAGAGAAGAGACTGCGTGGTGACTGCGATGGTCAGTTTCAGAATCAGGAGGGGCAGAGTCAGCACAGTCTGCCAGGGATCAACGTGTCTAGAGGCAAAGCATAGCGGATGTAGCATTGCAGCTAGCAAGTCAAGTGTTTTCAAGCTGAGTGTCCCTAGAGAGATGGCGACATAGCAACAGCATTTGAGGAGCAAGGGTACTGTAAACAAGCACGGCAGGCTTTCACTTCCGTCCAGAAACAAGCTCTCGGCATTGCTGTGGCAGGGGGTTGGGGAGCGGGTCCGCATTCCTTTGAAGTCTGATGCAGGGGCGCGGCGCGGCAGTCTTTGAAGTCTGATGCCGAGGCACAGACAAATGGTGGTGCGCTATGTGCACGTGGGGTTGCGGGGGAGCGGCAGCCTTTGAAGTCTGATGGCGAGGCACAGACAAATGGTGGTGTGTTACATAACAAAGCCACTGGATAGGAAGCTCTATTTTCAATTGAGAATTGGCAGTTTTGCTGTTAGAGCGTTCACAGCCAGGTGGTCAACCATGTTGTTCGGATCCCCTGGAATCAATTGGTCATCTACTCTTTGGGTGCCCTGCATACTCCGATCCAGGTAGATGCTGGTTGCGACTAATGTGCAAATTGCTGGGCACAAGGAGTGTAGTAGTGGCCACTAGAATTATTTGTACAAGTGCTAACCCTCTAGTGTATATAGCTGTGGCTAAATTCCTAGGTTGGTCATGGAATATTAGAAGCAAAAGTCAGTCAAGACCTCTCTATGCGTCCCCAGATCAGCTCTGTAGTCTCATCTTGCTTCCTGACCCTCAGAATCATCCGTAAAATTTCCCGTCTCTTCTCTGCTGAAGCCCTCAAACTTATCATCTTGGCCTTGATTCTATCTCACCTGGACTATGGCAACGGCCTGTATGTTGGTATTCCCGCATACGAGCGACGTCGCTTGCAGCTTATTCAAAACCAGGCAGCCCGCCTCATTTACAGACTTCCGAAATTCCATCATATCTCTCCCCTGCTAAAGGTCCTTCACTGGCTTCCCATCTTGGAACATTCCCTATTCAAGATGGGCTGCCTGATCTTTATATCATAGGCCGGTATGGCTCCTGACTTCAAAAGATCAAAGATCAGGGCCTATGTCCCTAGCAGAAGCCTTCGCTCCTCTACCCAGATCCTCCTTAGCGTACCTCACTACCGAAGGAAAAAACTTGGCGGATCTAGCTTTTTTACCCTTGCCCCCCTTTTCTGGAACGCACTTCCCTTCACCATTAGATCCATTTCCATCTACATGGACTTTCGCAAAGCTCTTAAAACTCACCTCTTCACACTAGCTTACCCACTGCAGTTCCTCCCCTGCTTCCCTTAGGTTAGTTTTTCGGCAGCGCCAAGAAACCGTTTGGTAGTAAAGCGCTTTACAAAACCCTTCAACTTCAAAGGAAAAAGGGATAAGTCATTGAATGTCTATTTTTGACTACCTGATGTACATAAGTGTATTGAAATTATAACTGTGATGAATTTTACTTTTACTTGTATTTTCATGTATTTTATTCCTATTTAATGAATGAATTTTATTGCTATGCTTTTATGACAATCGTCGAATAAAGCTTGTTTGACTTGACTTGGTGGTGTGTTATGTGGCTGGCGATGGTGTGCACGCGCATAGATCACATGAACTGTATGCGATCCGCAGCCGTTTTAGTAGACTTTTCTTTTTCGCCTACTATAATCTCTCCGGAGCAATGCGCAAGCGCATTGGCTAAGGCGAGACCTAAAAAACAATACATTGTATAGTTCTTTGGCAGATGTTGGGGCATTAGGCACGCGCTCACACACAAACAAACCAGGGATGTTTACACTCCTACCTCTTAAAATCTGCATTATCTTGTAACCTGTTCCCAAATGGCAATCATACCAAGTGTAGAGCCATTCAGAGTCCCAGCCTCGAGTTAAAAAACAAGCTCTACGCTCCGCTGCCGCTTTATGTCTCAAGCGCGCCACAAAGATCAGGAACGGAAGAGTGCGGCTAAAGGAACAAACATGCACCCCTTTCGATTGTGTAGAAACATAGTAGTACATAATTTTCGTTAGACCGAAGGTGGTTATGGACTGATAGCAAAGAAAGACTGAGTGAATGAGCTGGCTTCTTTTAAAAACAAGCAATAGAAACAAAATTACAAATGCCGATCATACTGACCTGAAGAACTGAGGCGACATCGCGGAAGTCAAGCAGCCTTCGTTGGGACGTGGGCGGGGCCTGCAAAAGAAACAGGAAGGAACCGCCGGGAGAACGTCCGGAACCCTGCAGGCTCAATGCTGAAGTCCCTGGCCCCATCAGAGGGACCGGGCGAAGACTGCATGACACCAGAGGCAACACAGGGCTCCCGAGTGGTGAGGAGAGCCCCGCGGCGTGCCAGGAGACGGGCAAGGACTGAGCCGGTAAGTGAGAGCTTGCAGGCTGTTTGAAGACAAGTTGAGTGCACTGGCTGGGGGTGTGTGTGTGTGCACGTGTGTGTGTGTGTGGGTGCATGTGTATGTGTGCGCCTGTGGATGCGTGTGTGTGTGTTAGTTAAAATAATGCTATTGTATGAGGCTGACTTGCCTCGGAAGCGGGACAGGAGATGTGCACGGCGCGTGGCTGTACGTGCGCGTGGATCTGCTGAAATCGCCGAAAGCTCGTGTCCATCTCCTGTCCTACTTCCAAGGCAATTCCCTAACAATAGAGCTCGCTGGAGACAGCAGCGCTTCGCGCTGCTTACGCCAGCTCGACCTAAAAAGGAAACCTGTATAGGGGACTTTCTGTATGCTGTGTAAGCTGTTAGATGGAGAAGTGTGGCTCACTGGTTAGAGGAGGCATACCCTGAAGCAGAGGTCAGACCCGGGACCAGGGTTCAATTCCCGACGCGGCAGGGTCTTGAGCCCAATTGTCCACGGACTCGATAATTCTCGCTTCGGTGCCCACTCTAATCACGGGTTCACACTCTTCATCGCTGGACATTAGCTTGCTTAATCTCCACAACGCCCCCCCCCCCCCCCCCGCGGCCGGATGCCTGGCTTTCACCTTGGGGATGCCTAGTACGGGTTATCTCACAGGGAAAAAGCCAGGACGGGTTCCCAAGGCAAGCGCTGAGATGCCCTAGGGTAAGTCGAGCGCTAAATAAGAACATACATACATACATACCTTTATAGTTGAAAATTGAAGGCCAGATTTGGCCAGGTACAGCAAATACGGTACGATCACCTGCTCTAGACCCTGAACGGGATCATGATCATTGTTCATGCACCATAAGTAAAATCGCTTCCAATTAAAAGCGTACGATTTTCTGGTAGAAAGTCTTTTAGCTTCTCTTAGTATGTTCATGCAGTCAGAAGACAAGCCTAAGTGTCCGTATTGAAGGACTCCAGGAGTCATGCCGTCAATCGTAGGGATGAGAGGTTGGGGTGGAACACCTTCCCCTCGTTCTTGGACAGCAAGTCTGGTCGGCATGGTAACTTCCTGTGTGGAACTTCTAACAACTGAAGAAGGTCCGGGTACCACCACTGTCGAGGCCATTCTGGTGCTATCAGTATCTTGCTGGTCTTGGCCCTGTAGAATTTGTTGATCCCTGTGGGTATCAATGGAATTGGTGGAAAAGTGTAAAGCAATGCCTGAGACCATTTTATCAAAAGCGCATTCCCCCGTGACCCTGGTTGGTGAAACCTGGACGCTAAGACGGGGCATTTTGTGTTTGCCGCGTCTGCAAACAGGTCTATGTCTGGCACTCCCCAATGGTGGAAAAAGTCCTGAACGTTAGCACCCAGTCGTGAGCTTCGATGAAGTCCCGGCTTAGGGCGTCTGCCTGGACGTTGATTGAGAGTTCCTGGGAGATGAATCGCCACAATGTACAGATTTCTTGTGGGAAGCCATTTCCAGATGGTCTGAGATTCCAGAGAGAGAGGCCTCGACCGGTTCCCCCCTTTTTGTTCAGATAATGCATTGTTGTGGTGTTGTCTGTTTGAACCAACAGGGAATGCGACTGGAAGGAAGAGAACAATGATTTGAGTGCTAGGTGTACAGCTCTCAGTTCTAAGAGAATGATGTGATACCCTTGTTCGGTCTCTGACCAAAGACCTTGCACCTGGGGAGGGCCCATACGAGACCCCAACCTTGGAGGGAAGCATCTGTGACCATTGCTTGAGTAGGTGGGTCCTGGTGAAAGGGAACTCCCTTCAGTAGATGGGATCACTTCAGCCATCTGATGGAATCTTTGGCCGACTGGAGGAGAACCACACGGTCCTCCCAGCGACCCGATATCTGCGTCCACTGGTCTTCCAGAGATTGCTGCAGAGGACGCATATGTAATCTGGCGTTTGGCACGATGAAGATGCATGATGCCATCGAACCTAGCAGCAATGACACCTGTCTGACTGAGGGAGGCTGAGACAGGAGAAGATTGCGGCATTTATTGTGGATTGAGGATAACCTCTCCTCCGAAGGGGACACACTCGCCCCTGCGGAAACCAGAGAAGCACCCAGGTAGTGGATCTTTTGGGTTGGGTTTACGATCGACTTTTGTAGTTTACTTGCAGGCCCACATTGCTCAGCACTTGGAGGCAGTATTCAAGATGACTCTGAAGCAGAATCCTCCCTCTCGATGACCAGACAAGTTAACGCCGCCTCATCCTCCTGCTTCAACGTACTCCGTATGCTCAAAAAAATCTTCCGCTGGATCCCCACCGAAACAAGAAAGACGGTCACCCACGCACTGGTCACCAGCTGACTGGACTATGGAAACACAGCCAAACTATAGAAGAAACTCCAACGCATCCAAAATGCATCAGCCAGACTCATATTGGACATCCCTCGCCAAGCTCACATTACCGGCCATCTGAAAGACCTCCACTGGCTTCCCGTCAACAAAAGAATAACGTTCCGTCTCCTCACCCACGCTCACAAGGCCCTCTACAAAATAGGACCCGAATGCCTCAACACCCGACTGTCCTTCTACACACCCACCCGCCAAGTAAGATCCTCCAACCAAGCCCTCGCTGCAGTTCCACGCATCCAAAGATCCACCTTGGGAGGAAGATCCTTCTCCTACTTGGCGGCTAAGACCTGGAATTCTCTCCCCACACACCTCCGCCTCACCCAGAACCACATTTCCTTCAGGAAGGAACTTAAAACCTGGCTATTCGATAAATAATGCACCCCCTTCCCCCAAGCGCCTTGAGACCCTCTGGGTGAGTAGTGCGCTATACAAATTCCTGAACTTGAACTTGAACTATGAGCTCTTCAGAAGCTCGTGGTCCAGGTAAGGATATATGACTATTCCTTGTTCGCGAAGAAAAGCTGCCACTACTGCCATGCATTTCAAAAATATGTGGGGAGCTGATTTGAGCCCAAACAAGAGAACCTTGAACTGAAAATGCTGGAGCGCTGCTTGAAACCGCAGTTATTTCCAATGTTTCATGGAAACCGGTACATGAAAGTAGGCGTCCTGCAGATCTATGGAGCACATTCAGTCCCCTTGGTGCAGCTGAGGGAAAATTTGGTGCAGTGATAACATCCAAAATTTTTCTTTGCAGATGAATTTGTTCAAAAGTCTCAGTTCGAGTATTGGTTTGTATTCTCTAGTAAGGCCTCTTTCCTGTACCAGAAAATAACGAGAATAGATTCCTTGCCTCCGTTGCGGAACAGGGGCTGTTTCTATGGTATCTTTCTGAAGAAGGCTGGTCACCTCTGCTTGCAACAAGTGGTGTTTTTGGAGAAATGTTTCTCGAGGAGGCATAGCCATTCTGCACAATATTCAGTACCCACTTTTCTTGTGTTATTTTCTTCCACTCGTCCAGGTGAAACAATACTTCCCCCACCGGAATGGTTAACGGGAATGGGTGAAGCCATTGCTCATTGTTTTGCAGATTGCATTGTTGCAGAAGATGCTTGTATTCTAGCTCCCCTTCCTTGACCAGGCCTTCGCTGATGGTAGTGAGACCTGGGTTGATTTTGATTCTGCGTCGACCAGTGAGGGGTTTGAACCCTCTGCTGGAAAGAGCGCCGGTCGTAGGGACGGAACTTACGACGAAACTCCTTCCGTTTCTCAAGTCCAACGGCTTTCAGAGAGTCCTCCTCCGTTTTCATTTTGGACATCTCATTATCCGCATGCAATCCAAAGAGAGACATGCCATTGAAGGAGAGGTTCACACTTCTCCGCTGTGCCTCAGGTTTTAGCCCCTTGAGGCGCAACTAGGCTCAGTGCCTAGAGCAAATGTCATGGGAGTAGCCAGATCTGATGCGTCAGCAGCTGCACTAATGACCTGGGTTGCCGCCAAACTACCTTCCTGCAGGATTTCTTGGAAATCTTGCTCATCTTCTTTAGGCAGCTTCTCCGTGAATCAGGCCAAAGAGTCCCAAAGAGACCTGTCATACCTCCCCAGGAGAGCAGAGGCACTAGCCACCTTCATTACTGATGCTGATGTGCTACACATCCTTTTGCCCAGAGAGTCCATGGTTTTACTGTCCTTTTCTGCAGAGGATGTTGAGGATTGATGTGTTTTCCTGGCTGCCGCCACTTTGACAGAATCTGGAGGAGGATCCGAAGGAAGAAACAGAGGGTCCTGATCCGGGGCCTTGTACTTCTTGGAAATACGTGGAGGAGCTGAGCCCACTGTAGCCGGAGTCAGGAAAGTCTGCACTGCTGGCTCTAGCAGACCGGGGTCCAACGGAAGTAGAGGCCTCGCCGAGGATCTGTGGTGCAGGGTTCAAATATAATTGAAGACAACACCGTCTGTGCCGACATATCAATGTTCAGTTTGCTTGCACCCTGACATATAACCTCGTTAAAAGTCCCTATATCATCAATAGGGGACACTCAGGCTGGAGGTGTCGCAGACAATATTGGTGAATAATCTCTTATAGAAGATCTTAAGGACGTGGACCATGAAGGGGAACTCCGTCCTCTTCTTTTTGGGGTGGAAGAAGGATGAGATCCAGAACGTCCCTGTGTTCTGGATTGTGAGTGTCGCGCCAAAGGAGACCTGGCTCTCCTCTGGGACCTGCGTGGAGAAGCCCTCATGGATGCAGAAGGAGAAGTCCCCGCTGAGACCCTGGAGGGGTACGTTCAGGAGAAATCCGAGCCCGGACTTCTCTGTGGAACCTTCCAGTGTCGCACACTCTCTAGCCATCTTGAGAAAGATTGGCAGGAGGAGTCTTCTCTCCCGGAACCGGAGATCCCTCCGGTGAGATCTGCACAGTATGAATGCCAGGAGAAGATGACACTTCCCTCGACGTCGACCGTAGGACTTAGATGTTGACCTTGGTCTTTCAGGCACTTGTCCAGATGGGACCGAAGGACTTTTCTCCCTAGTCGTCAAACGATGAGCCGCCTTTGAGACATTTAGGGACTCATGTCTGTGCGAAGATGCTCTCGACGTCGGCCTCCCCGACGTTGACTGTCTATGGGACTTTGATGGAGACCTCAATGTTGAAAGCCTGTAGGCTTGCAGTGGTGTCTTCGACGTCGATCCTCTCGATGACGGCCATTGTGACAGTAGCGGAGATTCAGATGCCGACCGATGTCTTGACGTTGGCTGATGCTTTCTCGACATTGACCCAGACTTGGATATCGACTTAGGTCTCACGGGACCAACATACTTCGAGACCGAAGTAGTATGCCTCAATGTTGACGTATTTTTTCGGCGACGGAGACTCTTGTCGCTTCAACAGCGATCTGTCCCTCAACGTCGTTGCATGCCTTGCATGCTTTTCCGACGTCAATATCAACGGCGAACAATCAGAAATTTGCTTTCTTTTGGATGCTGGGGAAGCCGATCGATGCCGCTTATCGTGTCTTTTCTGAAAGGAGGGCTCTTTGAAGGCAGGATTGCTCTCAAGGCCACTTTTAGAACGTCCTTTTCCTCTCTCCAGCAGGGCATGTAGTCTTATCTTCTCCCTGTCATGCAGATATCTTCTGGAGAATTGCTGGCAGTAATAACAAATGTCTGGATTGTGTGAAGATGTCAAACACACAATACAGAGTGTGGGTCCGTTTTGCCATTTTCTTCCCCTAGGAAGGACATTTATTAAATAAAGCTAGAATTTCTGGCAAAAATAGCTCTTAAAATTGTCAGAAAATAACTGAAAAAGTTATCAGCAGTCACAAATGTGTCAAATCTGACTAGAATATATCAAAAATTGACCAGCTCAATGCTCCAGGATCCTCACAGAAGAATCCAGAAAAATTAACTGACCTAACTGTCTTAGTGTGGTGCATGATGGGAGCAGGGGGCTCCTGGAGGTCTTAAAGGCACAGTGTCAAGGTTCTTGAAATTCTTAAAGGCAGGGTGCCAGTTTTTTAGTACTGTGATGTTTTTTCATCTATGCAGCCTATGAGCTAATTGCCTGCTTGTACTTGCTTTTTTCTCTGAAAATAAAGGGGTGTGTTGGAAAATTATTGCAGTGTATGTTCTCTGTTACAGCATTTATATGTGGGATTATTTTTTCTAAATGAAAAACCCTTGTAATTTTGGCATATTAGCCTATCTGAGGTATAATAGACTGTATGTTTTAGTTATGTAAATATTATGTATGTATGTTTTGGAGGTACTATGGTACTTTTTTACCTAAACATACACATAAATATGTATTTTTGTATATGCTCCGGGGCCCCGCATGTGGGCGGGGATTATTCAGTGCTTATGACTATTGATGAGTATCCCCTGGAAGAGAACTATGAATATCCATCTCTTTATTCTCCACAATGATGCAACAAGTACTGGACATGTCTGAAAACTACTCTCTTTCTTCCAGCAGGCTAAGTGCTAGCCTGTACGTAATATCTGTGGTGCCTGTCTTCTCAGTCTTTTCAACCAATCGCCAACTCTTTTACATGTCTTACAGCTCTGAAGCAGCTCAATATCAACATGGGTGCTATATGAACCCCCCCAAGTAAAAAGAGTTTTCTGGCATTGTAAAAATCTCAAGGAACCACGGCAACTCTTTTCTATGATCACTTTCTAACTATTCTGCCACTTATTGGTGTGACAAAACACTTCCTGTAACTGTTTTAATACACAGCGTTAAACTCCTGTAACATTCACACATAGGTAGCTCAGCAAGGTACGACCGAATCACTGCAGATATGTGGATCCTCGCCAGTTCCCAAAAGTATCCACATCAAAGCCATCAGCATAATAACTTTTTGAGTATATTAATGCAGTGATGTCATATTGGGGAACAGACTTTTGCAATGTTTAGATGTACAGAAGTGAAAAACGACATTCTACTACTTGCACAGATAAAACCAAATATCTTCATCTACTATTTCTTCCCTGCTGTGTCCAGATACCGCTGCATGGAGCAGTTCAGCAGAATACCAGGATTTAACCTTCAATAGGAGAAAAAGAAAAGGGAGCTGAAGGAGGATAGTGAGAGGCAGGGGTTAGAGATTATAATAAGTATGACAGATCTCTTTATCACTCCTGTGGCAGCTGGTACATTACAGTTCAGGTGGGATAAAAGGTCACAAGAGCATTGGACAAACACTAAATTGTGAACGGATTTACCATTAGCAACCGGTTGTCATAGATGGCGATAACACCATACTTTGCATTCAGTCCTTGTTCTGTATAGGCAAAACATTTCATATCACCATACTCAACTCCAGTTGCTTGAGAAGAAAATAATTGCTTTTGGTCTATCCATTGTACCACATCACAACTACCTTCTTTAAAAACATGTTTTATTATAAAACACATGAATACAAAAGTAATGCATTATTGGGGTCGAATATTCAAAACTAAAAATAGGCAAACATAGACAGTGATAAGCTATTTACCAGAGAGAAACAACATGCATTATCTAGCCACATGGATAAAACATTGGTCTAATTATACATAGAGCAGCTCTCTTCAATGAAAACAAGAACCTTATAAATGCTATCCAAAAAAGAAAAAAGAAAGTACGCATAGTCATATGAAAAAGTGGAGTCTAGTATAAACAGTTCATTTTGTACTAAAGAAAGCAGGCACTTAAAATCGATACCATGTGTAAGAAAATAGTAACTAATAGCAAAGATTAGTCATCGTTTTTTCAAGATTTTAATCAGATGGACTTCACACTTCTTCTCTTATCTTAACCCATGCTTCCTACAGAATGGTAGATTCACCCCTCCTCCCTTCACAGAGAGTTGCTTGAAGCCCTCACGCTTATTTTTTACGCTTACCTGAGTTCTCAAATCCCTGCATGTTTTCATTACTCCTTGCCCAGCCATTACCGGCAAGTCCAATTTTCGCCCTTCCCAACTCAAACTTTAGTAATTTGCTATTGATTAATTTAAGTAAATTGACCTCTTTCACACAATTCATATAAATTTCCCATGAGCCATTACAAATTGTTTCTTGGTGTGCGGCTGTGACTCCAAAACAACTAATAATTTCAAGTTCTAATAATCATTGTCCAGACTAAATTTGTGAAGTAGCATGTGCTTTATTTTTAACAAGGCCTAGTACCTTACCTGATCCTCTGCTCTGACAGTTAATGTGTCCTGGTTGAGGAGTTGTGTTACACGTTTAACATCAAGTTGCAGAAATTCATCAGTTTTGTAAACTTCTGTGAAGTGTTGATGGATAAAATCATCTGCAGTAGCCTTTAACTCTGGACAGTCCAAACATTCTGCTAACACACTAATGCCTGAAATAGACATAACATGAAAGGCAGATGACATTTCACTTGCCTTTTCCACATTTACATCCAATGTCATCACATAAATAATATGAAAATCACATTTGAATATTTAGGGCATGGTGGGTTATCTCTTACAACATCAGGAACGTCATGGTAAAGGAAACAAACCTGCATCTGATGGGTAGGCCTAGGCAGTTATGGCTGTCGAGCCACATGGATGACTTTTTCCTCAATGGTTATGGTCCATGCTTCATACAAGACTGATGGAGTTCAATTAACTTGGCACTTAATGGTCACTTATCACAAACACACAAATTATTGTTAGACTCGCATTTGGCCGATACATTTTAAGTCAACAAGTAAGGAAAGATTATATTTGTACTCCTTCAAATGAAGAATGAGCTTGTCCACAAGACAACTAAGAATCTGCTTTTGCCATGCCCAGTCCTTGACAGACCAGCTGAGGACAAACTATAATCGGAGTTCAAAATATGAAGACTTTCACAGTGGGAATTTAAACAGGGAGGCACTCATTCTAATTCGGGCGATAATCCAGTTTGGGGGCAAATGAGAGAGTGCATGCCTGGATTGTGTTAGATTGTGCATAAATAACACAGAGACGCTGCATTTTTCTGAGGTATTTGCAATGAGCCGGATGAATTCACACATGAAAATATGCGTTAAAAAAAAAAGTCTAGAGTAGACATAAAATCTGCCTTCTGTAAAAGTGGGAGTACCAGCTGAAGAGTCATCACGTGAAAGTGTTCTGAAAGTATATAAAAGTTTAACTCTGAGATCCAGAATAGGTCTTAGGGAACCATCCTTTTTGGGAATTAGAAAATACAGATTGTAAACCTCTGAGCCCTGGTACTGTGTTGAAACTGGTCTATAGCTCCTTTCAGTAAGAGAGAATGCACTTCCTGTTTGAGTAATTGTAGGTGTTCTGGAGACAATTTGTGAGGTCGAGGTGGAATGTTTGGGGATTGCCGGTAAGCTCCAGGCAAGAACCAGTTGGATAATTCCAATTACCCATTTGTCTGTTGTTATAGACTGCCAAATAGGGAGAAATTGTTTAAGTCTTCCCCCGATAGGTGTGGTGTAGTCAGGGGAAGTGTGGGCAAGCCACTGCTTAATAGGGGAAGCAGAGTTATGGGGTGTGTTGCCCTTACCCCTACCTTTAAAGTTTTTCCCTCTATAATCTCTTCGAAAAAATCCTCTTGAGGGAGAGGACTGGTTGTTACCTTTGTAAGTAGATGTACTCTGGTCTGAGAATGTGGTTTTAGATTCCTCGGCATAAGGAACGATGAAAGGAACCTCTGTTTGAAGGAGACTGGAGCACTCCCATGGACTTGGCCACTTCAGTGTCTTCATTTTTTCCAATGCTTGCTTGATCTGCTTCAGGACCAAAAGGAAAATGCTACTTACCAATATGCATCTGTTCTTGGCATGTAGAGCAGTAGATTTGTATACTTGTGCATAGATCGCCATCTGGTATTGGGCTCGGATGTTTGAACTTTGTTTTTATCTTGGAAGAAGTCTTTTATAGTCACAAGGTAGGTGACTCCTCCTTAGGATAATAGTGCGCATAGGCATCGACTACATCTCCAGATTGTTTTGCAATGGAGGGTTATGATGGAGTTAGTAAGAAATAGAAAACGATGTCCATGTAATGTATCTAAGTAAGATAGTATCGGGGAAGCAGGTGGGCGTATACAAATCTACAGATCTACATGCCAAGAACAGATGCATACTGGTAAGTAGCCTTTTCCTTTGGCGGCATATGAGCTGAAGACATGTGCATAGACTACACACCAGTTACCTCCTTAGCTGTGGCTACCTGTATCTGTTGCAGTGGTTTGAAAAAGTGTTCTTAATACAGCCTGGCCCACACTAGCTTGTTGTTTTGCTTGCACATCTACACAATAGTGTTTTGTGAACGTGTGTGGTGTAGACCAAGTTTCTGCTTTGCAGATGTCATCTAGGGAATGTTCCCATATAATGCCATGATGCCCCTAGTTTACGTGTGGAGTGAGCTCTAGGGGGAATGGTTAAGGTGTGTTTGGCTTTTGCATAGCATATTTGGATGCATTTAACAATCCACCTTGCTATCCCAGCTTTAGAGATAGGATTTCCTTTCTGAGGTGGGGGGAAAGCCACAAAAAGTGTTGTTTAGTCTTTCTAAAGTATTTTGTTCTTTCGATGTAGTAAAGTATCACTCTTTTTATGACCGGTGTATGAAGAGCCCGTTCTGCTACTGAGTCTGGTAGAGGGAAAAATACTGGGAGTTCTACAGACTGGTTAAGGTGGAAAGCAGAGACAACTTTAGGTAGAAATTTTGGTTTGGTCGTAAGAACCACTTTGTTATGATGGATTTGGAGAAATGGTTCTTGTATCGTTAATGCCTGGAGTTTACTGGCTCTTCTGAGAGAGGTGATGGCAATCAGGAAAGCTACATTCCAGGTGAGAAATTGTAATTCACATTTATGCTTATGTTCAAATGGGGGACCCAGGAGCCTGGTAAGTACCACATTTAGGTTCCAAACTGGAGAGGGTGGAACTCTAGATGGAATTATTCTTTTAAGACCTTCCATAAATGTCTTGATAGCTGGTACCCTAAACAAATACAAATGTTGTCTGTTTTGGAGATAGGCTGCTATTGCCGCAAGATGTAGTCTAATGGATGTATACGCTAGGTTGCATTGGTGTAGATGCAAAAGGCAACAGATGATGTTTTGAATAGAAACATCTAGTGGGTTCATTTTGTTATTTGTACAGTAAATGACAAATCTTTTCCACTTTGCGGTATAGCCTGCTCTAGTGATAGGACGTCCAGCCTCTTGAATGATGTTCATGCAGTCTGGCGGGAGATTAGGGTAGCCAAACTAAGATTCCAGGTGCCAGATGGCAAGGTTGAGTTGATTGGGATCTGGATGCCTTATCTCTCCATGGTTCTGAGTGAGAAGCTTGGGTGAGAGGTGTAGCTTTTGATGAGGAACTACTGATAGTCCCAAGAGGGTAGTGAACCATGGTTGTTGTGCCCATGTTGGAGCAATTAGGATCATTGTGAGGGAATGCTGTTTGAGTTTCTGAACCACTTGCGGAATGAGTGGGAGAGGTGGAAAAGCGTAACCAAATTTGCCTGACCAGTTCATCCATAGTGCATTGCTTTTGGACAATGGGTGTGGATACCTGGATGCGAAGCTTGGGCATTTTGCGTTTTGGTGTGTGGCGAACAGGTCTATTTCTGGGTGGCCCCACATTTGGAAGAATGGAAGCAGAACTTGAGGATTAAGTTCCCATTTGTGGATCTGCTGTTTTGGGCAGCCGAGTAGATCCGCAATTTGATTGTGTACTCCTGGGAGGTGTTCTTTAAGGAGATATATGTTTTGAGGAATGGCCCATCTCCATATGGTTTGAGCTAGGTTTGAAAGCTGGAGTGTGTGTGCCCCCTGTTTTTGTATATAATACATTGCTGTCATGTTGCCTGTACGGACTAGGACAGCATTGCTTAAGAGGTGGAGTTGAAAAGATTTTAACGCTAGGAAGATTGCCAACAATTCCATGTAATTTATGTGGAATTGTTTATGTTGAGGGGTCATATGCCCTGAATAGTATGGGTTTGAAGATGAGCTACACAGCCGGTGAGGGATGCGTCTGTTGTTAGCACTACCTGTGGAACCGGGTTGAGGAAAGGTTTTGTGTGTTCCACCACTGCAGAGAGTGATGGGTGCGGTCATCTACCAACACCAGATCTGTTAGCTGACCTTGAGCCTGGTTCCACTGATGTGCCAAACACTCCTGTAATGGACGTATTTGGAGTCTTGCATGTGGGTCGATGAGAATGCAAGAGGCCATCATCCCAATTAATTGCATGAACACTCTGTGCTGGTAGTGAGTGTTGAGGTTGAAATTTTGCTATTAGAGTTTGTAAGGTGCTTACCCTGACTGGGTTGGGGTAAGCTAGAGCTTTTGAAGTGTCTATTGTAGCCCCTAGATACTGTTGTATGTTGGATGGTTGGAGATGGGATTTGGTAAGGTTTACTGGGAATCCCAAGGCGTGAAGCAGCTGGATTGTTTTGTGTGTGTGTTGCACACAACTGCTGTGTGACTTGGCTTTTATGAGCCAGTCGTCCAGATAAGGGAAGACATAAATGTGCTGTCTTCTTAAGTGGGCTGCAACTACTGCAAGGCATTTGGTGAAGACTCTGGGTGCCGTAGTCACCCCGAATGGGAGGACTTTGAATTGGTAGTCTTGACCATCTACCACGAACCGGAGATATTTCCTGGGAGCGGTCTGCCTCTGACACCGTCATGCGACAGAGTATCAGGAGGATTAATGCCGGTTGCCCAGGAATAAAGAGATCGGAGTAATCACGATTGCTGTTGAATGTGTTCTTCTTGTTTGGACTTTGGTGAATCATATACACACGGCCGTCCAAAGCTGTGGAGAACTGCACCAACGTTAATAAAATACAGAGCCATAGGGCTTGAACGGATGAAAGCCTGATTTATGGAACAGCAGTTTTGTCAAATATAACGTGTCAGTATGATCCCTGTGGCCCACTGGAGGGCAAGACTAATGGACTAGCGGGTCAGACTCCCCCTTTCTTTTCGGACCCTGCACCTACCACCTGCGGGGTCCCCCAGGGGTCCTCCCTCAGCCCTACGCTCTTCAACGTCTACATGGCTCCGCTCGCCCCCATCGTCAGAACCTACGGACTCAACAATGTCATATACGCAGACAACACCCAACTCATCCTCTCCCTATCCAACGAACCCAACACTGCCAGACACAACTTTCGAAAAGTAATGGAAGCTGTCGCCAAATGGATGAAAAACAAATGCCTACCACTAAACACAAACAAAATGGAAGTACTCATCATGGGTCCATACTCAGACACCTGGAACGAAACCTGGTGGTCCTTCGAAGCCCGCCCACCCCCACGGTTCACGCACACAACCTAGGAATCATCCTGGACTCAGAGCTCAAAATGGACCGCCAGATCAACTCCGTCTCATCCTCCTGCTTCCACACCCTCCGCCTCCTACGTAAGACATTCAAATGGATCCCCCTCGAACACAGAAAGACCGTCACTCACACCCTGGCCACCAGCAGGCTCTCGACTACGGCAACGCACTGTGTGCCAGAATAAACAAAAACCTCACCCGCAAGCTACAGAACATCTAAAACGCCGTAGCAAGACTGGTCTCAACCTGCCAAGCCACTGCCACATCTCCCAACACTTACGCACACTCCACTGGCTCCCCATCGAAGCTAGAGTCACATTCAAGATGCTAACCCACGCTCACAAGGCCCTCCATGACACCGGACCAGCATACTTGAACAGCCGACTCAAAATCCACGCACCCCAAAGGACCCTTCGATCAGCCCAGCTCTCCTACGCCGTGATACCCGCACTAGAAAGACCAGATCCGGAGGCCGCTCGTTCTCCTTCCGCGTGGCCAGTGCTTGGAACGACCTTCCGCTCCACCTCAGACAGATAACATCGCTCACCATCGTCGCAAAAAACCTCAAAACCTGGTTCTTTGACAGACCCCCTTCTTGATGGACTGGAACCTGCAAAACTCCCACCCACCCACCTCCCAGCGCCTTGAGACCCTTACGGGTGAGTAGTCGCGCTTAACAAACACCTGATTTGATTTGGACTAAAAACTGTTTATCTTGCAGAACCTACTAAGGAAGATAAATGGATTCCCAGCACACACAAATTCCAGAAGGCGATGGTGAAAAAACGCACATGAGCAGCCCACTGAGGGCAGGAAGAAAGTAGTTATAAGTATGCTGGGGAATATCTGCAGATTCACAGCCAAGCCTATGAATAAGGAGCGGCAGAGTATCAGGAGGATTAATGCCAGTTCCCCAGGAATAAAGAAATCGGAGGAAACACAATTGCTGTTGAGTTCATTCTCACAATCTAAAAATACTGTGTGAGAAAGTGGCTCTATATATACTGGACCAGAATAAGGCACAGTGTGTATAGAGTCCACAATCCCCAGAGGTATAACAGGGGTTAAAGCCAGGCGTGACCTTACTCTCTAAAGTGGTAGCTTGGTCGAGCAGTAAGGCAGTACCAGAGGACAGTGTAAAGCATTTGTTCCACACACTCAGTCAGCAAAGGGTTTAACACACTTAAAGACTGAACTTCGGGCCAATTCATTTTATATCAAAGATATAGTTGTTTTATTTCTAGAACCAACAGGTATCAAAATATACTGTACGCAATATGAGAGGTCTCAGCTGAGTATTTTGCAGAAAGGCAATAAACTTTGTAAACACACTAGGTACAGGGGTTGCAGCAGGCAACACAATTCTACACACAAATCAGCATTGAGCTCAATGGTTTTTCCTATATAAACACAGTTGATTACTTTGTTAGTTCCAGGACTGGAACCTAGATTCAGTCCTGGGGTCTAAGCTGAAAACAGTTTAGTAAAAACGGTTTAGTTATTACAGTGATTTTTCAGGAGTATAAAGCTATTTTAAAAGTTCACACTTAGAAACTTTTCAACAGAAATCTGGCAATGTTATCCAATGAGAGAAAATTCAGGTTACAGGTAAAGTACGATCTAGTTACTTTTGTAATCCAGCACTGGGCTCCTAGGTCCAGAACGGGGGTCTCAACTTAAAACAGGTAAGCAATTACGTTTCAACATTTCGTATGACTTTTAAAGAATATTTCAAGTTTTCAAAAGTAGATAGAAGAAATGTCATAGAAAAGCAGACAATGGATTCCCATGGAGAAAGTTCAGGTTACTATTAAACCCGGTAAGGATTAATTTTGTGGTTCAGTACTGGGCTACGAGGTACAGTTCTGGCTTCTCTCCTGATCACAGGTGAGTACTTCGGAGTTCGGAATTCAGTTGATTTTATATGAATATTTTAGGTTTCCAAAACTTCACACTTCGAAGATTTTTCGAGTCAAACCAGTCAATGTTATCCAAAGGCAGGTAAGTGATTTACCGGTTTCCGGGTGAGTACTCCACTGGTGAGATTAGGGTTCTGGGCATAGACTCAGGGGTCCCCCAGGGTCAGGTAGGTACAGTTGGTTCACCCTCAGCGGCACAGGGGCTGCCGGGTGCAGAGGTAGTTACGCCCAATGTTATCCAATGAGGGGTAGGGGGCCTCCGGTTGGTGGCAGCTGGCAAGCAGGCCACTCAGCTGTGGAAGAGGACCTCCTGGTCACTTGCTCAGAGCAAATGGGGAAGTAGAATAGGGCAAAGGTGGCATGGCCAGCGGCACTCGGGCGGCTGGGTGCAGGGTGCTTTTGAGCCGTCGGGCGCTCAATGTTATGCAATGTGAAAGGTCACAAACGAACAAAGGCTGCAGGCTCGGGGACGGAGAATCTTTCGGGAGAGACCACCACTTCGAGAGGTAAGTTGGGATCTTGGAGCACAGGTAGGTACCCCAAAGGAAGGCACAGGGGGCTGTAGGGTGCCGGGTGAAGGGGTGCCTTCAGGTGTCGGGAAAGCTTAACCTCGGCTGGTCGCGGTTGGAGGGGCCCCTGGTTATGAGTCTGCAGGCGTTGTCTGGTTCATCGAGGAGGGTCTTTGGGCACTGGACTTCGGGTCCCAGTCGCCGGGGGACGTCCTCGTGGTCTTGGATCACTTGGGCACGGCCCGAGCTCGGCGGGTGCAGAGTGGGCTGGTCCGGAGCTTCCTGGCTGGTACCAGGGGTGTTGTTGCAGCAGAGCCTCTGCTGATGGGAGTCCCAGTCTTTAAGAGGGTTAAGGCAGGCAGGTCCTCTGGGTGTACCAAGGTTGCTGTCAAGTCAAGTCAAATAATTTATATAGCGCACTACATACCCAGAGGGTCTCAAGGCGCTTGAGGAAGGGTGGGGAATTATTTGTCGAAAATCCAGGTTTTAAGCTGCTTTCTGAAGGCTGGGTGGTTTTGAGAGAGGCGGAGGTGAATGGGAAGGGAGTTCCATGTTTTAGCCGCTAGGTAGGAGAAGGATCTTCCCCCCCCCATGGTGGATTTGTTGATGCGTGGAACCGCAGCGAGGGCTTGGCTGGAGGAACGTAGCTGGCGGGAGGGGGAGTAGAAGGATAATCGCGTGTTGAGGCATTCTGGTCCAAGTTCGTAGAGTGCTTTGTGTGCATGAGTGAGGAGGCGGAACGTTATCCTCTTATTGACAGGGAGCCAGTGGAGGTCTTTTAGGTGACCGGAAATATGGTCTTTACGCGGGATGTCTAGTATGAGTCTGGCTGATGCATTTTGGATGCGTTGGAGTTTTCTCTGAAGTTTAGCGGTGGTACCGGCGTATAGGGTGTTTCCGTAGTCCAGGCGGCTTGTAACTAGTGCGTGGGTGACCGTGTTTCTAGTTTCGGTGGGGATCCAGCGAAATGTTTTTTTGAGCATGCGGAGGATGTTGAAGCAAGATGAAGAAACTGCGTTGACTTGTCTGGTCATCGAGAGAGAGGAGTCCAGGATGACACCCAGGTTCCGTGCGTGGTCCGTTGGAATGGGTGCTTTTCCTAGGGCAGCTGGCCACCAGGAATCGTCCCAGGCGGAAGGGGAAGTACCTAAGATGAGGACTTCTGTTTTGTCTGAGTTCAGTTTAAGACGGCTGTGCTTCATCCACTCGGCTACTTCTTTCATTCCTTCATGTAGGTTGGTTTTAGCGGTGTTTGGGTCTTTGGTGAGGGAGAGGATCAGCTGAGTGTCATCAGCGTAGGAGATGATGTTGAGGTTGTGTTGGCGTGCGATGGCCGCGAGGGGGCTCATGTATACGTTGAAGAGGGTGGGCTGAGTGAAGAGCCTTGTGGCACGCCGCAGATGACTTCGGTGGCCTCCGACTTGAACGGTGGAAGGCGGACTCTCTGAGTTCTTCCGGCGAGGAACGAGGTGATCCAGTCCAGTGCTTTTCCTTGGATTCCGATGTTGTTGAGGCGTTGTAAAAGGGTGCTGTGGCAGACTGTGTCGAAGGCTGCGGAGAGGTCAAGGAGGATGAGGGCGACTGTGTCTCCATTGTCCAGTAGTGTTTGAATGTCATCTGTTGCTGCGATGAGGGCGGTCTCAGTGCTGTGTTTGGCTCGGAAGCCGGACTGTGATGAGTCGAGGGATTTGTTGGCTTCGAGGAAGGCGGCAAGCTGGTTGTTGACTGCTTTCTCGATGACTTTGGCCGGGAATGGTAGGAGCGAAATGGGGCGGTAGTTTTTGAGTTCGGTGGGATCAGCTGTGGGTTTTTTCAGGAGGGCGCTGAGTTCGGCGTGTTTCCAGCTTTCCGGGAAGGTGGCGGATTTGAAGGAGCAATTGATGACGTCTTGGAGATAGGGTGCTATGATGAAGTCTGCTTTGTTGAAGATGTGGTGAAGACATGGGTCTGTGGGGGATCCTGAGTGGATGGAGTTCATCAGGCGGATGGTGTCCTCAGTGGAGATTGGGTTCCAGTCATTAAGGATGTTCAAGGGGGGTGAAGGTACGGTAGAAGGTTGGGTGGGTTGGTATCCGGGTTGGTTGTCGAAGCTGTTGTGGATGTCTGCGATTTTGTCGTGGAAGAACGAAGCTAGGGAGTCGCAAAGGGTTTGAGAGGGAGTGATGTCGTTGGAGTTGGCAGTGGGGTTGGTAAACTTTTTGAGGATGTTGAATAGTTCCTTGCTGTTGTGGGCGTTGTTGTCTAGTCGGTCTTTGAATGCAGCTTTCTTGGCAGTTCGGATCAGTTGGTGGTGTATGCGGGTGGCGTTTTTGAAGGCGTCTCTGGTGCTGGTGTTTGGGTCTTTTTTCCAGGCTTTCTCAAGGGAGCGACAGAGTTTCTTGGATTTCTTAAGATCATCGTTGAACCAGGGGGCGTTTTTGCTGCCTAGTTTGATTTGACGTTTTTTCAAAGGTGCTAGGTTGTCGGCGCTGTTGGTTAGCCATTGAGTGAGGTTAATGGCTGCTTGGTTGGCATTCGATGAGTGGGCAGGGGGGTTTTGAAGAAGCGATGAGGAGATCTGGTCGATGGTGATTTTGTTCCAGTTTCTTTGCAGAGTAGGTTGAGGATGGTTGTGGGTTGTGGTCTTTTTGTAGACAAAGTGAACGCAGCTGTGGTCCGTCCAATGGAGAACTGAAGTGTGACTGAAGGAGATGTGTTCGCTGGAGGTGAAGATAGGGTCGAGTGTGTGTCCTGCGTTGTGGGTGGGGGTGTTAACTAGTTGTTTGAGTCCGAGGTTGGCGAGATTGTCCAGAAGGGTGATGGTGTTGCTGTCGTTGCTCTTTTAAGGTGAAAATTGAGGTCTCCCAGTAGAATGTAGTCCTCGGAGGGGAGGGCGTGTGGGGTGATGAAGTCAGTGATGTCTTCACTGAATTGTGCACGGGGTCCTGGTAGAGGAGTGTGCCTCTGAGTGTGGTCTAGCGAGGTTGTCGTCAGAGCTGGTTGAGATGCGGATGGAGTTCCTATGGACGATGGCGATGCCTCCTCCTGTTTGGTTAGTGCGGTCCTTTCGGATGATCTTGTAGCCTTCCGGGATGGCTATGGTGATGTCCGGAGCTGAAGAGGCGTTCATCCAGGTTTCTGTTAGGAAGGCGACGTCCGGAGAATTGGTGTCTAGTAGATTCCATAGGTCGATGGCGTGTCTGTGGACCGAGCGGGTGTTGAGCAGGATGCATTTTAGGTGGTTAGTGTCGGATCTCTGTTTGGTGTTTGTGGATGTGGGGATGGTCTTGGTGCCGTCATACTTGCAGGAGTTGCATGTGAAGGGTCCATGGGTGTGTCCAGGTGCGGCTTGGGCGCAGTTGGGGAGTCGGCCGGGGTTTAGTGCTAGGAGGGTGGAGGCGTTGTATGTAATGCGGGAGGGGTGGGTGGTGCGGGGACCAGGGGGTCTGGCGCTGGGCGCGGTCCAGGCGCGGACGGGCGTAGACGGGCTTACATTTGGCGCACCTTCGCCGCCGGAGTTTGGGCAGGAGCAGGTTCCAGGATCGACAGGCCGGTAGGGCTGGGGCCAAGTCAGTTGGGGTCGTCTTGTTGTAAGCAGCTGCACGGCGGGTCTTCCTCCTCCTGATCTTCTTTCTTCTTTTCGTATCGGGATCGGAGGACGGAAGGTTCAGCGAGCCCCTAAATACTGAATTTATGGGCGTTATAGGTAGGGCAATGGCAGGAACCAATAGGTGCCTGTCCTGTGGTGGGTACACTCCCTAGCCTGCTCCTCTCCTGTGGGAGGGGCAGGAGCCTAGCAGTGATTGGGCAGAGCTCCACATCTTCAAGATGGCCAGGGTCGTGCTTCACCTCGTCTCCCCCACCTGAGGGGTGGGGTTGGCACAGGCTGGCACACCCCCCTTCCTGACGTAGTTTTTCCCGCCAGTCTTCCCGCCAGTATGGGGGTCAGGACTGGTGGGGGCCAGTTGCTGGGTACAGCAAATGGTCGGGAGAAGCTCAGAGAGGCGGCAGGCCTGTGAAGCTTCCCCCTGCCAATCCTGGGGGAGGAGACCTAGCACCTCGATCAGGTTGTGCATTGCTGCAGGCCCAGGAGAGCGGGGGGATCTCCACCCAGGGGTCCAGCAACATGTCTGCTGTGTGGCAGCCTAGGCAGCCTCTCCGTCCAGAAGTGGATTGGGGTTAGGTTTCAGGGGGCATCTCTAAGATGCCCTCTGTGGTGCATTTTAATGTGCTGAGAAGTTTGATACCAAACTTGTAAGTCTTCAGTGTAGCCATTATGGTGTTGTGGAGTTCGTAATGTCGACCTCCCAGCTCCATATACTCTTAATGTTATCACTGCACTTACAGTGCCCAGGAATGGCCCTGGGCACTGTAGGTACACAGGGCTCATGCACCTGTGCCCACACCACTGGCACAGGGCACCCAGCTAGAGGGGTGACTGATGTATGCCAGGGCAGTGGGTGTGTGGGCATGGCACACAGGGATGTGTGCCATGTCGACTCTTTGTTTAGTTCTGTACTTAGGCACTCAGCCTGTAAAGGCAGTGTGTGGGTGCCAGGGTACAGGGCCCCTAAGGGTGGCACAAAAAGTGCTGCAGCCCTTAGTCTCTCTGGTCACCATATCCTGGGTACCTAGGGTACCATTTACTAGGGGCTGACAGGTGGCCACAGATGCCAATTGGGTTTTAGTTTCAACACAGTTTTAGGGAAGGAACACAGGCAATGAATAAATAAGAAAATGTTTCCTAAATAATCTTTGCTTTGAGACAATGCTGATATAGATATTGCATGATGGATATATTATCTAGATACTGAATTGATACCTAGGAGAGGTTTGTTGTTGCTCCACACTCAGTCTAAGCACATCAGCAGTCAGAAAAAAGTGGGGGCATACCAATGTAAGAAAGATGGCACTTTCTCACACAACTCCCCCTCCCCCGCCTAAACGAAAGGTGATGAGACTAACCTTGTCCTAGGGAGTCTTCATTGTCTAAGTGGAAGAACCTGGAAAGTCCATCTGCATTGGCATGGGCAGTCCCTGGTCGGTGTTCCACTTCAAAGTCCATACCCTGTAGGGAGATGGACCATCTCAAGAGTTTTGAATTTTCCCCTTTCATCTGCATTGGCCATCTGAGAGGTCTGTGGTCAGTTTGAACCAGGAAGTGAGCCCCAAACAAGTAGGGCCTCAACTTCTTCAGGGACCAAACCACAGCTAAGGCCTCCCTCTAAATGGCTCTCCAACGCTGCTCTCTGGTGAGTAGCCTCCGGGTTATAAAAGCAACAGGTTGGTCTTGGCCTTCCTCATTGATCTGGGAGAGGACTGCTTCTATCCCCAGCTCGGAGGCATCAGTCTGCACTATGAACTGCTTGGAGTAGTCTGGTGCTTTTAGAATGGGTGCTGAGCACATTGCTTCTTTCAGGGTGTCAAAAGCCTTTTGGCAGCTAATAGTCCAGTTTACTTTCTTGGTCATTTTATTGGATGTGAGTTCTGTGAGGGGAGTCACAATGGACCCATATCCCGTCACAAACGACCTGTAGTATCCAGTCAAGCCAAGGAATGCCATGACTTGGGTCTGGGTGGTTGGAGCTGCCCAGTCCAGGATACTCTGGATCTTGGGCTGTAAGGGTTGGACCTGGCCTCCACCAACAAGGTGGCCCAAGTACACCACAGTGCCCTGCCCTATCTTGCATTTGGATGCATTGATAGTCAGTCCTGCAGATTGCAGGGCTTGTAGAACCTTCCCAAGGTGGATCAGGTGATCCTGACAGGTGGAGCTAAAGACAGCAATATCATCAAGATACAAAACAAGCAAATGGAGAGGCAACAGAGAGAATAATGAAAAGAATGTATCAATGCGACAAAACGCAACGCATGTCCTTCATTGATATGAAAAAGGTCCTGTTTTAATAAGTCTTCTTGACACGATGATAAAAGTAAACAGGCAATATTCTCAATACAGGATGACCAAAGAAACAGCCAATGTGTTTCGCCCGTTGTGGGCTTCCTCAGTGCAGAAGTATATTGTATTGACTGCAGTCACGCTATTTGGACCTCAGATGAAAAATAATGCGCAAGCAAATGAGCTTGTAGGTACACATGTCCTGTGTAAAGAACAACAAAAACAACTGGAAATGGAGGACGTAACTCTAACCAGGATGCAAGTCCAAAACTGAGTTCCTTAAAACAACGTTCTATCTGAGTAAGTCTTTATTTCCTTTCAAAACGTGAATTGAGCACACAGATGAGGTATAGGCTATGATATGCCACAAACCGGATTTGGCGCGAAATCCGGTTTGCCAGAAGCGAGATTAAAGACTCGTCGGACGAAATGGGGAAGTTTTTATAACTGAGGACTTTTTGGACGTGTGGCATATCATAGCGTACACCTCATCTGTGTGATTAATTCACGTTTTGAAAGAAAAAAGACTTACTCAGATAGAACGTTGTTTAAGGAACTCCGTTTTGGACTCGCATCCTGGTTAGAGTTACGTCCTCCCTTTCCAGTTGTTTTCGTTGTTCTTTACACAGGACACGTGTACCTACAAGCTCATTTGCTTGCGCATTTTTTCATCTGAGGTCCAAATAGCGTGACTGCAGTCAATACAATATACTTCTGCCCTGAGGAAGCCCACAACGGGCGAAACGCGTTAGCTATTTCTTTGGTTATCCTGTATTGAGAATATTGGCTGTTTACTTTTATCATCGTGTCAAGAAGACTTATTCAAATAGGACCTTTTTCATATCAATGAAGGACATATATTGTGTTTTGTCTCATTGATACATTCTTTTCATTATTCTCTCTGTTGCCTCTCTATTTGCTTGTTTTGTATCTATTTGTTTAAAGTCCTGTGGCAGTGGACTTAGGAGGTGGGCAAAGTTTGCACATCAATTTATTGTGAACTCACATGTATATATAGGTGGTGCAACAGATAATCCCTTACTGCTTTCCCGTAGCTGTTTTTTGAATATCATCAAGATAAGCTGCACTAAAGGACTCCAATCCTGTCAGGACTTGGTTCACCAACCTCTGGAAGGTGGCAGGGGAATTATTTAACCCAAAAGGCCTTACAGTAAATTGATAGTGCCCATCAGGGGTGGAGAATGCGGTTTTCTCTTTGCCTCCTGGGGCAATGCCAATCTGCCAGTACCCTGCAGTTAAGTCAAAGGTACTGAGGAATGTGGCTGCCCCTAGTTTATCTATCAACTCATCTGCTCTTGGAATGGGGTGAGCATCTGTCTTGGTGACAGAGTGGAGCACTCTATAGTCCACACAGAACCGCATCTCTCTCTTTCCACCCTGTTGATGAGGTTTGGGGACCAGAACCACTGGGCTAGCCCAGGGGCTCTCAGAGGGTTCAATCACCCCTTAGCTCCAGCATCTTGCTGACTTCAGCTTTGATGCTTTCCTTGACTTGGCCTGATTGTCGATAGATTGTGTTTTTGACAGGGTTACTGTCACCAGTGTCCACATCATGGGTACACCAGCTGGTCAGACCAGGGGTCAAGGAAAAGATGCTAGCAAATTGCTGCAAGACTTGCTTGCAGTCAGTCTGCTGTTGGGGAGAGAGGGTATCTGAAAAGACCACTCCATCCACTGACCCATCTTTTGGGCTGGAAGAGAGGAGATCCGGAAGAGGTTCACTCTCTGCTTCCTGTTCCTCATCAGTCACCATCAGCATGGTGAGGTCAGCCCTGTCATTGTAGAGTTTAAGGCGGTTCCCATGGATAACCCTTTTGGGTGTCCTGCTGGTGCCTAGGTCCACTAAGTAAGTGACCTCACTCTTTTTTCCAGGATAGGGTAAGGGCCACTCCATCTGTCTTGGAGAGCCCTTGGTGCCACTGGCTCCAAAACCCACACCTGTTGTCCTGGTTGAAACTTAACCATGGCAGCTTTTTGGTCATACCAGTGCTTCTGCAGCTCCTGGCTGGCCTTAAGATTCTTGGAGGCCTTGTCCATGTACTCAGCCATTCTTGACCTTAGGCCAAGCACATAGTCCACATTGTCTTGCTTGGGTTTTTGGAGAGGCCTCTCCCAACCCTATTTCGCCAGATAAAGTGGTCCCCTTACAGGATGACCAAACAGAAGTTCAAAGGGTGAAAACCCCACTCCTTTATGTAGCACTTCCCTATAAGCGAAAAGCAGGCATGGCAACAGGATATCCCATCTCCTTTTGAGTTTTTCAGGGAGTCCCATGATCATACCTTTCAATGTCTTGTTGAATCTCTCAACAAGGCCATTGGTTTGTGGGTGGTATGGGGTAGTAAACTTGTACTGCACACCACACTCCTTCCACATATGTTTCAGGTAAGCAGAAATGAAGTTGGAACCCATGTCTGAAACCACCTGCTTAGGGAACCCTACCCTGGTGAAGACACCCAGGAGGGCCTTGGCCACTACAGGAGCTGTAGTAACCCTAAGGGGAATTGCTTCAGGGTACCTAGTAGCATGATCCACTACTACTAGAATTAATTTGTTCACTGAGGCAGTGGGAGGTTCAAGTAGACCCACAATGTCCACACCTACCCTTTCAAAGGGTAGCCCCACCACTGGTAGTGGTATCAGGGGGGCCTTTGGTTTGCCACCTGTCTTGCCACTGGCCTTGCAGGTAACACAGGAGCTTACAAACTCCTTCACCTTTTAGTTCATCTGGGGCCAGTAGAAGTGGCTAACTAGTCTTTCCCAAGTTTTGGTCTGTCCCAGATGTCCACCTAGGGGGATGTCATGAGCTAAAGTTAGGAGGAACTCCCTGTACTTCTGTGGCACTACCACCCTACTGGTAGCTCCAGGATTGGGGTTTCTTGCCTCAGCATAAAGTAATCCCTCTTCCAAATAAGCTCTGTGGGTACCACTGACATCTCCCTGTGCTTCTGAAACAGCGTGCTGCCTCAGGCTTTCAAGAGTGGAGCAGTCTCGCTGACTCTGGCACAGCTCTTCCCTAGTGGGTCCCCCTGGGCCCAGGAGTCCAACCTGGTAAGGCTCAAGCTCCATGGGCTCTGTTCCCTCTAGGGTTTCCAAGTCCTCTCGCTGAGGAGAGGGGTCCTGAGAGGCTTGCTGTGTAGAAGCTGGTCCCCCAGTCTTCTAGCTTGGTTGGTTGGGCCATACTTTCAGGCTCCAAACCTACTTGTTGACCCTTCGTTTTGCTCTGTGCTCTGGTTTGCACACACAACAGTCTAGGGATACCCAGCATGGCTGCATAGGTTACATGCTCAACCTCAGCCCAGGCTGAGGTTTCCAGATCATTTCCAAGCAGACAGTCAACTGGCAATTGTGGAGAGACCACTACCAGTTTCAGGCCAGTAACCTCCCCCCAACCTAATGCCACCATAGCCATAGGTCATTGAGTGGTAATGCTGTCAGCATTGGTGACTGGGAAGGTTTTCACAATCAAGTATTGCTCTGGGGAAACCAGCATTTCTTTCACCATAGTGATACTGGCACCTGTATCCCTCAGGGCTTCTACTCTAGTTCCATTAATGGAGGGGTATTGCAAATACTTTTTACAGTTGGGTGGTCAACCAGCTACAGTGGCATACTCCATTTCCCCCAAGGAGACTAGACTAGCTTGAGTGTATTCCCAGATTTGCTCTGGGCACTCCTCTGATCCCATCTGTAGATTTACTGTCCCTGGATAGCTTTATGGGGTGCCTTAAGGGCTTTATTGTAGGGGCAGTATTTGTCTACAATTAAATGTCCCAACTTTTTACAGTTGTTACAATAGACCTTGTTGTGATCAAAGTTCTTCCCCCAATAGGGCTGAGGCACATACCGGCGGAGCTTATCCATAGTGAACAGCAATATGCCCTCCGGATGGTGGCGGAGCTCAGTGGCTCCCCGAGTACGGATGCAGCTCCGGATGCCAGCCCGCGTGAGCTGCCCAGTGATGACGAAAACATCTACGGATTGCCAGACTCTCATATGTCCATGGAACAACTGGATGTTACCCTGCAAACGGCCGACTTGATTCACTGACTGGGGAGACATGCTGACTGGAACTGTGTGTTGGCTAACAGGTAATTCTGTACACTACCAGGCCTGGTAACAGCCAGAACTTCGAACAAGGCGGTGCCTGGAGTCTGGACACACATTGAACCCTCTATCTAAAAAGCGAGGTGCAGTGATTACTAATATTGTGGTGTATGGCCTCTGGGGGGTGAGGTCCTTGCAGAGCTATCCAGTGACTGGTCAAACATGATTGTGATGGTTCTTCGCTTGGTCGACAGGGAGGTGTGGGGGTTGCTCGGCCTTCCAGTAGGGCCCTGACAATGAGATAAGAACGTTTTGCATTCGCTCTGGCTGACGCAAGCTGCCTGAGAGGAGGGGCGCTCCCTCTGCGTGAGTAGCAGACGTACCACAACAGCCGTGCCAAGTACGCAGCGACTCCCCCTGGACTTAGATGTTTGCTGCCTCATTGGAGAGTTTGGACAACGGCACGTTTGACTGTCGACCTTTTGGCATTGCTTCTTTGTTACTTATGTTCCATGTAATGATTGGTTTGTATTCTTATTCTTATTTTGTGCAATTTTTGCAAGTGCTCGCTAATCTATCTTTGGTGGCTATGTGTGGGTGGATTGTGGAGGCGCTGGGCCGGCTGCCTGCTGTGGGCGTGTGGCAGGGTGGGAAAGGGGGGGGGATCACCTGAAATCAACATGTCAGCGGTTCAGATATGCACGTGGAATGTGCGTGGCATGCATACACCATCACACAGATACCAAATTTATTGTTACCTTAAACAACACCACATCCATATAGCTCTACTACAAGAGACACATTTGGCTGGTACAGAAATACAGAAACTACATTGCAGGTGGCGAGGGCAGCTATATGCTACTGGGTACTCAGCTTATGCCCGTGGGACGCTACTTTGGGTAAAGCCTGGGTCCCCATTTGCAGTCTCGCACTCCAAGGTGGACTCAGAGGGTAGGTTGTGGTTGTTCAGGGTAAGCTGGATGGTCAACCGATTATCCTGGCCTCATTGTATGCTCCTAATACAGATCAGGGGGGTTTCTTTGCAAAGTTGTCTACAGTCCTGGCGACTTGGCACAGTGTCCCTTTGGTTCTGGGGGGCGACTATAATTGCATACTGGACATTGCTTTGGACCGTTCTTCCCACCCCTCTTTGGCACACCGGTACATGGGGCTATGAAAGCACTAACGACCTGGGCCTCACAATGGGACTTACACAACGCTTGGTGGAGCCGTAACCCGCAAACCAAGATATACTCTTATTATTCAGGTGCACACACGCTACATGTCAGGCTAGATAGGTACATGTTATCGAGTGAGCTGCTCCCTATGTTACCGACACTTACTACATGGGTCGCACCCACTCTGATCATAATCCTCACGTCCTAGAGTTAGCATGGGAACGTCCACACCCGCCAATGCCCCCATGGAGGCTTCAACCCGACTCACTACTTGACGCACCTTTTCGCAATGCAATGTCTGCACATCTTGTACAATATTTTGAGGAAAACCGTCACACTGCATCCACCCCCCAAATTGAGTGGGACGCGTTCAAAGTTGTAACCAGGGGCCATTGTCTAGGTACGCAAGCGGGTATGCAGAAACAATTGGACAGGGAGCTGACACGCATTGAAACCGATTTACTTAGGAGGGAGCAGGAAGTGGAGGAGGGAGATGGTGGGTCACTGTCGGAGGCTCATGAAGAGCATGCACGGCTACTTGACAGATTGCGTCACTTAAATTACGCAGCCCACTCAGGGCGCACCCACCATCTTGGTGACAAGCCAGGAAAGTTACTGGTCTGGTTGATCAAACAAGATGCAATGACGGCGCCAATGACAGCAATACACACCAATCAGGGAGAAGTAGTTTATACGCAGAATACCATTCATGCTGCTTTTGTAGACCACTACATGAAGTTATACCGCTCTAAATTACAGGTTTCTACTGCCAGCATAGTCGAATACCTTTCTGACATAACACTACCCAGGTTGGACGATGTGCAACGTGCTGAACTGGAAGCCCCACTTACACCTGTGGAATTGCGTACAGTCATCTTTTGCCTATCTAACGGCAAGACCCCAGGCCCAGATGGGCTGCCAGCCGAATTCTATAAAGCCTACTCTGATATTTTGATCCCAGAACTTCTAAGAGTATATACGGCGGCTATTTCTGACTCTTCCCTCCCGCCCACATTAAATGAAGCCAATCTAATCTCCCTTTCGAAGCCTGGCAGAGATTGTGCACAATTAGGCTCTTATCGCCCGCTAGCCCTCCTGAATACGGACTACAAAATCCTAGCTTCCACACTAGCTCAACGGTTAGCCCCTCTTGTGCCTGCCCTCGTGCACAGCGACCAAAACGGCATTGTGCCCACTCGTAGCACTTCACTTAATATGCAACACTTATTAAGAGTGCAAAGCTTCTCCACGAAACAGTGGCCCCGATCGGGGTGTTTGGTACTAGATCTTGAAAAGGCTTTCGACTCCATAGAGTGGCCCTACCTAGTAGCGGTGTTGAAGAAATATGACCTCGGAGAGGATTATATTCAAATGGTAGGCTTGATGTATCAGAAACCCACGGTATGGGTTCGCATTGGTAAGTTGTTGTCAGATACTATTCGTGTTAGAAGGGGCACCAGGCAGGGATGTCCTCTGTCCCCGCTACTCTTTTCATTAGTGATGGAGCCCCTGGCGGAACAACTGAGAGCACATGGTGTAGATTGGGGGATATGCCTAGCGGATGGCCTTCATACGGTATCTTTATACGCCGATGACCTACTCTTATATGTCAGAGACTTGACCCACTTGCCGTTGGCCCTATCGGACATCTTCCGTACCTTTGAGGCTATGTCGGGGCTTAAAGTTAACTGGACCAAGCCTGGGGTGTATTTCTTTAGCGCAGACACGCAGGAGTGTGGGATCACTATCAATGATGGGCGGCTCACCTGGTACCATACCACGTTCCGCTATCTCGGAAAATATATATATAGAACCATGAAAGATGTATTGGAGGGTAATTTAGTGCGAGCTATCTCCTCCCTACAAGTGCAGATGAACTTTTGGAAGACCCTCCCCCTAAATGTGCCCAGCTGTGTCACGCTGACAAAGATGATAGTTTTACCCAGGCTATTGTACTACTACTTTATCAAAAACAATTGAGGGAGGTAGAGCAAGTCGTTGGATTCGTGCTCCACAGGGATAGTTACATAAACAAAGTGAATCCAACAAGGGAAGGGGAAAGAGTGATCAATAGTTGTTGAAGCACTCAGTGTTTTGAAAGATACCCCTCACACACCAAAAGGCCCCTTGGTGTCATGCTTCATCATCGGGGTCTTCGCACCCCTCTATCGGGATGCGGCGTGCTGCGACCTACGACTACGCGGGAGCACTTGCGGTGTTGACTATGTGTTGTGTCCAGTGTGTGGGGTATATTAAGAGTGAGTAGGGGGTGTGTAGTGAAAAATATTAAAAAGTACCTGGCACTAGAGTATAAAAAGAAAAAAAAAATATTCTGAACTCTGGCTGGTACTGTTAAAAGAAGTGCAGGTCGAGGTCTAAGTTGTATAATGAACTAGACCTCTGGTGTGCGTTGTTGTCGACATGTTTCGGAGACAAGCTCCTTCCTCAGGACGGGGGCACAACCTCCCCTCCCTACTCACGTCTTGTTATAAAAAATAGTGTATTTACAGAAAAGTGAATTTATAATTATAGGCTAAGTGTGCCTACAGCGGTCTGCTACAAGCACAATGACCTGTTGAAAGACAAAAATCACAACTAATGGTTACCCATGTAGCGGGTAGTTCAAACAGGTGCAGTCACCAGGAACCATACCATTTGCTTATTTTATAAGCTTGTTAAAAACGGACTCACAACACATACAACATAAAACACATAAAGTACTAGGGTGTACTGTAAGATGTATTCCTACTTGTGAAGCTTCTTTGTAGGCTTCATGAGCATAAACAGGACGTCGGGGTGTTGCTCCAATGGCTATCTGTGGTGGAGAATGATGTAGTTGTAATCATTCATTCTATCACACTTACGTTTATAGAGGATTGTCACTGGTCGTATTTACTTAGTTTGTTCTGTATCATACTCACAAGAACAGGACTCGCTGGTCACTGTCTTACCCCGCACACTGCTCCGCTGATGTGGAGTGAGGATGTGGTTAAGGATATTTATACCTTTTCATCCTAATTGGCGCAGGTGAGGGTGTGTTAATTAGGGGTGTTTCCCGCTATTGATTGTATGTCCATGTATGGAGCATCCGCTTCCTGACCATACAGGGCTTACGTATGTGCTCGAGCGGGCGCCGACCTGGGATTAGTGTCTGCATCATAGACCAGGCATAGACGGCGCATGTGCACCTCCACCACAGCATACATCCATATATGCGTGAAGGCAGTAAGTGTTTTTCACGCGCATGCGCGATACACATACATTTGTGTCGCTGCTTACTTCCATTTAGAACTGTTGGTCCTTTTTTATAATAATTGACTCCAGGGTACATCATCATTAAGCCCATTCAGATGGGTCCCCAGTCTGAACACCCAACGTTGTTCCTTCTGGAAGAGGCCAGCCTCTGAGGGTAGTTGTTCTATGACCGTCCATTTCAAATCATTGACGCAGTGTTGTTGGGTCAGAAAATGCGTTGCCATTCTGGTTGTGCTTTTTTTGCACCTCACGTTGCTTTTGTGTTCATTCATACGTGTTTTTATGGCTCTTGTGGTCATCCCCACATATTCCAGGTTGCATGAGCATTTGATCATGTAGATTACGTTTTTTGAGTTACAATTTGAGAATCTCCTTTGTTCCCATGTGGTGCCATTACGAAAAATAAGTCTCATACTTTTTTCTGTTAAATGGCAGCTACTGCAATTACCGCAAGGGAAATGGCCCTGGAAGCCAATCGATGGTTGAAGGGCTATTGTTGTCGGTCTCGGTCTTGTGTGTACCAATATGTCTCTCAGGTTGCGTCCCCTGCGGTGTGCAAACATTGGTTTCTCCAAATCCAGTTTTCCACATGTTAATATTCGCCAATGTTTATTTACAATTTTGGATACATCATTGGACAAGGTGTTGAATGTTGTCACACAGATTGGCCGCTTGTTCTCTGTTGGTTCCTTTGTTCTCTCCTCAAGTAATGCCTCTCTGTTGTTATTTTTTGCCCTCTTCATTGCTTTGTTGATGATTTTGTCAGGGTATTCTCGTTGTCTGAGTTTCTCTTTGAGGTCGTTCGCTTGTTGTCTGAATTCGGACACCTCTGTGCAGTTGCGCCTAAGGCGAAAAACTGTCCATATGGCAGATTTTCCCGTAGATGTCTCGGGTGGAAGCTGTCGTATTTTAACAGGCAATTTCTGGAAGTAGGTTTGAAGTGAGTGGTGGTTTTCAGCACTCCTGCTTCTGCATAAATGTTCAAATCCAGGAAGACCAATGTCTCGTTTGAAATTGTGCTCGTGAATTTTAGGAAAGTGTTTTGGTTGTTTAACCATTCCAGAAAACTCTCCGCTGACTGTGGGTCACCTTCCCAGATGACCAGGATGTCATTTATGTACCTCCTCCAACATTTTACATTGGCCCTATATGGATTTTGGTCATGGAGGATCTTGTTTGTCTCAAGATGGTGCACATAGAGACCGGCTAGGCTCGGAGCGAAGGTGCTTCCCATGCTAGTCCCATGGCATTGTTGGTAAAGCGGTAAATCCATATAGGGCCAATATAAAATGTTGGAGGAGGTACATAGATGACATCCTGGTCATCTGGGAAGGTGACCCACAGTCAGCGGAGAGTTTTCTGGAATGGTTAAACAACCAAAACACTTTCCTAAAATTCACGAGCACAATTTCAAACGAGACATTGGTCTTCCTAGATTTGAACATTTATGCAGAAGCAGGGGTGCTGAAAACCACCACTCACTTCAAACCTACTTCCAGAAATTGCCTGTTGAGATACGACAGCTTCCACCCGAGACATCTACGGGAAAATCTGCCATATGGACAGTTTTTACGCCTTAGGCGCAACTGCACAGAGGTGTCCGAATTCAGACAACAAGCGAACGACCTCAAAGAGAAACTCAGACAACGAGAATACCCCGACAAAATCATCAACAAAGCAATGAAGAGGGCAAAAAATAACAACAGAGAGGCATTACTTGAGGAGAGAACAAAGGAACCAACAGAGAACAAGCGGCCAATCTGTGTGACAACATTCAACACCTTGTCCAATGATGTATCCAAAATTGTAAATAAACATTGGCGAATATTAACATGTGGAAAACTGGATTTGGAGAAACCAATGTTTGCACACCGCAGGGGACGCAACCTGAGAGACATATTGGTACACACAAGACCGAGACCGACAACAATAGCCCTTCAACCATCGATTGGCATCCAGGGCCATTTCCCTTGCGGTAATTGCAGTAGCTGCCATTTAACAGAAAAAAGTACGAGACTTATTTTTCGTAATGGCACCACATGGGAACAAAGGAGATTCTCAAATTGTAACTCAAAAAACGTAATCTACATGATCAAATGCCCATGCAACCAGGAATATGTGGGGATGACCACAAGAGCCATAAAAACACGTATGAATGAACACAAAAGCAACGTGAGGTGCAAAAAAAGCACAACCAGAATGGCAACGCATTTTCTGACCCAACAACACTGCGTCAATGATTTGAAATGGACGGTCATAGGACAACTACCCTCAGAGGCTGGCCTCTTCCAGAAGGAACAACGTTGGGTGTTCAGACTGGGGACCCATCTGAATGGGCTTAATGATGATGTACCCTGGAGTCAATTATCATTATAAAAAAGGACCAACAGTTCTAAATGGAAGTAAGCAGCGACACATATGTATGTGTATCCCGCATGCGCGTGAAAAACACTTACTGCCTTCACGCATGTATGGATGTATGCTGTGGTGGAGGTGCACATGCGCCGTCTAGGCCTGGTCTATGATGCAGACACTAATCCCAGGTCGGCGCCCGCTCGAGCACATACGTAAGCCCTGTATGGTCAGGAAGCGGATGCTCCATACATGGACATACAATCAATAGCGGGAAACACCCCTAATTAACACACCCTCACCTGCGCCAATTAGGATGAAAAGGTATAAATATCCTTAACCACATCCTCACTCCACATCAGCGGAGCAGCGTGCGGGGTAAGACGGAGACCAGCGAGTCCTGTTCTTGTGAGTATGATACAGAACAAACTAAGTAAATACGACCAGTGACAATCCTCTACAAACGTAAGTGTGATAGAATGAATGATTACAACTACATCATTCTCCACCACAGATAGCCATTGGAGCAACACCCCGACGTCCTGTTTATGCTCATGAAGCCTACAAAGAAGCTTCACAAGTAGGAATACATCTTACAGTACACCCTAGTACTTTATGTGTTTTATGTTGTATGTGTTGTGAGTCCGTTTTTAACAAGCTTATAAAATAAGCAAATGGTATGGTTCCTGGTGACTGCACCTGTTTGAACTACCCGCTACATGGGTAACCATTAGTTGTGATTTTTGTCTTTCTACAGGTCATTGTGCTTGTAGCAGACCGCTGTAGGCACACTTAGCCTATAATTATAAATTCACTTTTCTGTAAATACACTATTTTTTATAACAAGACGTGAGTAGGGAGGGGAGGTTGTGCCCCCGTCCTGAGGAAGGAGCTTGTCTCCGAAACATGTCGACAACAACGCACACCAGAGGTCTAGTTCATTATACAACTTAGACCTCGACCTGCACTTCTTTTAACAGTACCAGCCAGAGTTCAGAATAATTTTTTTTTCTTTTTATACTCTAGTGCCAGGTACTTTTTAATATTTTTCACTACACACCCCCCACTCACTCTTAATATACCCCACACACTGGACACCACACATAGTCAACACCGCAAGTGCTCCCGCGTAGTCGTAGGTCGCAGCACGCCGCATCCCGATAGAGGGGTGCGAAGACCCCGATGATGAAGCATGACACCAAGGGGCCTTTTGGTGTGTGAGGGGTATCTTTCAAAACACTGAGTGCTTCAACAACTATTGATCACTCTTTCCCCTTCCCTTGTTGGATTCACTTTGTTTATGTAACTATCCCTGTGGAGCACGAATCCAACGACTTGCTCTACCTCCCTCAATTGTTTTTGATAAGGTCTAGGCAGCGTGCAGCTGCGGGAGTACAACCCTTGACTCTCATCACAACACATAATCACATACACTAGGTAAACTGTAGGCCACAGCGGTCAAACAAATATGGAGGACGAACATGGCCTAACCTTTGGCGAGGAAGAAATCGACAGAATCTTAGCAGGACCAAACCCGTTTGAGGGACTCAGCAACCCTGAAACCGGGCTGAGTATGAACGACTGGAATGAATTGGTAAAACTAAGACGTAATCAGATCAAGGCAGCTCTACATGGCCTGTTAATGACGGGGTATCTGAGGAACAAAATGGGCCCCCCTGGTTTGATCGTAAAAAACGAACCTTTCATCTTCCAGACAGACATGCAGTTCAAAAAGGAGTGGTCATTGATCTCATGGCATTGCACCAGGGACTGGTTGGTCCTAATTATAAAAACTGCAACCAGAATCACACAAGAACTCAAGATCGAAATTGAAAAGATTGAAGTAAAACTAAAGACATATATATCAACCGAGGATTTAAAAGCCAGATTAGACGAGCTCAATCAACAAATGACGGAATTTGAATTCACCTTGAAACAAAGCAAACTCAACAAACTGAGTAAAGATAAAGACAAATTCACACCAGAAGGAGCGTACCCATACACTAGGGCTGATTATGTATCCATGAACAGAAATAACGATACTGATAGTGATGGGTCGGACACTAGCTCAAACAGCTCAAATTCCAGTGGTGGAAAAGGAAATCGTCAGAATAGAGGTGGTTGGAGGCAAAGAAGGCAACAGTTCCCAAGACAACGAGGGGGAAGAGGATACCAACCCCAATATCCACAATTCATGGGACAAGCGCCTTTCCAACCATTTCAGTTTAACCACCCTTCTAATGTCCAGGGCTAGCCACAATGGAATCCAGACTTCAATGGAGGCTTTTTTGGTCCACAACCTTTTTTAGGGTCCCGCCCTGGAAACCGGGGAAAGAACCGGAAAGGCAACAATGTAACTTGGGAAGAGAAAGGCCAAGAGAACCCACGGCAGATCAGGAGTATGACGGGCTCCCTACCCAACCAAGCTTCAACCAGCAACCAGAGAGGGACCTAGTGGTCAATCTGACTTCCAAGCCACTAACAAGAACACAACGACAGGTATTAAACAAAGGTTTAGGTTTCGTACCAACACAGAGACCGGACGTCTTCAAGATGAACGTGGAGATACAAGAGTTTGTACGGAAGTTAAAACTACAGGCCTTCTTCCATGATAAACCACCACAAGCCCCAACAACTGACACCGGTCTTAAACCGAAATCTACCTTTACACCTCCAGACTCAACACTTCCTCTCGAGTTATTAGCCTTTGAAAAAGCCATAATGACAGAGGTTAACCAACTGAACACGTCCACCACACGGATGTTTCACAATACAACCAAGGAGGAACAAATTGCCTTAAAAACCCTGTCCGAGGACAGTAGCCTGGTCATCAAACCGGCAGACAAAGGGGGAGCTATAGTGCTACAATCAATCGAGGACTACGACAATGAATGTTTGAGACTCCTATGAGACAGACGCAACTACATGGTCCTACAAGAGGACCCAACAGAAAACCTCAGAACACGAATCGGAGGTATGATTGAGGAAGGCCTAACACACGATTGGCTAAGTAAGAAGGAAGGAGAATTCCTTGAGCAGAAAAAACCACGCATCCCATACTTTTATTGTATTCCAAAAATACATAAGAACTTAACCAAACCCCCGGGCAGACCGATAGTATCGGGCATCGGCTCGATACTAGAACCACTATCAAAATTTGCGGATGCTTTTCTGCGACCTTTAGTGCAAGCCACAAACACCTACCTAAAGGACACTAAGGCAGTCTTACAACTATTGCAAGAGACAACTTTTGACCCACAAACCCAACTTCTGATGTCCCTGGACGTGGAAAGCCTATATACCAGCCTTCCTCATGACGAAACATTGGTTATCATCGAGGAGGTTCTGTTTTCGACACCTTGGAAATACCAAACACCACGAGGTTTGGTTCTGGAATGCATTTCACTGGCCTTACAAAGAAACTTTTTCCAGTATAAAACCACGCTTTACCAACAATGCCATGGGACTAGCATGGGAAGCACCTTCGCTTCGAGCCTAGCCGGTCTCTATGTGCACCATCTTGAGACAAACAAGATCCTCCATGACCAAAATCCATATAGGGCCAATGTAAAATGTTGGAGGAGGTACATAGATGACATCCTGGTCATCTGGGAAGGTGACCCACAGTCAGCGGAGAGTTTTCTGGAATGGTTAAACAACCAAAACACTTTCCTAAAATTCACGAGCACAATTTCAAACGAGACATTGGTCTTCCTGGATTTGAACATTTATGCAGAAGCAGGAGTGCTGAAAACCACCACTCACTTCAAACCTACTTCCAGAAATTGCCTGTTGAGATACGACAGCTTCCACCCGAGACATCTACGGGAAAATCTGCCATATGGACAGTTTTTACGCCTTAGGCGCAACTGCACAGAGGTGTCCGAATTCAGACAACAAGCGAACGACCTCAAAGAGAAACTCAGACAACGAGAATACCCCGAAAAAATCATCAACAAAGCAATTAAGAGGGCAAAAAATAACAACAGAGAGGCATTACTTGAGGAGAGAACAAAGGAACCAACAGAGAACAAGCGGCCAATCTGTGTGACAACATTCAACACCTTGTCCAATGATGTATCCAAAATTGTAAATAAACATTGGCGAATATTAACATGTGGAAAACTGGATTTGGAGAAACCAATGTTTGCACACCGCAGGGGACGCAACCTGAGAGATATATTGGTACACACAAGACCGAGACCGACAACAATAGCCCTTCAACCATCGATTGGCATCCAGGGCCATTTCCCTTGCGGTAATTGCAGTAGCTGCCATTTAACAGAAAAAAGTACGAGACTTATTTTTCGTAATGGCACCACATGGGAACAAAGGAGATTCTCAAATTGTAACTCAAAAAACGTAATCTACATGATCAAATGCCCATGCAACCTGGAATATGTGGGGATGACCACAAGAGCCATAAAAACACGTATGAATGAACACAAAAGCAACGTGAGGTGCAAAAAAAGCACAACCAGAATGGCAACGCATTTTCTGACCCAACAACACTGCGTCAATGATTTGAAATGGACGGTCATAGAACAACTACCCTCAGAGGCTGGCCTCTTCCAGAAGGAACAACGTTGGGTGTTCAGACTGGGGACCCATCTGAATGGGCTTAATGATGATGTACCCTGGAGTCAATTATCATTATAAAAAGGACCAACAGTTCTAAATGGAAGTAAGCAGCGACACATATGTATGTGTATCGCGCATGCGCGTGAAAAACACTTACTGCCTTCACGCATATATGGATGTATGCTGTGGTGGAGGTGCACATGCGCCGTCTATGCCTGGTCTATGATGCAGACACTAATCCCAGGTCGGCGCCCGCTCGAGCACATACGTAAGCCCTGTATGGTCAGGAAGCGGATGCTCCATACATGGACATACAATCAATAGCGGGAAACACCCCTAATTAACACACCCTCACCTGCGCCAATTAGGATGAAAAGGTATAAATATCCTTAACCACATCCTCACTCCACATCAGCGGAGCAGCGTGCGGGGTAAGACGGTGACCAGCGAGTCCTGTTCTTGTGAGTATGATACAGAACAAACTAAGTAAATACGACCAGTGACAATCCTCTACAAACGTAAGTGTGATAGAATGAATGATTACAACTACATCATTCTCCACCACAGATAGCCATTGGAGCAACACCCCGACGTCCTGTTTATGCTCATGAAGCCTACAAAGAAGCTTCACAAGTAGGAATACATCTTACAGTACACCCTAGTACTTTATGTGTTTTATGTTGTATGTGTTGTGAGTCCTTTTTTAAGAAGCTTATAAAATAAGCAAATGGTATGGTTCCTGGTGACTGCACCTGTTTGAACTACCCGCTACATGGGTAACCATTAGTTGTGATTTTTGTCTTTCTACAGGTCATTGTGCTTGTAGCAGACCGCTGTAGGCACACTTAGCCTATAATTATAAATTCACTTTTCTGTAAATACACTATTTTTTATAACAAGACGTGAGTAGGGAGGGGAGGTTGTGCCCCCGTCCTGAGGAAGGTGCTTGTCTCCGAAACATGTCGACAACAACGCACACCAGAGGTCTAGTTCATTATACAACTTAGACCTCGACCTGCACTTCTTTTAACAGTACCAGCCAGAGTTCAGAATAATTTTTTTTTCTTTTTATACTCTAGTGCCAGGTAATTTTTAATATTTTTCACTACACACCCCCCACTCACTCTTAATATACCCCACACACTGGACACCACACATAGTCAACACCGCAAGTGCTCCCGCGTAGTCGTAGGTCGCAGCACGCCGCATCCCGATAGAGGGGTGCGAAGACCCCGATGATGAAGCATGACACCAAGGGGCCTTTTGGTGTGTGAGGGGTATCTTTCAAAACACTGAGTGCTTCAACAACTATTGATATTGTACTACTACGCCAACCTCCCAGTATATGTCCCAAAACGTATATTCCGAGAGTTAGAAACCTCAGTTAGAAATCCCATATGGAATACAGGGCGATCCCGCGTAGCGTTGAAGAAACTCTATGCATCCCCGGACGATGGGGGCCTGGCGGTTCCTCATCAGGAACTGTACTATTTAGAGGCACAGCTGGAGTGGGTAGCTGGCTGGCTGAGTGGGAAGAATTTGGGAGATACCGCTACAGACTCCACGGTCTGGACACGAACGCAAGTCCACACTCTGTTTCACCCATTGGCCAAGACCCCCTATCCGTCACAGTTACATTTAGCAGTTGCGCGCAAATGCTATGTGAGTAGCTTGAAACTCACTAGCGCTGTGATACTATATGCCCCAGTACTTCCATTGCTGGGAACACCCAGTGACAGAGGTGTAGTCACGGAGGAAGCGCTGGAGCACTGGGTACAGGCTGGGGTGGACACAGTGGGAGATCTATATGTAGAAGGGTCTCTGGTTCCCTTTGCGGCATTGACAGCAGACACGGGCCTTCCGGCAGGGCAGTTTCTCCTGGATGCAACAATCATGCACAAGTTAACGCGGGCTTGGGGCGACCTCTCCGGTGAGTTGCCGACGCACTTACTAGTGCAATATTTCCACGTAATGGGAAATGGCTCCCATGTGGTTCATTGGCTCGTACAGGCACTCCTTACCCATACACAGTGTTCTTCACAAAGCCTGCGAGACAAATGGGCAGTGGATAGGGGACGGACATGGACAAATAAGGAATGGGCGGTAGTGATGGCTGGCGCCACAAATATCCCGCGCAATTCCCGCTTCAAACTCATACAACTTTATATTATACACCGCGCATATCTGTCACCTGATAAACTTAACCGATACTTCAAAACCACAACATCGGCATGCCCGAGATGTACACTTGTAGGAGCGGACATCCTACACATGCTATGGTCATGCCCCACACTGCAGACATATTGGCACACTGTGACGTCTACCCTGGTGGAGGCGTTGGAAGGGAAATACAGCACACATGGGAGACGTGCATATTGGGTCTCTATAAAAGGACGAGGCAAACTAAGATCCCCTCTAGATTTTGGGACCATGGGCTTATCACAGCGAAGAGACTAATCACTAAACGTTGGAAGTGCAGCGAACCCCCGCAGGCGGCACACTGGCGCAACTCTTTTGATAACTGGGCAAAAGCAGAAAGCGCAACCCTTCATAAGGAGGAAACGGCGGGACTGCCGAAATACCCCATAGCACACTCCTGGGATGACACCCTGAAGGCTTTTCATCAAGTGTGCCTTCGAAAAGGAGTTGGCTAGACATACCCCTCCTGGTCCTGCCTAGAGGAGTGGCGATGCCGGGGGCTGTGAGCTTGTGTGATCACTTTGCGCCTGGTACCTGTATACAGAACACTTTAGTCACACCGCACTGACGCATTGCTGTTCCGAATACTAGCAGCCCAGCTCCCGCTACGCCGCGGCTCTAATGCTGGCATTGCACAGGGTAACTGACTCTCCCCTCCCCGGAAGATCCTGACCACAGTAGCGGCATGCTTCCTGGCCCCCATACAAGACATACCCCACAACCAATGACTCGCACTAGCGGTAGCATACCCATGATCCCTTTATTTGCTTACCATTCTTTTCCTTTGCTTTTGTTATCTTGTGTCTCATTATTATTTTAGTATTTGATGGTTGTTATAATGTTCCGAATATCGAAACGTGCATACACTGCCCTATATCTATTCGCATCTGTCAGCGATAATGTTTCGGATGAAACGTCCTGTCACTGCTTCCTGATGCAGGTTAATGGAGACGCACAGATAAGATCATACCCGTTGCATTGAATCAACGGACAACATGGCGAATAGTTATTATGCCCATGATGCTATATATTCTCTGAAGTTCCTCCTGATTCATGTACCCTTTTGATCATCCTATACCTTGGGCCTTGTTGTGGTCCGAGGTTTACAGATGCACCCTCCTCTCCTGGATGGGACTACCACTTATTAGACATGTGATTCCTCAAACGGCACGCCTTTGTGTGCATATTTGACTTGTATAATGTGAAACATGTGTAATATACTGTGGCAAATTGTGGTTTATACTGAATATTTCTGTATGGCTACGGGATGTTATGTTACATTTTCAAATCTATTCCTATGGTATGTACTGTGAGCAAAGAAAGAAATGCAATAAAATATATTCAAACAATAGGGCTGAGGCACATAGGGAGTAGTTTGGGACCCACCCACCTGGACAGGTTTGTGGGGCCCTTTGAAAGACTCAGACTTTTTATCTTGGGGATTCTCACCACCTTTCCCCTGGGGAGGTTTTGTAACCAACTTCTTTTGGTCACCCCCCCAGTGGCAGTCCTAGTCACCCTAGTCTTGACCCAATGGTCTGCCTTCTTTCTCAATTCTTGGGGAGAAATTATACCTAGGTCTACCAAATGCTGATGAAACATTTCATTTGTGCAATTACTCAAAATGTGCTCCTTCATAAACAAATTATAAAGTCCAGTAAAATCATGCACATTGTGTCCAGTTAACCAACCATCCAGTGTCTTTACTGAGTAGTCTACAAAATCTATCCAGGATTGGGTCTGGGTTTTGTGAGCCCCCCTGAACCTAATTCTGTACTCCTCAGTAGTGAGTCCAAATCCCTCAATCAGAGTTTTCTTCATGAGGTCATAAGACCCTGCATCTGGCCCAGAGAGGGTCAGAAGCCTGTCTCTGCAGTTACCAGAGAACAGTTCCCACAGGAGTGCCTCCCAGAGAGGTTTCCTTAGTCTTCTGATATCACAAGGCCTCTCAAAGGCTGTGAACCACTTGGTGATATCATCACCTTCCTCAAATTTAGGGACACTCCCTTTGGGGATTTTAGGATCATAAGATTGCTCTTTATCCTTATTATTGGTATTACTGCCATCAGAGATGGGGGCTAAGCCTATCTCTTTCCTTTCTTTTTCTAGAGGTCTAATCTCTTGGCCAATTTTGCTAAAAAGTTGTCCTCTTCATTGGGGCTCTCCCCAATGTGTTCTCTGGGGCCTAGTCCACCTGTGTGGTAGCCAGGCTCACCGAAGCTGACTCTGGAGGTGAGGGTGTAGAGACCTTACTTCCCTAGAGATGGGGGGGGATTGGTATTGTCCTCCTCCTCCTCCTCCTCCTCCTCTTCTTCCTCTGACCTGGTGTCACCCTGTTTGGAGGGGTGGCCTTTTGCATACTCAGCCAGGGCCTCCTGTAGCCCTTGTTTGGTTGGATGCAGGCCCATGACTATATGTTTAACTTTACATAGGGACCTCAATTCCTTGAAATTCAAGTGCAAGTATGGTGTGAGGCCGAGCCCCTCAGCCAGGTCCATGTTATCTCCACTAATAGCTGGGTTCTGTTGAGACATTCTAACCTGACAGTTCTAACCCTCTACCCTAACTATAGTGATTTTTATTTTTCTGGAATTCTAATGGGACTTAAGCAAGGCCCTACCAGACTTTTAGTATTTTGGAAAAAACTATTTCAGAATTCTGTGTTCTGTCGTGTGATCAGATGGTAACCAAGTAGTCCAACAATTGCAAGTTTGTATCCCACTGCTGATCCACCAATGTGAGAAAGTGGCTCTATATATACTGGACCAGAATAAGGCACCGTGTGTATAAAGTCCACAAACCCCAGAGGTGTAACAGAGGTTAAAGCCAGGTGTGACCTTACTCTCTAAAGTGGTAGCTTGGTCGAGCAGTAAGGCAGTACAAGAGGACTGTGTAAAGCATTTGTTGTACACACTCAGTTAGCAAAGGGTTTCACACACTCAAAGACTGACCTCCAGGCCAATTGATTTTATATCAAAGATATAGTTGTTTTATTTCTAGAACCAACAGGTATCAAAATATACTGTTCTCAATATGAGAGGTCTCAGACGAGTATTTTGCAGAAAGGCAATAAACTTTGTAAACACAATACATACAGGGGTTGCAGTAGGCAACACAATTCTGCACAAAATTTAGCATTGAGCTCAATGGGTTTTCCTATATAAACACAGTTGATTACTTTGTGGATTACTTTGGTAGTTCCACGACTGGAACCTAGATTCAGTCCTGGGGTCTAAGCTGAAAACAATTTAGTAAAAACGTTTTAGTTATTACAGTGATTTTTCAGGAATATAAAGCTATTTTAAAAGTTCACACTCAGAAACTTTTCAACAGAAATCTGGCAATGTTATCCAATGGAAGAAAATTCAGGTTGCAGGTAATGTACATTCTCGTTACTTGTGTAATCCAGTACTGGGGTCCTAGGTCCAGCACTGGGGTCTCAACTTAAAACAGGTAAGTAATTAAGTTTCAGTATTTCGTATGATTTTTAAAGAATATTTCAAGTTTTCAAAAGTAGACACTTAGAAGAAATTTCATAGAAAAGCAGACAATGGATTCCTACGGAGAAAATTCAGGTTACTAGTAAACCCGGTAAGGATTACTTTTGCGGTTCAGTACTGGGCTACAAGGTACAATATTGGCTTATCTCCTGATCACAGGTGTGTACTTCGGAGTTCGGAATTCAGTTGATTTTATATGAATATTTTAAGTTTCCAAAACTTCACACTTTGAAGATTTTTCGAGTCAAACCAGTCAATGTTATCCAATGGCAGTTAAGTGAGTTACAGGTTTCCGGGTGAGTACTCGACTGGTGAGGTTAGGGTTCTGGGCATGGACTCAGGTACAGTTGGTTTACCCTCAGCTGCACAGGGGCGGCCGGGTGCAGAGATAGTTAGGCCCAATGTTATCCAATGAGGGGCAGGGGGCCTCCAGTTGGTGGCTACTGGTAGCAGGCCACGCGGCTGTGGGAGCCGAGTTCCTGGTCACTTGCTCAGGGCAAATGGGGAAGTAGGATAGGGCAAAGGTGGTGCGGCCAGCGGCACTCAGTGGCTGGGTGCAGGGTTCTTTTGAGCCGTCGGGCGCTCAATGTTATTCAATGGGAAAGGTCACAAACGAACAAAGGCTGCATGCTAGGGGACGGAGACTCTTCAAGGGTGTTCACCGCTTCGAGAGGTAAGTTGGGATCTTGGAGCACAGGTAGGTACCCCAAAGGAAGGCACAGGGGGCTGTAGGGCGCCGGGTGCCGGGGTGTCTTTAGGTGTCGGGAAAGCTTACCCTCGGGTGGTCGCGGTTGGAGGGGGCCCTGGTTCTGAGTCTGCAGGCGTCGTGTGGTTCATAGAGGAGGGTCTTTGGGCACTGGACTTCGGGTTTTCCTGTTTATACACGGCCGTCCAAAGAAGTGGAGAACTGCACCACCGTTACAGGGCCATAGGGCTTGAACAGATAAAAGCCTGATTTATAGAACAGCAGTTTTGTCAAATATAACTGTATCATTATGATCCCTGTGGCCCACTGGAGGGCAAGAATAATGGACTAAAAACTGTTTATCTTGCAGAACCTACTAAGGAACATAAATGGATTCCCAGAATACTACTAATCCCAGAAGGTGATGGTGAAAATATGCACCTGTGCCGCCCACTGAGGGCAGAAAGAAAGTTATAAACATGCTGGGAAATATCTGCAGATTCACAGCCATGCCTATGAAAAAGAAGCAGGCTCTGAAACCGTTCAGGCAGCAGAGAATCAGGAGGATTCATTCCGGTTTCCCAGGAATAAAGAGATCGAGGAATCACGATTGCTGTTGAGTGCATTCTCATTCTTGTTTGGACTTTGGTGAATCACAGTATACAATATATGCACAAATATACACTGTATATGATTCAAAGAAGACAGGAAAAAAGAAATTCTAAAATATAGAAATTTCTGAGCAACAAGCACCATATCATTCTAAATGGATATGACATACAAAAATGTCATGCCCAAAACATTATTTTCGGTAGGCAGACAATGGGGAGGGGGGTGGGTCAGTGAGGAATTCACAGGCAGATATTGCATCCACGAGAAAAAGCGTTACCAAAGATAAGTAACTTGTTCTTCTCATGGATACATCTGCCTGTGGATTCCTCACCTTTTGAATTGAATTCCCAAGCAGTTCCGCCCCCAGAGGAGGGTGTCCGCCTATCTATACCAATAAATCCTGTATGACAGAACATGCAAAATGGCCATCACTCCTCATTTCGCAAAAGTGTTGAGGGAGGCCCACGTTGCCGCCTTGCAGTTGTCTACAACAGGGACACCTCTAGGCAAAGCCGAAGAAGAAGACTTAGCCATAGTGGAATGAGGTTGAATTCCTTCAGGAGGCTCCTTCTTGGCCAAGGCATAGCAGATCGTGATGCAGAGAATGATCTACCTGACAGCGTTCAGTTGTGGACAGCATTGCCCTTCATTTTTCTAACATATCCAATGAAGTGTTGGTCATCCAGCCTGAAGTCTTTAGGCCTTCCAGGTCGAAGCTGACCGCCCTCTTGGGGTCCAAGTGGTGAAGTCTCTCCTTCTCCTTAGAAGGGTGAGGGAAAGGATAGAAAGTGGGTAGAGTGATAGATTGCCCTAGGTGAAAAGGAGTGACCACTAGAAAGTAGCTCTGGTTCTAAGAACAATCTTTTCTGCTTGAATAGGAGGCTTAGAACTCAGAGGTTGTAGGTCACCAACACTCCTAGCCGATGTAATCACAACCAGAAAAATTGTCTTGAATAACAGGAACCTCAACGGACAACTATGTACAGGCTCAAAGAGAGACCCCATCAGGAAGGTAAGAACTACATTTAAATCCCACTGAGGCATAATAAATGGAGTGGGAGGAAACCTGTTAGTGAGACCTTTACTTAATCTCATGACTATAGGAGACTTAAACAAAGAGGGTTGATCTGGTAAGCGAAGAAAGAACAACAAGGCAGACAAGTAGCCCTTAAAAGTTGCTACAGCACAACTTTGTTAAGCCAAGGAAAGAGAGAAAATCATAATATCAGATAAATGGGCCTGCAAAGGACCAATTGATCTCGCTCCACATCATTTAACAAACTTGGCCCACCTACCAGAATAGACAGATTTGGTGGAGTGTCTTCTGGCCGATAAAGTAACATCTGGCAGGAGAGAATGAACTCAGGTTGCCGCATCCAATCTCCAGGCATGAAGGTGTGGACTCTGGAGGTGGGTGGTAGAATCGGCCCCTGCGACTGTGAGAAGACGTCTGCCCTGAAAGGGAGACGAAGTGGAGGGTGCGATGAGAGACGAAGGAGGTCTGTGTACTACACCCTTCTTGGCCAATCCAGGGCGACTAATATGACTTGGGCCCGGTCTTGACGAATCTTCCTCAGAACCAGAGAAATCAAGGGTAGAGGAAGGAACGCGTAAAGATGCTGAGAGTCATAATTTAACTGAAACGCATCCCCCAACGCTCCCTGCATCCGATACTGGAGACTGAAGAACGACAGGCAGTGTGTGTTCTCGTGAGTGGCAAACAGGTCCAACCGAGGAAATCCCCGCGTCCTGGAAATGTGATGGACCACCTCTGGATGAAGACGCCACTCGTCATCGGCTGAGTATTGCCAACTGAGACTGTCTGCACGTACCTTCAGCACCCCGGCCAGATGACTTGCGATGACACAAATCTGATGGTCCTGAGCCAAGGACCAGAGTCGCAGAGCCTCTCTGCAGAGACAATACGGCCCTACTCCTACCTGTTTGTTGATGTTCCACATTGCGTTAATGTTGTCCGTCAGGACCTGCACTGACTGACCGCGAAGGGAGGGAAGAAAGGCCTTGAGAGCCAAACGTATTGCCCGCAATTCCAGAAGATTTATGTGAAGCAATCTCTCCCCTGGAAACCAAAGACCCTTGCTCTTCAGATACCCCCAAATGAGCACCCCACCCTAGAGTGGAGGCATCAGTTATCACTGTGGCCATCGGAGAAGGTGGTTGAAAGGGCTTCCCTGGATACAGGTTGCCTGAAACACTCCACCATAACAGATCCGCTGCAGTGTTTCTGGAGCTTCTGACCACCTACCGGAGATCCCCATTGTTTTGAAACCACTGCCTGCGGAGGCACCACTGGAGTTGTGCCAGCATGCATGGTTGAACAGTATGCAGGAAGCAGATCGAGCAGGCGCAAAACCTTCCGAACTGGAACAGTCGCTCAAATTTTGAAACATTGGGATCTTAGCTTGGATGTCTAGAATCCTCTGAGGAGGTGGGATAGCACGACTCACAGTAGTATCCAGTACTGCCCCTATGAAGATGTTGCACCGAGAGGGCACCAGGAGAGATTTGGGTACATTTATCTAAAAACCCAAGTCGAACAACAGTTGAGTTGTTACTTGCAAATGATGAAGCACCATCTCTGGCGACTTTGCCTTGAGCAACCAGTCGTCCAGATAAGGGAAAACAGAAATCCCTGACCTTCTGAGATGCACTGCCACCACCGCCATCACCTTCGTGAGGACCTGTGGCGCAGATGTAAGACCAAACGGAAGGACCGCACACTGACACCACTATAAAACGGAGATACTTCAGATGAGACTTCAGGATGGGAATGTGAAAATACGCATCTTGTAACTTGATCGACACCAGTCTTCCTGCTGCAGTGCCAGAAGAACCTGAGCTAGGCTCAACATCCTGAACTTCTCCTGTTTGAGGAAAAAGTTCCAGACCCTGAGGCCTAGGACTGACCTCAATCGGCCGTCCTTCTTGGGAATCAGGGAATTCCGGGTGTAGCATCCCGGACCCCTTTCCTGCTCAGGAACCACCTCTAATATGCACCTTTCTGAAGCAAAGACAGAAACTCCTGCTGCAGTAACAACAGATGGTCCTCCGAACACCAGCCCTGGCGAGGGGGAAAAGGAGGGGGAACTCCCAGACAAGATGGGCGTATTTCCATTTTCCATGAGATTCAAAACCTAAAGATCTGATGTAACAGATTTCCAGTTTTGTAGAAAATCTCCAGTAACCAAAACTGGGATTGCAAGCCATAGGATCTAGCAGTAGCTCTGCTATCCTTAAATCATTGTAGAGCTGAGTCCGCCTTGGTAATAAAGAGTCTAGAGCCATCACATTGAAGATCTAACAGCGTGGCCTGGATGTCCGGAGAGAATCCCTACCCTCTCAACCAGGCATGTCTCCTAGTTGCTACCGAAGAACCCATTACCCTAGCAAAGGAGTCAGCCAGATCGAGACCGGACTGGATCACCTGACGGGCTGCAGCCTGAGTGTCCGACAGTGCCTCCGCAAAGTGACCCCGGACATCTTCTGGCAGGTTAGGTATCACCTCCTTAGCTGAGTCCATCAAGCATGGATGTAACGCCCCAACAGGTATGTGGCATTAGTTGACTTTAAAGCCATGCTCGCCGATGAAAATACCTTTTTAGCTGACTGTTCCAGCTTCTTGGAATCTCTGTCCCCCGGAGTAGAGGGAAAAGAACCTGTTGATTGCTTAGTGGACATGATGCTTGAACCACCAAACTTTCAGGCGAAGGGTGAGATGATAAAAATGCTGGATCCCTAGGAGCAACCTTATAACGCCTTGCCACCGTTTTGGACACAGCAGGGGCAGACATTGGCTTCTGCCAAACCCCCACAATTGGTTCTGTCAAGGTTTTGTTGAATGGAAGCAAAGGTTCCACCACTGATGAAGGGGAGTGCAGTACCTCAGTTAAAATGTTAGAATTGACCTCCGCAGTTGGGAACTGCAAATCCAGAAGGTCAGCCGCCTTCCTTATGACTGAATGGTATGAGGCCACCTGAGAAGGAAGAGCTTTGGGAGAAGAGAGCTCCCACTCTGGTGATGTGTCAGCACACTGGTTTCTTGAAGACCTTCAAAATCATCCATAGGATCCAGTATCTCTCCTTCCTAAGCTTGCTCCTGCTGTTCCTGGAATTCCTCCTCTTCCAGTAGTCTCTGAGCCCCCCTCCTTGATAGCATCTTCGGAATCTGTGTCGTCGGCACCAGATGTGGCGCCGCCGACCTCGGAGCCGCCGTCGAAGGCCCTTCAGGAGCCGCCAGCGGTGCCGCACGAAGTCATATGGCGACGGACCGGAGCCTGAGAAAAGTTAATCTTTCCCTCCTGGGACAGGATCGGCATCGAGTACCTCAGCATCGGGAGAGACCAAGACGGAGTCATCGGCATAAAAGGTGCCTGGGCACACCCATATTATAGGAAAGCGGTCCCAAGGGGCCAGCGACACGCCGGATGGATAACCCGCCCTGGCAACATGCCATATATTGCATTCAGAAAATGCGATGACCTGCAACTGGAGCCGGGAAAGGCGAGTACGGATCTGGAACCACCTGATCTGGAATATGCCATGGTCATAAGGTGGGTTCTGGCTGCGGAGCCAGAGACACCGAATCTGGGATCGGAGAGGTGCAGGAGACGCTTCCCTGGGCATCGGAGAGTCCCTCAGCACAGGAGAATGAACCGGAGTCAACTGAGGCGAAGGAAAAGGCAAGATGTCATCCTTTCTATGATGCCGCTGGACCGGGGACACCGACTTCGATGGCTTGTCCTTCAAAAAGCGACGCTTGGATCCATGATGCCGCATCTTCTTATGCTTTTTTGACGACCTTGAGGTGTGCAGTCGGCGACTTCGACCTTGACTTAGTCATCTTCCAACCTCTCTTCTCCTTCCCCCACCCAGGCCATAAACAACTTTGCTTCCCTCTCTTTGAGCGCCTTTGGATTCATCCGACGACAACGTCCTGGTCAGACGACAGACACCAAAGGTAGTCTTCGTGGGGATCCGTGACTGACATATGGGCCACATTCCCTACAGGGTTTAAAACCAGGCTTCTTCTGAGTAGCCATCGTACAGAAACAGTTTACAGACAACTGCAACAATGTAAAACACAAAGAAATGGAGAGTCCTAGCAAAACCGTTACGAGTCGACTGAGTGGAAAAAAGGGAACGGACGTCAGCACGCCGACAAGGTCTTCTTATGGCTCCGATGATGTCACACGGAGTCGCGAGCGGGGCCGTTCCACTGTGAAGTCCTCGTCAACGTGAAAGAGCTATGAAAAAAGTTTCAGTGGAATGATGCGCAAGGGGTAATTCAAAAGGTGAGGAATCCACAGGCAGATATATCCATCAGAAATAACAATTAACTGAAGTAGACAAGTGTGTCAAATTGACCTATTCTTACTTCTGAAACGCTGCCTAAAGTAAAGGTATTTTGCAAATTCACAAAGTGAAACGATTGGGAACTTTGCAAGTATGGCACAAAGAATAACACATCACACTATTACACTAGGGTTTTTCCAAGAGAGATCTTCACTTCATTACCAAAATTATCCTGGGGACTGCAATCGGTGCAAATGAACTGACACCCTACTTTTGGGGGCCAATATAATGGCTAACAGTTGCAATATCACCATAAACGGTTATGGTTTACTCTACCTTAAGTTGAGAACTATTTCCAGGGGGAACATTTTCATGAACATTATGTGAAATAAACTGTAGGGCAGGACCAATCTGCTAAATGTTGCTGCAATACATATCTATGAAATAATGGAGGTCAATGTTTCAATTAGAACCCACAAAAGAGCTACATCAGGGTCTTTGGAAAAAACTATTACATTCCTGTCATTGCTTTGATGATATTAATTTCGAAATATGTGCATGAAGAGCTCTGCTCACAGTATCCATGTATCAATTCCTTGGATCTCTGCCCTGCCAAAGTGCTGAGAGATATAGGGGAACACATCGCCCCCCCCCCCCGATCCTGCTAATGACCTCCATCTTCAAGTCAGGCCTTTTCCCCACTGACTGGAAGAAAGCCTCAATTTTACCTCTCCTTAAAAAGCCTTCCCTCAATCCTTTTGAGGAAAAGAACTATCAACCTATATCTCGACTCCCCATGCTAGCCAAAGTCTTAGAAAGACATCTAAATTGCTCCCTCACGGCATTTCTTTACCAGAACGAGATCCTTGACTAAGCCTAGGTTGGCTTTAGGAAGTCTTTTAGCACAGAATTGGCACTGTTAGCGGTCTCTGAGAATATCAGGGACATTGTAGATAGGGTGACAAGGCTGCAATCGTCCTTCTGGACCAGGGGTCTCCCACATTTTCTGTACTGACAGCTGCTTATGTTCAATGAAACGCATTGAGAGCTACTAATATTAGTGTTGTGAAATGTCATTTTTTTTATTTGTATATTAATTCAACCAACCAAAAGCTTTCTAGTTTAATTAGCTGGGCTGCACGCAGGTGACCTACTCAGAGGTAGCTGGAGAGTTACAGTAGCTCACGAGCTACTGGTTGCAGACCCATGCCCTGGACCTATGTGGAGCCTTTGACACGGAGTCATGACATCTTGAAATGCCAGCTGACAGAGATGGGGCTCCAAAGTACGGCCCACATGCTTCTTTGCTCCTTTCTGGATGATAGGGAACAAACTGTTAATATGGGAGAACTACAGCTCAAAGGTTTTCAGCCTACCCTGTGGAGTCCCGCAAGGCTCATCATTGAGCCCCACATTATTTAACATCTATGCTGCCCCCCTCCTCGAACTAATAATATCCTATGGCTTTTCCACACGGATGATAACAATTGTGGTTTCTACAACTAAAAGCATAGAGGAGGTTGCCTTGCGTTTCAATAATTGCATGAAAGCCATAATTAATTGGATGCGTTCTCGCGGTTTGAAACTTAATTCGGAAAAGATTGAGGTGCTCCTTTTTAGCCGGGATACATCCTTCTGAAATGACTCCTGGTGTTCACAATTGCATGACCCTCTTCCAATCCCAGTTTGATGATAACCTCTTTTTCAGGCATCAGACTAATCATCTCTTTTCTACCGACCAACAAAAAAAGGTAGCTATATCTTAGGCACTATCCAAGCTGGACTATTGCTATGCTCTTTATGTGGGCCTCAGCAGGGCATCTTGTGTAGATTGCAGAGATTAGAAAATGCAGCAGTCAGGGTCCTCAAAAAGATCAGAAAAATTCGAAACAGTTTCCAAAGCCAGAGAAGAGCTGCATTGGCTTCCCATAAAAAAAGAGAACTGCTTTCAAAGAGCTTTATATAGACCACAAAACAGTACACCCCAGTGGTCTGGACTTCCTTAAGAAAAAAATCTCTTGGTAAATTCGAAATAAACAGCTCAGATTAGCCACAGACAAGACAGTAACTATTCCAGTTATCTATAAATCCTGTTGCTGAGCTAGAAGTTTCTCTCATGCCACATCGTGCCTCTGGAACCAAATGCAATGGCATTTGATAAATCAGCCTAACGTCTAGGCTTTCAGAAAATCTCTCAAAACTTGGCTGTTCACTCTGCCCTTCTAAAATCTCTCTGGAAGTTTTCCTTTTTCGTTAATGATATGATAGCACCAAGACGCTTTACAAATTAAAAAATCAAATCATTACTGATTGAGACCACTGAAGAAAATAGCTTTGTTGGTTAGTAGTATGCAATCATGATTTAAGGAGTGAAGCGGAGGTAAAACCAGATTGGACATGAATATACTTAAAGAACGAGATCCTGGGTAGATTAAAGGTGATAAGTATTCAAATGACCTGAGACCCCAGGACAGATCTCCCCGCTTCGACCTTCAATTGGCACATCATGTGAGCAGCCTTTGACAATGATGCTATCAATATTGCGCAGATGCATAATCTATAGTAGTCCTTAGCTAGAGCTCTCAAGACCAAATAGCTGAAGTGGGACTCTTGGCCTGCAGATCTCAATGCAGAACTAGGAAACAACAGGGCTTGGCAAGGAAACTGATTGGGCTGTATATGTAGTGGTGCTGGATATTTGAAATAGCCTCAACTGTAGCAGTATTTGCTGCTATTATCCCACCCCACGAAAGACGGAAGACTGACATGAAGTGGCCAAGTGTACAATCAGCGTGGTAAAGTAGAGTTAGTGGTTAAAGATGACTTGAAGGCAGTTGTTCTAACATGAAACAGGTCCTGTGGAGGTGCCTAGCTCCACTTCCCGTTTTCAATGTTGCATCAGCTCATTGCTGCATGAAGAACAGTGTCTTACCAGCACAGGACCTGGACTTACAGATCTACAACAAGAGGATGATGATACGACAAATATTCCATTTAACTCATGTTGAAGAATTTTACCATTTGGCAACAGTGCCATCTACAGACACATCAGTCATTAATTCCGTCTTGGACTAACACGCCGAGAAGGAAGACGGATCCAAGAATTTTTTGAACGTAATAGACGACGAAACACGTGTTGGCTGAAGGAAGTCTTTTGCCAAAAACAAAAAAACAGAAAATAAACCCAAAAGTCAAGTCAAGAATATTTCTGTGTTTATTGAACTGCACTAATTTGAATGTATACGAGGATATATATGTATTGTGGGTGCCTCATAAGTGTAATCACTGCATGAAGTACTGCCAGATAAATCTTTTTCGATGGGAGCGCATTTGCCCTGATCCCTCACTGTTCCTCACCTTTTTCTTTGTAGTGCAAACTGACAATGGCAAATATTTGATTATAAAGTCAACACAACACTAATCCGGTCGAGTCCCTGACTGTCTTGTAGTTTCTCTGAATGCCCAGAGCAGGATGTCCTGCTCCCAACTTAAAACTCTCACATTGACTTGCCTTGGCCCATGTCTCCGTTCTTGGCAGACCCCCATACCTGCTGCTCATAATCCATGGGGGTAAATCAAGCACAGGTGCCCGTGAAAATATGAAACTCTTGTAGCTAGCATCAATTCTAAAGCTCAGGTGAGTCAGCAGAGCCACTGCCGGCAAATTCACCAAAAAAGCTAATGCTACCCCACTGTCCATCTTACTTCTGTCCAAGAAATTTACCGACCCCAGGATTCTTCACAGTGATAAAATATCTGCGCCCATCACCTATAACGGGCTAGTTGGCCATGGATGTCTGAGATCCATCTTGTAATCTATCTATATTAGCGATAATGCTCAGCAAAATCACAGTTTTAGAACTGAGCTGTGTTCTCTCCCTCATCTGTAGAGCAGCAGGTACAGGCTGAAGGAGCTCAATTACAAAAGAACTTACCAAGGGGGCAAAATTCTCCCATTCCAAGGCTGGTAACAACCAACAGCACTCTCTTTGCTTGTATCATGTAGCATACAATTACAAAGCAGACAATTCTGCAATCTGTTTAGATTAGTTAACCTCATTCACTTTTAAAATGTTGAAGTATTTTCAATAGAAATTACGGCAGATTGGGAAGGATCTTGGCATGAACCCCTGCAGGTCACATGTGCAGTCAGGTCCCTATATCTATTTAATCTTGGAAATGGACTTGCGCCACAGCCCAAATTGTTCCAGCGCCATGAAGAAGTAACTCTGCATGAGTCTAGGACGAAACCGACTACTTTGCGGCTCTGAAATTCTGAAGCATCGAGGAACGCAAGCCCTGACTTGGTCAGGAGGCCTCGGCGTTTCACTCTACTAGAGTTCAATGTAACAATCCACCACGACCAGCCTTTGGCGGCGTTACCTGGGATTGCTCATACCCCTTTTTATTTCTTCCTATATTTCGCTTGCTTGGAGCTACGGCCCAACAACACCATGAAGTGATTGAACCGTGAAGCTTAATGATCCACGGATGCCCTCACCTTTCCGCCTCTGTCCTGATGAAGACCCCAGCCTAAGGGTTCCAAACTTCCCTAGAACATCGAGGGTTGAAACGTTGACTAACTCTATTCCACCCACTGTTTTCCACATTTTGATAATGATCAAAGTGGTTCAATTGTTATGAGGCTTTTATATATGTAGATTATCATTCATGTGCTCAATGTGGCTGAATATGAGAGCCAACATGTTTTGTATTGTGTTTAAATGAGTTGGGTCCTATTGACCAGTGTTAAATTACCATTGGTGTTCCCTGATCCTCACGTATTCTTCACCTTTCCCCCTTTTCACTTTCCCTTTCCCCTGGGGCATTGTATGTTTGGTCTAATTTTGAAGAATATTGAACCTACCAATTAAAATGTAATTTTTATATGCACATTGTGCTTCTTGTGGATTCTATGTGAATAGTTAACATTGGAATCCGTCAATAACTCTTCTGAAATTATGTCATTCTGAATTGTAAATTTGGCTTTTGTGTGTCCTTCTATGGTCCTACACTGGGATCACCTGTAATTGTATCACATGGGTCTAGGGAGAAGGCAATATATTCCAAGTGCCGTTTCCCGCTCTCCCTAGCAGGTGGGTCAAATATATGAGGGGATTGTAAGGCTCCTGTTTGGAACAAAGCCTACATATGAGTCGCACATGAGAGAGATTATGTTGTTGTGCAGTGAGATAGTCAACACTTTGGTTAAAGTCTTGATATCCACATTAATCAAGGATATAAGCCAAAATGTACTGCATTCCATAGAGCTCTTTATGCCCTTTATTATGCCATTATTGGACATATGACCCAAAGGCCAGATGTTTCTGCCTACTTAAAGATATGTACAGCACTCATGATAATTATGTAGAGTCAATTTTAGAAGCCGTTCTTCCTTAAGGATTGCAGGTTGGGAGATTAGCCATAGCTGTCTACATATCCTCCAGAATAATTTGACCCTCATCCTTTAGTACAAGAGAAAGTTAAAGAAAGCTAGTGCAGAAACAACCTTTTGTCCTGGTCTATATTACCTGGGTTAGAGCTGTATAGAGCCTTACAGTAGGATACAAATTCATCCACTATTTCCAATGGGTGTGTCAATAGGGTTTCTTCCCTATTTAGTCATACCCAGAATAGTTTGGTGTGTTTCCCTCTGCTGCAGTTTGGATCGTCAACATCCGACCCGCTTTCTCTACTCACTCAAAGACTCCACATCTCCAGGAGGCAGTGGTTAGACAAAAGATTGCACATATTGCTCTGTCACAGTCATTACAGTGATCAATGGGGCCTTTGGTCCCTATCTTCACACGAGTTTCACCTACTGTGGTTAGCAGACTGGTCCAAACTTAATCTTTGTGTTTTTCTGCTTACGTACCCCCCCTTACATTTCTTATATTTGTATATTCGTGCATGTGAATGTACTTTTTTCCTTTATAAAGGTAACCAACTGCACATGTATTGCACTTGCTTTATAAAAGTTTGACAGAGCATCAATTATTCATATAACGTATACATATGATTTATTGTATGTGATAGAATTCGGTGAAGGTGCAACAAGAATGATATGTTAATTTCTGCATTTTACATCTCTCAGTAAGAAGCCTGTCCACTTCTAAATAACCAGTAAAGTGTATTTCAGCTTGGTAGAGTTATGCATTAGGGTGAGCAGAATCTTTAACTTTCTGGACACTTGGTTTGTGCAAGTTGAGCTGTAAACATATGCAATGAAGCCAATCGGCTTCTCAGAGCCATCCTGGCCTTATTAGTTTGCTAGGGAACGAGACAAAAGAAGCACAAAGCGATCTTCATTAAGTACATAACAGGCTTGTTGTAGGGTAAAGTTATGCTGATTAGAGACCACCTAAAGAAAACCAGATGGGTACTTTTAAAATATTGCCTTGGTGCATGCAGTAGCCTGCTTTTTAATTCTAATGACTCAGCGGACCGGTGTCTAGGAACTGAACTGTTCAAAGTATATTCTGTGGTTTTTAATTAATCTTATCTTTGTCTACTTATTGCTGTACATATTGAACTTAGTTTTAAATGACGACTGGTGATTCATTGTTATATTTACGTGACTTATATGTATTGATATTACAAATAACAATGGCTTTTAATGTTTTTTAATCATAAATACTTAAATAAAAGTTATTGTAATTTATAATGGCAATAACTTAAACTTTTGTAAATAACTTTTGTGAAGATTATGTTCAGTGTATTTTACTGTGACGAAAATCCAAGAACAGAAGTGAAATATTAACATCTTTTTGTGACATTTGTAATAAAGCTTGAAACATTGAGAGAACATATTTGAACCAGTTGTTGTTGAATGGTTGCACAGATCGATGCTGTGGTGGCACTGATTGACGTTGTGATGGCAACAAGTGATGCTGTAGCATTCAGTGATGCTGTGGTAGCGCATAGTGATGTTGTGGTGCCCCTGAGTGATGCTGTAGTGATGCGATAGATAGATAGAGTGAGGGCGATAGATAGAGGGAGGGCAGTAGATAGATAGAGTAAGGGCGTTAGATAGAGTGAGGGCGATAGATAGAGTGAGGGCGGTGAGTGACTGGTTAGAGGCGGCAGACCAGTAAGCAGAGGACGGCCCGGGACCAGGGTTCGATTCCCGACGTGGCAGGGTCGTGAATCAGGGTCAGCGGACTCGATAATTCTCGCCTCGGTGCCTACTCTAGTCAGAGACCACACTCGGCAACTCTGGGCATCAGCTTGCCTCATCTTCACAACGGCCCCCCCAGACCGCCGGGGATGCTTGGTCGCACCTTAGAGATACCCATCAGGGACCATCTCTCAGGGTGAGCCAGGACGGGTTCCCCAGCGGTCGAAGCGTGGAGATACTCCTCCGGGAGTCGATTCCTAGCGCTATATAAACCCGCAATTAAATTAAAATTAAATTAAATTAAAATTAAATTAAATTAAATTAAATTAATTAGTGAGGGCGATAGATAGAGTGAGGGCAATAGAGTGAGGGCGATAGAGTGAGGGCGATAGATAGAGTGAGGGCGATAGATAGATAGAGTGAGGGCGATAGATAGATAGAGTGAGGGCGATAGATAGATAGAGTGAGGGCGATAGATAGATAGAGTGAGGGCGATAGATAGATAGAGTGAGGGCGATAGATCGATAGAGTGAGGGCGATAGATCGATAGAGTGAGGGCGATAGAGTGAGGGCGATAGAGTGAGGGCGATAGATAGATGGAGTGAGGGCGATAGCTAGAGTGAGGTCAATAGATAGATAGGAGTGAGGGCGATAGATAGGAGTGAGGGCGATAGATAGATAGGAGTGAGGGCGATAGATAGGAGTGAGGGCGATAGATAGATAGGAGTGAGGGCGATAGACAGATAGGAGTGAGGGCGATAGACGGATAGGAGTGAGGGCGATAGATGGATAGGAGTGAGGGCGATAGATAGAGTGAGGGCGATCGATAGAGTGAGGGCGATAGATAGAGTGAGGGCGATAGATAGGAGTGAGGGCGATAGATAGGAGTGAGGGCGATAGATAGGAGTGAGGGCGATAGATAGATAGATAGGAGTGAGGGCGATAGATGGATAGGAGTGAGGGCGATAGATAGAGTGAGGGCGATCGATAGAGTGAGGGCGATAGATAGAGTGAGGGCGATAGATAGGAGTGAGGGCGATAGATAGGAGTGAGGGCGATAGATAGGAGTGAGGGCGATAGATAGATAGATAGGAGTGAGGGCGATAGATAGATAGGAGTGAGGGCGAGAGATAGCCGCCCGCACTTCCTACCAACTTCTGGCTTTTTCCCAAGGAGGTGCCTTTGATACCCGTGGGGACTGTGCGAAACCTGAGGGTGAGCTTTAACGATAAGCTGAACCTAGAATCTCACGTCAACAAGCTGGTGGGAAACTGCTACAATCTTATTATAGAGTTGCGGAAGGTGCTACAAGTACTTCCCACTCAGGCCAGAGCATCAGTGGTCAGGAGTGTCATCATGAGCCGCCTGGACTACTGCAATGTCTTGCTACTGGAACCCCCAAAATATCTGCTGAAGATACTCCAGAGAATCCAGGCGGCCGCAGCAAAACTTGCGCTTATGAGACCACGCTGATCATCTTCTACTCAGGCTATGGCAGAGCTGTACTGGCTCCCGGTGGCTCTAAGGGTACAGTTCAAGTTCCTCTGTTTAGTGTTCAAGGCTCTACATGGACTTGGACCCAAACCTATACAGAAGATGTTCGGATGGTATGCCCCTATACGTAACCTCCGCTCCTCCTCAGCAAATCTGGTGATCATTCCAAAAACAAAGAGGGTAACAATGGGGGGAAGCATTTGGAGTGGCAGCTGCCCACCTCTGGAATAGCCTCCCCCCTGAATGGAGACAGATACAGGATTTAAAGCAGTTCCGAAAAAAAATCAAGACCTGGCTCTTCCCCAGAGCATAATATCCTCAATTTGAGGCACAGCACCCCTAGTCAGTAACTTAGGTGTCACAGTGCCAGGATGCCCGTAGGGTTACAGCGCGCTTTAGAAATGCTCATACATTACATATGCATTTTACTTAAACCATGACTAGCTAGAATTTAAGTGTTTTAAGAATGTTAATACTTTCTAATTTTGGTTGTAATCATTTATATTTTTACACATTGTATTGATCTTATGTGGGTATGTATACTTATATGGTTGTATTTTTAATCCGAATTGTTATTTTTTCATTCCTACCTCTTTGTTGTGTACTACCCCATAATGTAGTTCTTTATAAGAATCAAGGCCGAAATTAAGATACATATGGCAACTGACAATCCTCGTAGTTCACTAGCATGCATCCTTATCTGGGAGGGGACATGGATGTTCCTCAGTTCAGGTCTAAAAACTTCCACTTTCAATGAACACTATTCAAATAAGTGAAAAGCTTTGTGTGTTAAAGAAATACGCTGTCGTGAACTTTAAAGTAACATTATCATACCTAACACGTTGTTTGATGCCTGCTATACTTGCCTAATATTTTTGGGCTTGGCTCGTGTCGTACATGGGTTCTAAGATCCAAGCCAGGTCCTTGGCGCGGCACTTCCAGCTCGCTTACTGGCTCGCCCCATCTAGTACTCACCACTGGCGGCCCTTGCTTGCCCTTGGCTCCTGCCTGGTACGGCTCTCGCAAGTCCTTTGAGGTAGCTTGTCGGGCCAGTTTCTTCATTGCCTGCCACAGGTGACGACTTCGGGTTCTCGGTCGCTGCTGATGCTGTCGCCTGGACGATGTCCCTTATGTCTTCGATGGCCCTTAAATTCCCATTTATAGCACCCCCAACCTCTTTTTCAGCATGAGCCCTGGAAGCCTCCTGCGCGGGGTCCACCTCCAAAAAGGTCACTTCTGCAGTGCTCTCGACTCCGAGTGGCCCCTGATTCCCTGATGTGGGATGCCCAAGGGTCTTCACATAAGTCGTGACACCGGGAGCTACCCGGTACCTAGATATGGATGCCTCTGTACAATGCATTACAGGCAAAACAGCAGATATCTACAGCGCCAACAGGACCCACATCAACTCCATTACTAAATAGGCAGCTTCGACCGTTGCTAGGAACTCTCGTTGCTGGCAACGAGCTTGTCCGTCTTCTATGTCGGAGTTGGACTGAGGAAGCTACCATTTGTGTCAGTCTTCTCCGTCAAGAGGAACCCAGTGCACGGAAAATATTTTTGTGTGGCGTAATTACCGGTCAGCATCTTCAGTCGTTGAGTGACAGCGGACTTAAGGCTGACAAGATAGAAAATCACAAAAGTAAAGAGATCTATGTTTGAATGGTAATGAAACCGAGATTACCGTGCAGTGGTCGAAGTGTATTTAAAACTAGAGGAAACGCTGTGCCCGCCTCCCTGCTCGGGGCCGCGCTGCCATTGGCGGACCCCTGAGGCAGGAAGCCAGGCAACGGGAGAGAAGACGTAGGCCGGGCCAGAAGAAAGAAGGAAGTCCCACCTGCTGCTGGGCTATGATTGGCTGCCCGCCGGGATGGAGCAAAGAAGCCGAGTCCTCCCGCGGCCCGAGGCTCCCGTGAGCTACGGAGAGCCCCGGGGCCGCGATGAGTGGCCTCAAATTAATTTAGAAAACCTCCAACCTTGCCATTAAAATAGAAATGTTGATATTTTTAAAAACTTGTTTGTAAAATAAATAAAATATTTCATCATTTGTGTACATGTTTGATGAATATTTGTTTCTGTATTTTTGGTGTATTATTTTGCGGTTCAAATCATCAAAAATGATAGGCTGGGGTCTCTGGCTTCCAGTAATGACTTAGTGGGGGGTCCACAGAAGTCAAAAGGTTATGGACCACTGTTGTAGAAGATTGCAAAAAATGCATCACAATAGCTTTTTTTTGTCACTGGTGAATACATGGACTCCACTATTAGTGTTGTGTGTCTTTAATTTGACAAAAGTATACATTACGTCGAACAATGCCTTGAGAGAGGCTAACAAGGTGGTAGCTCCTCTGACGGCATGGAGATCTCCGCCTTGCAGGTGGAAATAGAATAATATGGTTATTACCTCCAAAGCCCCTGGAAGAAGGCGAGCCACTCACCAAAACTTAAACCAGCCCTACAGATTAAAGGAGCCATGACAGCCCCATATAAGGTGTTCTCCGATGATGTAGACTAACATATATGTTTAGATGCGGCACACCACAAACCCTCCCTCCCCCATCCCAAAAGCACCTCTATCAGAACAAATTAGCATCTTCAACTCACCATAGGTAATTCTGTGGGGGACCCTAAAAGTGCCTATCTATAATGAGTAGAGGATATAAGAACACAATCTTAAAGAAGGAGCTATGCTCTCCAGCTTTAAGGACAACACATGAGCATTACAGGATCCCTGTTGGATTATTCAGCATGAGCATGATGGGGAGGGACAGCCGATGGAGGTCCTGATGATTGGTGTGATTCAACTGAGAACTGCTTGGTAACAGATGTAGGCTAGTTTGAGAAGTCTTCCAGTGCATTCAGGTCGTAGTACTTTTTGGCCATGGCCACGATGTCCACAGTGTGATCAAAGAGGATGGCTTCAGAAGGCCATATGTTATGTTCTGCTACCTCAGACCTAGTCGAAATGCAAGCACATCTTCCACTTCACATTTGCCTCATGAGAGACGTCGGCTGATGCAGAGATAGATATTTCATCCAGTTGAAACAGGCATTTTACTTTCTGGCTGCTTGAAGCACCATCCTGGCAGGCTTCCAGTAAAAAAACACCCTATTATCAGTTGTGGTGGGTTCTGTGTGTTGGCATTCCTGGGTCATATCATGTATGCTCATTGACACTTCAGAAGTTCTACAAAGATGATGTTAATTTGAGTAAGAGTAGTGTGGACCAAGCCCCTCATGATGTCTCTTTTCTCAAGTTTCTCCAGAATGCCTCAGAACCTGACGTCTCTGTAGGACGTATCCGGCAAGTCTGTAACCTTTCGTTGAGGTGTCCAGTCTGAGGTGCAAGTACATGAGATTTGAAACATAGAGACTTTATCTCTGTGGGCTTCTCAGAGACCATTGGTTCCATCTTTAGCATTGCAGAGCTGATTAGTAAATTCTCCTTTGTGGTAGATTTTAGAGTGTATTGACCAGGAACCAGAGGTACCTCACTGAACACCAATTGCTTGGCGGGGCAGCTGGTAGTTATCAAAGTCACAGAAGGGCTAGCATCCGCCTCCCTGGCCAGTGTAAGAACATCACCAGGAAGCAGTGCATTAGACACAATGTACTGCTTTTAGGAACAAGATAGGGCAATGGACAAGTGAACAAGTCCTGCCTCGGTGAGGAGGAGAGGATGTATGGAATATTCTAATGGTGTCAGGTTTAGAATGCTCAGGAAATGGGGCCATTATATTGTTTCCGTGATGATCCTTTTGTGATTAATACTGCTATCGTCACTGATTGTAAGCTCCGCCAGAGGAGATTATCATCTGGATGTGAAGGAGGTATCCAGAGAGAAGGCCTGGAGCCTATCAGTAAGAGACTCCCTGTGGGTATTTTTTTACCTAAAACGCAGTGTTCCTCAGAGTCAGCCTGCTCTGTTACTCGACATCAAAGTAAAATGAGGCGCATAGGCAGTGGTAGCGTTCTGCAAGCATTCATTAGGCCTTCAGCAATAAAGAGAGAGTTGACAAGGAATAACTGATGACTGATTCTTTTAAGGAGTGGATAGATGGTAGCTGGAGTGTTTTTAAAGTAAGTAATTGCACTCACTTACCTGCTTTAGTTGGTCATAAGACATTTATAGAGACCCACTGTCATTTTGATGTGCTAGAATAGAAAGGAATGTTTAAAGCGGTCAAACTAGTGGAGGTTGTGGTACTCTAGAATAAAGATTTGAGGGCATGGTAAATGGTGGGTAAGTTGTATAATAAATCTGAGTGAGGTTCCGGGATCACCTCGCCTGGGGAGAGGATAAGGAAGAGTAGCTCTGCTGGGTATACAATTATACAATTACTTTACTTATACAAGCAAATAAAAAAACATACCCAAATCCTAGATACATTACCTATATTTTGCAGACTTGTACCCAAAGAGGCAGTGCAAAAAGCTTCATACAGTTAAAGTGCAAGTATGTGCCATTTTCAGACGCAGGGAAAAGTCTTCAAAAATGTCCAGAACATTTACTTTGTCTATTAAGGAATACATGACTGGGTTTCCTTGCTGAAATTAGATCTTCTTTCTTCAGTGAACTTAAGAGAAACCCCATTTGAGGAACTGATTTAAGCTATCTAGAGCACTTGACATCGACGATTGTTTTGTTGTAGAGGTTATGTTTGCCAGAAAGATCAACGAGATCCAGGCATTCTGTGCTGATACTCCCTTCAAAGGTTTTCTCTGCATAATATAATTTTTCCCTTACATGCTGGGGCGCCAAATGCCACTAAGAAAATGTTTGTTACCCTATATATTACCATTGTTATTCAGCATGATTTCTGGTAAAAGTAAGCGCACCCTATGTTGAACTAGAAACAAAAGCTGCAATAAGAGTCCTGCCTCAAGCATGGGACAAACACTCAAAATTAGGGACAAATACAGGAGATATGTTCTCATCAAAATAGGTTTCTAACACATCTTTGTGAGCAATAATCTACCAGTTTGCAGGATTGCACACAGTACTTGGTATGCAGCACTGTACTGCATGGTTTTAACATTCTGAATCATAACCCCAGAGTGGTCAAGAGAATCAATCCTGCCTCACTGTTGATGCACTTCTGATTAGGTAGCCTTCTGCAGCACCCTCCTGTTCCATGTGAGTAATAGAGAGCAAAAGATCATAGGTGGATAAAGTGCAGAATGGAATAAGATGTTTTGTCCCTCTCTTTTTTATCACATACATTCAAAACAAGAGGCCCTGCGTTTGAGTCTAAGAACATTCGGGGTCGTATGGAACAAAATCACCAACACTGACCTCCAAGCGTGTTTTGGAAACACTACATTGAGGACTAACAATAATCATCTTCATATTAAACACTTGCATTTCTTCCACAACACATTATTTTTACCTATCCGTTTCACTGTACACACACAGTAGATCATGTTTTCAGAATGAAATTAAATACACATCAAAGAATAGAAATGCATATTCTAAAAGTACTTAACATTTTGCCAGGTGAGATCTTCTAGCACGTCAAGAAATTCAATCCATCAAACCTTGTGTTACAGTTTATGGGAAATTGTATGGATCAGATGCTGCCATTTTGTTAATTGCAGTAAGTTTAAGACTATTTTTAAATATGCCTTTCAAGACACTGAACCATAATCTACGGGTACATTTTGCACTTTTAGGTTGTTATGATTTATCTCTTTGTGAACACAACCTGCCACTCTCAATCAAATTTGTGGCACAGTTCAATAGTAAAAGTCTGTACATTTTTATCTAATAAATCTTACCAAGACAGTTAGAAGCATCAACTTGTTCTTTAAGAAAGTCAACGCACATTTTCTTCACCGGCTCAATCTGATACTGGTTGGCTGCGTCCAACAAAGACTGAACATTGTTGCTATTCACGGAAATTCTGAAAACAGAAAACATTTAGTGAACAGGGATGACAAATATCTCAAGCCATTTCCTACATAAACTTTTTCATGTGGTACAAAATATTTCACTGCTTAAATACCTTACCTACAGTGCTTTTTGTGAATCAGTTTCGGACAAGCAAATCTTCTTCAAGTTCTACTATCATACTATATGTGAAGCTCAGAAAGGGTAGACCGACACCACACTATAGCTTGGAGGATAGGAGAAAGATCAGGTGTAACTTTGTTGCTGCTCCCTTAGAGACTGTTGTTTAATGTTATTCAGGCGGGTGCATTTTCCTTACATGCCAACGCTTCTGACACAGAGTCTAGCATGCTGAAACTAGTAACAAGGCACTAGCCACTCTGGGAAAATAGGGTTGAAGAACGTGTACTGATCAGAAATATGTTGTCAATACTTGTGCACGTGCCCACAGAGTTATTTAACTCTGCAAACATAGCTCAAGGTCTTATAGAGAGAATTAGATTTTTATTTAGAAGCTCTGATGACTACATGTTCTCATTTCTAAGGAGAAGCACTTCTGTAAAGCAAAGGTGGATTTTATTTAATACATTAACACTATGTATTTAGGACTCCTTTTCTGTATCATGGATTCACTATCCATGTTCCTGTCATTATTAACGTTAACTTATAGTGCACATGAACAAATTACTTCATTTCATTAATGTTCTTTCTGGTGATTACTCTATCTAACCACAAATTCCTCACCTTGTGAATATTTCCTAGGCTTCGGACAGGATCTGGACACATTGAAAGCAGAATTCCAGCAGGTCAGCAGTGGCATTGTGAAGCTCCGTGCCCAAGTAGTTTCACCGCAGAAGTAATGAATGGAGCTGCATAAAAGATACCCATGTATGCTGACGTAATTTGCTTTAGGCTGTCGCGCCCACAGATGCAGGGCCCATAGTTAGATTGGTATAAGAAGCCTGCACATCTATAGATTTGGAACCTTATTGGATGAAAAAAGAGTCTCAGTCATAGAACTGGGAGGGTCGGTAAGGAATCTGCGGTTAGATCGAGTATCCACCAGAAAGATTATTGCCAAAGGTAAATAACTAGTTTTTCTGATGGATATTTCTAACATCAGATTTTTCACCTTGTGAATGGATACCTAAGCAGTACCACTTAAGGCGGTGGGATTACAAACTGGCTCCGATTTAAAAATAAACCTGCAGGAAAGAATGGGAATAATATCCCTATCAACCGACCTCACGTTAGAGGCAGTAGTACTTCGTGAAAGTATGTACTGACGACCATGTAGTCGCCGCTCTGGTAAAGTAAGCTCGAAAGCTTCCCGGGGGCTACTTTTTAGCCAGCGAGTAGCAGATTTTAATGTAGAGAGCAATCTATTTGGAGATGGTCCTTTTGTGTACTACTTTGCTTTTATTTGCCCCAAAGAATACAACAGAGAGCTGATCATCCACATATTGGTCCCTGGTACAATTGATGAAACAACTCAGTGCTCTTTGGGACTCAAAATGGAGTCTCTCTTCCTCCTTAGAGGGATGAAGAGGAGCAAAGAATGCTAGAAGGGTGATAGCTTTCATGCCATTAAAAGGTGTGACCCAGAGGAGGAGCTACGGCGGCAAACAAGATGGCTGCTTAGGTTCCCGGCTCCGCCGATCTCCGTATTCCGCAGCAAGATCCTGTACAATATCCTGACCTTACGCCCAGCCTCTGCTTGTATGAAGTGTTCCTCACTCTGATGGCGTAATCCCGACGTTTTTTTCGGCTGATTTGACGAACTTACGCCGAGTTGAAAAATCGTGGCCTGCTCCAGCGGTGAAGCCGGGGCCTCGAGTATGTGCAAGGCCAGGCTGCAGTGCAACAACATCGGCTAGGGCCCTTGGCAGGGTCCGGTCGATCGCAGTGGAGACTTCCTTTATGCCCGAATTTGGTGGCGATTGTTTTCCTTTCCCAGCATCGAGAGAGAGGTGACCTGCTTGTGACTGAGGGCGGGGATCCCCGTCCCGCGGACCCGACATAGATTCTTGCCGGGGCTCGGCGGGTCGGGACCCCGGCCTGCGGTGTTCCGCCGGTGTTACAGCGGCTGTGGATAACGACGGGTCACCGTCCACGCTTGCCCTCTCGTACTCCTGTTCGCTCCCCCCGAAAATGCCAGTTTCACCCGGGGAGCCGATCGTGACTGGTACCGATCTTGATAATATGGATCACACGACATCTGGGCTAACGTTAAGGTCAATACTGTAAGAACTTTGGGCGTTTCACTCGCAAATGGATGTGTCTTTGACTAAAATTGATGCGTGCCTAACTGGGATTCTGCTCGAGGTACCCCCTCCCCCCCCCCCCCGAGACCTGTGCAGCAGACTCTCCCCTCACCGTTTGGTGGTCGCCCCCTTCTTTAGAGTTTCTACGATCCCAGGGTGAGAAACATTGTGACGGTCTGGCGAGGGAATTGCAACTTTTTGTGTTTGGACTTTTCGTAGAGTTAGCAGCTACAAGTGGTAATGGAGTGACTTTCGATGGCTTCCTTCTCAATTATGGCTTGTATGTTTGCTCATGGGTCTCTCTGGGGAGGGTTCGTGTGCTGCTTCGGAGGGGTCAGGGTTAGGTCCATTGCATCGGGACGACTTGGAACTACTGTTGTTGATGCTTGAACTGCAATTGTTTGATTAGAGAGGCTGGGCGATGTATCACGGTACGCCCTGTGGCTCTTGGTAAGAGTAGCTCCACATCCGTCCTTTGCAACAGGGGGGATCGGTGTTAGGCGGGGGGACTAAGGGGTCGGGAACATCGTACGATTATGCCCTCCTCCATTCTTCTTTCTTCCCTTTCTTTGGGGTTTAGGTTAATGGGGCGACAGGCACGCTGCTAGTGGGGTTAGGCTATAGCCATCGGCAGGGGTGCAGGGTGGGTTTTTTATTTTGCCTTTTTTATTTTCTATGGCCTTTCTTTTCTCCCTTCCCTTTATTTCTTTAGGATCAGCATGGTTTGTGCTCCATTTTGCCTCACTGAGACCTGGTACTTAGTGCCCTGTTTTCTACGTTACGTCGTACTTCTGGGAGGGCGGGCCCTGAGAAATGGCGTTCACGAAAATGTACATTGCTCTATTGTTCACTCCGAATCGTAAGTCTCAACGCCAGAGTCCCATGAATGGCTTCTTATCTGCATATCCTGTTTTTCTTGGCTTGTCCCCGTACCCTATAGCTGGATTGTATGGCACCTGATCCGCCTATTTAAATAATATAAAATGAAACCTTTATTATATCCTGTGAGTTATCAATGCGTTCCAGTACGAGATCCATCCTGAATCGCTGCCCGACCTCAGGGTTGTCGGCTGAGGAGCTGTGTTATAATTTGATACATCAGGTTTCACTTCTGTTTAGCGGCCCGCCCCTGTGGTTGTAGGCCCATACTTGTACCCTATGAATGCTGCAATAAAGGTTTTAAAAAAAAAACAAGCATTGGAAATGCAATAGGTCTCGCACCATTAGAGTTAGTGCTTTTAGAATTGTTTATGGGTTTTTTTTTGTAAATGTTTAGCATTTTTGTTTCCTGTAGCCAATGCTAAAGAATTACAAATAAAAAAAGCCATAAATATTTCTTAAAGCTCTAACTGAAATGGTCTGAGACCTATTGCACTGTGTGAGGGTGAGGGGTTGAGGGTGAGTGAGGGTGAGGGTGGGTGAGGGTGAGGGGTTGAGGGTGAGTGAGGGTGAGTGAGGGTGAGGGGTTGAGGGTGAGTGAGAGTGAGGGTGAGTGAGGGTGAGGGTGAGTGAGGGTGAGGGTGGGTGAGGGTGAGTGAGGGTGAGGGGTTGAGGTTGAGGGTGAGGTGTTGAGGGTGAGTGAGGGTGAGGGTGAGTGAGGTGTTGAGGGTGAGTGAGGGTGAGGCTGAGTGAGGTGTTGAGGGTGAGTGAGGGTGAGTGAGGTGTTGAGGGTGAGTGAGGGTGAGTGAGGTGTTGAGGGTGAGTGAGAGTGAGTGAGGGTGAGTGAGGGTGAGTGAGGATGAGTGAGGGTGAGGGGTTGAGGGTGAGTGAGGGTGAGGGTGGGTGAGTGGTTGAGGGTGAGTGAGGGTGAGGGGTTGAGGGTGAGTGAGGGATTGAGGGTGAGGGGTTGAGGGTGAGTGAGGGTGAGGGTGAGTGAGGGTGAGTGAGGGTGAGGGGTTGAGGGTGAGTGAGGGTGAGTGAGGATGAGGTGTTGAGGGTGGGTGAGGGTGAGTGAGGGTGAGGGTGAGTGAGTGTGAGTGAGGGTGAGTGTGAGTGAGGGTGAGGGGTTGAGGGTGAGTGAGGGTGAGGGGTTGAGGGTGAGTGAGGGTGAGGGGTTGAGGGTGAGTGAGGGTGAGTGAGGGTGAGTGAGGGTGAAATTTGTAACGGACATTGGTTTTCCCAAAGGAAACATTCTCTGCACTCATCCCTGAAACCATTGAACAGAAATACGCCAAATTCTAATGGCACAGCAGTCTTTTCGTCATCCAATGCCTCTTTTTGATGCAATTAATTCTTTTTCAGCTGTTTTGGAGATGGAAGCGAAAATGTGACTATTAGGAGTACATGTGCCAATTAGATGTGTGTAAAATATATATATATACTGCCACGACTTCCTTCGTTTTTTGCAAAAGAGTCAAGCACTCCAAGGGGGTAGCGTAGTGGATCTTTATTTAGCAAACAACTCCACCAAACAGACGCGTTTCGGAAAATCCTTCGTCAGTGTCAACTATGATCACTGCGAGGAAGCTATTTAAACTAATTGACGTCACCCGAGTAACAAACTCGATGACGGTAGGGAACACTCTCACAATGCATCGATAATGGCGGCCATCTTAGCATGGTACTTTTCATTGCATCACAATGCTTACTCTTTAAATAACATAATCCTTCTGTTAGAAAACAGTCCTTAAATGTGCAGTTATGGCAGTATCATGCCCCTACATACAATTTCATGTGCCGGTTACATTTGTGTAAAACATTCTCATAATTATTTATAATTCACAACAATCAATGCCGTGTATCAGCTTTCCTGGGGTTAGCGCGGGACGATCTCCCGGGTCCCAAAACAAGCTGAATGCTGGTATTATGGGGCCAGCCGTCTTATCGGGTGGTACTGGATGTTGTTTGGGAGCTGCAGTAGGCGGTGTGAGGATACTGGATGGAAGAGAGGGGAGGGAAGAGAGGGGAGGGGGGAGGGAAGAGAGGGGAGGGGGGAGGAGAAATGCGACACGGCGGGAAGGGGAGGGGGCGGAGCGGGTAAAACAAGACGGACGTGCACGCGCTTTTAAGCTCAATGCGCATGCGCATTGAGCTTAAAAGTCACGGGCACTGCAAGGAATCGCCACGATTCCTTGCAGTGGATAAAGAGTGGATAAGCCCCCATAGTCTCGCTTGCTCGATGCGCATGCGCATCGACAGGCGAGACCTAAAAAAGGAGTGACCCGCCCTGTAAGCGGACGAGTCCTGCTTTATTTGGCTGACTCTGGAAGGTCCGGTCCGCGTTGTCTAGGGGTGCTTCATGCCTTTGAGAACGTCTCGGGCCTGAGACTCAACCCGAGGAAGTCCACTCTGGTCCCCCTCCATTCCTCAAAGGCTTGCTTCAACTGCCAGTCAAATTTCTCTTTGTGGAGGCAATCATTCAAATATCTCGGGATCTGGGTGGCTCTGCTCCCGGAGTTGGAGTGGGCCCTTCATATTACACCCAGATTGCGAAAGCCAAACAGGACCTCAAACATTGGCAATCTCTCCCCCTCATCCCCCTTGGAGGGGGGCACTTTTTAAAATGATGATTCTCCCCGGTTTCCTATATATTTTACAGAATGTTACCTTCCACAGTCCGGGTAGTTGGCTCCGAGATTTTGATGGGGTGCTTAACAAGTTCCTGTGGGGAGGAGGGAGATCACATATAGCTTTGGCCCGCTGTCAGATTCCTCCTTTCAATGACGGTATGGGTGTGACAAATCTCCATCTCTACTACTTGGCCACCAGGCTTATTGTCGTCCATGATTGGTTTACTGGCGGCTGGTCTGACCCGGCTTATCGGACCGAGCTTCTTACCATGGACTTTCCGCAAATCCAAGTCTACTTGTACGGGGCCCCCATCCCACAAACTATTCCACCTATCACAAGAGAGGTCCTGGTGGCCTGACGCTCTGCCCTGCGCTACACAGGAAGGGATAAGAACCTTACCCAACCCACACCTCTGTGGCAAGACACCTGGCTGCAGGAGAAAGCGTCCCTTGAGGGTTTTCGGCAATAGGACCTGATTGGGATTTCGGTGCTTGGAGATGTTTGGGTGGGTGATCATGTCAGGGCCTTCCCCGATCTGCAACAGCGTCACTCCCTGCATACTGCCCAATTTTTGAGATACCTTCAACTCTGCCACGCCCTCCCCACACACATCAGTCCATTAACTTAGCTGCCTGAGTTTAGCCCACTAGAGGCTCAGGTTATGATGGGGGGCTTGGGCGGGGTGTCCTGATTATACCGCTCCCTCGTAAACAATGGCCCTACCACCTTAGACTCGATACGTGCCCGCTGGGAGGCTTGGGTGGCTCCCCTGGAGGAGGCAGACTGGCGCAATGCCCTTTTGGCACCTAAAAACCTGACGACTTCCTCTAAATTGCAGCTCATCCAACTTTATTACCTCCACATGGCTTACCTCACTTCGCGCACCAACACAGGGTGGGACTGCGCCCCTCCCCAGAATGCACACGCTGCAGACATGCCTAGGCCGATTTCTATCACATGGTATGGTTATGCCCTTCCCTTGCTCCATTTTGGTCGGGTGTGGAGTTGGACCTTATGCAAGTTCTGGGGTGGCAGGTCCCTCACGTTCCCATACGCCTTCCTCTGGGAACTTTTGATGGCTTTGATGGATCTAGAGTGGATAAGCGTTTTTTGGGAACGGCGGTGGCCAAGCGAGACATCACAGAGGCCTGGGCCCAAGCCAAACCCCCTACCGTAAGAAAGTGGCAACGGGGTGTGGATTGGTAGCCGTCTCAAGTAGAACCCCTCTTTGAGGCCATGGGTGCCCGAGAAATTTCAGAAAATTTGGGGCAAATGGTTGAATCTACTGTGTTGAGATGTGTGCATGTCCTTCCTCATGTATCACTATACTGTTTTTTAAACGACATGACTACCTTACAATTTTTCACTTATGATTGGGATTTTTGCTGTCAGCCGGGGATGGACTCTGACCTACTGTGTAATCGTATGCTGTCTTTAATTTGTCTGTTTTTTTCAAATGCCAATAAAGTTGATTATCAAAAAAAAAAAAGTGACCACTTTTGGGAGAAAGAAATTTTATATCCTCAACGTCAATTTCCCTGGGAAGAAAGTGGCGCTTGGAAGATTGACAGAGAGAGTCTGTAGTTCGCTCACACACCTCTTCGATGTTATGGCAATGAGAAAGAACTGTCTTCTGCGTTAGAAGTCTCAAAGGACAACTGTACGGTGGTTTCAAAGGGATGAACATTAAAGAGTGAGGACTAAATTCAAGCCCCACCAACACATCACAAAGGGTTTTGGCGGAAACAGGAGATTAAAATCACAAAGGCTAATTCTGCAACCACAAAAACACTGAAAGAGCTCCCAGAGATGTGCAGCAATTGCATCTCGCCTCAGACTTATCCATTTTAAATATTTACATTGTGCCTATTTTACCAGATACCGATTTTGGAGTGTGGGGCTGATAGATTCTCCAATGTGCCTGTGCTGTAGCAGTGAGGATGGCACGCTTCTGCACACAACTTGGGGTTGCACCACACTGGACAGGTTTTGGAGAGTAGTTACTCGCTGCTTATCAGAAGTGCTGGGTTGGGACATACCTCTCTCTCCTAAGCTTGTTTTATTGCATATCAAAGACGAAATTGGGGGAAACATCTACAATAGAAATGTATTATTCCTGGGGTTCACCTTAGCAAAAAGAGACATAGCGAGGGCATGGAAAGATCTCGCTCCACCTAAATTAGGTGCCTGAAGTATTGGCCTTGACTGGTGTAAGGGTCAGGAACAGCCTAATTTTAAAGTGCGGGTTCCTGCAGAAGCATTTTAACATATAGAAACAATGGGCTGATTTCAGGGGTCTCCTACTGGAACCGACCCCGCCACAACCTGAAGAAGTTGAAAACATATAGGGATATATCACAGGACAATAATGTTGTTAAATCGGATCATGACACACATGGATGGGCTTTCATGGGTATGACCAGGGGTTTGCTATATGGTACAAGACACAGTTGTTTGTAATGTTAGGGGCTGTCTTTTACTGACCCGAATTGACGATTTCCTTGTATTCCAAATGCTACATAGAAGTCACCTGCTCTGAAATTATTATACTGATTGATTTATACTTCCGCTCCTTTGTAACATATGAGATTACTTTATCTGATGACTCAATAAAAAAGAGTTTTGGAAAAACACTGAAAAAGCTGATAAGTAGCCCTTACTAGTGCCAAAAGCAAGTCCTTGCTGGGTTAGGGAGAAAGTGAATAATTGGTTTATTTGCAGCACCAAACGTGGGCGCATGGTTTTTTTTAGTACTTTTTTTTTTACTGACCCATTCTGCACTTTCACATTAATAGCGGCCGCACCCCTTTCCTTAGACGAGCTGCGTCCAAGGAAAGGTGTGCATCTACCAAGTGAAACAATGGCATGGGCGTTTTTACAAAAAACAAAAGCATTTCTTTGTCAAGAGAATTTTGTAAATGCGAGACCTTCTGCATTGTAAATGCGAGACCTACTGCTTTGCAAATGCTTGTTTGATTTTGGTGCTAGTCTCACACTAATCTGGTGTGTGCGCAGGGAATTGGGCCTGTCACTTGATATGAGTGTGGTCTGGGACCTCTCCTATTACCTGGGGCACGCCATGTGGTTGCTTCATTTTACACAGCGGATCATCATCCCCATGTTGAGTTTAGCATGTACAGCACTCATGACAGCATAGCACATTTTGAAAATCTACACTTGAAGCATCTTTTTATCTGTGTCACTGGAGTGGAGGCCTACTGGCCCACTGCGTAAAGTTCCACTTGAATGTCCTAACCCAGAACTGAACACTAACATCCTAAGTGTATAGTGTAAGTGTGCGTCGGTGTGTTTGTGTTTGTTTGTGACCCATGTTGTACATACAATGGGTGTATGGGTGAACAAGAGTAACATAGGTCTATACGTTTTTGGAAACACCTGACCTGCTCCTGTACATAAGATAGAGGTGGTATTGTTTTCCCAGAAAGTGGAAAAATATTGCTGACATTCCTAAAGCTGGATGGAAGAGAGCTAATTCAGAAGTGGAGACAGAGGAAACTAGGCTCCTTTAGAAATTCAATTTGGCATTTTGTTGAGGGGAGTTGCTGATTAGTCTTCCTGTAGCACTGCAATTTGGTAGTGGAGAAGGGTGGGACTGCTGTCTCTGTTGTTAAGGTGAAAGAGACTTATTTAGGTGATGCCAGCCTTTTGACTCTTCCCTGATCACTTCTTAGTATTGATAGTCAGATGCAGAAAGCTTACACCTATTGTGCTTCTGTTGTAAGTGCTCTAGGTTGGAGACAACCCACCTGTGAGGAGGGTACACAAAGGATGTCTGGAGAGCAGCCAAGAGAAGACACTTGGGAAAAAAAACCAAAATGGCTCTAAAAATGTAGCTAGAGAATCCACATCCCAGGTCTCTTTGACTGTATAAATCCATTGATAAATCCATTGACCTGCTTGGGGTTTCATTTCCAAATACCCTTTGACTAAGAAAGAGAGCTCCGTAGAGTACTCGGAGGACCGCTGTGCAACCAGAGCCAGGGTTTTCTAAACAGATAGCTTACCAGGGGACTTTGCCTAAAGCCTTGCCTTGCTGAAGAGCGGTCCCCCCGATCTGAAGGGTTTGAGAGTGGGAAGGAGCCTGCCAACCCCGCAGGAGGTATCTCTCTCCATAGAGTGCCATAAGAAGTTAGTCCTCAGTGCTGCTGAGTCTATTAGGCTGTGGAGAACGATACGCAAGTCCTAGCAGCATTTGTGGAGTCTCTCCAAGAATGTAGTTCCATTCGAGGACTGATGGCTGACCTCGTCATTGTACAAAGCAGACTGATCGCAGCTGTCCCGGGTGTTGAAATCAAGAGTTGTGCCAGTGGAGACATCGCCACTGCAAACCAGAGCTGTGATCATGGTTAGAGTTGCCACTGAGAATCAAACATTTCATTCGCTGTAGATATCGCCGCAGGACTCAAGAACTGTCCCCGTGGTGATTGTCTAAATCAAACTCGATGGTTTGCCAGTGGTGGCTGACACCGCTACATGGAATCCCACCTGATGAGGGCTGCTGAGTTACCCAGATGCCGACTGATATTTGCTGCCGGCATCCGCTTGCATCTACTACCTACAGAAGGACTCATAGTCTTAGCACCCGCTGCCCCATCCTGCCTGAAGCAAAGGCCACATCTGGCGCAAGTGAATCTTCTCTGCCAAATGGGAGAGATCAGAGAGACATGTTGCCAGTTTACTGGCGCCAGCCAAAACAGACACAAAAATCAGTGTGTGGTAAAACTGCTTAAAAGAAGACTGCATTGAACTGAGTGCAGTTGCTACTAAACTGGGTTATCTGAACCCAAGTCCTGATTCATTGTCCACAGTGGCTTTCTGCCCTTAAATGGGACCTGCCTCGAGATAAGAAAAGAGGGGCACCTAACTGTAAGGGGAAAAGGGAGGGTGATAGCCAAGGCGCAATAACCCAAGCATGAGTATAAGTTTATATCTACTGCTATTTTTGAAAATTTAATTTATATAGCGCTTTATTACCCATGATGAGGGTTTCAAGCACTTTACAGCAAGTACCACATTATTCTGGAGACCTAGAGTTAATGATCAGTCCATTTGTTATTGGGGTCATCTTGAACGCTAAAGGAAACCATTCCATGCATTTACTCCAGTTTCAGTGTGGCACATTTATGACAGAGATGTAAAACAAACACTTGCTGGAATGTCTGAAGCTCAACTCAGAGAAGACAGAAGTTCTCATTCTCGGACCCTGCACCTCCACTTGGGATAATACCTGATGGCCCTCCGCCCTCGGGAATCCAACCACTCCCACAGACCACGCACGAAACCTCAACATCATCCTCAACTCCTCCTTCTCCATGAACCGCCAGATCAACGCTGTCGCTTCCACCAGTTTCAACTGCCTGTGCATCCTCCGCAAGACCTTCAATTGGATCCCCTCAACTGCAGAAAGACCGTCACCCACGCGCTCATCACAAGAAGACTGGACTACGGCAACGCCCTATACACCGGAATCAACAGAGCTCTACTACACAAACTCCAGACCATCCAGAACGCCGCTGCCAGACTCGTCCTCGGGACTCCGCGTCACGAACATCTGACCCAACACCTACGAGACCTTCACTGGCTCCCCGTCGAGAAGAGTGTCACTTTCAAACTCCTAACCCAAACCTACAAATCCTTCAACATCGGACCCAAATACCTCAACAAGAGAGTATCTTTCCACGTACCTAAGAGGAACCTCCGCCCCGCCTATCTCGCCCTGGCAGAAGTCCCCCGCATCCGCAGAAACAGAACAAGCGGGTGAGCTTTCTCCTACATCGCAGCCAAGACCTGGAACGAGCACCCCGTGAACATCAGACGCTCCCCAACCCTGCACATGTTCAGGAAGGTAGAAAGGTAGCAAAGGCCCAAGGGTTTCAAGGCTTTGGACAACACTTAAATAAGTATGATTAGTTGGTGGATGGAGACACACTCGAAGCTCTGGACCTCTTGGGCTTCAGGTTAGAAAACAGGTTTGAGAAGTTGTAAGTGTAATCTCCACATAAAATTAATTCAGTTTGCCAGGATTAATATCCATTTTTTCCAGCTCGTAATATGGAGGACAGTGACATTTCTGTTTGCAGCAAGATTTCTTTATTTTGATTCATACAGCAAAGACAGCCGACACGTGTTTCGCCCCCTCTTGGCGATTTGCGCCGGGGCTTTCTCAAGGCTGTTAAAGAGGAATGAGAGAGAATGTTTTAAAATAATGTGGTTTAAGAGCAGTTGACCCCAAGAAGAACCTAAAGAACACCAGGTGTGCGGAAGTGCTTGGAATAATTCTGTGATGCTATATCACCTTAAAGATCCAGTATCCGTGCTTAGAGCAAGTGATAGTGCCTGGTTAAAGTGCAGTGATTTGGAGAAATCCAAAAAGCCACGAAAAATAGGATTCAGAAAAGGCAGTGTAGATGTGCTGTAATTTTGAAAGGAGTGCAGCAGGATTAGGTAAGCGTAAGAGGAAATGAAAGAAGGAATGTCACTCTGTTCAGTTGAACAAAAGAAAGGCGGAATCCCAAAGTATTGAAGTGAATAAGGATGAGGGAATAGAACAGAGAATGGTCTAGCTAATGAAATATAATCATAATACCTAAATAGGATAAGTCTCGTAGAAAAATCTCGTTTCAAGGTGTGTACAGTGTCCGGAATATAAAAATATAAATCTTCAGCAGTAAAACATTTCCTGTTAAATTAAACGGAACAATTCATAAATGCAATTGTGCTGACATCCAATCTTATATATAGCATATTAAGTAAAGCATTATGTCAGGCAGGCTTTCAATATATAAAGACAATGTATCCAAAAAAAGGCAGGTTTCCAACCGAGATGCCCGAATTCATGCTGTCAATTCATAGGGTTATGCCATCTATATTGCAAAAATGCATTTTAACCTCATTTCAGCAATATCTGCTTAGTTATATTCAAAGAGGCACACGATTAGAGTTTGTTTAGCTAATCTACATATATCCATTGCACATAATGTTATCACACAGTTTTTTACTCATTTTTGTCACATTTTTATCCATTTAGTAACATAGTAAATAACGGTGTATACTGATAGTATCTTAGCAGCTGGCTTTATTTTGCATAGCAGTATAGATGTTGTTAATTGCTTTGGGTTGTTTTTATTGCGGTGGGCAAAAAGGTGGTGGGGGTTGTTAATCCTCATATCCAGACCTATGTATAGGTGATTGAGGGAGGCAAACGTCGCCCTGTTTCGTTAGCCCGTTGGCAGATATTGTGGGACTGACAGGCATAAAATACTGTTAGTCGTATTAATGTTAGGCAACCTGAAAATCACAATACGTGGGCAATTCTATAGGTGGATGTGAAGCGACCTATCAGTGCAGCATGCAGACGAACTAAGCCATCGTCTACAAATCTAGTTGAAGGAGGGCTGTGTTAGGAAAAAGCACATTGCGAACGTTTCTTTTCTAAGAAAACGGGGATGGAAATCACCCGTGTTTGACAGAGAACTGCAAAAGCAGTTGAGCGCAGTTTTAAAAACAGGACCTACTATTTAGGCTAGTGTCCTCGATATACAGCTGCAGACGGATTTGCGCGTTGTTAAAGAAAATTAACTTGCGAGCGTTTCTTTTTTAGGCAAGCGGGGATGAAAGTCACCCGCCTTTAACACAAGACCGCAGAGAGCAATTGGGCGCAGTTTAAAGAGCGAGACTTACTTTTTAGGCTAATGCCCTCGCTCCTAGAGTCCTCCCGGCATGGTGGTTCCTAGGTCAGTACCTCCCGCATCTCGCAATCGCGGGAGCCGGTAGTTAAGGAGGACGACCCGGAAGTAGAGGTCTTCCAAGGGCGGGTCGATCTTTTTGGTCGCTTTCAATTAGGATGTTTTTTATTTTTTATTTATATTATTGACATGATGGTCAGAAAAAGGTTCTCTGTATTAATTTAAAAACAGTGTAAGAGCGAAAAAACGTATCGTCACAGCGGAAGTATTTTAAGCTGAGGAGATCGTTCTTAAAAGTGTCCTGATCGGTTTGGTCAGGCGGACGCCATTTGTAAGTGGTGAAAGAAGCCGACCAAACATGATTTAAAGATTTGGGCAGCTTGTTTATGGATGTACCCATTAAATCATGTGGTTATTCAGATTAGCCAGACAAAGATATTAACACGACTTGTTTTGAATCACAAAGTTAACATTCATAATTAGAATATATTTCCACCATTTGTCAAAAGATAATAACTTATCCTCAGAAAGTACAGGCGGAGGGTAAAGTGCACAGTTCATGAGCATCAAAAAATGTCCTAAGTTTTATTTGGTTGTTTTTTTTATTATTATGGTTGGTTATTTTATGGTCGGTTTTTTTATGGTTTGTTTTTATATAGTAATTTGGCCTATTGGCATTTTGAAACACCCTTGGCCGTACGCATAGATTGTATTCTGCCAAGAAAAATTTGACCTATTAGCATTTTGGACCACCCTTGGCCATACTCAGGGATTATATTGTGCCATTGTGTCTCTTCATTTTCCTAACGGGAATAACAGTGGGGAAACGTAATCCAACATAGTGGCTTTTCTCTGGAAGGATAATACAGATCATAAACCCAGATGTATTTATGCATCTCATCTATTATGTGAGTGTTTTTATCCATGCTGATATTTGACTCTCTTACATATACAAGAATGGGAAAGATTTATAGTCTATATTTCATAGCCATTTATGCAGCCCTAGGTCTATGACTATGAGAGTATAGTGTCACCTTTACATTCACAACAATAGGTCAGTTACAGCCAGTGATGCCACTCATACTCTTGGTTAAGGCCTTTTGTTACAGTTTCCATTCCAATGATTAGTGAGCTCTCTTCTCGACGAAGCATCTGGTCCAAGTCTCCTCCTCGTTTGGGAATTTTCAGTTTTTTTAGGCCAACAAACGTGAAACTCAGATTGTTCTTGTGATACTGAAGGAAGTGATTTACAAGGGACTGTCTAGTATCTATACCATGGATGTTCCGGTAATGTTCCTGTATCCGGACTTTCAAAGGTCTTTTCGAGCTGCCAATGTAGTGTTGTCCACAAGGGCATGTTATTAAGTAAATAACATAAGTACTTTCACAATTAATGAGATCTCTGATCTTGTATTTGATGCCATTGACTAGGACCTCTTTGGTTCTGGATTTGCCCAGTTTGCAGATCGAACAGTTCATACAGGTATAAAAGCCCATGGTCTGCGGTGGAAATGTTCTTGGTTTTGGTTGGATATCGAGAAAGGATGGACAGATCATATCCCTTAGGTTTTTGCTTCGTGAGAAACCCATCTGAGGTTTGTCTTGTATTGTGTCGGACAGAGTTGGGTTATCTTTCAGCAGATGCCAGTGTTTTTGTAAGGCGTTACGAATGTGTTGTTGTCCACTGTTGTATTCAGTTGTGAAACGAATAATTTGTTTTTTCTCTTGTAGTTGGTTGTTATGTAATAAGCTCTGTCTGTCAGATGTTTTAAATTTAGTAAGTGCTTTAGTAAGTTGTTGCTCTTTGTAACCTCTTTGTTTCAGGCGTTCAGTTATGTTTGATGAGTGAGTTTCATACTCTTCCACAGAGCTACAGTTCATACGTGCACGTCTGAATTCCCCTCCTGGGATGTTTGTGATGGTATGGGCAGGGTGGCTGCTAGTGGCATGTAGAATGGAGTTTGCAGATGTTGGTTTTCTGTACATTTTAGTGTGTAGTTGATTCTCTGAGATGTAGATCGTCAGGTCCAGGAATTCGATTTCTGTTTTGGAGATGTTATGTGTAATTTCAATACCCCATTGGTTAGGTGACATGGACTTGATGAATGATCTTAATTTGTCCTCGGTTCCTTGCCAGATCATTAGGATGTCGTCAATGTAACGACCCCACATTATTATATTGTCTGTCACTTCTTCCAGTCTTTCTTGCCACAGCCAATGTTGTTCAACCATTCCCATCAGAAGGCTGGCATATGGGGGTGCAAATTTTGCCCCCATTGCCGTCCCCCGCAGTTGTAAGTAATATTTTCCATTAAAAAGAAAATAGTTGTTAAATAGACAGAATTCGAGAAAATCGAGGATCATTCTGTTGCGCGCCGTTAGATGGACTGAACGGGTTTGCAGGTATTTCCTAGTAGCAGCTATACCATCTGAGTGTTTTATTGAGGTATATAAACTGGTAATATCAATTGCAATAAGAAAGAAGTCTTCCTGCCATGTTATATTGTCCAGTTTTTGCAGTACATCCTTTGTGTCCCTAATAAAGGACGGGAGGGCTTTCATTAGAGGCTGTAGCTCTGCGTCAATGAAGGCTCCTAAGTTGGAGCAAACTGAATCAATGCCAGCGATTATAGGTCTTCCCTTTGGTATTCGCCCTGGTTTATGCACCTTAGGTAACAGGTACAGAGTTGGTACAACTGGGTTTTTGATGTATAGAAGGTTCTTTTCTTCTATGCTGAGGAGGCCTTTTTCATACCAAAGGTCAAGTAATGCAGATAGTCTTTCTTGGATTTGTTGAGTGGGATTCTTTTCCAAAACCTGGTAGCAGGTGTTATCATCCAGTTGTCGTTGTGCTTCTTGGAGGTAATCTGTGGTATTTAAAATAACCACATTTCCCCCCTTGTCTGCTTCTTTTATTGTCAGGTCCGTGTTTTGTCGTATTTCCGCCAAAGCCAGTCTTTCCTTAGTTGTTATGTTTTTTGGAGTATATTTCTGCTTGGCTTTATACTTATCGAATTCCTTGTTTAGGTCTTCGGTTACTTTGGAGAAAAACATATCAATCGAGTTACCAGTTGGTAACGACAGGGTGAATCTTGATTTTTTCTTCAAAGGAAAGTAAGTCTCGCTCTTTAAACTGCGCCCAATTGCTCTCTGCGGTCTTGTGTTAAACGCGGGTGACTTTCATCCCCGCTTGCCTAAAAAAGAAACGCTCGCAAGTTAATTTTCTTTAACAACACGCAAATCCGTCTGCAGCTGTATATCGAGGACACTAGCCTAAATAGTAGGTCCTGTTTTTAAAACTGCGCTCAACTGCTTTTGCAGTTCTCTGTCAAACACGGGTGATTTCCATCCCCGTTTTCTTAGAAAAGAAACGTTCGCAATGTGCTTTTTCCTAACACAGCGCTCCTTCAACTAGATTTGTAGACGATGGCTTAGTTCGTCTGCATGCTGCACTGATAGGTCGCTTCACATCCACCTATAGAATTGCCCACGTATTGTGATTTTCAGGTTGCCTAACATTAATACGACTAACAGTATTTTATGCCTGTCAGTCCCACAATATCTGCTAACGGGCTAACGAAACAGGGCGACGTTTGCCTCCCTCAATCACCTATACATAGGTCTGGATATGAGGATTAACAACCCCCACCACCTTTTTGCCCACCGCAATAAAAACAACCCAAAGCAATTAACAACATCTATACTGCTATGCAAAATAAAGCCAGCTGCTAAGATACTATCAGTATACACCGTTATTTACTATGTTACTAAATGGATAAAAATGTGACAAAAATGAGTAAAAAAACTGTGTGATAACATTATGTGCAATGGATATATGTAGATTAGCTAAACAAACTCTAATCGTGTGCCTCTTTGAATATAACTAAGCAGATATTGCTGAAATGAGGTTAAAATGCATTTTTGCAATATAGATGGCATAACCCTATGAATTGACAGCATGAATTCGGGCATCTCGGTTGAAAACCTGCCTTTTTTTGGATACATAGTCTTTATATATTGAAAGCCTGCCTGACATAATGCTTTACTTAATATGCTATATATAAGATTGGATGTCAGCACAATTGCATTTATGAATTGTTCCGTTTAATTTAACAGGAAATGTTTTACTGCTGAAGATTTATATTTTTATATTCCGGACCTTGTACACACCTTGAAACGAGATTTTTCTACGAGACTTATCCTATTTAGGTATTATGATTATATTTCATTAGCTAGACCATTCTCTGTTCTATTCCCTCATCCTTATTCACTTCAATACTTTGGGATTCCGCCTTTCTTTTGTTCAACTGAACAGAGTGACATTCCTTCTTTCATTTCCTCTTACGCTTACCTAATCCTGCTGCACTCCTTTCAAAATTACAGCACATCTACACTGCCTTTTCTGAATCCTATTTTTCGTGGCTTTTTGGATTTCTCCAAATCACTGCACTTTAACCAGGCACTATCTCTTGCTCTAAGCACGGATACTGGATCTTTAAGGTGATATAGCATCACAGAATTATTCCAAGCACTTCCGCACACCTGGTGTTCTTTAGGTTCTTCTTGGGGTCAACTGCTCTTAAACCACATTATTTTAAAACATTCTCTCTCATTCCTCTTTAACAGCCTTGAGAAAGCCCCGGCGCAAATCGCCAAGAGGGGGCGAAACACGTGTCGGCTGTCTTTGCTGTATGAATCAAAATAAAGGAATCTTGCTGCAAACAGAAATGTCTCTGTCCTCCATATTACGAGCTGGAAAAAATGGATATTAATCCTGGCAAACTGAATTAATTTTATGTGGAGATTACACTTACAACTTCTCAAACATGTTCAGGAAGGACCTCAAGGCCTTCCTCTTCGACTGATCTGGAGTGCCCCCACCCTCCTAGGGCCTTGAGACCTTCACGGGTGAGTAGTACGCTTTATAATCCACTGATTGATTGATTGATTGGAATTAATACTACTAGGTTGCAGGGGTATGCTGTAAAACTAACAGGCATGAGATTTAGAGTAATCTATATACAGATGAGATATACATATGGTGGAAGGGGAGGAGAGGTGGATAGAATAGACTGTGACTTTCAGCCGTCTTCCAGGGGCGCTTAATGTTTACAGAGGTGACAGATACCGGACTCACTTCAAAAACCCAGTGCTTGATGAGACCCCTTTATGAGTGACTGTCAAGTAGTGCATCATTTAAGCAATATCCAAGTACCCATAATTAAAGTTTGACCACACCACCATTGACCCACCGTATACAGTGAAGGCAATACTTTAAAACTCAGAAAGACACGTATGTGTATCTACTATAGCACAATATTCAATACCATATAGTATTGGTACAGTTTATGCAAATCATTTTACCCCATAAGTAAACTACACACAAACATATAAAACACCCCCTAACTATAAAATAAGGCAGCTGATAAATACTTGCAGCAATGATCTTAGCAAATTCAGTGCATGTTTCTGACTCGTTCACTACTTGATTTGGAACGTCCCACCACCTGCATCCACCTGAAGAGCACCGAGCTCCACAGATTAGAAACCATGTTTGCAAAAGAATTTGCTGTGTGGTCACCATGGCTCTCCAGCATTCACCCTGGCTCTGCGTGGTATTCCTTTTTAAGTGTGTGTATTAGGAACATGTACCTTACCCTGTGAGCATCTGTTCATAGCTTGTAGTGCTGTAGATTCACATGTTCAGTATACTCCTGCCATCTAGTATTGGGCTCAGACGTTGCAAGTGGTTTTTGTTTGAAGATGTCTCAAAGTCACTTAGTCTACCGACTCATCCCTTAGTGGTGAATGTTCATGGGCACCAACAACATTGCTACATTATTCTCCACACAGTGGGTGAGTTAAAGTATCCAGTGGCTAGTAGCAAGAAAGTGGTAACTATGCAAATGGTATATGAAAGAAGGGAAAATACTTAATGTTACAGGCATATGCAAACAAGACACTGACTACGGGGAGGAGGGTGGGTGCATGTGAATATACAGCACAATAAGCAATGAACAGCTGCTTACAGGGTAAATAACATTCTTTTCATAACATGTGTGGCTGTAGATACATATGGTCTGCATAAACTGTAAAGCAGTACTCCCTTGAAGTGGTGTCTAGTCAGTGGATGATACAGATGTCTAAAACAGAGTTCTTAATACTTTTTGGCCAACTCTAGCCTGTGGATATCCCCACATTAATGCTTGAAAAAAGTGAATGGAGTTGATCATATAGCTGCTTTGTAAATGTCAGATATGGGAATATTCCCTAGAAATGCAATGGTTGTCCCCTTCTTCGTAGCAGAATGTGGCCTACAGGAGTGGGCAGGACCCTCTTGGCTTTAAAATATCATGTTGGGATACATTTTAAAATCTGTCTAGCAATGGAGTCTCGGTGAGGAAAAAAGACTGGTAGTTCAGTTGTTTGATTAAGGTGGAAAGGAGAGACAACCTTGGGGAGAGATTTAGGGTCATTTTTTAGGACAACCCTGTCCACATAAACCTATATAAAAGTTTCTTGCAAAGTGGGGGCTTAAAGTTCGCTTATGCATCTTAATGACATAACGGGTAGAAGGAAAGCTACTTGTGGGGAAAAGTATTGCAAAGGACAAGAATGCATTGGTTCAAATGGGGGACCATTGAGCTTGTGAGCACTATATTGAGGTTCCATAGAGGGGCAGATGGTACCCTAAGCAAAATCACTCTTTTAATGCCTTCCATAAAGGCTTTGATGACAACAAATCCAAAAAGATAAGCATGCTCTCTATTGTGCATGTATGCTGCAAGATGTAAGTGCATGGAATTAAATACTAACTCCGGTTTCTGTAGATGGAAAAAAATCAGAAACAATGTCTGGTACTGCAGGTTTCAAAGGGTTTACATTTTTAGTGCAACAATAGTGGACAAATAACTTTCATATGGAAATATCCTAATAGGATGCATCTGTTGAGGTGCTTGAGATAATGGATTGATTTTAGGGAGCTATCTTTCTTAGGGATTAGAGAGTACAGGGAGTAAACCCCCTTGCCCCATCAGTGACTCCATGACCTCCTTCGAAGAGAAGAACTGCATCTCATGTAGGAGGAGAAAGTACTCTCTGCTTAGTGCAAGTGCACAGAGTGGAGTCTTTTGCGGGCTTGAAAGCAGTACCAGGCAGTGCCCTTGCTCTAGTGTACTCAAATCAAGTGGCCTGAGGTGATTTATTCCCAGTCAGGAAGAAACCAATGTAGGCTTCCCCTGAAAGGTGTGGTGTGATCGAGGGACTGTATGGAAAGTCAGTGCTTTATAATGGAGGCTCCCTTACTGGGAGCATCACTGCCTTTGCCTCTGTTGAATTGCCTCTATATGAGCCACATGAGTATGCCCTGCCTACCTGACTGGATGGTGGTAGGATTGCTATTGGTGTTGATAGGATTGGGGCTGTTTTAAAAGAGGTGTCTTTTGCCTCGTCCTGTACTGCTGCCTCCGAAAATAGCTCCTTGGGCAGCATTTCGCTAACTTTGGGTGGCGGCTCACTGAGAGATCGTGAGCCAATTTTTGGTTGCTGTGAAAGCCTTGGTCAATATGTCATATTTTAAATGATTAGTCCTGTTTGTGCACTAGTTCAAATGTGTTGAGCTATGTCCCCAAGTCCAGTTTTAAAACTAACACTTGAAAGTAAACCTTTCAGTACTCGTTACTGCTGTTTTTTTACTTCTCAAAGCCATTTCAACAGAGAATGAACTATACATGAGCATACACAACGATACAACTCGTGTAGGACTTTTGCATATAAACTGAGACAAAGGGATGTGGCCTAATGGCCAGAGCTGCTGACTTTGGATTTGGGGAACCAGGTTTGTGTCCCAACATTGGCTCAACATACTTTGATTCTGAACAAATCACTAAATCATCAGTGCTTAAAATGAAATGATTTGGCACTTGTGTAATGTAATCAGGTGCTCATGTAAAGAGCTCCAATGAAATGTGGTCGCCAGTAGGTAGATATAGTTAGGACACTATTTCTATAGAATAAGCGTTTTTGACTTGCCTTTATCTTTGGCAACATTTGCAGAATTTTCATAAAATGTTCTAAAAAACATGTCACAGTGAGTCTTGTTGTGCATGGATAGTTTCAGGGTGATCTGTCAAGAAAAGGCTGAAAACAGAGGGGGGTGGAGGGGGGAGGGGCAAATAGAAAATCTGATTTCTCATGTTAGTTCCCTCAGGAGATTTGAACATGACTACAGCCCGAACGGCTGGATGGAATTACACCAAATTTGACAGGAAGGAAGATTTTGGGTCACAGATTACACCGTTAGTTATCCGGTGTAAATCTGTTTCATAGTTGTTCAGAAATTTAAGGGAAAGCAAATAAGGATATGTGGGCAGAGCTTAAGCACAGATATCATGAGGAGGTCTGATTGGCTGTCAGCACTTCAACCAAAACGTTACGGCAGCCATCTTGGGTCCAATGTACATGATAGCACCCCATTGAAATGCATTGTAGTGAATGGCAGGTTGTGAGAGTCACAAAAAGAACGTATAAAGGGTGATAGATTTTAGTTACAATATAAATCATTTGTGGCTAAAGTGATTTTACCCTGTGAAAAAGCTTTCTGCTTGGATTTCAAGAATCGTGTTTGAGAGATAAAGTTTTCTCATGATTTTCCCATAGAGGTTATGGTAGGTGCTCCACAAGCTAAAACTATAGCATATCTGCTGTAAATTCCACTATGTTTCTCAGCCATATGAGAATGAAGTCTGAAATACCCAGTAAAAGGTGTACTTCCAATAGGAGCAGTCTGTCAGTTCATTCCTTTGTGTTCTACAGCAGGCTCACAGAGTGTTCTAAAGACCAACTAGATTGCTAACAGTCTTACTTATCACAAAAGTAAGGCACACCTGAAGCCATCATGATTGAATCAAACTGTTAAAACTTAAAACATTTAATTTAAGGAACAAAATAAGGGGTTTTATTTTGTCACAGAAATTATGGTTAGTGCTGAAGAAAGAAAAATTAAGACACGTTTTAAGTGAGTTCTCAAATATCTTCCTCTTCTATTTGATTAAAACATTCTGACAGGTAGACTGAAACATGCTCTTTCAACACCAGCAGCAGACTGCCACTTAACTCCCCAAGAGGGCCACCAGAGAGAACAGAGCCCAAATGTAGCACAAATATCACCCAAATGTAGCTCAAATATAGCCCAATGTCAGACATGTGCAAAATACCCACACATATTGGGCTTCTTTATAAAAGTGCATGAAAGAGTTAACAAATACTAACCATTTAGGAATGGAGTGACTGATCTAAAATTAAAAAGTGAATTAAAAAAATGTAACACACTAGCATTTTTTAGGAGGTAGTAACACAGAGGATCATCTGGGGGAAACCAACACGAAGGCTGCAAGTAGGGAATGAAGCATAATGGGGGAAGCAACATGGAGGGCGGGGGGCAGAAGCAGCGCGGAAGGCACAGGTGGGGAAGCATTATGAAGGGCGGGTAGGAAGCAACATGGGCGATGAAGAGGAATGGGGAGCTTTTATGAGAAGCACACGTGGGTGAATACAATACTGTGGGAGGGGAGACAAGCATACGGGTGAGAGAGCAACAGCAGTACACAGGGGACACATTGGGAAAACACTTGCACTCTTGTACAGTGCCTACTGTTCCATTCAACTTGAACCTTAAATGAGCTGCTGCCGGGGAGTAGCATTAAAATCATGTGCAGCTAAAGAGCTCAAATAAATCAATTAAAGGCGTTAAAAGAGGTTGTCTCGGAGGGCGAACAAGTAGTTTATTCAATTTCCTCCAAAAACCGCCTACAAGTGTACACAGGTTGCTGCAACTCAGATTACACCCCTATTCCAATCACTTGTCACAAGAATGCAATCTGCTGAACTTTGTGAAATATGGATGAGGTACCATAATGCAGTTAGAAAGTCAGGTACATCGATGGACGTGCCGCGCGCCAGCAACAGAGCCAATGGAGAAAGTCTTTCACACAAGACACCCACAGTCGGCCATAAATTATAGAAACTTTATTTTTGTAAACTAGCACAGAAATATTTCTGTGGAATGGCATGGCATGGAGTGGCATGGCATGGTATAGCGCAGAAGGGCATAGAGTGGAGGAGAGTGTTGAAGAGTGAAACGTGTAGAGTGTTGTAGAAAGTAGTGTAAAGTGGAGTGGAGCAGTGTGGAGTATGCATGGTGTGATAGCGCACTGCCTTTACAGACAACACATTTCCAATTGAAAATGGCCATTACATAACACCTTCTGGTCTTGGATGCCACCGCGGGGCAGTGCGGAGCACTATGCACACACACGCACACACACAAACATAAGATCAGACCGACGAGCTCTGCAGCAGCTACCCCACATTCCGCCACTTTTACCTGAATAGGTCACGAGTGCCTGTCACACACTGTGAGGAGTCTGGGCACCTTATGAAGCCAGGGGGAGGCGGCGCGGACACAAACACACGCACTGGCGTCTCTTTAACGTCCTCGACCTGCAGTGTCAGATCCTACTCCGCATCATGCATTGTCTGGACAGGAGCACATAGGATGCGTCACACATATGCGCTCTCACACACACAAAGCGAGGACGTCAGGTTGGCGACCTCCCTCTCCCACCTGCAGACCCTTCTCCAGCCAGCAGCACAGTGAGATGTCCCCTGACTCTACTGCACACTGTACGGTGTCTTGTGCCTTCAGTGGAGTGCCAAGAAGGGTTACATAGGCGCACATTAAAGGTGTCCTGTCTACCGCCCACCACAGCACCCATGCTAGGGCTACGAACACAGTGCACAACTCACAGCGTCTGCTAATGCACCGGATACTGAACATACAGGCTGTAAATGTCCTGCCAAGCACCCTCATGATGTCACTTCACCCCTAAACACACAGCTCTGTGCCATGCTGCACAGTGTCTGCAGCCGAAAGCGGTGCCAATGAAGGCCCTCACCGGATCCCCACTGAGTATGCAGTACACTCCCAAGCCATCAAAGAAGCACAGAGGCAGCTGCACACAGATACACAGGCACACAAACAAAAACAGGCAAAAGCCTCAAGGATTTCATGTGAGACCCTCTTTTCCATCAAAGTGAACTAACACCCGCTATGGCAGTGCAGTCATGTTCTGGGGCACAGATGCACACATGGGCAGCGGGCGCCGAAGATGCAGTGTCAGCCACCCTCCAGTACAGCAGTTGGGGTCTGTTGATGCTGCCCGTGGGGTCTCACGCTGGTCAGAGGTGCATCATTAAAGCAGGAGAGAAGGAGGGAGGGGCAAGGGCCCTGCACAACCTGCAGGAGGCGTCACTCATACACAGCGACGAGGGGCTTCTGTCAGGCAGGCAGAGCTGCACACGCCTGTGCAGGCTTCAGCTCCACTGCCCTGCTCCCTGCCCACCAATGCACTTATGCCTGTATATGGTTCACTGAAAATACAACAACAGTGCCCACACCAACCAGAATCTCAAAGCAATTATTTAAAGGTCAAAACAAATACATTTCAGTTTTGTCCGGGTACTTTTATTTATACCCCTCCAATTTCCACAACTCTTTTTATAAACTTGTATCTTCTTTATGAATGAAAAAAGAAACATATACACATTCAGAGCTATTTACACAAATATATACAACACATATACCAACTACAACACTTCACATTAGTAGACAAAATAAATACAGTATCTACATCCTACATGCAATACAAACAATGTATATTCGTACTAAACAGTCAAAATTCAAAAACGTAATCATAGACAAAGTCAAAAAAAGGAGACAAAGTCACCAAATGGTGAACAGTTTTTTAGAGCTAGCAGCCGCTAGTTCACCCAATCAATGATATGAAAAGATGGTGCATTTTCACACATACAGCGCCACAATAGGGTCTAAAGGGCAGTTTGCAAATTGGATAAGCACGCCATGACATGAATTGGTTACACTGGCAAGTACACTTCAAGTTTAGAAAAGCACAAGACTTCAATGGTGGTACCATCATAAGATTTTAATAAATATTCTTAACTGGAGCACAGTTCATTGGGTGGGGAAATGTTGCGAGCCTATGCAATATCACATATACACAAGAAGGGAGAGGGCTGTTCAGACACGTCAAGTGGCGTCACTAGATGGGTGACAGGGTTGCTTCTCACTGCGATCCTTGCCATTTTTTCAGTGCTGATAAACTCGATCTAGGTCAACTTTCCCATTCAGGAGGTAGGCCTTTGTCCTCATCAGCATGTCCAAATGCTTCTGCTCTAGTCTATTCCTCAATTTGCTCTTGATAGTATTCATGAGGCTGAATCCTCGTTCACAGTCTGCACTAGATGCTTGAAATGTTGTGCAGACATCAACAAGTTGAGACACCACACTATACTGAGCAGCATTGCGTACAGTGAAAATCACCATGTCTTGAAAGGTGCTAAATAACCCACCCTTTACATGTTCTGCCACCACATATTTATAGTCTCTGTACTGAGAAGTGGAGAAGTGTGGCTCACTGGTTAGAGCAGGCAGACCCTGAAGCAGAGGTCAGACCGGGACCAGGGTTCAATTCCCGACGCGGCAGGGTCTTGAGCTCAAATGTCCATGGACTCGATAATTCTCGCTTCGGTGCCTGACCTAATCATGGGTTCACACTCTGCAACTCTGGGCATTAAGCTTGCTTAAACTCCACAACGGCCCCCGCGGCGGGATGCCTGGCTTTCACCTTGGGGATGCCCTGTAGGGGCTATCTCACAGGGAAAAGCCAGAACGGGTTCCCAAGGCAAGCGCGGAGATACCCCTTCGGGAGTCGATTCAGGCGCTATATAAGAAACATAATAATAATAATAATAATAATAATACTGTCAAACAACATCTTCTGGTGTTGCACAATCACACAGGGCCAAGACATTTTTATACTTTTCAACAAGTCTTTCAATATTGTCAGTCCCAAAATCAAAATGTGATTGTGTGGCTATTGCCTGGATCTCAAAACTTGCCCATTCTTTTAGCTCATCTTCAGTGAACCTTTTTTGCATGTGCTCACAAAGAAGGGAAACAAAAGACAAAATAGGCCCACTGTCAAACTCTTGCCTTTCCTTGTACAACCCAATCAGCTCTCTTACATTGCTGCTCCAAAAGACAGTGTCCCCCAAATACTGTTGCTTAATTTGGCCAATCTTTGCTCTTGCATACTGTACAGCTTCAACAGTAGTTAAAGAACTTTTTTGGAATAGTTTGCACAAAGATGCAAATTCACCCATAATGTCATTAATTACTGCAAGGGAAATATGGTAGTTGGAGTCTGATAGCTTTTTATAAAAATATTTAGCAATTGGATCATTCTCAGGCGTGCCTGGTGCTCGCGGTCTTCGGTCTCCTTGTGCCGGTTCTTCCTGGGCAGTGATGCTACTTGGTGCAATGCAGGAAAAGGTAATGTCCTCTGCACTCCGCTAACGATTGCTCAAAAGAGAGCTCCCCCCGCTTCACCGAGGGCTGTTTGCTTTTCTACGCCCCTCCTGACGCCTTGGATCGGCGTCAGGGAACGCGCCTCCGCCGCTAAGGCTGCCGGGACCTGTAGTCCCGAGGCGGCGGTGGCGTGCCTGGTGCTCGCGGTCTTCGGTCTCCTTGTGCCGGTTCTTCCTGGGCAGTGATGCTACTTGGTGCAATGCAGGAAAAGGTAATGTCCTCTGCACTCCGCTAACGATTGCTCAAAAGAGAGCTCCCCCCGCTTCACCGAGGGCTGTTTGCTTTTCTACGCCCCTCCTGACGCCTTGGATCGGCGTCAGGGAACGCGCCTCCGCCGCTAAGGCTGCCGGGACCTGTAGTCCCGAGGCGGCGGTGGCGTGCCTGGTGCTCGCGGTCTTCGGTCTCCTTGTGCCGGTTCTTCCTGGGCAGTGATGCTACTTGGTGCAATGCAGGAAAAGGTAATGTCCTCTGCACTCCGCTAACGATTGCTCAAAAGAGAGCTCCCCCCGCTTCACCGAGGGCTGTTTGCTTTTCTACGCCCCTCCTGACGCCTTGGATCGGCGTCAGGGAACGCGCCTCCGCCGTTAAGGCTGCCGGGACCTGTAGTCCCGAGGCGGCGGTGGCGTGCCTGGTGCTCGCGGTCTTCGGTCTCCTTGTGCCGGTTCTTCCTGGGCAGTGATGCTACTTGGTGCAATGCAGGAAAAGGTAATGTCCTCTGCACTCCGCTAACGATTGCTCAAAATGAGTATAGATCACTCCCGTTGTTATGGTAAAAAAACTCAAAAAGAGTTCTTCGAGCCGTGGATGAGCCAGAGTTAGGTGGAAGTGTGGGGAGCCGTCAGCAAGCTAACGCTGGCATTTAGGGGTGTTGGTGAACGGTTTATCTCACCGTTTCTCTTATTGAGTTTAGGTATTTTATAGATTGTAATACTCTCTGGTTGTTTCTGATTAGTGATACAAAGCTTGCCGAAGTTCTGTCATAGCTTCACAGTGTATCACGCTATTGATGGCCTCAAGGAACTCAAAGGCATAGTTCTTGCTCCTCCAGCTGTCTGGTATCTTCACATACAAAGCTAGGTGGTCATGGATGTCTTGTACAGATAACATTGAAGTATTCATCTTGACTGCCAGCAACACGTTGTTGATGAGAATCTTTATATCCTCAGGCATAGATCTTTGGCGTTCAACTACTTCCATTCTATTTGCTTTGTCAGTGGCAGTTTCTGTCAGCATTGCCCGCTCTCAAAAACCAAACCTGGCAGCAACACTTCTGTTTCTCAATATCACCATGGCAGACTCGTGTACTTTCCTAAGTAGATGGCGTTTCAAGTAGTCCAGTTTCCAGCCATGGCTTCGGCACATGCTTTGCAAATCAAGCCCACGTCTGGACTGTATTGAAATAGTTCCCCGAGTTGCATGCGAACCTTGCTTCGTGACTTCTGTGTCTCAGCCTCCACAATTTCCTTCATCTACTCTTCCTTGACTACAAGGCAACATTTCTTCTTTTGTGGTGAAGCACTGCTGCAGAAGTTACAGCTTTGCCCTTGAACATTTCCGTACCCGCCGGTTTGAACTTGCTGTGCCACAAAGCCTGCAAAATAAGGAAACATGGCTTACGTTGACGCCTAGCTCATGAATGCAATCTGCTATACTACAATGTACAAGATGCACCACAGTTTAACTCAACCCAACAATTACCTCTTCTGCTTGCACTCACGTGCACCTGTTTAAATGTATGGGGTTCTGGCTGCGAAACCTGCAACAGAAGAAAACATGGGTAAGTATATATGGTACTACAATGTTCAAGATGCACCACAGTTTAACTCAACCCAACAATTTCCTCTTCTGCTTGCACTCACGTGCACCTGTTTAAATGTTTGGGGTTCTGGCTGCGAAACCTACAACAGAAGAAAACATGGGTAAGTATATATGGTACTACAATGTTCAAGATGCACCACAGTTTAACTCAACCCAACAATTACCTCTTCTGCTTGCACTCACGTGCACCTGTTTAAATGTATGGGGTTCTGGCTGCGAAACCTGCAACAGAAGAAAACATGGGTAGGTATATATGGTACTACAATGTTCAAGATGCACCAGTTTAACTCAACCTAACAATTACCGCTTCTGCTTGCACTCACGTACGCCTGTTTAAATGTATGGGGTTCTGGCTGCAAAACCTGCAACAGAAAAAAACATAGGTAAGTTTATATAGTACTACAATTTTCAAGTTGCACCACGGTTTAACTCAACCCAACAATTACCTCTTCTGCTTGCACTCACGTGCGCCTGTTCAAATGTATGGGGTTCTGGCTGCGAAACCTGCTACAGAAGACAACATGGGTCAGTATATATGGTACTACAATGTTCAAGATGCACCACAGTTTAACGCAACTAAACAATTACCTCTTCTGCGTGTACTCACGTACGCCTGCTTAAATGAGTGGGGTACTGTCAGCGAAACCTGCAACTGAAAAAGCACTGGTTTAACTCTACCAAACAATTACCTGTTTGTTCTGCCTGTACTCACGTTTGCCTGTGCAAATGTCTTTGTAGTACGGTCTCACGAACCTGCAAAAGAAAAAGGGTACAGATTGTGAATCTATTTACCCAGCAACCCCCAACCCAACGAGGAACGTAAACAGAATTACCTTGTCTTTGTGGTACACGCACCTGACCACTGAAATCCAAATACCTTACAGACTGGAAACCTACAAGTGAAGACAAGTAAGTCAGCAAACGCCCGAAGAATTACAAACTATGCATGGGACCGGTCAAAAGGCCCAAGAGGAAAAATGACCAAATAATTACCTGAGATTCCAGCCTAGGACGAACAGGTGTGTGCCCGTGTGTTCCATTATTAGAATCCATTATCTTAAACTGGTCTATAAATCTGAATCCCAGGGGAAAGCGGCATCACAGAAGGTGTAACACAAAATACAAACTAAGCAAATGGTTGAGGTGGGTGAACAAGGTAACCCACAGGATGGCTGAGAAGCACACAATCCATCAAAAGATCCCACCTGAAGATGCTGCAGTGACGTGCAAAAAATATGATTAACTACGTTCAAGCAATTTTCAGGCAACCATAAATATGTCAAAATAATTGAAGAATGATGGACCTGCTGCAGAGAGAGCCAAGTTTTGCCTACTGGAAGTTGACTCATTAAGTAGCCGAGGAGGTTAAAATGCCTGATGAAAAGCTGGTGAACCATGCAGATCAAAAATCACATGCAATGTAACTAGGTCAGTGCATTACTGCTTCGGTCAGAAAGCTTATTTTGTTTCTTGCAGTTTATAACTTTACATCCTAATATAGAACAGTAACCTATTAACTACCAAACAGCTGCATTTCCATTCATTGCAATGGCAGAAAACCTGCGACAGACCACCCGAGCGGAAGAGTAACAGCTTTTGATTGTAATAACTTAAGGGTGTTTTTGAACAGGAAATAAAACATTTTTTAAAACGCAACCTTAAATTTAAAAACCTGCATCAAGAGGAATAACCTTCAATCTTGTTTTACTTCAAGATTTGTATATATTCCCCACATCTTCATTGCTTTGATTTTGTTCACAAGAAAATGTCACCCTTAGCCATCGAATGCTAATCATAAGTACATTGACATTATGAAAATGTCACATAAGCAATCTGAAACCTTGGTCCAGCCTGAAGCGCATGATATTGGCATGTAATTGATGCAACAAACGTCATGTAAAAAAATGGCAGACTCCCAATTCCAAAAATGGATACCCTAAGGAGTGAAATGCTTTTGTTCTGTACACATACTGAAATTGTGGATTCCAAGCTGCTGTCAAATGAAGGAAAAAGGAAGCGCTGTGAAATAAAATAACTGCCTAAGATCACACAGTTTGGTCAAGTGGGGAAGCCGGCAGTCTATGTTACATCAAAGAGTATGCTTTATATTTAACTATTTGTTGGGCTACATCAGTACTGTACTTTAAATAAATACACTAATACCTTGTCAAATCAAGTTGTGCAGGTAGCCAATCCAGAAAAAAGTACAAAGTTAAAGTAAAGTAGGTTGCTTTATTTTAATGTTAACATCACGGACTTCCCCGACGTATCATAACGCCCGAATTTAGGAGAGGCTGACCAGCGCAGTGTGTGTTTACTGAAATGCTATGCATGCATTAAAGAATCCAGAAATGCCTCGTCCATTCCTGTTTGGAAGCCGGGGACCCCCAAGCAATTTGTACAACTTAAATTTCTTTTTGAAAACGCCATTTGAAGCAGAGGCAATTTCAAGAGGGAGACAGTCTGAATTGGGTCTATTGGCATGGACATGGATGCATACAGCAGTGTATTATTTATTGGTACGCAAGGGCTTGTGGAACGTGAGCAATCAGACAGCACGAAAATCTGTGCCCTTTTTCTTCCCTCTGTTCCCTTCGCTGTCCCCATGCTCTCTCTGCCAGGTCTTTCCTTCTGTACCCATCGCTACCCGTGTCTCTGCCCAGTTTTCCCTTCTGTTCCCCTCGCTGCCCCCGTGCCTCTCTGCCCGTTCTGCCTTCTGTTCTTAGCTGCCCCTATATTTATGTATTCTGCCTCCTTGCCATTAGTTTTTTGTGCCCGTCTGCCCACTGTGCCACTCGTTTTTCTGCCCCTTTTGCCTTCAGTTCCACTTGTTTTTCCCTCGCTTTTTGTGCCTTTCTGCCCTTTGTTCCACTTGTTTTTTGTGCCTTTCTGCCCCCTGTTTCACTCGTTTTTGCCCCCTGTTCCACTCGTTTTTGCCCTCTGTTCCACTCGTTTTTTGTGCCTTTCTGCCCTCTGTTCCACTCGTTTTTTGTGCCTTTCTGCCCCCTGTTCCACTCGGTTTTTGCCCCCTGTTCCACTCGTTTTTGCCCTCTGTTCCACTAGTTTTTAGTGCCTTTCTGCCCTCTGTCCCACTCGTTTTGTATGCCTTTCTGCCCTCTGTCCCACTCGTTTTCTGTGCCTTTATGCCCTCTGTCCCACTCTTTCTGCCCTCTGTCCCACTCGTTTTTTGTGCCTTTATGCTCTCTCTCCCACTCGTTTTTTGTGCCTTTCTGTTCTGTGTTCCACTCGTTTTTGTGGCTTTATGCCCTCTGTCCCACTCGTTTTGTATGCCTTTATGCCCTCTGTCCCACTCGTTATGTGTGCCTTTATGCCCTCTGTCCCACTCGTTTTGTGTGATTTTCTGCCCACTTGCCTTCTGTTCCGCTCGTTCCCCAGCCGCTGTGGCCTTTGGAATAAGTATTGCTGATGATCAGAGCCCCTTCACGGGCTCCGATTAACACCCATACTTAAACAAAAGGCCACAGTCTACCTCGCGCTTTACTAACAAAAGCGTAGACACTTTCCAAACACAGCGTGTGCTAAAGTACACGCTGTGTTTGGAAAGTGTCTACGTATTGTTATCTTTGATAGATTCAAATGCTTGAATCATTCCCTGTCGTCATAGCGAGAGTCCATTATCATAGGCTATAATGTCAATGCAAAGTCACTTTAATAGCCTGTGTCCTTTTAAAAAATAGATTCAAACTTGAACTATAACCAATCAGGTGACAGCACCCTCAAATACACTCCAGACAGAGGTTGATTCCTTAAGATTTCCAAGCACAAATGGGAATAAATAATCCTAATCTAGGAGGGGAGCCTCTATGGGGAGAAGGGTTGGTCACATTTGAATCTATAACGAAAAATACCAATACTGGAGAACTGTAGCTAAAGGTAAGTAACTTATTTTTGCTCCAGTATCGGATCTTTCATAGATTCACATGCTTGAATCAGAATAGCAAGCAGTTTGTTGTCGATAAGTATTTAGATATATACCTATATATGTAAGCCATAGCAATTACCCTAGAGGATGGTGGGTGACAGTGAAAGGATCTGGACACATATCTAACCTAAATGCAGTTTTCGTAAATAACTGACATAAGAAAAGTAAACAATTATGCAATATACATGTTACCATATACATATTAGTAAAGGCATGCTCACATCCCTTACATTTCTAGAGTCTTACCTTAGTGAAAAAGTGGACACAAAACAGCCTGTCCTATGGCAGCATGACTTTTCTGAGCCGATTCTAGGCAGTAGTGTTGCGGGAACGTCTGGGTGCTTTTCCACACAGCACCACAGCATATCTTCTCCAACAAGACTCCAGTAAAGAGGGCAGCTGAGGTAGATACTGCTCTTGTAGAGTGTTCTTTCTTAGCTAGCTAGGAAAGGTTTTCCTGCTTTGTTGTGACAGAATTGTATGGTGGCAGAAATCCATCTTGCAATGGTAGCTTTCTGACTGCTGAATCTTTATGAGAGAGTCAGCAGGAAACAAAAAAAGTATCTGACTTTCTGAATTGTTTAGAGATAGAATTTGAGACAACGGTTAATGTCCAAGGTGTGGAGAGACCGTTCCGCTGAAGTTTGGATGTGGAAAGAAGTGCGCAAAATGTTAGGTTCATTAAGATGAAATTGTGATGGCACTTCAGGTATGAATTTTAGGTTTGTTCATAAAAGCACATCATTGTCAGCGAACAGCAAGAAAGGTTCTTGAATAGTAAAGGTCTAAATTTCACTGATCCTTCTGGCAGACGTGACAGCCGATAACAGAGCTACTTTCCAGGTGAGAAATTTGAGATCTGCTCTGTGAATGGGCTCGAAGGGCATCTTCATGAGCTGCGAGAGAACCATGTTGAGATGCCATTCTGGGGAGGAGCTCTTAGTGGAGGGAAAGCACTTAAAAACATTTCATGAATTGTTTTACTATCCTAGTCGAGCATAGAGAAGGACAATGGGAGGAATGCCTGAATCTTCAAATTGCAACTAGATGAACCTTTACAGTTGAATGCATCAATCCTGATTCAGCTAGAGATTGTAGATATGGGAGGATTTCCTCAGGTAACGCTTCCATGGGACATAGATTAAATCTTCAACACCATAAGTAGAATCTTCTCCATTTCAATCGGAAGGTCTTGTTTGTTTATTCAGCCCTTGCTCTGGCTAGAATGTGTCTACATTTAATTTAAATTTAATTTAATTGCGGGTTTATATAGCGCTTGGATCGACTTCCGGAGGAGTATCTCCGCGCTTCGATCACTGGGGAACCCGTCCTGGCTCACCCTGAGAGATGGTCCCTAATGGGTATCTCTAAGGTGCGACCAAGCATCCCCGGCGGTCTGGGGGGCCGTTGTGAAGATGAGGCAAGCTAATGCCCAGAGTTGCCGAGTGTGGTCCCTGACCAGAGTAGGCACCGGGACGAGAATTATCGAGTCCGCTGATCCTGGTCCACGACCCTGCCGCGCCGGGAATCGAACCCTGGTCCCGGGCCGTCCTCTGCTTACGGGTCTGCGGCCTCTAACCAGTGAGCCACACTTTTCCACTATGGAGAAATTCACCTCCTGGATTTCATAGATTTCAGAGGCTATGCACTTAACTGGAGAGAGGCTAGCTCCAGATGTAGGATCTGGCCGTTGCTCCTTGCCAGGAGGTTGTGGATCCTGAGGTCCAGGATGTGTCTCGTCTCTCCAGATTGCTTTTGAATGAGGAAAAAACGGGGAGTAGAAACCAATGCCTTTCTGAGAGCAAGGAACCCTTCCAAAAGACCTTTTGGCCAGTATTATTAGAACCTCTTTCCTCAGTAATCTTAAACAGTGAAAAATTGTATTCTGTTAACTTCGCCTCTGCTTCCAGCCATTTTGCCCACAGCCCCATTTTGTGTTTCTACGGGGACCTTCTAAGTTATAAATTGCATGTTCACTGAAAGCTGGTCACACTGATAACGTATGCTTGTCAGAGCAAGCTGCCCGGCCCTGCCAAAGGGGCTACGTGCACAGATGTTTAAACTGTTAGCACACTGTTAGCACAGCCATAGGTGACGGTCGGGGTGTTAATGCGGCTGGGTTCTGGTTTCAATGGATTTATTCCCCTTGGAAACGATCAGACATGTTGGCCCTTAAAACTTCTTTGCCTGACCCTAGGAAAAACCAGAGTGCATTTTATGATGAATTGAATGCTGCAGTAACTTCTTGTGTTATGACTTTAGTTGATATTGACATGTTTTTCGGATTAATATTGCCCCGTGACCTTTGGCGTATGGTCCGCAAACAGGACCATGCGGCCTTTGGTGGTACTTGGGCGCAATTACAAGTGGCAGATATTGATAGGAAAGCGGGGCAGAAACCACCACAGCCTATATTAGATTTACTGGGTCACATCATTACTTATTTGAAATAGATAGTCCCACCAAGGAAAATATCATGGACGAAATTGGTAGCCTGCAAACTAAAGAAAGATGATTCGGTCCCTGAATTTTTTACAAGGTTTGAAACTACATTTCATGATTATAGTAGTGAAGAAACGACTTCTGATACAGGTCAACATTTATTTGTAGACAAATTTGTAGCTAACTTGTTACCTGAAATTTCATAGAAATTAAAAGTAGCTCAAAGTACGTGGGCTTCCTCTGCCCCGCCAAAGATTTTGGATATGGCCCAGTAATATGAGAATCAAGTAAATCAAGAGGAGAAAAAAAGAGGGTAAAAATAAGGAATTGAAAACTAAAATGTTATTGAACCAGGTTTATGGGCCACAGAGAGGTAGAGGTCGTTGAGTATTTAGAGCTGACCTCCCAAGGAGGAACATTCAAGACTCTCGGGCATTTGGTCCGTTGGGACGGAATCAATGTGGATACTGTAAACAGGATGGACATCGGCGATAAGAATGCCCATTGCTTGACGAACAAGGTAGAGGTACTGGACGGGAAGTGCAAAGGGGTCCTCAACAGTGCCCCGGTCCTAGTAATAGTCAGAATTATTTTGACAATCCTGTTTCAATGAAGCCTATTATGCAGATGATTTCAGTGCATCCGATGTTACGGGTATGCACTTTAACTAGGACAGCGTAAGATGAGGCGAGGGATCGGTTTCCATACAGATAGATCAGACAGGCCCATACGTTACTGCTGAAATATTTGGGACCTCACAGACGTTTCTGGTGGATATTGGGGCTACACGAAACGTGCTTTCAAAAAACCTGATCCCTGGGGCTCCCTCGTCTGGCCATAATAACCTGTCCATAGGCTTTGCTGGGAAGCCTATTCTTAGTCCTGTGTCAAAACCCCTGGATCTTACTATTGGACCATTTACTGTCCAGTCACCGTTCCTTCTTGCATCAAATTGTCCCGATAATCTGCTAGGTCTCGACTTACTCAAACATTTCCATGCACGCATCTGTTGTTCACCGGATGGTGTATATGTTACGTTTGGTAAACCGATACGTAATAGGCATTATGTTATTGATGACATCTCACATGCTTTATCCACTGTCCCGCCTTCTGTGTGAGCAGAGGGTGATCCTGATGTAGGCTCATTGTCTATTGAACCAGTGTATATTCAGGTTAAACAGAATTATGTCTTGCCCCGCATACTTAAGTATAAAATATCTCAGGAAGGCGAAAGCACCTTAGTTCAGATTATCGAGGAACTTATTGTAAAAGGAGTAGTGGAAGAAACTGATAGCAATGTTTGTAACCGTCCATCTTACCTTTTTTGAAGCGTTCCATTTCTGAAGATAAAGAGAAAGTTTATTGCTTCGTAATTGATTTGTGCGAAGTCAATAAAATAGTTGTGCCACAGACAGTTTCCCGTAGTTCCAGATATTACTGCTTTGTTGACAATGATTCCAGCCATGGCTTCTGTCTTTTCAGTAATAGACCTTAAAAATGTGTTCTTTTCCATTGCCATTGCACACTCTAGTAGGTATTTGTTTGGTTTCTCAATTAATTAAAGGGCGATAATTCCAATTTTGTCGTGCTCTGCAGGGGTATACAGAGAGTCCGAGCATGTATAGTAAGGCCCTTAAACGTCAACTTGATACCTTGCAGATACCCCCAGGGACTTCATTGTTACAATAGGTGGATGATCTGCTGATAGCAGCCGACACCAATGCACTTTGTCTTGAGGCTACCTTGCTCTTATTGACTCACCTTGAAACATTGGAACACAAAGTATCGAGAAGAAAATTGCAGTTTTGTCGACCAGAGGTTACCCAGTTAGGTCACCTCTTGTCGAAGGAGGGAAGAACGCTGACCAAAGACAGAATTCAGGCTATCATACACACACCTATTCCTCAGACGCAAAAGGACGTCAGAGCATCGATTGGCATGGCGTCCTATTGTCGTCATTGGATCCCAAATTTTTCACTTACTATTAAACCGCTCCTTGCCCTTACAACAAAAGATACCCCATTTCCTTTGCCCTGGTCCTTTGAGGGTCAAGATGCATATCAGCAACTCCGAGCAGCGTTATGCTCTGCACCTGTATTGGGAACACCTGATTACACATAACCATTTTCTCTTTATGTACACGAACGAAAAGGTTGCGCATTGTCTGCCACACACAGCCACACGGGGACAAACAACGCCCATGTGCATACTTCTCTGCAGTTCTGGACCCTGTGACCAGGGCACTCCCCGGTTGCCTGAAAGCTGTGGCAGCAACTGCCATTTCGATAAGACAATCAGCAGGACTTGTACTGGACCACAAACTGACGTTTTTTGTTCCCTATTCAGTTGATGTATTATTGAATCAAACTAAGACACTACATTTGATGAGTGCTCGTCTTACCGGGTACGAACTCACTTTGTTAGCACCGCACATAACTCTTAAACGATGTCTGGCTTTAAATCCAGCCACCTTGTTGCACTTGCCTTGTGAACAGATTAGTGATATACATGATTATATTTTCACCACTGAAGAACAGACTAAAGGTCGAGTGGACCTTACCTGCCCAGGGGAATGATATGTAGATGGGTCCTGCTTCAAGCTGCCTGATGGCACTACGACTGCAGCTTACGCTATCACTATGCTGCACACAATTGTGAAGATGGCTCGAATCTCCTAGAAGTCTGCACAGCCCGCCAAACTTATTGCACTCTTGAGAGCTTAGTCAAGGACTATCTGTACATTTTTATACAGGTAGCCAGTACGCCTTTGGAGTTGCACATAACTTCGGATGTTTGTGGCAGGAAAGGGGGTTCCTGACGTCACACGGAACAGGGATCCAACATGGAGAGTTAAATCAGAAATTATTAACTGCATTAACGGTACCAAAGCAGGTGGCTATTGTTAAGTGTAGTGCACACCCGAAAGTGGTAAATGATGGGGGAAGAGGCAATGCTTTTGCAGACAGTACCGCAAAAGAAACAGCACGTAGCCAACAAAAGAAAATGTATGTAATGTACTCCTCTGCAGAAAAAATTTATCATGTCAATAACAAAATCAGGGAGATTCAACAGATGGCAACAAAAGAGGAAAAAGAACAATGGGAGAAGACAGGAATATTGGATAGTGAAAATTGTTGGAGAAGAGGGCCAGATGGGGACAGTTGGAAATTGCTTAGTTCCAATCTACTACCATTTGTCACCATGGCACATGGTCTAGCACATGTCAGTGCAAAGAGTATAGCCGTATAGTTAGAGCAAGTATGGGAGCATCCAGACATAAAGAAAACAGCTTTACATCTTGTTAAACACTGTATGATGTATGCAACACAATCCGGAGAAGGGAGTGGCAACCCCAAAAGGAGCGTTCTCTCTGCCTAGTGCGCCATTCGCAGTCCTGCAGAAGAATTTTATAGAACTGGAAAGGTGCAATAACCGTAGGTATGCCTTGGTCATAGTATGTGCCTTTAGAAAGTGGGTGGAGGCATATCCAATGAAAGATAATACTGCACTTACTACAGCTATGATCCTTTTGAAGGAGTATTTCCCCCCGTTCGGAATCTGTAGAATTTTATGGAGGGATAATGGACCTCATGGGTATACGTCAGAAATGTCATGCTGCTAATCACCCACAATCTGCTGGTTTGGTGGAACGCTATAATGAGTCTTTGAAACTTAAACTATCTAAGGTGCAGGCCTCGACAGTGCTTAAATGGCCTGATGCTTTGCCATTAGCCCTTATGTCCACACGAGCAGTGGCACATAACAAGTCTGGCCTTACACTGTATGAAGTGCTATTTGGGCGGCGAATGAATGTATGGGGTCCCCCACGTCCTAAGAAAATGAGAGAATTTGAGTACCCTATTTTGTTAGATTACATTAAGGAACTTACAGACAATCTCTCTTTGATTCATCAACTGCGAGACTTACTTCCTGACAATTCTCAACATCCGGGGCATACGTTACAACCCGGTGATTGGGTCTAACAAAACATTTTCAGCACTCGAAGAACTTGGAGGTTCGCTGGAAGGGGCCAGAACAGGTCTTTTTTGGTGACGCGAACAGCAGTCAGAGCTACGAACAGAAGGAATTGGGTCCATGGCTCACACTAAAAAAGGTACAGGCGATTTGACTCAAATGACAAAATCTGAGGAGGCAGGAATTGCACGCAATATTCTCAGCATCAAAGAAAAGACGGATCATTATTTTACCACACCTGAAGCATTGCTTTTTACTGATCAAACGACAGCTGGAAGAGAGAGGTACAATCTGAGACCTCGAGTCTGGTCCAGTTAGGGGGCCTACTTGGCAGGAGACTCTGTTCTGCAGAGGCGGCCGAACTAGGTGTGGTGCGGTTTGTGGGGGTGGATATCTTGAATCCGTGGAAGAACCCGAAATTTTGAACTACGTACTGATTTGTGGTAAAAAAAACATCCGTCATACAGTTTTTGAATGGAGAGAATTCGAGGGATTTGGTGCAGAGAACCCCCAACACTATCCGAGTGCTTATTAATTTACTTTGCCCAGGACTGGAAGTAGATTCAGAACTTTCCACTTTTTGGCCCAGGAACCAGGTTAGAAGCAAGATTGCAATTGTTTGTCCTGGCCCAGAGCTTCAGTTCCCTGACTTTTCCTCAACAGGGTTTTATAGGGGACCCCAATTGCATCCTTTGAAAGAGGCAGTATATCTAACGATCCTTGAAGCTATAGCGGACAAATTAGTGGACGATTTTTCTTGAGTACCCGTTATATGGATTTTGTAGGAGAGCGGGGTCTGCAATCCTATGGTCACCCCCGATTTTTGCTTTTTGCTTCACTGGTTTACGACTTTCCCTGGCTGTGGGCCTGCTAATCAGACCCACAGCCTAGCTGTTCTCTCTCTAAATTGACAAGCATGTACCTTAGGTGCATTTACCAATTGGTACTGGGCCACCTTATCAGTCCCTGTACAGCATACCTTAGGTATCCAGGGCATAGGTGTACCCAGGGCCTACCAGGGGCTGCAGCATGTATTATGCCACCCCTGGCTGGCCACCCAAATCTGACACAACTGGCTGCACGACAGCTGGGGCAAGGTGGTGTAATCACCCTTTGCTTTAGATATAGTATTCCTATATCTAACCCTAAAATGGACACATATATTCCTATCAGTCACTCCTATGGCAGGCCTTATCAATCCTGAAGGCAGAGTGCTTGGAATTATGTGAGATGGTGCTCTGGCATGAGCTGAGCCCGTTTGCAGCTTGCGGAACCAAGTCCTAATAGCTGTTCCATGATAACGCTATACCATATACTCTTAAGTGCATTATGTACCTCGCGGTCAAATGCTAACTTTGGCATAGCATTATCAAAACATGTCGAGTAAGGTGTCATACGATTAGGAATACTAACCCCTCGCCAATTCTGGCGACGGGGTTAGCATTCCACCCTTCTAGAGGGACACGACATGTATGTAACTGTGAACCCCGGTTAAAGTTAACTCGAGCCTCAGCATCACAAAATGGATGCTGCCACCACAGACACAAGTCTGACCTCCTGCTGCTGGGAGTCCTTCCAGCGAGGAGGGCTCGGACAAAGGGTTTCCTGTCAGGGGCGGTGCCAGCACCATCCCAGACAGGATTTTGTGTATCCCAGGTAGGAAGGCTGAGAGGAAGGTGACTGCAAGTGGCACCCCGGTGCTCACTGTGCATATGCCGGCTCAAACCAGTTCCAGGGGCACCCCAGCCCCTGAGCTGGGGAGAGACCGGACAAAGGAGAGGGGTGTAACCACCCCCCTCCTGGTCCCACCCATGGGCAGGACCTAGTCGCGTGCCAGCCCCTTTTCTTAGGATAAAAGGTAGGAGCGGGCCCCCTTCCCAAATTAGATAATCTTGAATCTTGAACTACTTTCCACGAAAGGAACTCTTGCCATTCTCTGAAGACTCTCCCTTGTGGCTAAGGAGTAGCCACCCTGTACCAGCAGGCACCACCTAAGCGGTTGCGGTTTGCTGCACGTCCATCCTCCGGATCAAGACTGACCAGCTCGGCGAGACCCGGATTCCCTGCCATCTCTGACCTCTACCTGCATCATCAGCCCAGTTGAGATTCTTGGTTACGACGAGACACGTGGGACCGGCTATCTTCAAGACCTGCACGACGCTTAACCAGCACGACCGCCGAGGGATCCTCGAGTGAGTGCACTGGGGTTTGAGAAGCCCCAACCCTGAGCAGCTCCAGCACCGAAGTCCAGCCCCCCAGCATCCACGAGATCTGCGTGGGGCCCTTCTGCTTCTTTGCTGCTTGCCACGTTGTCCGGTCACTTGCCCGCTGGCTAGTGGCCCTCCTGACGACGTACCACGACGTTTTCACCGCTGGTCTAGGTCCCCTAGACGACTGGCCCTTGCTCCTTGTGCAACAAGAAGTACCCTGGACCCTCCTGGTCCACTCCAGACGCCATCTTGACTCCACCGCGTGGGCTTGCCTTTGCCAAGGCTTGTTGCTCCAATCCTGGATCCAGCATCGCCGACAGCAGACACCATCGTGGGACAGCTCGCACCTCCAGCCTGGACGCCGACAACGCCTTCTGGTCCGTGTGACTGCAGAGTCCAGCGTCACCCACTCACCTGATCGCGGTGACTTCATCCGGTACCATCCTGGTGCCCACACAATCACTGGCTAGTGATTGAGAACTGAGTCCCCTCTGCTTTCAGGTCGTCTTCATCACCGATCCAGCCTTGGATCACACCGAACATCTTCACTGGTCGCCTGCCAGCAACATCTTCTTTCAGGCTCCATAGACTACAACGAGGATTCCCGACGTCATTTGAACCCTATGCAGCCGCAGCCCCTGGGCTAGGTAACCCGAGCATTTTGGTGCTCCAACGCAGGTTCACTATCCTAGTGTCAAGATCCTTTTTCGTTTTTAGTCTACCTAGTCGGATTCGTCCGGAAACAGTAACTTTAGAATTACTAGCATCCATAGACTTTGTCCCGCATCCCGCGTAAGAGTTCACACTCTGCGCCCGAGTTCCCTAGGCCTCCTGCTCCTAACCTTAGGGTTCAGTAGTGTAGTCCTAGCGGTCCTGAAGCCTTTGGATCGTGTTACTTACCTGCTAGTATTTCGCATTCCACTTTTAGAGTATATGGTTTTTCGTGCCCCTCGGGCATTTGTGTTATTTGTGCAAATTGCAGTATTTTCTTAAGAGTTTTGTATTGTGCTTAGCTCCCTGACTCATAAAGAGTTCAGGGTAGACTTGTTATTAATAAATATACTTTATTTTTATAACAACTTGTGTGGTGTCCTTTCACTTGGTGTTCAAGGGGTATATGTGATGGTAAAACAGCTGGCTTAAAACGCCCTCTAGAGTTTAGCCTAAATACTGCTCTTGTCCATGCTACTAGGATAGCTGGTCTATAAGGTTGACTTACAACCAATCATCAATAAGGGTCGTTTGGAATGATACACAGTGCTCACTAGAATAGTGAGCACTACATATCAGGCCAACTTCTCACAGATTTCATTGCCACCATTGAACTACACGCCTCCAACAACTTTTTCCTTTTTTTAGTTTGAACTTTGTTGAGGTGAGCAAGTGTTGTTTGATTTAAATATTTTCTTTTTCTTTGAAAACTCCCCATTGACTGATATATGCATTGGACACAAATTATAGACTCTTTTGAAAAAGAACATTTTGTGCAGCGTTTTTTAAGAGAGACAATACAATTAAGAACATCAGGGGATCAGCTGTTGCGCTAGCGGCATGGAGACATGGAGGCTGCCTCCTAGCCTCCTAGCCGCTGCCCGTGACCAGTGCGGCCAGCAATCAGGCCGCGGTGCGGCCATGCATGGCGGCCTTGTTGAAGCTGGCTGTCAGATTCCCACAGTCTGCCGCTGTCCGTTCGTACGTGGTCTTCTCCAAGGGCTCTCCAGGACCCTGCTGATCTTCTTCGATCTGGCCTGGAGGCTCCGCATCAACTTCCCCTACCTCTACATCATCGCGTCCATGATACTGAATGTCAGGCTGCAGGCGCATATAGAAATCCACTAATATGCCGAATCATTAGCTGCATTATAAAACTAATGAATTGCCCACTCTACAATCTGTTTTATTTGTAAGTGTTCTAAATACAACAGAAGATGGATGGAACACCCATAGCAGATATATCAATTGTGCAAGTAAAGGAACATAAGGAAGACTGTATGACAATTAAACAACAGTGTGAAACTAGTAATTATACAAGTGACAAAAATACTTGTGGACAGAATGCGGTCTCTGAACTTCAGGGTCTGGATGTTTCATTAACTAAGTTGGAAATTGATTCCACTCACAGTTTACATCAAGAACTTTGCCCACCAGAGCTTGAAAATGCTGCTTTTAGAAAGCAATTGCCTTACATATTTAAGAAAAGGCCTAATTTGTTTCAAGAGGGTATAGGCAAATATTCAAAAAGACCTGGTCTGGAAGATTTCACAGCTCTTTCTGTGCCTCCTACAAATGAAACGTTCAATGAGATATTTTGTTACATCAATAGTTCTTCCATAACAGACTGGCTGGAGAGTGTTTACATATCGATGACTATGCTAAGGCGGTTGTGTGATATAAAAGAAGATTTTGTTCAATTTGCACATTTCTGGCTCTCTGACGTACCATATCCTCAAATGCTAAACCTATTAGCTCTGGAAGTTGGGATTACTGAGGATGAGTTCTATTTCGCATTTCGTAAAGCATTAAATCATGTCTTCAGAGAACTCAATGGAATACAAGAACATTCTTTCCAATGTGAAAAACGCAATGAATGATCCTCTGATAACACAGGTGTTATTAGCAATGCGAGTGTATGCACTATCTAGTGTTTGGCATGCTGTAGTTCAGGTAAATACACAGTGCTATTGCTGAAAAGACCAAGAATGCATTTTTCTCATGCTGAAAAGCGAAATTAACGTTAACAGGAATATCAATGACTGGTTAGACTTGAATGGAAATTGTGACGTGATTATCATTCTTCTCTGTGTCAAGTAATCAAATATTATAGGATTTCTCTGAGAATGCCCAATGAAATTAAGTTTGTATAACACAAGGGTATTTAAAAACATTTTATTAACAAAATTCAGCACATTTAGTTCTTTTTTTAAGGGGTACTTTTGTATTATAAGGAATTCTATAGGGGATGCCAGTAGCATAGATATTGTTCACCCCCACCGCCCAACTTCTGCACTGCATTATTTCTGCCTATAAAATATTACTTTCGCATGAGCACCCTGTTTATGCTGCATAATAGTTTTCCCACTTTGACTATTCCTGAACTTGTTTAGTCATACTGGTTTAGGAGTATATACCATGTTGATGGTGGACAGTTCAGAATTGTGATTTGTTAGTGCAGATATTTGAAGCGGTGCACATACCTGACAACCACTTTTGAGATGAAATGTCGTTCAGTGTAAAAGATACAAGTTAGACAATACATTTAATTTTGCCTGTAATTGGAATGCCCAGCATTAATATACAGCTAATCTAAGAAAAGAGTACTGCCATGAGGGCTTTTAATATGAATGTTTAGGCCAACAGTTCACTATAATCTTTCTAACATTTTACACAACATTCATTATATTGGATGAAACTGAAAAGAAATTTTATTTCTGGATTAAATGCTAGCAAGCTCTTTTCTGCACTCTGGTTTTCCCAACATTTAAGATTGAACCCAACATTTTATGAAAAATTAATTTGTAGGTAAGAACATCATTGGTTTTTGGTCGCTAAATATGGAAGAAGAACACCAGGATATCCAACACCTCACATCAACAAAGAATAAACAAAAACGGATGTATATTTATTCAGCAGCAAGTTTAATTAGTGTTGTAGGAATTTGTGTCATATCTTGGTTTTTATATGTAAAATATCCTGTGCACATGTTTGTATCTCCAACCCATCCTCGTCTGACCATTACCATTTTACACTGTAACATAGACTCTACTACAAGAATAATTCATTTATTCGAATGTTACATTACACCCATAGCATTACGAACATTTCTAATTGTTGGGTTTGCGGATAGTTGCCAGCACACCAGGGCGCAGGGGGAACACCTCTTATCCCGCTCCCATTCTCCCACAATGGTTGTTGTTGTGCTTTGTTTGCCCTTTCCAGTGCCGATGTAGGGGGTCTTAATAGGAAACTGAATAAAGTATATCATCCAAACGATTATGGAGATCCGCAAGCAAAGGGAATGGAATGGGAAATGGAGGAATATGCTACAAGTACCTCTGTCACAAGATATGTCTTTGCAAGGACACATACTAAATTAGAGAAAGGATTCCCCATTATAACGGTAACAGACTCACAAACTCCCCTATGTGTAAAAGTTTTGGTCACATTTTTTGTAGGTAATAGTGATTGTGACACTGTATCGACTATAACAGGTCCGTCTCTTAGTAGTTTTCTAGCTTCCCATAATACATATTTTATTTGTGGGAATAAGGGTTATTTCTATCTACCTCCCGGATGGTCAGGGATTTGTTATGTATCTTTCCTCCTTCCCTCTGTTTATTTTGCTCCAGCTTCTTATCATAAGACTGGACTATCAACCCTCAATCCTTTATTAACCGGGACCAAGAGAATGATAGATATTAAAAGAAATATTCCAAGAAACAGAGAGATTTACGGTGCATCCACAGTCATTATTAAGGTAATTCTAGATATTGCTTGATTCTTTTTAAGAGCTAATTATGTTTATTGATGTCTAAGTATATTTCACCTATCATTTACAGAAAGAAGATACAGAAACAACACCTGCTCACAAGAACTCAGATCCTGGCTTGTCCAGGTGGCAGATGATTACGGTGTCTTCTCTTTTCTCTCTTGTCGTCCCAAACCCCTTTCCTTTTGGGACAATTGCCAAGCCTGCTGTTCTACCAGTAGCTTTGAGAATTGTTCTAAAAGGATTGGAGATCTAGCATCGCCCCTGCAAATCTTCCTGGATATTCAGGTGAGTGTCTGGAGTCTTATCTGACACTGTACTTCTTTATGCATGCCCTGTATCCCTAAGAAAATGGATATTCGTGATACTAATAAGCAGTTTATGCTTCAGCAACAAATAGATGAATTTATGAAAATAGACATGCAAAGTTTGAACAATGTAGAGAGAGCAACTTTGATAGTTGCAGTATAATGTTGATTTAGGTTTTTACTCTTCATGTATTCGGTAATTGAAAAGTTTTTAAATATATGTTTGAAATATACTCTTAATTGGGAAAAATTTATTTAGAAGAGGCTAAAAAGAGGGACTGTTCAATGGTAAAAAAAAATAGTATTCTGTTAACTTAGCCTCTGCTTCCAGCCATTTCGCCCACCAGCCCCATTTTGTGTTTCTACAGGGACCTTCTAAGTTAGAAGTTGCGTGTTCACTGAAAGCTGGTCACACTGATAACGTTTGCGTGTCAACAGGAGAGCAACTGCACAACAATTCCAAGCCAAAATAAATATTGAGGTATTAATATGTTGATCCTTCATCAGATGTACAATAATAATACTCTCCTGACTAAAGAAAAAAGAACCGAAGAAGGGAGTTCTAGGGAGTGGTGAGGAGGCCTGAATTACTAAGGGCCATAAAAGTGTTTAGGCATCAATTATGATTTGCAAACAATATCTCATCTCCTTCGCTGCCAAAATGGACATTTTGGAAGAATGGTGGAATAGGGGCTGGGAGGTAAAAGTAAGGCAATATCCAAACATGGAGGAGAGAGCGTGGACTTACGCAGACCATTCAAGTAAATAAGAGAAAGAAACTATTGTAGAAAGGTCTAGACTCAGCTTTCCTTTGCCTTTTTTTATGTTTTTTATCAGTGTTCCATCCTGAGAGGAAGACAGAAAAGTGGAAGCCCGTCTTTACAACACTAAATTTAGCAACATCTATCCACAGCTGTTTATACACTGCTTTCTGATTTGCCGAACAGCTATACTTCCCAAAAACACTTGAACTTCTTTGTACAAGAAACTATAGAAAAGAGCACGTCCATCAAGTTATTTGTACTTCATTGATCTATATGTAGTACATCAGAAAAAAAGTACGAACTATCATCAATAACTTAAAAGCAGCAACGAAGATACAGCTCTCACAAGGGAAAACATTGTGTGGGACCAAGGAGGTGCTTGTGTCTGCAGTGATACAGTAGCTGCAAAAATCAAGGAGGTCCACTTTCACAGCTTTTACTCAAGGTGCAATGAGGCAGTCTTGTAAATTTGAGAAGAGGAAGGTGATTGGAGACACAATTAGCCCATCATAATCCAGATGGATTGTAGTGACGACAATAAAGGACTACATGGAAATAGTGGTACCCACAGGTATAGAGAGGTGCTTCCGGCTCCTGCCAGAGCCCTGTTACAGCAAACAGAGGGCATGGGACATGTGCCAACTGCAGGTGTAAGGTTCAGCAGTGAAGATGCTTAACCATCCAAACACAGAGACCCACAATGGCAAGGAAGTATATTTCTGTCTGAACCCTCCCCTTATGCTAACTGGCATATAGGGACATAGGTTGGCAAAAATCAGCCTGGGCTGGGTGAGGAGACTGCCTGACCCATAATGAACAGACGGAGGACTATTTATTCAATAGTCAGACATCTTACAGTGGAAGAGTGAATATTGTTTGCATGGGGACCCCAAATGATTTAAAGTGTTTCAAGGAGACAAACAACTTTCTCAGCTTTACAACACACATCACTGCCTATAAGGAGACCAGTCTACAGCTAAAAGCAAAGTAAAGTAACATAGGGTAAACCATGTGGCTAGGAGTGTAGGCACAAAACAACGTGGAAAAGTCCCTTACGGGTTATGGTCATTGTTGGTGACCTATACTCTAATCGGGGAACGCAGACAAACAGTGGTTGTTTTTAGAAGACCCCTCACCCACCTTCCTAGTATGTGGCATGCTTCATCATCGGGGCCCCAGCTGGATTGCCGAGTGCAATCCAGCTCTGCTTCAACGCCTGATTTACAGCAGAGCGGGTTTTTTGTGGAAAGTGAAGTGCTATGTGAAATGTGAATAAATTATAAAAATGTCGCTAGGAAATGCCCTTGTAAACGTTTTAATGGAAGGGTCCTAGGACATGATTAAAAACATAGTCGGTATACTAGTGAGGTAAAAATGTGCATAAATATCCCTCAAGAGAGTAGGTCAACTAGTTTCAGTCTTGTGCAGTATTCGTGAGGCTTTCCTCAGGACCATAAATGTGAGTGTGGCCAAAAACGTAGGAGGCCACTCAGGTATATATCTCAACGCACGCCCTAAAGTGCGCTGTGAGTGTGGTGGGATCGTGTTACTTACAGATCCTTCGCGATGAGTATCTGAAAAGGAAAAATACGGTAGACACACATACTTATCAACAGGTTGCTTGTATCATGCATGTCTTATGCTTCTGCGCTCCTCCATGCGTAGGGTTGCTCTTCAAATAGCAAAGCTATGAAATGAAAGCATCATGCACGTGACCGGATGTGGGCATGCATGATTACTATCTAGTAAATGACCATGCTTGGGTACAATGTGCCTTAAGAGCACACATTAACATTTTTATCGTGGCCCTAGTATGATAAAAATGATAAAATTGATAACATAACATTGAAGCTGTTATGCAAAGTGTGACACAGGCACGTACTATCAATGATTGTGATGGGCTATAGTAGCAAAGGTGTTGCATTAGGGTACACTTGGTTACCTAGAGTTAAAAACAATAGCTTATCTGGTGACATTCGCTGCGCGTGATCTGGTTAAAACTAAGAAAATACATAAAAACATGGCTGAAGTAACGAGAGAGACTGACAGACATGACATAAATGCGGCTTACTTAAACTCTGCGTGTATATGGATCCATGGATCCTGTCACACAGGGAGCTTCCTGTATTGAGACCCTGGGGGAAGTGAATAAATGCAGTGAAGAGCATTCGGATAACCGCGCTTTAGACTCTCTGTTATGCTGGGTGCTGCAACTTACTTCGTCTTTGGATAGCATCCGCTGTAACCTATGGTGTGGACAGGACCCCGCCGGTATGGCGTTCATGGCGTGTGCTCAAACAAGTAGTTTCCTGAAAAGGGTGTGGTTACAGTGTGGAGGGCGTGGGCGTGTCATTGTGTTGGGTCAATTGGATCAACATCTTCCTTTCACATTGGGCATGAGTCGTGAAACGAGCACTAGAATGGCAACAACAGTTTACGTCGACTCCGTGATGGCGTATTGACGCCCAGGGAGTGAGTCGTGGTGCTTAGCACATGCGGGATACCGGCAACGATGCCGCTCTACTGTGTGGTGACAGGCCAGTATGGGAAATCTCGAATGCGTGGAGTGTAGGCAAACAATAAATGAATCACAGCAGGAATTGTTGAAATAATGAATGCTGGTATTCTTGATCCATATGTTTTCAAACTAGGAATACGAAATTTTCAATTTTTCCCCACTGATGGCAAAATTACATAGTAGGGATGTCTGCACCAATATCAGTTATATTGAAATGATTGCATGCTTATCACATGACAGTTCAAAGAATGTAACCTTTTTGACCAGTAGAACACCAAACAGAATGATTACTAAAGCATCCTCACCAACATACCTTTGAAACACCATCAAGAGTACTAACTCAATCCCTGCATCAAGATTCCCTGCTGCTACATGAGACTAGTAGGCTCATACCTGGGCATCACTCAGACACAGTGTCCAGTGCACTTCCAACAACACAAGCCTACTCAACGTTGGTACTTTGCCCTACTTTACAAACGTATACTATACATGAACACCTACAGTTTTCTTCAGTAATCTCTCTGTCTGGGCATACAATTCATTGTTTGTTAAGGCATCAATAATGTAAGGTTGTATTCCACTACTATCCCCTAAAGAAAGTGGTGACTGTTCAACCTGTGAAGACTCAAAAGATCAAAATAAGTAACCTGGGTCCAAATAAAGCATAGTGAGAACATAAACCCTGAGACAATAGTATACCCCACAGACACTGCCCAGCAATCAATGTTTACTACGGGACCCATCGAATGCATTCAAAGGCAGCAATAACCACTGCTGCAGATGTTAGGCCTATGTTATGATAGGTTCTTTGAACGTGCACATAATGATTAAGGACAATATGGAAAAAAAGATCAATACTGTTGTATATCATTGGCAAATAGGCAGTAGAGTTGACATACATTAGCAAATCATTTTTAAGTAAAATAAGAAGGTGCAGATGGGAGAACATGAGGAAGATTATGATGCAACTACCTTGCAGTATAAGCAAACTCCACAAGCTGTTCTATAATGTCAGGCTCGGCATCCTTCAACTCCACTTCAAAGGACTTGGATTCCAACATGTTTGCTAAAACAAAGGAAACAGTATTGAGAATGATTGTTTGCAGCAGACTCATTAAGTTGAATAAAGGAATAATAAGATTTTGCAAGATTCATACCACAAAACGAAAATAGCTAGGCATGGACAACAGAAACTGAAATCTTACTTCAACAGATGCATTTTAGGAGTCATCAGAAATGTAAAGTGGTCTTAGGTACTTTGTTTTGAAAACTTGATCAGGCTGAATGTTCCACATATTGACACAAGAATATGACAGCTGTATGATCTTAACTTTAGTTTCACAGAAATGCACAGGAGATGTATGTATTTACTAGAATTTTAGTAGGTTTGAGAAAAGGGTCAAAGGTTCTGGGTGTCAAATGTACTTAGTAACATATTCTATTGTAATAAAGGAAACGTAGGTTAATGTATGGAACACGCCATGACTCCATGATGAAAAGAAACAAGTAAGAATCTCGGGCACTGGGTATATGCCAATGCAATATAGAATTGTCAGCAAGAAGAGAAAATATACCTTAAGAATAACTAAATCTCATACCTAATTCCAGTGACCTACCACTAAAAGTAACTTTCCCACAAATTAGTGCAATTGCTACCATCTACCAGCTAATGAGAGAAAAATCCACTGAAGAATAAGTGACATAATCTCTTAATCCTGAATAAAACAGTATAGTATCACTCCTCCCTCTCACCCACTCCTTAACTTTAAAAAGCATATAACACATAAAAACACAAAGCATTCCCAGAGCCCCAGCCCCACACACACACACTTTTTTGCCAGGTTTCTGATGCACTTTGACTTGATGTCACCATGGTCCCTGCCAATCAGATTTCCAGGGCCGGTGTTCATTCCCAAAACTGTGCATTTGTTCACACAATTAGCACATCTCTGGCCACAGGTACCATGGGTACCAAGGGTACTGTGACCAACGAAGGCCTCTAAGGGCTGCACCATTTATTGTGCCACCATTAGGGGCCCTGCACCTTAACACCGACACCCTGCCATTGCAGGCTGTGTGTTTTGGTGCAGAGAAAAGTGAAGAGTCAACATGGCACACATCCCTGGGTGACAAGCCTGTAAACCAATGCCTGTGGCCTAGGCAAGCCACCCCTCTAGCAGGGTGCACTAGACCACAGGTGAGGATACAATTGCATTAGCAACTGTACCCCTACAGTGTCTAAGTGGATTCTTAGACATTGAAAGTGCAGCAAAGCCATAAAGAGTACGGTCTGGAAGATGGTCATTACGAACTCCACAGCTCCATAATGCCTTTACTGAAAACTGTGAAGTTTGGTAGAAAACTTCTCAGCACATTAAGCCCACACTGATGCCAGTGTGGGATTTAATGTAAAATGCACACAGAGGGCATATTAGAGATACCCCCTGAAAAACGACCAGCTCTGGCGTGGTTCCTGAATAGCTGTCTGCCATTTGCCACCACCAGACAGGTTTCTGGACCCCTGGGAAGAGAGCCTATACTCTCTGGGTCCAGAGACAAAGCCCATCCTGGGCAGAGGTGTTGTGCTTCCTCCCCCAGGATGGGCTTGGTCCACGAAAGGGAAGCTTCAAACGCCTGCCGCCCTTGTAATCTGTCCCCGCCTTTTGCTTGCCTCAGCAATTGGCTCCCACCAGTTCTGACCCCCACTTTGGGCAGGAGAATCTGTGGGAAAACAGAGTTAGGAAGAGAGGTGTGCCCACCTTTGCCAACCCCACTCCTCAGGTGGGGGAGGCAAGGTGAAACACACATCTCAGTCGCCTCCATCTTGAAAATGAGGGGACCCAGCCAATTAGAAAGAGGCTCATGTACCCTCCCACTGGAGGGTGGCATAATGGGGGGTGTACTCACCCCAAGGAAGGGACCCATTGGTCCTAACCTGCACACCCCTGTAACGCCCCTAAATGTAGTATCTAGGGGCGTCCCCGAAACTTGCTTCCTCATATACCTACAACCTACGAAGAAGAAGGATGTAAGAAGTCACACAGCAGAGAAGACCGCAGAGTAGAACTGACTTGGCCCCAGCCCTACTGGCCTGTCAGCGAATTCCGGAGATCCTATGCCTGCAGCTAGTGACCTCCAAAACCTCTAGGAGGACTGACTGACTTCAACAAAGACCGGATCTCCAGCGAACAGCAGGTCTGTTCAAATGAAATTCCAAAGAAAGACTCTGAGCCTGCTGAGGACGAAGAAACTCGATGCCTGGAACCACCACTGCACCTGTTGCCTACAGCCCGAGTCCAAGTGTTCCATCGGTCCCAGCGAGGTCCTCCAGCACTGCAGAGTGCGAGCCAACCTGGGGTTGAGCCCCCCAGGACTCCCCGAAGTTGCCTGCAGCCTCTGAACAGAAAACCCATCAACTGTGAGGGGCCCAGAAGGTGAAATTGGACCTCACATGGCACCCCTGCATCCGGCCGCACTGAAGAGGAGGACCTGAGGTGCACCTACATCACCGAGCCTTCCAACTTACCTGCCCTGCTGTTGGTTCCACCGGGAAGACTTCCTGGACCGAGCCTGCAGCCAAAATCCTTTAACAATTTTTTCCCATAGGAACCAATGTTATGAGTTTATGTTCCTAAAAAGGTCTCGGTTGACCTGTGTTTTTGTATGAAAGAAAAGTAACTGTGTTTTAAATTAAAAAGTGTGTCACCTACCTTTGTATTGTAGGATCTACGGTGTGATATCTAGGCATATCACGCTGAGTAGTCGTTGTAATCCAAAAGTAATCTGAAAGTATTCCAAAAGTAATATCTATGTATTTTAAACTGTTTTTAAAGCAAATACAAACCTGGAAAAATTGCAAATTCAACCACAACTGCATTTCCTGGTAAAGTCTTGCATTTGAGAGTATATTTCACTTACCTTTGCCAAGTCCTGCTTGGTTCTAGAAATACAACCTAAGTATACCTATTTTATACTTACCTAATTGGCCTGGATTCTGTCTCGGATTGTGTGCCATCAGCCTTGATTGAGTAAATACAATAAATGCTTAACACACCCTCCTGATAAGCCTAACCGCTCGCCCACACTACACAAAGAGAGCTGTTACTGATTATCCGATTTAGCCTCTGTTTTACCTCTGGAGATTCCCTGGACTCTGAACACACTATACCTTGCTTTGGTACACTATATACAGAGCCAGCTTCTTACACCAGCATCTTGGTCCCTTAACTTAAAACACAGTTTCTTGACAATAAAACCGGACCACCAACCCATCCTGAAGATGTAGTGTATGATAAGACACAGGATGAAACTTAAATTCTTGAAACAACTGAAAAGATTGTGAAATATCTGTCCAGGAAAGTTTTTTTCCATTAGCTCACACAGGAACTCTTCAGAGATTGGGGGATCCCCTCACAGCATGGGTCACTCATGGCTTGCTCTCTTGTCCAGTCAACTATCTCTTGGTGTTCTTCACTCCAGGAACACTGTGCGCTTCTCCTCCTGGAAAGTCTTTCCTCCTGCTGGGCAAGGCACTCTCCTCTCAACAGGCAGGTAGGCTTCTAGACACAAGGCAGACCATCACCTATTCCATCAGAAAATGAAGATTTCAGGTGATGTCCTCATATCTCTGGTAGAGTGGCCTTCATGTGGAATGCGGCGGTCAATCAAGTTCCAAACTGGTTAAGCTGTGGGTGCAGGAGAGGTCAGATGGGGTGGAGCCCCCCCCCCCCTCAAATTAAAACAAGCAGTTGCAATGCAATAGGTCTTGCATGTTAATTGTGGTGGAGCTATTGCTTTCCAAACGTAAAAGAATGCGGCATCCACCTGCCTTTTTTTAATTAACTTTTGTAGCAATGGCGGCATGCCGTGCTTTAGCTTTAGATGTTTAAAGCTAAACCGCGGCGTGCACCCATTGCTACATGCAGTGTTGTGCGGGGGGGGCGACAGCAATGACAGCAGGGGGGTGGTGGTGATAAAAAAAGTCACATTGTCGCACACCATCTGGTAGTAGAACCCGAAGACCATAGACAATGGAAGATTGGGCTGGCCCTAGGTAAGCCCTTAGGCCTACAGCACATAGAATGAAGGACTAGCATATGTTCCGGAGAAAAGTGCCGGGCTCACTGAGGGTGGGAGAGTGACAGACAGGCACTGGCAGAATTATAGCAGTATATGCACTAGCTTACATATTTTAAATACAACAAAATTATTGTGATGGCTATTACCATCCACATAAAGTAGGAGTGTGGAACCAGGGCGCAAAATGTATCCAGTCACCCCTGATTGCAGACACAGCAGTCCGTCAGAGCACTCACTTCTATCGGGCATGAAGACGTTGGAATTGAAGCAAAATGGGGTAGTTCGGAACCTACTTTTAGACATATTTCCAATCCAGCGAATGTGTATACACTGTATAAGACATCAAAACTGGTTTAGGCTGGTTCTCTTTCAAATGTCGATTTCTTGATGTTTTTCAAGAACACCACAGAATGTGAGATCTCTGCAACTGGATGTCATCAGCCTTCCTGAAGCAGTAATCAGGGACAGATAAATGGAAAGGCTCTTCCTAGTAACTTCCTCACCATGCGCAACAGGAACTGTAGTGCTCAGAAAGAACTAATAAGAGGACCTTTGCTAACAAGGTCATCAGTTCAATATCTACTTTCCTCCTCCTCTCTTTAGTGTCTGGCTGTTAATCTTCCAGTCACATAAATGCATGAAATAGACTTCCACATTCTGGGAAAGCTATATCCATCCACCATCTTGTGACATGCTAATCGAGGGGCACCAAAAATATACTCTACTGTTCCCTGTACTCAGACTCTCACAACACACTAGTGTTCTACCACCATGCATGTGATACACATTCAATGCACATACATGCAAGTGGAATATCAGTATAAAGTTCTAGGTTTCACGTAAAGCTGAACTTTACCCCAGAGGAGCCAGAAGCTCACTCTACTTGGCAAAGAAAAAATATTCTGAACATACTACGGATTCACATTACACTGTACCGTGCCACAGCACAGTGCCACCACTATGAGGGCACGATTAGTACGCTTCTCAGGGTCACAAATTCTGAACCTTGCATTGCCTGAGACATGTCTCAGCATCTGCGTTCATGAAAGATAAGCTTCATGACAGAGTAAAAGAAAGCTCAGGGCACCAGTCACATGTTGTCTGGCATTCACAGCAGGGGTACATGTTGGTTTACCAGGCAGGGGGAATTCACATCCCAACTTCCACATGGCTTTATGTACATTTCTTTTCAAGACTAAGGAGTTATTCCTGAGCATTTTTAAGACAAACACCTCTCCACTTGGGGTTAAGCATTAAAATAATGGTTAAGCTGCCAAAATAGCAGCTTAAAATAGGAAGAATTATTCTGCCATTAAAAGTCTAGAGCATGGGAATTAAGCGTGAAAGAAATCACATGCTGGTTTCTTTACTTATTAATCCAGCTCCATTGTTTAAGAATTTTTTCAAATTAATTTTCTATAAAATGTACACTTTATCTGCGGGCTTAAGACATAATTCCCTAACACCTCATCAACGTTTGATGCTACTGCAGCCTGAATGAATATCACGGTCTGTATAAACAAAGACATTAATTTCCACCAGATCAATGTGGACTGTCCATACAACTTTTAAACAATTTGCACTACTGATTTATTTTAAATTCCTCTCTGCCATAAAATCCTTCTCCATTATGTCTTCAATTGAATGCACATTTAGGTCAACACATTACTTTTGTAGACCAGGCACAGTCTCGAAAGGTCATCAGTTTGATATCTATATTCTTAAGTGGACACAATACTCTAGATGATGCCTTCCCAATTATTTACAATGATGGCATAACTTGCACTGTTCTAGTGATTAAATCTCAACTTGTACAATTCAAGGCGGTTGGCATTGTTCCATATTGTCTAGAAATGTGTACGCCTTTCTATGCGATTCCTTGAAATGGTCTGCATTCTTCCCCATCATACACAGAGTTTCTACAACCTAAATGCATGCCTTCACACTTGACTTCATTACATTATAGCTGCTACTGAAGGACAAAGAAAAGGGACACATCAACATTTGATATTATTGTTATTATTTCTATACTCTCTGTAAATTTGTAAAGCGCTCTGATACCTGCGAGGGTCATGTTCGAGCTATAAAAAAAAAACTATAACAATAAATACTTTCTACAACTGCCAGTTCACCAGAGCCTGCCGCTTCACATAGGATGCCTTAATATATTCTGTAATCTCACTATGGGTGAGCATGGCATTAACCTCCCTGTTAGCCTAGCTCGTCCCCTGAACCCCTGCCTGCTCTTTGAAAATTAGGTGGGCCCAAGTGCCCTTCTGAAGGAATCATTATCCTTATCCCAGGATCTGCATCAACCATGTTAGTACTGCTGCTGTTAAGCAAAAGCCATGTACCCTTCTGTTGGTCTAGACTCCAAGAAATCAATCACTACAAGGGTGCTTTGAAGTAGTTAATGTCCAAAACAAAGGAAAATTTAAGAAATAAATAGACAAAAAACAGATGTTTGTGGTTGAATAAAACAAATTAAATGATTCAACACAGTTGGGGAAAACGCAGGTGGTATGAACACAAAATGTTTGCAAGTGAGCATCCCAAGGAAATAAAACTAAAACTTTATAAATTATAAGGGCACATCCCATGTGGATGTGGAAGAAATGAATGCACCCTTCAAAAAGAAAAATACATTCTGGATGTCATGGTCTTCCATGAAGAAATTAAGTTGCTACTGTTTCAGTTCAGATCATACTGGCCACTCTTCAGTGGCATTTAATAATGTCTTCAGAACATCATCACTGCTCTTGAACAAGTTCCCTGCTTTTAAACCCCCCTTCAGCATTCACATGCAAATCATTAGCCCTCTCACCTAAGCAAATTTTACCTTGAACCATATGGTAATGAAAAGTACTGCACCATATTTACATTTGCCCTAACAACATATGCAAATAATGCAAAACAAAACAGGCGAGCAGGCCCAAGCACTTGACTCAATTGTTGTTAAGAGAGTGTGCCATTTTTTCATCAATAGCTAGTTATCAGACAAGTGTAATCTGCTTCAATAGTCTGTTTTTCATGAAATGTTTTAATGGGTACGTCGTTTGTGAGAACATGCTACTTTATAGACGCGCAGCAGTGACACAAAACAGGTATGATCATTGCAGCGAACTACAATTATGGTGTGGCACACCAAGAACTCTGCGCTTCCTTTCTTGCGCCACAAGCAGTATGTCCACCAAAAACCCTTAATCCTAAAAAGGATGTCTCTCTAATTTTCGTGTTTGTTTTACACTATAAGAGTTAAGTACAAACATCACTCATGGTCCCAACATACATTCAGTGACCTAAGCACCACACAGAACTCTGGCGAACCCAATGCTGCCCACCTGCCATAAGAAGACAAGAGCAATTCTCTATACTTTACTTATCCTATGTAAAGATAAGGGAAATTCATTGTTTTACACTACTTACTTGTAAACATCAAGTTGAAGAAATGACTGGCAGCAGCAAGAACCACGCGGTGAGCAGGGATCTTTCTTTCTTGCACCATGAGAACCACGTCACAGAGAGTTTTCTGTAACATAAAATACAGGATGAGAGTGTGAGTGGCAGAATCAGCCTGAGGATAATAAAAGGGATACATTATACATATAGAACTCGATCTTCTTATCCACATGTTATTAACTAAAAGTCTCACATTTTTGGTTTGTTGTGCAAAGTCTGACAGTAAACTTTCTTTTATACACAATCCCTAAATGTAATATTACCACTGCCAATGTTGTTCCTGGCATCTGCTTTTGTGCTCTGTATTACCCGTGTATGTTTCTTTTATCAAATGTATCACCGCCCCACATTGAACGAAAGTTGAACCCACACTATAGTTTTAGAGCTGCAGCATTGTTATGTATCATTTTAGGACCCTATTGTAAGTTTCCCGATTCATGCCCATATATAGGTATAAATCACCATATCCTTATATAGGCATATAAATCAGAACCATATTAAGCATAGCTCATGCAGTCCAAATACGGCAGGGCTACTTCCACTAGTTCCGAAAATCCACAACGATTTCTTGGAAAAACCAGCCTTCAGCAGTCAGGGACTTCCCCTTGCTTGAGTATTGATTTATCCAAGAACTCATGGAGTTTTCAAAGAACTGAGACTCTTTGATGAAATTATTATGTCCAACTGCACGTCAAACTCGGCACCTTCAAGGTATAAATATGCCCACACTCGCCCAAGCAAACACACGGTGGTTTGGAGCAGTTCGACTATCTACTTGCCCGACGCACCCTGCTGCAGCAAGTGCCGAAGGAAGCCGACCCTCCAGCAGACGCACTGAGAGAGACGCTGTCTTTTCTCCTGCCGAGAAATCCAGCTCCAGTGTTTCCAAGCTACCCTTACGGGTTGTTGGGACATCGAGTCCCGAGACCGAGCTTCTCCATTCTAAACTAAGGTAGGAGCTGATTAGACCCTTAGAGAAATCTTGGGCAGATTCTTGGCAAAAGAATACTACATTTATGCTACACCTCACTTACTTCCTCCCTCGTACTAAGCCTAGGTTAGGTACACTGGGGTAGGCGTATTTTAGAAGCACCAGTTGAGTAATTTTAGCCTCTGTTATTTATGTACATATTTATATATGGTTTAGGAACCACACAATGCTCTTACAGTATTATTTTGTTATACTATTTATACTGTACACATTATATTTTACAAACAGTTTTTCTATTGTAGCAGTTCATTTCTTATGCTTGAGAAAGAAGACTGTTCAATAAATACTTTTATTGAAAACACCTGTCTTTCTACTTTCTCTGCACCTCTAGTGAAACGAAGCATGCACGATTGACTGAGTGAAATATCTATCTATTGTTTCCACGACTCTGAAGATACGTTTTATCTTGGGGAAACAAAGTTGTCATGTTTATGCGGTTGTCAGAAACTAATCCCTTCTTGTGAATTCGAAAAAGTTTCTAGTGACCTCTGAGCTAGCTGGCACACACAATTAAGTCCCGTATATTCGATGGAGACCTAGTCGACCTCAGTCCTACGTCTAATCAATAGGATATATTATTCCAATGCGCAGAGCCTATTGGGAATATAGGAACTACACTAAATGGCGCCCAACGTTTGGTAAGGCACTAATTTAATGCTAGATACTAGAGTAACTCAGTTGTGCTTTTCACAGAGACCCCTTTTATCCCGTAAAAACTCCAATAGACGTCTGGAGTGGATTAAAGTATAAAATATCCGCCTTAAACTGAGTAGGACGAAAAATCCTATGTATTAGTTTTTGGTTTTGTTCAACGTTGAAGGATACAGGGTTCCAAAATATTGTGCACCTTATCTTTATTTCCTTAAAAACTTCTCTGCAAAACTTGCAACAAAATGCAAGATAGCGACGAAGAGAACAGTAGATCTGCAGGCACTAATACCCAACCGGGTTTAGACGTTACAGGTCTACAACAAAATGACCCGGATGCTATCATCCTCCAGGAAAACGTAAGAAAAGCCATAGCTATAAAGCTTAGAGAAAATGGCCTATCACCGAGAGGTGGTACGGTTATATTTGTCATAGAGGCACATGAATATCGGCAGACAGGTATTCTATTCATGGATTGTCTTTCCACAGGCAAATCCAACAACACATGTGTTCCACTTCTACAGCATGGAGGAACAACCAGCTGAATACATTCCTTTCGAGGACGTTGACATTCCACTAACTTACCAAGAGCATCAGCTCTGGTTTAAAGGCGCCCTACAACATCAAAATCACATTACCAGGCTCGGTCCACTAGGTAGACCAGGAGCTACATGGCCGGTAGTAGCCAGCTATACACCACATCCTAACATTGAAAGAATGTCAGATGTAGAACTGTTAGCTCAGCTAAAATAATTAATTAAAATACATAGACAATTGGTACAATATGTCATGCGGACCTTAACAGTCCAACCTGCTATAAGAATTCCACACCACACCCCTCATCAAGGGAACACAAACAAAATCACACCACAGACTATACAGTCAGTAATCGGTAAGTTGCCCGCAAAAAGGGAACAAATTCCATTCTGGTTAGCCCAGAAAATTACTCAAATAGAGGCAGCATTTCCAGATAGTACACCTCATGAAAAACACAGGATTCTAACAACATATTTACCAATAGAGATTACACCACTCGTAGAGGACTGTGACACTTGGGGTACAGTCTTTATTTCAATCTACACAAAAACAAATCCCGTCTATGGCGGTAATACCAGACGCTCTGAGACAGATTCATAATGAATACAGTCCAGAACTGGCCCTGAATCTAGGTATGAAATGACTGAAATATTTCAAACAGGTCTCAGCTATCTTATTAGCCAACATTAAAGGTGAAGCAGCATCAGTGGCAATCTGCCAGAAATTATAAGAACTTGATATTACTGAGAACCGTATGAACTTGCCAGAATTATTGAAAAATCCTATGAAGAACTAGGAAGAGATAGTTTGGGAGGGAAACCTGTAAAACCTGAACTAACAGAAAATCCTGAAAAAGTTTTTATCAAACACAATCTAACTACTCCTAAAAAGAAATTTGGAAAATAGTAGACAGTCACTTCCTAAAGAGAAGCGCTCTCAGTCCAGAGGTAGATCTCCTAACAAGCATTTACAATGCAATGGTTTTGCCTTTGTTAAAGTTAGAGCTATTGGCATTGCTCTTGACATTATTTTTATTTATGTTTTTTTAACATAAATAAATGGCATTGTCATTTACAATGCCACTAGCTTTATCTCTCGCAAATGACACACACAAACACACACAGAGCCCCCCCACACACACACTCACACAGAGCCCCCCACACACACAGCCACAGAGCCCCCCACACACACAGCCACACAGAGCCCCCCACACACACAGCCACACAGAGCGCTCCACAGACCCACACAGAGCCTTCCACAGACACCCACACAGCACAAGCAGGCAACAGGGGCACACAGAGGCACAAGCAGGCAACAGGGGCACACGGAAGCACAAGCAGGCAACAGGGGCACGAAAACGGAGGCACAAGCAGGCAACAGGGGCACACGGAGGCACAAGCAGGCAACAGGGGCACACGGAGGCACAAGCAGGCAACAGGGGCACACGGAGGCACAAGCAGGCGACAGGGGCACGAAAACTGAGGCACAAGCAGGCGACAGGGGCACGAAAACTGAGGCACAAGCAGGCAACAGGGGCACACAGAGGCACAAGCAGGCAACAGGGGCACACGGAGGCACAAGAAGGCAACAGGGGCACACGAAGGCACAAGCAGGCAACAGGGGCACACGGATGCACAAGCAGGCAACAGGGTCACGAAAACAAGCACAAGCAGGCAAAAGGGTCACAAGCAGGAATTGTAATTTAGACAGGGCTGAAGTGGAGAACGGTCAGTAGGGAAGTAGTGCGGCTGGTGCAGTGGTACCAGGCCGAAAGGTGAGAGGGGCTGTCTGCACCCCAGTTTGGACAGTTTCCACTACCTAACAGGGATTGGTGGGAGGGGGGCATACTTCTTGCTTGCTTTAGGGCTGTTACTTCGGGGACACAGTGCACCACGCTCTTGCCTGCTGCCTGCTGCCACCGGGACATGACAACAGGCAGGGAGAGGACAGGCTGGGAGAGGGCAGGGAGGGGACAGGCTGGGAGAGGGCAGGCTGGAAGTGGACAAGCTGGGAGAGGACAGGCCATGGAGGGGACAGGCTGGGAGAGGGCAGGCTGGAAGTGGACAGGCTGGAAGAGGACAGGCTGGGAAAGGGCAGGGAGGGGACTGGCTGGGAGAGGGCAGGCTGGGAGTGGGCAGGCCGGGAGAGGACAGGCTGCGAGAGGACAGGCTGCGAGTGGGCAGGCTAGGAGAGGACAGGCTAGGAGAGGACAGGCTGGGAGAGGGCAGGCTGGGAGAGGGCAGGCTGGGAGAGGGCAGGCTGGGAGAGGGCAGGCTGGGAGAGGGCAGGCTGGGAGAGGGCAGGCTGGGAGAGGGCAGGCTAGGAGTGGACAGGCTGGGAGAGGACAGGCTGGGAGAGGGCAGGCTGGGAGAGGGCAGGCTGGGAGAGGACAGGCTGGGAAGCAGAGAGGGTCTTACCTGAGAAGTCTGCCAGTGCGGAGCTCTCCGGGGCGCAGAGCAGCAGCAGGGCCCAGCAGAGCAGGGCGGGGGGTGGCAGGGGCTCGCAGAGGTGTCTCCTGGGGCAGCCGCCCAGGTCCACCATGGTGCGGCTCCGAGCCCCAAGCTCACATGGTGCCAGCGCTGCCCGCTGCCAAGCAGCGCCGAGTCTCCGGGGCGCAGAGCAGCAGCAGGGCCCAGCAGGGTGGGGGGCGGCAGGGGCTCGCAGAGGTGTCTCCTGGGGCAGCCGCCCAGGTCCACCATGGTGCGGCTCCAAGCCCCAAGCCTCTGGTGGTGGTGCTGCTGCGCTCTGTAGCCCATTTAACTTACCGGGCACTCTGGCGGGGGCTCCTTGCGATGGCGGCAATCTCTTGGGCACTTCTCCGGTCTCCCTCTTCGGCATGGGAGACCGGCAACGTCCTCCGCTTCTCCCGGGGCTCCCTCCAGGCCACTGGAGCCCCGCGTGGGCCGCCATACTTCTTCTCCTGGGCCGCCGTCCTGGCGGGGGCTCCTTGCGACGGAGGCAATCTCTTGGGCACTTCTCCGGTCTCCCTCTTCAGCATGGGAGACCGGCGACGTCCTCCGCTTCTCCCAGGGCTCCCTCCAGGCCACGGGAGCCCCGCGCTGGCCGCCATACTTCTTCTCCTGGGCTGCCGTCTTCCTTCTTCCCCCGGGCTGCGGGGGGGCGGGCACTTCCGGCCGGCCGCGCTAGGATTGGTCGGCCGGCTAGTCACTTCCGGGTCGCCGCGGGCAGCGCGGCGGCCCATCTCTAGCTCAGGCGGGCGGCGAAGTTTCCCAAAGAGTGGGCTCCCTCGCGGATCGCTCTGAGCGGAGATGGGCGGGGGCTCTCGACCAGCAGTGACGTCCATGCAGCTCAAGACAGGAACCCTACTCGACCGGCCGTGCTTGCAATTGGTCCTAGCTGTTCGTTACAACTGTCAGGAGGAGGGACCAGAAAAATGTCTTGGTCAATCGGAGCAGTCACCGTCTGGCAGTCGCCCCGCCTCCCCAGCTTTCTGGTTTCGCCGGTGCGTCCCAAGCAGGAAGGCAGGTGCCGGCAATGCCGGACCAGATTCAGGGGCATTCCCGATAATTGGCTTTCGGCTGACGTAGCGTGACGTAGCCAAAAGCCAAAAATTCTCGGGAACGCCCCCGAATCTGGTCCGGCATTGACGGACAGGCCCGTCTTCCAATGGCTAGCCTCCATTTATGGAGCTAGCCAATGGAAGACGGGGGCCGTTCCTGTCTCCCCTACTATAAACATTAGGTTTTCGCCTGCGCGAAAAAGATGCGCAGAGCGCATCTTTCGCCAGGCAAAACCTAAAAACGGGACATTTGACAAAAACCGAAGAAGGACTATGATTGTACGTCAAGCGCGCGCACAGAATGACAGCGCTCCTCAGCAGAGAATTAAGAACATACAGAAGATGCTATTTTTAAACCCAGTAGCTTGCCTGTGAATTAAATTGCTTTCATGGAACAACTGCTAACTATCCCCTCTATGTAAAACATTAAAAAACCCTCCCCCCCGTTTTTAGTCGACCCTCTCCAAAAACCGGGACATGATCTAAATTTCTCGAAATCTGCCAGGACAGCTGGGGAAAAACGGGAACCGTCTTGGCAAATCCGGGACGCCTGGTCAGCCTAGTCATGTGTGATCCAGGATCATAAGCGACTGTGACGTAATTGCGCACTGCTACATACATAGGTGCCGTTTATAGAGTAATGTGCTTAGGCTACTGCCACCTTCTTCAGTGTGACCTTTGACCTCTGCTGGGCTTCTATATCTCATATCCGTTCTATAGGTTGAAGTTCGAGTTATGTAACCAGCTTTACATCTCTGTCCCTTCCTCCACAGGTAGCATCGTCTGCTGAGGCCAGTGCACTGCTGTGAACGTCCAGTGCTAACACGCAGAGTGTGGGCGGCAGCAAGACCGGTTCACTCCCCCCTGGTCCCTGGTGGACTTTAGAGTGACATGAGGGCCACCGTTTCCACTCGCTATTTAATGTACAGGACTCGCTCCGGTGCCTGGGATGTCCCGCTGGCATAAAGCGCAGGAATCGTATCATAGTGGTCTTTGCATATGCTTGTTTTACGCACCTGCAGAGAGTAAAATGGATTGATTTAACCCAATATTTCTCTCAGTTTCCAGACAGTTCAGCTTTGAAACCGTGAGTAATGCTTGTCTCTTTCTGTCTCAAGCCATTCTGTCTCAAAATAATGCACTAACTCCGAGAACTTTCAGGTTAAATGGATTCATTGTATGCCCTGAATGGGCATAAAAGGCGCGCGGCCTTGTGCCCTAGTACCCAGAGTTTAGGGACCTGTGGTGGAGGCGGACAGGGCCGGTCTCCATCTTTCAGGAGATGCTGCTGATTCAACGGTGAAGCCCGGCTCGGCTCCTTAGGTGAATTATACCCAGGGGCTCCCCTCACCGCCCATCAGCAGTGCTGAGCCAAGGGGTCACCTGGTCCCTTATTCTCAATGAACTCCTGTGACATTAAAAACGAGGCCGCTGCTCTGATTGGAGGCCGCTTCAGCCGTCGCTGGTTAGTTTTAAGACGTTGCAAGTGTGAGCAAATCAGTGCTACTACAGCCGTAAAGTTCCCCAGAATGTTATTTTCTACCCGGGCTCAGCCCAGGAATGAAAATGAATGTGTTTGATTGGATCGTACACCGCGTCAGCTGCTGAACACCTCAGGATTGTACGCCAGCCATATCCCACTAGGGGACGCTTTGTGACCTATGCAGTCAGGGGCAGTCAGTCGTCTCTACTCTTGTACTCATGCGCCACCACCCGCAGGGCTCAGCTGCCACAGGTCGCGCTAGGATGAGGAATCCTTTCTCTGAGTTCCTTCTCTTGTGTCGCCAAGCCTTGGTGTGCGCTGCTCGCCCGGTCACCTGTGCCACTGGTTAGAAGACATCAGGTGTCTCTTTGTTTCATTCGCTTTGAACTCGCTCGTGTTTCTGGCGCAGGTTCTTGGCCCGCACAGCATGTTCCGTCTCTCATCGACACTGGAGACAGGGCAGCAAATCTGCAAAGCGGAGCTTTGGCGTCCATCAATGATGGAGGCCCGGTCCGCTGGTGGCAAACCGGTAGAGGAAGAAGTGGGGCAAGGATAGGATGCTCAGTGTCCCGGCTCCATGCAGGTTGATTTTCACCGGTGATCCTCAGCAGAAGCAGATCGTTTCTTCACATAGACAACTGCAAACGAATAACACCACCCACAGTACCTAACTCAGGAAGTAAATCATGGCTGCCACGGCTATCGTCAGGAAACACACTTCATTATTGGATGCGTTTTGCTGTCGCGTGCAACACTTTAACTGCCCATAACGGAAGCAGGTTAAACGTTGCAGGCAGCCGCAGTTTCGCGTAGTGTGCTTTGTGACACCTTACAATCTACTGCTAGAAACACGAAAAACAATCGCATGACCTGTATACTCTGCGCTTGTTAAAAGAATTGTATTCCAAGGCTGGAAATGTGAAATCAATGTAAGAACTGGTTATCTCGTTTAAATTAGGATTTGAAACAAATTACTCACTCCACGGAGGTCCTGGATAGACTGGGAACTTTAATCCCATAAATAGAGAGAGAAGGGTCGGTTTCTTCTGTTTCTGCATCTCAGGTGTGGGGGCTTCAGCCAATGAAACTGAAAGAAGATACACCTCTGTGGGTAACATATGCAGCAGCCCTGCACTGTGGGAACCTGCACTTACCGATTAGGACACTGAGCGCCGCTGTTCATCCACCACAGAAGAGGACCCACGAAGAGACAAACCCAACCACGTGGTTAAAACACAGCATTCCCCGTCAGAAGGGAAACTCGCGGGTCGTCTCAGTGCGCTGCAGACTCTCCGTGGTTGAAGTCTATCTCCAGGCGTCCTTTCCAGACCTTACAGTGCAGTAGATATTTAAAGGGACTTACTGCGCCCGCAGAGTCAGGGGCGTTCCCGATAATTGGCTTTCGGCTGACGTAGCGTGACGTAGCCAAAAGCCAAAAATTCTCGGGAACGCCCCCGAATCTGGTCCGGCATTGACGGACAGGCCCGTCTTCCAATGGCTAGCCTCCATTTATGGAGCTAGCCAATGGAAGACGGGGGCCGTTCCTGTCTCCCCTACTATAATCATTAGGTTTTCGCCTGCGCGAAAAAGATGCGCAGAGCGCATCTTTCGCCAGGCAAAACCTAAAAAGGAGCACTCTGAAAAGAGATATAACCTTAGAAATAGGGATAATATAAGAAAACCTGATAGATATCAAGATACTGATACACGATCCTCTCGTACCTTTCAGACGTCCTCCCAGAAATCCGAAAGAAGAGGACGATCAGAACAAAAAGAAGAACGCGTGAAGTCCAAAGACGACCAGCACGTTCCAAAAAATAAGAAAACTCCATTCTCCAAAAAGAAGGTAGCAAGTATTAAAATCAGACATGCCGAGGATCTTGAGGAAACAACTCAAGACAGGGAGTGGGCCCAGACAATGCTGGACAGCGCAGCAGAGGTCACCATAGCTCGCAGGATCCTAAAAGATCATCTGGAGACAGTGGATCTGAATGAATGCATTCAGGTTGAAACTGCAGACACCAGGGTTAGTGTACCCCATAAGTTATATGAAGTAACACTCTGAATAGAGGGGGATATACTAGGAAGATAAAAGCACTCTTTTGGGAAAAATTATCTAAAAGGGTTATGACATCCTTCTAGCTGAAAAAGACTGCCCACCTGAATTTGTCAGGGAGTGCCCACATGGGGAAGAGATCCTTATGCAAGCCTTCTCTAATCATATTCCTATTCATAAAAAATACACCTATGCCAGAATATGGGCTGTTGCCCAGGCTCTAGCAATATATAAAAATCATGTGGGATGGGATGAGGACTCTCCTCCCCATATAATTCAGTTAAAAAATCAACTAACTGCTCAAAGGCAGTATCCAGTCAAGCCAAAAAACAAGTCAGGGAGATGTTAGATCAACTTGAATACCAAGGGTTGATTGAAACATGCACCTCGTCAATGAACAATCCTTTGTTTCCTGTCTCCAAACCAGACGAAACATATTGTCTAGTTTTGGATTACAGACATTTAAACCCTTGTTGCAAATTTTTTGCAGTACAAAATTCACACAGTGCTGCACTGATGAATAATATAGTTTGGAAGAAATATAAAACTACTTTAGATATTTCAAACGGTTTCTTCTGTTAAAACATTGCACCAGAAAGCAGGTACTTGACCGATTTTTCAATAATGGGGACACACCGACACTTCTATCGTTTCCCCCAGGGATTCAAGAACAGTCCTGGATTATTTTCAGCCAGAGTAACAGAATTACTACAATAGTATGATGATGAGGCATTATCTTACGTCGATGACATTTACCTTACAGATGATGATTTAGACAGGCACTTGAACAGGGTGAACACCATAATACTTGTGTTCGCCTCAGAAGGGTATAAACAAAACTTTAAAAAGTCCAGAATTGCCCACCTCAATGTCCTATTCTTGGGATACGAACTCTCAAGTGAAGGCAAAAGCCTAACAGCAAACTTTTTAGAAAAATGTGCGCTGCTCCAAACTCCAAAAACGCTGAAAAACTTACAGTCAATTCTAGGATTCCTAAACTTCGGAAGAACTTACATTCTGAATTACGCAGAAAGGGTTAAAACTCTCTACGAACTAATCAAACCTGATTTCAAACCAACTAATTGGACTCAAGAACACAAAGAAATTTTGCGTTCAGTACAAACAGACATGTTGGCAACAACACACTAACAAACACGCGACAATGTACGCAACCTTGTTATCCGAATCATCCCAGGGAGATGCGGATTCACATACCTAAGCTTTAATGAAGGTGAAAAGGTACCAATTGCTTACAAATCACACTTGTACACACACGCTGAAATGAAATTCACTTCAACAGAAAAGATTCTAACAGCAGTTCAAACTGCTGTAGCAAAGGAGAAAGCCCTCTCACAGGGTAAACACATTAAAGTAGTTACACCTGTACCTGCCTTAGAGGCAGTGACGAAGGCAAGCATTCCAAATGCAAAAGCTCTACATCCAAGATGGATACAATGGGTTCATTCTCTTGCTGCAACAGACGTTGAATGTGTTTTTGACCCTTACTTGAAGACACAAGAATTTCTCCAATATGAACAAGAATGTACTCTGCCTACTGAAATTCTACCTCTAGAACATTACGGCTGTATAATATATACAGACGGATCAGCACAGCCCACAATTGGGGGTAAACAAGCCTTTAGTGCTGCGTGCGCGATTGTTAAATGTCGCTGGCACGGTGGTAAATTCAGACCTATGGTCACAAAAACTCATTCTCTCGGAGACTGTACAGCTCAGCGAGCTGAACTACAGGCATTCAAGATGGCGCTTGAAAATACCGATCGCGAATTCCCCACTCATATAGTGTGTGCGATTCGTATTACTGCGTCCAGTCTTACAATGAATATCTGCAGACCTGGATTCAAAATGGTTTTAACACCTTGGCTGCTGGCAGTTTTCCCGTCCTGTGCTGGAAATTGCCATTATGCTGGTGTCATGACGAGCTCAGCTCGTCAACAGCACAGCTCAACCGTGCATCATGACGAGCTGAGCTCGTCATCAGCATCGAAAGGGTTAAAGATGCAAAAGGTGGCACAATCAAGCATAAAAAGCTTTGGGAACAAGTAGTTCTTTTGCAGAAAGAACTACAAAAGACTCACATGATTCATACACTGAGGTATCAGGTGATGGCGTTCACGTTGCAGGGAATTCATTGGCTGATGAAGCAGCGAAGGCAGCTGTGCAAACGGCTTCCGTAGCTACAATCAATCGTTCGAAAACAACGATAGATGGTGAAACCATGCTTGCTGTCAATGCCACGAGCAAGGGCAGTGAAGCACGTTACCTCTAAATTATCCACTCGAGTATACATACATATCCACTCGAGTATACATACATAATTGATGCAAACTCTGTTCCTTTTGCTCGAATCCCTGGTGTGGGCGATCGGGTAATTCCAAACAGGAACCGGAGAGGTGATCTGATTCACAAAGCACATATGGGAGAGGGTCTGATCCATCAAGAGATCTCAAAATCGCTAGTAGAACTAGAAAAGATGTACAGGTGGCCAGGGATGAGTCTCCACATTTACGAATTTGGAATTAATTGTGTTGTCTGCTAGAGATCATAGCTTTGAACACCACCAGATACCGGACTACAGTGTAGCCAGCCCAGTACAGACATCATTGTTAGACGATTTAGAAAAGGGGGTGGTGATGAACAGAGTGTCTGAGTTAAACAGACCACTCTTACCCAGTCCAAAGATCAGGGCTTGATCCATCACCGTTATTTATCTCACTGCCCCATCCCAGCTCAGAACCTGGCTATATGCAAATCAGTCTGTCCCTGGCCCAGTGCATCATGGGAACAGGGCAGACTAAACTACCAAGCCAATTCTTCACCAGAAAGGAGACAAGCTACCGGGGACCGGTTTCTGGCATTTCTAGCCCTGATCTCTTGACTGGGTGAGAGCTTTCTGCTTAATTCAGAGACTCTGTCCCTCACCACCCCTTGTTGTAAATATTTTTGTCCACCCTAAGCGTGGAAGGGTATTCTCAGATGTGAGACCCTTGCTCATTGCACCATCAGGATTCAAGCAAACCGGGCCGAAGACGGCTGTAATGCCAGAAACCGGTCCCCGGGAGCTTGTTTCCTTCCCAGTGTAAGAATTGGCTTTTGTAGTTTGGTTTGCCCTGTTCCCATCATGCACTGGGACAGGAACAGACTAATTTGCATACAGCCAGGTTCTGAAACTGGGATGGTGCAGTGAGCTAAAAAACGGTGTTGGATCGAGCCCTGATCTCTTGACTGGGTGAGAGCTTTCTGCTTAATTCAGAGACTCTGTCCCTCACCACCCCTTGTTGTAAATATTTTTGTCCACCCTAAGCGTGGAAGGGTATTCTCAGATGTGAGACCCTTGCTCATTGCACCATCAGGATTCAAGCAAACCGGGCCGAAGACGGCTGTAATGCCAGAAACCGGTCCCCGGGAGCTTGTTTCCTTCCCAGTGTAAGAATTGGCTTTTGTAGTTTGGTTTGCCCTGTTCCCATCATGCACTGGGACAGGAACAGACTAATTTGCATACAGCCAGGTTCTGAAACTGGGATGGTGCAGTGAGCTAAAAAACGGTGTCGGATCTAGCCCTGATCTCTTGACTGGGTGAGAGCTTTCTGCTTAATTCAGAGACTCTGTCCCTCACCACCCCTTGTTGTAAATATTTTTGTCCACCCTAAGCGTGGAAGGGTATTCTCAGATGTGAGACCCTTGCTCATTGCACCATCAGGATTCAAGCAAACCAGGCCGAAGACGGCTGTAATGCCAGAAACCGGTCCCCGGGAGCTTGTTTCCTTCCCAGTGTAAGAATTGGCTTTTGTAGTTTGGTTTGCCCTGTTCCCATCATGCACTGGGACAGGAACAGACTAATTTGCATACAGCCAGGTTCTGAAACTGGGATGGTGCAGTGAGCTAAAAAACGGTGTTGGATCTAGCCCTGATCTCTTGACTGGGTGAGAGCTTTCTGCTTAATTCAGAGACTCTGTCCCTCACCACCCCTTGTTGTAAATATTTTTGTCCACCCTAAGCGTGGAAGGGTATTCTCAGATGTGAGACCCTTGCTCATTGCACCATCAGGATTCAAGCAAACCGGGCCGAAGACGGCTGTAATGCCAGAAACCGGTCCCCGGGAGCTTGTTTCCTTCCCAGTGTAAGAATTGGCTTTTGTAGTTTGGTTTGCCCTGTTCCCATCATGCACTGGGACAGGTACAGACTAATTTGCATACAGCCAGGTTCTGAAACTGGGATGGTGCAGTGAGCTAAAAAACGGTGTTGGATCTAGCCCTGATCTCTTGACTGGGTGAGAGCTTTCTGCTTAATTCAGAGACTCTGTCCCTCACCACCCCTTGTTGTAAATATTTTTGTCCACCCTAAGCGTGGAAGGGTATTCTCAGACGTGAGACCCTTGCTCATTGCACCATCAGGATTCAAGCAAACCGGGCCGAAGACGGCTGTAATGCCAGAAACCGGTCCCCGGGAGCTTGTTTCCTTCCCAGTGTAAGAATTGGCTTTTGTAGTTTGGTTTGCCCTGTTCCCATCATGCACTGGGACAGGAACAGACTAATTTGCATACAGCCAGGTTCTGAAACTGGGATGGTGCAGTGAGCTAAAAAACGGTGTTGGATCTAGCCCTGATCTCTTGACTGGGTGAGAGCTTTCTGCTTAATTCAGAGACTCTGTCCCTCACCACCCCTTGTTGTAAATATTTTTGTCCACCCTAAGCGTGGAAGGGTATTCTCAGATGTGAGACCCTTGCTCATTGCACCATCAGGATTCAAGCAAACCGGGCCGAAGACGGCTGTAATGCCAGAAACCGGTCCCCGGGAGCTTGTTTCCTTCCCAGTGTAAGAATTGGCTTTTGTAGTTTGGTTTGCCCTGTTCCCATCATGCACTGGGACAGGAACAGACTAATTTGCATACAGCCAGGTTCTGAAACTGGGATGGTGCAGTGAGCTAAAAAACGGTGTTGGATCTAGCCCTGATCTCTTGACTGGGTGAGAGCTTTCTGCTTAATTCAGAGACTCTGTCCCTCACCACCCCTTGTTGTAAATATCATTGTTAGACAGCATCAGGCTTTCTACACGCAGACGTCACCATGGACGAATGCGGTCCCACAACTACTAGGATAAGATTCATTTGGATGTGGCCTCAGTGCTTAGCTGACGCCCGAACTGTTATAAAAGATTTGCGAGTCTTTATCGGCACATACGCATCGGCACGCTGCATTCTGACCAGGATCCTGCGTTTAGCTCTAGGGCTTACAGGAGACCATGGCCAGCTTGGGCATTGCATTGCGATTTTCGAGTCCATTTCATCCTGAGGGAAATTTGGTCGTGGAGAGAAAAAAACGTGACATAAAGCAATCTACAACAACTAGGGTATTAGGTTCGGGTGATGGGTGGGTCAAACATCTAATAAATGTCCAACGTAGTCTTAATAACCTGCCAAGAAATTCTCTGGGTGGAATCACTCCATATGAAATCCTTTTTGGTACTAGAATGTTGGTTGAAGACCTTGATCGTCACACTTCAGTGGCGGAACAAAACCCATTTGATATCAAAGATCGTTTGGCTGTTTTACAGGACTTAAATGAAACAAGAAGAAGTCTAAGCAATACCAGCAAAAAGCCAACAACCACTGAAGAAAAACCAACTGTCCCAGCAAGACCTGTCTGGATTCCAAAGATTGGGGATCTGGTCAGGGAGAAAATAGCGGACAAGAAGGAATTTGGGCCTTCTTACAGAAAACCAGTACCTGTGCTAGCAATCCTCGGATCAAGAACAGTACTATTGCCGCTGCGGGAGCTAGATCAATCCGACATGCTGGCGAAGCTCTGGAACGTGTATAAATCTTTTTAACACGACAAATATTAAACAAAAGCTTACCAGAGCTATCGCCTGTAAAGAAGAGGACTGAGCGATTATAGAATATATGTGGATTAATACAAAACTTTGGATACAGGAATAAAGAAGGATTGGGGATACAGTGAGAAGTGACTATGAAGGCCATTCTGGATGAATGAGCAAGTGCTAACAAATCTTCCTAAGGCGACATATAAAAGAAGACTCCTTCCCTGTATGAAATCATGATGTTGGATAATACTTTACCGTAGGATACCACACTGTAATGGTCCGTAAATCTCAGATAAGACAGTTGAGGTGTAAAGAAGGATTGTTTAGCGGTTTTTGAGGCAGTACATTTTATGAAGAGACACTAATGCCAGGTTACACGACACACTGTTGAAACTGCCCCTGGCTGGTCCTGATGAAGGTGGTCCACATCGCTGTTTTTTCACCAAACGCGTCGGCCATTCCTTTAGCTAGATCTAACTTTTTGGTTTCTGGTGTATAAACAACAGGATGTCTTTTTGGTTGTAGTGGAGTTATGTATGAGTAGGGAGTGTGAGTGAGTATATGTGTCTGTGTTTCTCGACCTGGTGTATTATAACTGTCTTGATTTTTAAGAGATTTATATAAAAAACCTTTTCTTGTAACTGAACTTTAAATGGATTTTTGTACATGTACCAAATAAGAAAATGATATGAAATACAGTAAATAACTATCTGTTTTCGAAAATAAGAAAAAAATGATATAATGAATGATAAAACGATCTTATAAATAAAAATCAAGAAAATAAACAAAAATAAGATGAATATGTGATTTATGTATGCCCTTTAAATTGGAGGTGTTTCCCAGTGGCAAAACAGTTACGTCAAGAGGGAGTACTTTTTTTGTTTCCAGTACTATTGCCGCCCCTTGCTGGAAAAAAGGAGAACCAGTCTGTGTCAATTGACCTGGTAAAACCACATGTGGCCGATAATAAGTAGCAGACCCAGTGTACTCCCAAGATGTAGCAGACGACCAACTCTTGCTACAATCCAAGAGGTTCAAACTGAAAGACTTATCACCTTTGATAAACCTGCAGTGAGAAAAGAGGGACTATGCAATAAAGCCATGGAACGTGTGCCTCTTGAAACCCAAATAACAGTTCAAGAAACTCCCGTCTACAATGATGTAGCATCTGACTATACAAACATGTCAAGGGAACAAGCAACTCCAGCGATTTCAAAGAATCCGGATGCAATACCAACAATTGACAGAACTGCCTCTGGCTATTTTATCAACTTCGATAACTTTTCTGAGGATCCCAGTGAACCCGAAACTATGCCAGCAACCAAATCTTTCAAGGAAAAAGTAAAGGAACTTGGTCAAGAGCTTACAAATACATATCTGGTTTCACCTTGGGTTGAACTTTGGATTGTGTTAGGTTTCTTTTGTCTCCTGCTATGGCTCATTCTTGTGTTAAGTTTTGGAAAGCTCATAGATGGAAAGCACATTAAAATGGACACAGCAAGTAAGAACATCAACTTGCTCCTGAAGCCACACAAATCATCTCATCGTGAACAACGAGACCTGTCATCAGTGAACATCACAGTGGTGCCACTACCTCATGGGATACAACTGATTATGACATTTATGGCCCTGTTGAGCTGCTAAAGATTCCTCATCAATTTAGGGTTTCCTTGAGTGATTTTGTCTCACCTAGCACATTTTCTGATGATTTGGACTTTGAGACTGATAATAACATGATGGCAGACTTAGAAATGTCAGCAAAATTTACAAAACATGAATACCTCCCTGCTTCGGAACTCCACTCCGACCCTTTCTGGTCTTTCATCCGACTCTCAAGCCAACACTAATAATGCCTGGCTGGCTGGAGGTTGTGACTCAGTGGCTCCCCTGCGTCGCATTTCCATCCGGCGACCCAAGGAGTCGAACAGGTGGTTCAATGACCACCTAAAAGAGCTAAAACTGACCGTTCGACAGGCAGAGAGGCATTGGAGAAAAAATTACTGCCCCTCACTAAAAACCCTTTATCTCACATCACTGGCCGAATACAAAACTGCAATCCTTGCCGCCAAAACCTCCTATTTTTCAACAAAAATAATGTCAGCCGAAAATAAACCTAGGGAAGTCTTCGGTATAGTGAATGACCTGGCCTATTCCGACAGAGCTTCACCCCAAATCCCTCCATCCCAGCCTCTATGCGACCAACTTAACACCTACTTTCTGGACAAGATCGTAACCATCAAGGCCAACATCCCCCCCCCCTCGTCTGCCTTTGTCGATCCTTCCCCTCCCACCGTTCAATGTCTTCTTACCTCCATTCCCCCCTCACTGAGGAAGTATTCCTGGAGATACTCCCCAAAGTAAAGTCGGGTTCTCCGGCAGACATCTGTCCGGCACGAATCCTGCAACAAATCTACTCCTCTTGTCCTGAACCCCCCATTACTTTCCTCAATAGTTCCCTAGCGCAGGGAGTAGTGACCCCAGCGCTCAAATCAGCCACCATAGTGCCCATTTTAAAGAAGCCTGGCGCCGACCCGTCCATCTCAGCCAACTACCGCCCCATTTCCCTGCTGCCCTATCTGGGCAAGGTGCTGGAGCGCCATGTCACCGCGGTACTCAGCGCCCACGTAGAGGTTAATGGGGGACTGGCTTCCCGCCAGGCCGGCTTCCGCCCAGGCACTCGACTGAATCAGTCGTGGTATCGGTCCTAGACAACCTCAGGAAGGGTATGGATCATAACAAACACCAGGCGCTGGTACTCCTCGATCTCTCCGCCGCCTTTGACACGGTGGACCACACCATCTTACTGTCCCGTGTCAAGGCGGCTGGAATTGAGGGATCAGCCCTGGTGTGGCTTTCCTCCTTCCTGAGGGACCGCACCCAGGCGGTCCGGCTAGGAGACTTCACGACCACCTCACTCCCCGTCACCTGTGGTGTTCCCCAGGGTTCCTCTCTTTCCCCCTTACTGTTCAATCTCTATATCTTTCCTCTCATTTTCGCACTTCAGCAGCTGGAGGTCACCGTGTACAATTATGCGGATGACCTCCAGCTCATCTTTGATCTATCCTTCTCTCCCCTCTCTGTCTCTAACTTCCAGTCCACTATGACATTCATCAGGGACTGGATGAACCACAACCATCTCAAGTTGAACCCGGATAAAACCGAGTTGGTTCTCACCGGTGGTTCTTCCAGTCCCTGGAACTCTCTCTTCTGGCCCTCTTCCCTTGGTTCCGCCACCACTCCTTCAACCACGGTCAAAACACTGGGTGTCAAAATGAACAACCAGCTCACCCTCCATTCACAAATCAGCTCTGTAGTCTCCTCCTGCTTTCTCACCCTCCGAACTATCCGCACTGTCTCCCGCTTCTTTTCCCCCCAGGCACTCAAGTTGATCATGGCCGCACTGGTGATATCGCGGCTGGACTATGCCAATGCCCTTTACAACGGCATACCAGCAAACAGCCTGCGGAGGCTCCAGATGGTCCAGAACCAGGCTGCCCGGTTGGTCTATGGTCTCCCACGTTACCACCACTCCACACCCCTCCTCAGGGAGCTCCACTGGCTTCCTGTCAAGGAACGTTCCCTTTTTAAGACCGGCTGCATGGTTTTCCAGGCCCGCCAAGGCACTGCCCCCGCCTTCATTTCCTCGCTAATAAAAGAATACGTCCCCACCAGAGAGCTTCGCTCTTCTTCCAAGTCTCTCCTTCAAATCCCACGTTTCAAACGTAAAAAGTGGGGTGGGACCAACTTTTCTACCTTAGTCCCCACTTTCTGGAACTCCCTCCCCGACCACCTTCGTTCTGCCACTCATTATGTTTCTTTCCGCAAAGATCTAAAAACGTTCCTTTTCAAACAGGCCTTCTCCGTGTAACTTCCCCTTCCTGCTCTACGACAAGTTTCTACTTTGCCTCTGTTGCCGAACCCTCCACTAGCGCCAAGAAACCGTACGGTGCACGTTGCGCTCTATAAATGTTTTAAATTGGAAATTGGAAATTGGAATACTTAGAAGGTTCAGCAAATGATGATATTGTTTTAATCATTTTGGCCATCATTACTTGCATAAATCTGCAAACCCTAGAAATGTTTTAACTTATAATCAATGGGAACATTGTCCAACTCCTCCAAAAGGTAGTTCTAAAACATTTCTTAGAAAATTTCCATATTTTAAAGGTTTTAATGTTACAAACCCAGAAAGTTTTTACTTTAAAAATGTTAATAAGACAGGCATGAAGAGTATGTTGACAAATACTAAACAAATTTATTCTGTTCCCTTTTATGCTCAATTGTCCACCTTAGGCTTTGACTTTTGGAAAGACAACATTGAGACAAAAACTGTTTGGGGCACAAAAGACTGGCAGGTACATGGTTTACAAACATTGTTCAGAGCCTGCATCATCCCAGGACAAATGATGTTCCTAAATGACACTGTTCAACAGACATCTTGTCTTGGCATTGCTAAGATAAAAGATTTAAACAAACTGTCCATACCCAAGCCCACACCGGATAGTAATTTAACTTCAGATGAGGAGGTAGATGTAAATTATATTTTACAACAGAACAGAACAAATCCTGAATGGAAAAAATGGTTAATTTGGCCCACAGACACGAATAACTGTCAAGATAGATTCCTGAGCAAGACACAAGGGTTCACAGTAACTCGGCCAGATCTAAGATATATCCAAAGACAACATCCAGGGATAATAACAACTTATACTGTAGGAAAACTATGCCTTGAGTGGCTACAGAGATCCACACTTCAAGACATAAAACAACACTAATCTTTGCTTAAAGATGGCATTGATTTACGAGAATTCTTGCTTGGTCCTCGTAATCCACTTCATAAACGTTTCATATACGCCGGTATATACGCTGCTTACAATGAAGCTTGGAAAGTCATGCAAATGGAAACAGCTGAAAGAATACCAGAAATTGATCGTATCTCTGTAGTTGACAACGGGTTAACAACTCTGTCGTCCAGAATTTATTCTTTGGACAGCATTGTATCATCTGCCATTGACATAATGGAACAGGACTTGCTAATGCTACAACATGGCCAGTCTCAATTACGTTCTATAATGCTATTAGGCTGGACGTTGCAAAACCTTTGTTCTGGCTATGTGCCTTGGCATCTAATCAACACTACGTCATTGTTTACTGTATTTAACCTTAAATAAACAAATCTCGTTGGTACAGAGGGGGGCAGACTACACCAGGGCTCGACAAATCCACTCGCACCCTCGCATTCGCGAGGTAGAATTAATTAGGCCGAGCTATTTTTAGGTCCTACTCGCCCTTTCTGGCGAGTAGGAAGACAAAATAACTTTTGTCCTCTGTCTTTGAAAACTGAGCAAATGTGACAAGATAAGATTTAAAGGCATTTTTATTGCTCACATAGGGAATGAGCAATTAAGATGCCTTTAAATCTTGTTATCTTGTCAGTTTTGCTCCGTTTTCAGAGACGGAGGTCAAGTAGGTTGCAGTTAAGTCAAGGAGATTTTCCAAGGTACTAGACCTGCAGGACTAGTACCATGTTTTGGATTTTTTGAGCCCTGTATACGGTGCTGAGCATAGAAAAACTGGAGAGATTACCATTGACCGTTTCTGAAAAATCATCAGTTGAATGGATAATACATGGCACCATCACAATACCAGTGACGGCTTTCCAGTTTCAGTATTGCTTAAAACACATACCAGTAGGTCTGTATGAAAAGGTTGGGTAAAGAATACATTAAGTCAACCTGGGATTTACCATACACAAACAAATGTTGGAGTGGTGAGAAAGGAAGTATTTCTTAGTTGTTAAAATTTTGAAAGCTCACTAAGAGGTACACTATTGTGTCCAGGTATTAATTTACACGGAGCCAGCGAAAATTCTTCCAATAACCTTTCTTGCCACCTGCAGGGTTCACCCACAGCGGTGATAGATCCAATTTTCAGGCAGCTTTCCAATGGTAGCTACATTATGTTAAATGATCACAGCTGTAGTGGAATGATGCCAGGAATAAGCTATCTCGTTACTTTGTCAGCCAGGATCACTTGCTGTATGCAAGTATTGTTTCCTAAAACCAAGACAGACGGGGGAGTCGCTACTATGGCCTTCACTGAACATCTCTTCTATACAAATTGATACTTTATGCAGAATGAAAGCCATTTTTTTGCAAAAAAATGTGCCAACTGTGCAAGTTGCGAGGTCCTCTGCAGAGATACATGCATTATTATCAACAAACTGCCCAGTACATTTCGCAGAAATGTTAGGTCGTATCTTTAACATGTCTGATACCAGCGGTATTGCACATCTTTTTAAGACGATTTTTTCGGGACTGTTAGCACCCTCAGAAGCAGTCCTGGGCATTTTTCCTAACTTCGTCCACTCTGTGTTCGGCGGCCTACCTCTCATTTTGGGACTTGTAGCAGGGATCGTATTTTTATACCTCATGCTCCGTTATGGCAAATTCGGCCTCCAGCGATACCCAAGTCAGCATGGAAAATGCGCTTCAGGCGATGAGGTATCGTGAGAGAATAACACAGATCCTTGGCTTAGCTCGTTTGAGAGATCTGAATACCACATGGTTCCTGTCATTCAGACCAATTTGTTACTTCTTACCTGATCTACGAAGCCTGCTTTGTGGAGAGGAATGCGTGTTAGATGTCTGTCTAACACTACCATCGGTTATGCCAACGGATGCGGACGCATTACTGGGTCCGGTAACGGCTCATGTGTTGTGTTGCCCCCAACGGCTACCAATCCTGACGACGGCATTCATTGAGATCTCTCCGGCAAATCCAACTGGAGGTGAGATACGCGGATCAAGAGGCACACAGATACCATCTGCTATGAACATTGCTAACGCTGCAACCGACGCTGACGGCGATGCTTCACATATGTGCACAATTGACCTTCTTAATGAAGTAGTAGAACTTTTATCTATTGTGGTAGACTATTTCTTTGCCAGCCTTGATGACTTAATGTTTTCTCCTGATACCGAGAATAATTTTTGAAATTAGCACACAGCGTTCTTTCGAACTCTGAAATTCGACCTTCACTTTTTTCAAAATAAAAACTACCAAGTTTGGAACTCTATTTTAACGACAGATTTATTTAACTTTTTCCAAAAAACAAAATGAACTTTGGCACAAAAAGTAATCTGCCTAAAATAGAACTATTCTTAGAGAACAAGAAATTCCTTGAACACTTCCTAGAAACAATATTAGCCTAATCCACAAACAAAAACAGTTTGTATATTCTGCTATGGGATGGTCTCGACCTTTTTCTTCTGTAACTAAGAGCCATTTCATAAAATGTAATTTCATGATTCATTCAGTTAGCATTGCTCATATCATATGCTTAAAATGAAGTCATTTCCTTTAAATGTGTACTGTACAAAAATGCTCATTTTTTCGTGTGCAACCATTTCAAATGCATTTTATATGATTTTTTGGGGGTTGTAAACACATGCTCTAGATTAGATGCTCTAGGATTTACTCTTAGATGAACATAATAACGTGGAGTGGGTGTTATGTATCATTTTAGGACCCTATTTTAAGTTTCCGAATTCATGCCCTTATATATGTATAAATCACCATCTATACTAATATAATAAAGACAGAGCCCAAACCTTTGAGGCAGGTAATCTCAGGAACCACAGCACCAATCACAACACCCAATACAGCATTGGAAAGGACAGTTGCAGCAGATGGACATAGGCTATACAGCTGACCACCATATACATTAGAAACGTAAAAGAACCTTAGCGGCAAAGTAGTCCCTTGTGGGCGTGGCCGGGGCGCGGCATGACGACAAAAAAAAGCGTTCCTTAAACGTGTGCGTTGTGCTGGGGCGTGTGCTGGAGGCGTGGACAAGGCCAATGGGCGCGGCAATTGCATTTGTGTGGCACCAAGGGGTGTGGCCAATGGACGCGACAAACAGCAACAATCGTGCGGCACATCCCCCCCACCCCCAAAAAAGTGCCTTGAGGGTGTGTGGAAAACAAACGTGTGCGTTGGGCCGGGGGCGTGGCCAAGGCCAATGGGTGTGGGAATTGCGTAGGAGCAAGGGGCGTGGCCAATGGGCGCTGCAATTGCCGGGAACTTAGGCGGGTGCAGAAGCGACTGATCGTCCCTGCGGGGACAATAACTGCACAGTATCCTGCGCGCTGTCACACACTCAACTATCTGCATAAACGAATTGACACCAGACGCACAACATCAACCAGGGCTGGAGCCGGGCTCAGGCGGCGGATGACGCAAGTAAGCGCGCCTGCTGGGACACTAACCTTTGAACTGACTGCACTTTCCCACACGCGCAGCGTCTCCAGCGCGCGCTGTCACCCACTCAACTCTCTGCATCAACGACTTTACACCACAAGCACAACATCAAACAAAACTGGAGCCGGGCCTCATGCAGGGGATGACGCGATTCAGCGTGCCTGCGGGGACACCAAATTTACAACTGAATGCACTTTCACACACGCTTACCAACGGAAGTGGAGTACATACACACTAGAGACATCTGCTAATACTTCTTACTCCGAGGTACACACAGTATCTGCACACACATGCCTAACTATTGTGACACTTCATACAAAAATTTTTGTCTACCGCGAGATTTTTAAATAAATTTTCCTTGCCTATTACACACATTGCACACATTCTATTTCATACTGGACAACGTCGGGACGGGCTGCTACTATCCTTATATACCAATCTTTTACACAAATGATGCCTATGGTAACTATTCAAAAGAACTTTTCAGAAACAGGTACCATTAATTAACTGTCTCAGGTTAGGATAACCTACTTCTTAGATTAATCAAAATACCACTTTGTCTCGCTTCATCCATCCACTATCTACTCAATGATTCAAAATAACACAATTTTTTGGTTTTTTAGAAACTTGTTTAGTAAACCAACTTTTTGTTGAAAAAGAAATTTTTCATTTTCTTTACTGTATTATTTTACATTTACATTTTTTTACACCATGTATATATATACGTCATTCTTTTTACATATATACAATTTATCTACAAACGACAATATACATAAAGATAATATAACAGTTTGTCTCAGGAACCAAAAATTAGGTTCTAGTGCCCAGTTATTTGTAAACAGGAAAGGATATGGCATATAAATATACAACCTTATTCCTTAGTCTTGATCATCACAATGTTTTTATAGAAAAAGCCTAGGAAGAAACATCCTTTATACTTCCTTTTCAAATTAAGGCTTTTACTAACAGAAAACTTTTTATCAGTTCAATATTCCAGTGATGTCAAAAAAATGTAGTCGACGCGTTTCAGCCTGTATTTCTTAAGGCCTCCTCAGGACTTGGGCAGCCAAACAATATTATCTCCAATTATTTTCTATGTAGCTCCAAATGCTACACCACACATAAGGCGCAGCTCACCCAGCCGGGCTTGCCTGCTCTTTAAGTGTTGAAACCACCGTTCCAGTATCTTACTGCATTAACAAAAGGGCTCGTAAATAATTCCGGCACGAATCTCCTTAATCGACTCCTCAAGGGTGCTCTTACAAACCACTCAGCGACCTGCTCTATGCTAGGTCTTATCCTTATATAGGCATAGAAATCATAACCATATTAGACATAGCTCATGCAGTCCAAATATGGCAGGGCTACTTCCACTAGTTCCGAAAATCCACAACGATTTCTTGGAAAACCCGCCTTCAGCAGTCAGGGACTTCCCCTTGCTGGAGTATTAATTTATCCAAGAACTCATGGAGTTTTCAAAGAACTGAGACTCTTTGATGACGTTATGTCCAACTGCACGTCAAACTCGGCACCTTCAAGGTATAAATATGCCCACACTCGCCCACGCAAACACACGGTGGTTTGGAGCAGTTCGACTATCTACTTGCCCGACGCACCCTGCTGCAGCAAGTGCCGAAGGAAGCCGACCCTCCAGCAGACGCACTGAGAGAGACGCTGTCTTTTCTCCTGCCGAGAAATCCAGCTCCAGTGTTTCCAAGCTACCCTTGCGGGTTGTTGGGAAATCGAGTCCCGAGACCGACCTTCTCCATATTAAACTAAGGTACGGAGCTGATTAGACCCATAGAGAAATCTTGGGCAGATTCTTGGCAAAAGAATACTACATTTATGCTACACCTCACTTACTTCCTCCCTCTTACTAAGCTTAGTTTAGGTACACCGGAGTAGAAGTATTTTAGAAGCACCAGTTGAGTACTTTTAGCCTCTGTTATTTACGTAGGTATTTATATATGGTTTAGGAACCATACAATGCTCTTACAGTATTATTTTGTTCTACTATTTTATACTGTACGCATTATATTTTACAAACAATTTTTCTATTGTAGCAGTATATTTCTTATGCTTGAGAAAGAAGACTGTTCAATAAATACTTTTATTGAAAACGCCTGTCTTTCTACTTTCTCTGCACCTCTATGAAACGAAGCATGCACGATTGCCTGAGTGAAATATCTATCTATTGTTTCCACGACTCTGAAGATACGTTTTATCTTGGGGAAACAAAGTTGTCATGTTTATGCGGTTGTCAGAAACTAATCCCTTCTTGTGAATTCGAGAAAGTCTCAAGTGACCTCTGAGCTAGCTGGCACACACAATTAAGTCTAGTATATTCGATAGAGACCTAGTCGACCTCAGTCCTACGTCTAATCTATAGGATATATTATTCTAATGCGCAGAGCCTATTGGGAATATAGGAACTACACTACAGCTTTAACTTGAACAAGCATTGGCATAGCCTATAGGTTTTGTCTTTGTGACCTTATAAGTGTTTAGTTATGCAGCACAATATCCTTGGTGCAACAACATCAACTGTTGCATGGCTAAACACTTATAAGATCCCAAAGGCGAGACCTATTAGCTATGCCAATGCTTGTTTTAGGTGAGAGTTAGACACAGTTCAGGTCTTCAATGCAAAGTGTTCTTTAAGTGAGAGGTTTGAGTTGTGTATCAGGTCATGGCATTTAGTGTGCTCTGTCAGTTGAGCGCGAAGCCAGTACATTTAAGTTGTAAATCCATGACTTACCAAATAATGTTTTACATTATTGGAAAAAAGGAGGAATTAGATCTTCATGGGTTTAGCTTGAGACAGTTTGTTTACATTCAGGTTTGGATTGTTATGACTTTTTGCAAGAAGTGCACTGGTGACATTATTAAATGCCAGTCATTTCCCCATGGTGCATGTCTCTGGGTTTTATGGTCTGACTGCACTTCTTGAGAGAGCAGTCATTCTTACAGGGTTTTAAAATTGCATAGCGACAGCTTAATCTGGGCATCATGGCTCCTTTTTTGAATGCTTAATACAAAGATGTAAAATCATAAGTAACAGATATCTTGGTCGCACTAAACCCTTGGTATGAAGAATGAGCAGACTACCTTGGAGAAATGGAACTGCCATAATCATCAAAAAGAGGACCACATAAGGGAAGTGCAACAGACAAAAGACAACACACAAAAGACAACACACAAAAGAGGCTATAAGCAAACAGAATATTAGGCAAAGCATGATATAACAGAGAGAGGCAGGCAGTAATGAAAATTTAATTATGAAGACATTAGATGAGATGGATAGGAGGCAAGAAAGCTAAGAAAAGACAAACACACTGAGCAGAGCTGAAAGCAAGCCCATTAACAGGATCTATGCACCACTCAATGACAAGTAACAGCACCAACAAACCAAGAAACCATGAGAGACCTTAAGACCAAGACAGGTAGGTAGGGTGATCATTTAAGTGAAAATGAGCATTATGGTTGCAAATGACAACAGGCGCTATTGCTCCCCCCTCTTTCCCCATTTATCCCAAGCCTCAGAATCGAGAAAAGGTGGCTAAAGGACCATTTACTACTATGCACAACACATGAACACAAAGGTTAACAGCAGAAACCTAAGACAAAACAGCTATCTATGTGGAGAAGCAACAGAAAGGAGGATGTCATGGGGGATAAGGAGCACGACCCAAGAGGCAAAATCATGCCTCTGGCTGGGCAGGAACATACATTTGATGGAGGGACTTGAAAATGGGAAAACTGTCACGATGTACGCTCAAGAAAAATCTCCGATCCAATGGGGCTAAAGAAACAAACATATCACACGTGTGATCAGTCAACTACCTAGACAGTATGAATCGCATTGGGAGGGTGATGGGGGCCCCCTTTCTGAGAATTTCATATTTATTAAATGACCGAAGGCATGCACAGCAAAGTCTGAAGCAGCCAAGAAGCAATATGGAATCCTAGTGGATGAAGCAAGGGATGACTACAGAAAACTATCTCACCAAGGTTAATGTAGAAAGCTAAAGGCATAGCTGGCAGTTAGGATGCATAATTCATAGATCACAAACAAGTTAGACCTTTCTCTTGATCAATTACAGTCCATCAGAGGCATGGTGAGTCTTGACAATCCATAGCAAGGTAGAACAGACCATATGAAACAATATCTCTAAGAAGACAGTGAAGAAAGAGGATAAAGAGATATCATTTTGAAGTGATTTACCAAGAAGGAAAGAAAAGCAAGAGAGGTTGGCACAAGAAAGCTGCAGTATGGACAAAGAAAGGATATTGAAGTTAAGGAAACATAGGGGTGAAGAATACTAGAGCAGTACTCGATGGACAATGTCACCAGCGGATGACTGGTACCGCAATTGAATTACTCCCTCTAGGCTTTTTCTATAGGCCCGCTTCTAGGAGAGGCTTGACACGACCTATGCAGGGAGGTAATTGGCGCATAAGAGATCATTTAAGGGTAAGACCCCACACGAGCTATCCGCCACCCGGGTTACAACTTCACAATCCTGGCAACCACTGTAGGAACGGGTTTGGTGTCCCAACCCAAAACAGATTTGAACTTTTATCAGGCCTAGAAGCCTTTGACTGACTTGAGGGCCCGGGAGAACAGGGAAGGGAGAGTTCGATTGACCGGGGATTCACAGCAGCTACCTTGGGCAAGAGGAGCTCTAGCAATGTAATCTCTTGGAACATTGCCGGCTTAAGTGCCAAAATGCAGGATTGTAATTGGATTACTTACATTAGACAGTATCTCATAATTTGTTTACAGGAGACCTGGTCTATTGAATGTAATCACTTTTTAGAAGGGTATAAGGCATATTACGTTCCAGCCATTGCAACCAACAGGGGAAGACCTAAGGGGGGGGGCTGGTTACATATATCGCTGTTGCACTGACATGTAAAGTACGTAGAGTACCATCTGCTAACCCTGGTATTCTTGGTTTAATTTTAAATGGAGAAAACTGTCTAGCTGGTCTGGTAAATTTTTATAATTCTGTCAACTCATGCTCAGATTTTAGTCACTTATCTGCTTTGAATGTTTTCATTAGTATGTCAATGAAACAGAGCCTGCAAAATCTTATGATCATGGGTGACTTTAATGTTCATCCTTGTGGTGACCCCTTATTCAAATGTATCCTAGATCTAAAACTGTGCACGATCTAATGGTTTACACTTAGAGCATTCAATTGAGGGGGAGATTTTCAATGACTTATTGAATGATCTGGACAGGACACCAACCATGGCCTTGATGGATCCCGCTAAAAGATTTGAGACACCTACTTTTAAGGGTCATGGAAGGGGAACTTTCATTGACTATGTGCTAATCTCATTATCTATGCAGTCTTTTGTGGATTCTTTTATTATTGAAGAGAGTGAATTTAGAGACCATAACCCACTCACTGTACGTTTGCTGGGACCCTGGATAGCTAAGGAAGGGCGGAACCCTAGTCAGGGAAGACTGAGCACAACTGATTGGAGACGCAGACTGAGATGGTCCAAGATTACGCCAGATCTGTTGTATAAAGACATTAAAGTCGTATGTGAAGATGAAATTACCATCTGTACCCAAGAAGGCACACAGCCTAGAAAGGTGCTCGGGGCGTTTCAGTCGCTCTCAGATAAGGTCTCGAAACTGTTGTCGGCACCAGCTAAAAATCAAGCCAATGTGGGCCCAAAGTGGTTCAATCATGACTGCACTAAAGCAGCAAGTAATCTTAGGCTGGCTTTAGTAGCTAAACCAAGAGAACAGGCGACCGTACAACTTTGCCGGAAAGAATATAAATCTATTATAGCCAAACGTAAGGAATCCCTAAGGGAAGAGGCCTGGAATGAGATACTGGACCCCATAACTCTAAAGAGTAGCTCTAGATTTTGGGCCGTAATGAAAAAGCCTTTTCTTGTCCAGGAGACCGGTAACAGTCTTGAATGCCATATACCCAAGGGGGACTGGGAAGTGCATTTCGAGCAACTATACTGTAGTCCCATGGAAGAAACTTTTACCGCGGCACCTGCCATTAATGGAAAGAAGATTAGCATTGACAGGGGGGAAAATCTTGAGGGTATCATGGGACTAACAGCCGGGAAAGCACCCGGACCAGATGGGATTCCTCCAGACCTACTTAAGTCTGAGCCTTCTTTTTGGGCTCCTATTCTAGAGTCTGTATTTAATGCCGCAGTGCAAAGTGGATGCCCACAATCCTGGGGGGTCTCTACAATTGTCCCGGTTTTCAAAAAAGGAGACAAATGTAGCCCACATTGCTATAGACCCATTTCGCTCATCGATTCCATGGTAAAAGTAATAGGAAGGATACTACTGCAGAGACTTTCAGGTTGGGTGGTGGAAAATAACATCATGTCCATCTCCCAGTATGGATTCTGCAGTGGTCGTTCAACAATAACTCAATGCCTTAACCTGTTCTTAATTTTAAGTAAGTACACAGTGGCTCAGAGGGGCACCATCCACCTCGCCTTCATGGACTTGTCCTCAGCATTCGACTGTGTGAACAGGCGGAAGCTGTGGCTGTCCATGAGGGTGAGGGGGGTGGACAGTGGTATTGTTGATTTTCTTATAGATCTCCACAGCAATACCAGAGCCAATGTTAGATACTCTCAAGTTCTGAGCGTGACAAACAATTTTGATATCAAAAAGGGAGTCCGCCAAGGATGCATCCTGGCTCCTTTCCTTTTTAATTTTTATATTAATGATCTGGATAGCGTTTTACAGGAGGTGTCGGCTGACTGCCCCAGAGTCGGTCGGCGGGGCATTCTTTTATATGCAGATGATGCAGTATTAATATTGAGGACTGAAAGGGGCCTTCAAGCTCTTTTAAATGCATTTAAGTCCTTCATGACAGATAGAGATCTAATGATTAATAACTCTAAATCATTTGTCATGCAAGTAGGTCAACAACTCAGAAAAAACTTTCTATTTAAAATAGACGAAGCAGTAATCCTGATATCAAAAATGTTCTCCTACCTTGGGGTCCTTTTTGATACTAAGTTAAACTGGGGCCCGCATTTACTTAAAAAGAAAGGAGAACTGGTCAGGGTGAACACCTCTATTTTTAATTTTGCCTCGAAATTGGGGAAAAAACCTACTGGTGCTATGCTGCAACTCTACAATGCCAAATCAGTGGCCACGGCTACATATGGTAGCGAAATATGGGGGTATGTCGGTGGTGAGCAGCTGCAGATTGCTGAAAATTCTTTTATGAAGCGTCTCCTGTGTATCCCCTCGGGTACGTCCAATCTTGCAGTTCATGAAGAACTGGGGACACAATATATAAGTGATATCTTCTCTCTACGCCCACTGACCTGTTGGATAAAACGTTGGCTGAATCCTGACATCCCATTGACACACCTGATTGTGATGGACTGTTTGCCTCAGGACAAGGCACTGGCTATCCCATGGATAAAATATCTGAAATCCAGTTTCTCTAGACTGGGGCGTCCTGATTTGTTTGAAAATCCCAGTCATATTGTCAAGGGGGACCTGGAGGTAACGAAACGGGCCTTCCTCATGAATAGGAAGACCCAGAGGGAAGGCATAGAGCTCCACAAGCCGAGTGTCAGAAAATATGTTATGTTGAAAACGTGTGTAACTACTGAGCCGTATTTATTGGGTTCCCTAACCTCTCATGAAAATTTTTTATTAACTAGGTTCAGGCTGAATCTTTTTCATCATATGCTTATTAGGCCAAGAACTGCTAATTTTAACAAGACTGCAGCTCCCTGCGGCTGTGACGGAAAGTCTCCGCAGGATATGCTGCATTTTATATTTTTATGTCGTTTTTATGAATACCCCCATAAGCGCTATCTGGTGACTCTTAAGAAATCTTAATTTTACTCAGATCAGACCGGCCCTGATGTATTTACAACTTTTGCACAATGATAGTATTCTCCAGGTTACTGAATTTTTTAAAATAACTTTTAATTATAGAAAATGTATGGATCTGTAATGGGCCTTATGCAATGAATTTTTTTTTCAATCTCCTGGTTTTCTTGTAATGATGAAATTATATCCTTGCACCTTTGCACTTTATTATGATATGTGTCTTTAACAAAAAGTATTATGAATTGCTAGCATTACTGTATATGTACTTTTATGGTTTTAAACAAAAATCAAAATAAAGTTTCATTGACTTGACTACTAGAGCAGGCTTTTGATATTTGATGCTATAAACTTCTCAGACACCAAAGCAAAGAGAACTTTAATGAAGGAGAATCCATTTACAGAGTTGTTCGAAGATACCCTTATAACATATGTTCATAAATAGGTAGACACCTGGGAGAGGAGCAACCCTACCAAAAGGAGGAGAAAATGCAAGTAGGACAGAAGACATAATTAATTTTGACAAAGGGAGAGATGATTGGTTGATCCTAGAAAGTGAACAAGATGGAGAATTAAATAACACTGATCACATTAGGGCTGCCCTCCAGCTACAAGAATAACTTGCAAAATAACCAGTCTAATCTCTAAAGAGAGGCCATCCATAAATGAGCCCTGGGCTAAAAGAGGCCCTGGCAACCAAACTGCAGTACTCCCGCTGGAACACACCAGAAGGTCAAAGCTAGCCCAAAAGCAAAAAGTAGGGCCTATTAAAATTGGACGCGGTACTGAAATTGGGTATAAAATGAAAGACCGCTACATTAAAACTTGGCAAGAGAAATGGAGAGGATAAAAGATAATTCAATTATATTTGGGTAGCTCATTAAATGAGGGCAATATTGAACCTGCTTTGGAGAACTATGGAGCGAGTTTCACTGATTAAGATGGCAGCCCAAGACAAAGAAAGAGAGAGAATGGTGAGAGGTCATATTAAATATCAGTATCAAAAGAAGGAGAGTGACCCTTTCGTATCAAGGGAACTGGGTGTATACAGTTAAACAAAAAACGGGGTTCCCTTGAGATTATTACTTTCTTAATTTGGACTGGTCAGTCCTCTATCTAATATATGACCCGCAAACGTTCAATTGCTTCACACTTACATGGAACCAAAAACAAGCACTTACAATCTAAATACTAATGTAATACGTAGCCGGAAAATTTGTATTTTGTAAACAAATTGATTTTTATTGTTATTTATAAAAACAGGCCTAAATATAAAAAACTTTTTAGTTAAAAACATGCACATACATATATTACTTCTGACAGTTATTCCTATTTGCATCAGTGCACTGTTGGTTTGAAAGCACTTTGCCAATTATCAGATATATTACTTCATGAAAAAGATTTTTATAAGAAATACATTCATAAACATTCATTAAAAATTGATTAAAAAACCAAGTCGACGCGTTTCGGTGGATCTCTGCTGTGCGCACCACCTTCTTCAGGACAAGATTAAACAGTTCTTTTTTAGGTTGTCTTTATGCACCTTTAATCATAGACCTCCTGATAAATTGAGGTACTGTTTCCAGGTGATTTAATAATTCTAGTAGGAATAATGGCCCACATTAATTCATTTGTACGTTCTTTAGGGGCTTTTAGTACCCTGATAGGGTTGAGACAGTTCTTTAAAAGTACAGGAAGGCACCGGTTTTAAAAGGTGATAGGCTGATATAAACAGTTTATTCCTTTACATCAGAGGTTATGCTGGGGGTTCCTTCAATCTTCACCCTTTCAGCGTGCAGTTCTGGTGCCTCCCTGTGCGTCTCCTCTCTCATGGGTTCTGGTGGGTCATATATTAGATAGAGGACTGACCAGTCTAAATTAAGAAAGTAATAATCTCAAGGGAACCCCGTTTTTTGTTTAACAGTCATATTAAATATCAACAGCAAATCATCTCAAGAAAACTAGGGCAACAGGAAATACTTGGGAAAAGTCGAGGTGAAGGGTAATTGGCTATGGATTAAAGGCAATTTACCGGTGCTCAAAGAATGTGTAAGATGACATCTTGGTAAAACCAAATTACACTCATGTTATTAGCATTAAAGGAGGGCTATACAAAATGGGGAAACCACAGAGGTAACCCGCCTCACACAGAAAATTTGCAGATCCTGCATAGAATCCATCCAGCTTATACCTCATTCTACTTCGCTCTCCAATGCACTACCCTATTTCTCACCCTAAACCTCTCTCAATATATCCTCTACCTCATCTTTCTGTCTCATCTCAAACCTCAATCTACTACTCTTTCCAATGCACTATCCTATTTCTCACCCTACACCTCTCTCAATATTTCCTCTACCTCCACTCTCTGACTCATCCAAACCCCATTATATTACTATGATCCACAAAATAACCCTTTATAGACTCTTCCAAAGGGCGCGGAAAATCATAAAAATCTCTCAATATATCCTCTACCACAACTTTCTGACTCCTCTCAAACCTCACTCTACTACTCTTTCCAATGCACTATCCTATTTCTCAGCCTACACCTCTTTCAATAGTTCCTCCACCTCCACTCTCTGACTCATCCAAACCCCTTTATACTACTATGATCCCCAAAAATAACCTTTTATAGGCTCTTCTCCAGGGCTTGAAAAATCATTAAAATGTTAGTAGACCTGCAGGTCTAGAAACTTGAAAAATCTACTCAACCGAACTATAATGTATTTGACCTCTGTCTCTGAAAGCCCAGCAAATGTGACAATGTAACAAGATTTAATGGCATATTTATTCCTCATTCACTTTGTGAGCGATAAAAATGCCTTTAAAACTTGTCACGTTTGCTCCACTTTCAAAGACAGAGGTCAAAAGTCAGTTTGTCTTCCTATTCACCAGAAAGGGCAAGGAGGCTCTAAAAATAGCTTGCCCTGATTAAATCTAGCTCGCCATAGCGGGAAGGCAAGTAGATTTTTCCAAAGCCCTGTTCCCTCCTCCACCCCTCCTTGCACCATCTCATACCTCTTTTACTCTTCAGATTTCCCAAACAAGTCTTTCTAAACCTCTCCCTCTGACTCTTTCCACCTCCGCCTCCACCTCCCTTTACTCATTCCAAACCTCTTCCTACAGCTATGAACTCCAAAAATAAAAAAACTTTATAGACCCTTCCCTCTTCTATCCCTTCACAATTCCTTTTCAATACAAATAACAAACTCACATGTCCACCACTGAATTGAATTTCATATAACCCTATGCTAATTCCCCACTAATCCTGTTTGGCTTCCGGAGTAGTGTGCTACCTGCCGAAAAGTGCTTCAACACCTCATCACCTCATCATGGGTAGCAAGCTCTATATAAATGCAAACCCTTCCCTCTTCTATCTCTTCACTATCCTTTTCAATAGCAGACTAACATGTCCACTGCTCAAATTAATTTAATATTTCACTATACCAATTCACCACTAATCATTTTTGGGTTCAGGAGTAGCATGCTAGTAGCCGAACAAGTGCTTTGCTGCCCTATCAGGGGTGGTAAACAATATATAAATGCAAATACAATACATACAATAACAAAAACATCGCTAGTCCTCCCTCTCCACCAGGGCCTTGCTCCGTGCATAACCCCATGACGCGAAGATAAGCATGCAAAACCCTTTCAGTCAGCTGAGAAGTAAAAACATCACAGATTTCCCGTCAACAAAGTATTTAATGTACTTCTAAGATGGTAGGAGAGCGGAGCTTGCTGAAAACGAACTTCCTGTATGATGGGTGATTCCCCTTTCGGATATTCAGGGTGAAGTTTTTAAGCAACATAAACTCCCGGGTTTGTTTCCCTATAAACTCACTGCTCCCTACAAATTTATTTACAGTATTTCAAAGATCACCAGAAATATTTACTCACCTGCATTGAAAAAAGGAGCACTCGCGTCTTGTTTCATTAAAGCATCCTTATTCGCCCCCCGCCCCCAAAAAAATCTCATATTGCTAAACCTAAATTAAGCAGAACTTAGTTACAGTATGTGTGGCTCGTCGACTGGCAGTCAAGTTAGTAAAAGCAGCTCAGGTACAGTCACTAAGAGGAAAAGGTAATATAGGTATAGTCTGAATGCTGAAGGTTTTGAGAGGGCATTCGCTTTGAATAGATAACATTTATTTATTTATTTTATTTGTCCCTTATAGTAGCCTGGGATCGCCATGCTTCTATTGCGAATTGTATTGTAACTGAATTTATACAGCACTTACTACTCCTGACGAGGAGTTTGTGGAGGATTATAGAAGGACTCACTACTTTACCACGAGTCGGTACAAATTCTATATTAGTTAGTTCTTGTATTGGACATTCTAGCTTCTTTCTATAGTGCTCAGGTGCTTTCTTTGTGTTTTCCGCTTTTTCGATATTATGTTTAAAATCCAAAAAAATTAAAAATTCCCCCCATATTACCAACCTTCGCCTAGATTGAATGTTCGCGACTATCAATAAAAGTGCAGTAAAGTTGTCTTTTTTGTTTGTATAGTGCTACAAGCAGTCAGACGGGTTCAGTAATGTAGCTACAGTGCTTAGTAGTGCGTAACAGAACGTCAGGGTTTTTTTTCGACTGACCAAAGTAATAATGAAGGTGCTAGACCGTGTCTTTTACTGCTATATAACTTTAAAATTAGCCAGACATTCTTTACTTGGTACATACATAAAGTATTTACCTAGCTACTGGACTTATGCAGGTATGTTGCAAGAAACGCATTAGTGAAAGTCTGAGCTATTGGTGTTGCAGTAATATTTGCAACGCCAACAGCTCAAACTTTCACTAATGCAAGACCTATCACATTGCAAATGCATATTTTAAATGGGACAGGGATCAGCACAGCACATCCCTTCAAACTCAAATATGTTTTAGCTCCTCCTACTCCCGGGAATACAGCCTGAATACTGCAGCAAACCCAAGGGCAAGCAAAGCAAATGAATTATTTTGGGACGGTTTTAACAAATGCGCCAGCAGAGAGTGGGTTAATCTCCCCCATAATGATTACCACTGGGTGTCAGAAATAATCTCAGGTGCCCTGAGGTAGGGGCTACAGTGCAGTCTGTGGATGCGCATGCCCCACACTCAATTCTGTTTCTCACTTTTTCCCTGATGGCGTGGTAAGCTTTCTGACCTCCACTGGTACAGGCAAATAAGTTGCAAATACCTCATTTTGCCAACAAGCCCACTAGGGGAAAAAGTGAGAAAATGAATGGGCAATGACACCACCAGCTCAGACCTATGTTATCTGAAATTACTTTTTCCTATCAGGCCATACATTTTTATTATGGGCTTGTCCCCAAAAACAACTCAGACCTACTGCTTTAAGCATAAGCTTTCCCACAAGGCAAACACCAGCTATACAACAGTGCTAAAAATATGTACATAACTTCAGCTGTCAGAACAATATGAAAACCTTCCCAAGAGTGCCTAATAATGATTTTCTAAGTGCAAATCTTCGAACCCCATAGCTTGAGTTGGTCACAAACAGCAAAAGCCTTGCCTACTACACTAATCTGTGGGATTCTATGTAATGAAACACTAGCTAAACGTCGCGAACACAGTTTATTTACTAACAGTGCACCCTTAAAAGCCCCTTACCAGTAACACATGCTTTTTACAATAAGTAATGTAGGCCTACTGACTTGGTCATACTTTTCACTGCAAACAGATCAAACTTATGGATAGTTCTGAATGAACCAATAAGGTCCATAGCCTTTACGATTGACTTGACACCATAACCCACAGGCCTACTAAAGAATGCATGAACTGGAAAGTCATCATGCATAGTTAGACATTTACAAAATTACAGTTGGCAAAACAGTGTAGCACCCCTTTCTAAAGTGTCTAACAAGGACTATTATAGTGAAGATCTTCCATCTTCACAGTTTGTCGAACACTAAAGCTCTTGCCTACTACAGTAATCTGTGAGATTCCAAGTAACACAATGCCCCTCGAAGGGCTTTAATAGGGAGTAAAAACAATCCCCTTTCATGCCATTTGGTTTTAACACATGCTTTTAACAATAAACAAGTCAGGCCTAATGCCTTCGTCGTAACTTTTCATACTATAACATGTCAGACCAACAGCTTTAATATTTGGTTTGCTACCATAACCAAAACAGGTTTGTGACATTAAGCATAGGCTTTGCAGCAAATCAAAAAGTGTGATATAAACATTTTCAGAGGAAACATAAAAAACTGACCAGATCAAATGCAGTACTCACGGTAACCAATATGTGGCCCCCGTAGCACTTCTGAAAACTATACTTTTACTGTTGATCAAGAAAGAGGTAAACAACTGTCCTGTCAAGCCAGACCTAAAAAGAACTCGGCACACGAGCAGAGTAGAAGCATTTTGAAAATTGGCAAACGGGGTGCCTATAACATATTTCTAAGCTATGAAAGGTTGACATGCACCGGCAAACACTTTACCAGATTTCACCATCTGTTGACTGTGACATTATACCCAGTGGATTGAATCAAGTTAAACTGAAACCACCGTCACCTCACTAGTACCTGCTTGCGCATTGTGTTCATTACTCCCATGAAGCTTGCCAGCAATTTGGCTTCTTCTCTGGCAGCGAATTTTTTCTCAGTTTTCTTCTTGTTGTTTTTCTCCACAACGACAGCCGCCATGTCTTTTGTACTAGGGGCAGATCACTGCTCCGCGGGGTGCGTGAGGGGGACCGGCGGCTCCACCTCCGCGCGGCGCCTTTGCGGCCACTGGGGGGCGCTACCTAAGGGGCCCAGAGCGGATCCAGCACTCACCCCTCGGGACAGCAGCGCCACAGAGAATTCAGACCGCACATGGAAATGGTAAACAGAGCGCCACAGACGCTGATCGCACGCATAGAAAGAGGACAGCGGATATCGTTTTCACAAAGGCTAAAGAGGTGGCACGTTTTCGTCTAGCACTGTACAACGCATTCTTGGTGACGTCATTGTAGCTCCGCCTATGTTGTCACTTTGTTATAACTGGAAGACGGAAATAGAGCGGCCATCTTGCAAAGGAGTTTTCGATGTGTTAACCTGGCACATTGATCAATTCAGAAGAGCGTTCCTTAACTCTGGTACATTCAAAATCATGCCAGCCAACGACTCATATAAACTGCTTATAATTCCTTTTACCTTCAGTTTTCAAGGACATTGTTTTGAACTTTTATAACGAGACCTACACCAGACTGTATTTTTGGCTTCTAACATAAATTCCTTCCTAAATTACGTGTACGTCCAATATCTTGAGTGAGGTGGTAGTTTAAAATGCATTGCTATTTTTAGTACGTTCTTAAAAAATATGTTCTATATAGAGTCAGAAGGAATTAAGACATGGTTTGGGTGGTAAACTTCAAAGGAACGATGTTGAAAGCAAAAGCAGCCAGGTGGTGTCATTAAAAGCCCCTTAGAAGTACTTCTTGTGCCACTGCAGTGTGCAGGTGGGGCCTATACCACAAGAAAGCACAGAGAGGCTACACAGAATTAGTAAGGCACAAATGCTAGACAAAACAAGATCTCTCTGGACACTTCAATGACCTTTGTCAAGTTTTTTAATGGTTGCTTGAATCAAGAAAGCGAAGTGCCAATGGAGCCAACACGTTTCACCCTGAATAGGGCTTCCTCAGGGCTGCAAAGATAACATGAATCCAGTCAAACAACAAGAGGTGACAAAACATACAGTTCATACAAACATACCATTCCTAACCTGACAAGATTTATACAGTCATAAGTAGAAAAATATGTCTTTACTCAATGTTCTTAGGCAGGAACATTTACATATTCTAAACTGAGTGCAGTCTCTCTAAACCATAAATTCAACTGATAGAGCGCGGGCTCACCTGCTTAACATACTCACCTGGACCCATATATCTATTTATACATTAAATAGGTAAACCTACACACAAATCATTTGGGGTTTTTACCATTTGGATTTTATCTTACCAATCCAAGTCACCGATACCTTTAGTCCTAAAGGATCAAGGGAGTTAAAGAGAAAATAGGTAGCAAATAATAACATTTAGCATTTCATGAATAACCACAAACTCGGGAAAGGTTTAAAATCTTTATCTAAATAAATTTGGAAATTATAAACATGAACTTAATTTTAGCTTCTTAAGTCTGTTTAGACTAATGCAGATTTATTATTATTATATTATTGGAACATTTATAAAGCGCAATGGTTACACTAAAGACAGTGTGTCCCCGCGCTGCGGTACAGTTGCGGATGTAGTACTAGCCGCCACCACTACCCTACACATCTCGAGGGAAAAGGTGCGTTTTTAAGTTTTTTCTGAAGCGGCTCTCCCGGACCTCCATCCGGAGGCCCACCGGGAGCGGATTCCATTGTTTGGCCGCCAATAAGCGGAAGGACCGAGCCCCCATCCTTGCTCTCTTGATGGCGGGTACACACACCAGACCCACTCCACCTGATCTTAGCTGACGTGTAGGGACGTAGGGGATCAGTAGCTCAGATAGATAAGATGGAGCACTCCCCTGCAGGATCCGATGACAGACACAAAGTGCCTTAAATATGACCCTCTCTCTTATCGGAAGCCAGTGTAGTGCCGCCCGAGCTGCTTTTGCAGAAGACCTTCTAGGGCGCTTCAGAATTAAGCGGGCTGCCGCATTCTGTACTCCGTGCAGACGGAGCTACTCTTGGTCGTCACACCTAGATAAAGAAGGTTGCCATAATCCAGGCGCGACGTCACCAAGGCATGGACCATGGTCTTCCTGGCAGCCGTGGGTAGAAGGTCCAGCGTTTTCCTCGGAACCTTCAGAACCCCGCCACAGGCACCTGCCACCCGCCTGGTGTGATAGTCAAAAGAGAGGTTAGAGTCTAGCCAAACTCCCAGATTTTTTGCCTGCACACAGGGCGTTGGTGTCAACCCCAGATTCTGGGCCACCATGCCGAGGACCACACTGTTGGAGCCCTACCCACCACAAGTACCTCCGTCTTGCTGCCATTCAACTTCAGGCAATTCATTGCCATCCATGCAGCCAGTTCTTGCAGGCAAGCCGTGAAGTTGGATGCAGCCATCTCCTGAGTCTGGGCTAGACAGACCACCAGCTGAGTATCGTCAGCATAGGATACGACCCTGATCCCAAACTCATCGGCAATCTCCGCTACTGGAGCTATGTAGAGATTGAACAAGGTCGGGGACAGGGTCGATCCATGCGCCCATCCCTGCCTCAGCTCGATGACTCTAGAATAGTGATCACCCTGTCTCACCTGGAAGCAGCGCCCAGACAAAAAAAGATTTTAGCCAGCTCAGGACATTGCCCAGACTGAGTTGGGTGAAGAAGACCACCTTCCTCAATGTGTGCCGTCAGTTTGTCATTCACCACTTTATCTGCCACCTTCGCAAAGTATGGCAACAGTGAGATTGGTCGTAAATTGTCTAATTGGTCTAGACCAATGTGGGGTTTCTTAGGGAGCGGCAGGACCACAGCTTCCTTCCAGCAGCTGGGTACTCTGCAGGTCCTATAAGATGTCTCCACCAGATGTCTTATGTAGGGTTCCAGGCACTCCAAACTCCCTCTCAGCCTTTTCGGTGGTGCCGGGTCCCTGGGAGAGCCAGACTTAATACTGAGGCAGATTTTAATTAGGCGCTCCGGGAGGGGCATCAGAAATTCCTTCAGCAATTCTCCCTCCTCCTCAAGTTCACTCTCCTCAGTCCCTTCATCTCCTACTCTGGCCGATACAGGGAAAGTGGCGTGTATTTTCTCCACTTTATCGGAAAAACTCAGCTATCCGATTGCAAAGCTCCTCTGAGCCCACTGCTGGTGCCGTTAAAGTGGTAAGGGAGGATATCTCCTTATAGACCTTAAATAGCTCCTGAGTAGAGTTACTGGCTGAATCGATTCTCTCCAGGTAGTGAGCAGCTTTAACCCTTCTGATTAGTATGTGATATTTCATAAGTTCTGCTTTGTAACACTCTTTCCTCTGTTCTGAGAAGTCAGCCCTCCACTGCCTTTCCAGCCATTTACACCCAGCTTTCGCTGCTCTCAAGGCATCTGAGTACCACGGGGCAGATTTCTGAGCTCTGCCCGGTTTCCTCTGTGCCCAGGGGGCAGTTCAGTCCAAGGCCTGCGTAATCCGTCTCTCCAGGTTCTTACATGCCGCTTCGGCATCTGTGCCACCAGGATTGCCCCCTGAACTAGGGCATTACTAAAAAGATCCTGCGAAAAGCCTCCCCATCTCGCAAACAGGGCATCAAACAGATGTCCCTTTATGTGGGTAGGGGTGTTAGATCTAAACCTGAGCTGCAGTGTGTCCATTTCTTAGCAGAGTTCAGTGGCTGCGGTACAAGCACTGTCCTCAAAGTGCAAATTGAAGCTCCGAGCACTATGAATTTCTCGTATCGCAGTGCCGGTTGAATAAGGTAATCCATCAGGCTTGCCGAGAAGCCCTTGGAAATACTAGGTGGTCTATAAATTAGGACCCCCTTTACTGTGTAACTCTGGTCCACCTTAATCGTAAAAGCCCCAGCCTCACTATCAGTCAGGTTGATGTCTTCCAGAGTGCATTGAACGGGGTGTTTATAGATAATTGATATTCAACCCCCCCCTACCGACCCCTCTATCTATTCGGCTAATAGCATAGCCCTTAGGAACCGCCTCTAAGATATCAGGGGCCGACTCCTCATCCAGCCAGGTCTCCATGAGAAACATTAAGTCACACTGACCATCTACCAGCTGGTCACAGACTTCCAATCTATGTTTCCTAAGGGACCGGCAGTTCAATAAGCAACAGGTGAGCTTCCTAGTCACCTCCTCCTCCTCCCTCCCTTCTCCTAACTTGGAGAGAAAATGTTGTTAAGCATTTGAACAGAGGGTGGGTAAGAGAAAGGGAAAACAGTACAATGACAAACCCACACTTTATAGTTACCTAGAACGGTGTGATGACCAACCCTGGTCACAGGCTGAATCAAAGAATAAGGATCCCAGAATACAAGTGCCAGCAGATGTCTTGTTCATCTACAAATTACTGAAACTATTAGATAAATCATGTAGGGTATCCTAATTGGTTGTGTCTGATCACCACACAGACCAGGTAGTATGCTGTAATCCTAAGATTGTAATATGTTTACTGAATCTACCACTATGTGGTTCTATGATGGGGTACACGTGTCACCCATGCAAAGAAATTTCATTTCCATAAAAATTATTTTCTACCTCTGTTGCTTCCCTCATAATCGATGATGCACATATATGATGTATAAATGTGTACATGTAATTTATGAAAGTATTGTATTGTTTTAGAAAATTATAGGAACACTAGGACCCAAGCCTGTGCATCAATTTTAAATGTGTAATGTGGTGTTAGTAAATTTGAACTAGTGCAAATATAGCACTTTATCGATACTATTTTAGTAGGCTAATTTTGGTCTTTCACACTCTGGCGTCTCTTTTTCTTCTCTGTCTAAACTAAGCTGGGCAGTGAGTTATGCAGTGATATGGCTGTAGTTATAAACTCAAAGGGATTTATATTCAGTAGTTCAAAACAATTTCTTGTTATGAATTTAGCAATTGGGTTTCATCACCAGTATGTACTATACGGTGATGTATGTTTATATCACACATAGGGACAATATCGTGTGGTATTCTCTATGTAGTGATGTTTGGTCACAACACACATAATGATAACATTGCATACTGTTCAAACCTATTGAATGTCAAAAGAGAACGGGGAAGTCTCTTTCTTTGTTCTGAAACGGGCTACATTTTGAAGGTTCTTTGACTGGCTATGGCCTTATTTGTGCACAGTGTTTTAACGGCAATGCTCATTGTGACGTGAAGGCTTGACTAAAGGAGGCAAATTAATGTGATGCGCTGCTCAAATATGGATCGGTTTAATAAATGCATTGTGGTAATAACGGGGCACATGCGTAGAGATGGCAATGCTCGCTGTGAAGTGAAGGTTCGAGTAAGGGAGGTTAAACTAACGCTCGTAGATGTTCTAATACGGATTGTCTAAATAAAGCTTAGTTTGGTAATATCTGGCCAGACGCGTGGAGATGGGAGCAGTTAAGAGTACGTTGTAATTGAATAGAAAAACTTGTGTATGAGGGGATACGTTTAGGGCATGGTTGTAGAAGGAGGCTGCAGGTAGACATGATTGTATGACGCTGTTGTTTCAAATACGGACATTGTAATAAAGTTTAGTATGTAACTGTGCATTGGGACACGCGCAGATGTAAGCGAACAATTACGATTGTCAATAAAGTTTTTACAACTTTGACACTTCCGGATTACGGACGTGCGTCGTGCACGTAAAGAGGTAGTCATGATTGATAGGCTTAAATAAGCCATGTGACAGCGGCAGCTGTGTCTAACCATTACTTAGATGGTGGGAGCGTGAAACATCGCGTCCCACGAAATGTGCTCACGGCGCTTCATGAACTAGGAATACGAACGTAAGTAGATGCCCACTGAATGTATATCTGATTTGTTAACAGTATATTTACAACAAGGGGTGGTGAGGGACAGAGTCTCTGAATTAAGCAGAAAGCTCTCACCCAGTCAAGAGATCAGGGCTAGATCCGACACCTTTTTTAGCTCACTGCACCATCCCAGTTTCAGAACCTGGCTGTATGCAAATTAGTCTGTTCCTGTCCCAGTGCATGATGGTGTGGTAAATATTTAATTACCGTCCTAATTTCTATGCAGGTAAGTACTAAAAATAAAATAACTCAATCGGAAAGAAAGACGCAGAGTCCGTGGTGTTAGAGTTCTTAGGGGTTTTATTCCTTAAAAAGGAATGGTTCTTGAACCGGATATCGGGTTCCTGACACCACTGGGGTTCAGGAAGGGATAGAGCAATGCTTTATTGACAATACATAACTTTTATACTCAAATCATATAATGGAAACCAATACAGTAGGCATAACAGCTGAGAGAAACAAGATAAGAGCACACACGTGTTAGCAATACGTAAGCAGAAGGCGTGAACTAGGCGTGAACACAGAGGTGTGTGCTAGAAACGTCACATGAAAGTGTCACAAGTGGGTGGGTACATAGCAGAGTCTTACAATGTCAGCAGAAATCTGAGATCTGGATGCGCGCGCAGCTGCATGACGTGTGATTGACGTGAAGCTGGAGGGTGCAGGGGACTTGACATTTACACTAGAGGAAAGAGACAGAAGTCTGGCATGTCAGATCAACTCGTTCCTATATCCTATCTGATATCTGATGTTTGGGAACCATATTATCTAGAGGGAAAGGTCTCTTGGGCAGAGGCTATTCTATACTGACTGTGAGTGCGTGTATAAGCGTCTACGTGTCTGCATGAGATGCGAGGGGGCATGGGCCTACCATGGTAACAGGAGCTATGAATTACTTGCACGGAGACAGTAAGGCCGGGCCCTTTGCTCTGCAGCTGGAAGGATGTTTACTTGAACTAGTAGGCAGGAATGTATTTTTGAGGAGCGGAGCAGATAATTCGAAGGTTGAATACAGTCTTGGCAGGCAACAGACTGAGCTAAGCGCCGTTAGCCGCGCAGGGAGTAAGGTAGAGGTCACGGGTACAGAGGCAGGCCCAGGCTGAGGCATTCAGAGTCAGAAGGCAGGAAAAGGCTCGATGGCAGAATTCAGGGCCTACTTCGCCTGGGCTGAAAAACGTGTAAAGTACACCACATAAAGACGTTGGCAAGGCATACTTAGGAACGAAATATTCAACCCGTTCAGGGTGGATCTGAAAGAGGACATGTTAACGTTGGACGCAAATGTATGTGCGTCTTCATAGCTGGCACAGGAGGGAAGTTACATGCACTTTAAGCTCGTACATGGAGACGGTGGGGTACACGTTAGGGAACATTTCTTGACCATAAAATTTATATTTCCTCATTCCCTCCTTGTTCCCTACGGACCCTTCATGATATATCGATCCTCATGAATCGATCAGTCTGTTCATGTAACATCATTTGCTCTTCTTTCTTCTTTTCGCGTTTTGAGTGGAAACTTGAATGCGGAATACATGATGTGGCGCACAGACCACAAATCGCTGGCCCACATTGTAGGCACAGGCAGCAACTGAATACTATGAGAAGGGCAATGCCTAGGAAGGATAGGATCTTCCATCCCCAAGCGGTCAACGTTGTCCAGAACCAACCGGACCAAGTCCAGGTGCCTGGATTCTGATGTATCAAACTTGCAATTTTATGAAGACGTGTGATAGCCTTATATACTGTTGGCGCGTTTTCTGGAATGAAAACACAGCAACTCGACCCGATGACCTTACAGGCTCCGCCCCTATCTGCTAGGATGACGTCAATAACAAGACGATTTTGAAAAACAACAACCCGCATGGCAGATTGCTCCTCTGTTAAGTTGCCTAGAGCGGAAGTAGTTTCATTCACTACTGCTTCGAGGGTTCTAGTTAATTTTCGTATCAGTTTACTATTAAAGACAGTACCTAAGTAGGGGAAGAAACCTTTATTGAAGTCTGTATATTGCTCCAATGCCGTTTCAGTATAGTCGACAATCGGGAGATCTCTTCGGAGTCTATTGTTTACTAGATTTGTATTTCTGTGATAATCAGGAGGGGCTAGGAAAACAGGTGGCAGAAGGAATGCAATGTAACAGGTACCATCCCAATCTGGAGGTAAGCGTATGTATGCGGTATGGCCACAAACAAACACTATACAGTGACTACGAAGTGATTTACAATATGCAAGTTTCTTGAGTTGTCTCTCTCTCTCTCTATCTCGGTCTAGGGGATACATGTCAGAAACTAATTTAACCGATTCACCTAGGGGAGGACTTAAACAATTAAACTGTCTGACTTGCTAGACCGCAACTTTGATTTATACTCCTCTTGCGGAGTTTTCTCCCTCATGGGAACTTTAAAGTCACTAGAATCGGGGCAGTCCTTTGAGGGGGTGGAAGAGTCAGTCTCTGGCAACAGTTCATTACACTTTTTAATATGACTCGTATGAATCCACCCCTTTCGGCCCTCAACCTTCATTGCAGTCCTCGTGGTCAGAAGGACGAGCTTCGGCTCCTGCCAACGGGGCTCCAGCGGACTCCTCCTATCGAAATTTCGTATCAGGACAGTATCTCCAGGACGGACATCGTGCGGCTTCACATCAGTGTTGTCGGGAAAGGCTGCGGCAACCTGTGAACAACATGATTGGAGTGCAGACATCAAGGAGGCAAGGTAATCTGTCAGCATATTACAGTCAACATCGGTTATTTTCTTAGGCATGGGCGTCCCCCACATATTTGGTGGTCGGCCAAAGACCACCTCATACGGGGATAGTCCTGATCTCGAATGTGGGACCATTCTCATGTAGAATAGTGCAACTGGCAGGGCGACTATCCAGTCGACCCCTTTCTCTTTGCATATTTTTGCAAGACGAGTTTTCAGTGTCTGATTGTGCCTTTCTACAAGGCCAGCTGCCTCGGGATGTCGGACGCAATGGAATTTCCACTGGTATCCTAGCAGAAGTGAAACCTGCTTCATGAGCTCGGATGAGAATGGCTGTCCGTTATCTGAGTACACGATACGAGGCAAGCCGTACCGTGGGAAGAATTCTCGAACCAGCTGCTTGGCAGTGGTCGGGGCAGTGTAATCTGGGACTGGATATGCTTCGGTCCAACGGGAAAGTGCACAAACAACTACGAGGACGTACTTGAATCCTCGACAACGTTCCATCTGGATATAATCCATCTGGAGGACTTCAAAAGGGTGATCGGGAGGATGAAATCCACCTTGCTCTACAGGGACGCTTTTACCTGGATTGAACTGACAACAGATCATGCAAGTACGCATTTTCTGTTTTGCTGCTGCTCGTAAATGTTTGTTGTACCAGAGATTCTGTAAACTGTCTAACATAGCTTTTTCTCCTAGGTGTGCTGGACTATGTGCTGTATTTATTATGACTTGAACCATAGAATCGGGGAGAAACCATGTAGATTTTCCCTTCGTCATCCATCCCTGATCTGTCTGGATCCCTCCTAGTTCAGTCCATTTCTTGATTTCATCTGGAGCAGCATGTGTCTGAATATCGGTTACATCTAGTGTGGGATCCCTAACTGTCATACAATGTGTTGGCACTATGATCTTTGTTACATCAGTTGTCTGGGTGTGAGTCAATGCTGTATGTTTTGCTGTTTGGTCTGCCAGGTCGTTACCCTGGGAAATAGAGTCTGTAACTTTAGTATGTGCTTTACACTTCATGATAGATATGCCTGAAGGCAGATGTATTGCTTCTAACAGTGCTTGAATGAGGGGACCGTGTTGAATCTTGGCACCGTGAGAGGTCAAGAAACCTCGTTCTTGCCATAACACTCCGAAGTCGTGTACGACTCCGAAAGCATAACGTGAATCGGTGTATATGTTAACATTTCTGTTCTTGGCTAGTATACAGGCTCGGGTCAGAGCAATAAGCTCTGCTGCTTGAGCGGATAGTGTATCTATACGATGTGTTTCTTTGACTTCAGTTTCAGTGGTCACTGCATACGCGGCTACTAATTCTCCTGTGTTTGTTCTCATACATGAACCGTCCACGTAAAGTGTCAGGTCTGGATTTGTCAGTGGGAAATCTGTTAAGTCTCGTCGGGGCTTTGTTACTGCATTAATGATCTCTATACAATCATGCGGGGCTGAATCTATCATAATCGAAGGTAACAATGTTGCAGGATTTAGAATGTTACAGCGTCTGATTTCTATGTGTGGCTGGAATAGCGTTAATTCATAACCTGTCAATCGTGCTATAGTCAGGTGTTGAGCCTGTGTTCGGTTTAGAAGGACCTCTACAGAATGTGGAACTTGTACTGTCAATGGATGTCCTCATACTATTGAGTCGCTTTGTCTGATTGCTAGGGCTGTCGCTGCAACTGATTTTAAGCACGCAGGCAGAGCCTGGGCCACTGAATCCAATGTACTTGAAAAATAAGCACAAGGCTTATGTGAACCTGCTTGATCTTGTGTGAGGACAGACAACGCTGTACCATCACGTTCTGTAACAAAAAGTGTAAAAGGTTTGCTGTAACATGGTGTCGCTAAAACTGGTGCTTGACATAAAGCTTTCTTTAATTCCTCAAAAGCCTGTGTATGTTCCGGAGTCCAGGGGAGGGCAGTCGAAGTCGCTGCCTCCTGTGTTGTCAACTGAATGAGTGGTTTAGCTAGAAATGCATACTGAGGAATCCATTGTCTGCAGTACGAGGTGAGGCCTATAAAGGCCCGCACTTCCTTTTGTGTCTGGGGTTGTGGCATGTTTACAATTAACTGGATGCGGTCAGGAGTGAGCTGTCTCCCCACTTTGGACAGCAAGTGACCCAGGTACACAACTTGCTGAACACAGAATTGTAGCTTCGAAGGAGACACCTTGTGTCCCTTGTCGGCCAGAAAATGTAAAACTGCCAGTGATGCTTGTTCACATTCGCGTTCACTTCGTGCGGTGATCAGCAGATCATCGACGTACTGTAGTAAGGCAGTGTTAACTGGCATTTGGATACAGTCAAGTTGTCTTTTCAGTGCTTGGCTATAGATGCTGGGGCTTTCTGTGAATCCTTGAGGTGCGCGTGAAAATTTGAAACTTCGGCCATTTAAACTGAATCCGAAGAGATAATGGCTCTCTGGATCAATGGGTACACTGAAGAAGGCGTTCTTGAGGTCAATTACAGTGAAGAACGTCGCTTCTGAATCAATAGCAGTCAATAAGGATGAGATGTCGGGAACCACAGGATACTGTGGAACAATGCATTTATTCAGTTCTCGTAAATCAATCACCAGCCGATATACTGGCGGTGCATTGGGATCAGTACGTTTAAGAATCGGAATGATAGGAGAATTACAGACATTGGAGTCGGTTTCTACGACCACTCCTTGGGCAATCAGCTCTTCAACGATTTCCAGTAAAGCCACTACAGCATCGGGTGGTAACTTGTATTGTCTGATTCGTGGTAAAACAACTCCTGGTTTGAGTGTAACACGGTATGGTGTGATGTGCATGCAACCTACATCGGTTGGGCCTTGTGCCCACAGGTGTTTCGGTACATTTTTCAATCTGACATCAAACTCTCGTAATACATAGTGACCCTTAAAGTCACGCAGAAAAAGTCTAACTCCTTCCGGAGAACAACATATCACTGCTCCTAGAGCCTTCAATGTTTTGATACCTAGCAAGTTTTCTGGACATGATTTCGTGAGTAACAAGTCTGTAACGCGTGATAATGGACCTACTGCTAGGGGGACGGGTTTCGATACTTCATTTACAATAGGCTGTCCTGAAAAACCAAGGGAAACATTCTGTAAGCCTGAGAGGGGTGCCCCTGGGACTTCATCATGACTGATCGTTGTGCGGCTTGCCCCTGTGTCAATTAAAAACTTTCTGTCTTTTCCCAATACTTGACTGTGTACATAAGGACCCTCTTGATCTACAGGAATCTCAATAAGGGGCAAGCCAACCTCCCTCTCTAGGCTGTTTCATGTGTATCGCTGGTAATCGGGGTAATCAGATTGGGCATACTGGTACATCTGCTGTGAAACTTGCTGCGTCGCGGCAACGGGCTGTGGCTGTGGCTGTGATACCGCTGTGGTCTGTACTGTATGTGGTGGAGCATGCATAGGCTGTATATTCTGTGAAGTCTGTTGCTGGGCCTGGTCTTGTCTAGGCTGACGCGGTCTTTCTTTAGTTTTACCTGTTGATATATTGTGTTTCAGGACTGGACATTCATGTACGTAGTGACCTGGCTGTTTGCAATAGTTGCATGTCCCTTTAACGGGAGCTGCTGAATTACCTGTCTGGGTCGCACCCTTTCTCTGACCGTCGGCTGGAACCGACTGGGCCACTAACATTTTCATTTTCGTGTCTTTCATACGTCTCTGTTCGTGATCCTGTTCTTCTCTAATTCTGTTCTGGTGATATTGTAACATTTGTAACATCTGGGATGGCGTATTTGCTTGCCATGTACTTTCAACTTTATATACACGGTTCTTAACTTGTGTCAGGGAATTCTCGACTAATTTTGTTACAAAAAGATGTGGGTATGACTCGCTACCTGGTTTCAGGCCACTATTAATAATGAAACATTTCTCGAATCTTGAATAGAAGTCACTAGTATCTTCATCGTGTTTCTGTTTACAGGCTGAGATTGCGTCCCAGTCTTCCTTTTTAGTTGTCAATAATCTTGGCAAAACCTGTACTATTAAACCTGGTAATGCTTTAGCTTTGTCCCCAAGGCCTAGCCCTGGAGTACGAGCTTTTTCCTCGTCTTCTATTTCAGTTCAAATAATCTCCCACCTCCCATTCCTTTTCCTTGAGTTTCTCGTAAATGCCGGTGGGCAGCAGTACTTTTAACAATTTCATAATATCCGTATACGTGTAATCTCCCATGAGTAACATGTCCTTAAGTTCTCGGTGAAAACCTGCAGGGTCTTTATCATGACAGGGTACTAGTTTCTTCATTTCTAACAATTCCAATTTTGTTAAAGGTGTGTACACAAACACACGTTCCAAGGCATGATCGGCATTCATAACTGGGTGTACTTCTCGTAAAGGATTCTGCCTGTCAAAATGAAACATTTTTCTTTCTGGGGGCGGAGCTGAAACATATTGTGGGCCTAAGAAAGCGTTATATCTGCGCCGTTGTTCTAGAATTATTTGAATTAACTTGGTACTTAGGCCTCTCCATCTATTCATAAGTAGTGCTTCTAATGTATCAGGTAAGAGACCTGGATCAGAATGTTGTTGTCTGTATAACGTGATGAGATGCTGAATCATGTACACACCAGCTAATTTCTGCTCGTCTGGAGAAAGGTTCAGAAATGTCTGTGCTACTGTATCATCATTGTATGTGCTAGCGTTGTCAGCCCATAGTACTGCTGACCGGGCTAGTTCTTGTTCATCCATAGAATTGAGTACATGGTACCCCATTCGTTCTTGAAGAATTTTATCGGTACCCTGAAACAGATATTCAGGAGAACTCGGTTTTGATATGCCAGAGAGAAAAACTCTCTTGCTTTCTGGGCGAATGCCTTTCTTAAGGTAATTTCCCTTACCCACATACGCTATCATTTCTTTAGCCGTGTCAGGTTCTTCAGGTCCGTCCTCCTCGGAGGAGTCATTCAGAAATCTGAGATCTGGATGCGCGCGCAGCTGCATGACGTGTGATTGACGTGAAGCTGGAGGGTGCAGGGGACTTGACATTTACACTAGAGGAAAGAGACAGAAGTCTGGCATGTCAGATCAACTCGTTCCTATATCCTATCTGATATCTGATGTTTGGGAACCATATTATCTAGAGGGAAAGGTCTCTTGGGCAGAGGCTATTCTATACTGACTGTGAGTGCGTGTATAAGCGTCTACGTGTCTGCATGAGATTAAGCATGAGCGAATTTTGCGGATCTCGCGTTCGCGAATTTTGCGGATTTGCGGATTCGCAATCCGCAAAATCCGCGAATTCCCGCGAATTTGCGGATTTTTTTTTTTTTGTGTTCGCCCGTGTTTCTGCCAGTTCGCGAGGGTTTTGTACACTTTCGCAAATTGCGAACTTACCTGTCGGGTCGCAAGTTTCGCGAACTTGTTGTTTCTACGTGTCCAGCCTGTTTGGGACACTCTTCTTCATCACTGCCACTCTCTGTCACCACTGCCACTCTCTGACTACTCATGCCACCCTCTGGCCCACCCATGCCACCCTCTGTTTCATCACCACACCCTCTGGTTGTCCAGTGTACATTATTTTCGGCAAAGCAAAGCACACCTTCCCTGCCTCAAGTGACCTGAATTAATTTGGGGCTGATTCATGTGTCACAGAATATTTTTTTAGCTGGCACCTGCTTCCTTAGTGCGCCCTGATTAGTGATCTTTTGCACTTGCTAAGTGCTTTCATTGTTGCAAAATTAGTTACAACACCTGCCCTGCCCCAACTGACAATAATGAATTAGGGGCTGATTAATGGATTTTAACTTCCAGCCTGGCTCCTGCTTGTCTCCCTTAGCTGTAATTCAGGACCTTTGTGGCATATGTGTAACTATTCTGAGGTTCAGAGCAGGGTCACATACTAGTTTCAACTGGCAACTGAACTCTGGAGGGGCCCCTCAGGAAGCACTCCAGGAAATGGCTACTAATGATGAGCCTGAACTTTTGAACCTGGTAAGTAGTTACTTTCAGTTTTGCTAAAATCGTATTTCTGCAATTTTGCACTTATTCGCGGGGCGCGAACTCACGCGAACAGTGCGAGCAGTGCGAGCAAAATTCGCTGCTCGCGGATTTGCGGATTTTGCGGGAAATTCGCAAATCTCGCGGATTGCGGATTTCCCGAAAATCCGCAAAATCCGCGAGCGGAACGGATTTTCCGCCCACGCCTACATGAGATGCGAGGGGGCATGGGCCTACCATGGTAACAGGAGCTATGAATTACTTGCACGGAGACAGTAAGGCCGGGCCCTTTGCTCTGCAGCTGGAAGGATGTTTACTTGAACTAGTAGGCAGGAATGTATTTTTGAGGAGCGGAGCAGATAATTCGAAGGTTGGATACAGTCTTGGCAGGCAACAGACTGAGCTAAGCGCCGTTAGCCGCGCAGGGAGTAAGGTAGAGGTCACGGGTACAGAGGCAGGCCCAGGCTGAGGCATTCAGAGTCAGAAGGCAGGAAAAGGCTCGATGGCAGAATTCAGGGCCTACTTCGCCTGGGCTGAAAAACGTGTAAAGTACACCACATAAAGACGTTGGCAAGGCATACTTAGGAACGAAATATTCAACCCGTTCAGGGTGGATCTGAAAGAGGACATGTTAACGTTGGACGCAAATGTATGTGCGTCTTCATAGCTGGCACAGGAGGGAAGTTACATGCACTTTAAGCTCGTACATGGAGACGGTGGGGTACACGTTAGGGAACATTTCTTGACCATAACATTTATATTTCCTCATTGGGAACAGGGCAAACCAAACTACAAAAGCCAATTCTTACACTGGGAAGGAAACAAGCTCCCGGGGACCGGTTTCTGGCATTACAGCCGTCTTCGGCCCGGTTTGCTTGAATCCTGATGAATGAATGAATGAATGAATTCGGATTTCTAAAGCGCGGGTAGCTGCCCTGAGGCGTCCAAGCGCTAAGCATATCTCTGAGGTGTGAGTTAGGAGGAGGGCAGATTCAGTACCATGATGGTGCAATGAGCAAGGGTCTCACATCTGAGAATACCCTTCCACGCTTAGGGTGGACAAAAATATTTACAACAAGGGGTGGTGAGGGACAGAGTCTCTGAATTAAGCAGAAAGCTCTCACCCAGTCAAGAGATCAGGGCTAGATCCAACACCGTTTTTTAGCTCACTGCACCATCCCAGTTTCAGAACCTGGCTGTATGCAAATTAGTCTGTTCCTGTCCCAGTGCATGATGGGAACAGGGCAAACCAAACTACAAAAGCCAATTCTTACACTGGGAAGGAAACAAGCTCCCGGGGACCGGTTTCTGGCATTACAGCCGTCTTCGGCCCGGTTTGCTTGAATCCTGATGGTGCAATGAGCAAGGGTCTCACATCTGAGAATACCCTTCCACGCTTAGGGTGGACACAAATATTTACAACAAGGGGTGGTGAGGGACGTTTTTGGCCACTATAGGTGTGGCAGGGTATACTCAGTCATGAGTCCCTTTCTCACTGCTCCATCAGGATTTAAGCAAGCCGGGCCGAAGAGGCTGAAATGCCAGAAACCGGTCCCCGGTAGTTTGTCTCCTTTCTGGTGAAGAATTGGCTTGGTAGTTTGGTCTGCCCTGTTCCCATGATGCACTGGGCCAGGGACAGACTAATTTGCATATAGCCAGGTTCTGAACTGGGATGGGGCAGTGAGATAAATAACGGTGATGGATCAAGCCTTGATCTTTGGACTGGGTAAGAGTGGTCTGCTTAATTCAGACACTCTGTTCATCACCACCCCCTTTTCTGTATCGTTTTTGGCCACTATAGGTGTGGCAGGGTATACTCAGACATGAGTCCCTTTCTCACTGCTCCATCAGGATTCAAGCAAGCCGGGCCGAAGAGGCTGAAATGCCAGAAACCGGTCCCCGGTAGTTTGTCTCCTTTCTGGTGAAGAATTGGCTTGGTAGTTTGGTCTGCCCTGTTCCCATGATGCACTGGGCCAGGGACAGACTAATTTGCATATAGCCAGGTTCTGAACTGGGATGGGGCAGTGAGATAAATAACGGTGATGGATCAAGCCCTGATCTTTGGACTGGGTAAGAGTGGTCTGCTTAATTCAGACACTCTGTTCATCACCACCCCCTTTTCTGTATCGTTTTTGGCCACTATAGGTGTGGCAGGGTATACTCAGACATGAGTCCCTTTCTCACTGCTCCATCAGGATTCAAGCAAGCCGGGCCGAAGAGGCTGAAATGCCAGAAACCGGTCCCCGGTAGTTTGTCTCCTTTCTGGTGAAGAATTGGCTTGGTAGTTTGGTCTGCCCTGTTCCCATGATGCACTGGGCCAGGGACAGACTAATTTGCATATAGCCAGGTTCTGAACTGGGATGGGGCAGTGAGATAAATAACGGTGATGGATCAAGCCCTGATCTTTGGACTGGGTAAGAGTGGTCTGCTTAATTCAGACACTCTGTTCATCACCACCCCCTTTTCTGTATCGTTTTTGGCCACTATAGGTGTGGCAGTGTATACTCAGACATGAGTCCCTTTCTCACTGCTCCATCAGGATTCAAGCAAGCCGGGCCGAAGAGGCTGAAATGCCAGAAACCGGTCCCCGGTAGTTTGTCTCCTTTCTGGTGAAGAATTGGCTTGGTAGTTTGGTCTGCCCTGTTCCCATGATGCACTGGGCCAGGGACAGACTAATTTGCATATAGCCAGGTTCTGAACTGGGATGGGGCAGTGAGATAAATAACGGTGATGGATCAAGCCCTGATCTTTGGACTGGGTAAGAGTGGTCTGCTTAATTCAGACACTCTGTTCATCACCACCCCCTTTTCTGTATCGTTTTTGGCCACTATAGGTGTGGCAGGGTATACTCAGACATGAGTCCCTTTCTCACTGCTCCATCAGGATTCAAGCAAGCCGGGCCGAAGAGGCTGAAATGCCAGAAACCGGTCCCCGGTAGTTTGTCTCCTTTCTGGTGAAGAATTGGCTTGGTAGTTTGGTCTGCCCTGTTCCCATGATGCACTGGGCCAGGGACAGACTAATTTGCATATAGCCAGGTTCTGAACTGGGATGGGGCAGTGAGATAAATAACGGTGATGGATCAAGCCCTGATCTTTGGACTGGGTAAGAGTGGTCTGCTTAATTCAGACACTCTGTTCATCACGACCCCCTTTTCTGTATCATGATTTGTTAACAGGGCGGATACGGATACTTTGTGGCATTGCCGCTATGATTCAACTTGAAAATTATAAAGGGAGCTCCGTGTTGTGCCCTCCCCTGATGGATGTGTCCAAACGCTTTCACTAGCACTACTTGGCCTGAGTAAAGCATGGGGCCTTAATCTAAAACCGGTCGATGCCAACACAATGCTTTTTGTGAACGCGCATATTTATTTCAATCTAAAACTGGAATATATGATTGGGAGGAACATTGGGTAGATGCACATATGGCGTTTTTGGAGAACGCACACCTTATTTCATTTTGGGCTTGAAGAAAAATATGTTCTGATCGTCTCGCACATTTTCAGCGGGGAGTTGTGTTTTCTTCTAGTAAGGTCTCCCTATGAGCCTGTGCACGCATAATAGCAAGCAGAGGCGCAACTAGAGCCACATTTCGGGGGGGCTAAGAAAAAATTTGGGGGGGGCTGAATCTTTAATCAATAGGCAGAGTGGAGCTGCAGCGGCTCTTAGAAGCGGTGAAACAACAGCAAGGCCTCATTAACATGCAAATGGTCTTTTATGGTTTAAATCTTTTATTAGATTTCAAAACAGGAAAACATACAGACCACACTTCCCCATCAGATGAAATAATGTCCGGCTCTTCCTGTTCGACCCAATCAAGGGTGTGCGGCAGAGAGACTACTGGCAACGCCAGATATGCGGGGTCACTGCAAAGGGGAAATATCGTCCGACCCACCCCCCTCCTCCCCCCCCCCTCCTTGTCCACAAAGTAAAAGAAAAGGGAAATGTTATGTTATGTTATGTTATAGTATTTTTGTACCGCGCCTATCACCGCCGGTCTCTAAGCGCTCACACAGAAAAGGAACATAACCTGCTGCCTCCTAGATCACTCCGCCGTCTGCCCCAGTTAGGGCGAAGATGTTGACTTTTTAAACAGATGAGTCTTCAAGTTCTTCCTGAAGGACAGTAGCTGCGAGTCTTCATTCAGGCTTGCCGGTAGCTCGCTCCACAATTGCGGGAGAAGTACAGAAAGAGCCCTGCCCCCTTTAGAATTTTACTTGAATCTGGGTTGGATCGGATTGGAGGCCTTACCCGAACGCAAGGTTCTGCCTGGAATGTACTTCCTCAAGCGCTGTTTAATGTATTCTGGGGCTTTGCCGAAGATTGCCTTGTGAGCCATGCAAAGACACTTAAACTGCACTCTGAACTTAATAGGCAGCCAGTGCAGCTTCCGGAGAAGTGGGGTTGCATGCAAGTTCCTAGGTAGGGAATAGATCAGCCTGGCTGCATCGTTCTGCACCACCTGCAGTTTCCTCAACAACTTCTGCGGCAGGCCAAGGTATAAAGCATTTCCATATTCCAGCCTCGAGATGACTGTGGCGGACACAATGGACTGCAGAGTGGGGGATGATAGAATAGGTGCTAACTTTCGCAGTTGCCTCAGCACCCCCGTGCAGGACCCCACTACCGCTGAGACTTGAGGTGCCATGGAAAGGTCTGCATCAATCTTTAGCCCCAGGGTTTTGACCACCCTACCAGGAGTAGGTGTTGTACCTAGTTCTGGGGGCCAGAACAGATCGCACCAGGGATTGACTCGGTTTGTGATAACCAGCACCTCTGTTTTTTCAGCGTTGACTTTCAGAAGGTTATTGGTCATCCAATTTACAGTGAATCGGAGCAAATTCCTTACCGATTCCTGTGCTTCCCTTGTATCTTCCAGCGGGACCAATATCTGGGTATCGTCAGCATATTTAAAAGTTTGACAATTCCTATGCATCAACTCCTCCACCAGGGGTTGTAAGTAAATAGCCGAAGGCGCGCCTAAGGCAAGCCCGTCTGCGCCCGTCCGCGCCAGGACCGGGCCCAGGGCCACCCCCCCTGTGCAGTTTCTATCCACCACCTAGGCTCTCGCATTACTTATACCTCTGAGCAACTGAGGCAGATTAACACATTAGCACCAATACCTTACTGCGGGCCGCTGCCACTTGCAGATGTCTACCCTGGTTCACGTATACTGTGTTCATTATGTACCTTTACACTTCCACTGAAAAACCAAAAACGAGCACCAATATTGCCACTTACATTTTTTGGGGGCTATTAGTGACCACTCGGTCTACTGAAGTAAACAGTAAACCTCAGGATGCTTTTTTAGTCCAGAATAGATCAATTTTAATCTTCAAAATTCAACAAAAACATATTTCAGAAAGATTTCATAAAATTTGAAAGCATTGCCTACATCACTCAAATATCTCTCATGCAAGGACACAGTCATTCACTACACCATACAACCTAAACAAAAAAGACATGGAAAAAGCTGCACATCAGTTGATACAAATTATTTACAATTCAAAATTCAAATAACACAGCAAAGGAACAATTTTAGATTTTAGAATAATTTGTTTTTTGATAACAATCCTAATGCTGTAGAAAAGAGGTCTACACGTTTTGATGACCCTTGATTTAAGGGAAATCTCGTCAGGACCACGTAGCTCAAAGGTGCTCGTTCTCTTAAAGGAAGAAATAGGCTTCGTATTCAGAACAGCCTATTTTTCAGAGAGGAGTGAGATTTTTAGCGTGGCGTGGTCCACAACCCGATGTATGATTGTGTGTAGGCGGGCGAAAGTCGCGCCTGGTTTGCTCGATAAGTGTAGCACAACAGAGAAAACCGCCGTCCATACCTGTCTCTTGTTTCACGAGCACCTTTGAGCTACGTGGTGTTATTTGAATTTTGAATTGTAAAGTGGTCACTAATAGTCCCCAAAAAAAGTAAGTGGCAATATTGGTGCTCGTTTTTGGTTTTTCAGTTGTAGTGAGGCTTGTCCTTATTGCCCGTGAGCCCAGACCCAGTTTTGGTTACGGTACCTTTACACTTCAAAAATCCATTGCAGGCGCTCCAAGTGAGTAAGACTCCCCAGGGAAAATTCAATAAGGCTTTATTGACACCTTGCCAGCACAGGAAAATCAGCAGAATCCTCCTCCAAATCTTTAGAACGCCGGACGCGTTTCAGGACCTCTTCCCTTCATCTGCGGCGTGGTTTGAAAGGAACCGCTTGCAGCAAACCAACGCGCACCTGTGTTAAAAGCCTCCCTTCCAGGGCGTGGCTAAGTGCAAGGCCTGCTGGCTCTTGTAGTGCGCGCTCTTTTTTACCTTTACACTTCCTGCACATTGTCCCCCCTCTCACTTACCTTTACCTAAGGCGCGCGCCCCTTATCGCACCGCTCTTATAAATGCGCGCTCCTTGCCCAAACATAATTTGGAAATTTCGGAGCTGATTACTAATCAACAGCTGGACATCCTGTTTATAACAGAAACTTGGGGTGACTTATCGTCAGGCCCGGATTTCTGCGCAGCATTACCAGAGGGGTTCTGTGTAACCAGACTAGACAGACCAGCAGGTAAAGGTGGAGGACTTGCTATATTTCATAAAGACCTATACCCTATTAAAATGGAACCGATTCCTAGCCTGAACTGTGAGGCACTTATGTATTCTATTTCTCTTAACAACAATCAAGGATGTAAAGGTATTCTCCTCTACCGACCCCCAGGCCCCCGCAAACGCTTTCTCACAGTCTTAGATAAGATTACAGAACCCCTGATTGGACCTTCCAGCTATACTATTCTAGGAGACTTTTATTTCTACCTAGAATCTCACAGTGATAAAGACACTGTTCAACTTATTACCGATTTGTCAGCGGTTGGCCTACACCAGCTAGTATCAGGTCCAACGCACCAAGCAGGCCACACTTTGGACGGCCTGTTTACTAACTGCACCGACATATCGCTGCTTCAAGTGCTTCCCTTACCTTGGTCAGACCACGCTGCAGTTATCTTCAGTCTTAAGGTTTATGACCCTAATCGGCCATATCCTAAAGCACATACCCCTCAAATAATCAGAGATTGGAAACATTTAGACATCCCTTTTTTACCCACACCCTCACCTTATCCCCTTATGAGCTATCCTCTAATTCCACCACAGCCTCCAACAGCTACCAAAAATGGCTCCTGGATGCTCTCAATGTAGCAGTCCCCACCAAATCTATCCTTCCTAATCGCTCCACTCCTTCTGCTCCATGGTTCTCCGAGGATCTTAGACTGCAGAGACAGTACTGCAGGAACCTAGAGCGACGGTGGCTCAAACATTATAGTATTCAGGACAGACAATGCTATAAAGATGCCTTAGACATCTACAAACGTTCTTTAATCTCTCATAAAAGTGTGTTTTTTCGATCTCAAATCGAGTCGGCCCAAAACTCCGCCAAAAAATAGTTTCAAGTCGTTACTATTCTTTCAGCGCCCCCAGTAGCCCCCTTAATAGAGCCATCTCAACAGCTATGCGACTCTTTAGCCGATCACTTTGCCACCAAGGTCACTAATATATTTTCGTCCTTTTCTTCCTTACCCCAAACAGACGGACCTCCCTCCTGGTCCACACCTACCCTTTCCACTCCATCCTTTTCCCTCTTTCTCCCTGCCACGGCAGAAACCATTAGTAGATATGTGTCTACTATCAAATCGGGATCCCCTCTAGATCCCTACCCACCCTCGGTATTAAATCGTCTCCCTGACGCCATTACCTTACCTCTTAAAGACATCTGCAACTCCATGTTCCATACAGGAGTCTACCCAGAGATATGGAAAAGAGCAGTGATTAAGCCCCCATTAAAAAAACATCTCTGGATCCCTCGCAGCTAGCAAATTACAGACCCATAGCTTGCCTCTCTTTTCCTGCCAAGATCTTTGAATCCCTTATGAACCATCAGCTCTCGGAATATGTCAACCCAACATCACTTACTGGATGACACCCAGTTTGGGTTTAGGCAGGGTCACGGTACCGAAACGGCACTAATAAAAGCAGCAGATGAAATCAGGACAATACTAGACCTAGGCGGAGCGGCGGTCCTCATACTGTTGGACCTTTCTGCCGCATTTGACACGGTCGATCATTCCATCTTGATCGACCGTGTCTCCGCCTTGGGGGTCAACCATCGAGCCAAGGATCTTTTGGCCTCCTTCCTTGCCAACCGTTCACAATCTGTCAAATTGGGCACATTCTACTCACCTACATTCACATTGCCGTGTGGAGTACCTCAGGGATCATCGCTAAGTCCGACACTATTTAACATCTATGTGTCGGACTTGGCGAGGGTCATAAAATCTCATGGCCTGAGTTTAACCACCTATGAGGATGATACCCAACTGGTGTTGGCCGTTCACAAGGATGGGGCAGCGGTTGCCTCGAGATTCCAGGATGGCATGCGAGCCATCAGCCACTGGATGTCGAGGAACTGCCTAAAGCTAAACTCGGATAAGACGAGGTCATGAACTTTGGCAACCTCTCCCCTGGATGGTCTGACAACTGGTGGCCATACGACTTGGGCCCCCCTCCAGAACCAGTCACCAAGGTTAGAAACCTTGGAGTCATATTTGACAATAAATTAACATTCCATCATCATGTTAATACAGTGCTCTCCTCCTCCTTCCTGGTTCTAAGAAAAATCAAAAAGTTGCTTCCCTATTTACCAGCAGATGCGGGCAAAACTCTTATGTCCACCCTGGTCTTTTCCAAATTGGATTACCGTAATTCTCTCCAGCTTAACGCTCAAGAACAGGTTCTAAATAAATTACAGTTTGTCCAAAATGCTGCAGCCAGGGTCTTACTCTCCACTCCCAAGCATTATTCAATTACTGCGGGAATCCGGCAACTGCACTGGCTGCGCATCAGATGCCGCATTAAATTCAAGGCGCTTTGCATTGCCTTTGAGGCAATGCACAATTCAGGATCACATTACTTAAAGAAAGCTTTCGCAATTTACACTCCCATCAGACCCCTCCGCTCATCCCTGACCTGTCTTCTACCAGTTTCTCACACCAGGACAGCTTCCTGGGGAGATAGACGTTTTCAAGTGGCCACGGCGAGACTTTGGAACACTCTCCCTCTCTCCATTAAGACCAGTCCCACACTCATCATCTTTCGAAAACAATTGAAGACCTGGCTTTTTGATCAATGACCTCCTTCTGTGCACTATGTCCTTTGTTAAATCTTAGGCGCCAAGACATCTTTGGGTATTTGCGCGCCATACAAATTTAAAAACCATAAACATAAACATAAATATTAAAGAGCAAGGGAGAAAGTGCGGACCCCTGGGGTACGCCCCAGGTCACATCACTTGCCTCAGATAACTGGTCTCTCAGCTGCACCCTCTGGGTTCGACCCGTCAGAAAAGATTTAAGCCACATGAGCGCTTGTCCTGTTATTCCCAATTTGTGATACGCTCCAGCAAGATGGTATGGCTGACCGTATCGAATGCCGCTGACAAGTCCAATAGAATCAGGGCACAAGGTTGTTTGTTGTCCGCCCTGATTCTCAGCTCATCAGTGACAGTGGCCCTTACTAGTTCTGTGCTGTGTTGGGGCCGGAAGCCCGCCTGCCTGGCATGGAGTAAACCATGTTCCTCCAGGTAGCTAGCCAGTGTGTTCAGGGCATGTTTTCCAGAATTTTGCCCAGAAATGGCAGTTGCGAGATAGGCCTATAGTTCTTTAGAGCCTTGGTATCGGCTCCTGCTTTCTTTAAGAGTGGAGAGACCCTAGCTTCCTTCAGCTGGACTGGGAGATAGCCCGCCTCTAATGAATCGTTCAGTAGGCTCAACAGCTGAGTTTGAATGCCAGGCAGGGCCATTTGAAAGATTCTCGGGGGCATGGATCCGTGCTGGAACCTGACTTGACTTGGCTGACAAGCACAGCCAAGCTCTCCTCGTCAATACATGGGAAACTGTCCAACATCCCTATCGACTCCTGACTAGCAGGGCAAGATGACAGCAGAGGTTCAGCTGGGATCTCCGTGATATCCCTAATAATGTCCAGTACTTTCTAAAGAAAGAACCTCTGAAAGGAGTCACAGTCGGGTTGGTCACTAGCAGGAATCCTCCCATCCAACTGCGTTAATTCCCTTAGGATCGCAAAGGTCTCTCTTTGTTTGTTCGTGACCCCTCTAATTCTATTCTCATAGAAGGCTGACTTCCTCACCAGGATATCCGCCTTGTATGTTGAGAGAAGCATTTTATAGGTTTCTGACTCCACTGGGCTGTAGCTGAGTCTCAACCTTCTTTCCGCCTTGCGGAGGGCTTGTTTCTTTTCCCTAAGTGTGGCATCAAACCACGGTGCTCCCTTTCCTTTTGCTCTGGTCTTCTCCAGCCGCTCAGGGGCCAATTTGTCCAAAGCAGCACGGATCCAGGCCATAAGGGCGGTAGTATTGGAGTCTAGGTTTGTCTCCCTCATCTTAGGAAGTGGAGTGGAAAGCAGCGTGGAAAGTAAAGAGTCTGCCTCTATCTTCTTCCAAGACCGGACCTTTCTCCACAATTGACTGGACACTGCAGGTGAGGGGTCTCCTAGAACCCAGCAAATGGGAATCACTACGCCACCTATGGAAGGCAGTAGGCTGGTCAAGGATCCTGTGTCTTGCGCCTGCGCGTTGGAGCTTTCGGCTCCTTGATCAGAGTGTCTGCTAGGCGCAGTAATCGCAAGTAACGAGGGCAGCTCAATTCCCTAAACTCCCCCGTGAGCAAAGTGAGGAATGGTCGCCACAAATCCGCAAATTCCTCTCCCCTTCCTGCCTTTACTAAGGACAGCTTCTCCATCCCCAAAACCATCCAAAGCTGGTGCAGCCAACCAGTATGCGGGGGAGGTTGTGTGGTCCTTCAGTGTGCCAGGATGTTTTGCATAGCTGCCCCTAGCGCGATCGCTATAAGCCTCCCCCTCCTAGACTTCAAGGGGTACATCAGAGCATTGGGGAGTCCTAACAGAATGGAAGCAGGGAATCTAGGGAGCTGAGTATCTAAATGTGAGTCTATGTCGTCCAAAATCGAACTCCTGTAGGGTTGCAGACGGTCACAGCTCCAAAGTAAGTGCTCCAAGGTGCCAAGCCCCCCGCACCCCCTCCAGCAGCAGTCACTAATCCCGGGGTCCCATTGATGTAGACGTTCAGGTGTGTGGTACCAATAAGTGGCCACTTTGGCCAGGGTTTCGGTAAGGCCCGCGTGGTAAGCCGAGTGTCTGGCCCTATGGTAGATGCCGCCCCATTCCTTGTGTGTAAGTGGTCTCCCCAGGTCCCGCTCCCACCTGTACAAGTCGGAAATCAGCTTCTTATCAGAGATACGGGTAAGCAGCCACTTTTCATACGGGGTGAGGAAACGTTGCACGCCCGGCCTTACGTCCGGCTGCAGAGCCCAATGTCGGACCTGCAGATAGGGTAGGCGATCAGCCTCCGGTATACCATAATCCTCCTTCACCTGTTGAAAGGAGAGGATACCGTTTAAGTCGAATATATGTCCCAAGTCCCTGCAGGGCGAACGTCTCCAGGCTACAAATGCCCTGGGGTCCAGTCCCGGGGAGAAATCGGGATTGTCGAAGAGCAGGGTCATCGGGGAGGGGAACGAGGTGAGCTCGTGCCGGACCACCACCCAATCCCATATATCCAGGACAGTGCTTGTAATCTGCGATGCATATAGATTGGGGGGGCGATATCCTCTGGGAAGAAATGGAATCCCTTGTAGGGGCCTGCCCGCCACAGCTTGGTCTTGAAAGAGCCAATGCTTGCCCGATTCCGGCTGGAACCACTCCACCAAAGTGCGGAGTTGTGTCGCTTGATAATATAGAGACAGGTCAGGCACTCCAACCCCACCGTGGGCGGGTGGAAGAATCACAATTGTATGCTTGAAGCGCGGACGGCGACCGTTCCAGATAAAGCGCGCCAGGTCAGACTGTGTCCGTTGGAGCCAGCCCGCAGGGGGCCGTAGAGGGAGAGTCTGGAACACGTAGAGAATTTGTGGCAGCAGAGTCATCTTAGTGGCTGCTATTCGCCCCAGCCAGGAGAACGAATGGTGTTTCCACCTCCGGAGTTCGTCGCTAAGACGTGAACGGAGCCGGGCGTTTCGCCTCCGCGGTGGCCCGGACGGTTGGGGCCAGAAGAACTCCCAGATAGGGGATGGTAGTCTTTGACCATTGCATATCGAACTCGCCTTGGACCTCGATGAGAGTCTCTGGCAACAGGGAGATGTTCAAAGCTTCCGATTTCCCCATATTGATCTTAAACCCCGAGGCCATTGCAAAGGCGAGGAGTTCGATGAAAAGTGCTCGGAGCGACTGCATCGGCTCTGTAAGGGAGAGAAGGATGTCGTCCACGTATAGGCTGATTTTATGCACATCGCCGCCAAAGGGAATGCCCTTGATGAGGGAATGCTGCCTGACCCGTTGCGCTAAAGGCTCCATATACAAGGCAAAAATGATAGGGTAGAGAGGGCACCCTTGCCTGGTGCCCCTGCCGATTGGGAAGCACGGGGAGGTGTGTCCATTGACACGTACCGTAGCGTTGGGCCTGCGATAGCAGTTCAGTATGCAATTGCGGAGGGTCTCACCAACCCCGAAGTGTTGAAGCACCAGTTCCAGATAGGGCCAGTGCACCCTATCAAAGGCCTTCTCGGCATCGATGGTAAGCAGCATGCAGTCTGGCCGCGTCCGTGACCCGGCCTCGATGAGGTGGAGGACTCGTTTGGTATTATCGCTGGTCTGCCGTTGAGGGATGAAACCAGCCTGGTCTGGCTCCACCAGCTGCTGCATATATGGTGCCAACCTACCCGCGAGGATGCCCGTGCATAGCTTGAGGTCCAGGATTAAGAGGGATATCGGCCTATAGGAACTACAGCGCGTGGGATCACGGCCAGGCTTGGGTATAACCGTTATCACTGCCTCCAGAAGGTACTCCGGAATGGCACCGGTTGGCTGAAGGTGTTAAAGAGATCCCGCAGTAGTGGGGCAACCTGGTGGCAGAACGTTTTATAGAAGGCCACTGAGTAGCCATCTGGGCCAGGTGATTTCCCCAACTTAAGGCAGAATATCGACGAAACCATTCCGGAGTACCTTCTGGAGGCAGTGATAACGGTTATACCCAAGCCTGGCCGTGATCCCACGCGCTGTAGTTCCTATAGGCCGATATCCCTCTTAATCCTGGACCTCAAGCTATGCACGGGCATCCTCGCGGGCAGGTTGGCACCATATATGCAGCAGCTGGTGGAGCCAGACCAGGCTGGTTTCATCCCTCAACGGCAGACCAGCGATAATACCAAATGAGTCCTCCACCTCATCGAGGCCGGGTCACGGACGCGGCCAGACTGCATGCTGCTTACCATCGATGCCGAGAAGGCCTTTGATAGGGTGCACTGGCCCTATCTGGAACTGGTTCTTCAACACTTCGGGGTTGGTGAGACCCTCCGCAATTGCATACTGAACTGCTATCGCAGGCCCAACGCTACGGTACGTGTCAATGGACACACCTCCCCGCGCTTCCCAATCGGCAGGGGCACCAGGCAAGGGTGCCCTCTCTACCCTATCATTTTTGCCTTGTATATGGAGCCTTTAGCGCAACGGGTCAGGCAGCATTCCCTCATCAAGGGCATTCCCTTTGGCGGCGATGTGCATAAAATCAGCCTATACGTGGACGATATCCTTCTCTCCCTTACAGAGCCGATGCAGTCGCTCTAGGAACTCAGCTTGTGCCTCGTTTAAAGACGGGAGGTTCGTGCCACCCAGGTATGCACGATGTTAGACCGGCACCTTGGCGTGAGTCTCCCTTCCACTTTTTGCTGATGTGCCTCCGATGTTTTGCTGGTTTTCCGATACTCAGGGCACTGCGCCACGGCTGACCCGTGCCGCAGTGCAAGTGCTCCCTACTGTAAATTATACATGCGATTGGTATCCATGATTGGTTCATTGGATTTACTGTTAGTCCCTAGTAAAGTGCACTAGAGAGTGCCGGGGCTTGTAGATGCCAATACTGCTGGTGGGCCTGCAGCGCTGGTTGCGCCACCCACCGAAGCAGCCGTAAAGACGTGTCTGGGAACTGCGACCGCAGAACCCGCGTGCGGTCTCGTACTGTCACGCTAGCTGGGCAAGTGCACCCACTTGCCAGCCCCCGAACCTTCCCTTGACTACATATTAGTCACCCCTATGGTAGGCCTGCGGGCAGGGTGCGTTGTAGGTGTAAGGTAGGACAAGCCCTGATGTGTGTGGCATGTCCTAGTAGTGACTTACAACCAAAACCGTATTTCACTATTGAAGGCTACCTGCTCCATTAGGCCAGACTGAGCTGCTGGAGTTATTACACCCTATAACCCCAGCAGGCTCAAGGAGCATGGTAGCGCGTCGTGTTTAGTATGCCTGAACTCAGGATGATAAAATATTTCTTTTAGTAAAGTTTATTTTAGTATCCTGGGTTTGCAAATGCTACTTTTAGAAAGTTAGCCTTTGCTTGCCTAACCATTTCAGCCCGCCTCTGCTGGTATGTGTATCTGACTGTCTGGGACGTGTGAGTGACAGGGCTGGGAGGATGACAGGTGGTGAATGCGCAGATTACACCTTAGTGGGAGGTAGGAGTGGCTCTTGACTCTGGATCCTGCTGTGCACTGCCACCACAATGCTGGCTCCACCCTCCTGGGGAGCGTCGGATGATTCAGCCGACACCTGGCCCAGGAAGGGCGAAGCCCCATCAACAAGGTACTCTGGCTGCCCCTGTCCGCACAATGCTGGCTCCACCTCCTGTGGGGCGTCTGATGCGCCTGCCCCTCACACTGAAAGCAGAAGCCGGAGTACACCCGCCAGGGTACTCGAGGACTGAGAGTGGCTATGCAAAGGCCCCCCTGGCCTGCGAGAACAAAAGAAATGCCATATAAAAGAAGGAGCCCTGCTCCTTGAAAATTAGATCCTGTTTGGGCTACAGAAGGAACTCTGCCCGACGAGAAGGACCGGGAAGGACAAGGAAGAGTGCTGTCTCTTGCCTGTGTCTGGTGCCTTGCTGCTGAAGGAGAGGAAAAAGGAAAGACTACGAAAAGACTTTTGCTTTACAAGACTTTGTGCCGAACTCTGCTAAAAGATCTCCAAGGGCTTGAAACTGAACTTGCCCCCTGACCAGCGCCCCAGGACCAGTGGGCGCTACACCCTGAAGAAAGCAACTGCGTGTGCTGCTCCTCGTGGCAGTACCGACGGAGGAATCTCCTCCAAGGCAAACGACATCCACCTGACCACCGTGACCGGGGCCCAGAGCAACAGCGAGAGCAAAGTGAGGACCAGCCGCCGCTGGCCCGAACACCGTGACCGCACCTGCACCGGGAGCCCGAGAGCAAAGCGAAGGAGGACCCGTCCGGTCCGAGCTCTCGAGTTGACTGCGCAACGAGCAGCCAATCCACTTGCAAAGACGGACAGCCGCCCTGTGAGAGTCCCCTAGGTCGGTACCTTGCCCGACAGCTCAGCTGTGAGCGCACAGCTGCACCGGCACTTGGCTGGGTACGTCCTGCACTTGAGGACCGTACTGCCACTTGCCGCCACCACGCAACCGCCGCCTCCAGGGTCGGAGCGGACGACGAAGAAAGGACCCTGCCGCCACAGAACACCGCTGCCCCGGATGACCCGTGAACTGCTCGGCTGAGAGCCGCAACGACCAGCGACCCCGGGAAGGCAACGCGACGTGGGACAGATCCCCTGGGAGCCGCCTGCTCCACAAGAACTTTGTTGAACAGGGCAAAAGGCCCTAAAAGAACTCTTATTGCTCGAAAGAACTGTGCAACTTGAACTAAGTAAACTTGGAACCGCTATTTGAAAGTCGATAACTGTATTCTTAAGCCTGCTTGAAACTTATATAAAGATATATATTTTTACAGAATACAGTTTGGTCTCATTGTGTGGTGGGTTGGTTGTGACGGTGTAATATTGCAAGTGTTTAACCCTATGTGCCCCAAAGATTAGCCTACGACTGCTTAAGCCACACTACCTAGAGGGTAAGCAGAGGTTGTCTGGAAGGTAACCCTCAGCCCTGACGAGGAAGAGAGAGTCCCTGCTTGTCGCTAGTGTATCACTGCGCCAACTAGAGCCTCCCCCTTCCTACACACGACCAGTCTGGAGGTCGAGAAATCAGCTGCGTATAGCATTTTATAAAATTCCCCAAATGCTGAGGCTATGTCAGCGCTGTCGACAGCAAGGTCCCCCTGATCGGTCTGTATAGTTTTAATGCCCTGCCTTTGGCGTTGCTCTCTCAGTTTGCTCACCAAAAGCTTCCCACAGCGGTCGCCTCCACTATAGTATGCATGTCGGAGGCGGAGAGCCGCATATTCTGCCACGTCTTGGTCTAGCGCCGCCAGCATCTTCCTCTCCGCACAGAGCTGGCGCCATGCACGGGCTGCCCCCGTTCGTTGGTGCATCTGCTCCAACTCCGCTACCCGTTGGGAAATTTCGGCTCTTTTCTGGGCGCGTTCCCTGTTATTGGCTGTGGCGATAGAGATGAACTCTCCCCGTAATACTGCTTTAAGTGCAGCCCATTGCGTGGCCTTAGTGGTATCAGTGTTGGCATTGTGCCTTAAGAATTGGGCGATCGCGTCCTTTATCCTCTCCAGCACCGTTGGGCTTTGGAGCAAGGCGTCAAGCAGATGCCAATTTCGGGGCGGGGCAGGCACATCCAGGAGGAGGAAGGTAGCCATCACCGGGGAGTGATCCGACAAGGAGGTCGGGAGGATATCAACATCTTGCACTCGGGCCACCAGCTGTGAGGAGCAAAGGAAATAGTCAAGCCTAGCATATGAGTTATGGGCCACCGAGTAGTAGGTGTATGCCGTGGAGTGTGGGTGGAGGTGTCTCCATAAGTCGACCAGGCCAAGGTCCGAGAGATGAGTGTGGCCTTCTGCGGAGAGAGATCCCAACTGCCCCGAGCGTTGGCACGAACGATCCGCTGTGTTATGGAATACCAGATTGAGGTCCCCCCCTAATAGTAGGTGTGGTTGAGTGTTAGCTGTGGCTGTCTCTAAGGCCGTGTGTAGGAATTTTTCCTGACCCTCGTTAGGCGCGTAAATGGAGCCCACTAAAAGTGTCCGCCCGGCTATCAGAAAGCGATGTATCAGCAACCTGTCCTTGATCTCTGCCTCCCTCTGCAGCACTTGACCTCTAACGGACCTGGACACCAGACTCGCCAGCCCCGCTACCTTCTTAGGTGCGGACGAAAAAAACTGCAGGGGGAAGGCCCGGGATTTAAGCCGGTGGTGATCCTGTGGCAGCAGATGTGTCTCCTGTAGGAGGCATATGTCTGCTGTGGAGTGCTCCAAGAGAGAAAGTATCACCCGGCGCTTGATGGGGTTATTCAGTCCCCTCACGTTAAGAGAGAGGATGTTCAGTCTAAGTGGCGCCATAAATGAGTAGTAGAGTCTGCTTGTCTCTGCGCAGGGCATGGAAAAGCAAAAGAAAAATCAAGAATCGGTGGACAAGGAGGATCCCCCCCTCCCCTGGCTCCCACCCCCCTCCCCTCTCCCCCCCAAACCCCAACAACCCCTGCCCAACCCTCTGCCCCCACCTCCCTCAGCCCCAAAACCAACTGGAACCCCAACTTCATCAGAGTCCTGGGCCTGTCCGAGCACAGTTCAGGCACACAGAGTCTTCACATGGAGGAGTGTGTGGCAACGGCGATCCCGTCGCCCCCCCCCCCCCTGTCCTCCCCAGACCTGCTGATCCTGAAGCAGATGAACGCCCGTACACATTTCAGCCAAATCTGGTGCACCAGGGCATTGTGCGTAGTCCTCTCGGCTATTCGGATGTCGCTGTGTCTCTGGATACCTCCTGGATGGCTGCTCCCTGTTCCTGCGCCATCAGTTGTGGGTCCGGTTTCAGGGACCTCTTGGACCCGTTCCGACGCCCTACTCATTGCCAACCATCGTCAGAGGTCCGTGGCGAAGACTTGGGCGAAGGTCGCCCAGAGGGATTGTCCATCCCGGAGTCCTCGTCTGGAGTTTATGCCAGTAAGGTGCACGTGTCTCTCAGGGATCGGAGCTGTTGCAGGACCCCATTCCATTTGAAGATTATCCGAAAGGGATGGCCCCACGAGTAGGGAATGCCTTTTCCCTGCAAGAAGGTAGTGGCTGGCTTAAAAGCTTTCCTCTTCTAAAGAGTGACGGCTGAAAGATCTTGGAACAGTGCCACAGGGTGGTCTTGGTAGCGGAGGGGTTGCTGCTTACGGGCCTCCTGCAGTATACGTTCCTTCAAGGGAAGTTCCGGAAGGAATGCCAAGATGTCCGGGGGGGGGGAGCAGATGCTTGGCGCGCCGGGCCTACTCTGTGCGCCCTATCGATTCGTATGTCGAAATCTTCTCATTTCCCCACAATGTCCCTAAATAGGCCCTGCAGAAAGTAACATCTGTCCCCTCCATTTTGAGTGGTACGCCCCGGACCCTTATGTTGTTTCTTCGGGATCGATTTTCAAGGTCCTCCGCGTGCGCCTGTAGGTCTACCTGCTGTTCCTTGAGGTGCACCACCTCCTGCTGCAACTGCTCCACCTCCTCGCTTCTAGACTGGTCCACCGCGGCCACCCGCTCTCCCAGGCCATCCACGTCTCTGCGCAACTCTCTGAACTCCCCGGCCATATCCTGTTTCAATGTCTGGAAGTCCTCTCGCAGAGTATTGAAAAGGGTCTTTAGAAAGGATTTGGTGATGGGACACCCTCGTCATCTGGTCCCGTGCCAGTCTTTGGCGCCGCCGAAGGTGTAGGGCTTTTTTCTCCTTTAAGGGCGCTCTTCCCTAACACGTCCGTTATCGTGCGCCCTGTCCTGCGCTGCCCTGTTGCCATGATGCCGGTGTGTGTTGTCCGCAGTGAGCCTCAGGTTGGCCCCCGCCCCAGAGAGACCAGGGCCCGTGCGACTTGCCCCCGTGACACCTGTACTTGGGCCCGACCTCCGGGCCCGGAGTCAATGATGTTCGCCGGCCGCTCCCCGCACCCCTCTCGTAGGTGCCCTGGCCCAGGGCCCGCCGTCCCATCCACGGGCCTCCTCAGATGGTCTCCCTCAGGGCTCCGGGCACTGCTCGCTTCGCTCCGCCCCGTTCCTCCGGGATGGCACCTCAATTGTCTCCGGCTCCGGACCCAGCTGCGTTGCTATGGGTGTTTGCCGCCGTTCATTCCCGGGCCCCGGCGCAGTCCCCCCTAGCCTGGTGCTCGGCACCTTCGCTCCTCGCTGCAACTCGCTGCCAACTATTTCCTCCCGCCCTATCCGTGGGTGCGCTCGCTGAGCTTCCGCCGCTGTCCTCAGGGCACCGGGCACCAGCGCCCTCACCTCCGCTGTCCCGGATGCTGATTACACCCTGCTCTCGGTGCACAGTGGGGGCCGCGCACCTCCTCGTGTCTCGGGCCTCAACTTCAGGCCCATAGACGGGGGCTCGAGTCACGCCAATCCTGCGACCCACTGCGACTCCCAGCTCCTTTCTGTACGCACTCACCAGGCCGTCGGCACCAGTCTCCGCCGTGGTTCGTGTTGCCTCCTCAGACGCCTCACACACCGGGCCACTAGGATGTTGCGGGGGGCGAGAGTCGCAGTCCGTGAACAGGCCCCGGCACCAGGCCCCAAAGCCGGGGGCTCGATTTTCACGTCAGTCCGGTGGCTACCCCGCCACTCGCGATCTCCCTCCTTGGTGCCGGATGCGCCACGGGCGGCCGGATCCCCCGCCGCCGCCCGTTCGCTTCACCTGGGCAGTCGTCTCCTGGTGTCCTGTGTCCCCCGCTGTCGGGGCACCACGGCTACTCTCCGGCAGCGTCCCTCCGTTCCGTCTAGCAAATTGCGGGTCTTGGCTCCGCCGGGGAGGGATTCCGCTCGGGACCGCTTTCGGATCTCCGCCGGCCACTGGAGGCAGCTGGGGCGACTCCGGGAGTCCCGGGCAACACTCGCTCCCGTTCTGTGGGTTGTTCTGGGGGATTAAGGGCTAGTGAATGGTCAGGACGGGGGACTAGGTCGGGAGCCTCACACGCCGACGTCCATCCCGGTCGCCATCTTGGCCACCGCAAATGGTCTTTTAAAGACCTTTGAAGTGCTTAGGTGCTGCTGTGTGTGTGCCCAGGAAGCTGTCTCATCCCGGGCAGCCACACACGGAGGGGGGGCTGAAGCTCTTTGAGTCCAATGGGTGTTGTGCACCTGATAGCAAGAATGCTCTGTGCCTTTTGACTTCAAGGCAGTCTGATTACGACAAACAGTGGATGCCCATAATCAGCGGACTTCCAAGAAAAGTAATAGTTTTAACACATGATATACTTTACCAACACCACGATTTTAATATGAGTGGTGTCATGGTACTAAGAGCCCGTGTCCAAACGCTATTCAATGAGTCGGGGAAGCGCTACACAGTGGGTGTAGTATTGTTGTTTCCTCCCCGAACGTGCTGTGATTCTATTTAGTATATTTTTACACTATATTTGATACTCCATATAGTTGAAAAAATCGTTTTGTTTTTCAGTTGTGAATGTTCAACTTACCATAGTGAACATTTTATGGTTAACTCAGATTGGATGAATAGGATACACAATCTGTGAATGTACTTCATCAATTTGAGGTAATGACAAGTATTGTCTTTTGTTGCTCCGTGTCTACACCGAAAAGCGTGTCTTAAAACATTTTGTGTTTGCCTTTCACAGAAGGTGGCCATATCATTGGCATTAGGTGTGTTTTTATAGGTATCATGGATTACTTCACCATCTGCGTACTTGTGAGAACATACTATTAAACGCAGCACGGTTTATCATTGGTGAGGAGCAATCTTTGAGCAGTATTTTTGTCTTGGTGGCGGACACTTATGGTAAAGTAAGACACATAAGAGTGTGTATCACTTTTAAAACAACCTCACTGCATCTGGCGGATCTGACTTTAGGACTCTTTCTCTTCTCAACTCGGGTTTCTTGTTGTGGCTCTTGGAATTCTCCACGATTACGTTTGGTGGTTGGTTTCTTCCTTTTCTTCTTTCCGGCTCTTTTGTTTAATGGCACCTTTTTTAAAGTTGAATTTATGGTTTAGAGAGACTGCATTCAGTTTAAAATATGTAAATGTTCCTGCCTAAGAACATTGAGTAAAGACATATTTTTCTACTTATGACTGTATAAATCTTGGCAGGTTAGGAATGTTATGTTTGTATGAACTGTATGTTTTCTCACCTATTGTTGTTTGACTGGATTCATGTTATGTTTGCAGGCCTGAGGAAGCCCCATTCAGGGTAAAACACGTTGGCTGCATCAGCACTTTGCTTTCTTGATTCAAGCAACCATTAAAAAACTTGACAAACGTCATTGAAGAGTCCGGAGAGATCTTGTTTTGTCTAGCATCTGTGCCTGTCTACTTCTGTGTTGCCTCTCTGTGCTTTCTTTCTTGTATTACAGCAGGGAGGTTCATTGGCAGTGGACCTTGGAGGTGGGCAACAGCAACTCTGTGTTTCTTAAAAAATAGTGTACAGCTGGTTAATGCAGCGTTAATTATCCCTTGCTGCCATTTTTCTCTTTTGTTCAGCGGGGCCTATACCTTCCGCAAGTGCAGACCACGCTACAACCACGCTCTGAGTCGCAATGAAACACAGTATGTGCTACAGTACGGACAAAGACCATCTACGGTCTAAGACCCTTTCATTTATAGCCTCTGGCTGCACCCTGCCAGAGGATGTGGTGCATGGACATCCTGGTTAGGGAGCCACCCACTACAGCTCTGCCAAGTACCACGCATCAGTTGTTAGACTAACGCATTTCAGTGCAGTGGTCCACATCACAGCACTCTAATGCAAAGTCATGCATAATAGGTATAATGCCTGCTTTGCTGTCAAGCCATTGTAGCACTGCTAATGCTGACAAAACTAAAGAAGTGGCTGCGCGCTGTGGCATGCGTGCTGCTCCTGGCAAGCTTGGGGGCTGGCTGAGCTAGTAGCTGCTAACTCAATGGCTCAACTCAATGGCTGCTACAATGTATTAATAAAAGGATAAGATTGCAGCAGCAGTTCGGCATGCATCCTGACTGACGTCACAAGGTAGTGTCCAATCAGTGTGCACCGTGGGACGTCATGTCCTGCTGCCGCCGGCTGCAGTTATGTTTGTGGGAGGCTGGCTAGGCAGGGAGTGCAGAAAATCATGCCAGTACTGGTGCTGCTCAGTGGTAAATTAAAATCAATGATACTGAAACCGCTGGATCCAACCATGCACCGCGGGGGCCACTGGAGCCCACATTGTGCCGCTCAACTGTTTCTGCTAAGTCTGAGTGAGTCTGATGCCCCGGCGGCCAGCGCATGTTTGCCGTTGGGGTGACGGACCAGCCCGTAAACCCACATTGTTGTAGCTCGCAAGTAAGTGTCAGTAAGACAGTGCCAAAGCATTTAAATGTTAATCTACAATATACCTGCTTTTAAATCAGGTGGTTAGCATGTGATCAGCTGTCTGTCGGTCAGTGTAGTTCTGCCCTGGTCATTGAGGCTGCCGCCGGGCAGCTATGACTTTTAAGTGTGTGCTTCAGCTGTCTGTCAGGCTGTCATGCTCAAATTCATTTCCCGGATACGTTCTGTCTGCCACCTCTAACTTGACAATCTGTATTTTGCACTGAGCTTGTCACTGCCCTTTCAATGCACGGTAAACAGGCTCCCTCTCCTGGCCACCTATAATGCTATGCATTTTATTTCTACTTGCGGGACATACCTTTAAAAATGGAAATATTGGTATTTTGCAACCTAAAATGTCTTTTTAATAAAGTGCAAAACATTGAGTTGTGAAGGCTCATGGTTTGCAAGCGGAAACAGCACACCGTTGCTGCCCACAGACTCTTGCCATTGTGCAAACCTGAGCGTGCCTCCTACCTAACACGGTACGGCACCCCACCAGCCTTAACTGTGGCCCTACAAGCCACCACAGGAGAGCGGCGGCCCCGCTCTCCCCCCTGCCTCGCCGCATCTAATCTCGCCACTTCCCGGACAGTTGACTTCATCCTTGGTGCAACAACAAGAACTTAAGCGGCTGCTATCTCATTTTCCGCCTTCAATATCCTTCCTTCTTCCTGGAACTCCTGCTGGTTGGCACCAAATGTTCTATACCAGGCAAATGTTAATTCTAGTCCTGATGATGATCCCGTTTTAATTTGAGCAAGGGATCGAAACGTCGACATTTCTAAATAGGGCCACAAATGTCCAATGTGTCTAACTATTGTGGTATCTATTTTTGGTCAAACTTGCTGCTATTTAAAATTGAATGCAGTTTATTTACAATTTATTTATTTACAAGCTTATATAGCGCTGGAATCGACTCCATCAGGAATATCTCTGCGCTTTTGGGCCAGTCAACAAATACAGAAAAGAACACTAATAGGGATTAGATCTCATTTTTAAATAGGACAGTTTTGAGAAGTTTTCTAAACTGTATGTGAGAGGGGCAGATCCTGAGATGTAAGGGGAGTCGATTCCATAGATTAGGTCCAGCTACGGACAGTGCTCTGCCTCCGTGTCTGGTCTTTTTGACACGAGGAACCACCAGTTGGTGGCTTGTGCTGGATCTAAGTGGCCTGGACGGGATGTAAGGAATGAATTTCTGTCGCAGGTAGGTAGGGCCTTGTCCATTTATGTTTTTATGTATTATACAGCAAATTTTAAATTTTACTCGCTGTCGTATGGAGAGCCAGTGGAGTTTTTGTAAAAGAGGTTTGGATGCTGTTCTTGGAGGGGCATTCAGAACCAGGCGCGCCGCTGTGTTCTGGACTACCTGAAGTCTGGCCAACACTCCCTCGTTGGCAGATAGGAGCAGGCCGTTGCAGTAGTCAATACGACTTAGAACCAGGGCTTGCACTAAGGTCTTCCTAAACGTGTCAGGCAGCAGAGGGAAAATTTTTCGCAGCATGCTGATGACATGAAAACATGAACCTGCAACAGTGTTAGTGTGTTGCTTTAATGACAAATCCTGATCGAGGCGGATCCCCAGGTTTTTCACGACCTGTTTGGGTTCTGGGACCACACCAAGATCAGAAGGCCACCAGTCTGGAGCCCATAGAAGCTTGGCTTCGCCAAATAGCATGAGTTCTGTTTTGCTAACGTTGCACTGCAGATAATTAGTGGACATCCACTGTGCAACGGCCTTCATACCAGCAGAAAAGGAGTTTTTTATTTCAGTAGTGAGAGTTTCAAAAGGGAAGAGGAGCTGCGTGTCGTCCGCGTAGGATACGGGGATGAACCCAAATCTTCGCATCACTCTTGCCAGGGGAGCCACATAGATGTTGAAGAGTGTTGGGCTCAAACAGGAGCCCTGTGGCACCCCTTTTGAAATCTCCACCTCTGCTGAGCGGTGAGCACCCATGGTGACAGTCTGGGTGCGCTCAGTTAGAAAACTCCTTATCCAATCAAGGGCTCTGTTCTTAACTCCTACGTTCGACAACCGGTCAATAAGGATGTTGTGTGACACGGTGTCGAACGCTGCCGACAGATCTAGTAACACTAGAATCACGGAGTAGCCTTTGTCTTGAAGCATATGTAAGTCATCGGTGACAGACAAGAGGGCAGATTCCGTGCTGTGTTTCGGCCTAAACCCAGATTGGGAGTAATCAAGGCCTCCATTGTTTTCCACATACTGTGAAAGATGTTGATTTACATGTTTTTCAGCCAGCTTGCCCAAAAACGGAAGCAGAGAGAAGGGCCTAAGGTTTGTTAGTTCCGTCCATGGAATAGCAGCATTTTTTCTAATAGGCCTGACTAACGCCTGTTTCCATTGTCTTGGGACAGTGCCAGATTCAAGAGAAAGATTAATGAGTTTTTCCATAGAGGGGCCTAATACCTCCAGCAAAGAGGGCATGAGTCTGGCAGGGATGGTATCATTAGGACTACCACTTTTAATTTGAATGGTGAGTGCTGACAGCTCCTTAGAAGTTATAGGGGGAAAAATATCCAAAGAATGGTCACTATGGTTACTCTCTATTTCATATGAAGCAAAATCTGCCTCACAAGTCATGATTTTGTTAGAGTGCATGATTTTCGTGTAGATCAGATCTATCTTGTTAGAGAAGAATTGGGATGTCTCATCACAAAGTTTTTGAGATGAAATGTCAGGACTTTCGCTAACTGTAGGTTTGACAAATGACTGTAGTATTTGGTACAAAACCCTGGGGGAATTATCTGCTTCAGAAATAAGAGATGTTATATGGGTTTTCCTAGCAGTGCGAATAGCTTTGTGGTATGTGCTTAAAGATTCCCAATAGATGCTCCTATCGATATCTAAATGAGAGCTTCTCCACTTTTTCTCTAACTTCCTAGCTGTTAGTTTTAATTTCCTAAGATTGTCAGAGAACCACACTTCCTGTTTTTTTGCTGGCCGTGGATTAAACTTTTTTATGGGGGCTACAGCATCTATGGCAGATATTAAGGCTTTTTCGAATTTATTAAGGGCATTTTCTATCTGATCCATTGAGGTGAGAGATGGTTCAATGTATTTATTCGAAAAGGCAGTTTTGTTTACTTTATGCCATTGTCTTCGTACACTAGGAAGAGACATTGACCCATGAGAGACAGGTTTTGGGTAAGGGGTATGGAACTCAATAATAAAGTGGTCGGTCCAGCTGACTTGGGTGGGAGGGGAACAAATAACAGAAGAAAAATTGGCTAAAATAAGGTCTAAGGTATGCCCGGCTAAGTGAGTTGGGCCCTCATTGCATTGTTTCAGTCCTAATAGGAGAAGATCATTAAGAATAGATTGTGCTTCTGTGCAATCTTTCAGCTCACTATGTATGTTAAAATCTCCAATTAAAAGGAAATCTCTGTCATTACAGACATAAGGTGCGAGAGTCTCAAGTAAAATATTCGAGAAGTTAGTAGTGGGTCCAGGAGGGCGATATACTAGAGCACCCATTCTTGTGTGTTTAGGGGATAAGGCAGATTTAAAAATAAGTATTTCAATATCCTGCGTACATAGTTCTGCTACTATAGTGCAATTGATTTCTTGTTTGTGAATTATCGCAATCCCCCCACCAATTTTAATGGGGCGATCTAGTTGGCCTATGCTCAAAGTCTTTGCCTGTATTTGTCTCTTGGTTCTATTGTTTGTATTGTTACCCCAATCCCCCACACTTCCCGGTTCTTTTAGGGTACAGGCTTGTGCCCTACTATTTTTGTTGTTCTTAGTATTTTTTACTTAAATTCCTTATCTGTATGAATAAAACTCCTTGCCCGGTTGGACATTGGATTGTTATAGTAACCCAATGTGGGCTATACTTTTATTATTGTGTGTATATCCATTTTTCGCTTAGGACCTTTGTTCTTTGAAGTAATATTAAACCTGTGGTCCTCAGCCATTTTTTCGGGTCCCCCTTGTTTATTTGAAAATATGTCTTAATTTCCTCAGCAGAACAAACAGGGCGAGCACTCTTTTCTAGCGAAGGGCCACATTTGCAAACACCGTTGACTCAATGAGCTCCACAACAGGGTATTCGTCCATGAGGACCATGGTGGTCCATCCATCCGGGAAGTTTTACAAATCCATGCTCACCTTGGACCAAGAGGTGACACATGGCTTCTCCTTGATGATCTGTGCAGGCGTTTCTGGACTGCTGGTGACCAGGCATGCAAGACACTGCAATACAAGGTCATCCACCACGGCTTCTAGCCCAGGGAACCACACTTTCTCCCGCAGGCGATGCTTCATTTTTGCCGTCTCATGAAGCCCTCCATAGGCCAGCACTGCAGCCCAATATTGCCGACTCTCGGGATGACCAACCTGTGGTCCTGCAAAATGAGACCCTCTTAGGTAGGATTGAGCTTTTGCCATTTCCTCCATTTGTTGGGTGAGGCATTCCTTGACCTGGCCACCCCAGCTGTTGGCGTTGTGTAGAAAAAAATGCCATGATCCTTGCTGCAGGGCGCCCAGAACCGTCTTATGCACCGCATTACCAGCAGTTGCTTCTTCTGTGTCTAGCAGGCTCAGTGCCCTCGGGCAGGCTCTTTGACACCAGGCGGATCCTCTGAGTGATCAGTTTCTCTCTCTATCCCTCCTTAGCCTTGGGGCAGATGGTGTGACAGGAAACCTACAGGATTTTTGGACCCTTGCCTATAGACCACCTCAAACTGGTACTGCTGGAGCTGGATGGCCCAACATTCAATGCAAGGTTGTGGCTGGGGCACCATGCCCCTGAACAATGGCATCAGTGGCTGATGATCAGTGATCACCATAAACAATCACCCACTGAGATACAAATGAAGTGTCCATAAGCCAACTTGATAGCAAGGGATTCCCTTTTGATCTGTGCATACCTTGCTTCTGAAAATGCCAGAGGTACCTAACTCCCTGGCTCCATTTTTGGTGTGTGTACTGTCCCAAGTACTACTGGGCTCTCCTCAACCATCAGCTCAGTTTTTTTCTTTGGGTCAAAGTATGCCATTGTTGCCTTACTCATGAATGACGACTTTACTCTCTGAACAGCCTCTTCTTCACCCTGGCCCCACACCCAGTGAGCATCCACTTTCATCAGTGCCCTCAGTGGTTCCGCAATGGACGGTGCCTGCTTGCTTGATGGCATGTGATTTTCCGGAGTCAACCTGCACCCTCTCCTGTGTAAAATCAAATCAGAAGATTTCAATGGAGAGTGACACCTTGTTCACTTAGGTGCTACAGGGTAGCCCGCAGGTGTTGCTGATGTTCCTCTGCTGTTGCTGAGTAAATTAAAATGTCACCATTGACATTCATGACTCCGTGCAATCAGGACAGTACTTGTCTTATAACATTCTGGAGTACCTCTGCCACAGATGATTGCTGAAGCATAATCGCTTGTATCTCCGTAAACCCAGGTGTGTGGAGAATGTTGTTGTGTATTGTCTCTTTTCGGCTAGCTGATGTTGGTGGTATCCAGCATTGAGGTCTAATTTGGAGAACCTTCTGGCTCGATTCAAGTCTGCTATAATGTCGTCCATGTAAAGGAGTGATGTGCTTCTCCCTCTTGATGCCCTTGTTCGGAACAACAATGGTCCCGTGCATGAAATAGTTACCAAACAATAAATATAGACGAAATCAAATCTATATTTAGGAAAGACTTGTCCAGCCGGACAGGGGTCCTTCAAGTTTACTGAATAAACAACAATTACAAAAGTAGAACAAGAATACCTTCCACAGAACCCCTGTGTGGTACACAAGCCTGTGCCCAACACTCGCGGGGTGATTACCGTTGGTGAAGATAGAAAAGGTTTGAAGGCAAAAGCAAACGTTTTTCTGTTTACAAATACATTGCACAGAAAATATCAATTAGCACCGTTACATCAATCTATACAATCAAATATCTGTATAGGGTGCATAAGCAAGTCGACGGCGTTTCGGTTCCCCTAGAGGGTTATGGGAACCATCATCAGGACAAACAGTTATATTGCCTTTTTCATTAAACCTTAATTTGCCTAAAAGAAGGAAAAATACATACTTTAGAGTTGAAGAATTTGAAACATTAAAAAACAATAAAAACAAGGAAGAGTTGTGACTTCTTGTGCACCGTGCATATCTTAGAGTGCCAGGTGAATACCGCGTTGAGACTAAGGGTAAGGCAATCTTGGGGAACCGAAACGCCGTCGACTTGCTTATGTCCGGCTGGACAAGTCTTTCCTAAATATAGATTTGATTTCGTCTATATTTATTGTTTGGTAACTATTTCATGCACGGGACCATTGTTGTTTCATAAAACTGCTCCCCGAGGTCCCTGGCTGACTGTATTGGGGTCCCTTGTTGTTAAAAAAGCCCTTGTTCGGAAGGCGCATATCGGTGTACAGCGGTGCCTTGCCGGGCTGTTTGCATTTCTCTGTGACCACCATTGGAGATACCCAGGACGTCGGACCAGACTCTTTCTTAGTCTCCCTCAACCTCTCCAGCTTGTCCAGCTCCTGTTCCACCATTGCCCGCAAATGAAACGGTACTTGGCGATGGCATAGGGCTTGACTGATGTGCAGACTGATCGGTGGGGCTCGTAGGCAGCTCAAGCCTTTCAACAGCCCCGGGAACTGATTCAACAGTTCAACCATCAGATATGCTTGCACATTCCTGGTGAATGACACTAGGCCAAGATTTTCCGCTGTGTAACATCCCAGCAATGTTTGTGCCTCTTTGTCAATTACGTGGCATGCCTCAATGATCTCCTGGTAATTAGATGGAGCACACACCCTCATGAGTTCTTTGAGTGACAACGGGGAGTGACCCCCAGTACATGTAGATTTTAGTGTGAGACAAGGACAAAGTGGGCCTCAGACAGAGGAGTCAATATTGTTGACTGCCCATTACATTCACTGAGGCCCCGTTATTGATGAAGGCCTTGACATCTGATTCAGCTATCTCTACCATGCATGTGGTTTGTGGCCTTCTTTGCCGCTTCAGGTCTCCCATGAACAAGATGAAGAGTACCTCCTCCTCCCTATCTGATGGTGACTCTTCCTGTCTGTGTCGACCCCACGTGCTACGCTCGATCACTTCTTGGAGCTCCGAGTCATCCACTGACAGTTGCCAAATGTCTTTCAGTGAAGTCCGCCTCCTGGGGGCCACTCTTCCCCTTGGACCACCTCTGCACATCTTCAGAAAGCAGGTTAGCTTCCCACAGCTCGAGCATATGTGCCCTTGAGCCGGCCACTTCTCCAGGGGGTGTTCTTCTCTGCCACAGTTTCTGCATTGAGTCCCTGACTGTGTGGCTGCTAAGACTGTGAGTCAGGTTGCCTTCACTGTTGTGGACACAGCGTCTGCGTGTTCTACTTTCACGTTGTGGGGTTTCATTGGCACGTGTGTTATCGCCATGTTCATCTCCGTGGCCCTTGCAGCTCACAGATTGTGAAATGTAGCTATGATGAGGATATCATCTAAGCAGATGTTCGGTTGTTCTAAAGCCTCAAAGGGTCTTGTTTTGGTACCCTTGAAGGATTTGCGCCCTGATCTCCTTTAGTTAATCATCTGCCCTACACATGCTAGCCAGCTCATGAAGGTGGGCATAAAAATTGTGAATAGACTCACCCTCTCTTTGGCGTGCCTGGCGGAGCTCCAATCTTTCCAAACCCGGATTCAGCTGCATGTCAAAATGCCCGTTGAGGACCCTCACCGCTGCATTGTAGTCATCTGCTGTTCCCATGTTGGGGAGATGTCCATACAGTTTATAGATCTCTTTCCCGTGTAGTGGAGCAGCAGGGAGCACTTGACTGCACCATACTCTTCCCAGGGGCTATGAAGTAGTGTTTCAGTCTCCCCTTCCGCATAGGCACAGTCGTAGTTGGGAGAACAATTTCACTAAATGCTGAGGCAGCCCTACCAGCGCGTGCTGCTGCTGGACCTCCCATTGCCGAGGCCCCCCCTGATTTGGCACAGCATTGTTCTCATCTGCCATTGCTCCCAAATATCCAGGTGACCTCCCTGCTTTCTTTGTAAGTACACTGTCTTTGTGGACCTACCTTCCTGCTGTCAGTCTTGTTCAGCTGGTCTGGGGTCCCTGGAGCGTGTCTACCACAGGTTACTTAATGCTCAGTCTATTTGTGTAGGTCAACTTTTCACACCAAGGCCACTCACAGCACATGGTATCAGGCCTGTCTTCAGGCCAGCAGGCATGGGCCTCAATTATTTCCGTTGATGTCAAAATGGAATGCCGCGGTCGCTCCAAGCCTTTTTTCTGCACTGGGCCACCCTCTTCACGTGTGTGCAACCTCCTAGACAGTGGGGTGCAGGCGGAGCTCCGACAGAGCCGTTTTGAGCACTTGCTGCCATGCAACCTCCTAGCATCTTCAGCATAGCGCCGCCGAGAGCTGACGTTACCTCTTTCCAGGGGGCTGCAGCACGCGCTCGCCTTAGCAGGGCCCTCGCGCCTCACTAGCAAGCTCAGCTGCGGGACCAGGCGCCAATCACCGCACAGCAAGCCGATCCCGTAGGAGTGCAGAAGCTGCTCCCTCCCCACAGGAGTGACTGTCCCTGTCACCAATGTGCAGGCGGGGCATAACCACGTGCTCATGGAGGCCACACTTCAACCACACACTCAGTCACAATGTACCACACTATGTGCTGCAGTAAGGGCAAAAATCACTTTTATTTATAGCCTCTGGCCTCACCCGGCCAGAGGATGTGGTGCATAGACGTCCATGTCACTACACATCTTAGTCAAGGAATGCACAGAACAGCTGCTTTACGCTACAAGTAGTTGTGAGAGTTGATTTTCTGTCAATAAAGTACAAACCGAGCTTATGCTAATATTAGATTGTGTTTACACTCTCCTGTATCTTGCTTCAGCGTCACAATAGACCACGTGTTGACTACTGCTGATTTCTGTTCTAAATAAAGCATTACTAGTGTTTCCAGGAGTGAGCAGACAGCATTCTCAGAAAGATTTTGTCAATGTACCGAATCTCGGACGCAGGTTCTCATCGTCCCAGGCTCATGTTATAACAATGCATTGCTTCAATGGTGTAATCAAGACTGTGAGAATGACTGAATCTCAATATACTACTTTCCTGAGAGAATTCACGAATGTATTCTGTAATAAAATGGTTTTTCTAGCTTGTTTCCTATTGGTCCAAACCCTGAGAACTGTGTATTCCCACAGAATGTATGAAAGTCTTTGTCTAAAGCCCTATAAAAGTATGTGGATTTCTGTGTCAAGAGAGAATCCCTTCCCTCACCTTAGAAGTTAAATCGATGCTGGATTTCACTTAGAACTGTACATAGCTCTTTTTACTATGATTAACGTTCTTTGCTGCTAAACCTTCTGATGGCATCTTTATTGTATTTTGCCGATTAATTCTTTATATAAAGCTTTGAAACAACAATCCTTGTCTGTCATTCTTATGAGAATGTTTCAGTCTTGCTACATGGATTCCCCAAACAATAAAGAGTGCTGTTTTAGTCGGGGAGCACCAAAGTCCATGCTGGGACTACACCACTCCTACTCCTGGCCATTGGTGTGCCCCATGAGTTAGAATTGGAGACTGCTTTGCACGCTGACAGATCTGGCAGAGGTGAGGGTTGTGATTGGAGCCGACCCATAAATTGATAAATAAATTCCTTGTACAACCAAGCATGGTACCTTTATGGTCCAGACGGTTTACCCCGGGAATTAAATTGACCCATTTCCATCTTAATTCCAGGGAGACAAAATGGCTGAAGAAGAAGAACAATATGAGTATCAATAGGCATTGCATGCAAAATGAGGAAATGAAGCAGGTGCAGAGCAATGTGTGTCAAGAGTTGTAGTAAGCGCAGAGCAAGGGGATGCAATGGACAATAATTAAGACCAAATATTATATGGCTCAGATTGTTGGATTTGTTGGAATGATAATTACTGTGGATCTGATGATGTTTTTAAACTTTTGAAGACAGGTACCTCAATTTGAGTATCGAATGGGGAAAAACGTGCCTGCTGGGAGAGGTGCACTGTGAGGCACTGTCAGTTACACCACAGTAGAAATGCAATCACTCTTCTGTGAGTGTACTAACTGATCTTGGTGGTGGTTCACTGCTAGTGCATGGGAGGTGGACACACTGAGAGTAGTGGCTTTTGCAGTTTAAGGGTCCACTATTGTACAAAAATGGATAGCATTCTTATCATTGTAGAAAACGTTTGTGTAGTTGAAGCAGGCAAATGGAGAAAAGATTGAAAAGGGAAGTGATTGGAGGATTGCTTCATTAATGCGTCACACAGTTACTGGCTGATGGGCGCTTTAACCCCGCTGTGATTGGATGAACCTTGTCAGGGATGCACTGGGATTGGTGGACAGAATAGAGTGATTGCAGGTATGAGTGAATTAAGCATTTGAACAAGGATTGGTTGTGATTGTTGTTATAATGGGAATCCCTTGCTAAACATGGAAAAGGATACAAATAAGGAATAAGAGTTTCCTCCCAAAGGTACCTGTGCTATGGAAATGGGGGCAAAGAAAGGGTTACACATGATCCAGCGTCACTATAGAAATTCTGTCTCACAAGCGTCACCATTCACTACCTAATACTTACCAAACTAATCAAAAACTAGGCCCATGCAAACAAGACAGAAAATCATGAAGCTGAATAATATGGCCTAATTATTCACACTATCAAACTCATATGTACATATTTACAACTGCAGTATAACATTTATATTCATAGATTTACCAAAGAAACATTAATTAGACCACTGAGGCCAATGGAATTAAGCTAATGGTAACGACTAAATAATCAAGACCAGCTTGACATTTTAAGTCTTTTATTTTTAAAGTTTCAAAGTTTCAAAATCTTTATTAGCTCATTTATTAATTCCAAGCATTTTTATTAAGTCAGTTTTAATCATTAAATTATTGGCTCAAAAGGTCCGGCACTTCATCATTGCATAGAATAACGAATTAAAGAAAACATCAACCCTATTCCCTATGTTAGCTTTCTGACCTGAAAAGGAAAACAAATTATTAAGCAAACATGCCTTACGTGTCCAAAGGAAAACGGACAGCACTTCGCCCTCAGGAAACAGTCAGCCCCGCTCCCCTCAAGAGGCCAGATTTTTATACCTTTCTTACTCTCTAATCTAACTAGAAACAATATTTTTTAAAGAAAGCAGCAACCTAATTAGTTGTCATCCATCAGACCACCGAGAGGCCAACGCATCAGTCTCTGTGACATCTTTATGTCATTGTCCATTGACACGAAGCAACATTGGCTTCCCCGAGTCGCAACATTTAACTAAAAGTTAAAATTTTATTTCCTCCAGGATTTTAGCCAAGCTGCCTCTACACGCTTCCTTGGCCTTGACTCTTTTACTTTCGGAGCTTGATGTACTGAACGTCCATTGTTTGAGCTTCTGCACGTTTCCGTGGAAGTTTTTCAATGACAACATCGTCACTGTCGCGCTCAGCTCCTTTTGTCAGGCCAACCAACTTTTCATTAGAACTAGGCCCCAAACCTTTCACTCGAGCTAGTAAATAAACAAACACAAAAAGATGATTAATTCAAATAAAATAAACCCTTCTGTTACCCACCCTACCATTACCATTATATTTACCCATTATTATATGTCACTCTAGCAGAAGCAAACAGATAAAGCAGCACATTTAATATCTACCATTCTTCTTAATGTCCAGCCAGATTCTTTATATATCTGAAAGAGTATAAAGATTGACAAAAAAACATAGATAAACAGTCACATTATAAGACAAACACATAAGCACACATAATGAAAGCACATGCCATAAAATGATCAGCCACATTAATAGTGACAAGGACAATAGGACGAACAAGACAATATTAATCATGTGTTACATGACAAACTCGCAAATGCAACAAGAGCACATAATGTTAAACCCACGTGTTTGTGTGAATGCAATTTTTACTCTAGGTTGAATTAATAAAACAAATCGTGCAACAATTCATTAATAAATTAGTTCATGTTACAGAGAATTAACTTTGCGAGTCAGAATAAAATGATTTCTGAAACTCGCTCCATCAACTCCCTCATCTGGTGATTTACCAAACAACACCCAAAATTTCAGGAAAATTTTGAACCCAATTTAGAGACATCACACCTTGAATTCTCTCAATATTAGTCTCCCTAAACCCTTGTTTCTGCTGTCTGATCAACACTTTCAAACTGAGCCCTTCGCATCTATTCTAACTCATATTCCTTCTCCTGTTCCTTTCTGAGTTTGTAAATCCTCCTCTTTTCTTTCTGATGCTTCTTCCTTTTGTGAATCATGCAACGAATTTTTAGCAACATTATCACTATAATGATGACAATTACTGGATAGAGCACTTTACCGATGATTGAGCTACCAACTTCCGAAAACCATTCTTTTATTGCCTCCATTCTTTTACCTATTCGTTCTGTGAAACTTTCTTCTTCCAGGGGTTCTATTTCTGCGTGAAACTCAGTGATAATTTTAATAAGCGACTCTATATTCCGACTCTTGTCAGGAATATAAGTACATCAATGCTGGACATGTAAGACCCCACAGACTCCTCCCTCTTTTGCAAGCAGAATGTCCAATGCAAGACGATTCTGCATAACCATGCTTCTGGTAGCAACAAGTTCTGTATTGACTAATTGAAAACCACTTGCAGTATCTGTTGACAACCTATCTACAATTGTAGAAACCTTTCTGATTTTTTTTTTAATTTTTAAAACCTTTATTTAAAAAAGTGCACACAGCTATTCAGCCTAACATCCCGGAGGCAAGGCAGCATATAGAAACAGGAGAGCAATAGTGCAAGAATCAATGTCACAGTACAATGAAGGTTGATTTTATTATTTTGTGTCATAGAGGAACATAGAGAAAGAAAAGAAAAAGACGCCAGAAGGCGCATAAAGAGTGGCAATGGGGAGGAAGAAACCAGTGAAGCGTTGGCAGTGGGGCAGGGGGAGCAACGGGAACACAAGCACGAATACAGGAGAACAGACCAGGATAGGAGGGGGGGAGAAGAGGAAACAGGATATAACATTACAGCGTGTCGCAGTTGGTGTCACAGGTTACGGTGACAGATGTTCCTCCAAAGAGACAGGTTCTGGGGGCACACAAATATCTCCCCTGTAGGCATTCCAGGCCCCCCACACTTTCATCCACTTTTTGGGCTTACCCCTGGCAACATAGACCGTCTTTTCCCTGAACATACACCAATCCATGTTGGCTTTCCATTGCACCACCATGGGAGCTACCGAGGCCCCCCACTTCTGCGCGATATCGCGTTTGGCCACCATGTTGCCAAGGGTCACCCACTGCGTCTGAGCCACATTGTGATCCGTCGGTCCCCAAATGTTGAGGAGGCATCTCCTAGCTTCCGCAGTCGCTACCACCCCAGTCACCTCATCCATAATCCGATGCACACGTCTCCAGTAGGAGGCTATGGCGGGGCATTCCCAGAGAATGTGCATAAAAGTAGCAAGGGCGCCGCAGCCGCGGCGACAAAGCCCATCGATCGAGTAGCCCATATGCACAAGCCTGGGGCCAGTCACGTACACCCTGTGTAGGATTTTGAGCTGCACCAGCCGGAGACGAGAGGAAATGGCAACTTCCTTAGGGGAAGAAACTGCACTCTGCCAATCCTCATCGTCGATTTCCAATCCGTCACGCACCCACTGATCCCGCACACCCAGGAGGAGGTCAGTGCGAACAATAATAAGTTTCTTATAAGACAGGGAGATGGCACTGTCAGGCATATGGCCATCCAACACCCTGTCTTCCAACGGGGAGCTTTCTGGAATCGCCCCCTCAGCTGGTTTAGCAGAGAGCAGTGCGTGTCGCAACTGGGCATATCGGAAAGACTCTGAGGCACCTAGCTGATATTCGACCTGCAGCTGGGAGAAGGTCTTGATCTCACCCTTCGATATCATATCATCCACCCTGGAGATACCTATGAGGTCCCACTTGTCAAACCCCTTGGTGTGCCATAACTTGCCCAAAATATCTGAGTCGTACAGTGGGGTGAATCTAGTCAGCCTGCCTTGCCAGCCCTGCACCTTGGTGATTTCCCTCCAAATATGGACCGCAGTTTTCGTTCAATCAATCAATCAATCAATCAATCAAAGACATTTATAGAGCGCACTACTTACCCGTAGGGTCTCAAGGCGCTTGTGGGGGGGGGGGGTGCCGTTACTGCTCGAACAGCCAGGTCTTGAGCTTCTTCCTGAAGGAGAGGTGGTCTTGGGTCAGGCGCAGGTCGGTCGGGAGGGAGTTCCAGGTCTTGGCGGCCAGGTAGGAGAAGGACCTTCCTCCTGTTGTCGCTCCTCGGATGCGGGGGACGGCGGCGAGGGCGTGGCTGGCTGATCGGAGGTGGCGTTTGGGAGCGTAGAAGTTGATGAGGTTGTTGAGGTAGCTCGGGCCTTGATCGTGTAGGGCTTTGTGTGCGTGGGTGAGGAGACGGAAGGTGATTCGTTTGTTGACGGGGAGCCAATGCAGGTCTCTCAGATGTCCGGAGATGTGGCTGTTTCGTGGGATGTCGAGGATGAGTCTGGCTGAGGCGTTCTGGATCCGCTGGAGTCTCTTCTGGAGCTTGGCGGTGGTTCCAGCGTAGAGGGCGTTGCCGTAGTCCAGTCGGCTGGTGACGAGGGCCTGGGTGACAGTCTTCCTGGTCTCGGTGGGGATCCACCGGAAGATCTTCCGTAGCATGCGCAGGATGTTGAAGCACGACGAGGAGACGTCGTTGACTTGTCTGGTCATGGAGAGGGAGGAGTCCAGGATGAAGCCCAGGTTGCGTGCGTGGTCCGTCGGTTTGGGTGCGGTGCCCAGGGCGGGGGGCCACCAGGAGTCATCCCAGGCGGAGGGCGAGGAGCCCAGGATGAGGACCTCCGTCTTGTCTGAGTTCAGTTTCAGGCGGCTGGTTGTCATCCACTCGGCTACATCTTTCATCCCTTCTTGAAGGTTGGCTCTGGCGGCGGCGGGGTCGTTGGTCAGGGAGAGGATCAGCTGGGTGTCATCGGCGTAGGAGATGATGTTGAGGTTGTGTTGGCGTGCGATGGCCGCGAGGGGGCTCATGTAGACGTTGAAGAGGGTGGGGCTCAGCGAGGATCCTTGAGGGACGCCGCAGATGACTTCGGTGGCCTCTGACTTGTACGGTGGTAGGCGGACTCTCTGTGTTCTTCCGTCGAGGAAGGAGATGATCCATTCCAGTGCCTTCTCCTGGATTCCGACGTTGCTGAGGCGCTGCACTAGGGTGCGGTGGCAGACAGTGTTGAATGCCGCGGAGAGGTCTAGGAGGATGAGGGCCGCTGTTTCTCCGTTGTCCATCAGGGCTCGGATGTCATCGGTGGCAGCGATGAGGGCGGTCTCGGTGCTGTGGTTGGCTCGGAAGCCAGACTGTGAGGGGTCGAGGGATCCATTCGTCTCGAGGAAGGCGGCCAGCTGCTTGTTGACGGTCTTCTCGATGACTTTGGCTGGAAACGGGAGGAGCGAGATGGGGCGGTAATTCTTGAGTTCGGTGGGGTCCGCTGTTGGTTTCTTGAGTAGAGCGCTGAGTTCGGCGTGTTTCCAGCTCTCTGGGAAGGTGGCGGTGTCGAAGGATTCGAAGGACCCGACATCCGCCTGTCCAGAGACCTCGAATACAACGCCCTGTAGTAATTGCCGCCACTCAAGAGCCACTTATCCATCGCATATCCAGGGTTATTTTCCGGACCATAGAAACCGTGATTAATAGCCACCAATTGGGAGGCCCAGTAGTATCTGCGCACGTCTGGCAGCGCTATACCCCCGTCATACCACGGAAGTGTGAGCTTCGGGATAGCGACGCGGGGTCGGCCGTCCCAAAGCAGGGCACGTTGAAGGCCTTCAATCTCTCGGAAGTATTGGGCGGGGACCGGATCTTGGGTGTTCTGCAGGGGATACAGGAACCTGGGCAAAGACATCATCTTAAATAATGCCGCGCGCCCAAGTAAAGAAAGCGGAAGTTTGCGCCAACCCTCCACGTCACGTCGGAGGCGAAGAAGAGGGGGAAGCAAGTTGTGTTCATAGCGCGCCTTCGCATTACCAGAGATATAAATCCCCAAGTATTTAAAGCCCTGGCTGGCCACCTGGATGTTGCAGCCTCTAGGGAGGCGCGGTGTGTCCCCTTTCAGTACGTAGAGGGAAGACTTGGCCCAGTTAATAACAAGGCCAGAATACCGACCAAAAAGTCTAAGTACATCACATGCCACAATAAGTGACTTGCAAGGGGAAGTGAGGTAAAGCAGAATGTCATCTGCATAAAGAGATACTCTGTCCTCGAAGCCAGGGACCCAGCTAATACCATGCAGATCTGGGTGTGTGCATAACAGGGCCGCAAGCGGCTCAAGAGCGAGCGCAAACAAAAGAGGGGACAAGGGGCAACCCTGCCTGGTGCCCCTATGAAGAGCAAAAGTCGCCGAAATGCGGCCATTGACGGCAACGTTAGCCAGTGGGTCGGCATACAAAAGCTTCACCCATCCCACAAACACCGGGCCAAAACCGTGCTTCACCAGCACCGCCCAAAGGTAACTCCACTCGAGAGAGTCAAAAGCCATCGTGGCGTCCAAGGACGCAAGGACTGCCGGCTCCTCCAGGGTGTGGGCCCTGGCCAGGGCACCGTGGAGTCTACGCAAGTTAAGGGCAGTGTTGCGGTGTGGAATAAAGCCCGACTGGTCCGGATGCACTAAGTCGCCGATAACACCAATCAGTCGATTAGCGATTATCTTGGCGAGAATCTTAGGTTCAGCATTCAGGAGAGAAATGGGACGGTAGGACCGACACAAGTCTCTCGGCTTCCCTTCCTTATGGATGACCACAATGGTGGCCAACCTCTGGTCAAGGGGAAGTAGGCCATTCTCCCGCGCTTCTAGAAACATGTTACGCAGGAGTGGGGAAACCACATCCGGCCTGATCTTATATAGCTCAACCGGAATACCATTGGGACCAGGTGCCTTGCCCGACCGCAGTGAGCGGATCGCAAGCGCGACCTCATCCACAGAGATTTCCCTATCCAGGTCATCGCGCTCCTCGTCCGAAAGGCACGGGAGATCGACAGCCAAAAGAAACACTGTTGAATCGGTCTCAGACCGGTCCGAAACAGAGGTGTAAACGCCTCGAAAGTAATCAGCGAAGGACTCGGCAATGGCCCTTGGATCAGTGATGACAACTCCGTCCTCCCCCATTATCTCGGGTACAACACGGCTAGCCATCTCTCTTCTGTCCAGCCAGGCCAGCAGCTTCCTGGCCTTATCGCCGACGTCGTATATCCGACCCTGCTGTTCTTTAGCTAAAACAAGGGCGGCGTTTGTAGCAAGGTCGCGGTATTCCGACTGTTTGAGGGAGAGGTCGTGCAGGAGAGCGGGATCGGGCTCAGCCTCCAACTGGGAGTCAAGCTCCATGATCTCCTCCTCGATGCGTACTAAATCAGCATCCCTGACTCTACGGGCCTCCGCTATAAGAGCAAAAGCCTCCCCCCTCAAAACTGTCTTAAACGCCTCCCATAAAGTCGCGGCCGACGCAACCGATTCCTCATTTTCAGTAAAATAGAGATCGATGGCCTTGGCTAGGAGATTATGAGTCTTGGGATTACGGAAATACCACGGGTTAACAACCGCCGGTCGGTCCGACATGACAACGTCAAAGTCAAAAGAGACCCACAGCGGGGAATGATCAGAAATACCCCGTGCCAAAAAACGAGCCTCAGAAACAGCAAGCGCGTGTGCAGCCAATGTAAGAACATAGTCGATCCTAGAAAGACTACCATGGGCGCCAGAGTGGAAGGAATAATGACAGAGCGTGGGGTGTAAAAGCCGCCAGCTATCTACTAGCCCCATGGTCTCAAGGAAAGATGGCAACCACAATTGGGAGCTACGGAGGTCTCTAGGCGGATGGCGGTCCAAGGAGCCGGAGCAAACCGAGTTGAAATCACCCCCCACTATCAGCAATCCAGCAGGCAAATTCAAAATGGCGCCACCAAGGTCCTGGAAGGTGCTAGATTGTAGACCCGGGGGAACATAAACTGAAAGTAATGTCAGGGCGCGCCCTTCCCATCGACCCGCCGCAGCAGCGTACCGCCCCCTCTCATCGATCACAGTGACGTCGACATCAAGCGGAAGGGACGTACGAACAAGGACTCCCGCCCCCCGAGATCCCGAGGAGAACCCAGAGTGAGCCACCATTTTGTACCCTTTACGGTTAAGTGCTTTGCACGTGTTTCCAACCAGATGCGTCTCCTGAAGGAGGACGACATCAGGCATATGACGTTTAATCAATTGAATCACAACACCTCTCTTGATACGGTCACCCAACCCGTTAACATTCCAACTGAGAACTCGTAGTTTCCTACCCCCCATCGTCGTGTCCCCGGCCCCACCCAACCCCAACAAGCCTCAACAACAAATGAAACTGATCAGTATACACATCCCATTGCCTAAGAGATAGAAAGAGAAAGGAAAGAATAAACAAACAAACTTCCCAACCACCACCCACCACCCTGCACCCCTGCAGCAGACTAAGAAGCCCCTCCAACCAGCAGTGTGCCTGTCACCCCATAAACTAATCTACAAAAAGACCCTAGAGGAGAAAGGAATCTCTGCAAACCCCTCCCGCCACCCTCCATGTAAAAACAGGAAAGCTATCAAAATCGGAATAGCATTGGTATTGGCAGTCACAGACATCAGGGACACCAACCGCCATAAACAGCACAGCAGAACCCAGTTCTAGAGATCAGAACCACCAGTTGCGCCACCTGAATGTTCGTCGTGTTCTTCCCGGCGTTGTGGCAAAGTGTCCAGCCAGTCGCTCGCATTCTCCGGCACATCGAAGAACATAGCTCGGCCCTCGTACTCAATCCGCAGTTTAGCAGGGAACAGCATAGAGTATTTAAAACCCATGTCTCTTAGGTGTCGTTTCACCCCTGCAAAACTCTGACGTTGCCTCTGAACGGCCCTGGTGAAGTCCGGGTAAAAGTGCACCTCAGAGTTCTGAAATTTGAGCGGCCCATGTCTCCTGGAGGCTTGATGGATCACATCCCGGTCTCTAAAGTTGAAGAGCCGGGCAATGATGGGTCTAGGCGCAATACCCGACTTCGGAGGGCCGCCAGGTATCCGATGGGCACGCTCCACAGAAAAAAAGTTACTCAGGCCAGAGGGTGCGAGATGCGTCTGTACCAAGTCCTCCACAAAAAGGTCCACTGCCGCCTCCTCCGCTCCTTCCGGAACACCAATAATGCGGACATTCTGTCGCCTCGCACGTCCTTCAAAATCCTCCAACCTTCTGGAAAATTGGTCGTTGACCGATCTTAGGGTCCGGACCTCCGCCTGCAGGTCCGAAACATCGGTAGTTAAGCTGGAGGTCTTGAGATCAAGGGATTTCACCCGATCATTGGTCTTCCCCAAGTCGGCCCTGATCAGGTTGAGATCCACGGCCAGAGTGTCCACCTTATGAGTCAGGACCTCGTGTTGCTTCTGCATTTCAGACCGAATGCCCGCGATGGCTCCCATAATGTCACTCAGAGTAGGCTCGGAACCCTCAGGCGAGCCCGCATGTTGCAGGTCTTTGGAGGAGGCCACCACCGTGGGCGAGGTCCGCTGCTGAGCGTATCGATCAATCTTGTTCAGCAGCGTCTGAGTCGTCCTACGAACACCTCTGTTCGACGTCTTGTCGGGGTCCCCTCTGCCGGCCATGATGGACCCAAGGAGAACAAAGGGCTACGCAGCCCGGACAAGGAAGCAGATGTGTAGAACAGAGGCGAAGTCAGCAAACAAACCAGGCCGGTAGCTGGCGACTCCGCAGCCACCCGCACTTCGCCAGCAGGGACCAAAGATGTCCACTTCGCATTCCAATCATGCGGTGCGTCAGTACAAGCAGCAGCCGCCCATGAGACAATGGCGCATCACTGGCACGGAGTTCAGCTCGACGTAACTTCGCCTAGGAGCTACAGATTTAAAAGCGGAAAGCAGTTCCCGTGTCTGCGACCTCTCACCAAGCAGAATCCACTAATGTGGATCAGGATTTTCAGCAGGATATTTGCGGAGGGTCGGAGGGTCCGCGGAGCTCCGAGCTTACGCGGCCATCTTGGTCGCCCGCGAAGCTCCTCCCCAACCTTTCTGATTTTGATTGAATTCATGGTAATTCCTACCATAGGAATGACAGCACCAAAGATGTCTCCCAGGACTTCTGTAAAACTTTCTCTTTTATACCTATTCAGGTGTTCACCAAATTCAAAAGTACCCTTTTCATTTCCGTCAACATGAACATTTTTTGGAAAAACTAAACCAAGATAACATGTCCCATACCAATGGTCTGGGAGGCTAAAATATGCTTTATTACCACAAATAAAATAAATTCCAGGAAAAATTGGATCCTTACCACCTTTAAATCCCCATCCCCCTATGATACGATAAGTATCCTCACATTGACTAGCACCCACAAAATAGTTATCATAAAGCGTGTTATCTCTTCTTGTTGGACTTGGCCCTTAGGGCAGGTTCACCCCTAGACTTTTTGCCTTATGTGTGACCCTGTGTCAGTGATTTTTGGGTCTCTGCGCACTTTCCCCTGAGTCCCAGAGTGAAAGTGCGTGCGTGTAGTATGGCTGGCCTGCCCTCCCATAGGAATGCATGGGGAATGTGTGTGTCCCTAGTAGTTCCTGATGCGTGGGGAGTACAGGCTCGAGTTTAGTATGTGTAAACTCGTGAGAGTGAATGCTGCAAGATGGTGTCTGCGGCATGTGTGTGTCTAGTTGGGAAGTGCTACTTCTGGACATTGAGATATGTGTGCAGTGAGGGTGCTGGAGCGTGATTGGCTGGAGCTGGCTGGCATGCCAGGCTCCAGGAAGTCTGGATGGGTCTGCCCGGTGGTGAGTGGGAGATTAGCATGAGTGATGTGTGGGAGGAGTGTACCTGTGTCCTGGATGGGCTGGGTTTTCCCCACACAATGCTGGCTCCGCCCCCCTGTGGTGTGTCTAACGACCCTAGCCTCCCCAGTGAATGAAATGGGTGGTTGGGCCATCAAGAGTGCTCCAGAACCAGCTGCGACTGGTTTTCCCCCCACCCTGCACCCTGAAACAAAGGATTTGTCAGTATAAGAAGGGGCTGTGTCCCCACTGAAAATGTTCTACTTTTGAATCCTGCCAGAGGGGGCTTTTGCCGCTGCTGGGGCCAGAAGGACCGCCACTTGGGGAGTCTCCCTGCCTGGAGACCCAGTGTGCTGGCTCTGGCCCAGCCTTGCCCCCCTGCCTGCCTCCAGCCCTGCTGGAGCCCTGTCCTGTCCTCCAGTGCTGGGGAGCACTGAGGACTTCCTTGCCTGCAGCCTGAGAGCACTGCTCTCTGCCCTTCAGCGCTGGGAGCGCAGAGATCGCCTGCCTAGCGCTTGGAGAGCGCTGGATTTTGCCCCTAGCGCTGTGAGCGCTGTACTGTGTCCTGGAGGCGCTTTGGAGCGCCTGCCCTTCGTCGCTAGCGCTGCTAGCGCTTGGTGTGCACAGCCGGTGCCCACCCGGCATCTGATCGCCCCGTGTGGCGAGTTGACGGCGCGGGTGCCACCCCGCTCATTGCCGCGTTGTTGTGGCCCGATTTATTGATCTACGAGGGAGCCCACTCCTCGGATCATCTGGGAAGCCGCCTGCCTGCCTAGAAGCGAGCCGCCGCGCTGCCCGCGGCGACCCGGAAGTGATTGTGAGTCCGTCCAATCACCGCGCGGCCCGGGAGAGTCAACCCGGAAGTCCCGCCCCCGCAGCGGAGCCGAGAAGCAGCCTGCCGAGGCTCCCCGAGAGGAGAGAGGAGCCCCGGGAGAAGGAGCCGGGAGACCCGAGGAGCGGCCGCCAGAACCCGGTGAGTGTAGGTGCTTGCAGAGGAGAGGGGGGGGCGTCGGGACACATTGCCGGTGTCCGCCCCGCCCCCTCTCTGTAGCGCGACCACCGGGGGCGCTACGTTGTCGCTTGAGCCCCGAGAGGCTCCACCAGTTTGGGGGCAGATCCGCAAAGTGCAGAGTCCCCCGTGAGGGACTCCCACGCCCCATATTTGTGCCTAGAGCCCTGAGAGAGGCTCTATGCCAGCCAAGTGTTCCTGGGTCCCCAGAGAGGGACCCCCCAGCCCAGCGAGGCTGCACCTTTGGTCTGGAGTCCAGAGAGGCTCCAGCCTGCCTTTTGCTTTGCGAGCCCTGAGAGGCTCGAGTGCCCCCCCCCTTGTCTGAGAGCCTGAGAGAGGCTCTGAGGGGGCCATTTCTTGTCTGAGAGTCCAGTGAGGCTCTTGGCAAGCATCATTGCTTTGGGTCCCCAGAGAGGGGGACCCCACAGCCCAGCGAGGCTGCACCTTTTTGTTGCTGGAGCCCTGAGAGGCTCAGCAGCCCCCCCTTACTTGTGTAAGAGAGCCTGAGAGAGGCTCACCAGTGCCACAGTGGTGGTTCTTCGAGCCCAGAGAGGCTCCAATGTTGCCCTAACTTTCCTTGCTCCAGTTGCCCAGCACTTTGTGGGCAACTGCCACGTTTAGGCCCTGACATTGGGACACCGGGACAGTCACAGGTGGTGACTTGTGAGTTTGGCGCAATTGTTATTGATTCTGCACCTCTGAATGTATTGTTTATGCGTCATGTGCCTTTACACCTCTGAATGTTACGGCATCATGTGTTTTGCTTTTACACCCCTACAGGTAGTGTGACATGTAGGTGGTTGTTTTCTCCCTAGTACAGGTGGTGCTAGCGAGGCCCTGTTACCAGTGATTACTGGTTGTATGCTCTACTTTTATATTGAGTGCTATTACTGAAGGTATTGCTTGATTACTGAAGGTATTGCTTTATTACTGAAGGTATTGCTTTATTACTGAAGGTATTGCTTGATGACTGAAGGTATTGCTTTATTACTGAAGGTATTGCTTTATTACTGAAGGTATTGCTTTATTACTGAAGGTATTGCTTTATTACTGAAAGTATTGCTGCTAAAAGTGTTGATACCCTTGACAGTGGTTCAAGTGGCCCTGTCCTGTACAAATATCCCTTGTAAATCCCGCCCGTGCCTGTTGGCACAGTGTAATAAGATGTGTGTTTTATCTGATGTATATTTATTATAATACAAAGGCTATTTTTACATAACCTTGTGTGGAGTGTTTCTTTGTGGTGGGCCTTGGGTGTTGTTGCTGGGGTGCATGCGCAAATACTTAACTTACATCGCCTCCAAGTTTAGCCTTGACTGCTCGCGCCATGTTACCTAGAGGGCGAGTGGGGGTTGCCTTGGTGTGTGACTCCCTTGCCCTGACACTTAGAAATGGCGATCCCTGACTGACCTTGACGCGAGTCTTGGCCGGCCACGGTCCCGTTTCTAACACTTCTAATGCAAAATTTACCACTAACTGGTTCATCTATATGAATAGCTGCATTTGTGTTAACACCATTTAGTTTAGCATCCTCCATTTGCCAGTACTTAGACTTGGCATGTTTAAGCATCTCATTTCTTTTGTAAACAGCCATTCTCTCCTCAACCATGTTCAGGAAAGACTTTTCTTCTGCTCTCATTTTGCATGTTAAATTATTTCTATATGCATACTCGTAGTTGAGTTCATTAGTAACTAAAAAGAATTCCCTCATCTGTTTCGCAGGTTTTACTTTGTTTAAGCTATTTACAACTTTGAGATTTGCAAAAACCTCATCAAAGTCTGAATAATAATACTCCAGACGACCAGTTTGATAAAACAGGCTAGCAATTACACTGCAAGTAATGCCATAAGTGAGAGGTAACATATTATAAGTAAGATAACAGATTTTCCCTATATCTACCCCTGAGGCGGAAGCCGGGGGCTATCTAGCGATCCTTTAAGAGTGTCAAGACTATAAGCTTTGAATACGTAGTACTGCATACATTTTAAACTGTGTATATATTTTAATGGTGCATTTTTAGCTGTACTTACACGCACTTTGGGCGAGATTAGCGTCGCGCCAAAGACTTTCTTTACGCTTTGTGCATCTACAGTGCAGCCGATCTCGGGGCTGGTACTGGAAATACACACACTCGGACGCCATCTTGAAGGGAGGAAAGGGGTGCGCTCTAGTTGCTGGACGATCCCGCCCTCCCAGCTTACTTAAGGGACGGCTAATTACAAACCTGTGATTTTCCCTAAATCTACCCCTGAGGCGGAAGCCGGGGGCTATCTAGCGATCCTCTAAGAGTGTCAAGACTATAAGCTTTGAATACGTAGTACTGCATACATTTTAAACTGTGTATATTTTTTAATGGTGCATTTTTAGCTGTACTTACACGCACTTTGGGCGAGATTAGCGTCGCGCCAAAGACTTTCTTTACGCTTTGTGCATCTACAGTGCAGCCGATCTCGGGGCTGGTACTGGAAATACACACACTCGGACGCCATCTTGAGGGGAGAAAAGGGGTGCGCTCTAGTTGCTGGACGATCACGCCCTCCTCCAAACCCTCCTATTGACATGCAAAAAAACAATCTGTCTTCTCCGCCGCGCAGCGGACGGGCACAGCGGGCGTGCCGGCGGCGCGCCAAAGGCGCGCCAAAGGCAAGCCCGTCTGCGCTCGTCCGCGCTGAGTCCGGGCCTAGGCCATGACCCCTGGTCAGCCTCGACCGGATCAAAGGTTGGTGTACCCACGTTCGGCTTTGATAGAACTACAATCCTCCCCCAGCTCTCACTCGCCATGATCCAGCTAGTCCATTATACAATAGCAACATCACATGTGCGGACTGTAACACCATGATTCATATTTACAATCACATAATTTGAACTAAGCCTCAAACTCCGCATAGAGGAACTGACATCCTCATGGCACTAATTAATGCACGTTCTGCTTGTAAACATCGTCAGGAAATAGCGGACTTAATGACTGATTACAATCTAGATGTTCTGTTCATAACAGAGACTTGGATGGACGATGCATCTGACCCCGATCTAGTAATTGCCGTGCCGCAGGGCTATAATGCTTACCGACAGGATAGACAACGGAAAAAGGGAGGAGGATTAGCAACTATAGCTCGAGAAAGGTTCTCAGTTAAAACATCCCCTATTCCAACCATTACATGTGAAGCCTTGCAGTTTGCCATCAAGCTTACCCCCCTTATCAGTTTCAATGGAATACTGATATACCGACCACCGGGTGCAAGGGCGGCGTTTCTAGCCGACATGAGTACCTTAATGGAATCATTAATTACTGAAGAGTCGTTCACTATAATGGGGGACATGAACTTCCATCTGGAACAAAAAGATGATAGGGACACCCTGGCACTTATTACCGATATGGCCACATGGGGGCTTAGACAAATGATCACAGATGCCACCCATCAAGCCGGACATACTTTAGATTGCATTTTCTCTAATATGAAGAGTCTACACATATCCAACATCCAACCGATGTCTTGGACCGACCATTACGCTGTATTCAGTAGACTCAATATTAGAGAAAAACTGAAGAATGCGAGCAACAACTCGACCCCACGATCTGTTAAAGTCTGGAAAAACATAAACCAGACTGAATTAAAAAATCTTCTGGATAGTACTTGCCCGTTGCCGTCTATGGATTCAAAAACTGCAACCCAACAATATCATGATTGAATTGCCCACGCCACGAATATGTTAGTACCAACCAAGACTTTATCAAGTAACAGAAATACCCCAACCGCGCCATGGTACACAGAGGAATTAAGGAGACAAAAACAGCAGAATAGAAACAGGGAAAGGCAGTGGCGAAAAAATTACAACACTGAGGACAAGGCAAAGTACAAAGAGTCTATGAGTGTTTATAAAACCATGATAACTGAAGCAAAAAAAACTTTTTTCTCAGCTCAAATTGAAAATGCCAAAAATTCAAGTAGGCAACTGTATGATATCACCAGATCCTTGTCAGGCAATGCCCCTGATCTAATCCCGCCTCCCTCCCAATTTCTCTGCGATGAATTGGCAAAATTCTTCTTTTCGAAAGTGAACGATATTTATCAGGCTTTCTCCTCGCGGCCCACAATATCAGCCCCATCGGCTCCCCCTATGGATAACGCCTTGACAAATTTTAACCCACTCACTACAGACCAAATAAAGGCTTTGGTCTCCACCATCAAATCTGGATCGTCATTAGACCCTTGCCCTCTATCAGTACTCTCTCCGGTGATGGATACTCTCATCCCTGTCATTACCGCAGTCTGCAACTCGATACTAGCCTCTGGAATCTACCCGGATTCCTTAAAGCATACGCTGGCGAAGCCCCTGCTGAAGAAAGAAACCCTCGATAAATCAGATTTAAAGAACTATAGGCCCATTGCAAGTCTTCCATTCCTAGCCAAGGTGACAGAAAAGGCCATGAATCACCAGCTAGTTGAACATCTAGAGAAACACTCTCTCCTGGATGATTCGCAATTCGGCTTTCGAAAATATCACGGCACGGAAACTGCCTTAATTAAAGCCGCCGATGAGATTACGACCATCAGAGACCAGGGAGCAACGGCAATCTTAGTAATGCTGGATTTGTCTGCGGCTTTCAACACGGTCGACCATAAGATCTTATTCGACCGTGTCGGAGAGAATGCCATTCTCCTTACTGCAAGGGATCTTATTGCATCCTTTTTGGCTGACAGATCCCAGGCAGTCACCTTGGGTCCATATCATCAGTCGAGATGTCGCTCCCGTGTGGGGTCCCACAAGGCTCATCCCTAAGTCCGACACTATTTAACATATACGTGTCGGACCTTGCCAATGTTATCAGAGCATACGGGATGAGCATAACCTCATACGCCGATGACACTCAACTGGTTTTAGCCATTAAAAACAATGGCCCAGAGGTGGCAGAGCGCTTCCAATGAGGAATGCTAGCAATTGGAGAATGGATGGCAGCGAACTGCCTTAAGCTGAACTCCGGAAAAACTGAGGTGCTTATTTTTGGACCTCTTTCTCCTGATTGGTCTGTAACCTGGTGGCCTGCAGCTCTGGGTGACCCCCCAGGCCTGTCTCTAAGTTTAGGAATCTGGGTATAATCTTTGATGGTGACCTCAACTTTCTAGCTCATGCAAACAAGGTAGCGGCAACAGCCCACCACAAGCTAAGGCTGATCAGAAAAATTCTCCCATTTTTACTGGACTATGCCGCCGAAACCCTGGTTACTTCCCTAGTGCTATGGTCCCTAGACTACTGTAATGGACTGTTTTTAAATGCTCAGGTAAGGGTTATCACCAAGCTTCAGACTATCCAGAATGCAGCTGCACGTCTGCTCTCTGGGACACCCAAGTTCACTTCCATAGCAAACACCATCAGGAAATATCATTGGCTGACCATCTGTAATCGAATTAAATTTAAATCTTTGTGCATTGTATATAAAACATTGAACGACTCAGGACCTCTGTATTTTAAGGACCAGTTCAGATTCTATAAACCAACCAGACAGCTCCGATCGGCCAATCTAAATTTACTAGCCACCCCACGATCAAAAACTGTCTCTTGGGGGGACCGTCGCTTTTCGGTTGCTGCATCTAAGCTGTGGAATTCTCTACCCCAGCACATTAGGATGTGCCCTTCCTTGCTACAGTTCCGTAAGGGCCTGAAGACGTGGCTGTTCGATCAATAAACGGTTAGCACTTGGTGAGCTCTCGGGAGGATCTAGGGAACAATCTAGCGCCAAGACGCCTATGGGTAATCGTGCGCTTAACAAATGGCAAAAATAAATAAATAAATAAATAAAATAAATAAGTCACCCCCTGTGAAACAGAAGCAGGCAGCTTCACACAAACATAACAATCTTTAACATTCATTACTCTAACATATTCAGACAGAAGCCTTGAAAATGAATTGCTTGAGAAATCTCCAACAGATCTGTCTTGATGTATCTCTGGATCATGCTCAATAACTCTGCTAGACTTGCCAGCATGTTTCTCATGTTTAGTCTCTGCCTTACTTGTTATGTTAGTCTTGAGTTTTTGTTTGTGAATACCAAAAGGGTAAACTACAGCTAATATTAACCAAACTGGGGGCGTGGCCAAGCAGCATGGCCGACAGGACGTGAGCTCCACCAGCTCCGTCCCGAAGACCACTTAAATCCTCCTAATAATCCTGCCCGGACCCTCCCGTTCCCTGGAAAGCGTGTCGGAGGGGCAGTGGTAGCCCCGCCGGTACTCCTGTGCCTGGTGAGACGGACCCGTGATCGGCAATCCGCCGTGTGTGCTGGACTGGCTGTTGCTGGAGGCGGCGCTGGCGTGCTCTCTCCACTACGCCACGGCTTGGGCCTGCACGCTGGGCCGGACGGCGGCAGAGGCGACCGGAGACCCCTGATCGGAGTGCGCCCTCTGATGTCCCCCGGTGGCCTGCTTGAGGATCCCCGACCCGCGACCGGAGGACTGTAGTGCCGGATGCCCAGGAATCTCCTAGTGTGCGGTGAGGAGAGGAACGGGATGAAGGCGCCGTCCATTTTGTGTGGCCTTGCTGTGCTGGAGAGCTGAGGGCCCCCCCCCTTTTTTGGCTAGCGCTGCAAGCCCGATCATCGGGGCGCCTACACCCAGGAGTGAGGGATGTGGATGCCGATTGCCCTGGCTCCCCCTTGAGACGTGGGGGTGCGTGTGGGGGCCCTGGACTGTTGTGGGCCTGTCTGGGTCCGACTCTCGCGTGGAGACTGCAGAGCTTTTGCCGCATCTGTTCATCCTCCCGCCGGTCTGTATCCTGCGCCCTGAAGGGGCTCTGGGTTTCCGTTACCTGTGAGGCATCGGAGGGGTTTTTTGGAGAGGTGTTGCTGGGCCCGTGGACGGACGACGCCCCTCCCCCACATATCCGCCATTTTGGAGTTGGTGCCGGGCAGCCTCTTGAGAATCGGTGGCGGCCGTTAGAGGAATGCACCTGTGCCCCGCCCTGCCCAGGCCTGTGGAGTATAAGCGGTGCACACGACGTTGCGCTCTGGTGGAAACTGATCTGTGGCCTGCACTGCCTGCTGTGGTCTTACCGGGGCCCTGCACACTGGTCCTTCGGTAGGGCTCAACGGTCGGGACCTGGCCCTACGCTGTCTTGCCTCTTGGTTTGCCTGCTCCGAACACTGCTCACCCTATAATCCTCAAGCGCTGTGGTGTGCGCATACCCTGCTTTGTTTGGGTGACTTCTGAGGGACCCCTCCTGATAACACCGTGCGAACCCCTAAACAACTGATATGGTGGGCCGGACTAGACGTGGCCCTAAGGCTACCCAACCCAACACGATTACGCAGTACACTACCCCTCGCCTGCAGCCGCAGAGGATCAAGCGCCAGACGGGCGCTGGAGATGGGGATGGTGAGCCGCTGGAGCCGTCCAGGGCGGAACTTCTCAAGGCTATACAGGGTTCACACACTGCCCTGGAACGTCAAATTGAGACGGCATCCATTGATGTAAACCGTTTGCGGACAGACCTTCGCAAAGTAGCGGATAAAGTCTCGGACGCGGAGGGCAATATCACTCAACTGCAGGGGGAGGTTGCGTCCCTACAGAAGTCACTCTCCCAACTTACTTCTACTACCCGTGCATTGGAGAGGCGCGCAGAGGATGCAGAAGGTCGGGCGCGCCGCAGTAACATACGGGTCCTGGGGGTGCCGGAACGGCTGGAGGCAGGGAACCCTGAGCGATTCCTAGAGACCTGGATCCGTGAACATCTGTGTCCGAGTGGATTGTCCAGCGTCTTCATTGTGGAGCGAGCGCACAGGGCCCTAGTGCCCCCTCCACGACCTGGGGAAGCCCCTAGAGCCCTCATTGCGAAAATCCTGAACTATAAAGACCGAGACTGCATCCTTAAGGCAGAGAGGGAGTCAGGGCCCCACATGATAGAGAACAGTCGTATTTCAATTTATCCCGACTACACCCAGCAGGTGCAGGAGCAAAGGAAATCCTACTTGGGAGTCAAACAAAAGCTACGCGACATGCAGCTACAGTACATGCTTTTATACCCTGCCAAGCTCAAGGTGGTCTCCCAGGGCCGGGCGCACTTCTTTGAGACGCCGGCGGAGGTATGGGAGTGGCTTGAGATCAGAGGAGATGATCTGCCCCCGGGTGAGAGAGGGGGCTCGCGAGATGTCTGGGGGACCAGGCCGCAAAGGCGACGGCGTGGCAGGAGAAATCGCCGTTCTGGATCCCGTGGTCCTCCTGAGGCTCGACCCACGGTGGGACCGGATGGGGGCATCCTGATGGACGTCTCGCCTGAGGGGCCTGGATCAAGCTTGCACGAGGCGGCCGCACCTGATGACATTTTGGTACCGGATACTTTACAGGAGACGCCGCTGAACTCGGATTCTGCGGCCCCAGTGGTCCCGGAGACGGCCTTGCAGGCGCCAGAATTGGAATGATCCTTGCCCTGCCTCCATTGACTCCACTGTGAGATTGCTTTTATTGTGTGGCTCCCTATGGCCCGGCAGCTCTTTAAAACTCTGATTGTTCGGCCTTGATGCTGAGGACGATTGAATACTGATTGATACCTCGTGCTTGGCATCTGAGTTGTGTGTGCTCCGAATGGTGGGAGGTCTGAGTGGGGGCTGTCCCTCCCGCATTGCCTACTTGGGGAGGGAGATGTGACCGGGTTCACATAACGGATCCGATGGGTCTTTTGGGGAACTGGGAGGGGGGGGGGGTGGGTCGGGTTGTTCTGTTGTGTGTGAGTGTGTGTGACGTGTGTTGAATGGGGTGGCTGTGCACGTCCTGGCACTGGCGGGGGAAGGGCGGGGTGGCGTTTTTGGTTGTTGCTATCCTATTGCTCGTGGGTGGTGGGGTTGAAGGGGTTCAAGTCAAATTTTTGTATGTTGGGGTTGTTGGGGGGTGGGACTCGAGTTGCGACAATGATGACACTGGCATTTGGCGCATGTTGCTTCCGTTTTGCGGGGTGCTTGTTTTATGCGATGCATCCCTGGAATTCTATGTGGCGAGGGCCTACTGGCGACAGCCTAGGCTGTGTTTATACTGTTGCCCGGTTGGGCGTGATTGGTGGTCATGGGGTTTAAATTCTTGACGTGGAATGTGCGTGGCCTGGGTACGTGCACTAAGAGACACAGGGTCCTTACCTTCCTCAAACGCCATGGGGTTTCGGTTGCTTGCTTACAGGAGACCCACTTAGATGATGAGGGTGCGCAGCGACTGGCCAAGAAATGGAGAGGCCAGATATTCCATTCCTCCTATTCTACATATGCTAGGGGGATCTAATTTGGGTGGCCCCTGGGGTTCCATGCGCTGTCCATTATATTGATGCGGATGTGGAAGGCAGGTACATATTGGAGAAGCTCAGATTGGACGATAAAATCCTTTTGATTCTTAATACGTACGCGCCGAATGTTGATGACCCGACATTTTTCTCCCAGATGCAGGATCTTGTGGCTCCGAGCCTGGACGCACCCCTCCTCTGGTTCGGGGATTTCAATTGCATGATACATCATGAACTGGACCGCCATCCACCTAGGGTGGGCACTAAGCCCCGTATGACGGCGTGCTTACAGGATGTGATGCATAACATAGGGGCAATCGATGTCTGGCGTGCCTGTCACCCCACGCAGAAGCTTTACACATGTTATACCCCGACATATGGTACTCATAGTAGACTAGATAGAGTGCTGGCAGCCAACCTCCCCTCCTTTCTCACGTTGACGGTTACACACCAGGCCCGGTACCTGTCGGATCATGCTCCGGTCACGTGCGTGGCGAAATGGCCTGATCGGACGGAGCGCCCACGCACGTGGAGACTGCCGACTGACCTGCTTCAAGACCAGGTGGCCCGGGACCATGTGGCATCGTCACTTTCCGATTATCTGGAACTCAACTGGGTGGGGGGTGATCTGTCCTACTCTACTAAGTGGGAGGCGCTGAAAGCGGTCGTCCGCGGAGCGTGCATGGGCCTGTCGTACGGAGTCAGGAAACAACTGCTATCTGACTTGCAGACTGCGGAGGCTGAGCTCTTGCGCGTTCAGACCCGGCCTGATCGGGACGCCTCGGATCGACGGGCGGAGGGCTTGGCCCTTGGGTCGGTCCACGACATTCTCACGAGGCTCGATAAATTTACGCTGGGCCAATATAGACAGCGACTACACCGTGAGGGGGATAAGTCTGGCCCATTGTTGGCCTGGATACTTCGCCGGGAGTTCACGGCCGAACGTATAGTGGCCCTACGGGCGCCCAGTGGCGATATGGTCCATTCGGAGGCCGGTGTACTCACAGTTCTGCGAGACCATCTGCGTGTTGTGTATGAGGCTGACCTGTCCATATCTGAGGAGGTCTATCATTTATACCTTGAAGACCTCGGCTTGCAGACCCTGCCAGAGGAGGCGGTGAAAGAACTTGGTGTCAAACTGACACTGGGTGAAATTACTGCGGGGATGGATTCCCTGCAGAGTTTTACCATGAGTTCGGGCATACCCTGGCCCCCCTCCTTTTACAGGTATACAATGAGGCATTACGTACGGGCACCCTCCCACCCACCTTGAATCAAGGTGAGGTTTGTATGATTTTGAAACCGGGTGGTGATAACACAGACCCCGCTTCTTACCGCCCTATCACTTTGATAAACTCGGACGCAAAAATCCTGACTAAGCTGTTGGCCAATCGCCTTGCCCCACACGTGGCCCGGCTCGTCCATCCAGACCAGTGTGGTTTTGTACCTGGTCGTAATACGGCGATGAACTTGCGCCACCTGAATCACGTATTGCATGAGGTCCGAGGGCGAGAGGCTCCCCATGTGTTGGTCTCGGTCGATCTGGCTAAAGCCTTCGATACAGTGCATTGGGGTTACCTGATGCATGTGCTCTTAAAGATGGGGTTTGGTCCCGGGTTTCGAGACTGGATCCGGGTCCTGTATGGAGCGCCCCGGGCCAGGGTGCGTCTGGGTTCGGCCCGCTCTGATGAATGGCCGTTGAGGAGGGGTACCCGGCAGGGTTGCCCGTTGTCCCCCCTTCTATTTGCCCTTGCAATTGAGCCCCTGGCCATATCTGCCCGCAAGGAGTTGCATGAATGGGGTATTGTGGTGGGAGACACTACTAATGTTGTCTCCCTCTACGCCGATGATGCGCTCTTGTACCTGACTTCTCCGGTGGAGGCCCTTCCCGCTTTGTTGCGACTTTTGGACCGTTTTGGTGCGGCCTCTGGACTGCGCATGAATGTTAATAAGTCCCTGGTGTTCCCACTCACTCCTAGTGTCCTCGACCCGGCTGCGGATTCTTATTATTTGGGCCTCCGGTGTGAACGCCTGGCGTTCCGGTACCTGGGTATTCAGGTGGCCCCCTCAGATGAGGCTCTCTTAACTCATAACATAGACAAGATTCTTGTGGCCCTCCGTAAGTCCATTGCATTCTGGAACACACTCCCTCTCTCCCTTATGGGCCGACTGGCAGTTGCCAAGATGGTGATGCTTCCTAGAGTCCTGTATGTGCTGCAAAATACCTTATGCCCATTGCCCCCTCGGGTGTTTCGTACGCTGAATTCACTCCTCACATCCCTGCTCTGGGCGGGTGGCCGTAGCAGGGTTGCGTTGCGTACAGTGACGCAGTGTTGGGACGAGGGCGGTCTCGAGGCCCCAAGGTTTGATTTATACTACTATGCAGCACACCTTCTCCCGGCGGCCAGGTGGTTTGCTGACGACGAGAACTGGGAATTGAAATTGTTGCCGGGTGTGGCTTCGGACAGGGACTTACAGGAGGCTCTCATGCAGGGTCGGGGCGCTGATAACGCACTGCCTTATGTCGTCAGGCATACGGCTAATATTTGGCAGCAGTTCATTGAGCGGGTTCTGCGACGTGCGCCGTTTCACAGTGAGCTCTCCCTTTGGATCCTGGCCCCAATACTCACAATAGAGGCAAATATGTCTTTCCGAGAGTGGCGCCTAGGCGGTTGCGAGACCCTCATGGATCTTTATCTGGATGACTCTTTTGTGTCCTTCGAGAGAGCGGCGGACTCCTTTGGACTCCGTGAGGGCCAGTACCTGCATTATGGATGTCTCCGGGATGTAGCCAGGACGACGTGGCCCCAATTCCCAGAGGCGCCCCAGCTCACTAATACCCTGGACATCATTTTGTCCTGTGGCAGACTGATTCCCCTCCTTTACTCAGCCATGCGCAGAGACTCGACTCCCCCGTTGGCGCCAGCTTGGGTGGCTTGGGAAGCGGACCTGGGGATCGAATTGGATCCAGCTCAGAGGAAGCGAATTGGACTATTGACTCGTAAGGTATCTTGTAATGCGCGTTTCAAATTGATCCATTTTAACTTTGTCCATCGCACATATATGACGCCTGCCTCCCTACACCGTATCTCCCCGGATAGGAGCCATAATTGCCCGAGGTGTAGTGCAGAAAGGGCGGGATTCCTTCACCTGGCTTGGGAGTGCCACTTGGTACATGATTTTTGGATTGAGGTGGTAGCACACATTACCCGGATTACACATCTTAATTTGCAACTAGACCCGCTTCACTGTCTACTAGCGCTAGTGTCCCAACCCAGGAAGAGAGGTCTGTCCTACAAGTTAATGCAACTCCTGCTGGTACTGGCGAGGAGGCGGGTGGCCATTACCTGGATGGGCCGGAGGGCACCTGAAATCCCTAGTTGGTTGCGGGACGCCAGGGAATGGGCCATGGCAGAAGAGACATATATGCAGCGCACTCGTAGGGATGGGAAAATTCAGGATGACTTACTCGCTTGGAGAGCCATGTGTCTCGAGGGGATGGAGGGGGATGACTCTGACGCTACCAGCGCGGAGCTGTTTTCCTCTGCTTCCTCGGAGTCTGATGAAGATGGGGGGGATCTGGGGCGGGGTGTCGGGAGGTGGTGTAGCAGTCCCCCGAGCCATGCCGATATTCCTTGTTGCGTACATTTGTCTTTCATTGTGACTACCATTTGACCACACTGTACTATGAGGACCGCGTTTTAGTGGGCCCTTGCCTTCATCTCCTTGTATGATTGTATCAGCGCTCCAAATGCCATTCATGGGGGTTTTCGTTGCTGTTATGTTATTGTTTAGGTTGGAACTGCATCATAAATGAAAATTGGCATAGACATTGATATTGTTTATTTGATCTTTGAAGCACAAGAGAGAATTCCTTTACTTGCTTAACAGGTTTACCGCGACGCCGCCCTGCCTCCAGGATGTGGGCCATACCTGGCTGTGTACTCCCTTTGGACCTGGCCTACCTGGTCCATCTTTGTCAACTAGCTTGATAACTGTATAATTTGTGCCTTCTTTACTATCCTCAGTACATGTAAAGGGGGTCCCCGTCAGGGAGAAAGGTTGTGTTGCACAACCAACAATTAATAATTCAAAGACTTTAGAAAGGAAAACTAGAAAAACATTCTTCACTTTTAGAAGTGTGTATTGTAATTTATTCACAATACCTTGCAATGATACTTCAGAAGAATTTCATACAATTGTCACAAAATTGTGCCCCGATAGGAAAAGGGGGAGAGGTGAAAGGGAGTGCTCGAGGGAAGGGTTAGTGGGGAATGAATGAACACAGTTGTGGGTGATGAGTACACACAATATAGACAGGATCAAAACAATTACAAAAGCAAGAGCCAGAGCCAGATAATTTATAAAGGCATAAAATGATAAATGATTTTGTAGTATTCTGTGTTTGTGCCCTTATGGCACCGATAGTTGGAACCCTGAGTGTTGGGAGTTCCGAGGTTTCTGGTGGAATGTTTAACTGCTCTGGCAGTTGGATGCTGTGCTTTGAGGCTGTCGCTGTGCTGCTCTTGAGCTGATTAAATCTACTCTCAGCAACCTTCGCCTGTGACTCGTCATTTACACACTACAGAAATGTGGCGACGATGCTCAAGAGCATGAAACGGACCTACTGCTTTACCTCGTCAATCAAGGAGAATCCTGAGTGATGGTCGGTGTGCCTTAACGCCGGCAAAGAAGAGGAGTCGCGTTGAGGGAGAAGAGCGGAACCCACAGAAGGAGCCTGTCCTGAGCGGAGCGCACGACGAGGGACACCTCCAGATAAGTGCTCCGACTTGTTTTCTTTGCGCGTCCATCTGGGGGCGGAGAGCTGCAGTGCAACGGTCGTGGTTGGCGCTGCGGAGCGTGTGGTTGGCAGCGCAAGGCACGCTGTATACGACCCGGCGGCCATTTTGACGGCGACGCTTGTGGTTGGCAACGCGAGTCCACGCACGCAGCGGCCATTTTATCTCCTGAAATCTACGTGGTTGGCAAACCACGAACAATCTCTGTTGCGCTGCACGTTGTGGGACAGCTGTAATTTTAAAACGCAAAAGGAATCAACAGAGCTTACTGTTGTATGCGCAAAAAAAGAATCAACTGAGCTTACTGTTGTATGTTATACGCTGTCAAAGTACTTTTAACAACCCTCTTCTCCATAACGCGCTGCTTCTACATTCACAGTCTATTGTTAATAAAATCAATTCATGGGAAGCCAGCAAAGCGGAATCATTTAATACAAAACAAGTCTTCTCTGCATCGTGTTTTGTTGTCTTACAAGCCTGCATTCTGAACGTTCTAAGGGAAAATTGTTCTTCAGTTGGCACAGCGACATCAAAAGACTTGTTTTCCTTCTTTTTCTTTTCCAATCCTAGTTACCTTGTCAAGCGATGCAATCTGTTTCGCCTCCACCGCCTTTCCTGGAAACTCCAGGGAATCCGCCAATTATTTGGAAGAAGTGGTTTGACGCCTTCGAAACATACCTTGGTGCAATAGGCGCGTCTAGATACCGCGCAGAAAGGAAGAAGTGTCTTCTCTTGCACTCTTTGGGTTTCGAGGGTAGGGAAATCTTCAAACACCTACCTCCTATTGCAAGAAACAATGAAGATGACATAGATGACTATGCTGAGACAAGGATGAAATTGGAGTTGAGGTTTGACGTGAAACCTAGCCTCGTTGTGATCAGGCATAAGTTTTTCAAAAGAGATCAACTCCCAGGCGAAGATGTGGAAACATATGTATCCACTCTGAGACAATTGAGTGCTGAGTGTGAGTTCGAAGGTTTCAGAGAACAGTTGATCAGGGATCAATACATCTGCAAGTGCACGGACAAGTCGATACAACAGAAATTGCTCACGTTAGGGAATCCTACTCTGGAAGAAGTAATCCGCACTGCAAAAAGCATTGAGTTATCAAAGAAAGAAGTTAAAGAACTTGAAAAGAAGAATGAAGAGACAGTCTCCATTGTGAGGTCCAAGGAGAACAGAGAATCCAGAACTGGCCCTGGTCAACAACCTGTTGAGAGGAACTCTTCTTCCTATCCACAACGCTACGATAGGAACCTGTTTTCTAGACGTGACATTTGTTATAGATGTGGGAATCCCTCTCACAATAAGGACAATAAGTTCTGTCCGGCTAGGAGTGCTACTTGCCGCACCTGTGGAAAATTTGGTCATTTTGCCAAAATTTGTCAAAATCCTAGGCAGGGAAATATGAGTTTTGGCAATAAGCCACAGAGTCAGGTTAACACCTCTGGAGTAGGTTGTGTTACAGAATGCAATGATAACTCCAGCAGGGGGGAAGATCACATTAGTACCATCCAAGATGACCTTAGAGATATGGTTGTTGTGGTTCATGAGGGCGAAGTTTCCGTTGATGTGTCTACCAAAGTCGACAAAGACATGGTCATAGCTGTGCGTGATGATGGGGTCATTGTTGGTGATCCTGCGGATTGTGTTGATCCTTACGAAAATTTCGGTGTGGGTGACAAAGTAATTTCTTTATTAGTAGACTCTGGAGCAAGGGTCACTATGATCACCCAAGAACTATTTAATGAGACTTGGCCAGGAAGAAAACTTGAACCTCCCGACAGAGCTCCTTTGTCCTTTGAGGGGCGCAGAATAGCTTTGGATGGGTATTTTGAGGATATCATTCAGTTCAGGGGGAGGAAAGTCTTTGGGAAAGTTTATGTGGCTTGCAAGGGTCTTAACATTTTGGGGTGGTTCCATGGTGGTTTGTTTCGGTTAATATTAAGACCTGGTGCAAGAGAACAGGTGGGAATGGAAGAGGATGTTTTAATTCCTGAGAGTTTGGCAGTTGTAGAAACTGATGACTATGTAGTGGGTTTGGCAATTAAGTTTCCCTCAGTCTTTAGTAAAGGCCTTGGAACAATTAGAGGTTTCGAACACGAAATCAGAGTTAAGGATGGGGCCATTCCAGTCAAGCATAAGGTAAGGGGTGTCCCTTTTAGTGTCAGGGACAGTCTTGAAAAGGAACTCATGGATTTGTGCAAAAAGGGTATTATTGAACCCATCGAGTCATCGTTGTGGTTGTCTCCCCTTGTTGTTGCAAGGAAAAGGAATGGAGATTTACGCGTCTGTGTCGACTTACGCAGTCTAAACAGGAATATCTGGGTTGACTCGCACCCTTTGCCCAAGATCACAGACTTATTGTCTCTAACTAGGGGCGCTAGGTGGTTCACTAAGTTGGATTTAGCATCTGCTTACCACCAGGTGGTGTTGAGTGAGTCTTCTAGGCACCTAACTGCTTTCGTTTCGCCTTTTGGCAGCTTCCAATACTGTAGAATGCCCTTTGGTCTTGCCTCTGCGGCAGCAGTTTTCCAGAGGTTGATGAGTCAGATGTTCAAGGACACTCCCGGAGTGATCGTTTTCCAAGACGATGTCTTAATTTTTGGGCAAAGCAAAGGGGAACATGACGTCTCTTTGGGTCAGGTTTTAGGCATTATGCAAAGTAAAGGCGTTGTTCTCAAAAGGGAGAAATGTGTTTTCCTTAAAGAGAAAATGGAATTCCTTGGGCATGTAGTCTCTCATAAGGGGGTTGAACCACGTCCAGGGTTAGTCAAAGCCATTGTTGATGCCTCTCCTCCTTCGGATAAACCTGGTTTGAAATCTTTCATAGGGTTGAGTGAATTCTACTCTAGATTCATCAAGGGTTACGCGTCAAAAATTCAACCTTTAACCAACATGCTCAAGAAAAATGTACCCTTTGTGTGGGATGAGAATTGTGATGAAATTTTTCGTTGGATCAAGTCTCAGCTAGTGAGTGACAGTGTTCTCAGAGCTTTTGACCCCAATAAGGAATGTGTGGTGACTGTTGATGCCAGCGGGTTTGGTCTTGGGGCTGTGCTCACCCAGAAGAATGGTCAGGTCGACAACACCATAGCTTATGCGTCAAGAGTTTTGCGTGGTGCAGAAATGAATTTCTCGGTCATCGAGAAAGAGTTATTAGCCTGCTGGTGGGCGGTCAGAAAATTCAATTCCTTTCTCTGGGGCAGTCATTTCACTATACGCACTGATCATAGTCCCTTGGTTTCAATTTTGTCTGGTGAAAAGATTAAAGAGCACACCCCTAGAATTGCAAGGTTGTCAACCAAGCTCCTACAGTACGATTTTGACATTACTTATCTGCCTGGAGCAAAAAATGTCAGGGCAGACTATTTCTCACGTTTTCCTATCTCTGGGAATGACTCCGAGGTTGAGAGAGAAGATGATCAAGAGGATTGTTTTGTAGCGGCATTGGACTTGGAAGGCATGTGTGCTGTGAATGAATCTGAGTGGAAAGGAGAATTGGCTAAGGATGTTATCCTTGCTCGTGCCATTGAATTTTTGAAGTCAGGTTGGCCGAGGGAAAAGTATGTCTCTGGACCATTTCAGACGTATGTTAAGATTGCTGAAGAACTCACCGTAGAGGATGGTATTCTTTTGCGATGTGGTAGGCTGATTCCTCCGGAGAGTTTGAGGGCACGTCTTATGGATGGTGCACATGAGGGTCACTTAGGGAAAACTTTCACTAAACGCAGGTTGCGAGATGTCTTTTGGTGGCCACAAATGGATGCTTGTGTTGATTCGATGATTGATGGTTGTGTCATATGCAACAGTTCCGACAAAACTCTAAAAGTGAGGACGCCCCCCCTAGAACCAGTTCAACTCCCAGAAAGAGCTTGGGAAAAGATTGGAGTTGACTTGGTCGGGCCCTTTAACCTTTTACCCTCCACCTCACGTTTTGCCATCGTGGCCATTGATTACTATTCAAAGTGGCCAGAGGTTCGGTTCATCCATGAGCCCTCCTCCGCTAATGTCATTTTGTTCCTGAAGGATATTTTCCTTAGAGAGGGTTTCCCTTCATGTATCATGACCGATAATGGGGTACAGTTTGTCAGTTCTGATTTCGAGTCTTTTCTTACCCAAAGTGGAGTCTCTCACAAGAAGAGTTCTTTGTACCATCCCCAGTCCAATGGCCTTGTCGAGAGAATGAACCGTGTGTTGAATAACTGTGTCCAATGGGCCATTGCCAGTAAGTGTGTGTTGGAGAACGCTGTTCGCTCTATGCTATGGTTTTACCGCACCACCTCACATTCTTCCACTGGTTTTTCCCCTTTTGAGCTTCTAAGAGGGAGGAAACCTTCGACTAAGATTTGTCCAGGTTGGATGTCCAAGTGGGTCAAGATGGATGTCATAGATGGCATTGATGGTCTTGTGAGAGAAAACGTTAACAAAGCCCAGGCTAGACAGAAAAGCCATTTTGATGAGAGGAAAAGGGTGGTGTCTCATGGTTTCTGTGTGGGTGATGTTGTTCGCATTAAGAATCCTGCTCATGTCACCAAAGGCAGGAGTAAATTCTCTGAACCTTTTGTTGTCAGCAAGGTCTGTGGCAATGCTGTGCAGGTTAACAACAACCATTGGTGGAATGTCTGTAAGGTTGTCAAAGTTAAAGTTGCCTCCTCTGAATCCGCCTTTTCTGGCAGCAAACCTGCTAATGAAGATCAGTCGCCCACACTTCGCAGGAGTGTGAGGGTACCCAGGATTCCTGTCAGGTTCAGATAGTTCTTTCCTTTCCCTGTCCTGCTATGTGGGGTTGTTGGCCTGTTTTGTGCTTGTCCGGGTTTCTTTCTTTTTCTCCTACTTTCCTTTTCTTTCTTTCCTGTCTTTTCCCCTAGTTTTCTGTTTCTTTCTGTCAATTCCTACTCTCTTTTCCTTTCTTCCTTTTGTTTGCAGAAATGAGGATAATGTAGTATTCTGTGTTTGTGCCCTTATGGCACCGATAGTTGGAACCCTGAGTGTTGGGAGTTCCGAGGTTTCTGGTGGAATGTTTAACTGCTCTGGCAGTTGGATGCTGTGCTTTGAGGCTGTCGCTGTGCTGCTCTTGAGCTGATTAAATCTACTCTCAGCAACCTTCGCCTGTGACTCGTCATTTACACACTACAGATTTTCACAGCAAAACTTTCGACGGACACCAAGTCAGTACTAGACTGTAAAGGGCAAGTGCGGGAAGTTGAGTAGAAGACACCGTCGACGTTTCGACCCCTATAAGTAGGCTCAGTTCAGTCCTTAAGTGGGGTCTTCATCAGGACTAGGAAGGTGGGGGGAGTGTGGGGCAGTCCTGTTGGATAAATTAGTAACCATAAATTAAATGAATTAAATCTTGGTACAACATAGTCAGTACATTCAGACTATGATGGGAGTAGGAATGAAAAAAGGAGTTACCATGGAATCGTGGCCTACTTGGCTCGCGATGCGGAACAGCGATGGACTGTGGTTGGGTCACAGGTCACTCGCCAGGAGAGTGAATCTCAACATGAGCTACAGAGGAGCAAAAGAAAGGGAGGAAAACCAGTCAGATGAGACTTGGTCCTATACTTCTGTCACGTAGTTAAAAAACCAAACCAAATTGGGAGGCAATGGAACCATGTAAAAGATTATCTCTAAGGATAACCCCACTGCGGGAGTAAGCGATAGAGAGCCTCATATATACATCTGGGTGGAAGCCATTTACAAATAAAATTAAACTTGAACTAGGGTAGTAAGGGAGCTCTTACTACCCTAGTTCAAGTTTAATTTTATTTGTAAATGGCTTCCACCCAGATGTATATATGAGGCTCTCTATCGCTTACTCCCGCAGTGGGGTTATCCTTAGAGATCATCTTTTACATGGTTCCATTGGCTCCCAATTTGGTTTGGTTTTTTAACTACGTGACAGAAGTATAGGACCAAGTCTCATCTGACTGGTTTTCCTCCCTTTCTTTTGCTCCTCTGTAGCTCATGTTGAGATTCACTCTCCTGGCGAGTGACCTGTGACCCAACCACAGTCCATCGCTGTTCCGCATCGCGAGCCAAGTAGGCCACGATTCCATGGTAACTCCTTTTTTCATTCCTACTCCCATCATAGTCTGAATGTACTGACTATGTTGTACCACGATTTAATTCATTTAATTTATGGTTACTAATTTATCCAACAGGACTGCCCCACACTCCCCCCACCTTCCTAGTCCTGATGAAGACCCCACTTAAGGACTGAACTGAGCCTACTTATAGGGGTCGAAACGTCGACGGTGTCTTCTACTCAACTTCCGGCACTTGCCCTTTACAGTCTAGTACTGACTTGGTGTCCGTTGAAAGTTTTGCTGTGAAAATCATTTATCATTTTATGCCTTTATAAATTATCTGGCTCTTGCTTTTGTAATTGTTTTGATCCTGTCTATATTGTGTGTACTCATCACCCACAACTGTGTTCATTCATTCCCCACTAACCCTCCCCTCGAGCACTCCCTTTCACCTCTCCCCCTTTTCCTATCGGGGCACAATTTTGTGACAATTGTATGAAATTCTTCTGAAGTATCATTGCAAGGTATTGTGAATAAATTACAATACACACTTCTAAAAGTGAAGAATGTTTTTCTAGTTTTCCTTTCTAAAGTCTTTGAATTATTAATTGTTGGTTGTGCAACACAACCTTTCTCCCTGACGGGGACCCCCTTTACATGTACTACTTACCGCCCAGGTCCCCGTGACTGCTTGGGTTAAACCCTTCTTCTTGTAATGTTCTTTACTATCCTCGCCACCAAAAATAACATTTTTAAAAAAAAATTAACCAAACTAAAATCAATAAAACCACACAAATTAAAGACATTTTGCAACATCTTCTTAAGATCGAACACCTTGAAGTATCTGAACTAGGCATTTTGAAAAACAATCAAAATTGAAAAACAAAAATTTTAAAATATGTGAGTTAACTAAAAATATAAGTATAAAGTTAACTAAAAATGTAAGTATAAAACTAAACTATATCCTAAAATGTAAGTGTAAACCTATATCCCCCCTTTTAAAATTAAAAAAAAAACAAAAGAAACCCTAAACAGCTTTTCTTCGACCTTGCGTCACATGAATATGTGCTTTCCAACTAAGCACAATTTCTTCGACCTAAAGTCACCTAACACATTTTCTTCAGCCTTATGCCAGGAAACAAAACCCTTATCTAAAATTTAAACAACATCAATTTTTGTCACTAGCTTCTTCCAAATCTTCTTGGCTACTGCTTTCCACCTCAACAATTGGCGGTATTATTATATAGGTCCACTCTGGAGACTTATACTTTTGATTTGGCTTTATTACCCTTTTTGTCTTTCGAGAGATCACTTCAATCTTTTTATTTTCTTTTTTCTTATCAGAGTCACCTCCCTGATTAGATACTTCGTTGATCTGCTCTTTTGATTTCTTCACCAGTTTGAATTTCAAATTATCTTCAGGCCAAATATCTCCATTCCTCAGGATCTTTTTCTTTGGCACGTTTTCGTTACATTCAGCTTTCCAAGCTCTTTTTCTGAATTTTCTTATTTCAGATTCTTCATCACTCTCATCAGTGTCTGTATCTGAGACTTCAAATCTGTACCTAGGAACTTCTTTACTCGGCAGCTTCACTCCATTAGGAACAATATCCTTACAGCTGGTACTTGGTAATTCTTCCTCTTCTTCAGGAATCACCTTCAGCTTCCCAGTTTCAGGCTTCTTGCTCCTACACACAGAGTTACTTCTTTGCTTTTCAATACTCCCCTGGATTAGATTTTCGTCTTGCTCAGAATCTTCTGCTCCTGAATCTCCCTTTTCTTTTTGAGATTCTTTTTCTAGCACGTCTTCATCAACACCTCGATCTCCAGTTTCGACATTCAGATCTTTTTCATTCAAGTTCTGATTCTCATCTAGATTTTGTTGATGTTGATTTTCTTGCTGATCATCAGACTCGGGATCTTCTGGATTTCCTTCTGAATCTGAATCAGTTGTTGCTTCACTGTCTTCATCAGGATTCTCAGGAGGTGGTACACGAATTGTGTGGCTCGCATGCACCCACCTTTTCAGCCCTTTACACTTTACAGCATTTGTTGTGACCAAAATGACTTGTCTTGCTTTTTGCCACCTTGGTACTAAACAGTTTCTTCTTCGATGGACTTTAGTCCTCACCCAGTCTCCAGGCAACAAATCATGTGCTTGCTCTTTCTCCTTTGAGATTACATCTGTTCCCACCTGATGAAATACAGAATTAACTACATCAGAAAGATTCTGACAGTATTCAATGATTGCACTATCATTAACACTCAATAGTTTGCCAACTGGAACAAATGCTTGCCTCATTACTCTACCCATTAGAATATCATGGGTACTAAGGCCTGTCTTTTTCTCTGGAGTGCTTCTCAATGACATCAGAACAAGTGGAAGAGCATCTGTCCACTTTACTCCTGTAGCTAGACACATTTTTGAAATTCTGTTTTTGATAGTTCCATTTATCTGTTCAACAACACCTGATGCTTCTGGTCTGTATGCACAATGCAGCTTTTGTTCAATGTTTAAAGCTTCACAAATCAGTCTCATCAATCTGTTTTCAAAATGGGTTCCGCAATCACTTTCAATGGTTACCGGAAATCCATACCTAGGTATGATCTCCCTCAAAAGCAATTTTGCCACAGTGACTGAATCATTATGACGAGTTGGGAAAGCTTCCACCCATCTTGTAAACAGACAAACAAACACAAGCACATATTTTAGCCTGTTGTGCAACGGCATCTCAATGAAATCCATCTGCAATCTGGTAAATGGACCACCCTCCCGTCCTATGGTTCCCATGCTTACAACAGTTTTCCTGTTTGGATTCATCTGTTGACAGGTCAAACATCTTTGGCAAAGTGACTCTGCAATGATCCTAAATTTTGGATTGAACCATGTTTCTCTGAATATTCTAATCATTGAATCTCTCCCTAAATGCCCTGGACCATGATACATCCGTGCCATGTCAGCAATCATGCAGTTTGGCATTACAGGCCTTCTATCTTTGTAAACCCAAACTCCATCTTCCTCTCGGTGTCTGCATTCTGCTTTTAACCATGAATTTTTCTCTTCATCTTCTGCCTCATCTTGTAATTCTTTTACCTCCTGCCATGTTTCAACTACAGAAATTAGCATGAGAGAATTCAACATGTGACTTTTGTCTTTTTCCCGATTGATTGAATAATTGTTCTTTGCGCAGTACTTTGCAATTTCGTCTGCGTATGCATTTCCTTTAGTGATGTAATCATCACCTTTCTTGTGAGCTGCACACTTGACAACAGCAATTTGTTCTGGTAACTAAATGCCATCGATCAATCTCTTGATCAATTTCGCATTTCTGATTGGCGTACCTGCAGAGGTTAAATAACCTCTTTGAGACCATAGCTGTCCATAGTCATGAACTACGCTATATCCATACTGACTATCAGTCACTATGGTTACCCTTTTGCCAGCTGCTTTTTCACAAGCTCGAATTAGACCAATTAGCTCTGCAATTTGAGCAGAACGGATTCCATCAAGAGGTGAACCCTCAACAACCTCTGAAACTGTACACACAGAATATGCTGCTCTCAGAATCCCTTCATCAGTTCTCAAACAGGACCCATCCACAAAGTATACTAAGTCTGATTCAGGCAAAGGAACATCTTTTATGTCCTGTCGTGGTTTTGTACAGTGATCTACAACATCCAGGCATTCATGATCAATGTCATTTTCATTATTTACCTCAGTAACAACTCCATCCGGCAATAGTGTGGAAGGATTCAGGTTCACGCATCTTGCAATAGAAACATTATCTGATCCAAGAATTGTTTTCTCATATTTTGTCAGTCTGCTACTTGTCAAATGTTGAGTTTTACTTCTGGTAAGAAGAATTTCAACTGAATGAGGTACATATACTTTTACAGGAAATCCCATAATGATACCCTCACTTTGTTCAAGACTTACACTTGTTGCAGCCACTGCTTTTAAGCAACCTGGCAAAGCTTTTGCAACAGGATCTAAAACAGCTGAGAAATATGCAATTGGCTTTCTCAACTTACCGTGTCTCTGAATCAACACAGACAATGCACAACCTTCCCTTTCGCTGCAGTGCAATTCAAATTCTTTTTCATAATCTGGCATACCCAGAGCTGGAGCTTCACATAGACTTCTTTTTAATTGTTCAAAAGCTTCCAGTTCAATTTTTGACAATCTGATTGGATCTTTTACATCAGCTTTTGTTAGTCTTTGGAGTGGTTTTGCAATTACCGAAAATCCACTAATCCATTGTCGACAGTAACCAACCATTCCCAGAAACATTCTGACCTGTCTTTGTGTTGTCGGTGGCTGAATTCCTCGAATCATTTTAATTCTTTCAATTGTCACTTTTCTTGTTCCTTTTGCAATTCTGTGACCAAGATACTTTACTTCTTGTTTACAAAACTGCAATTTTGCAGGTGACACTTTATGTCCCTCATCTGCCAATCGATTTAAAAGAGTAATGGTATCAGTAACACAATTTTCTCGTGTTTTTGCTGCCACGAGCAAATCATCAATGTACTGTACCAGTGTAGAATTACCAGGCAATATCAGATCTTCCAGAGACTTCTTTAATAACTGATTAAAGATAGACGGACTCTCAGTATACCCTTGTGGGATACGACACCATGCTAATATGCGATTCTGGAACCTAAATGCAAAACTTTGTTGGCTTTCAGGATGCAATGGAACTGTAAAGAAGGCATTACACAAGTCAATGACTGTGTACCATTCTGCGTCATGCGGAATCTGATAAAGAATTACCGCAGGGTTTGGAACAATAGGGCAACATGGAACAACAATTTGGTTAATTTTTCTCAGGTCCTAAACAATTCTATATGTTCCATTTGGCTTTTTGATACCCATAATCGGTGAATTACATGGGCTGCTCTCAATTTCTTTTAGCACACCTTGACTTATGAATTTTTCAATCACTGGAATGACACCTTCAATTGTCTCAGCTTTCATTTTGTATTGAGGAACATTTGGAAAATCTATTCCCTGATTTACTGTAATTTTCACTGGATCTACACTTTTCATAAGACCCATGTCATTTCCAGTTAGGTCCCAAATTTCTGGATTAACTGGCTTTTTGAGCTCTTCTGGTAAATCATTTTTATCAAAAACAGGAAACAGTAATGTCTTTTCTTCATCAACCATTAACATTGTCAATTTATAAAGCCCATGTTCTTCTGATGTTTGCATTTCAATGCCATCTGGTGAGCAATATATCTTGCAATTCATTTTGCATAATATATCACGACCCAACAGATTCACAGGACTGCTGTCACAAACTAGAAATCTGTGTTTATCTTTGTAATTTCCAATTTCTACTTTAACTGGTTCTGTCAGGCTTGTTTTAATTTGCTGATTAGCTACACTTACAACTTGGATGGACTCCCCAGAGAGAGGAAGATGTTCTATTTCTGCTGATCTAACAATAGAACGGGTAGCACCTGTATCCACAAGGAAAGTGATATCAACATCATTCACTTTACCATTTGCAAATGGACCAGACTGATTTACCTCAAGAGTGGGTCCAAGCACACACTCTTCTTCCTCTCTCAGGCACCGTCATGAGTAATCTTCTGATGAATCACTCTCTTCTTTATCTTTCAACCAAAATTGAGAAGCATTTGTCATGTTAACTCTTGACACATTATTTACCTGATTACCTCCACAGAAACCTGTTTCAGGGGTAAATCTCTGAGCATTAGCACTATTAGGGAATAGTGCTTGTGGTACCTGACTCTGCTGAAATTGGCTCTGCTGTATCTGGTTCTGCTGAATCTGGCTCTGCTGATTTGCTACCTGTCGCTGTAGCTGTCGCTGCTGACTTAACTCGTTTCACTGTTGCTGTAGCTGTTGCTGCTGATTTAACTCACACTGCACCTGTGGATTCAATGAATTATTTTTAAAATTTCTGGGCAGGTTTTTACACTCGCGCTTCCAGTGTCCAATCTCACTGCAATTAAAACATGGGAGCTTTTGTTTTAGTTCTTCAACATTTTCATTAAATTTAGGCTTGTTATTATTATTGAAATTGTTCTTAAATTTGCCCTGATTCTGCTGCTGCATAGAAGCTAACTGTTGTTGTTGCTGCTCTGCTACCTTCGCTTGTGCCCACATTGCCTTTTCCTTGAGATATTTCTGCTTTGCATCTATCTCATCACTGCAATATTTTGCCTTTCTCAGGATGTCATCAACTGAAAGTGATTGCCAACAAACAATCCCGTTTCTAATCATTTCACCAATTTCAGGTCTCAGGCCATAAACAAATCTGTAAATAAAATGGCTCATGTCCTTTTCATTTAATTTTTCATAGCCACTGTACTGTTTAAAGACTAACAGTAACCTCTCATAAAATGAGTGAACTGATTCTTTTGGTTCCTGATTTGTTCTGTCAATTTGAACCCTGTCCACTTCTTTCGGGGGAATTTTCCCTTTCAGCCAATAGATTACTTTATTATAAATGTCCATGACATCTTTTGATGGGGCACCTGTAATTGTGTCTCGGGCAGGTTCTTCCTTTGGCCAATCCACAGAAATTTTGCATTCTGTCCAAAGATCTGATGGGACAACAATGTCAAAGAATCCATCCAGATCAATCCACAGAACTTTTGACACTTTTATATATCTGTCTACCTGTCAATACCACTCAACTGGCTTCTCTCTCAATCGAGGAAAATCATTGGTAAACAGTAGAATATCCTGTCTGGACCAAGGAACATGCACATACCCTCCTCCTGCTATTTCCCTCATTGGAAATTCAGAAACCACTTAATTTCTTAACCTTTTATCTTGTTCTTTATTCTTTGACCATTTTATTCTCCATTTACCTAATTCACCTAATTTTCTGAGAAAACCTATTAATTCTTTTATATGGGCCATTCTTCCAGCAGCATTGAGATTGTCAATATCCCTTTCAGAAAAATCCACTCTGTAGTGTTTCTGCAAATGTTTCTGTTTACTCAAATCAATTTCTAATTCAGCAGCCATTTCTTCCAGTTGTTCATACCTGTTTTTCGTTTTCCACTGAATACTTTTGCAGATAAAAAGAAGTTCATCATCCTGATACAATTTCAAATTGTCAGTACCAATTGTGCCAATAATTAATTCTTCTAAATCAGCTTTTAATTTTGCAACATCAAGCTTTTTATAATCAAAAGCTTCTGGGGACAATGCATGTTTGGTTAAATCTATTCTGTTTAGACTTTTTTTCTGACAGACCTGGATCTGATTCTGCCACAGATGGTGTTTGCGAACCTGACAGACTCTCATTTAAAGTTAAATTTGGCATCATAGATTTTTCTCTATGAATCTCTGAAAGTTCCGAATAAAATCTTTCAGCCACTTTTTGAATTTCTGCATTTAATGGAACTGTCAAAGCTGAATGTCTATTTTCTCCTTGATCGAAAACTGGTACAACAGGACCAATAGTTACTGGTACTGTTACTGCTTCCATGCTTTTTGTCAATTATTGAATTAAATCTTCCTTCGCTTTATTGTAACTGAAAATTTCTAGCATGTCGGCAAGTATTCTTTCCTGATTTCTCACAAAATTATTTTCCTGTTGAGGAAATCTATTTTCTCTAGGTGTACTACAATTATTTGTTGACCCTACTCTTTCAGGTAATTTTAAAAATCTAGGAGAGCCTTCCTCTGCTTCTCTAGGAGGTGCACTAGGAGAAGTTCCTGTAGAAACTCTCGGGGTAGATTGAGAACCTGCTTGATAAGGTGGCGGTTTGCGTTTAGTAGCATAAATGTCTTCTAAAACTGCATCATCTAATTCCTCATCAAGTCTTTTTTGAGCTTTCTTTTGTTCTAGATCTTCAGTAATCATTATTCTCACTGGATACAGACCATCATACATGTCTGCCTTTCTCCAGCATCTCACTTTGTCTTCATGTGTTTCTCTAGTTAGAATATACTTTGAATTTTCTAGGTGCCAAGCATTTGCTTTCACGCTCAAGTTCCATCATCTCAACCTCCCATTCAACCAGTGCCTCAAATTGTGTAGGTCTAGGCTTCGGCACAAGATCCATAATTTTTCCTCTCAAGTTTCTCAAAACTTTCATATTAAATGACCCATCTTCCGGCCAGGCTAATACGCCATCATTTTTAGTGTAATGCATCCAATTGTCAAACCAAATTACAGTATGATAGCCATATTCACCTTCCATATAGGCTGCAGGTGTTTTGTACTTATGAAGTAATTTACCACCACGCGTTTCAATTTTCTTGTCAGGTTTAAAATAATTTTTGACTTTTTGAAACCATGAAGGCTTCTTTATCTCACTATCGTTCCAATAACTCATGTTTTAAATCAAAATCGTTTATTCCGAAAGCTTCGAAATGTTCTCTTGGTGTTCTGCTATTCCAGCCAATCCGTGCGCGAAAGACACCAACAAGCCAATCAGGTTAAGCCACGTCACCACCTTGCTCCACCAATAGAAATACAGTATTCAGAAGTGATCAATCTGGTACCAGCTTGTCACTGTCACATGAACCAATCAGTGCGCTTTCTGTGACGTATGTTAGCCAATCACAGCGCGAACCGAAATGACGTACACTACCGCTGCAGCTTCTCTGCGTGTTACTCCGTAAACTCACCCCTCCTTCACAAAACTTTTTCACGGCGCCATTTTAAACAATACTTTCCAATGAATTTTAATTAGTAACTACAAATAAACAAACCACTTGTCTGTTTCGCTAAGAAAGTGATAGTTTTACAAACATCCAAAAGTCTCTTTCCGCATAAAATAGACGACGCTATTTCTATACGATCATTCGCGCATTCATACGGAAACCCTAATCATACACACACGAAATCTTGGCAGGACTTGAACCAACCACAGAAAACGTCAAACATTAATAAGAATAGACAACGCTATCTTACCCTTCTCTCAAGCTTGGATAAATCCTATTACTCTTTTCACAAAAAGTTTTAAAACAGGCTCACCAGGTCCCTATGCTAAATGCTACGATTTCATAGGCAATCCTCACTATTATATTCAACCAGTCACTTGTGTTGTACGTCCACAACACTTGATATATTCTATACCACAATTTTGAAACAGAACAAATGCACTGTGTAACTCTTCTAGTCACACTACTCTTTGCCGGCAAATAACCAGGAATTTTTCACACTGCTGGAAAAATCCTTTCGACTACATACAACAAGTGAACAAACCTAACAACAATTTTTAGACATGTATCCTATGTAATTTACATGTAACATGTATGTTACCATAGTACCCGGAATCTGCTACCAAAAGAATTAATCCAGCGTCACTATAGAAATTCTGTCTCACAAGCGTCACCATTCACTACCTAATACTTACCAAACTAATCAAAAACTAGGCCCATGCAAACAAGACAGAAAATCATGAAGCTGAATCATAAGGCCCTTATTAATCACACTATCAAACTCATATGTACATATTTACAACTGTAGTATAACATTTATATTCATAGACTTATCAAAGAAACATTAATTAGACCACTGAGGCCAATGGAATTAAGCTAATGGTAACGACTAAATAATCAAGACCAGCTTGACGTTTTAAGTCTTTTATTTTTAAAGTTTCAAAATCTTTATTAGCTCATTTATTAATTCCAAGCATTTTTATTAGGTCAGTTTTAATCATTAAATTATTGGCTCAAAAGGTCCGGCACTTCATCATTGCATAGAATAACGAATTAAAGAAAACATCAACCCTATTCCCTATGTTAGCTTTCTGACCTGAAAAGGAAAACAAATTATTAAGCAAACATGCCTTACGTGTCCAAAGGAAAACGGACAGCACTTCGCCCTCAGTTAGCCCCGCTCCCCTCAAGAGGCCAGATTTTTATACCTTTCTTACTCTCTAATCTAACTAGAAACGATATTTTTTAAAGAAACCAGCAGCCTAATTGGTTGTCATCCATCAGACCACCGAGAGGCCAACGCATCAGTCTCTGTGACATCATTATGTCATTGTCCATTGACACGAAGCAACATTGGCTTCCCCGAGTCGCAACATTTAACTAAAAGTTCAAATTTTATTTCCTCCAGGATTTTAGCCAAGCTGCCTCTACACGCTTCCTTGGCCTTGACGCTTTTACTTTCGGAGCTTGATGTACTGAATGTCCATTGTTTGAGCTTCTGCACGTTTCAGTGGAAGTTTTTCAATGACAACATCGTCACTGTCGCGCTCAGCTCCTTTTGTCAGGCCAACCAACTTTTCATTAGAACTAGGCCCCAAACCTTTCACTCGAGCTAGTAAATAAACAAACACAAAAAGATGATTAATTCAAATAAAATAAACCCTTCTGTTACCCACCCTACCATTGCTAATATTTTACCCATTATTATATGTCACTCTAGCAGAAGCAAACAGATAAAGCAGCACATTTAATATCTACCATTCTTCTTAATGTCCAGCTGGATTCTTTATATATCTGAAAGAGTAAAAAGATTGACAAACAAAACATAGATAAACAGTCACAACATAAGACAAACACATAAGCACTCATAATGAAAGCACATGCCATAAAATGATCAGCCGCATTAATAGTGACAAGGACAATAGGACGAACAAGACAATATTAAACATGTGTTACATGACAAACTCGCAAATGCACCAAGAGCGATGTGAGACGGCATCCCGACAACCCCGACCAGTACTCCACCCTTCCCCGAACTCACCTCCTTCGCCCCCCCCGGGACTGTATCCCCGGCCTCATTCTACCACCATAAGGACTCGACCTGAGACGCCAGCAAAATGCCAGAGAATCACCCGCTTCTTTTCCCCACAGGGACCAACCAGAACATCGGGTCAGACAGCCTTAAATATCGCGGACTCCGGAAGCCCCGCCCCTATGGCAGCGACAGCACCAGATAAAAAGGAGAACCCGGAAGTGCAAGTTGTCGGAGATTTGTGGCAGGAACCTCGGACTGGTGGATGCGAAGGTGAAGACGGAGGAGACGGAGAGCAGACGGCTGAAGCAGACGTGTGGACCGAAGAGTGGTGGAGTCCACAGGAGGTGACTGTAGAGCGGCCGTAACTCAACGGGAGAGTTACGGCGGACCACGTGAGTGCCTTTAACCTCACTAATTCAACTCACTAGGAGTTCCCTGTATAGTCCCTGTAAATCTCCCCCTCTCTTTAGAATCACGTCCCCTGCACTGTATTATACTTGTATAGCACTGCACTGTTCGAACCGCCCCCCCCTCTTCACGTCCCGACCAAGCACCCTTTCTTCCTCCCGCCCCGTGTTCCTTCCTCCCGGTCCCTTCCTTACCTCACTGCCTCGTTTTTCCGGTCCTTCCCCACACACCCGGGTGACGGTGACTGCCGCCGAGATCCTACGACTAGGATAGGACTAACGGTCCCTTTTGTTTCTCTTTTTGCTCCCTGCCCTCCGTGGATCCTCCCCATCGCTGGAGCCGCCGTTGGACCCGCCGAAGACCACAAGCAGCAGCGCCGGCCCGGAGTGGATCCAGCCCCGGACTTCCTTTTGTTTTCCTTGTGTTCTACCCTGTGACTTTGAAATAAACCCCTACTATAGCACACTACATACGGCCTCCTCGCTTGCTTTTCCGGCCCGCTGTACACCCACCATCACATTTGGTGTCAGAAGTGGGATTAGCCGGAAGCATGGAGGCCGTTATGAAGAAGATGGCGGAGTCCCAGGATCAGTTTGCCAAGCTGATGGAGCAGTTCCTAAAGACGGCCGAGGACGACAGGGGCCAACTCCATGACGTCTTGAAGGGTCAAGGGACCGCCCACGGAGAGAGCATGGAGAAGCTAACAACGGCCCTGGGTCAGCAGAGACCCCTAGCCTCCCTCCCTTCTGTGGTGCTGCAGAAGTACGTCCCGGGGGAAGACCCGGACTACTTCTTTACTAACTTTGAACGACTTGCCCAAGCAGCCAACTGGCCAGAGGACCGCTGGGGGCAATACTTAGGACCCCTTCTCACTGGCGATCTACAAGCCGCATACCAGCAGGCCAACATACAGGGCACCACCCCGTATGCCGATATCAAAAGGTGCGTGTTGGAAAGGCTTTGGATCGACGACGATACATATAGACTAAAACTACGCCAAGCCAAAGAGAGGCCGCAAGAGAATCCCCGGGCCCTCTCGTTCCGAATCAAGGATCTTGCAAACCGATGGCTCAGGCCAGAAAACTCAACAAAAGATGAGATACTTGAGAAAATCTATTTGGAACAGTTCCTGAACTCTTTACATCCTGCCACACAGCGGTGGGTGAGACAACATTCCAGACTCACCCTAGAAACGGCCATTGAGATAGCCTCCGCCTTCAGCCGGGCCCAGGAACTCCAGCGGGGCAAGGAGGAACATCCGCACCGAGCCTCGAATGCCGGTACATCACGACCTCTCCGACCCCTTCTACCCCGAAGACCAGAACCCACACCCCTGTTTTCCTCCCCGGTTGTGTTCCGCCCCCCTAATCCAGGACCCCAGTGTTATGCCTGTGGTGGTTACGGTCACATTGCCCGGATGTGCCCGCAAAAGGAAGAGCCTATGGAGGTCGGACTTGTAAGGAACTATCTATGCAACCCTCCGGGCACCACACCCCCAGCCTTTCATTATCCGGTCTCTATCAACGGCCAACGAGTCATGGCCCTTGCCGATAGTGGCTGCCGACAGAGCGTCCTGAGACCTCAAGATCTGGCACATCCAGTCAGTCCTACGGGGATGGTTGCCATTCAGTGCGTCCATGGGGACACCAAACAATACCCCACTACTCGGGTGTGTGTCCAGCACCAGCATGACCCCGGCTCCTCCCTCACCATTGGTCTGGTTCCCGCTCTCCCCGAACAAGCCATTCTGGGGAGTGACTATCCGGGACTGCCTACGCTTCTCCAGGACACCTCAAACTCCTTGTCTCAGTGGTGGAAGGACGCTCCTTATTCAGGCCAGAACCACCCCGCAACGATTCCGAAAACCCAGAAAACCAGAAGCCAGAAGAGAAAAGAGAGGAAAGAATACGTCAAAGCGTATCCCGTTTTTACTGATGACCATCCTTGGCAGACGGATAGGGAATTCCGAGCTGCCCAGCAGGAAGATCCCCTTCTGCAGGAAGCGTGGGGAAGGGCCCTCGAACACGAAGACCCTTTGCAAGTAGGTCCCTATTTCTTTAAGAAAAACGGGTTGCTGTACAGAAAAGGTGGGCCCCAGCAGAACGCCCAGTTGCTTATCCCAGGTCCCTTCCAGGACAAAGTCCTCTTTCTTGCCCACAGCCACCTTCTGGGGGGTCATTTTGGCGACGAAAAGACCAGTCAAACCATTTTAGAGAAATTCTTTTGGCCCGGGGTGTACCAGAAGATCAAAAACTATTGTCGGGAATGCATTGTATGCCAGAAAAACAGCCGACATAGACCTCCCAGAGTGCCGTTGCAACCCCTTCCTCTCATAGACGTCCCTTTTAGCCGAATAGGGATGGACATCATAGGACCACTCTTGCCCTCCCGTAGCGGCTGTCGCTATGCCCTGGTCGTAGTCGACTACGCCACCCGCTTTCCTGAAGCCATACCCCTGAGACAACCCACTACCCAAACGATAGCCAAAGCCCTGATCTCCCTGTTTTCCCGGGTGGGGTTTCCCCGGGAAATCCTGACCGATCAGGGCACACCTTTCGTTTCGGCCTTAATGAAGCAAGTGTGCGCTGAACTGGGGATAAAACAAATCCGTACTTCGGCCTATCATCCGCAGACGGACGGATTGGTGGAGCGGTACAACGCCACCCTCAAACAGACCCTCAAGAAACTCTTGGGCCTGGAAGCAAAAAGGTGGGAGGACATGCTACCCTTGGCCCTCTTCGCCATCCGCTGCAAACCCCAGAGCAGCACCGGCTACTCACCATATGAGTTACTGTATGGGCGTCCCCCGCGTACCCTGCTAGATATGGCCCAAGAGGCCTGGGAGGCCGAACCAGATCGCACTCGTCCGCTCCCGGAATACCTGGAGAACCTGAAGACTCACCTCTCGATGATGCGGGACATAGTGAGACAGAATCTCGAGAATGCTCAAGAAAACCAAAAAAAGCAGTATGATAAAGGTACCAGGCCCCGTGAATTTGCTGTCAACGACTTAGTACTCCTCATGATGCCCTCATCGGACCAAAAGCTCCTTGGACAGTGGCAAGGGCCTTATACCATCCTCAGACGGGTAACCCCGGTTACCTACGAGGTTGAGATAGACTCTAACCGTGGAACCTCCCAGATATACCACGTAAACCTGCTAAAAAAGTGGGAAGGACCCCGTCCCGTGCTACATGGAAATCCCGATCGCCAACTTCTCTCTTTTGACTCCTGTGTTGATCCAGAACTGACTCCAATACAAACCCAGGAATTACGGGAGTATCTGGCCCCCCTGAAAACGGTCTTTTCCTCCTCGCCGGGTCGAACCAACATCACAGAGCATGCCATAGAAACCACACCAGGAAAAATAGTACGCTTAAGGCCCTATAGACTTCCCGAGGCACGCCGAGAGGTCATACGACAAGAGATAGCCGACATGCAGAAGATGGGAATCATAGAACCCTCAGTGAGTGACTGGAATTCACCAATCGTCCTTGTGCCCAAACCGGATGGATCGGTCCGTTTTTGTATAGACTTTAGGGAGGTCAACAAAGTCTCTACCTTTGACAGCTACCCCTTACCCAGGGTCGATGAAATGATCGAAAGGATAGGCAAAGCAAAGTACATATCGACCCTGGATCTATGCAAAGGGTATTGGCAAATACCCCTCAGGGAACAGGATAAAAAGAAGACCGCCTTTTCTACCCCTGAGGGGTTGTTCCAGTTTTTGGTTATGCCCTTTGGTCTACACGGTGCCCCCGCCACCTTTCAGCGCGCTATGAACCGCGTCTTGAGACCCCACGCACAGTACGCTGGCGCGTATTTGGATGACATCATCATCTTCAGTGACAGCTGGCCCCAACACTTGAAACATCTATTTGACGTTGTCTCCTCCCTAGGGTCCTTTGGGTTCGCCATTAACCCCGCCAAAACAACCTTGGCGGCGAAAACGGTTAAATACCTGGGGTACCTTCTGGGGGACGGTGTAATAAGACCACAAGAAAGCAAAACAGCTGCCATTCGGTCCCTTCCCTTCCCCCACACTAAGAAGGACCTCCGAGCCTTCCTCGGGCTTCTCGGATATTATCGACGCTTCGTGCCAAACTTCTCCCAGAGAGCAGCAGCCCTGACGGATCTGCTAACGAAAGCCAACCGATCCGAGGAGAAGCTACGGAATCCCTCTCCCGAAGCCTGGCAAGCCTTTATGGACTTGAAGGAAGCCTTGACCTCCAGCCCTGTCCTGATACCCCCCGACTACTCCAGGCCTTTTATCCTACAAACGGATGCCTCCGATCATGGGTTAGGGGCGGTATTATCCCAAAAGGATTCCCAAGGTGAAGAAAGGCCTATTCTGTATGTCAGCCGCAAGTTGTTCCCCCGTGAAAAACACTACGCTGTGGTGGAGAAGGAAGCCCTGGCCATCAAGTGGGCGGTGGACCATCTCCGCTATTATCTGGAGGGCAGAGACTTTGTCCTCTACACGGATCACGCCCCTCTGGAGTGGATGGCCCGGAACAAAGGTCAGAATGACAGAGTCCTCAGATGGTTCCTCTCCCTACAGCCCTTCCGCTTTACTACCAAGCATAGGAAGGGATCCGAACAGGGCAATGCGGATTTCCTTTCAAGATACCCTGCGTCTCCCTCCCCTACAGGAAGGACAGCTAGGGAAAGGGGATGTGAGACGGCATCCCGACAACCCCGACCAGTACTCCACCCTTCCCCGAACTCACCTCCTTCGCCCCCCCCGGGACTGTATCCCCGGCCTCATTCTACCACCATAAGGACTCGACCTGAGACGCCAGCAAAACGCCAGAGAATCACCCGCTTCTTTTCCCCACAGGGACCAACCAGAACATCGGGTCAGACAGCCTTAAATATCGCGGACTCCGGAAGCCCCGCCCCTAGGGCAGCGACAGCACCAGATAAAAAGGAGAACCCGGAAGTGCAAGTTGTCGGAGATTTGTGGCAGGAACCTCGGACTGGTGGATGCGAAGGTGAAGACGGAGGAGACGGAGAGCAGACGGCTGAAGCAGACGTGTGGACCGAAGAGTGGTGGAGTCCACAGGAGGTGGCTGTAGAGCGGCTGTAACTCAACGGGAGAGTTACGGCGGACCACGTGAGTGCCTTTAACCTCACTAATTCAACTCACTAGGAGTTCCCTGTATAGTCCCTGTAAATCTCCCCCTCTCTTTAGAATCACGTCCCCTGCACTGTATTATACTTGTATAGCACTGCACTGTTCGAACCGCCCCCCCCTCTTCACGTCCCGACCAAGCACCCTTTCTTCCTCCCGCCCCGTGTTCCTTCCTCCCGGTCCCTTCCTTACCTCACTGCCTCGTTTTTCCGGTCCTTCCCCACACACCCGGGTGACGGTGACTGCCGCCGAGATCCTACGACTAGGATAGGACTAACGGTCCCTTTTGTTTCTCTTTTTGCTCCCTGCCCTCCGTGGATCCTCCCCATCGCTGGAGCCGCCGTTGGACCCGCCGAAGACCACAAGCAGCAGCGCCGGCCCGGAGTGGATCCAGCCCCGGACTTCCTCTTTTGTTTTCCTTGTGTTCTACCCTGTGACTTTGAAATAAACCCCTACTATAGCACACTACATACGGCCTCCTCGCTTGCTTTTCCGGCCCGCTGTACACCCACCATCACAAGCATATAATGTTAAACCCACGTGTTTGTGTGAATGCAATTTTTACTCTAGGTTGAATTAATAAAACAAATCGTGCAACAATTCATTAATAAATTAGTTCATGTTACAGAGAATTAACTTTGCGAGTCAGAATAAAATGATTTCTGAAACTCGCTCCATCACACACATGCATGTGACTTAACCAATTATACAAATATATGTCGAAAGATAGGGAGCTTTGTTTCATCCTGAGTGGCCCATTCTACAATCCTCAAATAGATAATTTGAGGATAAGGATGTATGATCCATAACTACAACCTAGACTCTCACAATTTGAGGCATTACATCTTTGGGAATAAATGTGGAGCAAAAAGAAATGGAAGAACTTTGAGCTCAGGATTTGTAGTAGAGCTCATTGATGGAAAAGGGAGCACGATGAGACAAGGCAGAGAAAACAGAAGGGGAAAACATTGAGATCTTTGGGGCATATCCTCTGCTAGAGAAGGAGGAAAGGGAAAAGGAAAAGGAAAAATTGAAGAAGGAATCAGACACAGAGAGTGAGGAGGAAGACACCCTCATAGAAGAGCTACTTAATGCCAGATCACCACTATATATGCAGCAGCAGCAGACGCCCCACGTGCTACTGCACCAGCGTTGCCCAAGTTCAGAGTGACCTCAATGGAGGCTTGTGCACCCCAAAGTTATACGGACACCATTTCCATCCTCTACTAAGGCCCCCATATCAGTTGGAATACGTACCTTACCTTAAATATCATACCTGTCCCCCTGGTTAACTCTGTCTCAGGGCAACCTTTGTGAGAGGTACAAGGAAGAGAGTATTTACATGTCCTGTGGTCCCGATCAGATCTTTTCCATTTTACCAACTATCTTCAAAAGCTTAGGGAAAATCCAGACAAGTGGTACACTCAGATGAAGCATATTGTGACCATCTCCAAAGTGTTGTGAGAAGAATTGGATGTGTTATTTGAGGAAGTGGTCCCAAAAGTATATGGGCAGCATGCAAGAGAGTAATTTAATTAAATGGCTCACACAAGAAGGTACACTGACAAAATATCGACACCAAAAATATCCCCATACAAAAATATTGAGAGAAAAATATCAGTCATAAATATAGCTGTACAAAATATAGTTTTTAATACCTATATAAAACAAATTAATAAATATTAAATATATTAAATAATACAATTAATGTAAAAAAATATACATTTTAACAAATATAACAAATAAACTTATTTAAAAAAAGTTAAATACAGTGGGAATGCCCCTAGAACAGGAAGAGGTAAGGGAAATGCAGAAGGGACAAACATAAGAGTCTTAAAGAATGTTACCCAGTGCCACATTTGTAACAGAGTAGGGCATTGGAAGCAGGAGTGCAGGTACAATCCAGAACGAATTGTGACAGAATCTCAAGGAATGACTTCAGCAGGACAGGAAGTTTCCTCCAGTACCTAGGCCCACTATGACCATTCAGAAAATCCCAAAATCTGGAGTTCTGCCTAATTCCTCTAACCCACTGCAGATGCGGGGAGACATTTTGCCTCCTCAGCCAAATCACAGGATATCCCAAAATCCAAATATGCCGGAAAAAAACCCAGTCCCAATGATGTTTGAAACTTCAATAGATCAAGATCAATGATGGTGCCAGAGGGAGGGAGGAGGACTGGGTGCTTGGCGCAGTCCTAGTAGTGGATCACAGTGGACCATATGTAGATGGAGAGCTGAACTGACGTCCTGTATCTTTCCTAATAGACACAGGAGCCACTACATTAACACTGTAGAACTGTTGAGGTCCCGACCTACCCCTCTAGGGAAAGGAAGTTCAAATTGTAGGTATTACAGCATACTAACCAATTTTTCTAAGTGCTAGTTGAAACAGCAGCCATTAGAGAGCAACACCAATTCGTAATCTACAATTCCAGTCCTGCAAACCTCCTAGGTTGTGATTTACTTTGCGAACTCAACTGCGTTATATATTGCACGCAGGATTGGGTCGGAATTGAAACCTAAGCAGCTGATGCTAGGTTCAAATTACAGTTACCAGAGCCTGTTGTCAGGCTATATCCGGTCATCACTACTGACGATTTGTCATTAGACTTGAGGGAGACAGTGAAGGAAGATGTCTGAGACTTTACTGGAAAGGAAATTGGATTGATCAAAGATGCCAAGTCTCTAAAGGTTAGCCTCTGAACCAGTGCTGTTTACACCCAAACTCGCCCATACAGATGGACACCCAAGGCCATTGCAGTAATCTTTCCTGGCATTGAGAGCACGGTAGAGCAAGGGATCCTGAAGGAAATAATCTAAAATCCATGTAAGTCTCCAATTATGGTCCTACAGAAAGCAAGTAAGAAATCGAGGATCGCTCAAGACCTCCAAAAGACTAATCATATTTTTGTTCCCTGTTATCCTGTGGTACCAAACTCTGCCGTGATCCTACTCCAAATCCCTCCCAAAGAAGACTAGTTAACGATTATTGATCTTGGTCAGGCATTCTTCTCTGTACCTTTACTAGAAGACAGCCAGTTTCTCTTCTTGTTTTGGTTCCAAGAGAAGAGCCTTGTGTGGTGTTGCGCCCTACAAGAGTATCCAGAGAGTCCTTCCTACTTTAACCAGATTCTCAAAAAGTACCTAAAGGTCCCTACAGTTGCCATGTAGCTTGACACTATTTCAATACAAAGATTACCTCCTGATTACCTGTGTGACTAGAGAAGCCTACAAACAGGACGCTATTGTTTTACTAAACCATTTGGCCAAAAACAGGCAAAAGGTCTCACCCAGGGAACAGCAATACTGCCCGAGGGAAATCATGTATCTGGGACATCAAATAGCAAATGGAGTGAGGCGAGTGTCTCGTGAACACATAGAGACAGTTCTTAAAATAACGTTCCCAACTACTCAGAGAGAGTTGAGGATGATTTGGGCATGATTGGTTACTGCAGACAATGGATCCCGAACTTTGCCTTTGTAACAAAGCCTTTGCTAATGCTGACACATGGTGATGTCAATTACCTGGTACCAAAGGATGTTGAAATAATGGAAGTCTTCCAGAAACTCCAAAATCATCTATGCAGAACACCCACTCTTGGAATGTTAGACTGTATGAAAGACTCTTTCGTCACATACTAGCACAAGCTCATGGAGACATCAAGTGTCATAGCAACAACTGGGTTAAGGATACGCTTCCACCAGGATACTGAAAAGTCATGGACAGCCGAGACTAATCTATGGCAGCCACTTCCCCAAGAAGTGGAAGTTGGGACACAACCAGGAGGCTCCACCCAGAAAGTGAATCAGCTTCATCAGAACCAGATATCTTGAACACTTCCATGGAGGTTTGGCCAAGAGCTACTACCACTAGAAAGAGACTGCTGATGCTCAAGGTGAGACCAGAGATGATTAGAGAAGACAGTGAGTTAGAAGAACAAGAACAATTGGACCAGATTGGTATTCCCGATGTAGAGTTGGAGTTGAGCAATACTAAATGACCTAAAAGATAGAGAAAGATCAATCGAAAATATTCAGATCCAGACTGGATGTACCTTGAAAAAATGAAGTTCGATACAGATAACTGCCTGACTGACTCCCACGCACCTCCCTGAGATTAAGGACTTTTGGTGAAAATATCCTGTTCACATTGACCATTGACAAATGCCAATTGGACAAATAGGGAAATGATCAGAGGGAGATAGATCATATGGGCCCCCAATTGATGTTTAATAAAAATCCTGGCAGATTTTGAGATAGGGTAGAGACAATAGGGTAATATCTAGAGAACTAACCCTTTATCAGAGCTCTCCTTGATCTGATTTAAACTAACACTGTGTAGAGAAGCTGTAAAATTATAATTGTGAGTTTGGCAATTGCCATTTCTGTTTCTATGTTTGAATGGGTGTTGGATGTTTACTTACTGGGAGGGGATAATTATCATGTTTCAACTAATCTCACTTTCACCTCTGTAGACATGGGTCCCTCGTCTGAGTGTAAGGTGTCACCGCTCCAAGCATGAGAGTGTGTGCAGTTATATTGTGTTTTTCAAGATGTTTTTTGAGTATGTAAAAGTTATGGAGGTGGAAGATTGTTTTTTGTGTGTTTGTATCTACCCGCCTCGGCAGCTGAAGCTTACTTTCATCTCCTTTACCTTGTTCATTTTGTCTATTAAACTGTTATATTCTGACTTTGATGATTCTTTATAAAATGTGCAGATTGTCAGTGGAAGAAATCTGTATTTGTAGGCTACTGAAGACATTTCTTGCTCATACAAAGGGTCAAAATCAAGAAATCAGCATGAACATATGATGAAATTATTTACCCCCATGACCAACATGAATATTACTAATCATAGCTTGCATGATGTAACCTGCAAAGTTAACTAAAATGAGAGGATGTGTGTAGATTTATTGAATGGAAGAATAAGAATAGATGAGGAAAGTGAAGAAGGAAAGACCTGGGCAGAACACATTATTGTAAAGGGTAAGCAGGTCTTAAAGGGACCGCTCCCTCGATTAAGTATTGAAGTCATGAAGAAAGGGTCATTATGCATTATAGGGCTCCCAGAGGGAAATGAGACAATTGAGAAATACGGATGGAGTAAGTGTGAGCATAACTACTTAGCAAAGGGGAAAACGTTCTCTAATATAGAAGTTAGCATTATTGGCATATATTCCGTGTGTGGTAAATCTGCCAATTTCCATTTGCCACACAATTGGGCAGGGAGTTTCTATGCTGCTTTAGTTTTTCCTAGACTCTATCACACCAACACGCTAGATTTTTCTCTTGAGAACCATATTAGGCAAATTAAGCATAGCTTTAAACAGATTCTTAGTGAAATTTTTTGAGCACTCATACCACCCATAGGGATAGTATTGAGTGATGTAAAGATTAGAAAACTTTTCTACATTATTTGACCGACTTGCAACAAATACAGCAGGCACACTAACTGTGATCAATGAAGAATTGCTTCCAAGGAGGGCTATGATTAGGCAAATTGACCTTGTGTGGGCTTTGCCCTCAGCGAAAGAAGGCTGAGTTTGCAAAGTCATTCATGCTCTGAATGTTGTACACACATCGCCAAATGCGATGCAGAGCGCGCAATGAAATTCATTTTATTTATTTATTTGTATACTTACCTCTGTTCGACCATAATCCGGAGTTTACTAACCGTCCCCCCCTGACCCTCCCCCACCCTGCATCACCGCCCGGCAGCACTCCCTCTAGGAGCCACTGTTGATAAAGAGCATTACGAACCCAGCCTATGCTAACATTAGATTGCTTTTAAACTGTCCTTCATCTTGCTTCAGCATCACAATAGACCATGTGATGACTACTGCTAATTTTGTTCCAAATAAAGTATTGCTAGTGTTTACAGGAGTAAGCGGGCAGTGTTCTCAGAAAGGTTTTATCGTTGTACTGTATCAGTTCAATGGTGCAACCAAGACTGTGAGAATGACTGAATCTCATTGTACTACTATCCTGAAAGAATTCTCGGATATGTCCTATAATAAAATGTTTCCTTCTAGCTTGTTTCCTATTGGTCCAAACTTTGAGAACTAGGTATGCCTACAGTATGTGGATTTCTGTGTCAAGGGAGAACATCTTTCGCTCACCTTAGAAGGGAAATCTATGCCGGATTTGACTTAGAACTGTATTGAGTTCTTTGTACTATGATTTATATGCCTTGCTGCCATACCTACTCATGGCACCTTTATTGTATTTTCTCTAATAATTATTTTTAGAAAGCTTTGAAATGACAGTCCTTGTCTGTCATTCGTATGATAATATTTCAGCCTTGCTATACGGATTCCTCTAACAAGAAAGAATGACCATTCCAGTCGGGGAGCATCAAAGTCTGTATTGGAACTACACCGCTGTCGGTCCTAGTCATTCGCGCACCCCATGGGTTAGACTTTTAGACTGGCTTGTGCGCTGACACAGTTCTATAAAGAAGTGGTGTAGATTTGGTTTATTCTTTGGAATGTGCATTTTCACTAAGCTCTAGAGTCAGAGCTCAGCAGGAGTCTGGGCAGTAGTAGCATGATTGGCTTGGGCGAATTGTAATCGACTGTTTAGGAAAGGAATGCAACATGCAATGTCAAAGCCCGTCGTTTTGGCTTTTTGTGTTTTAATGTGTCAAGTTTCTCCAACATTGACATAACTCCTCGATTCCTGCACTAGAACTGTGCTATTTCTACCCACCCCAATGCATGCGACCCTCCAAACCTTCTACAAGTTAAGAGTAGTATCAACAATGCCCAAATTGTTCTCTCCAAAATATATCATTTGGGGTTCTTGTTCCCAGGGTCCCTGCAAGAGAAGAGTCAGCATTGCCTGCAGACTCCTGGTGTAGTGGCTTTAATGAAAATGAATTATTGCATTAACATGGTATAATTAATATAATGAATTCATTATTTTTTACTGAGAAACTGTGTTTATTCTAATGATAATATAGGCCTCAATTTCAAAAAGCGTGTTGCAGTCAGCAGCCCTCTTCCTTTGCACACAGCCATCACTTTATCCTTTCCCAGTCATTCACTCAGCACACGATTGTTAGTTGTAAATAATGTTTTGAAACACAATGCCATTCTGTCATGTACACCATGATGCTTTCGTCTTAAGCTTTGTTTTCATGATGTGTAGTTCAAAGTGAATGTTTTCTCAAAGCACCACCTATTGGGACAACAATGTGATTCTCACTAGTACTTAACTTTCCCTTGTAGCAGAATGAGTACTAACTAAAAGGTTTCCAGGAGCACAGACAATGCGAACGGTATTGTAATGTGTGTGAGAAAGTGCTGAGAAATGTGATTTTGAACTGTGATTGCGCAGGATTTATGGGCCTTTGCACGTCCACACCAGATGTATAAGCCTTAGTATAATTTTTGCAACATCTTCAAGGTTTTTTTATTTGGTTTAGTTCTCCACTGAGAACCACAAATATTCAGTACATAATATAAAATTGTGAACAGTTTTGTTAAAACATAAAGGTTTTCATTCTACTACAAAGTTAAAATTGTTTTTAAAAATGTGTCTAGATTGTAGCAGACAAACTCATTTGGCCGAGCTTTACATAGTATGATCAATTCCTGTACAGAGTTAATTCTACATTTTGTGTAAATAGGTCGTAAGAACCTTTTTCTTGCATTTACCACTGTCACGTTTGGGCATGTGAACAACAAATGTTCCAAGTCCTGCTCCCCACCATCGCACAGGTTACAGATAAAGCTTGATTTTTCTTTCGGTAGCTACCTATATGTAACTGTTTTTACAGGAAGTATCCCAAAGCGGAGCAGCACAATCAATCTCCTGACCCCATGCTTTAAATTAAAATTAATATATTGTTGTATTTTCTTAAAGACTATAGATTCTGCGAAATTTTTATATAAAAACAATGTAGTGCAATGCTGAGAGTCAAGATCAAAACTGAGTTTAGGAGTAAAATGCTTTAAAAAGAGCTTCAGCTGAGCAGGTGTCCATGACTGTAACAAATTAATATTAACATTAGATAACTTAAAAGCAGTTATAACATTCCTTGAGAATACATGTTTCGGAGATTCTTTTTGAAATGTTTCTATTTTAAGTAAAGATCGAAGCGTTCCTTCTTCCGCATGGAGGAGGTTGTATGCCCATCTAATGATATTGGCAATTCCTCTAGCATAGGAGCTGGTTAATGAGAACTCGAGGCGGAGAGCTTGCACTGGTACAGCCTGAGACAGCTTTGTTAGCTTCCGTAAGATCTTCCCTTCCTTTAGGTCTAGAAAGTTCCATTGGCTTATTAGGATGTATTCCAGAGCGTAAGACAGCACTGGTAGAATCTTGGCGCTGTATACCTGAAGCAGAGAAGAAAAGTGTCTTTGTCCAGTTGCAGCAAATAAGCGAGACAGTGCTCCCACATGAACATCAGATTTACGAGTCAAGTTCTGAGTATGAAGCCTATTTTGAGACTTGGTGAAGATTCGAGTTAGATAGGTATATTCATTTGCCACTTCCAACACTTTTCCCTCTAGAGACCAGTTGAATTTGGCTCTATGTTTCTCCCCTGAAAACTGAACTATTTTTGTTTTCGTGATGTTCGGTATTAAATAGTTTTCCTCCGTATAGTTGTGGAGGGATTGGAGGCGTCTCTGCAGACCAAATGATGTTAGATCTAAAATGATAACATCGTCTGCATACATCATGGTGTGAATTTTGTGGAAGGCAATTTCAGGTGGAAAATTGCATATCTGTTTAACATATTCAGGCATGTCAATAAGGTAAAGGGAGAACAGTAGGGGAGCAAGAAGGCATCCTTGCCTAAGGCCGTTTGGAGTCGGGCTAGGGCTTGTGAGACCCTTTTCCCTCCCCATTTGGACATGACACCAAGTCCCGGAATGTAATGATGTTATTATATGAAGTAATTTGTCCAGGATACCCATTTTGCTGAGTTTTCTCCAGAGTGTTCCTCTATCCACTCTATCGATTGCGGTGGTAAAGTCAATGAAAGCAGCATACACAACCTGGGATTTTATAGCCACGTATTTGTCTTAGATGGTTTGCAACACAGCAATATTGTCAATGACCGAGTGCTTTGGTATAGGTGGATTAGTCCAGAAGAAAAGGCCGGGGGCCTCATTTATGAGGCCTTGCGTCAGTTTTGCGCTGCGGATGCGTCACTTTTTGTGACGCATCTGCGGCGTAAAACATGCGCCTTGTTGCGCCATATTTAAAAAGTGACGCATCTAGGTAGATGCGTCACTTTTTAAACCCCTGCGCCACATTATACCTGCGTCAGGTATAATGTATGCAGAGGGGGCGTTCCCCCGCAAAAAGCCTCGTAATAGTGACGCAGTGAAATCTATGAGATTTCACTGCATCACTTTTAGGATGCTGTTGCGTCAAAATCTTGCGCCTGCCTCACAGCAGGCGTAAGACTGATGCAAGCCCTTTCACATGGGGCTTTCCCCATATGAAAGGACGCATTGCTGGAGATGCGTCACTTTTGTGACACACTCCAGCAATGCGTCAGTTTTGCGCTTACAGATGCGTCAGAAATACTGACGTATCTGTAAGTCCTTGTGACATGATGCATCATACATTAAATATGACGCACCACTGGTGTCGCAAGGAGTGCGCAGTGAAAAATGACGCATCGCTGTTTTCACGCACTTTTCATAAATGAGGCCCCCAGTCCTTAAGATGGTCTAATACTGCTGCTGTGAAAATCTTTCTTGTTGCATCTAGAATGGCTTAGTAAAATTGAGCCTATAAAATGAACTTTAACCACAGGGAGTTGGGTTCGCCTTTCCCTGAACTTTAGCAGGCAAAACTCTGTCGGTCTGATCTCTGATTTATGACCTATTTATTTACTCAGCTGCCGTATGCTCTATTCTGCTTATCATGACTTGCATTTTATTGTGAGCTCATTGCTTTTATATGAAAAATTACAAATTGATTTTTTGTTATTGATTTTGCTTTCAGTTATGACTTTAAACGTTTTATAGACTTCATGGTTTTCATTTTAATATTTGTCAGTTGTTATAGTGAAGCCTCGAGTGCTTTACATTTGATTCAGAACTGTTACTTGATATTTAATTTACATGTTGAACAAAGCCAATTTTGGAACAACAAAAGCCTTAGGTGATTAACTCAGCTCCCAGATTGAAAACTGGGGGAAAAGCCCACCATCACCACCATATAGGTTTGCAAACGTCATGTGGTGGTACACTGTTGTCTGCAGCTATGCACTGGAGCATCAGTAGGGGGCAGAACTGTTGGCAGAAGATTGTGTCTTGTGGTGACCGAGTGGTGCGTTTGATGTCACCGCATCATGGAACCCCACTCGGTAAGTCATCTCATTTTTGCAGCCTGTCTGGAAATTGGGCAACCGGGCACCTGAAAGACAGTGTGTAAGTGTTCTGCGGTGCCCCATTAAGCTTTTGTTTTTACTACAGCTGGCTGCCGACCTCATCTTTTCAACTTAGTGGCAACTTCAATGTCCAGGGCGCAGCAGAGCATGATTCATGTCTGAGTCAGGAACCCACATCCTGCATCAAAATGCGGTCACAGCCTTAACAAATCTGCTAATGGCAAGGTGAGTGTTTCATTTGCTTTAGTGACATATGAATTTTGGAAACCCTATTTCCTTATGTTTTTTTGTGACCCTGCCTCACTTACACTTTCTGTCTGTGTTCATCTTTCATTGTGCGTAGAAGCTTTCTTATTATCTACAGAGCGTGAATTTTCCTTCACGTGTCTTTCTGATTCCGCTTCTGTCATCCAGGTCGCCACACGATGGTGCTGTTGCTTCCATGTGCACGGTCACCTGGCAGTGTATTCCCTTTTGGCAGTGTTTGATGCCGGCATCCTTTGCAGCCTGAGAGCAAAGCTCCCCAGGTTCTCTGGTTTACGGCAGCATCCCGCACAACCACAACACGTTACATCACACATTCAACAAGAAACGAGGGCAGTGCCTTCTCCAAGTTCATGTCATTCACAAAGCATTGGAAGACCTTATGTTGCATCCAGTGACATCTCACGTGTGCCAAAGAGCGGTGTCGTCAGGGAATTCTTGTGACTCAGGACACGAGTTGCACTTCATTGTATTCCAGGAGCACCAGCTCTCATAATTCATACTTGATCTTCAATTTTTGATCAAATTGTTTAAGTGGCTGATTAGTGATTAACGCACTTTTCCGTATGCAGAAGGAACCTGCCAATGTGCTGAAATATATTGCTGTGTTTTGCCTTGTGGTATTCCACTATTTCATTGTCCAGATGTGCAGCATTATTATTATTACTACTTAGGCAATGAAGTGCAGAAAATATATGATCACTTGCCACCTGTTGCAGCACAAGAAGGTGAAGCAGAATTGGATGAGTTTCAAGCTGCGATCAAAACGTGAAACATATTTCAACGGACAGAAACGTTTTGTAGATCAACACACATGTTTTTTTTCAATGATAAAAGATACAGATGAACTTGTCAAAGCTTTAACACAAAACTTAAAGTGCTAGACAGCTGTTGTGAATTTGAAATGCTTACTTCACAACAGATTAGGGACCTGTTGTGGTGGTCAGTTGCAACTCCAAGAAACTGTAAGAAATACGTTTGTTTTGTAGGAATACTACCCTAGACAAGTAACTTGATTTAAGCAGAAGCATCAAGACTTCATTGAGGCGGGTCGTGAGCCCCGTCACGATGGCTGCTGGGCTCTAATACTTCTGAGCAGCTCTGGCAATTACCCGGCATTTTGCACTTTCCTAGCATCTTTTCATGCTGAAACCACTAGACTCAGTGTTTGGAAGGTAGGCGCCTTCCATTTTCATCATTTTCCTATTAAATTGCACGCAGTAGCAGCATTTCCTCTTTATTTCTGTGCTATGTGCAGAGAGAGGTCCTGTCCTTGGGCTCCTGAGGTAAACAAACGTTGCATCACAGAGACTGGACATGTCTCCCTTTATGTCCTGGGCTTTATCTCTTCAATACTTTGAACAAAGTAAGAGGCTTCTTTGCCATTTTTAAGGAACTTTCTGAATTTGTAGAATTATTTCTGCAGCATTGTGTTCTTCCATAGAAGTACCTCTGTCACATTTCTTCATCATTGGTGCTGTCATCCTGAATGTCATTTCCTGCCACATGGAGTCCTGTTTTTTTAAATTTCATGTGTAAAATTCAAAGCAGGTGTGGAGATTTCGTAGGGTAGCGCCAAACTATTGTTTTTGATATTCATTAGGGCCCTGCATGGTGTTCTCTCTTGATTTTTACTATTACAAGTCTAGCTGTTTCATTGACAATTATGGGCAGATCTTTGAAATGGTAAAGGAAAAGAGCACGTCTCTCCCATTCTGAAGCAAACTTATTATTCATCATAAAAGTCAACAAGTCGAGGAGACCTCATCTCTAGAATTTCTCAGTTCTTATGGAGGGCACCAAGGGCTTCGGGATGGTAGGTTCTGCTTCGGTCTTGTCATCTCTGTGAAAAAAGCCCTCTGCTTCAGTCAAAAGACCTAAGAAAGATTTCGAATCTCCTTCCAAATCACCATCTCCTCTCACCCTAGGGGACGTTATGGAAGAAATAAAAGCCTTAAAATCATTTGTTGTGGCGACTAACACCTCCATTCTACAAATTAAGGAAAATGATCCATTCACGATCAACAAATTACAGCCCTGGAGCAGCGTATTAGTGACGTAATGGACTCTGTCCCAGATATCTCTCAGCTCACAAAAGAATTTGCGTTACTCAAGAAGACCACAGAAGATTTGGAAACCAGGACTCACAGGAACAATTTGTGACTTTATGATATACCGGAGAATTCAGAGGACCCCAACATGAACTCCTTTCTTTAAAGGGCAGTCCCCTCCAAAGTCCATCGACAGGAGCAAAAAACACAAGGGGCCTGATTCTGATGCAGTTAAGAAGTCCTCCTAATGGCATTTACTCTGTCCAAATTGGATTGTGAATGTGTCTTTCCAATTGTCTTGGAAAGGTTCCCAACCGACCAAGTATGATGCAAGTTAGTCGTTAGGAATATACCAATCCAAACCGACTGCATTTGGAATGACCAAATTATACGGAGCAGAATTGTACGTCTCTACGGGCAGCGTTTCCAAACGACTGAGTACGATGCTGGATTTGGACAGCCTATCTGAATCATGCCGACTGACTCAAATCAACAGTCAGAATCAGACTTTGGTGGCCCATAGTGCCCCCCCTGCACCTGGAGCCTTCCCAATCGGGCCTATGGGGGTACCCATGGTTATTCCCTTACCAGCCATACACAGTGTGGCAGGCACCAGGGGGTGCCCACCATATGGTGTTCGAATGTACCCGGCCACCCCAATCTTCAACGGGAGCCGATGCATTCGGTCGGAACAAAGGCTCCTATTCAAGTCAATGGAAAACTAACCAAACCATATCTGAAAGCATCCGGATGCATGGTATTTGGTCGGTTGGACTCTCCCAGTCCGATTCGGTTGGAAACCATTCCCAAACCCATTCGGTTGGGAAGCTTTTCAAACCACATCAGAATTAGGCTCTAGATATTGAAAGAGCTCAACGCATTGGCCTTAAACCATCTGCTACAGCTCCCCAATTTAGACCTATGGATATAATTAGTCTCTTTCTTCAGCACACTGACTTAATGTGCATTCTTTCTCCATCCAAATAAACAGGGCCCCTGCAGGGGTCTGGTCAGAAGGTACATTTCTCTCAGAATGTTTCTATTGCAACAGCTGCCAGAAGGAAACGCTTCCTTGAAAATGCCCGCAACTAAAGTCCATGAACATTAGATACCGTTTAGTTCACCCTTTTTCTTCAAAATTATTTACAAGGTGAAATCTTACACCTTTAAGGGACCATTTCAGCTGTAGGACATTTTATGTCAATGTCGTCATTGGTAAACGGAGATAAGCACTACTGCCATCACACAACTGTTATTTCTGCCATGTTTGCTTGTTCTTCTGATTAACCAATTTTTTTTCCTATTAGGTATTGTGTTTCCTTCAGATTATTTCCCTTTTAACATCCTTGTTTTTCTCCCTTTTTATTTCAATACCAGTCTTTCATATGGAGTATTGCATATGTCTTCGTTTTCCCTGCCCCAGTTTCACTGTGTATTGCTCCTACTGCCTCCTCACCCATATACACTATGGTAAGTGCATGTGTTGTGCTATTTACCCTTCTGTATTTAACTTCTTAGTTACTGTTTCATATTGTAATACATTCTTCTGTCCCTCATATCCCTATCTAGAAGTAATTTAAATTGTTATCCTCTCAAGTTCATTGTGTTAACCTTTCTTGACCACCGGAGCCGCGCCTGCTTGCATCTTCTTTAGATGTTATGTTCCCAATTCATTCCTTATGATGATCTCTATTTTCATTAGCAATATTATTGCAACCGAGGAATTTTTATCCAGTATTGATTACTTTTATTTTTGGGGAGTCTTTCTCCTTCACCTTCTTTATCTGTTGTTTCCTTTCCCTATCTGTCTTCTCTTCCTCAACTGGTTTTTCAAGTGGATACACTTATTTTCACAACTAAGATGCCTATGTATTATTTTGTTGTTACCGGATGACTTCTTCCAGACTGCTGCTTAGAATAACAACAAGGAATAACATGGTTTAAAAACATCCCACCAAATGCCAACATTTTTGTCCCACCTCTCTAGACTAAAATGGCAAATATCATTACCTCAAGAAACGCATCTTACAAATGCAGATATTACTAAACTTAAAAAACAATGGTCAGGTTAATTTTATTTTTGTCCCTCTGTGCTGCATAAAAATGGAGTTCCAATTTTGTGGCATAAATGTTTAAACATGTCACTTGTTTTCCAGGAGAATGATGAGGCGGGCAGATGGATTTTAGTTCCACTAAAAATCAATGGTATCCTTTTGGAAATGGCCCTTTTTGCAGGGTTATCCCTAAACTTTTTGCTTCTTCCTCCTATTTTTTACCTGACCTGCTGTTGTTGGTTTTAGGACTCTGGTCACTTTACCACTGCTATTCAGTGCTAAAGTGCATATGCTATCTGTAAATTGTGTTATGGATTGGTGTTTCCATGATTGGCATATTTGATTTACTAGTCAGTCCCTAGTACCATGCACCGTGTGTGCCCTGCTCCTGTAAATCAAATGCTGCTAGTGGGCCTGCAGCACTGATTGTGCCACCCACATAAGCAGCCTGTAAATGTAACTCAGATCTGCCACTGCAGTGCCTATGTGCAGTCTAGTACTGTCAAGTCGACTTGGCAAGTGCACCCACTTGCCAGGCCCTACCCTTCCCTTTTCTGACATGTGAATCACCCATAAGTCAGGCCCAAGGTACCTCTGTGGGCAGGGTGTAGTGTATGTGATAGGTAGGACATGCCCTTCTGTGTGTGGCATGTCCTGATAGTGAAATACTGCCAATTTCGTTTTTCACTATTGCAAGGCTACATGTTCCCATCGGATAGAATGGGGAGCTTGCTTATAACATCTTATAAACATAACTACCTCTGGGAACAAGGTAGGAAAATAAAGTTTAGTATGCCTGAACTCAGAATGTTAAAATGCATCTTTTACTGAGGGGGATTTTCACATTTTGTGTTTGAAAATACCCCTTTTAGAAAGTAGGTAAGTTCTTGCTTAGCCATCCAGTGTGCCTCTGCTAGCATGTGTATTGACTGTCTGGCTTTGGAGTGACAGGGGCTGGGGATGTGCAGTGGCTCCAGAGGTCTATTAGGAAATTGCGTTGTTAGGTATTGCTTAGTGTTCTCATTGATTCACTCCATGTTAAGTGCATTATTGAGTATCTTCTGTAGTAAATTTAGGATTTCTGTAATGTTTGGTTTTGGATTGTCTTCCTTGGGAAAGCATATGGTTTTATATTCACCTACAGGTACGTGTGTAACTTTTTGCACAGGTTCATGAACACATACAAAATGTGTAGTTGTACTTAGAGATGCCAACAGATGGTTTTCTACTTTCAGTAACAGCCACATTACGTGACCGCCAAAGCATTTGAGAATTTCATATATTAAGATTTCTGTGCCAAGTGAGTAATCATGATGACACCGTTAGAGTATGACACATTTACCATTAACTATGGTCACAGGACATTTTGGACTTTTTGCATGATACTGGTGTGGAGGAGGAGAGCGCGTAGGATTAAGCACACCACAGAGGAGGTTATGATACTAGATTTTGGAAGAAAGTTTGGGCTGATGGTATTATGACGGATATTGATCCATGAAAGTACATGTAAATATGATTTTTTACAGATGTTTCCCTGATGAAGGGATGCTGGTCCAGAAAAGCATTGGGCCAATGTTGACCACACTGAATGGCATGAATTATTTGAGCTGCTTGTATAATTTTTGATGTTGAAGCAGATTCATTTGCAATGTATTAGTTGAGAATTATGAGAAGAATTGTCATTGTTTCTTTTCATTAAGGAAGAATGCATTAAAAATAATGCGAAAGAAGATTTATTGTTGATTTGTTTTGAAATGCTTGTATATCAAGCATAAATTGTGCACACCTTTGTCCTAAAAACTGGTTGCCATTAAAACTCAACTTTGCCATTAAATATGGTGTTTCACACAGTTGCAAAGACATAAAACATGACATAGCTACCAGCTCATTAAATGGAATAAGAAATCCCCAAAGTTATCCTATGGGAGGAGTTAGTGAAGACAGGACTCTCCTTGCACACATTGCTATGTTAGCATAAGTATATTAGAAGTTTAAACACCATTTTGCCACTTTGCAGTTTTTGCACACAACACTGCATGTAACTGTTGTTGTAAGTTAAACTGCTTGATTTTCCTCGCATGAGAACGGTCTGTTTTTCACATCCCTAGACTTACACCGCGACCTTAGTATGTACACTGTGTGCAGAAGTCTTCGAGGCCCCCATAACAATGTATTTTGTTATTCAGTTTGATCGGCTCACGCTCTAGACACAACACACATACACAGCTGCAACCAACTGAAATTCTAGTGCCTTTAATATTGCACTGCATGCATGATTTGGGCACTTGGAGAAAAACCCTTTCCAGTGACAGAGAGCTTTGCTGATACTGAGATGTGATTCACATCTGCTGATCTTTGAGGTATGGGGTTCCCCATTCAAGCCTAAGAGACCTTCTATTAATATAAAACCTAGGGCCAGATGTAGGTAATTCTATTTTACCGATTCATAAATACCGAATTTTACTGAATCGGTATTTATGAATCGGTAAAATAGAAGGTGGGAGATGTAGGTAAACATTTATTTTCAGTTACCGAATCGGTAACATTCGGTATTTACCAATTCAGTAAATATCGAATCGGTATTGCCCATTGATTCCTATGGGCCTTGAAGCCCATAGGAATCAATGGGCAATACCGATTCGGTATTTACCGAATCGGTAAATACCGAATACTGCAAGGGTACAGGTGGTGTCACTTTGACACCCTCTAGCACCCCAAATACAGGCATGTGTGCCATGCGGCACACATACATGCCCTAAGGGCATGTATGTGTGTCACATGGCACAGGTGTGCATGCACAGATGTGCATGCACACCTGCATTCGGTATTTTACCACCCAATAGGATTGGGTGGTAAAATACCGACTCTTAAGGGCCTGTGGCACTCTCAGGAGTGCCACCTACATGTGGAATTCGGTATTTTACAGAATCAGTAAATTTACCGAATCGGTAAATTTACCGATTCTGTAAAATGCTGGCCCCTGCATGCCGATTCTGAAATACCGGTCAGTAACGGCCGAATTCGGCCGTTAGGTATTTCCTCTCCTACATCTGGCCCCTAGTTCCTAGCAGGGGAGGGTGGTTCACAAGGCACTATATGACCTGTTTCCACTATCATTATAACATGATTTCTCCCTTTGTGTTTTATGGAATTGTAACAATGTTGATTATTTTATTTCTAATCATACGCCTGCTTATGTTGGCCAAAATACTGCATCCTAGAGCACGTCATTTAAATAAACATTTTAAACTTTTCCGTGTCGCTGATTACTCACGTTGTGGACTGGTATGAGAATTTAAAAAAAAAAGAGTTTTCTTGATTCCCACCATTCCTGAGAGAACCCTAAGTCCCATGTACTGGGTTGCCTAATCATTGGTAGCTTCGCAATAGGACGGAGAACTAATGAGACACTGATGCTAGTCGGTTAGGGGTTCTGGGTACTGAGGTGAGTTTTTTGGTACACCACAATTCACTGAGGTCCTGGTTTCCTGTGCATATTTCTGTGCATGAGGAGAATCCCTGCAACATGGCGCACCTAACGTTTGGCCCTATATTTTAGACACTTGAGTAATGCTTATATTAGTCCACAACATCCTAACTCCTGTTTCCGGTTGACAGTAGTGACGGATTAACCTGCCTATATAGATAACTTATAGGTTCATTCAAGCTTGATATTTTAAAAAGGTTCGTTCTTTGAATTGTTTCCCATTTGTGCAACAGTTCTTATAGATGGTTTTTCCATTCTGTGTCCTTATGGGTGATGTTGACATGGCAATGCATAGTCGAGTACCGCTACGGAATCATTTGACGCAGTATGGGGTAACCGCTGATGGTATGGCGGTGCTCTTTGTGGTTAGTGATGATGCAACATACCCATTTGAGCGTTTCGACTCTTGGGTTACGTTTCCTGCTGCGGATGTGGATGATGGTACATTCCATAAGTACACTCACTCGGTGGTGCCTGCGGCCTATGCACCATATAGGACACAGGAGATTCCGATTTCTGCTTGCCAGCATCAAGTTTGGTTTAATGGCGCCCTTCCCCACTCCGAAACGCCGGTTCTGTTAGGTCCTTTGTCTATTACTGGAGCCACTTGGCCAGTCTTGGCCAGGTTCACACCACACCCACGTTATCAAGCAGTCACTATAGATGAGTTACGATTACTCTACGCCTCCATAGTCGGGGTACATCGGGCTTTAGTGCAATATGCTTCCCACAACATCCAGGTGGGGGCCCCTGGAGCTGCGGCGCAACCAGTTGGACCGGCCAGGATAAAAATTAGTCCCGTCAAGGTTATTTTGGTTATGGGCAAGCGCCCCCAAGATAAGGACGAAATGCCTTTTTAGCTTGCCGAGAAATTTGACCAACTGGAAGCAGTATTTTCCAATACGACTCCTGTTGAAAAACACAGGGTTCTGACCATTAGTTTGCAGAAAGACATAGTGCCTGAGGCGATCCATTGTGGGGGTAAAGTATTTGCAGCAGTCTATGCAAAGTACTTCCGTTCACCATCTAGGACTGTACTGCCCTCCTTGATCAAGCGTGTTGAGGATCAACAAGATCCGGAGGTGGCTGTCGAGTTGGGAATGAGGTTTGTCGGAGTGTTTGACATAGTTTCCGATCTCATCCTTGCTAATGTCAAGGGAGATGCGGTTAACTTCCAGGTGTCAAATGCTTTGCACGCTGTCCCCAAAGCTGATAAACTAAGGCAGTTGCCGAAAATAATTGCAGAGGCTTATAAGACCATTGGCCGCAATAGTTTGGGTGTTAAGCCTTTTTCTAAAGCAGCAGCTCAACTGCAAACTCAGACGGCTAAGTCTAAAAAGGACGACCGTCCAGTTTTTCCTAAACAAAATTGGAAAACTAAAAAACAGGGGAAGCAGTAGAAGAAACAAGGGCTGCGGTCTCACAAGCCGGTGGAGGAGAACGCAGCAGAGGCCGGGGTACCCCACCAGGACATAAGCAGCCCCGCCAGACAGAAGGTAAAGGCAAGCAGGACGACTTTCAACGTCCTCTGTTTCAGAAAAATACATTCTCACCTTTAACCGCAAGGTGTGCCATGGATAGTGAGAACACAGCTTCGGAACCAGACATGGGCGCTAACGCTGCTAGACTGCGTAGCGCAGATTACAGTAGTGCGGCAAGCACTGCGTCTGTATCTGAAGGTGACAGCAACTGAGATGTTCATCACTGTAGAAACAGCAGACAGACTACATGAAATAGTCCTTTTAATTGAAGGTGACATACAACGTAAAATTAAAGGGATTTTTTTTGAAAATCTGACCTCTACATATGACATTTTGTTAGCAGAGGCGGACTGGCCCCCACCTTTCGTTTTGCCCGCTTCGAGAGGGGAGTAGGTGATCCTCCCTAGTTTTGCACACACTGTGCTGAAGGAGCAGGTGCAAACTTTTGCAGAAGAGTGGGCTCAGGTGCTTGCACCAGCTTTGTACCGTACTCAATGTGGATGGGAAAAACTATCGCCCAGACATGAGTTTCTATTGCGGTCTATGCCACAACTCAACCTCAATATCTCATGCGGCGAGAACAATTGGAATATCACGGTGTGATTGAAACATGTGTGTCACCCATGAATATTCCTCTTTTCACTGTAACCAAACCTGATGGGTCGTACTGCCTAGTGATTACCGGCATTTGAACTCTCACTGTCGGAACTGCGTGGTACAGAATACTCACAGTTCTGCTCTAGTTGATAGTCTCGTGAGAAAAAGGTTTAAGACCACACTTGACATATCCACTGGCTTCTTTAGCCATAACCTGTCCTCGATTAGTAGCCAATGGACAGTTTTTACTTCGGGCGGCAAACAAAACCAGTTCAAAAGATTAGCCATGGGCTATGAAAACAGTCCAGGCGTCTTTGCCGCACGCGTAGTCACTCTGTTAGAGAGCATCGACCCTGATGCGTACTCTATGTTGATGATATTTATCTCACAGATGACGTATTATGGCCGCATCTGTGTCGCGTTGACCGCATCATTGTCATGTTTGCGGACTTCAGTTATAAATTTAACTTTGCAAAATCACACATTGCAGATTACACAGTGTTGTTTCTGGGCTATGAGCTCAACAACGAAGGTCTAGGTTTAGCACCTCACTTTCTGAAGAAGTGCGCACTGTTGCGCTCTCCAACAACTCTGAAAAAAACTACAATCTTTACTAGGGTTTTTGAATTTCGGGCGTACTTACATTCCTGATTATGCCGAACCTATAAAGCCGCTATAGGCCTTGATACAACCTACTTTTACCAAGTCTTGCTGGCTGCCAGAACATTCAGCTATACTGCAATCATTGCAGTCTGATCTTCTTGAATTTAAATACCGACTGACACGTGATAACTACACAAACCTGGTAATAAGAATTGTGCCAGGTGCAGTGGGTTTCACATACTTGACGTTTAATGAAGGAGACCCAGTCCCGATTGCTTACAAGTCACACTTGTACACTTCGGCTAAAATGCGATTTTGTACTGTAGAAAAAGTTTTGACTGCAGTGCAGATGGTGATTCTAAAAGAGAGAGCGCTGTCGCAGGGGAAATGCATGTTGGTTGTTACACCGTATCCTGCCCTGGAAGCAGTGACGAAAGCCAGTGTACCAAATTCAAAACCTTTGCATACAAAGTGTCACGTTTATCTTTGATCCCTCATTGCAAACTCAGGAGTACTTACAGTATGAATTTGTTCATCCTGCTCCTTTGTCCTTGTGCCTGCTTGAGGATTACCATTGTATCATTTACACTGACGGTTCGGCGCAACCGGCAACAGATTCTAAGCATGCTTTTTCAGCGGCCTGCGCAATGGTGGTGGGTACCATGGTGAATTGTGAATTCAAGTCTGATGTCGTGCACAAGCAGACATTAGGGGACAGTACTGCCCAGTTGCAGAGCTACGTGCTCTGGTGCTTGCACTAGAGTTTGCTGATCCTCGTGTGACTTCTCTTATTGTAAGTGACCGTTACTACTGTGTCCAGTCTTTCAATGACAATTTATTCTTTTGGACTCAGAATGAATATCGTGACTCCAAAGGTAGCACAATCAGGCACAAAATGCTTTGGGTTCGAGTCGCAGAAATTAAACAACGTCTGCCTCTCGTGAATGTAAATTATACTCTTGGCCATCAGCACGTAGGAGTACATGCTGTTGGTAACAGTCTTGCTGACGAGGTAGCAAAGCCAGCAGTGGCAACTTATGTAGTAGCAGCAGTTACACATTCCAAAAGTAAGATTGATGATGACATCTTGGCAGCCATTGCTGCAACAGAGAAGGGAGGTAATTACCCTAGAGGTTTCCTTTCAAAATACTCTTTTCATTTAAGTCCTGATAAAGTTCCCTATGTGAGAATTAATGATGTTGGTGACAGATTGATTCCCAACGCAGACTGCAGGCTCTCCTTGATAACAGCTGCTCACAAGGGCATGGCCTCGGCTCTTGCTGGCGTCTCAGCGACTGTATCTATCTTAAAGCAACGTTACTGGTGGCGCGGATTGTACAGACTCGTGAATATGTCCTTACTTGTGACATTTGCCAGCAGATTAAACCTTCGACTGCTGCGCTTCCACCACACTCAAACACTGCTGTACATATCTAAAAAAACACTTGGGTGTGTTTATTTAGATCACTGCAGTCCTTTCTCTTCTGGTACTGCGTATAAGTTCATCTTAGTTGCAGTGGATTCATGCACATGCTTTTTATAGGTCTGGCTACAAAGCAGCACTGATGCTCGAACTGTCATCAGGGATTTGCGAGTCTTTGTGGGAATTTTTGCATGTGGCACAATCCATTCTGACCAGGATCCAGCGTTCGCCTCTAGGGTATACAAGAAAGCCATGAGGTCTTTGATTGCAGATCAAATGCAGGTCAAATTTTCATCTCCATACAGGCCTGAGGGCAATTCGGTTGTGGAGCAAATGAACCGTGATTTAAAGCGATCCATGACAGCTAGGGTTTTAGGTACTGGCAAAAACTGGTTGCCCCATCTGTATATCATTCAACATGCACTTAATAACCTCTCTAGAAGGTCTCTGGGTGGGCGGACTCCATCCAAGATGCTGTTTGTCAAAAAAATGTTTGTCCCGGACATTGAGGGTCTAGACATAGCGGCGTCTGCCGCACCCTTTGACGCAGATGATCCTTCTGCTGTGTTACAGACCCTACAAGAGACCCGAGATAGTCTTGCAAAAGAACACTTGCCCTCCACAACTCATGCTGCACTACAGATTCCGGTAGTTGGCTGGCTACCCCGAGTCCGTGTCCTGGTCCGTGAGAAGGTGGAGAACAAGGAGTTCGGCCCCTCTTATCGTGCACCAGTTCTAGTGCTTGGCGTGCAGGGTACAAGAACAGTCATTTTGCCTCCACTTCCGGGTCGCAAGGATATCAGGTACATGTACATTAACAATGTCAAATTACGAGTGGCCGATTCTTCTTAGTATGACTCCAACGGTCTCTTGTCCAGCAATGCTGAGAAATTCTGTTTTGGCCTCAGCAAATACCAACAGGCCCGACATTGCCATTGGGATGCACACAGTTACTAATCCATTATTGAATCCACCGGCTGGTGATCCTCATGAAGATACTGAGTATACCTATCCCACAGATGTGTCGTTGCCTGGCGTGCAAACAAGTGCAGTTAAACAGTCACATTTCTCATTTGACACTAACTCTACAACATCAAATTCCCCATCGAAAATTTCTATTTTTGCTGTTTGGTTTAAAACACATCTTTTGATACACCCTTGGAGTTACATTTGGCTGGTGCTTTTCTCAATTTTTTTATTCATGTTGATTGGATTTGTAGTTGTATTTCTTCATCTAGTAAATGGACATTATGTTAAAGAAAGATCTACAATTAGGTTCATTGATGGAACTTTGGCACCCCACTCCTCATCACACATCATGAAGAGGGACCAGCCTTTTGTCAATATCACTGCCTGGTCTGTGTTAGACGGGATTGTATGGGATGCTGTAAAATTTCAAATTCATGGCCCAACAGAGGTTATTAATGTCCCCAATGTACTTCCAGTTTCTATGGGGGATGTTGTGAAACAAAACATACGCTCTGATGATTGGGATGTCCAAGCCATAGAGGCTCTTTTTTCTGAATTGAAATATTATGCTGCTTTTAATGCTGAAGATTTGTACTTAGACTCTGCAAATTATGCAGACCTATTTTGTTACCAGCACTATGGCAATCATTACCGGCATAAAGCAAACACATTTAGAAATGTGGTTAATTATACATAATGGGAACATTGTCCTGCTTCAATAGAAGGCAGCTCGAAAACTCTCTTGAAAAAATGTGCATATTTTACTGATTTTAATAAATCCAATCCTGAAGCCTCTTATTTTAAAATGACTGCAAAGTCCACTTCCAAAGTTAGACTCACCCACAATAAATCACTGTATTCGAAGTCATTTATCGATAAATTAGCTATAGGGGGCTATGAGCTGTGGAAAGATACTATTGATCTTAAATCTGTTTGGGGTTCGAAAAGCAGGCACTGAGGCTTTGCATCGTGCATGTCTCATCCCAAACCACATGTTGTGTCTGAACTCTAAGATTTCACAAACTACTTGCTTTGGATTGGCTACATCTAAAAAATAAACGCCCCTTCCATTTCAGATCTGGGTGAATACCAAACATGGTACAAACACACCGATTGGTCCCTTGATGAACTGCAGTCCCTGATAAAAAAATCCTCCCTATATATTTCCAGCTTGGATCTCCAAGGTTGGTTATTATGTCAAAAAAGTTCAGATTCATGCCAACATTGTTTTCTGGGTCTAGCCTCAGGCTATACACTGGTTAAGGTGGACCCCTGTTTTGAAAATGTCCATTCTGTTACTACCTGTTCAGTGGGCAAACTATGTCAGAACTGGCTTAAAGATTCCACTTTAGCGTCAGTTAAACTTAATTTGTCCTGACTGACTTACGATGTTGATTTTAATGATTTTGTTAAAGGCCCTGTAGGTGGCAGGTCCAAGAGATGGGTACATGCTATTTACAACGAAGTTTGGAAATTGTCCCAAATTGAAACTGCTTCTAGATTAAGAGCAATTGATCAAGCTAATTTAGAAAAAGTGCTTGCTGTCATCGACAATAGCATTAATACTTTGTCTTCCAGAATTTACACTTTAGATAACATTGTTTCATCTGTTGTGGATATTGTACAGAATGAATTGTCTGTATTGTACCATGGTCAAAATCAATTACGATCTGTAATGCAATTTGCGTGGACTCTACACACTTGAAAGTCTGGGAAAGTGCCTTGGGATTACATGAATACCTCATTTCTGTTTTTACCATTTAATTTGATGGAAAAACAACTGTTTATGTCCATGAAGGATGCAGCATATATTCTCTTTTACATATTGAAAAATTAGCCCCTTTACCATTTTCTGTTGCTGAATTCAATTCTGCTGTATGGCTCATTCATAGGTTAATCACACTGCCCTTCCCCTTGTTTAAATTCAGTTTATGTATGAAACACTATGCCATAGGTAGATATGAATCATTGGGAAGTGCCTATCTCTGTGAAATTTGGTCTCTGCCATTCACATATAGATGCCTGAGAGAGGGTAAAGAAGTGTACTCAAAGGGCGAGGAGTGCACTTGTACACCTGATCACTCACTGGTTTGCAAGAACTTACAATTGCACGGCTCATGTAACACGCAAGCTCCGAATTTAGCCTGCATTTTTAAGGGAACTCCAGTGCCGGTTATAACACCAACTTTCACGCTGCTAGCTAACGGTAGCTATTTGCTTTTAAATAATGAAGATTGCTGCGGTATTTTGGCAGGGATTCCGTACATTGTGACCGGTTCCCAACGTGTAGTTTGCTGTAAAAATTTGCTTTTCCCGCCACCGCATGGGAGACTCGGTGTGTCCATCTGGCCTTCCATTCCGACCCTGAAAGCAGAATTCAACAAGATGAGTAGAATAAGGTCTCTATTGTCCCAGAAAGAAGTCGCCCTTACTTCTTCCTGTGAAATATTTGTCCTTCAAGTAGCTAACACCTGCACCGAGGTGCATGCGCTTTTAAATACTGATCTCCCACTTCATTTTGGCGCTTTGTTTAACACTGGATTCAATGCCTCATCAACAACTGGCTTGGCACATTTTTTCAAAGTAGTAAGCTCTGGCCTTGTTACTTCATTCCAAACAATATTTGGTGTGATACCGGCATTTTTTCATTCTATTTTTTCTAGCATCTTCAGCGGGTTACCATTGATTCTCACCTTGGCTGCCGGTGTGCTGCTTTTGATTTGTGTGCTCTGAAATGGCTGCACAATCTGTGTCACAAGACAGCCTGCCCTGGCTGTTCCAGCTTTGCAACCAGATGCTTGAATATTATGGAACGCTACCTCTGGCCAACTTGAGTGTAGCCTATAGATTATCCTTCCTATTCTCATACTTTACTTGCGTGCAACCTGTTTCCCATTGCCTAGATTGTTGTTTTGAATGTGTTTTCGATTTGTGTCTCACCAATACGGAGTTTCCTGCCCCGGATTATGATCGACTAATGAGTCCCTCAGGAAGAGGTGTGGCGCCACGGCCAGGGCGACTGACTCCGGAAGCTGGGGATCACGGTTCGATCCCTGGAACCGGCGGCAGATTAGTCCAGCACCATGTGACTCTGGGCAATAGCTTGCTTAATCTTCCTGACGGCCCCCAACACCTAGAGACCCTAACGGGTGATTGTGCGCTTTACAAATGTGGATTATTATTATTATTATTATTAGTGGCCCATGAGTTGGACTGTTCTGGTATCGGGATTATGACCTTTGCAGCTGCGCACGGAGTTCTAGGTAATTGGGACATATAGGCTGCAGCCCATGAATTACTGGCACAATGGGCCCGATTCACAGAATGAACTTAAGCCTCAATCCTAAACATACTACTATGTTGGTATTCAGAGAATGCACTTACTACTTTTGGTATTCACAGAATGAACTTACTACTTTTGGTATTCACAGAAGTTAGGATTTTGTCTTAAGTCTGTCTTAAGTCCGTCTTAAGTTTGTCTTAAGTCTGTCTTAAGTCTGTCAGTGACAGAGATCTTTGCTGATCCTGAGATGTGATTCACCTCTGCTGATCTTTGAGGTATGGGGTTCCGTATTCAAGCCTAAGAGACCTTCTATTATTATAAGACCTAGTTCCTAGCAGGGAAGGGTTGTTCACCAGGGGCTATATGACCTGTTTCCACTATCATTTTAACATGATTTCTACCTTTTTGTTTTATGGAATTGTAACAATGCTGATTGTTTTATTTCTAATCATATGCCTGCTTATGTTAGTCAAAATACTGCATCTTAGAGCACGTCGTTAAAATAAACATTTTAAACTTTTCCGTATCTCTGATTACTCACGCTGTGGACTGGTATGAAAATAAAAACAAAAGAGTGTTCTTGATTCCCACCATTCCTGAGAGTACTCTAAGTCGCATGTTCTGGGTTGTCTAATAATTGGTAGCTTCGCTATAGGACGGACAGCTGATGAGACACTGATGCTAGTCGGTTAGGGGTTCTGGGTATTGAGATGAGTTTTTTGGTACACCACAATTCACTGAGGTCCTGTTTTCCTATGCATAGTTCTGTGCATGAGCAGAATCCCCGCAACAGGAGTAGGACTCACAGTAGTGAAAAAAAAATTAAGGAGTTTTTCACTACTAGTACATCTAAAACCTAAAAGTGCATTACACAGTCCCCTGCCCTATGGGCTACCAAGGGCCTACTTTAGGGGTAACTTATATGTAATAAAAGGGGAGTTTAAGACTTTGCAAAGTGGTTTTAATGTCAAGTATACATGGAATTTAAAACTGTATTTTGGCAGCAATGGCAACCTGGGAGATGTTTTAAGGTGTTACTCAACTGGGTGACACAATATGTGCCGCAGGCCCACTGGCAGCATTTTATTTACAGGTCCTGTGAATATGGTATATCACTTAATAATAATAATAATAAAGAGCTTATAGAGCGCTCAGTAACGCCATCTCGGCGTGTCCCCGCGCTAAAGCTACCAGTGATCACCGTGAGAGCCAATGATCTACGCAGTATATAGTTGTGTTTTAAGCTTGGCCCTAAACAGCGCTTCACTGCTCTCCAGTCTCAGAACAGGAGGAAGTTTGTTCCATTGTTGAGCTGCTAGGAGCGCAAAAGATCGTCCACCCATTCTGGCCTTCCTTATCCTAGGGACTGTCAGCAGTCCGGCACCCTCCGAACGGAGGGTCCTAGTTGGTTCATATCGGCTGACTAAATCCTTTAGGTAGGCGGGTGACCTGCCCCAGACAATTCGGTGACAGAAGAGGAGGCACTTAAACAGCATACGTTTCTTCACAAGCAGCCAGTGAAGTGCATCCAGCGCCTTTTGCGAATTAGCCCTCCTAGGTCTTCTTAACACCAGTCTGGCGGCGGAATTCTGTATAACTTGCAGGCGGCCTAGGCTGCTCTCGGTGGCCCCTAGGAACAAAATGTTTCCATAATCCAACCGAGAGGTCACCAGTGCCTGTGTTAATGTCCTTCTGGCCGCTAAGGGTAGGAGGTCTAAAGTTTTATTTAGGGTCTTTAGTACTCCAAAACATTTGCCCACAAGACGCCTTATGTGGCCATAATATGAGAGAGAGGGGTTCATCCAGATTCCTAGATTCTTAGCCTCCTCACAAGGTATGGGGGTAGGGCCCAGGCATGAAGGCCACCACTCAGCTGACCAGTTTTTGCTTTTACCACCCACCACCAACACCTCTGTCTTAGAGCCGTTGAGTTTTAGGCAATGGGAGTCCATCCACTCAGCTAGTGCCTGCATACAGGATTTAAAGTTGGTGGGGGTGTTGGAGGTGTTCTGCGATAGGGAGATCAGCAGCTGGGTGTCGTCGGCTTACGACACCAATTCCACCCCAAATGATTGTACAACTTTCGCCAGGGAGGCCATGTAAAGATTAAAAAGAGTAGGGCTCAGAGCTGAGCCCTGAGGCACTCCCTGATCAAGTGGCATCTCAACTGAACGACATGTCCCTTGCTGTACCTGGAAACATCTTTCCGTAAGAAACGACTGTAGCCAGCACAGCGCAGGACCAACGACCCCGGCTTCGCTCAGACACCGTAGCAGGATGGACTCTACAAGGGACTTACAAGTAAGTTAAATATGCCAATTGGTTACAAGCTAATGTAACTTTGTTTTAGAGGAGTGAGCACACACACTTTAGGACTGGTTAGCAGTGGTAAAGTACAACAAAATAAGTGCAGCAAAATGTTTGGGTTAAGAACACCATAAGGCTGACAGGTCTAGCACAAGATCCCCCAGCTGAAAGTGGGGAGATTTGGGAATTCTCTTCAATAAGGCAGAAAAACCTGGATAAACCATCTGTATTTGGAAGACTGCTCAGTCAAGGGGGCAATAATGGTTCCACATCCCTTGACAAACCTCCTGTTGTACCCAGTGAGGCCCAGGAAGGCCCTCAATTCTGTTTGAGTGTTTGGGGGCCCCCAGTTCAGGATGGTCTCTATTTTGGCCTTGAGGGGATACACCATACCCTTGCCTACCAGGTTTCCCAAGTACACCATAGACCCCTGCCTTATCTGGCACTTACTGGCCTTGATAGGCAGGCCTGTGTGTCCGAGGACCTGAAGCACTTCCTGCAGGTGAAATAGATGGTCCTGCCAGGGGCTGCTGAAGACTGCTATTTCATCTAAATATACAGCACTGAAGGCTTCAATCCCAGCTAAGACGGGGTTCACCAGCCTCTGGAAGGTGGGAGAGGTGTTCTTGAATCCAATGGGCATCACTGTAAACTGAAAATGGCCCTCTGGGGTACAGAAGGCTGACCTCTCTTTAGTCCTCTCAGTCGGGGCACTCTGCCAGTACCCTGAAATCAAATCAAAAGTGCTCTGGAACTTGTCAGCCTCTAACCTATCAATGAGCTCATCAGCTCAGGGGATAGGGTGTGCATCAGTGTTAGTGACTGAATTGAGCACCCTGTAGTCAAAACAGAACCTGATTTCCAATGTGGTGCTACATGGAGCCGCCTTTTATCTCAGCACTACTGGGCTGGACCAGGGAATCCTGGAGATCTCAATAACCCCCAACTCCAGCATCTTGGGCGACTTCTGCTTTAATGCTGGCCCTCACTGTATCAGGCAGACTGTACATTTTATTCTTGGCAGGCAGGTTTCCCCCAGAGTCTATATCATGGGTACATATGTCTGTAAGGCAAGGAGTGAGAGAAAATAAGGAGGCAAACCGTTCCAGTAACTCTCAACAGATCCTCTGTAGCTCTTAGGTAGTATAGGGAAGAGGTTGACACCTCCCACTGGCCCATCCTTCTCATTAGATGATAGCAGATCAGGGAGAGATTCACTCTCTTCCTCCACCCCATCACCAGCAACATGATGCCCTCAGACCTCTCGTAGTGAGATTTGAGGTGATTGAGATGGAGTACCAGTAAGGTGTTTCTGGGGGTCTTGAGATTCACCAGGTCGGTGGATTCCACCTTCCTCTCCACCACCTCATGGAGCACAGGCCAGCGTTCCTGAAAAGCCCGGGCTCCACCACCCACGCCTTTTACCTAGGTTGAAATTCCACCAGGATAGCCACTTGGTCATACCAATGTTTATTACCTCCTGGCTAGACTTGAGGTTCTCAAAAGCTTTCTTCCAGAACTTGGCCATCTGGTTACTGAGGGATAGCATGTAGCTAACCAAATCCTGAGGGTGTTCGTGGCTGCTTGCTATTACGCCTCCTTCACCAGACTGAGAGGTCGACTTACAGGATGGCCATACAAAAGTTTAAATGGGCTAAAGTTAACTCCCTTCTCTGGCACTTGCCATTAAGCAAATATCAGGCATGGTAAGAGGATCCCCCACATCTGCCTTATGGGCTCAGACAGGCCCCCATAATCAGGCCATTGAGGGTATTGCTGAATCTTTCAACAAGCCCATTTGTTTATGGATGGGAGGGTGTGCAGAACTTATAGGTTACCCCATACACCTTCTACATACTCCTTCCACATAGACCTTATGTACCTAGACATGATGTTGGTGCCCCTGTCTGACACCACTTCCTTGGGGAAACCCACATTGATAAAAATCCCCATCAGCCACTACAGGTGCAATTACATTCCTCAGAGGGGTGGCCTCTAGATAGCTAGTGACATTAGTCCACCAAGACTAGGATCAAGCCAATGCCTAAGGCTGCTTTAGGGTCCAATGGTCTTACAATATTAATGGTCAACCTCTCAAAGGGTACGCGAACAACAGGTATGGGAGTCAGGGGATCTTTTTCCCATTCTTCCACAAGCCTGGAAGGTGAGACAGTTTCTACAAAATGTATCAGTAGCTGTCCTCAACTGGGACCAATAAAAGTGGGTGACAAGGTCTTGTCCTGCTCCAGGTATCCAGCCAGAAGCATCCTATGAGCCAGACCCAGTAGGAAGGCCCTGTACAATTGGGGAACTACCAATACACAAGTTGCCCCATGCGTGGGAGCCTAAGGCTCATAATACAGGAGGTCATTCTCCCAATACGTGAAGTAATCTCCAGATGTGTCACCAGCTGCTTGGGCTTCAGCTTGCCACCTCGGGCACTCAAGGGATGGCATTCAATTCTGTGACTTGCAGAACTCAACCCAGATAGGTCCTCCTTCTACTTGTCATCCAGCATTTTCAGGCAGGGTACCGAGGGAGGCAATGTCGTCCCCAGTGGGCTCCAGGCGATCTCCTCCAGTACCCAATCTACCTGTGATGGGAGACATTAAGGGGGTGATTTTCCATGCCCCTTGCCCTTCCCTTTCTTGGCAGTGTCATGTCTTTTAGGCTAGTCCTGTCATGTATGCCCTCTTTTTACATACATTGTCCCATCCAAACAACAATAACGGTTCGAAACAGGTGACCTTTTACCTAGTAGCTAGCTCCTGTCTCTTCAACACCAGGCTCTTAGTTATCTATCATAATCCTTGTACCTGAAGTACATAAACATGCCCTCAGGCAATGCATAATTATTCTGTAAAAGGATCACCACTTTTTTCGTCCTTGCCCAACAGCCCACTGTGCATGATCACATTGTTTTAGAAAACATTTAGGATTGTTTCCAAAACATTTATGATTGTTTTCCAAACATATCGATTCTAGAAGCAACCCTGGAGTGACCACTCCAGTATATAAGACCCTTAGCCCCCGGCTAATTATAGGAGAATTCCTTCCAAGCTGACACAGTGTCCTGCATGCTGAATCTTCGACACACAGTGGTATGACATCCCTCGCGGGGTGCCATCCTCAGAGCAGAGTTCTTGGATATATCTATATAGTAGGTAGTTATAGTTAGGACCTAGCTACCATAGGTAATCCGCAACATTCTATTGGGAATAACATTGGCGCCGGTTGAGGAATTTGCGTGTAATTTTCCAAAATTTTGGCCAGCTCCGCTCCTCTCCTTCCCTGAAAGTTTCGGGGGGTCCCAAAACATATTTTCCCCATGCAATTTTCCATAGGACGATTTGACACGGGTACAGCTCGAACCGCTGAACGGATTTACGCCAAACTTTGCAAAATTGTAGGGACTGGTACGCAGATGTGCCTTTGCTATATTTGGTGAAATTTGCTCAAGTGGTTTTTACGAAAATTAACTTCAAAAACACATATATATCTATAGGCGCGCTCCGGGCGCTTATCGGTACGCGTACCGGGGAACGCACCCAGTGCGCTACGGCAGTGCGCGAGCAGAAAGGTGATTGGCTGTCGGATGTCTGTCAACATTCTAAACAGTCCGGAGAGTCCGCCATTTTGTGTCTCGGTAAAATCGAGACACCTGAGGTGAAAATAAAAAGGGGAAATGATTAAAAGGGGGCAGGGTAGACACCCCCTGACCCCCTAGGTTTTATGAGGTGGGCCTAGAAGGACTCTGAAGGGCAAAATAAATATATATATTTTTTTAATTTTCGCGGGGTAAGCGCTAGGTGCGTTCCCATGTACGCTCACCAGTACGCGCACCCTGAGCTCAACACTTCACTCACTCCTTTACAATATATAAAAAATATAGCTCTTTTTGGAGAATTGGAGGTAGTTCTAAAAAGAACTGTTTTTTTTCTTCTTTTTTAGTTTTATTTTATTTTTTTACTTTTTCCGAACATTTTTAATTTTTTTTTTTATTTCAGAACAAAAAAAAAAACTAGGGAATGCCAAACTGCTCAACAGGAGCAAAAAAAAGGGGAAAAATTAGGGCTGGAGAGACGCAGCGGTGGTTTTTCCTTGTGCTTACAATGTTCATTATACTCTGTTCTCCGTAGCAAAGCAGTTCATCACACTGCTTACACTTGATAGTGATATAATTGAAAACAGGCTGAATATTGGGGATCAGCTGCTCAGGTCTTCCTCTCACGGATGATGTTGTTGCTCCTCCAGTGGATGTTGAGGCGCCATCTCTTGGGGGATTACGTGCCAGGTCTCTGACACTCTCCCGGGCATAGTTCTGGGGGTGCCTCCGTTGGACATGCCGAATCATTGTGGAGTTGCCAAAACTGTACTTTCTTCTAGGGTCACCCCGTGAAATAACTGTTTGGCAAATTTTACACTCCACCTTTGGAGCATTAACCTTTTTTTCACCTGGTGGTATGGTAAAAAAATTCCAAATAAAGTGCTCCTTCACCTTGGGCTGAGGAGGCTCCTCCTCAATGAAGTCATCTGAGTCCTCACTGCTGCTAGGTGGTCTGGCAGCCATTCTTTTCACTAAATAGAAGAACAGAAAGGAACAGGTCTTGCTGTCTCCAAAGTAAAGGAAGAAGTGAAGAAAATGGGTGGGGTTTTGATTAGTTAACTGTTAACAACCAATGTAAAGAGTTATTTTAAGGTCACATGACTTGACGCGCTTACGCTGCGCGCAACGGAGCGCTTCCGGGGGTGCTTACGCGACGTGAACGTAGGCGCTTCCGAGGGCGTTTATGCGGCGCGAGCGTAGGCGCTTCCGGGGGCGCTTACGCGGCGCGCCTGAATGACGTTTTGCTAGCTTTTCGGCAATGCATTTAATGTTAAAATACGGTTATTTAAAATCAAAAATACTAATTTTATAAGTATGCCACTGAATATCTTGCATTATTATTTAGTATAAATACATACTTTTTTTTTCCGCACGCGGAAATAGCGCTCTCGCTGCGCTCTCGCTGCGCTCTCGGGTGAGTTCACCGGTGCGCGCACCCTGAGGGCTACAAGACAAAATGATTAAAAAAAAACCTACATAAAAAATACATTGAAAAAATAATTTTGGAGAAAAAAAAATAATATTAATTATTAGTTAAAAAAAAAGCTAATAAAAAAAAATTCAATTTAAAAATCGTAGGTTACAAACTCGACATACAAAGGAATTAGCTTTTAAAAAACCTTTTAAATTCACTGAAAAAAACATAGGTTTCACATTTGTTATAGTTAGGAATTAGCATTTTAAAAACCTTTGAAATTCACTGAAAAAACCATAGGTTTCACACCAGTTATAGTTAGCTGAACATTTTACGCATACAAAACCATTGAAATTCCCCCATTATAGTTAGTTGGACTCACTATAACTCGCGTGCCCGCAATCCACTGCTGATGATGTCACATATTACATCATTCATGACATGGTCAGTGACATCACTGATGACATCTCAAATGACATTTGTCATTAATTTTAAAATTAATATATTTACACATCGAACATTTGATACACATAAGATATCACTTCAGTATTGTAAACAATTTTCGTAAAAATATATATGCACTATTTAAAGGCCCATTCTGTTCCTGGCGCGCTATGTGAACAAGCTCCCTTGTGGAGCGAAACGCGTCATCCTTATTCCAATAAAACCGTCTTCCCTGCTATCCATTTGGATTCTTGGTTGTTTGTGGCTGTATTTCGCTGCTGGGCGCAAGGCTTTCGAGGTCCGGACCTACTCGTTTCCGCCATTACTGGACGGGACTAGGACTGCTTTCTCATTCATTTCAGCCGGGATTGGCTGCTCCCGGCTTCTGGACCCTCCCGTGTGCAAAAGAGGCACAGCGTCGGCGCGGCTCCTGGCGTTGTTGACGTCTTCGAGATTTGGATCGTCTTTGATTCTGCTTTTACTGTGCCCCCCACCTACGCGTCTGACACTACACTGCAAGCTACACGTCTTGGAGGAGCTGACGCTGTCCTTTCGGCGTGGTAAAGGCGAGGCTAACCGGTCAGCTGACTGGCAGGCTACCTGATACCGATTCCGGTAAGGCACTTCCCTCTCTCCTTTCTTTCCGTGTGGCTTGCTTCTGGATTGAGCTGTAGTGGGTTACGGGATTGCCGCTTTCATCTTGCCTGCAGCGAGCCTTTTCAAACTATTGCAGGGTCTTGGATTCTAATTCATCCAAGCTAGACGGATTCGATTGTATTTATACATTGTATCATGATTTCAAGTGACGCGCTCAGGAACAGAGAAGCCACAGCTGAAGCCCGTTTTGACAGTCTTGCTACTAATACTTCTAAATCTACTAATGAGGCACCCGGTGTTGCCGACAGTGATGTGAAAACTCTTTTGAGAACACTTGAGAAACTTTTACGTGGTGAAATTTCAAAGTGGTGGGAGAAAAAATCCCTTGAGAAATATAGGGATGCTGACAGGATACCTCGTGGTCTAAGGGTCCTAATTGTCCCTACTTATGAGAACCCAGATGCTCCAGGAATGGGCGGACAACAATCTAAAAAGTTCAATGAACATGATACATATTCTCATCAAGTATGCAGAATCTGATCGCAACAAATTGTTACTTGAGATTGACCGCATAAACGGCCTTCTGGAGGCATCAGGTGAAACCGATATTATCACTAAAGCTAAAGCAGAAATTGATGTTCGTGTAAAAAAGTTGAAAGAATCAATCATCGAGCGTAAGATCACTAAATTTGCCCGCGACAAAAACGATTACGCCACTGGTAGGATTTTTACCTTTTCAAGGAAATATGACAACTTGAAACGAAAAGCGGTGGCAAATGTTGGCAACTCTCGCTCTGTTCAACCTTCAACTTCTACTAGCACTATATTGACTGACAACAGTGATAATTTATCATTAAACTCTCTCACTTCTGCAAGTGATGAGGAGAATATACCAGTAAGACCCACAGAAGGAACTGCCAGCCGAGAGAACTTCTCATTGGTTGATGAGCTGAATTTTGTCAGCGAGGACCGGCGTTATTCCCTGCGCTCCCGGCAACCTCAAACCAAATCAGGCAATCAAACAGCCAGCGCAGGCGCTCAAGGAGGCGCATCTTCAAGCGCAAGTACCTCGCGAGGAAAAGCAAAAAGGAACTGGAGAAGGTAACAAGTATGCTGGAAAATACTGTCATTAATCTTACTGACCTTTCTTTGACTCCAGCTGAACAACAACTACTCTCACTTGGGCTTTCGTATTGTCCACCTAACAGGTTCTCCTACAACCAAACGCGCATTGATATCTATAAATTTATCCGCAAGATCAAATTGATTAAATACTTCAAACTTGAATCCAAACGGAACCAAACAAGCATTGCGGAAAATGAAGTGACTACAACATCTTCCCTACAAGTACGAGATATCACGGGGCTACAGAACCTGTTGGATCTAGCCTTAGACAACGATTCACAACCAACACCTACTGTGAGTCAGAACATCGATGTCGGGCGTTCAGCTGTCACACCCTTTCGCCCTAAATCTACCTTTCTACCCATCATGCCCCGTGATGCGGTGGATGTCTTCAGCTATAGGGTCATTACAGAATTGAAAGCTCTCAATAGAGAAATTATGAATCAAAGGAAACAAACCAACTACAATGACAATCAATACCATCAACTTGTTAGTAGGCTTCAAAAGAACAAGGATGTTATAATCAAAAATGCAGATAAAGGGAGGAAATACGGTGCTTTGGAAAACTAAGGACTATATCATCGAAGCAGAAAGACATCTGAGTGACACTTCGTGTTATCTTTTGTCAACTCAATTTGCTATGAACAAAAGCTACGATACAACACGTAAAAAGTCCATTCATGGAAGAGATTGGGACTGCTAACTAAAGATGAATGTAACTTCCTGACCATAGATCATCCTATCACACCTGTTTTGTATTTTCTCCCGAAAGTGCATAAACAATTGACCCCTACTCCGGGACGCCCCATCATTGCTGCTATTGGCAGCATGAATGAGAACCTCTCAAAATATGTGGATTACTTTTTGCAGCCTCATATGCATAATCTCCCATCATTCTTGAAGGACACCACAGACTTTTTGAACAAGATCATGGAGGTGGAATGGTGTGACAACTTTCTGTTCCTGGTAATGGACATTGAGTCACTCTATACCTCGATTCATCATCAACACGGCATGCAGGCATGCAAATACTATTTGGACAAAAGAGATATCTGTTTTCGGGACCATAATGCCATGTTAATGAACATGATAAAAATCTGCCTTAACACTAACTTTTTCAGATTTCAGGGCCAGATATACCAACAGTTGCGTGGAGTGGCGATGGGCTCGTGTTTCTCCCCCAGTTACTCATGTCTACATGTGGGCTGGTGGGAGGAACACGAGCTCAGGACCTCACACCAACGCTGGCTACCCAATATTGTTCATTATTAGCGCTATATAGACGATGTCTGTATAATCTGGAATGGGTCATCAGAGGAAGCTAATGCTTTTGTCACCGATTTGAATGCTAATAATTTCAATCTCAAATTCACGTCCACTGTCACCACTGATGCAGCAGAATTTTTAGATGTACATATTTTCATTAAAAACAACAGAATGGAAACCCGTCTACACAGAAAGGCTACAGCAGGCAATGCAATTTTGCATGCCCGTAGTGCCCATCCTGCCCACACCATCCGCAGCATCCCCTACGGGGAGTTCATCCGTATTTGCAGGATCTGCAGTGACAAAGACTCCCTTGACATGTGCCTCAGCGAGTCTAAACAGCGATTCACTAATAGGGGCTATTCTGATTCCATTCTGGAAAAAGCCCTTCAAAAGGCATGCGCATTTGAGCGCAAAACACTCTTAGCACCCAAGGTTCCCGATAATTCCACCTCTGAATGTAGTGTGCGTCTTATTACCAACTACAGCATACAGGAACGCAAAATCAGGCGAATCATCTGCACTGAATGGCCCATAATTTTAACTGATGTAATCCTTGGGCCATTGCTTCCCAACACACCTAACATCACATTCAGAAGGGCACCCACGATGCGTGATGCACTCGATAGACCCATGCCAGAGGGACCGATCAAAAAAAGTCTTGCAAGCAAAACTGGCTTTTTCAGATGCACCTCCTGTCGTGCCTGCTCCTTTGCCAAGAATAGTTCATATTATGTAACTGCTTTCAGCACCACACCCATTCCCATCCGTGAACATCTCACTTGTAGATCTGAGTATGTTGTGTACAAATTGAAGTGTACGTGCAATCTTGAGTACATTGGAAGTACTAAACTTCCGGTATACCAACGCATTCTGCAACACATCCGTGCGATTGTCAACAGCGATAGCAGCTACCCTGTTGCTAGACACTTCCGCTCAGTGCATGACAAAAAGCTCAAAGACTTTGAATATACAGTTCTTTGTTCGGTACCTCAACCCGGCCGGGGGGGGGACCGTATGAAGCTTCTAAGGCAGAAAGAATCACATCTGATATTAGCCTTGGATACTAAGGCCCCTAATGGGCTGAATTTAACTGAAGATCTTAGTAATTTCTTATGAACCGTCTATGTATTACTGTGGTCTTGATTCTCATTGACTTCCATGATGTTATCTCTATCTGATCTAGGTTTTCTCCTCTCAGTTGGCCGTATGGTTGCCTCTCTGGTGTTATTGTATTTTTTCTGGTGTTGACCCTCAATTACCACAATCAGATTTTTTTGGTTGATGAATATTGGTTTGCCAGATTGGTATTATATATTGTGTTATTATTCTGTTTCAATCTGTCATCCCTTTAGTTGTGGTCCTCTATAATAGTTTCTATTCTCGTTTTCTGTTATTTATTTTTCACACATCTCTGGCTCCCCTCTATTTTTTGTCTCTTTATCTATTGTGTACATGGTATTTTTTAGGGTTATCTTTTCTTAGTTGTTTATTCTACTTGTTGATGCATTCTCATTATTTCCTGGACTTGGAAATTTGGGGTTTCCTTCATTGTGAACAATCATGTCTCTTTTCATTTTGATGGCACTATGTCATTATTTGCTTGATTTAATTAGCTTGTGTATCCCCACAATATCTCAGGAAGTATCGAATCTTTATTGCAATCGGCTTATGTATGAATATTTCATTTTATCCACTAGGATTATTGAATCCCTTTTTTGAATATACTCTGACTTATGAATTGCCATGTATTTTAGTTAATACCATTTGTTTTTTCATGCACTTGCTTAATAGTGAGTCTTTTCACTATTTTCCTGAATTGTAGAGAAGGCGTTCACCATTTCCCTTTGTGTGTATTGTCCTATTTTTGTTTTCACTATTTAAATGCCCATTCTGTTCCTGGCGCGCTATGTGAACAAGCTCCCTTGTGGAGCGAAACGCGTCATCCTTATTCCAATAAAACCGTCTTCCACGCTATCCATTTGGATTCTTGGTTGTTTGTGGCTGTATTTCGCTGCTGGGCGCAAGGCTTTCGAGGTCCGGACCTACTCGTTTCCGCCATTACTGGACGGGACTAGGACTGCTTTCTCATATATAAATATATATACATACTATATAAAAATATAATACTGCGAATATATACATCAAGGAATAACACAGTCATCACAATAAATGTTGGAATAAATAGAGAAATATACAGGTTAGTTGCAAAAAGACCGAATAGTCACATAACGATTAGACTGGCCATAAAATATATCATGATCCCCTAACCCACTCGACCTTCAATAGGGAACCTAACTGACAGGGAGTATATAGAATAGGGTACAGAGGACTATGGGTACAATATATCCAGACTTTACAAAAAGTGATGTAATTCATCTAAATTATTTAATCCATTAGGCCAGCGGCTGTCAAATTCAAGTATCATTCTAGTTTCAAGCTGTCTTAATAGAGTTTCTCGGTCACCTCCTCTTTTTAATGGCAATATCGCCCCACTACGAAGTATTTTAAGCAAGACAGGTCATTATTATGAACTCTTCTAAAGTGGCGGGCAACCGGATAAGCCGGATCATTATGTAGAATTGCCAGAAGATGTTGTAATATCCTGACATGCACCTGAAGTTTGGTACTGCCTATGTACTTTAGGCCACAGGTGCATGCCAGGACATAAACGGCATGATCCGTTTTGCAATTGTAATTGGCATTGATTGGTCTAGGGACAGCACAAATAGGGGTGGAATAATGGGTGGTATTGATGCCAAATATGCAGGCACGACAGCTAGAACACTTGAAGGTTGAAGCCAAGGAATTTTAGTTTTAAGTTCTGGAGCAGATTTGTCTAAAATGGTACCCATACTCTTTGCCCGTCTAAATGTGATGGTGGGGGTATTGGGTAGCTTGTGATTTAACACAGGGTCACTAAGAATGATAGGCCAATTATATATATATATCCAGTTTCCACCCTCAGCGCCGCTTTGAATGCACCGACAAAAACTAGAGAGACGGACTCTTCCTTCATTCAGCAGTCGCTGGTATTTTTATTTTTTCATGTATTCAGTGCTTTGCCGTGCTCAACCAAACGCGTTTCGGCGATCCCAGTCGCCTTGCTCGCTGGTAACAAGTGCTCACAATCCCCTTAATATTTAAATAACCGCACCTCCAATTCCCAGTCACCACAGAATCATAGACATTGAGAACAGACTCATACGGGCCTGTTGGTACTGACAAACTTGCAATGCAAAGACAGACCCCTTCATTACGGTTACTGTCTAAAATCCCCCTGTGCTTAAATATTACTTTTGATTTTTAAAACAAAGCACAATTCATATAAATTCAATGTATACTTAATTAAATATACGCCGAATTTAACATTTGGGAATAATTCATCTTACTGTACAAATACAAAAAAACGCTTGCATATTATACATAATGTTAATAAAAACATCATACAAAAACGCCTGCACACTATTCATACTGTCAGTAAAAACATTTGTTCATAAAGCCCCGAATGGCAATGTTGCACATCTGTATTACAACTCCATTAGATGACTGAAGATAGTGCAAAATAATCTCCTCATTGTGTAATCATGTGCTGTGTGAACTCACAGCCGGGAGTGTTAAAAAACATTCATAATCAAAATAAAGGGCAGGAAAAACTTGGGCATGATAAAAACTTGATTATATATATATAATCACAGTGCGAGGATTGGAAACAGAAAAGATATCCATGAGCACACCGATCGAGTTACAAGGTATTCATTTTGGTACAGAGAAAGACGCGTTTCGACCACGTCCATGGTCTCTGTCACATGACCTCTTCCTGGGTCAAGCCCTCTTTTAAAGACATAAATGCATATGTGGACACAACGTATTGGATCCATAGACATAAACAAAAGGGAAAATTATATATACAGTGTTTTACAATCATTTACATGATGCCCATAATTTCAATTATAGTTATTCATTTTAAACACAAAGTCAAAATGGTAATTGCCTATTGTGTCATCCCTGTGCCATAACGTGGGTTTGCACAGCCTAAAAGGTGGTTATGTAGCTAAGATTCAATCAGGTGACCCGGTGTACTATCTCGTCCCTAAGAGGGTAAAGACTCCTCAACTTATAATAAAGGGGAACCAGTGAACCAGTGGCACTAAAGTAAGAATCCAGGGTATAGGACCCATTTATAAGCAAAGGAAGACAGAAATACCAGTATAGTACCTTAATTGTCATGTGACATTTACATAGTATACAGTTCCAATGAGGGGCTACTTGACATGTTCACCCGCCAGCATGCAAGTTACTCCGTGGGTCTAATAAAAGGTCTACAGTATACATAAGGGATGGCTATAGAGTGATGAGGATTCACTGAAACGTCCGTCCACTCTGGTGCATATAACTTTAATGTAGGGGACTCAGTTCCATCTTAAATCTCTGCTACACATGCCTGTGAAAAACAATGAAACAAAACAAATATTAGTGACCACGTTCCCAATAAAACGGAAACAAACAAACAAAAGGAAATGGTGGGATGAGTAGGCTCCGCCATATAATGTAAGTGTGTCTTCTAAATTGTTTTACAGATGGGAATGTATCTCCTCATCCAAGTTTAATCCATCTGGGATTTTTGTACCAGCCTGCAGAATGAAACGGGATTCCAGCCTACGTAGGGCTGCCTGCCGGTTGCCCCCTCAAGGGCTGAGTCAAGACCAAAAAATCTGGCTTGTGTCCAATCACCATCATGTTTATCAGTAAAGTGTTTAACTCTGCTATAGCTGTGATCTTTATTGGCAATGGCCCTCCAGTGCTCCAAAATCCACTTCTTAACCGGAAATGTAGTGGAGCCAATATACCAGAGGCCACATGGGCACACAATGGTGTAAACCACATATTCGGTGCTGTAGGTGATCAATTTGGAAATCTTCCATTGGGTTTTTTACCTGTCCAGGGCAACTTCAGACACATTACTGCTACACCTGCAGGCTTTGGAGTTGCCGCGCTTACAGAAACCCTTGGTTTTCAGCCAATTGCTTTCTTTGATCTGGAGGTGGCTATGAACGAGAAGGTCTCTAAGTGAGCCACTTCTACTGTAGGTCATGCATGGATTTGCGCCTATTTTATTTCTTAGAATGGGACCCTGCCTAAGAATACCCCATATGGATTTCAGTATTTTCCGAAGCTGGTCTGCTTGGCCGCTAAATTTGGTTATAAACAAGATAAGTTCTTGTGTGGTTTCTTTGGGGATTCTTTTAGGGGTTTGTCTTAATTGAATCTCACTTCTAGACTGTTTTTCCACTCGCGCTTCAGCCTGTTTGAGGGCTTTGTGGGAGTAGCCTCTTTACCTGAACCTCTCCCTCAAGTCATGTTTGGTTTGCTCGTAGCTAGCATAAGAGCTGTATGGCATGCCCCATCTAAAGATAGGTGGATGGCAGCTGGAGGCGTGTACTATGGAATTGTCAGTGGTTTCTCTCCTAAAGAGATTGGTATGGATTGTACCAACATTCACTGTAAGTTTGCGATCTAAGAAGTCAATTATTTCTTTGCTGTAGTGCCTAGTAAATTCAGGTTAACAGAATTGTCATTCAGTGTATCTACAAATTTGTTCAGTTCAAATCACGACCCCTCCCAGACAAAGAAAATATCATCAATATACCTCAGCCATTTATTTACATTAAGGATCCAGTGTTCAGTTCGGTCATTCCAGGGCACCTTCTTCTCCCACCAACCCACCATAAGATTGGCGTAGTTTGGAGAGAAGCAGGTGTCCATGGGGTCCCTTGTAGTTGTCTGAAATGTTCTTTCTCAAAAATGAAGACATTTTCTCTCATTCAAATCCCAATCATTTCTAGGAGCATGGTGTATGTTCAAGATATTGTATACTGCGGGTTTTCAGGAAGAAGTTGCATGCTTTAAGTCTGTCTGAATGCCTGATGCTAGTATACAAGGCCTCCACATCTAAACAAAGCAACCAGTTATTGCCATTTAGGACCACATCGCTAATTTTTTGTAAAAAATCAGTGGTGTCTCTAAGATATGATTTGAGCTCTTTGACGAAGGCAAAAAGAAAATAATCAACAAAAATGGAGGTGTTTTCTAAGAGGCTGTTTCTGTAAAAGACTATAGGTCTCCCAAGTGGTTCTTGTGCATTCTTATGAATTTTGGGCAGGAGATAAAATGTGGGTGTCTCATTCTTGAGGAATTGCTTCTCATCCCAGGTGAGTAGTTCCCTGTTGTGCCAGTCCTGTATCCTGCCCACGTATCTAAACAGACTTAAGACAGACTTAAGACAGATTAAAACAGACTTAAGACAGACTTAAGACAGACTTAAGACAGACTTAAGACAGTCTTAAGACAGACTCAAGTTAGCATTTTGTCTTAAGTCTGTCTTAAGTCTGTCTTAAGTCAAACTTAAAACAAAATCCTAACTTTACTACTACTAAATGCCTTCTGTGAATACCGAAAGTAGTAAGGTTAGGATTTTGTCTTAAGTTAGTTCTGTGAATTGGCCCCATTGTTTCTTGTTGCTCAAATGGTAATTTCTGATATTTATATATTTTCCTTGTTTTCATTGCTTGATTTTGCTTGTGAGAAACTGTCACTCATAGTCATTGAAATTTTACTCATAATTTACACTAAAATTATGAAAATGTCATACATAACAATCTGAAACCTTTGCAGCTATAGTATATGATTATGGGAATGTTACTGCATATACATAGTGTGTGATGATGTTCAAGTCCCCACAGAGATGATGTGAGATTGTACGTATGATCAATACCTCACATAGATGGTGTGAGAAGGTAATGATGATCAAGTTCCCACAAAGACAGGGCATGGAGAAGATGTTCAGTTCTCCACACAGGTAGTGTGTGTAGATAATGATGTTCTAGTCCCCATAGAGATAGAACTATTACAGGAAAGTTCAAGACCTTTCAATGATTGTGTGTGAAGGTAATCATGTTCAAGTCAGCAAAAAGATAGTGGTTGATAATAATGTTCAGAGTGTGTGACTGTAATGCTGTTTTAGTATCAGAGAGATACTGTGGTCCTGATTCACAAAGGTACACTTTCACGTTTGTGTAAGTTTATGATTTTTCGCAATTCCTATGTAATTTTATGAGTAATATCTTTATGAACACATAAAAAGGTAGGTAGTCTTAAAAAGACTGCTCGTAAAATTGTTTTGTGAATTGCAAAATGTCATAAACTTTTACAAATGTTTAAGTTTACCTTTGTGAATAAGGCCCTGTGTGATTATGGGAATGTTCAAGACCTTCTACAGATTATGTGTGAAGTTAATCATATTCAAGTCCCCACAAAGATAGTTTGTGAATATAATAGTAAAATCTCCGCACAGAGAGTGTGCCGTTAGTGATATGTTTGATTCCCCACAGAGACAGCATGTGGTTAAGGGATGTTCAAGCTGCCACAAAGATAGTGTGTGTTTATTATGATGTTCAAGTACCCCCAGAGTTAGTGTGCAACTATAGTAGCGTTCAAGTTCAAAATTGTGATAGTGTTTAAATAATCTATATGTCCTTACACAGATAGCATGTAAAGGTAAGATTGTTCACATTCAAACAGGTATTACAGGCATGTTTAACCCTGCACATACATAGTGTGTGAGTATAGGGATGGTAAAGTTTCAAAAAAGATTGCGTGTGAAGTAAATGATGTTCAGCTCCCCACACAGATAGTGCATGATTATAGGACTGTTCAAAAACTCACAGATTGTGTGTGAAATGAATCTTATTCAAGTCCCCACAAAGATAGTGTGTGAATATGATGTTCAAATCTCCCCATACAAATTGTGTGATTATTAACATGTTCAAGTCCCCACAAATATAGTGTGTGGTTACAGGGATGCTCAGGTCCCCACAGTGATAGTGTGTAGTCACTGGAATGTTTAAGCTGCCACAAAGATAGTGTGTGTTTATTAGGATGTTCAAGTCCCCGCAAAGATAGTGTGTGGTTACGGGGATGCTCAAATCCCCACAGTGATAGTGTGTGGTTACTGAAATGTTCAAGCTGCCACAAAGATAGTGTGTGATTATTAGGATGTTGAAGTCCCCACAAAGTGTGTGGTTACAGGGATGCTCAAGTCCCCACAGTGATAGTGTGTGGTTACTGAGATGTTCAAGCTGCCACAAAGATAGTGTGTGTTTATTAGGATGTTGAAGTCCCCACAAAGATAGTGTGCAAAGATAATAGTGTTCAAGGGCCTGATTTCAATTTCAGCCGAAGAGTTACTCTGTCACAACAGTGACCGATATCCCATCCGGCGAAATATTCATCCCATAGGATATTATGGGATTTATATTTTGGTGGACTGGATACTCGTCACTGTTGTGACAGAGTAACCCATCTACTGAAATCCAAGCCCTACAATAGTAGTGTTTAAATATAATCTTTAAGTCCCCACAAAGATAGTGTGTGAAGGTAATGATGTTCACATTTAAACAGGGATAATATGTGATTATAGACATGTTCCAATCTGCATATATATAGTGTGTGATTATAGGGATGTTCAAGTTTTCCAAAGATTGTGTGAGTTTAAAAGTACAATCAAGACCTCATAGATGGTGTGAGAAAGTAATGATGTTCAAGTTCCCACAAAGATATTGTGTGTTGATAATGATGTTTAAGTCCCCAAAGTAATGAAGCAATTACTGGAAAGTTCAAGACCTTACCGCCATGGAGAGAGCGCGCGACGCGGCAGCCAAGATGGCCGCCCCCCTGTGAGCTCCGCAACAGCTGCTGCGCTTCGCGCACGAAGGATCTCACAGAAGCGGCAAATCTGCAACGTAGATGCCGATTCCAGCATCGGAAGTCCCCCTGATTACGAGGGTATGCTTGTTGACTTCCACGCTTCGTTTTTCAGTAAAAAAAATGCTTTTATGTGCCTAATCAAATTCCGGCCGCCATTTTGATTTTCTTCATATCGTTTTTTTTTTTTGGCCCCGAATTTCGTTTTAAGCTAATTAGCTTATTCTGGCACGCTTTTCTTATTTTTAACTGGTGGACTTGTCATGTGGAGCACCATACTTCTTCTGGACATGTTTGCCTCTTCAGTTTTTGGATAATAACCTCTGCTTTCCCTGTGAGGATCTGCCAGTCAGGATAATGGCCGCCATTTTGTCTATTAACTTTATTGTTGTCTGAGGCTGCATGTCATCGAGACTGTTCTTCTCTCACTTATGTGGCCACGCTCTCATTTCCTCCACTTAGTATTGCTCCTTCGTTTCTGCATGCCACATTTATCTGCTCCTTCGTCTGTTTTGGGTATTGCGTCTGCGGACTTTGCTGCTCTTGTTTATTGAGCTTATGGATTAGAGCATTCGCTTGCCCTCCTTTAGTGGTTACCTGCCTTCTTTGCCTACACGCCTATTTCTGACTGCTTTCAATTTAATCTTTTTTCAGTGGCTCTCTTGTCGCTTTCAGCAAAAGCGCATTTCTGTGTGTTTTTTAAAAAAAAAAAAAAAAAAAAAATTCTCTGCCTTTTCACAATGGAGCACGCGCAGAGTTCTAAGGCCTCATCTGCGATTCCTGTGTCTCGCAAAGATTCTACTAACACCAGTAAACGCATCAAGAAAGATCCTCCCTCGCCTTCCAAGTCTCCTCTCCCCATAACGCTTGAGGATATTATGGAGGAACTTCGCCTTATTAGGCCTTTTATGGCGGACACTACTACCACATTACAGAGAATCGACGAAAAATGGTCTTCCTTAGACAAAAGAGTGACTGTTGTTGAACAACAGATTAGTGATGTTCAAGATGTTACTGCTAAGGTCGAAAGTCTCACTAAGGAAGTTGTGCTACTTAAAAAAGCCACAGAGGATTTGGAAAATAGAAATCGGCGCAACAACCTGCGCGTTTATGGTGTTCCAGACAATTCAGAGGGGTCTGACATCATCGCCTTTCTGAAATCTCAAGTTTTGCCAATCACAGGTATCCCTAAACATCTGGATGTTAGCATACAGAGAGCACACTGCCATGGTCCTAAACACTCTTCTGCTTCCTCGAAGCCCAGGGGCATAATTGCGTACTTTCTTCTTTACTCCGACCTCATGGAAGTCCTCCATTCTGCCAAACAACATAAGCAGTTAGTGTGGTCTGTTCATAAACTTTTTTTCTCCCAGGATGTATCAAAGCCGACAGCCGACCGTCGCAAGGAATTTTTGGACTTAAGACCCACACTTCGTGCTATGAATGCCAGATATGGACTCATTCACCCATGCTTTTTCAAGGTTACATACAAGGAAAGGTCCTACAGCTTCGACGATCCTGCAGATCTTCGCAAGTTCATCGACACACATAGGGTGGACAACATGGACCACAGTGGCTCTTAATGTTTCTCTTGTTTTTGTTTTGTCGATGCTATTTTGTTGTGGCCCGTTTCCTTTTCTTCTCATAACGTGATGTTTTGCTCCCTTCTTCTTTTTTTTAGGTTGGGTGTCCCCATCCTGGTTTGTTGGCCTCTCCCTTCCTCCGTTTTGTTGTGTCGCTATTTGATTGTTTCTGCTGTACCCCAGTATGCCGTCCTCCTTCATGGTTGTCTGGTAAGTCTCCTTCATTTGTATTAAATTGTCGGGCCTGGTCTCTCTCCTTATTTTCTGTTATTCTTTTATTTCTAGCTTTTCTTTGAGTCCAGATTCCCGCATTACACTTCTTTATGCGGCTGTCTCTCTTTGCTGCTCCCCCTCTCACTCTATTGTTCGTTCTGTTCTCGTTGTGCACAATCTATGGCTAAAGTTCTCCGACTTTTGGCCATCCTCTCTTTCCTATTTTTTTTCTCGGGAGGTTTCTCCTCCCTTTTCCTCCTTTCTTTTTCCCTCTCTTCTTTCCCTCCTCTCTCTATCTTTCTTTCCCTTGTTCTCTTCTTTTCTTTTTTCCACTGCTCTTCATTTTGGACTATTCCTTCTCTTTTAAGTTTTTTCTTGTCTTCTTCCCTCTTCTCACTCTGGCACTTTGGCAATAAGTTCTCCACTCTTTTCCTCTTCCATATATATTTCCTCATTTTGCCCTGCTTTGTTTTCATTGGTTTTCCTATTTCCATTTTGCTTGCTCTCTTACCTATTTAGTCTTTCTTCCTACTTTGTATGCTATTCATTTCTTCCAATTATTCCTTTGTCTATTTTCTCCTTTCACTTGTCTTGTTTCCTTTCCCTATTTCTCTTTTACTCTCTCCTCATGAAAGGTTTCCGTTTCATTTCTTGGAATGTTAAGGGTCTTCGGAACCCTATTAAGAAACAGCGTGTTTTATCCCACCTTGCCCGGTTGCAATGTCAAATTGCCTTTCTTCAGGAGACACATCTCTCTACACAAGGTTTGTCAATGTTACGTCGACAATGGGTTGGCGAAGTTTTTTGTTCTCCTGCTGTTAATCATAAAAATGGTGTGGTTATACTCTTTCATAAGACTTTATCTGTTCAAATACAAAAAGAAACTGTTGATGCTGATGGTAGATGGTTGTTCCTAGATTGTACTGTAAATAATGTTCATCTCTCCCTCTGTAATGTTTATGGTCCGAATGGCATTGATCCCTCTTTTTGGCACGATTTTTCCTCCCTCCTCTCCTCCAATGCTTGTGAAGACATGATTGTTGGGGGGGACTGCAATCAATTGATGGACCCTTTTTTGGATCGCAAATCGCAAACGCGATATGTTCCTAATAAAATGCAGAAATCCTTTCATAAATCCATCTCCTCTAGAGGTCTCATAGATTCTTGGAGAATCTCTCATCCTGACTCCCTGGAATTTTCTTTTTTTTCTCCTGTGCATACTTCCCTTTCCCGTATTGATTATATCTTTCTAACACATCACGCTTTTCAATTCATGACTAATTCTGAAATAGGCTCCATCCTCATCTCTGACCATGCCCCGTTATTCTTTATATGGACTACCCTTCCCCTACACCTCAGTCTCCCCGATGGCGTTTTAATAATTCCCTTTTACTGGATCCTGCCTTTACAACACACTTCACTCAATTTATGGATGAGTTCTTTACTAATAACTCTCACACTTCCTCTGATTTTCACTTCCTTTGGGATGCTTTTAAAGCTACTGCAGGTGGCTTTATTATCGATTATGTGTCACGCAAAAAGAAGAAAGCACTTTCCCAAGCTTCTTCCTTTCTTACACGCATTAAAGAACTTGAACATCTCTATTATACCTCCAATTCCCCCGATTCCTTATCTTCTCTCCTCTCCGCTAAAATGCAGTTTAATAAACACACCTGGGACTCTGCTTCTAATCAACTCCTCCAATTTAATGCAAAAAATTTACGGTGGTCGTAATAAAGCTGGTAGATCTCTTGCGAATTATCTTAAAATCAAAAAACAAAAATCTAAAATAGTCTCCATCAAAGACCCACAAGGTTCTATTCACTCTTCTGATGCTAAAATCCTTGATTGCTTTGTACAGTTCTATTCCTCTCTTTACACCCCTGAATCCACTCCCTCTACTGATCAATTAGATACATTTTTTCAGTCAATTCCCAAACCCTCCACTCCGCTGATTGATTTTACTTCTCTTGATGCTCCACTGTCAGAAAAGGAAATTCTTGCTGTTCTCTCCCTCTTACCCAAAGATAAAACTCCTGGTACCGATGGTTTTACAGTTCGCTTTTTTTTTTCATTTCAAATCTGTTTTAATTCCGTATTTACTCCAGTTGCTCAATCACTTTTTCATCACCGGTGAGTCCAAAGGTTCTTTCACACAGGCTATGCTTGTCCTTTTGCCCAAAAAAGATAAAGATCCCTCCTTGTGCAAGAATTACAGGCCTATTTCTTTAATCAATACTGACTGCAAAATCTTTGCGAAACTCTTGGCTCTTCGCATCAATTCCATTAATTCTGATCTGGTTAATATCCATCAATCTGGTTTTGTTAAAGGTAGATCCATCACCGATAACTCTAGGACTTTTCTCAATATTATTCACCTCTCTGCTAAGATGAATACTCCACTTGCTGCAATTACTCTTGATGCTGAGAAGGCTTTTGATCGGGTTAATTGGGACTTCATGTTTGGTGCTTTGCTTTGGCATGGCTTTAGCCCCACTTTCCTTAAATATGTCCAACCCCTTTATTCCGCTCCATCTACCTCCATCTGGACCAACGGTATGCAGTCCAAATACTTTCCCCTTCATAGAGGTACCAGACAGGGTTGTCCTCTTTCCCCTCTTCTTTTCATTTTGGCGTTGGAACCCTTCCTCGTGAAGATTCATCAATCCCCTTCTTATTCTGGTTTCATTTTTAAGGATGTGGAAATTAAATTCACTGCCTATGCAGAATATATTTTGCTTTACATTTCTAACCCTTCGGTCTCCCTTCCCGCTTTTTTTTCTTTGCTACATGACTATTCCTCTGTTTCTGGATATAAATTGAACATCGACAAAACAGAAGTTCTCCCTCTCAATAAATTTTGTCTCCCACACATGTTTCATGGTTCTGGTTTCCAATGGACATCTAGCCATATCAAGTGTATTGGTGTTCTTTATGCTAACTCCACTAGAGAGACTGTTAGAATCAATCATTCTGATATTCTTAAAAAACTCTCTTCACTTATTGATCGCTGGTCTCCTCTTTTTTTCTCTTGGTGGGGTCGTCTCTCTACTATTAAAATGATGCTTCTTCCCATTGTGAATTTCTATCTCTCTATGCTTCCCATTCCCCTTCCTCATTTCTTCTTTAAGTCCATCAACAGTCTCTTCTCTAAATTTTTATGGAATAATCGTACAGCCAGAGTTGCTTTATACCGTCTTCAACAGCCTAAACATCTGAGTGGTGTCAACTTTCCAAACATTTCACGCTTTCATTCTGCATTTTCCCTTAAGCAAATTTGGTCTTTATTACTTGACTCTCCTCCGCCGCTTATTACGTCCTGGAGCTCTTTAGAATCAGCACAAATCTCCCCTTTCTCTCTTCTCACCGCTTCTAACCTTACTCAGCCACCTTCAAAATTTTCTTCGCCTATTTTTAAACATTCAAAAGAACTTGTACTTGCTCTTTTACGCTCCTTTTCCTCGTCCTCTACTCTTCACTTGAATACCCCATTGTGGTACAATAAATCTCTTAAATTTCGCAACCGTGCCCTTTTTTGGAAGGAATGGATTGATAAAGGAATCCTTACTTATAGTCATCTTCTTCTTAATAATTTTCTAGCGCCTTTTCAGGTACTTTGTGATTCCTTTGGTATCTCTAATAAATACTCTTCACAGTTTCTCACACTTACTCCTTCTCTACACTCCACTATAATTACAGGATGCACCCACTTCCTGCACTCCTCCTCTCTTATCCTCTCCCCCTAACTTTCATATTCCCTTCAAAGCCTCAGCCATTTATAAATTACTTTCTCCCTCACCTTTAGTGCGGCCTAAAACAAAACTTGAACTTTCTTGGGAATTAGACCTCGGCCATACCTTCCTCGAGTCCACCTGGCACTCAATTTGGTCTAAACTCCATTCAACTTCCCGCTCTGCTAGTACCATGCAGACCTTATACTATTTTTACAATAGATTGTTCTACACCCCTTGTGATCTTTTTAAATTTAAACTAATAGACTCCAAAAAATGTTGGTCCTGTTCCTGTGTTACAAGTGATTTTAAACATATGTTCTTTTTATGCCCTAAGGTACAACTGTTATGGTCACGAATTTGGTCTTTTCTGAACAAAATTTTATCTAGTAATATACCCTTTGATATTTCTCTGATTTTTCTGGGTGGTTTAGCTCCAGTCTGGGATGTTCCACCTTTTACTCGCAAATTCATTGACTTATGTATTGCTATCGCTTTTCAAATCATCACTGTCAGGAAAACTTAAGCATGAGTTATAATTCAGGATAAAACATGTTAAACGCAGAAAGAATCATGCTTGTGCAGAAATGTGCTTGGAGGTAGCAATGCTTGTTTGATGTTTGTACAGTGCAACGTTTTCTCCAACAGGTTAAAGGGTGTTCATGCATATTTATGAGGGAAGCACGTTGAGCAGGTGTGCTCAACCGATATTTTCCACACGTGTTAAAAGCCTATAAAAGGCTTGCCGGTTCCCTAAACAAACGCTTCGCTTCTCAGCTTCAGCGCCGCTCAGGAGCCTCCAGGACCTGTCATCCAGCACCCGGCCCGCCCGCTCTCCAGTTACCAGCGCGACGTGCCTGACTCGCCTGCTCTCCTTCTCAGTCAAGGACCAACCCCGAAGGAGTTTCCCGATCATCGGAGGGAACAGGCTGCTTCCTCGAACTCCGTCAAGCAGCGCATCAGTGTTCCAGTCATTTCCGGTTTCCTAGCGCGATAGCGAGTCGGAACTCGTTCCTGGTGGGACCCGATCCTTCCTTCCGGTCGCAGGACATTGACTGCCTTCCCCACACAGATTAAAGTAAGACTATTCCGTTTATTGAAAAATAATCAAACAAACCTTGGCAAATGTAAAAACGGAGCATGGCAATAACAATGAAAAAACTAATGGAAACGAATCTTGATTAATGCTAAAAGAAAAGGATTTTCTCTAGATGAACATTGTAGGTGATTATGTGGACATTGTAGCTGATTGTTGATTGTAGCTGATTGTTGATACTTTAAACTTGTACCACTTAGGAAACGAACTGTATGTGCACATAGTGGTAATGCAGTGACTAAAACTGCAAAAGAACTAAATGTGAGATTGAAACCAAGGGATGGTTAATCACAATAGTTGTTAGGGGGCCAGTATTTGTTCTTTTGTTTCTTTTCACAGGACCCCCAATTATTGAAACACACGAAACAGTGTAAGGTAAGACAAGATTGCATGTTGAGTGCAGTTTACAGTTCAACTAACCAGTTCACTGAATTGTTGGCAAACAGCTTAAGTCAAGCAACTATTTACTCAGTGTGTTATGTTTTGAAGGTGCTATAAGCTCTAAGCAGTTCGGAGAAATCCTAGATGATGTTCATGTTCTAGCATGAGGAGCACAGGCTTGGGCTTTCTAAAAGTTGGTATGTACTAAAGCTACTTAATGCATATGTTAAAGGGAACTGTTGATTTATAAGAAACCAAAAGTGATTGGTGTAAACCTTTTATGCAGCGTTGTAATCTGAGAATCAAGACTACAAGAGAAAGTCCAGAGTGCTTCGAACCAGAGAGAGAGACCCATCTCCCAGAAGAGATCCAGTGTTGTTTCTCTCTCTCTCTCGCTTTCCTATCCCCATCCACTACCCTTTCCGTCCCCCACTTCCCTGTCCCTTTGGAAGTCAGCGGGTTGTGCCAAGAGTTTCTTCAATCCTTGTCACATTTGCTGATTCCTGAAGGTATTGGGACTAGTCAACTACAAGACGGAAGAAACCTGGACTCCTGAGGTGGCGTCTCTGACAGAAAGCGAAGCCACAACTGTCCATATTCCCTCTTGTGATTGACTATTCCCATGGAAGACATGGATGTTACTCAGCTGGTAGATTTAGTAAGAAAAATGAATGACGAGATACAGGATTTAAGGTTAGAAAACCAATCCCTTAGACAAGAATTGGATCACACGAGAGAGGGCTTCACTTCTTGGAGGGACAAAGAGGAGCCAAAAAAGCCAATTCTAACTCCTCCCAAATTCGGGGTCCCTTTCCAGAATCCAACATCTAGTACAGGAGTAGGTCAGGGGCAACCAGCTCAAATCACAGTAGTCTCTCCACAGCCTGTTCCTTTAGCTAATCCCGAGCGCTTTTCTGGCGACAGCTCTCACTTTGCAACCTTTATGAGTCAGTGTCAGTTACATTTTTTATGTAAACCTCAAGTGTTCACTTCAGACACCTCTAAGGTAGCTTTCATTATTTCTTATTTAGGAGGTGTAGCGGCCAACTGGGCCATGCCTTTGGTGGACAAGAATGATCCATTACTACACAACCTTACACAGTTCAGAACAGCCATGTCTAGGTTATTTGCTAAACATGTCTTCTTGCAAGCATCTGACAACGAGTTACTGAATCTTCGCCAGGGCTCTCGAGACCTGATTTCTTACGTGACCACTTTTAATCGATTATTAGCCGAAACCCAGTGGCCAGAAGATAAAAGGATATCCTTGTTTTATCGGGGTCTTAGAGAGGAATTGAAGGACTCTTTGGCTCACATAGTGGATCTCCCTGATGACTTCACAGAATTTCAAGATCTCGTAGTTAAGTTAGACCACAGACTGGGTGAGAGGAGAACTGAAAGACCTAAGTCAGACTTTAGGGCCCTGCACTTCAAGTCGGATAGGAAAAATACAGAGATAGATAAAAATACTCAAGTGGAACCAATGCAGATAGGGGGAATTAAAGGACCTTTGTCGCAAGAGGAAAAGGACAGGAGAAGGAAGGCAAACCTATGTCTTTATTGTGGGAAGTCTGGTCATTTCGCCAAAGAGTGTCCGATTCGACCAGTTAAAAAAAGGCTCCTGGCCACAATTCAGGATCCTCATTTGGAGTCGGAAAACTAGGGTTCTCGAGGGAAGAAGAGACCGATCCCTCGGGAAATAAGACTTTGGAGGTCTCAAGATATGTTACTAGTATAGCCAATCACATACCTCGTCATTTCACAATAAGGTTGGTTTTGGTCTTGGCAAATCAACAGAGGCATAGTATTCCTGTTCTGATCGATTCTGGTGCCACAGGAAACTTTTTTTATTTAGAATTCGCTAAAAGGTTAGATCTAACTAAAATTCCAAAAAAGGAGCCTGAACCTGTGCGGGCAGTCGATGGTTCAGCCCTTTCATCTGGTTTGATCAGATTTCACACTCCTCCTCTACTTTTGCTATCAGATAATGGCCATACTGAATTGACAGTTTTTGACCTGATTGACACTCCCGCTTTTGGAGTTATCTTAGGCATTCCATGGTTAGAACTTCATAACCCAAAAATTGATTGGGTGAAGCGCACTGTAACTTTGGATTCTTTTCATTGCAAGAAACATTGTTATCAGGAGAATAGAGACCCCAACCTACCCCTTGTCTGTGCTGCTACACAATCAGACTCAGTGGAATTACCAACCGAATTTCAAGACTTCTCGGATGTATTTGATCCTGTGAAAGCAACTAAGTTGCCCCCCCACAGGGTTTACGACTGCAGAATCGATTTGATCCCAGGGGCAGTACTACCCTGTAGTCGGATCTATGCCCTCACCGAGCCGGAAAATCAATATCTACGTACCTACCTAGATGAGTTGTTGGAATTAGGCTTTATTAGGCATTCAACCTCGCCAGTCTCGTCCCCTCTATTTTTTGTTGCTAAAAAGACTGGTGATTTGAGGGCCTGCATCGACTATCGTGCAATCAATAAAGCCACTGTAAAGAATCGATATCCACTCCCGTTGATCCCTGTGCTGTTAAATCAAGTCAAAGGTTCAACAATTTATACCAAATTAGATCTTCGTGGGGCATACCATTTAATCAGAGTCAAAGAAGGCGACGAATGGAAGACTGCTTTTCGTACGAAATTCGGCCTGTTCGAATATACAGTGATGCCTTTTGGTCTCTGCAACGCCCCGGCAGCCTTCCAGTACTTCATAAATGAGGTGTTGCATGAACTACTGGACGTTTGCGTCATTGTATATATCGACGATATTCTAATTTTTTCCAAAACTCCAGAAGAGCATGTTTCTCATGTTAAATCGGTTTTACAGAAGCTTCGAGAAAACTCATTGTTTGTGAAACTTGAAAAATGTGTTTTTAACACAACTAAAGTGGAATTCCTAGGTTACTGGTTGTCCCCCGAAGGTATAGTCATGGACCCTAAAAAAGTAAAAGCAATTTTGGATTGGCCAACTCCTACTTCTATCAAAGAGGTACAAAGAATTCTGGGGTTTGCAAATTTCTATAGGAGATTCATCTCGAAGTTTTCTGAAATCGTGGTACCAATAACCAGCCTTCTTCAAAAAGGGAAGAAATTCCTTTGGAATGAAAAAGCCGAACGAGCTTTTGACCTCCTGAAAAAAGCTTTCACGTCCGCTCCAATCTTAACACATCCAGACCCGGACAGACCCTTCTTTGTGGAAGCTGACGCTTCTCAAACCGCAATTGGGGGAGTTTTGCTTCAGAAGGTTGCTGATTCAGGAAGTTTCCATCCTATAGCCTTCTTTTCCAGAAAACTGTTGCCAGCAGAACAGAATTACACGATTTATGAACGGGAACTTTTGGCAATCAAGGCTGTCTTTCAGGAATGGAGACACCACCTTCTAGGGGCCAAACACACTATAACTATATTCTCAGATCACAAGAATTTACAGTTTTACTCAACTGTGAAAGCATTCACACCACGACAGATGAGGTGGTTGCAATTCTTTAGTGAATTCGACTTCATAATCACTTACAGGCCAGGGACCAAACAATTGTTGTCTGATACTCTTTCACGTTTAGTTTGCGAAAAAGACAAAAATACTAAAGAAGGGGATCAGAGCATAATACCAGTAGAAAAAATTTGTGCAGAAATTACTCAGTTAGACTTTCTGTCTTTACTCAAGGATCAACACAAAGATTTGGATCCAAAAGATTGGCTTGCACTAAAACAGACTTCAGTAATAGATGGTATATTCTATTTTAAGAATAAGGTATTCCTTCCAAAAGAAGACTTAAGAAAACAAGTGATTAAGTGAAACCATGATTTGGCTATGGCCGCTCATCCTGGAATTAACAAGACCACGGAATTGTGCCAAAGGCACTTTTGGTGGAAAGGTATGAAATCTGATATTCAGCAGTATGTCCAGACTTGTCCGGTGTGTGCTCGACAAAAGCCTTCACACTCACTTCCGGTTGGCTTGTTACAACCAATGGAAATACCACCTACACCCTGGCATACTATTAGTTTAGACTTTGTAACAGAACTACCAACATCGTCAGGAATGACTACCATTTTAGTAGTAGTGGATTTGTTATCTAAAATGGGTCACTTTATTCCACTACCTAAACTTCCATCTTCAGTAGAGTTCAGTAAGGTGTTTATAGCTAACATTGTAAAACTACATGGTCTTCCGCAAAAAATTATTTCAGACAGAGGGCCACAATTCCTGTCTAATTTTTGGAAGCAGTTGAGTAGTCACCTAGGGATTGACTTAGCTTTGTCGTCAGCTTTCCACCCTCAAACTGATGGGCAGACCGAGAAAGTTAATCAATACCTGGAACAATGTTTGCGTTGTCTAACCACCACTTTAACTACAGAATGGGTTGATGCTCTGCCTTTAGCAGAATTCACTTATAATAACACCATACACTCTGCCCTAGGTTGTTCCCCGTTTTATTTTCTTACTGGCCAACATCCAAGAACTCTGCCTGTAATTTTCCCTGAGAAACAGAACAGTATGCCAGCAGTTGCAGAAAGATTAATTAGTTTACGCAAATTTCAGGAGAACGTAAAACTAACCTTAACTAAACAAAAAGAAAAGATGAAGTATTATGCTGATCAACACAGAACGCCTGCTCCAACTTATAAACCTGGGGATCAGGTCTGGCTATCGACCAAGAACATACAGATTGAGGGACCTAAAAAGTTAAAACCCAGGTTCATTGGCCCGTTTTCCATAGACAGTATAATAAACCCAGTTTCAGTAAAACTAATCCTTCCCCAAGACTATAAGATTCATCCAGTTTTCCATGTATCCCTGATTAAACCTGTGCAGCCTAACACCCGTCCAGATGCTCCTCCCCCTCCTCTTATAATAGGAGACCATGTTGAGTACGAGGTCAGAAAAATACTAGACTCAAAAAGGTTTAGGGGACGTTTGTACTATTTAATTGACTGGAAGGGCTATGATAGTACAGAAAGATCCTGGGAACCTGAGAGCAATGTTCACGCCCCCCGTTTGGTCCGCTCTTTTCACGCATTGAATCCCGGCAAACCTCGACCTCTGAGAAGGCCTTTGGGGGGGAACTGTCAGGAAAACTTAAGCATGAGTTATAATTCAGGATAAAACATGTTAAACGCAGAAAGAATCATGCTTGTGCAGAAATGTGCTTGGAGGTAGCAATGCTTGTTTGATGTTTGTACAGTGCAACGTTTTCTCCAACAGGTTAAAGGGTGTTCATGCATATTTATGAGGGAAGCACGTTGAGCAGGTGTGCTCAACCGATATTTTCCACACGTGTTAAAAGCCTATAAAAGGCTTGCCGGTTCCCTAAACAAACGCTTCGCTTCTCAGCTTCAGCGCCGCTCAGGAGCCTCCAGGACCCGTCATCCAGCACCCGGCCCCGCCCGCTCTCCAGTTACCAGCGCGACGTGCCTGACTCGCCTGCTCTCCTTCTCAGTCAAGGAACAACCCCGAAGGAGTTTCCCGATCATCGGAGGGAACAGGCTGCTTCCTCGAACTCCGTCAAGCAGCGCATCAGTGTTCCAGTCATTTCCGGTTTCCTAGCGCGATAGCGAGTCGGAACTCGTTCCTGGTGGGACCCGATCCTTCCTTCCGGTCGCAGGACATTGACTGCCTTCCCCACACAGATTAAAGTAAGACTATTCCGTTTATTGAAAAATAATCAAACAAACCTTGGCAAATGTAAAAACGGAGCTTGGCAATAACAATGAAAAAACTAATGGAAACGAATCTTGATTAATGCTAAAAGAAAAGGATTTTCTCTAGATGAACATTGTAGGTGATTATGTGGACATTGTAGCTGATTGTTGATTGTAGCTGATTGTTGATACTTTAAACTTGTACCACTTAGGAAACGAACTGTATGTGCACATAGTGGTAATGCAGTGACTAAAACTGCAAAAGAACTAAATGTGAGATTGAAACCAAGGGATGGTTAATCACAATAGTTGTTAGGGGGCCAGTATTTGTTCTTTTGTTTCTTTTCACAGGACCCCCAATTATTGAAACACACGAAACAGTGTAAGGTAAGACAAGATTGCATGTTGAGTGCAGTTTACAGTTCAACTAACCAGTTCACTGAATTGTTGGCAAACAGCTTAAGTCAAGCAACTATTTACTCAGTGTGTTATGTTTTGAAGGTGCTATAAGCTCTAAGCAGTTCGGAGAAATCCTAGATGATGTTCATGTTCTAGCATGAGGAGCACAGGCTTGGGCTTTCTAAAAGTTGGTATGTACTAAAGCTACTTAATGCATATGTTAAAGGGAACTGTTGATTTATAAGAAACCAAAAGTGATTGGTGTAAACCTTTTATGCAGCGTTGTAATCTGAGAATCAAGACTACAAGAGAAAGTCCAGAGTGCTTCGAACCAGAGAGAGAGACCCATCTCCCAGAAGAGATCCAGTGTTGTTTCTCTCTCTCTCTCGCTTTCCTATCCCCATCCACTACCCTTTCCGTCCCCCACTTCCCTGTCCCTTTGGAAGTCAGCGGGTTGTGCCAAGAGTTTCTTCAATCCTTGTCACATTTGCTGATTCCTGAAGGTATTGGGACTAGTCAACTACAAGACGGAAGAAACCTGGACTCCTGAGGTGGCGTCTCTGACAATCACTACTAATTGGAAAGATACCAAGAATGTCGATTATGCTGCATGGTGGAATTTAATTTGTCATCACCATAGATTACATCGTGCATGTGCCACTTCTACCTCCCTTTTGATTAAACGTGATTTATTATGGTCCCCTTTAACAGATTACCTATCCAGATGTGCCATTTAGCTTCATATTCATTTATCTGCTATATGATGTTTTTTATTTTTTGCATACTATTAATATAAATATATTATGTATTAGCTTTATTATTGCTCTATTATTGATGTCTCTTTCCCCTCCCTTTCCTCTTTCCCCTCTCTCTCTTTTCCTTCTTCTTCTTTCTTTTCCCTCCCCAAAATTCTAAAAGTTATAAAAGCATTTTCCCTTGGTATATTCTTTACCACTTTGAGGTTTTTACTTATACACGCAAGGTTTACTTTTGTTTCTTCTTTACTGTATTTTATCTTTTTGCAGTTGTACTGATGTTTTACATTGTCTTTATTTATTCAATAAAGCTTTTCAAACTTAAAAAAAAAGACCTTACCGCCATTGTGTGTGAAGGTAATCATGTTCAAGTTGCCACAAAGATAGTGGCTGATGATCATGCTCAAGTCTCCACTGAAATGCTGTTTTAGTGTCACAGAGATACTGTGGTCCTGATCCATAAAGGTCAAATTAAACTTTTGTTTATGCTTACAAAGAGACTCCGCACTTAAAAAGATAAGGAGTTGTAAAGATACTACTTGTAAAATTGCTTTGTGAATTGTAAAATGTCCTAAACTTACACAAAAGCGTAAGTTTACCTTTGTGAATCAGGACATGTGTGATTATGGGAATGCTCAAGACCTACCTCAGATTGTATGTGAAGTTAATCATATTCAAGTCCCCACAAAGATAGTGTGTGAATATAAAGGTCAAATCTGCCCACTGAGATAGTATATGGTTACTGTGGTGTTCAAGCAGCCACACAAATAGTGGGTGTTTATTATTATGTTCTAGTCCCCACAGAGATAGTGTGTAACTACAGTAGTCTTCAAGTCCCTATAGTGACAGTGTTTAAAGATAATCTTCATGTCCTTAAGCAGATAGCATGTGAAGGTACAATAGTTCATGTTCAAACATGCATTGTAGGCATGTTCAAGCCAGCATATACTTAGGGGCTCATTAAGATGTTGGTCGGAAACTATACCGTCCGACTCCTTGTCGGATTTGGTTCCGACTGACTCGTGGTCGGTGGTTCTGCCCGACCGATTACTATGCTTCCTAACACTGTTGGAATGACTCCCATTGACTTCAATGGGAGCCAGTGTTCCGACCGACAACACATGCTCCTATTGGGAAAATGGGTGTCTGTGGAAAACATTGCTCCCAGTTGCGGGCACCACATGGTTCCTGCCACACTGTGCATGGTTTCACAGGTGGTCCCTTGGATATCCCCTCGAGCCAAAACCGGGGGACTCCTGATGAACGGGGGCCTGCTAGGACACCCCGAGTCAGATAGGCTGTTGGACTCATCGTAATCGGTCAGGCAAAAACTCTGGCAGTTGAGCTGTACGAATCAGTTTCGACCAACTCGGATTTCCAAAATGCCAGTCAGACCCGATTCGGAATCCACCCTCCGACTGCGAGCATCATAATAGTTTGGTCGGAACTGTTTCTGACTGAGTCGGGCGCATAGGTTTCAACACGGTCTAGGGGAATACCACTGTCGGCCAAACGCTTTCCGACCGACATTGTAAAGAGGATTATAGGAATGTTCAAGTCTTAAAAAGATTGTGTGTGAAGTAAATTATGTTCAGGTACCCACAGAGATAGTGTGTGATTATAGGAATGTTTAAGATCTCAAAGAGATTGTGTGTGAAGGTAATCATGTTCGAGTCACCTCAATGATTGTGTGTGAAGATTATGATGTTTAAGTGCCCACACAAATAATGTGTGATGATAGGACTGTCCAGGAGCTCACACAGATTGTGTGTGAAATTAATGTTATTCAAGTCCCCACAAAGATAGTGTGTGAATATAATGTTCAAATCTCCCCATAAATAATGTTTGGTTACTAACATGTTCAAGTCCCTACAGAGATAGTGTGTAGTTATTGGGATGTTCAGTCACTCTTGAGAAGTCTTCCCTGGCTGGCTTCAAATCCACAAACACACCTCTTGTGGATGATCACAGTTCAGTGGGCAGTCTAAGACTCTTCTTACTCAAGTTACATGCTTAAAGAGTCTGGAAGGCATATCATGCTGAAGGGAGCAGTGTACCTGTTTTTAATTAACCCAGAATGTCTATGTGGGCATTCGATAACTTGATAAGTACAAGTTAGTGAATAAGCTGGAGCTAGCACAGCTTAGAAAGAGGGGAGTTGTGTTGCTTCAGCAGCTACAGCGTGGGCTGTAGTTCTTTGTTCTCCTATTCTGTCTGTACCTGGGCAGACAAAATGTCCTAATTAATGCAATAAAGTAATACTGCGTCAATAGAAAAGCAAACAGGAGAAAGGATGAACAAACAATGGGTAAAGAGAAAAAGGAAAGAAAGAAGGAATATTTAAAGGAAGGATGGGTGAAAGGAACGAAGATCGGTATATGAGTAGGTGGATTGATGAGTGGGTGAAAAGATGCATGGAATGAATGGATAGTTGGATGGACAGGTGAAAGGATGGCAGAGCAAATAGCTGGATGGATGAGAGAACAAATGAATAGGTTGATGAACATGTGAAAGGGTGGCAGAGGTAAGACATGGATAGATGGCAGTGTAAAGCAATGGATAGATAGGTGACTGGACAGGTGAAATAATGCCAGATTAAAGGTTTTACTGGATAGATGAATGAATGCATTAGTGGATAGGTGGATGGGCAGGTGAAAGGATGACTTATTAAAGTGATGGATGGATCGATGAGTGGATGAAATGAGTTAACGTATGACAGAGAGGTTGAATGAGTGGATTGATGGCAGAATAGATGGATGTCTGAATGGATGGCAGAGTGGATGGATGGATGATGGATGGCTAGATGAATGGCACACTGGATGGATGGATCATGATGATGATGGATGGTTAGATGGATGGCTGAGTCAGTAGATAGATGGTAGAGTGGATGGGTGGATGGCAGAGCGGATACATGGAAGAGTGAATGGATGGATGGATGGATGGATGGTAGAGTGGATAATGGATGGATGGCAAAGTGGATGATGGATGGATGGATGGAGAGAGGGATGACAGTGGGTGGATGGATGGATGGATAGATGGATGGATAGATGAATGGATGGATGTTTGGCAGAGTGGATGGATGGCAAAGTGGATGGATGGCAGACTGGATAGATGGATGGCGTGATGGATGTAATTGGAAGAATGAATAGCGGATGAAAGAGTGAATGACTGATACAATGTAAAGCTGAAATAGTGGATATCAACAGATAGATGGAAGGGTGAAAGGATGCTTGGATGGAAGAGACAAGGGAGCTCTTCTGGGCTGGGCTCACTTACTTGGTGCCATCAGAGCTTTAGTTCAAAATTGGGGAGTATGTTTATTTTCTGGCTACTGTTCCAAAACATGGGGCTGTGGTGCCACCCTGTGATATTGATAAACTAAACATGGGGCAGTGCTATATAAACATTTTTAATATGCCATTGCACTCCCTTGGACAAACAGTAAAAATAGTACAGCACCATATTTTCAAAGAGCTGCATGCCAATGATGTCTGTTTTGTGTGATTCTAAGTATTGCACGACAGTGCTAAGGCTACCTAGTATTGTCTTTTGTGAAATATATATACAACTAGCTTACCCGTCGCACGCTGCTGCGATCTCAGAAGAAAGGAAATTCAAGGAAACTCGTTATGATAACATTAAATTTACATTGTGTCATTGTTATTGAAACTTATTCCTTTTATTTTTGAAAACATTTCTAAGTGTGGCTTGAGCAGTGCGTCCTCGATTGGCTTCCAATCTTGATTCTGGTTGCTCTCCTGTTTCATTCGAGCGGGCTTGAGCAGTGCGTAATTGATCGTTTTCCAATCTTGATTCTCGTTGCTCTCCTGTTTCATTCGAGCGGGCTTGAGCAGAGCGTAATTGATCTGTTTCCAATCTTGATTCTCGTTGCTTGTTCGTTTGAGAAAAACGGGATTGAGCAGTGCGTACTCGATCGGCTTCCAATCTTGATTCTCTTTGCTCGTTTGTTTGAGAATTACGGGCTTGAGCAGTTTGCATTCGAACAGCATTACGGGCTTGAGCAGTTTGTATTCGAACAGCTTCTAATCTTGCTTCCCGTTGCTCGTCTGCTTCTGATGCTCGTAATGCCTTTTTCTTTCGTGCTTCTGATGTAGATTGACCAATCGATTTCCGTTTGTGGGTCATAACTGTCGATGATGCTCGCAAATTCGCTGTCTATTTCAGTATTCAAAAGATCATGAGGGCCCTGGGGGGCTGGTTTTTTAAAAAAAATTGGGGGGACAGAAACCTTTGCAGGAGTGTATTCAACAACTTCCCAAAGTTTCATGGCGATCAGATGAATGGTGTAGTAATGCATAAAGGACAAACAGACAGACAGACATACTTTCGTTTTTTATATATATATAGATGAAGCCCTCCACTACAAACTTCAACACAATGTCAAGAGGCTAAGGGTAAGCTGTGTCAAGTGGATATTTTTGCAGAAATGACATGTGTGTCAGGAAATATCCTAGGCTTTTCCGTATACCCATTGTTTGCTCCTGGTTTCATTTGGTGGTATAAGTTCATGCAAAGGCAGGACACATTAGTTAAGTAGATCTGGCTTTGTGTGGATTCCAGTTGTCTTTGAACTATTCCCACCCTGATATTGGGGTTGTGCACCACAGTGCAGAGAATTTGGTGCTGCACTCACGTCAACGTTTGACACAAAAAGCATTTTGTGTGGCAAAGTTGATTGAATCCCTCTCAATGCCACAAAAGTACATGATCAGAATGTGAGTAAATCATGGCTGTATTTATATAATATACTGTATACAGATTAGCCACTAACGTAGTCTATTTCCATGCTAGTGTATGAGCTGTAGGTAATGTAGTGCAATTACATTCTAAAACAGACACACATCTACTGTTTTCTGCCCGCACCCATATCCATGCTATGGCTCTTTCTTCTCAGATGTATACCAATAATTTTCTAGGCTTACCCAAAATATTAAGTGTAGTGCTTCATTTTAAAAAGTACTACCCTCCTTAAATGACAGTCTAATTACAGCAACATTCATACTTCATTTCCAATATATGCATGGTAAATTCCTTGCTAAAGGTAGGCCTCCTACATTTATAAACACTCTTAATAGTCTTCAGTTAAGCGAATCACACAATCTCTGCTCCTAACTGCAGACCAATACGTTCATAGACAACATATTATGCCAAAGAAATATTTTACTTCTAAACAAGACATTTTTCACCCCATAAATGTGATATACTTGTCCATTCTTTATGCACCCTATGTCTGCGGTAAAAGCCCTTCTTCTCTTGGTTGGGGTATAAGGCTCTCCAGGATTGAGTCATCTTTATACAGAATAAGTGTATAGTCATAGTAAGGGCTTTGAGTAGCTAAAATAGTTCAGCTGTGTACAGCAATTATGTGCACCGGACATTTTGATATTGATGTATGTTCTGCTGTAAGCAAATGTTTTTGATCAGTGAGGCCCTCTGTTTTGGATGCTTCATTCCCTGCCTAGAGGCTTTCAAGGTCTTAGGTCAGGCACAGTCCATGCTGCTTCTCTTTCCAAAGGTACGCTCTTACCAGCAGGGCCCATCTCCCACTATGGGAGTGGAATCAACTTGAGGAGGTTCAGGTGCACCGGCTTATTCACTTGTTAATGGTAAATCTGTTATGTGTGAAGGTCATTACCCTGAAGCCCTGCCTGATTTTCTTCTCAAGGCAGATGATAGTAACATTCCCAATTGAAGGAAAGAGAAAGGAATATGAACACACAGGCAGTTCATCTTCTCAGTAGGTCTAGTACTGATGTTTCACATGCTGCAGCTACCTCATGACAAATCTCAAGACCTGAGCAGTAGTCTATATCATCCTCACCCATGGCTGTGGTTGCATTAGTAGACTTTACCCACACAAAAGTTCTCAGGGTAAAGTAACAGAAGCCACATCTCACATACTTTGTAAATGCCTCATTCCCACCAGTGCTATGCTTGTGTCACTCCACTTTGAAGCACTTTACACGAGCACCAGTTAAGTCATGTACAATTTCTTTAGGTGCAGGGAGATTAAGGGATTAGGCCAGAATCACAGGATGTCAAGCCAACATCAAGAATTGAGTTCCAAGTGTGCAGCTCTACCATATCGCTGCACCCTCTTCATACTTCTGGCTTGAAGACCTTCTCACTCATAAGGCACGTGGTTGAGCACAGCCTATACTACTCCAGTATGCTGTAGTTACACTAGTGTGGTCAAGGAAGGCAAACTATATTTAAATACACAGGAATGGCACATTGAAGTGGACACCAACACGAGGAGGCTTATTTTACAGCCGAACTTTGCACCTTAGCTGAAAAAACGAAGTCCAAACTGTAATAAGTGTGGGTGCATATGCAGTAGTAAGGGCACTATGAGCCCTAATGCAAGACAGGGATTCAGTCTCCTATCCACCTCCACTGTTTCGGCTTTTAAAAGATAGCCACTAATAAGGGTGAACCAGGACCTTGTGTCTCTGCACCTACTTCACTGAGGTTTGATATATATCAGAGTCTGCATTTTATAATTGAATAAGGAGGCTTTGACAACTTCTTTATGTACTGAGATCAGTAGTGGCAGAGTCAGTGATTTTTCTTTTCCTCCCCCCTCCGTTGATAGTGTTGACCCTCACCCCCACCCTCCTGCCAGCAATAAAAATAAGTGTCATGATGTGTTCTGTTTAGGCTGAATCATAGTGCTTTAAATAAATGTAATTTCAATTTCATCCATGCAGCAGAGCAGGCATGCAGCTGTACAATAGGGCAAAAAACTCTGTCAAAGGCAGTAGTTCTCTCGTAGTTGACACCTGTTGGCTTTGCCAATGCTTTTTATATCTTCACCCATCTTTGGGAATGAAGCTGCTTTAATTTGTAAAGCATTGGGAACAATTTGTAAGTTAAACAATTCAAAGGATGTTAATGTCATTTCATCTTATGGCAATATTTTAATATATTTTCCAAGAATGTCGCTAATGTTCTAAGAACAAACATTAAACTTCCCCATGCTGTGGGCATGACATTACTGCAGTTTGGCTTCTGAGAGAGCGTAGCTGTTAGCACAATGCAACTCTAGGCATTCACTCATCTAGCCGTCTTCTTAAGAACGTATTCCAAAGTGCATATTATTATGTAATCAAATTTGCAAACAACGATCAGATCAGTTTATATTGTATCATGTTTTAATGCACCATCATTCTTTAATTACAGATAAGAATCAAACTGCAATAGTGACGTAATCTGGGATTCAAAACGTACCCAAATTGCTCTTAGCAATGTTTATAAAACCACTAACAATATTTAAACTCAAATAGTCTAAATTCAAATTTTCATATAAATAAACTTTATTAAACAGGGAAAATGTTACTTTGCTTGAAAAATATTTTTAACACAGGGTTTTGCAGCTTTTCCTTTGAAATATCTGTGCTTTCTGCTACTAACTTGTGTTCCTGGTGAACAAAGTGTGTTTAAATGCAAAGTGTGTTTAAGACTGCAGTTCCGCCGCCTGTCTACAGGGGCAGAGCGAGCAGAAATATAAACACACTTGATGAAACACAGGTCCCCACAAGGCAATTTTTTTTAAAGTTGTAAAAATGTACACAGATGTTCCTGAAGCCATTTTTTATCATTTAAAGGACATTGCCTTGTGGGGACTTGGGTTCAGGTCCCCACAGTGCAATCAAGTCCCCACAGCGTGAGTGTGTTACCACACCCAAGTCCCCACAAGAATAGTAACACAAACCCACGCATGCACACACACACACACACACACACACACACATGCTACACCTACATATCTGGGCTAGTTACATTTAGGTAAATTATATAGGGCATGCATTATACAAGTATGCAAATGCTACTGTTTTATCTGACCTGTATATGTTCATCTTCTTAGCATTATGGTAGAAATATATCTACTGTTTACCATATTAGTACATTCAATTTCTTTCATATGCTTCTATCTCCTGATCATTGCAGCAAATATGTTTTAAACAAGGCTGACTCTGTATCAATAAATACTTATTGAAACGCCCTAATCGCCATCCTGTGTATTTTCTGAGAATAAGTAAGCACGAGTGACTGAGCGGAAAGTACTGTACTGTTTTCCACGATCCCTGAGGAATCAGGGTTGTTATGTTCAGTGGTTGCCAGAAACTACCTCCACCACTGTAAGATACAGGGGGGTGGTAGTGGCACTGTAGAGCTAGTTGGTCTAACGGCTGACATATCCTGTGGAGGTGTCCGGAAGCAGTTTGGACACCAAGCCCTCAGATTAGGTCATCCAAAATGCGCAGGTCCTGGAGATTCCAAGGAACTACACAACAGCAGCTTTCTGGGCCATGCTTCCAGGCCCCAGACATTCTTGACTCCCCTCCTAGTCAGTCATGTATCTGGAGGTTACACAGATCCACTAAGGCACCCTAACATTTCCAGGTGTGACCTGAGTCCCACTTCCTTCCTGGCAGTGTGCTCTAAGTCATTCCCTAACAGTCAGGCCATGGGCATAAAGGGCCTCACAGCAACTTTCAGAAGACCTGAGACCCCCTCCGCCCACCCACTTGAAGGGAACTGGAGCTGCTGGGTAATGGGTCTCCCAGTTGTCTGCTTCCACAGCTTGGTGAAAAGACACCAGATGATACCTGACAGTAGTCTCTGTGCCCCTCAGCCTCCACCTTCCAGCCATTGATGGTGACCCACTCCCTGTACATTCAAGTATAGGAAGGCATGTGGGCTTTTAAGACCATCTCTGTATCACTCAGGGACACTATAGTATAACCTCACTGGTCTCCTTCAGACTAACTGGGGACATCTCCTCCACAATTGCTACACTAGCCATTCGCTGTGACTGCCCACCACTAAAGGGGTGCCCTCTTGAGGCACCTGGCATCTCCCTTGAAATGGCCCGACTGGTAGCACTCATAGCACTTAGGGACAAACTTTACAGTTTTCTGATCTGTGAAGCATTTCTTCTGTGGCCAGATTGAGATTTGGGTATTTCCTCTGTGAACTGTTTTGAGGGCCTTGAAAGAACGTTTTTATTTATATTTTTATCCCCCCCCCCTTTCTTCTGTTGGTAACCCTGACCATCCTTTTGTGACTCCCCTGCCAGATGCTTTCTTAGACACTCTGGTGCTGACCCAGAGGTCTGCCTCCTCAGCAAGCTTCCAGAGATCAGTATGCCTACTATCCACTTGGTGTTTTCACAGCTCTGAAAAACAACTAATGAGCATGTGCTCCCTCAGAATTAGGTTCATTAGCCCAATAAAATCAGCCACTTTGCTGCCCCTCACCCAGCCCTTCAAGGACTTACTGGCATAATCTCGGAAATCCACCCAGGACTGGTTTGGGAGCTGGAGGCTATCCTTGAAACTCTGGCAGTATACCTCTCAGGGGCCAGCTCAAACGTAGCAAAATAATTGCCTTAATTGGGGCCTGTCTGGCCCTAACCTCTGCCTCTAGTGTGAGAAGTGGAACCCCCCACACTGTGGGCATGTGTTTCTAGTGGCTACCTTCCACCCCTGAATTCCTCTGGGACCTTGTGTACCCTAAGTGCAACTTAATAAGCAACAAACCACTTGTTTATATCATCTCCCACCACATACGTAGGGACCAGCTCCTGAGGTATGAAGACTCTCACCTCTCCAGCACACACTGTTGATACACTCCCACTATCACTGTTGGATCCTATAGGCTGCCTTGCCTTTAGCTCTGTCTTGGCAGGGTTTTTGGCTCTATTTAGCAGTGATATAGACTTTAATCTTGCTCACATCTAGGATAGGTATTCTTAGTTTGTGTTGGCCCTTTTAAGCCCTTTTTTCCAGACCTAGAAGAGGATAGCTGCTTAATATGATGATAGATCCTTTATTCTTGACTCTAATCTGTCTATTGCCTATTGGCTTTGACATACTTGACACATTGGTATGGTTTATGTAGGTATTCTGACAGAGCTAAGGGGTATTTCATCCCTTTCGGGCCTACAGGCCTAGAACTAGAGGGACTCCATCTTGATGGAGCTGAGAGGCTTCGGGGGAAAGGTAAAGTTTACAGTAAGGCTGTTTGTGTGCTAGAGGAAGACCGGTTAGGACTGCTTCTTATCCGAGGAATGTGTTTTTCTCTTGGGCCCAGACGTAACAAGCAGCTGGCCACTGCGGTTGCGTGGAAGCCTGGGAGCTGGCACAGGAATTCGGTAGGAGGCAGCCCTTTGGTGGAAATTGCCATGAGGGGAGAGGAATCCATATTAGCGAGCTACAGGAAAGGAGGAGTGTTCATTCCAGCTTGTGTGCAGTTCAGCCTGGAGCTCAGTTCAGCTTGGAGCTCAGTTCAGCTTGGAGAGAGAACAGGATGTCTGCTGGAGCTGCAGAATAGAGTGCAGTTCTTGAATGGAGAAAGAAGGCAGACGATTGCTGAAGATGAGGAGAGAGAGCAGTGTAGAGAGCATCAAAGAAGGCTGTCAGCTGGAGCAACTGAACCAGAGGCGTGGTGATGTGGTGAAGGAGGGAGAGACAGAGAGAGCCCTAATCCCACCAGAGGCAGAGAGAAATCTTCCTTCTAATAGGTGAGGTAGTCTGAACTAGTCCCCTTTACACTTACACCTTAATCTTGTTCTTATTCCCTAGGCTATTGTATGTCTAATCTTTTCCCTTTCAGCGGTGTGTTAAAAGATCCTGTTACCCCGCAGATAAATTGTATGTCTAATCCTTTTCTTTCAGCGGTGTGTTAAAGTTACTGCTAGTTATAGAGACCCCATAGTTTTGTATATGTGTACTTTATTCAATAAACTTCCCCATTAATTAGTGAATTAGTGTGTAAGAGTTTTTTTATGATAAAGCTAGCCTGTCTTTTAACAGAAGGGAGTAGGAGCGCTTAAATCAAGGAATAACTCAATCACAAGCTCTGTGTCCCCCATCAGTTCTGCCAGCAGTCATTTTTCTGTGTTCTGCCCATAATCACCCCACTATCCTGCCTATTGTAATTGTCCCATCAAATAGTACAGTTGAGGGTTAGGGACTTCCAGGCCTCCCTTCTCCATATCCCTTTTCAGTATTTCCGGTTTAACGCTCCTCCGCCTGCCAGCCCATACCAATTAGATTAGCAAAGTGTCTAATTCTTAAAAAACAAGTCTGGGTTTTATATAGAATGAATTATGCAGAATGTATAAGCATCATGGTAAAACAACCATCTTGCTGATCGGTATCCTGCCCATCACCGATAGAGGGAGCGTTTCCCAGAATTTAATCGAGTACCCAAGTCCCGTCATCACTTTGCCCATATTCAGGTAATACTGCTCAGCCGGCGTATGTGCTATCTGTGTGCCTAAATATAGGAATGCCTTTGGCTCCCCCTGGAGCTCTGGGTTTGGTAGCACTATTCTGCCCTTGACAAGTAATTCTCCAAGGGGAAGAGTACTATCTTATTTTTCTTGATGCATCATCCCAACGCTACGCCTAACCACTCAATGCGCCTAGCAATATTGGGACTGAGAGGCTCGGCTGTTTCAAATAAATCAATGTGTCATCTGCATACATTGACAAGACATGAGTGCTGTGTCTCACCTGAAGTCCCAGTCATTCAACACCTCTCTCAAGTGTATTGCCAGTGGCTCCATAGCCGAAGTAAATAGGAGCGGAGAGAGGGGGCAGCCCTGTTGTGCCCCCGGGTGACATTGATAGTCCCTGAGATCACCCCACCTGTGTTAACATGCACTGTGCAGTGGGTGTACGACGGCCTGGTCCTCTGAAAGAACTGCGGTCCGAATCCCATCTTGTGAAGCACAGCCCACATATAGTCCCAATTAATTTTGTTGAATGCCTTCTCCATATCTAATGCTATAACAGCTCACTCAATTGCATCTCTCTGGTTTATATGCAGCACATGCAATAACCTTCTAAGGTGCATATGGATTCCCCTATCCAGCTGTTGGAAAGGCCATTTCTGAAGGGTCATACTCAAACCTATTGCCTTCCTTCTCCCCTTTTTGCTGAGCTTGTTCTTGTTGGCTATACCACTGCGAACCAATGCTAAAGTGCTTCAGCTCTCTCCCTCATACATGGTATAATTAGTTTACACCTGTTTGGCATATTTAATGTACTTGTAAGTCCCTTGTAGAGTGGTATATCATGTATTTTTCCTAACCTGGTGTGGAATGGTTTTGTGCCGTGTTTTCAGTGTGTTATTGTTTGAAGTGTTGCACAAATACTTTACACATTGCCTTCAAGTTAAGCCAGACTGCTCTGTGCCAAGCTACCAGGGGTCGTGCACAGGTTAATATGGGGATTGCTGGTGTCTTACCCTGACTAGGACTTTGGTTACTGCTTGACCTTGACTCACACCCCAGTCAGCCAGGAACCCAATTTCTAACACCAACATAAAGCTGCGTTGATTACCCCAATCAGGCTGGTTACCACTCTGCGGAGACCAATTGTCAAGGCTTTGGAAAGTATTTTGGTGTCTACATTAATCACAGAGAGTGGGCCTTAGGTGTTTCACTATCTAGGATCTCTACCCGGATTGGTGAGCATAATTGTGGCTTCCCTCATGGATGGCAGGAGCCCCCCCCATGGTTTAACAGTATGTAAGGTGTCCAGTAGTTTAGGTATCAGCTGGCCTGTGTATATCTGGTAGAACTCCACCAGTGGCCCATCACGGTCTGATGACATACACCGCACCATCTCTTTAACTGTCTAAGTCAGGTCATCATACCCAAGCTCTGCTTCTAAGCTATTGTGTTGGTTGTCTGTTAATTGGGTTACTGTCACTGAATCCAGAACACCTGTCACCCGGGATGGCACACTGGGCACCGTCTCTCTATATAATTCTTGTAGGTGCCCCCTCATTACTTTGTTAATCTCTGGCTGTGTTGCTACGATCTCGCCAGTAGTCTGGTGAGGGCCAATATCACCTGTGGTGGCCGTTCCGCTTTAGGAGCAAGGCCAACCATCTGCCTGTTTTATCCCACTCACTATGGAGCTTTTGTTTGTACTTGCACCTTGTAAACTGGTCCAGTCTATCCCAAAGAGCTCAGAGTTTGTGCTTGGCAGCTGTTTGCTACCCGCTGTCTGCAGTGACTGCCACCCCCCCCCATCTGCAATGTGGCCAACCGCCTCTCACAGTCTCCTAGCTCTCTTTCTAATTGGCATTGTATTCCAGATGTTTTGGTTAGACATCCCATTGAGTAGTCACTTTAAGGGCCTGTGAGCCTCTTCCCCTAGTGGCAGCACTCGTCCAGTTGTCCTCAAAATAAGCTGCCAGCACTTTCCCGAACTCAGCCTTAAAGGCCTTATCTCTCAGAGTCTTAGGGTTCAGCCACCACAGGGGTACACAGGGCCACGTCCGCCCAACTGGAAACTCCATTAGGAGAGGTGGAGTGGTCACAGAGAAATCAGGCCAGGTATTACAGTATCCCCACCTTGTGTGCTGTAGTTTCAATGATTAAACATCTGTCCAGTCTGCTGTGTGCACCATGTCCGGGGTGCAGCATGAGATCCTACTGTCAGGATGGGCAGCCCTTCAGACATCCACACAGTTAAAATGTATCATTAGCTCTTAGAGTTTTGGCGTCATATTGGTCTTCTTTCCTTGTTTGGGAGGGTTTTCTGTCCAGTGGGCCATATAACTCACAATTAAAATCTCCCGCCCATATGAATGAGCTGCCCGCGTAGGGAATGAGCTCCTTCTCTATTGGATTATAGAGGTCTATATCATCTGTGTTAGGGGTATAGATGTTGAGAAGGCATATGTCACTCCCATCCAGAATGCCATTGAGAATAACAGGGCATATCTGCCCTCCACATCGGCCTTGACGTATCACATCTTTAATGGTACACCTGGGTAATCCAAATCAAGACCCTCCCCTTGTGTAGTTGGATAAGTTAAGGAGTACAGCTGTCCCCTCCACAAGGAGAACAGCTGTCACCTCCACATTTTCCCATGTTTCTTTTCCTCCCTGGTCAAAAGATCGGTCTCCTGAAGTAAGACTCTACATATCCTGTTTCCTTAAGAAGGACTGGCCCCTATGCCTTGTCACTCAGGTGTTTAGACCCTGTAAATTTCAGTTTACTATGTTGATTGTGGCTGTCATTCTATCTCATGAAGTATGGGTCATGTGTGTCCTAGCATCCCCCCTAGGACCTTCCACCTACGAGTGTCCATGTTTCCTGCCTTCTACTATGCAGGTTTCTGTTCCATGAGTTCACCACTGAGCTATCAAAACATGTCCCTCTCATTTCCTTCCTAATGGGTAAACACTTCTTTCTACCAGCTGCGTCTTCCAACACATTATATCGGTTACCCTAAACCCCCTCCCACCTTAACTATATGGGTACACCTGTGTGTTTATCACATGCATAACAATTAAATCTGCAAAAAACAGGGGTTGTATTCAGCACCCCAGCTCCTGAGGCAGGATTCCCAGGCTTGGAGCCAGAGGACTGTACCTACCCGCAGTCCCTAAGGTACACCTTCAAAAATTCACAAACAAAGCAAACCATGCATTATAATACTACGCAACTCAGTACCACATGGAAATACTGCACACATGATTGATCCACTGGCTCTGTTGGTACCCCTGATATCTCCAAATAATCTTGAGGGCTGTTGTAGTCTCTCTGTGAGCCCGGCCTAGGGGTATGTCTTACCCCTATTTGTGAATTATCAGTGTCTTTTAGCATACACCTGTATACCATAGTCGACGGCGGGGATGTTGAACCACCTCTCGACTGCATTGGCTTATCCCAACCCTCCGTAATGACCACCTCCACCAGGGCCCTGACCTCCTGTCTCACTGTTGTCTGCTCCGTAATGCCCAATGTTCTGTAAGCCCTGACCCACCACTGGGGGTTCTGAGCGTGGCATTATTTGATTCTGGTAGGCACGCCTACTTGTCAGGCAGGCCCATGTCTCTGCGGTGTCCATGAGCTTTGTTAACTGTCTGCCGAGGTGGGTGGGCGAGTTCCTCCCTGTCCCTTCACCCAGTCCCAGGTCTCCTCAGGTGTATCAAAAAAGTATGATCTCCCCACTTGGAGTACTTTCAATTTTACAGGGAATAAGAGTATGTATCTCAGTGCCATGTTTTCAATTTGGGCTTGATGGCCATAAAGGACTGTCTGAGGCACTGGACTCTCCGGTATGATCCAGGAAAATGCAGATTACATGATTTTTGTAAGTCAGATCACCGGTCTCCTGCCACTCCCACAGGATCGAGTCTCCACAACAAAGCATCTAGATAGTGCATCTGGGTTCATCACCTTTTTAAGACCCTGTTCCAAGAACATTTTTGGGGTGATTCCCTCAGCTCCCTCAGGGAAGCCCAGAAATCTGAGATTGCAGCATCGTGCCTGGCCCTCTGAGTCCTCAACCCTCTCCTCCAGTTTTTTAGTGAGCCCCTTGAGTGAGCCCACCTTTGCCGTCAGTAACTGGACTTCTTCTCTTAAAGCTCTCACAGTGCGTCCGTGGCCAAAGATCTTTCAGCCACCTCATGCAAATTCGTGCAGAGCAAGTTAACATCCTACGGTATGCCATCTATTTTTTGCTTCCAGGGATGAGAGTAAAGTCTTGATCGCTGCCAGTATTGTGGGCTCTGTGGAGCCCGCCTGCACCACTGTGCCACTCTCAGTTTAAGAATGAGTGCCCCACCTATGGCGCCCGCTCCAGCATACTGGTCCATTTTCATCTGCTTTGTGCCTTTCAGCATTCTCTCTTCACCCCAGCTTCCTGTGGGGATTGGAGGGGTTGGGGGGGGGGGTGGGCAAAGGTTTATGTGGTAGATGATCCTGACTCCAGCAATTCAGAAGGGAGCTGAAGATCTGGATTGTTGATTGTTCAGACATCCACTAAGCAGCCAACAGCTCCAGGGTCTTGAGACCCTCATGGGTGATTTGCCATGCTCTATAAATGCTTGATTGATTGATGGTGTTTACTGTCCCAGGACGACACCACAAGCAACCAGTTGCTCCACGGGTTAACCCCACAGGTCCCAGATCTCCCACAGATGGGGGGCACCACCTGCCCTCTCTAAGCAGGATGCCTCAGTGCCCTCTAGGTGATCCAGCTCAATCCACGGCTCCTCCCCCATGAGGCCAGATGTGAGATGAGCAGGACTGCTGCATGACCCCAACAGCTGGTCAGCAGCCTCCTACCTTCATAGGTCAGGCAAGCACCCCTCTGACCACTCCCTCACCTGCCCCCCCTTTGGTCGCACGGCCCCAGGGTAATTTGGCCCACCAGCAAAGGCACAACTCACAGGCTTTCCACGATCAGTGTGGGATGCCTCCAGGCCGCTCGGGCCCCTGGCATTTTGACCTCAGCTCCCAAGCTAGGAGCTTCCGCATCTCTCTCCGTGCATGGCTGGGGCCAGGGGTCTTCATATAGCACCCCCGTCCACCTCCACCAGGCACTGCTCATGCAGTCATATCATCTGCGCTGCTGCTCGCAGCCACCAGTCACGCCTCCTTGCCCTGTCAGCTTCACTGCTCTGCTCTCAGTGCTCATCTGCCCCAGCCACCAGTGCCATCTTGGCTGCACCACCTCAGCAGCCACCACGTTATGTCATTCTTGTGATTCCTCAGCCACTGCAGGAGAGATTCAGGCAGAAGCTCTACCCTTGTTGCCTCCAAGCTAAGTGGGTATCTGTAGGGCCCACGTCAGCCCAGGATGTTGCATTATTCAAATCAGGGGTTCAGGAGCTCACAAGCTTAGCTGCATATGGGCATCTTGCCTGCCACGCCCTCCAAATTACTTAAAAACTGTAATAAAAAAAACAAAAAACCTTTAACATTTCTGGACTGATCCAAGTAGCCACCCCACAGATGTGCATGCTGAGCATTGTTAAAAAACAAGAGGGGGTCAGATGCATTGGAAGTTTCTGCAGTTGGTATTGGTTTTGGCAAAGCGGAGAGTGGCCAGCGGATGGATGAGTCAAAGAAAATCCTCTTTAGAAATATGGCACAAAGACGTGATGGAATGGACTCAGGCGGAGGAAGTCTGTGTGAAAAGGGCCCATAGAGACGATAGGCTGGAGAAGGATTTGACAGAATGGGCAGCCCTCATGGGTAATACGTCTCGAGAATATGGGGAGAATGGAGCTGACGTTGAGGGGGATGAAAGCTCACAGGAAAGAAACACACAAGATGTATAGCCCGCCCCAGCGCACTCTGACATGTACTTGCTGATGGCGCATGGACAATAATTTGTTTAGAAGCATGGCCAGATGGGAACCACCCGAAATGGATCTGATGCTAGGACAAACTGGAAAAATATACGGCTATCAAATGGCCTTGGAGGACGCTCATTGGGGGCTGGTAACTGCACTGTACTTAACATTGGGGGGGGGGAGAGTTTGCCTTGTTTTTTTGTGCATATGATTATAAGACGCAAGCTTTTGTACAAAGAAAGTGATACACAGATGTGTACATACCATGTGACTTTGAATTGCGATTATCACAAAATGCTGTGTTGAACAAAATTTAAGAATGCACAAAAAAACCTATAACATTTCTGACAGTACTATAATATATAAAATATGATACAACTGTATTCGATATACTACAATTCTACCATTTTATTCTATTATATACAACTATATGTTTAAAAGCAGTATTAAAAAATAACTTTAAAAACTTCTCTTACCTGCAATGTTCCTGACATCGATGTTGGGGTTGCCACGATATTTAGGCAGAGATATTCTTGTAAGACAATATGTGCAACTCTATATTTTTATCAGCACGCTAGCTGAACCAACAGTTTGCCAAGATCGTATCCCTACGCATGAGCGACAGCAGTCAATAGGACAAATACAATTTTTTTAACTCTTAACTGGGGGTTATGTCCATCAGGACCTTGCGATTAGGTATTTCCTAAATCTGACAGCCATCAATAATTATTTAATTGCAATTGGCGTGTTAAGGGTTTACCTGGCAGACCAATATATCTAAGCAAAGCCTACACGGTGTACATATGGATTCAACTCTTTGTTACATGTACCTAGTTTGGATTTGTGCATTGTATTGAAATTGTAATTGCATTTATATAGCCCTCGCTAACCCTGACGACGCGCTGAAGCGCTTTTTGGGAAGCAGCACACTACTCCAGAACCCATTAGTGGTGAATTAGTATAGGAAAATATTAAACTAATTTGAACAGTGGACATGTGACTCTTTTAGTTGAATTGAAAAGGATAGTGGAGGGATAGAAGAGGGGAGGGTTTGTATTTATATAGCGCTTGCTACCCCTGATGAGGTGTCAAAGTGATATTCAGTGAGTAGCATGGTACTCCAGAACCCAAAAAGGATAAAAGGTGAATTAGATTAGAAAAGTATGAAATTAATTTAAGCGGTAGACATGTGAGTCTGTTAGTTGGATTGAAAAGGATAGTGGCGGGATAGAAGAGGGAAGGGTTTGCAATTATATAGCACTTGCTACCCCTGATGAGGTGTCGAAACACGTTTCTGCGAGGAGCAGGCTACTCAGCTTTAAGTGTATCACTTTCTATCATCTCTCACCCCGCTGTATTAGTATCTGGTTCTCTGGCTAGAATTTCTGTAGGTTTTCTATCATGCCACATAAGCCAAGGAATAACTTTACCAAGATATTCACCTTCTTTGCATAATCAGTGCCAAACTCTATATGCGGGGAAGCTGTGCTGTTCATAAAAGCTTCTTTCCACGATCAGAATGGCAAACACAGGCCGGCTTTAGCGCTGATGGCGCCCAGTGCGACAATCATTTTTGGCGCCACCCTTCAAGACCTCCTCCTCAGATTCCCTCCTGACCACTGGGCACAAGTGCCCTTCATCTGTCCAATCATAAGTTATGCCAAACACAGCAGCTCCCCCCCCAACCCAGGTCAGCGCTGCCTCCAAAGGTCAACACCCAGTGCGGCCGCACCAATCGCACTGCCCTAAAGCCGGCCCTGTGGGAACATCATGTAGGCCACAAGATTACCGCGTGCTTTCCTAGGTTAATTTCGGGCCCGTTTCTACACTCAAAATGCACCTGCTTCCAACAGGTGATTTTTGATGAGAAGAAACGAAAGTCTACTGAAGCTGGTAATTGTGCGGCGTGCTCGGCGCAGCTTAATTAGCCTCTCAAATTAGACTGTGTTCAATAACTTGTTCACAGAGCCACAGATCAAAGGTACCCTAGGAACGGGGTTCCGGCTTGGTGCAGCTGTGCTTCGAGGAAAGCAATTAATTACAGCCGAGTTTCGAGCAAAATGAGCGTTACTGGGCTCACATGTCGAGGATGTGAAGCGATACAGCAAGCTTACATGTCAGTGGTGCTTCGATGAGCAACTACTTATAAGCGATGTAAATTACATGCTTGTTTGTAATGTAAGGAAATAAACGTACAATCCTCCACACACCCAGGGTTGAGAGGGATGGTGGCATATATTTGCATTCAGGATTAACGACCCCCTCCGGTGCAGGATCGCCCCAAAGGCTGCTGATGAGAGCCCACGCGTGTGGGATGTCATCACAGCTAGAGAGGTGCCAATTAGCGCTCAGATCCTGCGCATTGAAAGGGTGTATTATTTATGTAGTCAGGGATTTGCATTTTCAAGAAAACCGAAACCGCAAGTCGCTCTAGGTTTATCTGTATATCTGTGTTTTCTGTAGCAGATTCGTCCCCTCCTGTGTACTTTCTTGCTAACAGCTTTATATTAGTTTGGTACAGGAGTACAGCTACTCTAAAGTAGAAATACTGTGCAAGTGATCTGCTCGCACAGCCTGGAAACATAGGGGCATATTACCAACAACTAGCGATATTTATCGCTAAATGGGCTTAGCGAGTATTTTCTTAACGCCAAGCATCGCCGGATATTATCGTAGAGATAACGTGCTATTAGCAACGTTTATCTCTAAAGTGATAAAATATCCAGCGTTAGCGGGGAAATGCGTGAATATCGCTGGTAATCCAGCGATATTCACGCATTATTGCTAATGAGGACTTAGCCATAATATCCAACTCCCATTGGATATAATAGCTAAGAACTGGTCTGAGCATGCGTTAGTTTTTGGAGATATTAACGCTTAGCGCAAATATTTCCATCGCTACGCCTGCCTTTCTAATAGGCGATAGCGACGTTAGCGACTGCTTTCAGTCGCTAACAGGTTGGGTACGCCCACTTTGCATGTCATTAGCGATAAATATCGCTGACATGCAAAGCGCGCCCCAAACCGCTCGCTATCGCCTACAAGCTGTCGCTAACTGCTGTTAGCGACAGCTTGCTAATAGGGCGATAGCACTATGAGTTTTGTTTTATATATTTGTATAGTTTGTAACATTATCGGACGTGCTAAACAACTCAACCTTTGTTAAATGTTGGCATGGTCAAACCTTCCGAAATTTAACAGGGGAAATTGTACAGTATTTACTGTACCATGCGGATTTTGGTATTTTAAACACCAAAATATGCATGTTATTTCCCACAAACTCGTTATAGATTTTGTTTATCGCACACAATAAATCATGTATAAATAACACTAAACTCTTAATCAGGCCCAAAATGTGTTAAATATCTCACTCTTCATTACATTCTGAGAAGTAAATCCTGCTGGAATTTAAATGGAAAAAGTATGCAATACCATGAAGATTTTAGTGTGGTAAACTTGTGATAGGTATCGTTTATCACATCTGATAAATAACGAACCCTGTGAGATCATTATTTATGAGGTGCAATAAATAGAACATTAATTCTGACAAACTTGGAATCAGGGCCCTAGAATGATAAATACTGTTAGTTATCAATTACTGGTATTAGCTCCAGCATTTGCACTTAATCAAAACCAGTGTTCACTGTTCATTCGTTGACATATCAGGAAGGATATACCATAAACAGCAAAACTGATTTCGTCATTTCTTGTCAGCGACATATTATATATTTTGGATTGTGCATACAGACAGCCTTACAGCCACACCAAGACTGGTTGTCTTCTGTCGCTTCACATAAGTGTTAGAGAGGAACCAAATATTAACAAATGTATTCATCCCATCATGCATGAATTAGAACTGGGAATCTTTCCTTGGTGTACATTTTTCACATTTTCGCTCAGCAAAGGCTCAACGATAGAGGATCTGTTTCCAGAACTGAGCCCTAAAAAACATATGGTTGATGATTGTGGATTCCAGTGAATAAGAACCAACATTCTCTGTGTAGGAAGTTACTGTTGAACCTTTTGCAAGTTGTAGTACCATTCTCTGGCATCTTGGACATGTCCACCACATGTGAGGCATAGAACCCCTTTCGACACCTCCTCTGCAGCAATAATCAGAAGTTCCGAACATGGCTTGCAGTCTACTTGGTGTAAAGTACCATCACATCAGTATTTTGTATGACTTTTTCCGGTTTTGTGAGCACAACAGAGGATTTGGGCTCCTTTATCAATATGCTTTCTGGTATCTGTATGCCAAATTCTGACTCCTATCTTTCCCTGGGTATCAGAGCGCTTTACAAACACACAGGAGGGAAAAAGAATTGCATTACATAGTAGGACCTAAGGAAGCAAAAAGACATAAGTAAAACATAATAATTAGGCAAACTGTGAAGGGGAGGGAGAAAAACACATTCAAGTAACCACCTATCATTGATGGTCAAGTGAGAGGGGAGTCGGCTAGGATATAGAAGTCTAGGTTAGTTGACGTTGGTCGGTAAGGTATTTGTTGAGGAGATGGAGTTTCAGTTCCATTTTGGAGCAGGAGTTGGAGGGGTTGCAACTGAGGTCTCTAGGGAGTGCGTTCCACATCCTGGGTACGGTACCGGAAAAGGATCGGCACTGACATGCATTTTATGTTTAATTGGCTGCTGAGACTGTTCTAATAATTTGTAGAGATTGGAGATTCCTTTTTGCGCACAGGGATCTTAAAAATATTTTCCAATTTGTTTCTTTTTTCTGGCCCCTTTATCTTTACACTGATCTGGTTGAGACCAACAAAGGAACTGAATCAATCTAAAATTGCCTGTGGGTGACATATTGAAAGCTTCTATACAGGCTTCACGACTTTTGAATTTGCCACTCTGAAACAAATTGCCCACTGACAGTGGGAATTTCCGCCTCCAATTCCGATATCTGGTATCTGTTATTCCAGGAGGAAAGTCTGTGCTGGCAATGACTACAGGTAGCGTTGGTGATGGATCAGTAGTAACTTTATATATGCTGACTACTAACCCCCCGAAGTTCAAATAAGATCATTATATAATTAAGGGTTACGCTATCTGAACCACTGTGTTTAGTGGCAACCTCAAGTACGATAGTGGAATGACTGAATCATCTTGGTCCACCAAGTTCCATGGCTGTTGTGACCATTTAAGGGCCAGTTTAATTTAGACGGCCCTGATATATGCTTCTACGTGAGAAGAGCCAATACTTCCTACATATAGGGTTGTTTTGGGGATTTTCTGAGAGCTAATGTGCAATGTGACAGCTATTAGTTTTTGCTGAATAATATTAATGGTTGGTTTAGGGAACCTGAGAGGTAGGAAAATGCCACATTCATGATGCATGGGATGACATTTTTTCAACTAGACAAAACACTTCTGAACCAGCAAATCTCTAGCCTGCCCCAACTATATAGACTTTGAAAAGTACATGCTGAAGATTGCAGCCATATAGATCGGCCTGCTTAGAAGGGGAAATATCCCTTAATATTTGATGGGTTGTAAGTGCACATATAACCCACCTCTGATAGTGGAGTAACATTGAGTCTTAATGGATCCGACACATTAATTCCCTTTGACGTAACACAATTAATTTCAAAATGAAGAATTTGCTGGAACACGCAGGAGCTCTGAAACCACACTAGGGAAGAAAGTTTCTGGTTGTATTGCAAAACAAATGACATTGTCTGAAAACCGAGCTATGTTATGTTCTCCATTCTGAGTAGTAATACTTTCAATGCTGGGATTATGTTAAGTCTTTTTTAAGAATGGTTGCAAAGAAAGAAAAAAACTGAGTGGATAACCCTTTTTGGTTCCGGTTAACTGTCATTTCTCTGCTGACTTTCATTTTTGCCTTTGGGTGTTTAAAAGTAGTTAGAACGAAGGTTTGCATCAATCACTTTGCCTAATCCTGCCATCTGAAGCAGGTGTTCTAGAAACCATCCATATCAAATGCCTTTGCTGTATCTAATCAGAGAAACGCTAACCTCACTTAGTTTGTTCCGCTATGTCTGTTAAGTCTACAGCTAGACGTATGTTATCCCAGGTCTGTCTTTTCTGAACAAATTGCACCTAGCAGCTTGATGACGACATATTCCGAATCAAGGTACTTTGATTCAGCTAGCTCAAGTGGGTTCCTGTAACTGGCCCATGGTCTATTGCGGTCGGGCTGAAAAGATATCCCATTTAAATGCTTATTGCTTCGAAGCACTATATTTCATGTATTCTTTAAAAATTCATATCTTGACTTCTACTTATTGGATTTTTGTTGTTTTGGTCTTGTTTTATTTATAAAATCGTAATCTTTTCTAACATGGTGTGGACTTTTTCTGTGGTAATTTCACTGTTTTACTGTGAAAAGTGTTGCACAAAAACTTTGCACAATGTCTAGACTGACTGCTCTGTGCCAAGCTACCAGAGGGTAAGCAAAGGATAATTTACTGTGTGTTGCGACTTACCCTGACTAGTATTGTGGTTCCTGTTTAGAAAGGGTGCTTACCTCTGCTAACCACAAAACCAAGCTCTAACAGCACTGGTCTGTTTGAGCCCAATTTGGATGAGCGCTTATGTTTCAACTATAAGACGAATGTAGATTGTTGTCAATGTTTCCATCTCTCTGCACCAAAGGAAAAATAATAAAAAAAACGTTAATTAATGCATCTACTGATACACCTGAAAGGCCTGTAAAAGTGTAAATTGAAGTTGTAAAGCTGATATGCCCGAAGCTTTATTAGTCGTTAAAAACTTGAGTCACTCTAACCTGTCGAAATGAGTTCTTATTGCACTAACTTATCTGGATCTGTGGTAGGGAATGTGAAATCGGCAAGACATACCAAGCAGCTGCTTTTTCGAATCCCTGTGAAATACAGAGGTTGGATTAAAAGGCATAAAATAGTCCGACAGTTCCCACCGTTGTGTTTTAAATCCCCTCTCCGCCTTCTTCCACAGCTGCAATGTGATTTCTAGCCCATAATTTGTTAAGCTTACGTGGAAAGAATCGATCAGCGTTTTCGCAGAGTTCAGATTGCTTTTGATGAACAAAAAGTAATTTAGGAGCGGCTTCTAATAATAATGTGTGTTCCAGTTCCCCTCTAGCTTGTCTGAGGAATTTAGAAGTCCTGCGTGTTTGTGTGAAATCTTGAATTGGTGTCTTTGGCCCTTGTAGAGCGATTTTACTTTTTTTGACTTTTTCTTTATAAGAAGTTCATCTTTTTTTTGGTGCTTTATTCATAAAGTTTGAAAAATTAACAGAGCTAACCCACCACATACAGAGATCAAAGGGGATTAGATTTACGTCTCATTCACCATGAAAAGCTAATCAATAGCCACCAAGTAATGGCGCACTCGAAAAAGTCCCATATTTACCTCAGAGAATATTACGTTCCTTAAAGTTGGAATTACAATCATGGAAACCTTGCAGAATTTGACACACAGTCGCCTCCAGCCCGTGGTCTGTGTCAGTGCAGTGCTGACTGAAATTCTCGGATCGTGTTGCTGAAGGCGGAGGGAGGAATGTCCTGAGGGGTTCCCATATGTCCTTAGTTCCGGGTTAGGGCGGCATCAATTCCCAGTAGGAGACCAGCTCCTCCATGCAAAACACAGCATCCTTCAGCCAGTTCCCGCATCTGGTAAGGGAGCTCACCCCCAATAAATCGCCTCGCTCCTCCTAGCCGTTACCAATAGCAAAACATTATACTTGCTAGCATGGGATGGGATGTCTTTGACTGGCCCCGCAAAGCAGTAAGTGGAGTGTTCAACATAGTAATGTCAATCGTGTCTGTCAAAGCCCCCATCATCTCAGCCCACTAACCCGCCATGGCTGAGTGTGGTCTCACCAGATGGAGGAAGTCTGCATTCTGGCCGGCACATCTAGTACGCATGTGGAGTCTTGGAGACCAAGAAGATGCATGGACACTGGGGTGTGGAATATTCTAAGCAAGAATTAGACATGGATCCGCGGCCTCCTGCGGAGTGTATAGTGTAGGCAGACACTAAGGGCCTGATTTCGACTTTGGTGGTGTGGCAGTGGGCCGCCATTCCAGCGCCCTGCTGCCACTATGCCAAAGCCGCACTGAGACTTCCCACCAGATTAGGAGTTTTCTCCTGATCTGGCAGGTGGTGCTTTGGCAGGCCCAAACAGTGAGTCTCAGAAAGGTAGCGCAATGGGAATTCCAGACACTAGTTCCTGCACAGCATGGACTGTTAAGCATGCATACAAGGGGGCACACATATCCCCCCTGATTGCATCCCCGTGGCCCTGTAGGGCACCCTTAGTCTCCTCATCACCACAGTTTTCATGGGAGGCTTACCGCCATGACACTGTGGCTGTGAGAAAACTCGTAATATGCTTGATGAAGCCGCAGCAGCACCGCCACATATTGCGGTCCTCAGTGCACTGCAAGACCGCCAGGGATCCCTGGAGGTAGCAGTGGTCCTATGGCGGTGGGACCGCCCAACTCATAATAGGGCGGTCGGACTGCCAGTGCGGCGATGCCCAACCACCACCATTGCACAGTCATAATCAGGCCCTAAGTATGTGGGAGATGGAGTATCTGTTACTATCACCAGTGATGCAAATATAGGATTGGGCGGGATATCTGGAGTAAGGGCCTGATTAAGATTTACACGGTGTGGCAGCAGGCCGCCATGCCAGCGCCCCGCTGCCACACTGCCAAAGCCATACTGAGCCAGCCCATCACAATAGGAGTTTTCTCCTGGTCTGGCTGGTGGTACTTTTGTGGTACCAGGCGTTGAGCCTTAGAAGGCACAGCCATGGGAACGCCAAAGCAAGTTCCTGCACAGCATGGACTTTCGAGTCTATGCCGTGAAGGAACAGGGGCTGCGTACGTACAGGGTGGCACACCACGTGCCCCCCTACATGCATCCCCAAGGTCCTGAGGCACCAGGGGGGCTGTTTCCTCACACCCGTGAAAACCATGGTTGTGAGGAAACTCGTAATATGCTTGGGAGTGCAGCAGCGGCGCCACCAGCATATTGCGGGCCTCAGACCGATGCAAGACCGCCAGGGACCGTGGATCCCTGGCGATAGCAAGGGGCCCATGGTGGTCCGGCAACCCAACTTGTAATAGGGCAGTCAGAGCAGCAGTGCCCAAACCAGCACCGTAGCTACAGCGATTCATCGGCCTACCATAGTCATAATCAGGCCCTAAATCTCCTTACATGATTCTCTGAGTCTGTAGTAAAGGAACATGTCGAGTGGAGTATAGTCACGATTTCTCGTTTGTGGTCAACAGAAATAAAATGTTCCTTGGGGTATAAACCTCCGATAGTGCAAGTGCATACTTTGCTTAATCGCTTGAGGCTCGCGTGTGAGGGAAAATCTGGAATTTAGCGAAAATGGGATTCCCAGTGTGTACAGTTGGTGGGAAACATTCATTACAACATAGTCATTACAACGCACTACCTTTACAATGTGGCTGTTACAATGCAACAGCCTTTACATTGCATGCCATTACAACGCAGCCATTACAACACATGTTACTACAACGCATGCCATTACAACGCATTATTAGGTAAGTAATGGGAATTTTTTTAAGTTTTAGGGTGGGTATGGGTTTTGTGGACATGGGAATATCAAGTTTTACCCCTACACTATCCAACACTTATCCTACTGTTGCACTCACTGGAGTGGGAATAGTATTTTTTACCCCTACACTATCAAACACTTATCCTACCGTTGCACTCACTTGTGGGAATAGTAATTTTTACCCCATCCAACACTTACCCTAAAAGTATTATGCATTGTAATGGTATGCGTTGTAATGGAATGCATTGTAAATGTAGTTTCTAAAAATGAGTTGTCATGGCATGCGTTGTAAAATTGTTATTGTTATTGTTATTTGTATTTGTATAGCGCAACATTCATCCAACAAGGATATCACGGCGCTGCAAAAAAACAACAGTCAAAACCAAGGCAGTAACCTGGGAGCATATTGATTATTCTGAAGTGGGGAATAGTGCAGTTTTTAGTTTCTTCTTGAAGGTGGGGTAGGAGTCCGTGAGTCTAAGGTTAATCGGTAGTTCATTCCAGCATTTCGCAGCAATATGTGAGAAAGCATTTCCGCCCATTCTGGAAAGCTTAATCCGAGTAGTGGCTGCTTTGGCAGAGGCTTGTGAATGTAAGTTCCGCGCTGGGGCATAGAACTTAATTCTATTTCGAAGAATGTAAGGGCCTGTATTGTGAAGCGTTTTATAGGCAATACATAGCATCTTAAACGTGGCTCTTTGTCTCATGGGCAGCCAGTGTAAAGCTCTCAGACAACTTGTGGCAGAATCATACTTTTTTTTATTGCAGACAGCTTTTGCTGCGGCATTCTGGACCAGTTGTAATTTCCTAAATAAGTAGTCCGACATTCCTACAAATAGTGAGTTGCCATAGTCCAGCCTGCTGACTAGTAACGACTGGACTAGGATCTGTCTACATTCAAGTAAGATCCAGGGGAAGACCCTTTTCAATCTTTTTAATATGGCAAATCCTTTTCCACATATTGAAGAGACATGGCTTTTCATTGATAGAGTGGTGTCCATCTGAATTCCTAAATTTCTAGCAGACGATGTGGGGTTTGGTGGAGAACCTAAGGAAGTTGGCCACCAGGTGTTATCCCAGAGCTGTTTGGCCCCGCCAAAAAGTAGAATTTCTGATTTGTCAGCGTTCAGTTTTAAATAATGGCCATGCATCCAGTTGGATAGTTCTGACAAGCAGTTATGTAGTCTACTTTTGGCGTTGTTGTCTCCATTTAGGGTAACCATCAGCTGAGTATCGTCAGCGTAGGAGCAGATATTAATGCCCCATTTCTTACCAATCAATGCCAAGGAGGAGACATATACATTGAACAATGTTGGGCTCAATGTAGCTCCATGGGGAACTCCATATTTAATCTTACGGGGGGAGGAGGTAAAGTTGCCTAAACAAATAGACTGGGATCTATTGGATAGAAAGGACTCCAGCCAGTTTAGGGCTTTACCTTGTATTCCTTTTGCGGCAAGTATGTGGATTAGCAATTTATGGGACACGGTATCAAATGCCGCTGATAAATCGAGAAGTATCAGGGCGACCGTTTTACCTTTATCGACCTGCATGCGAATGTCGTCCATTACAGCTAGTAGCGTTGTTTCTGTGCTGTTATTAGATCTAAAACCTGTTTGGGAAACATCGAGAAGTTTGTTGATCTCTAGATAACTTGACAGTTGTTTTGTTTCCAGTCTTTCTAAAACCTTCGATAAAAAGGGGAGCTGTGAGATGGGGCGGTAGTTTGCTGGGTCATTTATATCCGCACCCGCCTTTTTTAGTAAAGGAATTACTGCCGATTTTTTCCAAACTTCTGGAAAGACAGCTTGCTCCAGAGACTGGTTAAGCACTTTTGTGACAGCGGGGCCAATTATGGGAGTCAGTTGGGAAAAAATAAAATGTGGGCAAACATCCCATGGTGAGCCAGATTTAATTTCTGACATGGCTTTAGTGACCTCGTCTTCTGAAAAAGGGCCAAAGGTAGAGCAGTTGGTTTGCAGAGTAGGGTCAATCCGATATTCCACAGGGGCCTGTCCGTTGTTTATGAAAGAGGTATATATTTTATCAATTTTATCACAAAAAAAATCACTGATTTTTGTGCAGTTCTCTTGTGATGGAGTCAGGTTGGATGTAAGACAAGGAGGATTACACAGTTCTTTTACAATTTTAAAGAGCTCCTTAGACGAATTTTTATTCTGTAGAATTTTTTGAGAAAGATAGTCTTTCTTTGCTTTGCGTATGGCCGTGTGATAAATTTTCAACTGAGATTTATATATGGCTCTGTCATCGGCGTTTCTACTTATTCGCCATTTATGCTCCAGTGAGGTGCATTTTCTTTTTTCAATTTTTAGGTCTGGGCCGTACCATTTCTCGGAGGTTTTTGATTTTAATCGATTGGTTGCGCGAGTTCGTGAACAGTGGTCAAGTGCTTTCTCTATGTTTTCTCGTAAGAGACAAATTTCTTCTTCGCATGTCATTTCAGAGCTAGAAAAAAAGGAAAATCATGCGTTGTAATGGATTTTGCGATGTAAAAACTGTGTTGTAAAAGCATGCGTTATAAAAGAATGTGTTGTAAATGTTTACGTTATAACGTGCCCTATTCCAGTTGGTTGAGGTGAACTATATGCACAAGTCTGTCTCAGGCCCAGGTAGTGCTTAGAACCAGGTTCCTGTTGTAAATGTAATCCTCCATTGATTTGCCATCTATTAGCGCTTTCTCTATGTTGCCCTTTCCTTGTTCTTCTGTAATGTGTTCTTAGTTCCAATATCTGAACTCAGCTAGGCTGAATTCCAGACTGCGAGTTGGAGTCTGGTCAGCTAGCGAGGTGTCCATTCAGTCTCGACTCTGCAATAAAGTACCTACCTGTTTCTACTGCATCATCGCTGTGTTATTCTACTTACTACAATTTGGCGACGGGCTCAAGTACTGACCAGACTGTGTAGGTTCTGAGAGGATTACGCGTCTTCTAACTAAAGAAAATAGAAGAAAAGCGAAGCAAAAACTGAGGACTGACGACATCTCACTGAAAGAAGAACTCACCCTGTACAACACATTTAAGATCGAAGGAAAAGATCACGAGTGTTTGCTGGTATGCTGTTCTTGGATTTAACAGAAGATTTGGGTGATATGCTTACGTCATTACTCTAACGGTGGGTTTTCTTCGTCTAATATTCAACAGCAAACCCTGTGATGTGACCCATGTCGATTAGCAACTGCTATTGCTAAGCGCGAGCGTCTTTCCACAGTTCGCGCGAGGAAGAGTGACTTGCGGTGATCCCAGCGTGTGTGACGTAGGTTTCCAGCTGTTCAGGAGATGATATAGGCCTATCGCACCACTGCTCATAAACAAGATGCTAAATCACCGTTTGAACTCATGCGAGGTAGATGCCCTGGTACAAAACTTACACCTTCATGGTTAAAGAATTATAAGACTAACAGTTCACTCCAAAAATGTCAAGACAACATTTCTTGCTCAATTTCGATTGGTGACTTGGTAAAGGTCAAACCTGGTAGAGTGTCTAAAGGACTCTCCAAATTTAGAGGTCAGTTTTTAGTTAAATGTGTCTACCCACATTATGTAGTGTTACACAATGGGGAGAAGTGGAATTTTCAAAGAGTTGCCCTGAATCGCAAGAATTCAAGTACACAAAAATGCATGGAGAAGCCTCAAAAGTCTGTGTGCAATAGTGGCTACATGCTTTACAATCAAGAGGAAGTAAGTTTACCTACAACATTTAGGTGTAGGACGGAGGAAGGTGATGGTGATGCTTCTCATGCTTCTCATCATAATGGTGTACAAGAGTGTATTAATCAAAACAATGTTTTACATACTCATAATAATATTTCACAAAATATTTCAGCTTCTGATAATATTAGGAGTTTTAGATCTCGTCGTCCACCTGCTTATCTGAATGATTATATCTGTTAATATTTCATTTTAGTTTTCCATATGTGGTCTGTTATTCCAAGGGGCGGAGATGTGTTGTAAATGTAATCCTCAATTGAGTTGCTATTTATTAGCCCTTTCTCTATGTTGTTCTTTGCTTGTTCTTCTATAATGTGTTCTTAGTTCCAATATCTGACCTCAGCTAGGCTGCATTCCAGACTTGCGAGTTGGAGTCTGGTCAGCTGGCGAGGTGTCCGTTCAGTCTGACTCTGCAATAAAGTACCTACCTGTTTCTACTGCATCATCGCTGTGTCATTCTACTTACTACAGTTCTCACACCCCGGGGCTGGCTGCAGGCTTGTAAATTACAGTGTCAAGTGGTACTGGATTGGCTAAGTCAATTTCAGTTGCACAGAGGGGATGAAAGGGCTAAGAGTGGTACTAGAAATACACATAGAGGGTCTGAGCGCAGAGGTAGTACAGTTCTTAATCAGGAGTGGATAGTCCTCCTTAGTCAAAGGGGAGAGTAAGTGTTTCCCACTTTATTCGTGGTTGATTGCAGCCAGCGAGTTTAATCATGCAAGAGCACAATCGAAAGAAATACTGATTTTTTTATGTGCTCATATCACCTCCTATAAGCACAATCGGAACTCTGACAACTAATAGTACTCAACATCGGGCTCAGCTTAGTCAAATTCTCTAGGCTGTGGCACCTTGACTTGACGTCCCAGCCCCTGCTGTCTTGAGGGGTTCTATCATCGGATGAGATGTTACTCATCCTATCTTCCAAAGGTACCAAATCCCTTCATCCTCTGTCCTATTCTGATTTTTCCTGTCCAACTCCTTGAAATACCTCACTGAACTCTGACAGTTGTGCCACCTTGGGGCTAGAGGTTGGTACCACTTTTTACAAATCTCCCTCCTTGCCAGGAGGCTAAAATAAAAGTTCAGATTATGTTGGAGTGCTGAGAGCAAGGCACCTCCAACCTCCTGCTGTAGCTGAAGAAATACTATATGAAAGGAATTGGTGCATTCACGAACAGATACAAAAGCCTTAGAAGAACAACCATTTTGCAAACCTGCCTACAAAGGATACCAGTAGTTTGATACATTTTATAATCTGGTCTTCAAAATCGGCCACAGCTATGCCATAGATTTCACTCACAGCAGTATCAATGTCTCTGCTAATGTGGATAACAAAGTATTTGACAGGAGAAGTGGACCATTTCAAAGGGAATTCTAGGGGTCATTGAAATATTGATCAGGTGATTGGGGAGGCTACAGTCATGGTTCTGTTAATAGAGATACTTGCCATCGATTCAAATCTATTCAATACCGGAATGATAGATAGAATGTTGACAGCAACATCTTTAATGAATCGGGTGGCATCGCCAGTGTACGGTCATATGATGAGGAGCCTTGTTTTGAAACTGAGGCCACTCTCAGCATGATGTTGTCTTAGCCCTACAGCTATGGGTTCCATGGCAATTACAGACAAGATGGAGAACACCCCTGTCTGGTGCCCCTAGACATATATAAAGGCATCAAGATCAGCCATTCTGTCGTATTGTGCCACAAGTTTATTGTAGAGGAGTTTAATGCAGCTGACAAAGTGGCTCCCAAAACAAATTTGTTCAATTATTGAAAAAAGATAGCTCCATTCTAATGAGTCAAACACCTTTGTGGCATTAAGAAATGCAGTAATCACGTTCATCATAGGGTTTAAATGGTGGATCAGGGCAAAAACTGTATGAAGGTTATGGGATGTGAATCTTCCAGGTATGACTCCTGAGCGATGCAGTCTATGTAACTTAGTGAGTAAGGTAAGGATTTTGTTAGCAATCATTTAGGATTTTATTATCAATGTTAATCATTGACAAAAGGCAATATGAGTCTCATCAGCCAGGCGGATCGCCCAGTTTGAGGATTGTAAGATTCAGGGCCTCCAAAGTGGGCACAGTAACAAGCCTATCATCCTTTAATCCTCATTAATTTCCATAGATAAGGCACTAACATCTAAATGTATTCCTTGTAGGATAGCACTGGCAGTCTATTGGCCGTTGACAGACTAAGAATGATGCGGCTGATCTACTCCGTGAAAAATTTACATTAAAATACTGGGGTTGAGCATCATATAACCATTCAAGTTCAATCATGACAAGGAATGAGAGGATATCGGCTGCTGAAGAGTGTATTTTGGAACAATATAGGTGATCCTAGAAATGAATGAATCGTTCTCGACATTGCCCTTGTCACTCTTAATGTGAACAACGCTCTCCAAGAGGGTCAACGGAAGAGGGCAAGCACTTTGCTTGGTCTTTCACCCTCTGTACAACCTGGTTCTGGTTGTCCTAGTGAGAAGCGTAATCTCCCCTTCTGCAGCCTCATTTCACTCCTCAAACCTAGAATTAAGGTCAACTAGCGTTTGTCACATGCGTCACAGTATCCGCTTTCCAAATTTCGTAGGTCATCCTCTATTCCACAAACATGCCCACCTATATCCCCGATTGCTCAGAGATCCATATGCCTCTAATAACCACCGGGAAAACCTCTGGTTGGGAACCACCAGAGCTCACTGATTTCGCTTTAACAGGAAAAGTAACCCAATCTGGCGGCACGCATTTCACTTTCGAATACAGTCTCTTGCAGGGAATGATGGGTCAACCTCCAAGTCAAAGCTCTGTACTGATTTTTGTATATTATTTATGTGCGTTTGAATAGAATTTGAAATCTCTTTCTCCCAGATGCTGCATTTTCCATGTTCTGAAGGGAGCTGGATCTTCTATCCCTGCGTTAATGTGATAGGAGCAGACAGTACATGTAACCTAGTCGTTGAAAGATCCTTTTTTTAAATATTGTTTTGCTTGTTTTCTGGTACACCAGCAAGAACAAAGCAGTTTACATTCACGACCATTTGACAGTAGAACCTTTAATTCTATTAGAAATGACACACACATTATATGGCTGAGATACCCGCCACCCCCTCTCAACACAATCCCCAAAGGAGGGAAACCGGAAACAGTTCTTGAAGTTTTTTGGAAGTGGGAGGGAGTGACCCTCCCGGCCGTATTTATTAAAACAAAAAATTATAAACATTTAAACATTAATGTACAATTTCATACCACATTGCGATGTTTGGCTAACCTTAACAGATTCTCTAATACAGAGGTTCTCCTAGCCGAACTAACATCCTACAAAACATTTACTTGAAATATTGAAATTGAACATTCTAACGTTTAAGGGCCAACGGCAAGGTCGTAACCGGTGTCAAGATCCCTAACCAGACATACCCCCCCCACTTGGAGGGGCGACAGCACTGAGGCGTACTCAAGTGCAACTACTACCAATTTCCCTTGACTTGACGGGGGCACTTATCAACTCGACGCCAGTTAAAGGTCGTTCGAAGACTCGTGTGAGGTATCTAGAAGGTATCGTAGACCTCCCCCCAACCCCACACAACTTACCGCATCTGCCGTCGCAGATGTCACTGGCCCCGGGAAATTCCCCAGGAGGGGGCTGTAACCCCTCCTACACAGGAAGGGGCCTTGACCGCCTTTCCTCTTCTTTCGGCGACCCATCCTTAGAAGGGACCGCCTCCCCGTTGAGGGGCCAAAGGCCACCTCCCCCGAGCGCTCCCATCCGTGTTGGGTGACGCCCACTCATAGGGATCTTCCAATTAGTGCTCACCGATCATGACCTTACCGCCCGACCAAAATAAATACGACAAATGCTAACTAAACGAAACTACATTGGCCACTATGACCGAAAAAGCCTGTTTATAAATGGACCTTACATCCGAAGTTCTTTAATCGCAAACTTGTAAAATTAGACCAATCTTTATTACGCATTTCAACATCAACACAACACTACAATAACCTGTAAACGAAATAGAATAATTGATCAAATTTATTAAAACCAATGGCTGTCCTCAGGGGCTGGTGGGTGGGTCAAAATTGGCTCTTCGTTCCGTCTCGAGCTCACGTGCAGCGAGGAGGTGCAGCTTCAGAGCACAGGAACAAGAGGATGTCTTCTGGTCTTGCGTCCCTTTTTATCCATCTTCAGGGCGGGCGTAAACCCGCCCCTGCCTGCCCCGAGGGCGTGGCCAGCCGTGTCAGTGTCTAGGCCAGCCCACTCTAGGGCGGGAAAAAGCGCGCCCCGGCTACGCCGCTTCGGGCATACCAGCCGAGACGCGCCTCCCGCCCAAAATGGCTTCCCGGGGGGATCGAGGCACTCTGCCATACGTTCGGGGGGACCGAGTGGTCGCCCCTTTCCATATGGCTGAGATACCCGCCACCCCCTCTCAACACAATCCCCAAAGGAGGGAAACCGGAAACAGTTCTTGAAGTTTTTTGGAAGTGGGAGGGAGTGACCCTCCCGGCCGTATTTATTAAAACAAAAAATTATAAACATTTAAACATTAATGTACAATTTCATACCACATTGCGATGTTTGGCTAACCTTAACAGATTCTCTAATACAGAGGTTCTCCTAGCCGAACTAACATCCTACAAAACATTTACTTGAAATATTGAAATTGTACATCCTAACGTTTAAGGGCCAACGGCAAGGTCGTAACCGGTGTCAAGATCCCTAACCAGACATACCCCCCCCCACTTGGAGGGGCGACAGCACTGAGGCGTACTCAAGTGCAACTACTACCAATTTCCCTTGACTTGACGGGGGCACTTATCAACTCGACGCCAGTTAAAGGTCGTTCGAAGACTCGTGTGAGGTATCTAGAAGGTATCGTAGACCTCCCCCCAACCCCACACAACTTACCGCATCTGCCGTCGCAGATGTCACTGGCCCCGGGAAATTCCCCAGGAGGGGGCTGTAACCCCTCCTACACAGGAAGGGGCCTTGACCGCCTTTCCTCTTCTTTCGGCGACCCATCCTTAGAAGGGACCGCCTCCCCGTTGAGGGGCCAAAGGCCACCTCCCCCGAGCGCTCCCATCCGTGTTGGGTGACGCCCACTCATAGGGATCTTCCAATTAGTGCTCACCGATCATGACCTTACCGCCACAGGCCGGATAGTTGACCGGCTATCCGGACCCCCCACACAACTCCTACCTAAAGGTCATGTTTCAACGATTTTAACCATGCTAAGAAGTCTCCTAAGAGTAACTCATTCCCCACCCAAGACAAATGCACACCATCCCCCGAATACATACTGTCATCATTAATACAGCTATGAGAAATAGAATGCAATGCCCTGGAACGGAACAACCTACTCACTTTATTGTTAAGCTTTCTAACAGAATGGTTCAAAGCAGGAATAGAGATAGCCCCCCGCCACACCTTTCGTGGAATCAAATGGGACCATGCAATCGTGCACCCCGGAACTCTCCTCGCCAACCAACTTACGGTGGAAAGCATTGCCTCCAGGAGTAGTCGTCTACCGATGGTGACCAAATCATTACCCCCAACATGCACTATAACTATAGACGGCGGTGACCTTGTCCGCCCTAACAAACCCTCGAAAAATGTTTGAAACTGGTCAATACAGAGACCGCCCCTTCCGTAGAAGGACATCCTGTACCCGTATTCCCCAGCTACGTGAATCATGTCACCTGCTTTGAATACGTCTGCGGCACGCCTCACGTATGAGTGGCCCACGACCCACACCTCCTTTTTCACAGCCGGTGATGTCTGACCGCTGGCCCGGTGTAGGGTCGACTGCATAGTCCGCCCCGCCTCGTAGGCTTGCGTAACTGAAAACCAAGCGTGAGTACATTATTACAGCTTCACAACATGTGCAACCGCACGTATCTTTTGTAACAATTGGAGGACCAACGCCCCACTCGTTTCACTTGCTCAACATTAAGACCCCTGGCTGTAGCTTCCGTAGCAGCCCCTATCCGAAAGGAATGGGTCCCAAATTCGCCCGGGTTCAAGCCCGCAGCGGCAATTGACATCGCAAGCACCCGCTGAAACTGAAATTTCGTCAGTGGGGTGGCGTCAGCGTGTCTTAACAAAGTCCCCCCCCATGATGCCACCCTTCGTGCTAGGTAATCCTCTAAACACTTTACCGGACACATGGAGGACCCAGGAATCCTGCGTATGATGACGCAGTCACCCATCCCATCTTGATCAGTCTTGGATTTTACAAAGGAGACAGTCATTGTTTCTCCCCTGATCTGAACGTGTTCCTGGCACAAACCCCCTGCCACATCCAGTTTGTTCCTTGCAACTAGTTCGCTTACCCGCATTGCTCCGTGAAATGCTAGCGTAAAAGCGGCTCGGAACAGCACCGCCTCAAACTGAGATGAACATGTGGCCGGGAGTGTGGCCAACAACTGGGACAATCTATCCAAACCTATCGGGCGCCTTTCATCTACTCTGCGACCCTCAAGGCGTTGCCACCGACGCAGCGCTTTCTGTACAACGAAAGACGCTGTTGGGTCCTGGATAGCGTGTGCTCTGGCAACAAAGGAAATGGCAGCACGATGCCTCTGGGCCGTAGCCACCGATTTCCCAGCCCTACGTAAGGACATCAGGAAATTCACTACCCCTTCCTCGTGACCCCAAAGTCGCTCTCTATCACTCCCCAAAAAGGCTAAATAGGCCCGAAACGCCCCTTCGTATGCCTTCCTCGTCCTTGGTGCTAGACTCTCTCCCACGAGGTGACGAAGTTCGGGGCACCGAGAGACCAGAGAGCTTCGGGAAAGGGTGCCGGCTCTGGGTCCGCTGAGGGGAGGAAACCCGAAAAAGCCTGCATTTGAAAACGAGACAGTGCGTCAGCCGCCTGATTCATCACCCCTGGAACATGTTTTGCTCTGAATAGCACGTTCAATTGCATACATAGTAAAACAATTTCCTTAAGCAGTCTTAAAATCAGTTTACAACGTGCTGCCTGACCATTGATGCACTCGACCACGGTCATATTGTCAGACCAAAATATGACAGAGTGATCTTTGAACCCATCGGGCCATGTCCTCAAGGCCACCAAGATGGGAAACAGTTCCAGGAAAGCAATATTACTCGTCAGACCATTCACTTTAAAGGCGGCCATTTTTGCGCGCCAAACACTCGGATGCATGAGATCCTTCTGACTCTTTACATGCTCTACCTCATAATGATCAACAAGCAGTGAGAAAATGTTCACATACTCCCCCGCCCAAATCTTTTCCTTAATTGCCAAAGGAACATGTTGCCCCAACTTTTCTCTCCGAGAGGGTGCTGACTCATCCCTCGCGATCGGCAATGGCCGCTTACCTGCACCTGACGCTGCCTCTGTGGTCGCAATCGTCCCTGGTGTCTTGTCCCCTACTGCAGCCGGCACGGGCACCTTGGCTGCTTCCCGTTTCTCACGCAATTGCTTTATCAGCGCCTGCGCATCGACAGCCGTGGCGCCCTCGTTACCTTTTCCCAACCACGCTGCCAATTGTGCTGCCAGCTCGGGCGGCATATCATCCTCGGACACGGGGGTGACCACAACGGGAATTGGATTCCCCTCCTCCGGCACGGGAGTTGGAGCCTCGAGCGGGGCACTGGGACCCGGGATGTCTTCACCCGCTGCCCCCCTCCTGGGCCTCTTGTTTTTCCCTCCCGGGGCTGCTCCCGCCAAAGGACGTTTTGGACCCCCTTCCTCATTCTTGTCCACCCGCTTCTTTAGCTCGGACATCTCCTTCATGAGAACACGCAGCATCTGGTCAGTAGTCATGCGCTTTCCCATCTTCTTCGGCATTCTCCAACAAAGTAACTGTAAAACAAACAAGAACGATTAAAACGCTCAAAATTGGCTCTTCGTTCCGTCTCGAGCTCACGTGCAGCGAGGAGGTGCAGCTTCAGAGCACAGGAACAAGAGGATGTCTTCTGGTCTTGCGTCCCTTTTTATCCATCTTCAGGGCGGGCGTAAACCCGCCCCTGCCTGCCCCGAGGGCGTGGCCAGCCGCGTCAGTGTCTAGGCCAGCCCACTCTAGGGCGGGAAAAAGCGCGCCCCGGCTACGCCGCTTCGGGCATACCAGCCGAGACGCGCCTCCCGCCCAAAATGGCTTCCCGGGGGGATCGAGGCACTCTGCCATACGTTCGGGGGGACCGAGTGGTCGCCCCTTTCCATTCTGAATGTTGTAAAAAAAGAACTAGGTAGAAAGAGGGGAAGAGAAAAGAAAATGGAAAATACAGGGGAATAAGTATTATTGAAAATTAAATATATGTTAAATCTAGACTATTTGTTATGTAGACGTATGCAGGTGTGATTGCAATCAAGTTGAACAACCTCTGGCACTATACCAGAGATGAGCCATTGGTACTCATAACAACTCTGAATGGTGCAAAGAGCGAAATGCTGGAGATGTTGTGAATCATGTTAAACCCATAAAATGTGGGAACAGGGAAGGATAGCAGGGAAGAGGAGGCAGTAAATTATGTGTATCTCTTGAATGGATCACTGAAATATTATCGAAGGTCACATTATCGACTTGCTAAAATATCGTTGAAAAATTATCGACGACAAAAATATCGACTTTCTATACTTATTACACAAACTACAAAAATATCGAGTCAAAAATATCGAGTACTTACAATATCGAGTACATAAATATCGCCTTAATAAATATCGACAACAAATATATAGTTTGACATGAAATTTGCCCTAACACTACAAAAATATCGACAACTAAAATATAGACTACTAAAATATCGTTTTTTTTAAAATATCGATTTCATTTTTGTACCCTTTCATGTCTAAAATACCATATTAATCATCAATAAAAGTCATTGCTCTATACAAAATATATTTTACATATAATACCTGTTACTTTTATAACATTCCTATTTATCTACATTTCCTATACATTCAATTACATGCGTTCTATCATTTTCTAAATATTCTTTGCATTTAACAAACATTTTCATTACTTATTTTCTGTTAAAAATCTATTTCATTTAAAAACTAACCTGCTTTAATGCGGCATTCACCACATACCACCATTCTCACATCAACAAACACACCAATTAACAAAAAAAAATTCAAACTAGCCTATACAATGCTTCATTACATCCTACAACCAATCAAAGCACACAAAATACACATACTATAAAAGGGATACATGCATTCTACCATTTGTTGCTGCTAACTCTATAGAAAGTAGATGCCAACACTCTGAAGATTTTGTTCCTGAAGAAACATCTTTAAAGATCCAGCTCACTAGCTAATTATTCAAGTAAGTAACAGTGCATTATTTAGAAATCTAAATTAGAAGTGTACTATTTTACTTACATCTCCTAACTCTTGCACTTATTTTATTTTTTTCTCTTCCTACATTTCTGATAGAAACTACTCCAAATCAATTCCTAATACATGGTCATATTTCTTCACATGGAAAATCAGATAGTAAGTATATATTAATGCTCTGTTATACACCAACTGCTGTTATTAAACACTATTTCACAAGATTCTTTCTTTATTTTAAACATTATATTTACAGATATACTGAGATGTTCCTATTTCTACACTACAAATGTATAAAAGTACACTACTTAAACATGTAAGTATATATGTTTTTGTTATTAAACACCCAATATTGAATAATCAAATTTCTAAACAACATATCTTGCATATTACATCTTCCCTACAGATCATATAAAACATCCAACATCAAATATACCAAAAGGCAAGACTACCCTTGTAAAAAATGTAAGTATACTTGTAATTTGTCTAAAACTTGAGAAAAAAACACAAACTATGTTCTTAACACCATGTTATATATTTTTAATTTCCTCTACAGATATTCTGAATACATCATACATCTATTCTACAGATCCTATTAAAAACATCCAACACCAACTATACCAAAAGACAAGACTACCCTTGTAGAAAATGTAAGTATACTTGTAATTTGTGTAAAACTTCCGAAAAAAACGCAAACTATGTTCTTAACAACATGTTATATATTTTATATTTACTCTACAGATATTCTGAATACATCCTACAGCTATTCTGCCTACAGCAAAGAAAACGACTTATTTAGAAGTTAGTATACTTTTAAATATTTCCCATTTCCCAACGGTTCAAAATATTATTTATAATAATTTACATTTATTTATTCTATCTTCTCTACAGATCTGAACTTTACTACCTTGATGTACTCCACCAAATACTACAACTCTACTATTTAAACAAGTAAGTATATGTAATGTTTACATCAAATGTACTACTAAGCAAAATGGACAACTGCTTTTTCGTAGGAAAAACGTTTGTTATGTGTAAACATTAACTTGGCATTTCTATATTTTCATACCAACAGTAAATAAAGAAATACATACAAGAAAATCCTTCAAAATACAGTTCTGCATTTGTGATTACTACTTTCAGTAACTGTAAGTATAAATAGATCATTAATGATGTTTGCACCACAAAGTGAAATATATGTGTTTTGATTTTGTATCTTTCTACTCTTTCCTAGAACAAGTAAAACAAAATGACAGAAGGTGCAGAATTTGTTATGTCACAGAAAAATAAATTACTATTATGTTATATGGGTTATGTGTATAATCAGGAAAGACAAAGTGGTAGAAAAGTTTTTTGGAAGTGTACCAAATATTACTCCAACAAATGTTATGGGAGGGCTACTACTGAGGAAACTAATGTGTTATTTACCAGGGAACACAATCATCCCCCAAATGTCACAGAAATTGAAATAAGAGATGCTTTAGAAAGTATTAAAACTGCTAGCACACAAAGTGATAAACCAACAACACAAATCCTTAAAGAAGAACTGTTAAAAGTCCCAGCCCATGCTTCAGGTCAACTACCCTCTATTGACTCCCTGAAACGCACAATTGCACGCACTAAAAGACTCACTAGCACAACCCAACCCAACCCAACCCAACTACTTTTGAGGAAATTATTATTTCACCAAAAATGGCCATCACACACAATAAAGACAAATTTATCCTTTTTGACAATGAAAGCAGTACAAACAGAATCATTATGTTTGCAACTGCAAGTAATTTAAGAAAAATCCAACAGTGTCCCCAATGGATGATGGATGGAACATTCAAACCATGCCCAAAACCTTTTTATCAACTATATTCCATCCACGGTTTATACCATAACTCTAGCATACCTTTCATTTACTGTTTGCTACCCAACAAACAGCAAAACACTTATACAGAAATATTAAATGTTCTCAAAACTGAAATCAATAATTATTTTCCAGAAAAAATAATTATTGGTTTCGAATTAGCTATGATTAATAGCATTTTGAGAACATTTCCCCACACAGCAATCCAGGGTTGCTATTATCATTTTAATCAGAGCATATGGAGGCATCTCCAAAAATCAACTTTAAGTATACTATACTCAACAGATAGCACCTTTGCCTATCAAATTAAAAAACTGATAGCCCTGGCCTACGTTCCTGTTACCGATGTAGCGGAACACTACAATTTATTAATTGACAGCACATATTACAAGAGGAATGAAGATAAACTAACCCCATTACTGGACTATTTCGAAGATACTTGGGTGGGAAGGTTGCACAGATCTGGACATCGACGCCAACCCAAATTCCAAATCCCTTGGTGGAATGTCTATCATAGTACTTTAAACCAAGAGGCTAAAACAAACAACAGTGTAGAAGGGTGGCGTAATGCTTTCCAAGCTACCACAAGCAGAGGCAAACCCACATTCCATAACCTTCTAGAAGCTTTGAAAAAAGAACAAAGCTATCAAGAACTAAGAATGGAACAATCTGTGTCCCAAATTGGTCCAAAACTCACTAAACAAACTAAACAAATGTTCCGACTACTGCAAAGTCAAGTCACACTATACCCTACAACTAGAGGATTAGAATACCTGTCAATAATAGCTAAAAGTCTACTATAAAAATGTGTACAAAATATCCTAATGTCTTCTTACAATAATGGTAAAATTACATTTCATAAACATTTGTAATCAATTATAAATAATACATATTTGTTTAACAAAATTATCAAAATTTGGAACATTATTTCTGAACAAATATGCAATATTTATAATTACATCACACATACACATTACATAAAATTCGACATTTCCCACCCAATAAAAATAGTAATTAGAATACTTACAATTTTTGTAGATGAAAAAGACGTAATCAAGCAAAATGCAATCCATACAATCCAATCCAATATAGGACAATTCCAATATGGGAAACCCTCAAAAACCCGAAAATTAAGATAAAAAAAAAACGCTCCAGGAAATCCCGAAAACAGTAGTGTGGACACTTTAGTATTTAAAGTGATATACACACAACTTTTAAAAAACGGTCACGCATATCAATGTATCAATCCAATTCGAAACCCTCCAAAAACCCGAAAAATGTTGAAAATGTGTAAAAATCGCTCCTGGCAAACACGAAAAATAGGAGATAAATGTCAAAATATAACCATAATAAGTCAAACATTAGTTTCTCCTGGAAAAAAACACGCTTCCTTCCATGTAGTTTTCATGCGAGGAACCGGAACCTGTAAAATAACATACATAACAAAACCCACCCACAAATAGCCCATAACATTTGTAAATACACTCACAATTAACAGTAACCATGTAAGAAGACATTTCCGAACACTTAAAATAACACAAGAACTAAAACATACACAACGCTTCTCTATCGAAGACATTTCACCTAAACGCTACTTAAACAATTCATACATACACAAAAAAACACTACACATTTCGAATATACCCTCAAACATTACCACTTAGTTATAATTTGTATGTAAAAATAACCTTACCTCTCTCCACGCGAAGCAACTCCCAACCGCGAGCTTCTCCAGCCCTGAATGAAGCGCAATAACCTTACGCGGTAAAAAAGTAGTCCCCTTAAACCATTTTTGTAAAAGTATCATAGACAATACAATGTTATATTTAAAAAATATAATACATACACATTTTTAATTTTACAAATTAATACACTAGACTCATTATAATTTAACATGTTTAAGAAATACAAATATATTTAATATTAATTAATATATAGTAATTATTATATATTAACGATATTAAAAAATTATGTAAGACTTGGAATAAAAGATGTAAATATTTTGTTATTGTGTACATTTATAGGAATAAGTTTGTGTTTGTTTTTAAGTAAACATTATAATTGTTTATGGTAATAATTAATAATAATAAATAATAAAACTTATTTATTGTTATTAATATCAAAATTATAACCATTTAATATATAAACAATTCCCTGAAATAATGTATTTTTTTATCTCTGAATGTATGTTTTTCTGAAAAGAATAAATAAATGATTATGTTTATTAATTAATAATAATAATAATAATAAATATATTTGTTATTATTTTTATTAATTATTACAAAATGTTTTATAATAATTTCTAACTATTATAAAAGTATATAATTGCATAAATAATCTTTTGGCAATACCAGATATTATTATTAAACATATTGTTCCCCTATACTGTTATAAAGTTTACAACATAATATATTTATATGTTTCATTTAAAAACAACATTGTTTGAAATATGTAACAACAAATGTTTTAATTTGTATTTCAATTTCTTGAGCAAATGTAATAATAGTCATGTTACTTTATAAAAATGTAAATGTTAAAAATATATATTTAATAATATTAATATTTAATATTAACATTATTAAATATTAATGGAAGAATTTTAAAAAAAGTTTATGTTATTTAATTCAATATAAATACTTGTAACTCAAAGTTAATGATGAAAATTTTTTATATTTACTGAAATAATGTTGTTAACTACTTTTGTTTTATAATTGACAACATATATAAAAATGTTAATGTGTTATTCTGCGAATACTACATTTCAAAATAATGTTATGTTATTTTTGTTTGTGATTGTATTGTAGTACACATAAAAAATTTCAAAAATGTTTAATAAAGTTTTTTGAAAACATCCATGTTGCATTATTTTTTAATATTATAATACAGTAATGTAAAAATGTATGCAAATGTGCTGGACACTGACCAATTTAATATTTCCTATTGCTACTCCAGTCAAGCTAATATCATGGAAGGTGCTGGACACTGACCAATAATTATTTACTATTCCTACTCCAGTCAACCTAATATCAGTGAAGGTGGTGGACACTGACCAATGATTAATTACTAATCCATCTCCAGTGTAGCTAATATCAGTGAAGGTGCTGGACACTAACCAATTAATAATTACTATTCCAACTCCAGTCTAGCTACTATCAGGGAAGGTGCTAATACATATATTTTGTAGATAAATTTAAAACTTAATAATGTAAAGTAATTTTTTTATTTGTAATTTCATTTAATAGCTTTAATGTATTTTTTTGTTTTTTTACCCTGTACGCCTGTACCCCAAAAACCCAAAACTGACCCTGAACACTAAAAATACCCCTTCACCCAAAAACCCCAAACTGACCCTGAACCCAAAAAATACCCCTTTACCCAAGAACTGAAAACTGACCCTGAACCCTAAAAATACCCCTTTACCCAAAAACTGAAAACTGACCCTGACCCCTTAAAAAACACCTTAACCCAAAAACTGAAAACTGACCCTGAACCCCAAAGCATACCCCTTTACCCAAGAACTGAAAACTGACCCAGAACCCTAAAAATACCCCTTTACCCAAAAACTGAAAACTGACCCTGAACCCTTAAAAAACACCTTAACCCAAAACTGAAAACTGACCCTGAACCCCAAAGCATACCCCTTTAGCCAAGAACTGAAAACTGACCCAGAACCCTACAAATACCCCTTAACCCACAAACTGAAAACTGACCCTGAACCCTATAAATACCCCTTTACCCACAAACTGAAAACTGACCCTGAACCCAAAAAATACACCTTTACCCAAGAACTAAAAACTGACCAAGAACCCTTAAAAAAACCCTTAACCCACAAACTGAAAACTGACCCTGAACCCTTAAAAAACCCCTTAACCCACAAACTGAAAACTGACCCTGAACCCTTTAAAAACCCCTTTACCCACAAACTGAAAACTGACCCTGAACCCAAAAACTACACCTTTACCCAAGAACTAAAAACTGACCCTGAACCCTTAAAAAACCCCTTAACCCACAAACTGAAAACTGACCTGAACCCTTTAAAAACCCCTTTACCCACAAACTGAAAACTGACCCTGAACCCAAAAAATACACCTTTACCCAAGAACTGAAAAGTGACCCTGAACTCTTAAAATACCCCTTAACCCACAAACTGAAAACTGACCCTGAACCCTTTAAAAACCCCTTTACCCACAAACTGAAAACTGACCCTGAACCCTTAAAAAACCTCTTGACCAACAAACTGAAAACTGACCCTGAACCCAAAAAAATACCCCTTTAACCAAGATTTTTAAACTGACCCTGAACCCTAAAAATACTCCTTTACACAACATTAAATATTATGATTTAATTACCAATTAATTAATAATTAACAATAAAAAAGTAAATATATTAGCACATTAGCTGTAATTAATAGAATTTATTAATTAATATTATTTATTTCCAATTAATTAATTAACATTAACACACAATTATAGATAATAATAAAATTACTCTAATTAATGTCATTAACTAATTAAAAATAAATCATTAACAATAATTTAATAAATAAAATATGTTTAAAAATTATTTAAATAATTAACTAATTAATATTATTTAATTACCAATTAAGTAATAATTAAAAAAATTAACAAACATATATTTATTAATTAATTATTATTAAATTACTTCCCACCCTATTCCCCTATAACCCCACAACCCGCTCCTAAACATTAACTACTATTTATATTAATAATTACTCTAATTAATGTAATTAACTAATAAAAAAAAATTAACAATTAATTAATTAAAAAAATATGTTAAAAAATTAATTAAATAATTAACTAATTAATATTAATTAATTACCAATTAAGTAATAATTTAAAAAATTAACAAACATATATTAATTAATTAATTATTATTAAATTACTTCCCACCCTATTCCCCTATAAACCCACAACCCACTCCTAAACATTACCTACAATTTATATTAATATTAATACAATTTTTTTTTTTTAACATTTTTTCTACATATTCTCGATATTTTTTACTTTGACTATTTATCGATATTTTGTCTGGTCGATATTTTTGAGTCAATATTTTTGTAAACAATATTTTTTTATCATTTTTTTAGTCGATATGTTGTCCAACGATATTTTTGTAGTCGATATTTTATTCATCTCGATATTTTTTACTCGATATTTTAGCCATTCGATATTATGTAGTCGATATTATGTCTAGTTACCCTCTTGAATGGCAGTGGCTCAGTGGGTACCGCAACTGTGGTATTGGTGTCTAATAGAATGTCAGTGTCTGGGGCAGAATTTATGTTTAGGGGATTTGTCAACATATACCTTGGGTAGATTGAACGTGTTTGTGTCCCAGTCAGTTGTTTAGATACATTTGCTTTTTTGTTTCTGCTGTTTAGTGATTGTTTTTGTGTAGTTCCTTGTTCAATTGTGTCGGTATGGATGGGGGGTGGGGGGTTGTGCTCTTTGATTTCCATTTCTGACCCAACAGTCTTTTGGACTGTATGCCAGATCTAAAAATCTATTTTCGAATGTGTGTTTTTGGTGCAAGTTATTAGGCCTATTTTGGGGACCTGTCTAATTGTATGTTGGTGGGTTTTTGTATTGGCTCTGTAATTTGTCTACAGAATTGTTGTATTAAGTGCATGTCCATAACATGTGGAGCAGGATAGCATTATCTGATTTGTATCATTAATATTGGTTTGGAATGGTCTAAAATATTCTGCGTAATCTGTAGGGGGTTAAGTGCGTTCACTGAATTATGTTATATTGAATTAATTTAAACTGTGCGTTCCTCTAGATCAGGAATACTCAAAGTACAGCCCGGGGCTGCATGCGGCCCTCCAGACCTTTAATTGCGGCCCCCTGGTGAACAGCAGCACTGGGCTGCTGTTCACTTAACAGAGCATGTACATTCAGAAAGCTGTGAAACAAAGAGGCATTCTTTATTTACATGTTAACTAAATTAACTGTAAAGAAGAAAAGAAGGTGTCCTAGACAACTTATCTTTAAGAAAGTCTTTAATTTTTAAGATCTGTTGCACTAAGTATGTAAAAACATGATAAGTTCTCTGTAAACTCCAAAAAAGTGTATTTTATTAACATGCATGAGCGTTTTACCTTAGTAGGTCAGATGACATCACTGCATTGAGAGTCCTTTATTAGCAGTGATTGTTTTCAAACATGTTCTTGGAAACATTCATGCCACCCCCATTCTGAAAACAATGCCATTAATGAACCAAGAGGCAAGTCATTTGTCAGGTGCACCTTGTGTGTAGCCTTAGTTGTTCTATAATTGGAACAACATTATATTTTATTAAATAAAACACAAGAGAAGGTTTTGTACAGCACTCATCCTGAACTTATCTGTTTTAAGGGGCTCTCATATGTGGTAATGAAGTAATAGGCGGCAAAGTGAAATTAACCAATTACCTAGGATCACACAATTTCGTCAAGTGGGAAAGCCAGTACGATCCCATGTTTCGTGGTTTTACACACTGGAATCAGCCACCAGATGAGTATCTTTATTTTCCTCTCATGTTTTACAGTAGAAGTTAATGCTTTGACTTTAATTCTTGGTGCATGAGACTAGATCTTTGCTGGCAGACAGATGTCATGTGAAGGCTTGGTTCGTTGACCGCATCATGCATCTGCTTTACGTCCCCATACGCCCACCTTTCATCACCCCGACACTCGCATTACTGGCATCAGTGTGGCCCTTGGGCATGCCACAGACCTCCGGGGAAATGTTTGCGAGTACCCCTGCTCTAGATGGTTTTAGGGTTAGAAGGTCCCATGCATTGTCTGACAATCTCATTCAGGTCAGCTTCCTATGTTACTTTCAATGCAGAGGAGGTGGGTTTGGTCATTTGTGTCAGGGCTTTGTAGAGCCTTGTAACTGCTCTTCTAGGACAAACTATTGCAGTATTGAGGCCAGAACTGTTTGCAGGGAAGGTGGTTCGGTGTGTGGCGGCCAAGACGTTTGTACATTGTGTATTACATCATTTAACATCAGGAATTGACCCACTGGGATGAGAAAATCCTGCGGCAAAGCTTAAAATATGTGGAGTACAAGACCATTGCATAGGCCACCTGAGCTAGAAATCCACGCTTTCAAAATGGGGACTCATCTAATGTTCAAGTTTCAGCGTACCTTTAGTATTTTGTAATGAGTGCATATTACTTTCAGGTTCGTTGAATTTTGAATAAAGCTTGCGCCACAGCCTTTGTGCATATGATTTGAGTTTCAGTGTGCCTTTACAATATGTGCTACTGCCTTTGTGTGTTTGTTTATTTTGCAATTAACCGTGTTTTCTTTCACAGAGTTTATCATCTTTTCACTGCATGCTTTTACATTCTGAATTACACTGTGTGCAACTGCATTGGGTGGATCAGTTTCGATTTGATGTTTACGAATATTTAACCAAAAATGTAGACCCTGTAACAAAGAAAATGTTGGCAGGTAGTCAATTCACCTTTCATTAATAACAAGGCGACAGCTAAAATAGAAATTGCTATCGATGAAAACGCCTGGGTGGAGTTTTTCTCTAAACTGTATTGTAACACTCTAACCGAGCCACAGTTACCAAGTAAACATCACCTGATCCCACTAGAGTTTGAACTAGAGGAGGTCAAGGTAGCTATTAAGTCCTCTCAGAATAATAAAGCCCCGGGTCCAGATGGGATCCCAAGTGATCTTTATAAAATGAATATAGATCTTTGGGCACCTGTCTGTCTACGAGTAATGGGGGCATGCTGTGAGATAGGCTTCATTAAAACTTGGGCAGAATCATTGATCATCCCAATATACAAAAAGGGGGATAGGGAAAGCCCATCAAATTATAGACCGATATCACTATTAGACTCGCTAGTAAAGATCGCAGGAAGAGTAGTTCTGACTAGGCTCCAGGACTGGGCAGAAGAACAGAATATCTTGACCCCAGTACAATATGGATTCCGGCTAGGTATGGGCACTGTGGAACAAGTGTTAAATTTTGTCCTTTTGCAGGGGAAATACACCAGTGCAAAAGAGGGGTGTTTCTACGCAATCTTCGTCGACCTTTCGTCGGCGTTTGATTGTGTTATACACGATAAACTCTGGTCAACATTAGAGGAGATGAAAGTGGATTCTTCAATAGTCCTCTTTCTAAGACAACTATACTTGAATGCCTCTGCCAGAGTAAGGTACGGTTTGGGAGGGGAATGCACAGGGTCTTTTCACATACAGAAGGGGGTGAGGCAAGGGTGTGTGCTGGCCCCATTTCTTTTCTCTTTATATACCAACAGCCTGGAGAAGGAACTGGGAGCCAGCAATATTGACTCTCCTATGGCCGGGAACACGCAGATCAGCTCCCTTTTGTATGCGGACGACGCTGTGTTGATGGCAAGAACAAAGGTCGGCGCACAAAAAGTACTGAGTAGATACATAACATACATGGAAGAGAGGGGCCTTAAATTGAACGCTAAAAAGTCCTTTGTGATGGCATCTGGCAAAGGCGGAGCCAGATGTAAACAACTTAAGGCGGCAGGCACCCTACTACAAGCCACAAAAACATTCCCATATTTAGGAGTCACAATCGAGGCAACAGGGGGCTGGGGTCCCGAGGTAAAAAATAGAGCGCTAGCATTTAAACGCTCAGTTGCGGCTATAAAGCATTTTGCTAGTAAATTGGGCAGAAAACAACCTGGTATAATGCTCAATATATATGTGGCTAAATGCAGAAGTATTGCCCTGTATGGGGCAGGGATATGGGGATACCATGATGTGACGATGCTCCAGATTATCGAAAATAACTTTTTTCGATATCTCTTGTCTCTCCCAAAAAGTACGTCTAATTATAACTGACATGTAGAACTAGGTATGGAATATTTGACAGATTTGATTAAAATCCAGCCAATTTTGCTCTGGAGGAGAATTTGGGCGACGCAAGAACTGGGCCTAAACCGAGAAATCATCCTGGATGTTAAGGCATTAGCCAATGTCAAAAGAATCAAATGGCTTGAGTATGTGAGGAAAGCCCTGACGGACATTGAAAGGCCAGAATGGTACTATACACCGGAACTAATTGGGAAAATCCCTAAGAAAGTTGTAAAAAATCTATGTATGGAACATTTTAATACTTTAAGGCTTGGGAATGAAGTCAGTAAAAGAACTGTGCTCGACCATCAGCCGCTGCTGACTACCTATAAAATGCAACCATACTTAACTTTCATTACTTCGGGATTTGAGCGCTTTGTCCTGACTAGATTCAGGTTTAATATATTCCACCGCCTGGTCTCATACCCGGAGAAAAATGACTGGAATAGAACTTTGGCCCCATGTCCATGTGACAGCATATCCACCCAGTCGACTTTCCATCTCGTACTATTCTGCAAACTATATAAAAAAGAACGTGCGAGATGGCTGAAATCCTATCTAAGAGATGGGGCTTGGAGGCAATGTAGGCCGGCTTACTTAAATCTCCAACAATTAGGAAACCCCCTATGTATTAGCTCGGTGTCGATGTTTTTAAAAAGTGTTGTAAAATCACAGAATCTATTAAGAACTCATCAATTATCGATTAATCACCCTAACTTGATTTAATACTGTTTTTATAACTATTTATTGTATGTATCTGTAATGTGATTTTTATATGAACTGCTTTTATGATTTTTTTTACTTGGTGAAAATCGAATAAAGTAATTGAATTGAAAAAAAAAAAAGAAAAAAAAAAAAAGAAAATGTATTTCATACTTTTGGGTGAATTTTTTAATATGGGCAGGGCTTTAAGTGGGATAAAAAAAACTGGGGGGGTCTCTCAAAAGGGCGTGGCCAATGTAATTTAGGGCGTGGCTTAAAAAGATGTATGCTAAAAATCTGTGCTTAGCATTGTGTGCCGCCTGGCTTGTATTTGACTGATTCTGTCATTGCATCCGGATGTACTATACAACAAGTATCATCATAACAACAACAAGTCAGTACTATTGGCTTTGTCCACGGTTGTTAGCTGCATAAGATAAATAAGCAGCAACTATAGCTTGTATATAATATTGAAAAAGCTTCCACTTAAAGCCATGGTGATACCACAACAATGTTGCTGCTCCCGAGTTTCAAAAAGAGAAGGGAAACCCAGAAAGAAAACGGCTCTCTTTAAAGGATTTCCCTTCCCCTACAACGCTCACCTGTTTTGACGTCATGCCGTAACTTCTCCTCAAGTAAATAGTGCGCACGCGCACATCGATGTGCCTGCTGTCACTGCATTCCAGAAAAAAACGGACTGCCTCTGCCAAGGCACCAAACAGAGCATGATAGAGACCCGTTTCGATCCCCCCCTTAAACAAGCATTGGCATAGCCAATAGGTCTCGCCTTTGGGACCTTATAAGTGCTTAGCCATGCAACAGTTGTTGCACCAAGGACGTTGTGCTGCATAACTAAACACTTATAAGGTCCCAAAGGCGAGACCTATTGGCTATGCCAATGCTTGTTTTATTTTTTTAAAGGACAAGCAGTGCTATCAGGCTCCGGCTGCCACTTAGTCCACCGCATCCCATGTAGATGCTACAGCCATCTTTGAATGGTTTTAAAGCCAACTCAAAAGCGGTGGCCAGTGTATGTGAATCCCTATCTCAACTGTGAGACTGTTCTCCTGCTTCCCAATTCTATTAAATACAAATTATGTAAAAAGAACATCCCTTTATGAGCTGCACGGCTCATCCTACACCATGTTTCACACATGGATTTGAAATTCTGATGGTTTGGGCTTTGCTGAAATTAACTGGTTGGGTCCTGACTAAGGGGAGCGTAGCTATGATAATTTAATTGACTGCACAAGAAACACAGTGTTTCACTTAGAACAAAGCACACACAAAAGAACACACGCAAACATCAGTGCTTTTATTCGGATTGGTGAAAAAGCTACTAATGAGTATCTGAGATAAGTGTGCGTCAGAAGACGTGTTTACGGCCGAATGGCGTGACCTGGACACCGGGGCGACACCGAGTAGGCAGGAATGAGATCCTTAGATGGGTGCTTCCCTTTTTTAGTGGCCACAAGAACTTTACTACTCCCCCTAGACTCGGTGCGGTGACAGAGGCATGGGCCTTTTGGTACCCAGGCTGTCTGAATAGATTTCCCTCACTGCCCCCACTCATGCCAGTGGAGTCAACAACTGTCGCAATGATGCTCCGGGTGAAGCATGGCGCTCTGCTATGGACAGTCAGAGCGATGACACTCCACGCTGACGCACCAGAGGAAGGACTCCTACCTTCACCAGGCACCGCCAGGGACCTCAGTAAAGAGGTCACAGTTTCCGGTTCATAAGCCTCAGGAATACCACCCCGCCTGGGCCGCGCGCCGACGGGAGCACATAGCAGCTCATGGGCATCAAAGCCCAGGAGGCCTCCCAGTAGTGGACTAAAGCAGGGCGGACTAGCGGGGCCTGCGCAGGGGACAATCCTAGCTGCAAAGGAAAATGCTTTCCTCAGGTGGCCTGAGACCGTGCATTGACGGGACCAGCTTCCAGACAAGGGATGTTGGCGTGAACACTTCCACGAAATGCTAATTAATGTTTCTTGAGAAGACTCCAGGATTGGAGGCTGCATGTGGATGTCTTGCTAAATTTAGGCCAGGGAGCGCACAAACCCAACAGTCTGTAAACAATCATCGCGTCAGACGAAGGACTTAAGAAAAGCTTCAAACAGGCATTAACGAGCCGCAGCTTCAAATACTTACTCGCATTGGAAAAGCTTCCGATTGGCGTTAAAACATTTCCGTTTTAAATTTCTACCCAAACAAGATTGTTTATGAAGTTGACATTAATTGTAGCAGTTAGCAGCTGCTACTGGATGTACATGTCCCTGGGTAAACAAACTTTTTTTGTTTTTAATTCTGAGTTGAGTCGGGGAACAAAGTCCCAGAGGAAGAGCTGCACCTTCTCCCCACCAGCAGCTCAAGTCGAGAGAGAGAGAGAAAGAGAGAGAGAGAGAGAGAGAGAGAGAGAGAGAAAGAGAGAAAGAGAGAGAGTGAGAGAGAGAGATAGAGAGAGAGAGAAGAGAGAGACGAGGGGTAGTAGAGGGGTAGTAGAGGGGTAGAAGAGGGGTAGAAGAGTAGTAGAGGGGTAGTAGAAGGGTTGAAGAGGGGTAGAAGAGAGGTAGAAGAGGGGTAGGGGGTAGTAGAGGGGTAGAAGAGGGGTAGAAGAGGGGTAGTAGAGGGGTAGTGGGGTAGAGGCGTAGTGGGGTAGAGGGGTAGTAGAGGCTTAGTGGGGTAGAAGAGGGGTGGTAGAGGGGTTGAAGAGGGGTAGAGGGGTGGAAGAGGGGTAGTAGAGTGGTAGTAGAGTTGTAGAGGTGTAGTAGAGGGGTAGAGGGGTAGTGGGGTAGTAGAGGGGTAGAGGGGTAGAAGAGGGATAGAGGGGTAGAGAGGTAGAAGAGGGGTAGAGAGGTAGTGTAGAGGGGTAGAAGAGAGGTAGAGGGTTAGAAGAGAGGTAGAGTAGAGGTAGAGGGTTAGAAGAGAGGTAGAGGGGTAGAAGAGAGGTAGAGGTAGAGAGGTAGAAAAGAGGTAGAGGTAGAGGTAGAGGTAGAGAGGGAAAGAAGGGGGAAGAAAAGCGTGGGAAAAAGAAGGCAGGTTAAGATGAGGACGGGTGTGTGACAGGAGGCAATAAACCAAGTGGGAGGGGTGAGGGAGTGCGGCCCAGAACACACATCGTTTCCCTTGTGGGAGCGAGCAAGGGCCCCATCTGTTTGAAAGTTAATTACAAACAGATGGTTTCAAAGCTCGCTCCCGCAAGGGAATCGCCAAACGTGCACACGTTGCCATTGAAAGCAATGCAATGCATGCACGTTTTTGCCCTCAAATCCGAATCGATTACAAGAGGTCTCCTCACATGCAGCACATGCGCGCTGAAATAAAAACTGCAGGCGCTCAGCACTGGTGACACTTGTCCAATTTAAAGCCCGGAATAGGGGCATATGACGTGTGTTTTAAAAATAAGTTTCACCCAAAAATAAAGCAACATTTCTCTTTCCTCTACTGCACATTATGTACACTGCGGGCAAAAACATTTTGGTGATTGGATTTGTGTGTTTGTTTTCAAATTTACTGAATGTTGTTTTGTATGGTTTATTTATTCTTGCATGTTGTGTCTTTACTAATATGAACTGCGTGCGAGGGCATTGTGGGACCCTATTTACATTTCATGGCTCAAAAAGTTCAAAGAAATTGAAAATTGCCGTAACAGGATATGAAATTACAAACAGAGCTGATACATTTTACACTACAAAAGCTCATTTGACTCCGTGTCACCCTAACATCTGTTGCAGCGCTTGATAACATCTTTTCACAGTAAAGATTCAGCCTTTGACACTCTTTCAACTAGCATTGGCAAAGCCAATAGGTTTCGTCTATGCGAGATCTAATTGCTTTGTCAATGTTTTTTCACACGTTGCACAGCAGCTGCTGTGTAACATGGCTTACAGTGAAAGAATGCACTATGGTACAGTCAACGGCGGCCACATCATAGTGCTTTAATTTGTTTTACTTTAAGCCATTTTACACAGCAGCCCATGCTGCTATGCAATTTGTAAAAAAAATAATTGGAAAGCCAATAGATCTTTCACAGGTGAAACCTATTGGCTTTGCCAATGCTTGTTTCTATTTAGTTTTACAACAGAAGAGGGTGCATGTAGTCGATATAGTCTATTATAACCATACTTTCAATCATATCGTACAGCGCAATTAATATAAAACAGGCAAAAATATCATTAGCGACTCTTTGAGGTCATCTCTGGCAAGGGAGCTATCCCTGCTCTGTAGCTCAATCCAGAGGTGTGAGCTCAGGGAATTCGGCTTTGCCCTCCTGATTTTATGCCAACAGTTAATATAAGCCCAAATTGAAGCCTGGCCTGCGCTCGAGATATATATTTGGGAAGGTTGAAGATCGTTCTGTATGTCCTGACCACGATGCTGTCCAAAGCGGATGCCTCCTTCCAATGCAGGAGTTCACTCCCATACGTTATAGTTGGTGCCAGCTTTGCTTGGATCACTCGGAGTAATGGCGTCAGTGTTGGACCAGATCATTATTCTTAACGTTTTTAAAGGTTAAGGGGAGTGCGTTACCTTTTCTCTTCAGAGCCTCTTTCTGGGGGTTGAACAACCCTCTGTTATCTTTGATGACTCACTCACATTTATATTCACCTATTGTCTCCAACTGTTGATTGGCCGGATACTAGCTTGGTGGTATTCTCATTGCATTGCTAATCTGTATTAATTTGTTTCCTCTAAATTGATGACCAGACCCTTTTCCGTAGAGTAGTCCCGTGTGACGTGAAGCAGGCACTGCAGCCCAACCTGGGTGCAGCTTATTAAGACCAAGTCGTCAGCATATAGGAGACTGGAAAGGACCAGGCCTCCTAATTTCAGGGCGTAGGAACTGCAGGCATTTCATTTTGATGTGAAATTGGCAAAAATATATTGAACAAAGTGGGCACAGGAACACACCTCTGATTCAGACCTTTAATTGTGGGAATAAGTCTGGAAAGCCGTGTCCAAGCACCCAACTTGCCCTGCACCCTCGTATCCGTGTGCAGCAGTATGAGTAGGTTCAATAGAGCAGTTGGAATATTCCAATTAGTTTGTTTGCCTCAAAGTTTGCCGTAGTCAACATGGTCAAACGCAGACCTATTGTCAATAAAGCACGGGGACATAGGCAACCTTGCTCCTTTGCTGCATCAATCAATGGGGATAGGGTCGAGATATTAGTTGTGTCTCCAGAGTGTATGGGAAATCCCATCTAGTTTGGCAGGATTATTGCCTTTTCAGAGGCCCAAGCTGTTCATTCTGTGAGGAGTGTGCCTGAAAAGTACTTGGCCTCATTGTCGATAAGCGACACCAAACAGTAACTTTTTGTAGAAGATTTATCTCTACTCTTGAAGAGGAGAGAAATTATAGACCCTCTCCAAGAAGCCGGTATTCCTCCCTCAGTTGCTATCTGTTGAAAAACTGGCTCAAGTGTCTCAGCCCAGTATCCTGTGTCATGCTTAAACTGAGCTTGATGTAAACTTGTGTAGAATGTGGAACTGAATTTGCTTAAACTTTGTGTTTCTTTTCAGGGATTGCTACTACCACACCAATTTAGATAAATATAGTAACATTTAATACATTATATTACACCAAATCGAATTCCTAGAACCAGAAAGATGTACTTTTCACAATCTAGGTAAAAATAGTGCTTCAAAACACAAAGACCTGTGATTTGAGGTACTTTGGATTTTTAAAAGAAGGGTCGTCCTCTCCTAAGGTGTTAACATTAGGAATGGCTTCACATGCTTTTTTTTACAATAGGAATACAGAACTTCAGGGCCTGGGCTAAGTGCAGGGCAGATCCAGGAGTGCTTTGCAAGGAATAAAGAGTGAATTCTGTTTTCTCTTAAAAATAATGATGGCTGGTGAGAGCTTTTTAAACTGTATCCTTTGTTATACAGTTAGCCAATGCATGCCATTCCTGACAGCTGAGACCCAATCAAACCTGCGTAGTTTCATGATTGTTTTGACTGCCTTTTTTTGGATCTGCTCAGGAGAAATTAAGAAGTACTTAGGAAGATTCAGATAGTGACTATTACAGCGGTATCACACCCTGGAATGTATGCAAGTTGCACCAAGAGTGGGATGATCCTTCTTAGGAATAACAGGAAGGACTTGCTTCAGCATTCATGGAAGATAAATACAGGAGCTTACAACCAAGTTCACTTGGTTCTTGAATGTCACCTCCTAATGAACCATGTCCCTTTGTAGGGCAGAGCTTGGGGAGGGAGTCCCATGCCAGCTAGCCACTCAGAGATGTTCTTGCCAATCAACATCAGCTCTGTCAGGCTCAATTAAGCTGTAGAAAAATTCTCCCATCCATTGCTGAATAGTTTCCAGGTAGTTCTCAATTTCATGAAGTGCATCCTGCTTAACACCCGCTCCATCCACAGGCACGCCGTGGAACTCTGGGACCTGCTCGACACAACAGCACTGGACGTCGCCTTCCTCACTGAAACCTGGATGAATGCCTCCTCAGCGCCCGACATCGCCTTAGCCATCCCGGACGGTTACAAGATCACCCGGAAGGACCGCGTCAACCAGACGGGAGGAGGCATCGCCATCGTACCCAAGAACACCATCCGCATCTCAACTAACTCCGACGAAACCTTCGCCGCCGCCGAACACCTGCACTTCCAGATATACACTGACCCCAAGATCACCCTCCGCTGCACCCTCATCTACAGACCACCGGGACCACGCACACAATTCAGCGAAGACATCGCAGACTTCATCAGCCCGCACGCCCTTCCCTCCGCCGACTACATCCTCCTAGGAGACCTCAACTTTCACCTGGAGAACAACGACAGAAACACCACCGCCCTGCTGGACAACCTCGCCAACCTCGGACTCAAGCAACTGCTGAACACTCCCACCCACTACGCCGGCCACACCCTTGACCCCGTCTTCTCATCCAGCAAGCACTTCTCCTTCAGCCACACCACCGGACTCCACTGGACCGACCACAGCTGCGTCCACTTCAGCTTCAAAAGAACTACGACCCACCACCACCCGCAACAGGTCCCCCGCCGAAGCTGGAGCAAGATCACCCCCGAGCAGCTCACCGCCTCCCTCAGCCAGAACACTCCCACCAGCTCAACGGACCCCCACGAAGCAGCCAGCAACCTCACCAAGTGGCTGACCGCCTGGGCCGACGACCTCACACCACTAAAAAACCCTCCCAGCAGACCCGGCAGCAAGAAAACCCCCTGGTTCACCGACGAACTCAAGGAATCCAAGAAGAACTGCAGCACCCTCGAGAAAGCCTGGAGGCTCGACCACACCACAGACAACAGGACCGTCCTCAAGCACGCCATCCACAAACACCATCAGCTGATCCGCGCCACCAAGAAGACGGCACTCAAAGAACGACTGGACAACAACACCCACGACAGCAAGGAACTCTTCAGCATCGTCAAAGAGTTCTCCAACCCCAGCGCCGGAAACAACGACATAACTCCCTCGCAAGACCTCTGCAACTCACTCGCCTCGTTCTTCCACTGCAAGATGTAGGAAGGGGGAGGCTCTAGTTGGCGCAGTGCAACACTAGCGACAAGCAGGGACTCTCTCTTCCTCGTCAGGGCTGAGGGTTACCTTCCAGACAACCTCTGCTTACCCTCTAGGTAGTGTGGCTTAAGCAGTCGCAGGCTAATCTTTGGGGCACATAGGGTTAAACACTTGCAACAGTACACCTTTACAACCAACCCACCACACAACGAGACCAGACTGTATTCTTGTAAAAATATATATCTTTATATAGATTTTAAGCAGGCTTATGAATACAGTCAATAACTTTATGAAGATGGTTGCAGGTTACTTAATTCGGGTTACCACAGTTCTTACGGAAGTTCTCTTGAGGCCCGTAGGCCGGTGTTATTCAAAGTTCTTGTGGAGCCGGCGGCTTCCAAGGGATCTGTCCCACGTCGCGTTGCCTTCCCGGGGTCGCTGATCGTTGCGGCTCTTCGGCCGAGCAGGTCACTGGTCGTCCGGGGCAGCGGTGTTCTGTGGCGGCAGGGCCCTTTCCTCGTCGTCCGCTCCGACCCTGGAGGCGGCGGCTGTGCGGTGGTGACAAGTGGCAGTACGGTCCCCAAGTGCAGGACGTACCCAGCCAAATGTCGGTGCAGCTGTGGGCTCACAGCTGGGCTGTCGGGCAGGCTTACCGACTTTGCGGATTCTCGTAGGGCAACTGTCCGTCCTTGCAGGTGAGTGACTGCTCGCTATGCAGTCCCCTCGATAGCTCGGACCGGACGGGTCCTCCTTCGCTTTGCTCTCGGGCTCCCGGTGCAGTTGCGGTCACGGTGTTCGGGCCAGCGGCGGCTGGTCCTCGCTTTGCTCTCGCAGTTGCTTTGGGCCCCGGTCACGGTGGTCGGGGGGTCGTTGATGCCTTAGAGGAGATTCCTCCGTCAGTGCCGCAGCGATGATCAGCACCCGCAGTCGCTTTCTTCCAAGGGGGTAGCCTCCACTGGTCCTGGGACGCTGGTCAGGGGGCAGGTTCAGTTGCAAGCCCTTGGAGATCTCTTTGCAGAGTTTGGCACAAATAGCACAAAAGTCTTTTCGTAGTCTTATTGTCTTCCTCTCCTTCAGCAGCAAGGCACCAGACACAGGCAAGAGTCAGCACCCTTCCTTGTCTCTCACGGTCCTTCTCGTAGGGCAGAGTCTTTCTGTGGCCCAAACCGGATCTAAATTTCAAGGAGCAGGGCTCCGTCTTTTATAGGCCAATTCTTTTGTTCTCGCCGGCCAGGGGGGCCTTTGCATAGCCACTCTCAGTTCTGGAGTACCCCCGCGGGTGTACTCCGGCTTCTGCTTTCAGTGTGAGGGGCAGGCGCATCAGACGCCCCACAGGAGGTGGAGCCAGCATTGTCCGGACAGGAGTGGCCAGAGTACCTTGTTGATGGGGGCTTCGGCCTTCCTGGGCCAGGTGCCGGCAGAGTCATCCGCCGCTCCCCAGGAGGGTGGAGCCAGCATTGTGGAGGTCGAGCACAGTGACAGCTCGAGTCAAGAGGCACTCCTACCTCCCACTAAGGTGTAATCTGCGCATTCACCACCCGTCATCCCTCCAGCCCTGTCACTCACACATCCCAGACAGTCAGATACACACCAGCAGAGGCGGCTGAAATGGCTAAGCAAGCAAATGCTAACTTTCTAAAAGTAGCATTTGCAAACCCAGGATACTGAAATAAACTTGACTACAAGAAATATCTCATTACCCTGAGTCCAGGCATACTAAACATGACTCACTACCATGCTCCTTGAGCCTGCGGGGATTATAGGGTGTAATAACCCTCGCAGCTCAGTCTGGCCTAATGGAGCAGGTAGCCTTCAGTAGTGAAATACGGTATTTGTGGTAAGTCACTACTAGGACATGCCACGCACATCAGGGCTTGTCCTACCTTGCACCTACAACGCACCCTGCCCGCAGGCCTACCATAGGGGTGACTAATATGTAGTCAAGGGAAGGGTCGGTGCTGGCAAGTGGGGACACTTGCCCAGCTAGCGTGACAGTACGAGACCGCACGCGGGTTCTGCGGTCGCAGTTCCCAGACACATCTTTACGGCTGCTTCGGTGGGTGGCGCAACCAGCGCTGCAGGCCCACCAGCAGTATTGGCATCTACAAGCCCCGGCACTCTCTTGTGCGCTTTACTAGGGACTAACAGTAAATCCAATGCACCAATCATGGATACCAATCGTATATACAATTTACAGTAGGGAGCACTTGCACTGCGGCACGGATCAGCCGTGGCGCAGTGCCCTGAGTATCGGAAAACCAGCAAAACATCGGAGGCACATCAGCAAAAAGTGGAAGGGAGACTCACGCCAAGGTGCCAGGTCTAACACGTGTCCCCTCCAGCTGAAATGTGGGGGGAACTACCCTTCCCCAGGGAGTTCCACATCACTAAGGCGGAAAAATCTGGACAGACCGTCAGCGTTGGCGTGATCGGTGCCAGGGCGGTGTTCCACCGTAAAGTCCATACTCTGTAGAGAAATGGACCACCTCAACAGTTTCGGGTTCTCACCCCTCATTTGCATCAACCATCTGAGGGGCCTGTGGTCCGTCTGAACTCGGAAGTGAGACCCAAACAAGTAGGGTCTTAGCTTCTTCAGCGCCCAGACCACAGCAAATGCTTCACGCTCTATTGCACTCCACCTACTTTCCCGTGGAAGTAACCTCCGACTTATGAAGGCTACGGGTTGGTCAAAGCCCTCCTCAGTCATCTGTGAAAGAACAGCCCCTACACCATGCTCTGAAGCGTCTGTTTGCACAATGAACTCCTTGGAGAAATCTGGGGCCAGGAGCACGGGCGCCGTGCACATGGCAGTCTTCAGGGTGTCGAAAGCTTTCTGACAGGTGTCAGTCCAAATCACATTCCTGGGCTGCTTTTTCGAAGTCAGCTCTGTCAAGGGGGTCACGATCGTGCCATAGCCCTTGACAAACCTCCTGTAATACCCAGTGAGCCCCAGGAAGGCTCTCACTGCAGTCTGGGTCTTGGGGGGTTCCCAAGCCAGGATGGTTTCGATTTTGGGCTGCAAGGGGGCTACCTTGCCACTCCCAACTTGGTGTCCCAAGTACACCACTGAACCCTGCCCAATCTGGCACTTGCTTGCCTTGATTGTGAGGCCTGCTCTGCGCAGGGCCATCAACACTTCCCAGAGGTGTCGCAGGTGTTCGGGCCAGGTGCCGCTGAACACCGCAATGTCATCCAGGTAGGCGGCACTGAACTCGTCCAGTCCAGCCAACACCTGGTTGACCAATCTCTGAAAGGTGGCAGGGGCATTCTTCATTCCAAATGGCATAACCCGGAACTGGAAGTGCCCATCTGGTGTAGAGAATGCCGACCTCTCCTTTGCCCCATCGGTCAAGGCGATCTGCCAGTACCCAGACGTCAAATCAAACGTGCTGAGAAACCGGGCAGCCCCTAGCCGATCAATGAGCTCGTCAGCTCTGGGGATGGGGTGCGCGTCAGTCTTCGTGACTGAATTGAGTCCTCTGTAGTCCACACAGAACCGGAGTTCGGGTGTGGCTCCCGGCGCAGCAGCCTTCGGAACCAAGACCACGGGGCTGGACCAAGGACTGCTGGAAGACTCAACCACCCCGAGGGCAAGCATCTTGGAGACCTCCTCCTTGATGCAGGCCCAGACCCTGTCAGTTACCCGGTAAGCCTTGTGCTTCACCGGTAAGCTGTCTCCAGTGTCCACATCATGGACGCACCAATCTGTGACACTCGGAACCAGGGAGAACAGGTCTGGAAACTGTCCCAGCAACTGGCGGCAGTCCTCCTGTTGTTCGGCGGTCAGGGAGGGTGAGAGGTTAACTCCATCCACAGACCCATCCTTCTCACAGGCCACCAAGAGGTCAGGAAGAGGCTCCGACTCCTCCTCCATTCCGTCATCGGTTGCCAACAACATGCCCACTTCGGACCTTCGCAAGTGGGGCTTGAGGCGGTTGACATGTAGGACCCGCAAAGGGTTCCTGGGCGTCTTCATGTCCACCAAGTATGTCACGGGGCTCTTGCGCTCCACAACCTCAAATGGTCCTGTCCACTTATCTTGAAGGGCACAGGGTTCCACTGGGGCCAAGACATACACCTCTTGTCCAGGCTGAAGCTCGACCAGAGTGGCATTCTGATCGTACCACCGCTTCATTTCTTCCTGGCTCGCTTCCAGATTTGCCTCGGCAAGTTGTCTGAAGCGCCTGGTCTGGTTTCTGAAGGCCAGCATGTAGCTATATACATTCTGGGGAGGTTTCCTGGGAGATTGCTCCCAGCCTTCCTTTACCAAACTCAGTGGTCCTCTCACGGGGTGACTGTACAGCAGTTCAAAGGGGCTGAACCCTAGGGACTTCTGTGGTACCTCGCGATATGCAAACAGCAGGCATGGCAAGAGGACGTCCCACTTACGCCTCATCGGACCTTCCAGGCCCATTATCATGCCTTTGAGGGTTCGGTTGAATCTTTCAACCAACCCGTTACCTTGGGGATGGTAGGGTGTGGTGAACATGTACGTTACGCCACACTCCTGCCAAAGGGACTTCATATATTTCGATATGAAATTGGTCCCCCTGTCGCTCACCACCTCTAGAGGGAATCCTACTCGCGAGAAAATTCCCATCAGTGCACGCCCCACCACGGGAGCCGTCACTGTCCTCAGAGGGATGGCTTCAGGGTACCGGGTGGCATGGTCCACCAAGACCAGGATGAACCTGTTGCCCATGGCTGTCTTGGGGTCCAGAGGCCCAACGATGTCAATACCCACTCGCTGGAATGGCGTACCGACCACAGGGAAGGGTTGGAGGGGAGCCTTGTTCTTCCCTCCCGTCTTCCCACTTGCCTGGCAAGTCGGACAGGTTCTGCAATAAGCGTCTGAGCTTTTATGCATTTGGGGCCAGTAGAAGTGGGTGACAAGCCTGTCATAGGTCTTGTCCATCCCCAAATGTCCTGCTAAAGGCACATCATGAGCCAGACCCAGTAGGAAGGCTCTGAATTTCTGGGGTACCACCAGCACACGGGCTGACCCAGGTTCAGCAGCCTTAGGCTCCGAATACAGGAGGTCGTTCTCCCAGTACACGTAATGTGTTTTGGCCTGAACACCATTGGCCTGGTCTGCAGCCTGCTGCCGCATACCCACGAGAGAAGGGCATTCTTTCTGCTCCCTGCAGAATTCCTCCCTAGAGGGTCCTCCTTCTTGCTGCCAATGGGTCAGCTCAGGCAGGTCCCCCAGTTCGGCGATCTGTTCCCCTGTAGGCTCCAGGGCATCCCCCTCAAGGTCTGCTTCCTCCTGGACCGTAGGAACCTCAGGGGCCGGTTTCCCGCGCCCCCTGCGCCTTCTCCCTAAAGCCGGTTCCTGGGCCTCTCCATCAGGCCCCAGGACCTCTCGATCACCCTTACTGGCTGCCATCGACCGGGTGGTCACGCACGCCCAGTCAGGCAGACCACCATCCGCAGGTGAGTCGCTTTCTCCACCTTTTCCCAAGGGGAGTGCTCCAAGTCGTTCCCTAGCAAACAGTCAACAGGCATGGTTTTTCTCACACAGACCTGCAGAGTACCAGAGACCCCCCCCCACTCGAAGGGAACTTGAGCCATCGGACACTGGCTCTCAGAATTATCAGCATTGATAACCCTACAGTAGGCATGGGGTACAACCTGCTCTTGAGACACCAGGTGCTGCCTCACTGCAGTCACACTGGCTCCTGTGTCTCTAAGAGCCTCAGCTTCTTTACCATTGATGATCACCACCTGCCCATATTTCTTAGTGTTAGAGGGCAGGTAGTTCGTCGGGATCATCTCACTGTCTCCTAGCGAGACCAGGGTCATGTGAACGGGATCTCCACCCCCCGGGACCATCATTTCTTCTCCCAGGTGAACGCTAGTCACCTGTCGGGGCGGAGCACCGGTGGGTGCAGGTTTTCCAAATAGGCGACACTTGGGGTCACTGGATATGTGCCCAGGCTCGCCACATTTGAAACAATTGAAGGGCCCCTTTGGAACAGGTTTACCTGTCGGGGCCCCATTCTGCTTCGGGGGTGGGGGAGGCTGAGAACCCTGCTGCGGATTCCCTTGGGAACTACTTTGGGGGCCTTTTTGGAACCCTTTCTGTTTTCCCCCTTTGTCCCCCCCACTCTTCTGCTGGGGACCCTGCCCACTCTTGGCGGAATCTCCCACGGGACCCTTGTGGACCCTGGTGCTGAGCCAGCGGTCCGCCTCCTCAGCAAGCTTCCTCGGGTTGGACAGCTTGCTATCGATCAGGTGTTGGCGTAACTCAGGAAAACAGTGATCAGACAAGTGCTCCCATGCAATTAAATCAAAGAGACCTTGAAAATCATTCACTTTGTTACCTTTCACCCAACCATCCAGTGCTCTGCAAAAGTAAGTCACATACTCCACATACGTATTCCCAGGCCGCTTAGTACATCCCCTAAACTTCTGTCTATACATTTCAGGGGTAAGCCCGTACCTGTTTAATAAAGCTTCTTTCATGTGGGCATAGGATCTCTGATTCTCAACGGGCAAATCTAGCAAGGTATCTCGCCCTTCGCTAAGGAACCTTCCCCACAACCCCGCTCCCCAATCCTTGTCAGGGACCCGGTGGGAGGACATGGCTACCTCGTATGCCCTAAACCACTGTCCTATGTCATCCCCCTTAAAGAACTCCTTAACTACGTCCTCCGGGATGTGCACTCTTGACTCTACCTGCACTGGCGATGTGCTGCCACCAGAGGGAGGCCGATCCAAGTCTCTCTCCTTGAGACTTATCTCCCTCATCTTGATTTCATAATCCATCTGGTGCTTTCGCTCTTCCAGCGCCATTCTTTTGGTTTCCAGCTCCAGCTGGATTTTCAATTCTGCCAACTTTCTTTCGTGATTCCGGGTTTCCTTCCTGTCCGCCAGCTCCTCTGGCGACAGGCCTTTACCCAAGCTGTGCTCGCTGTCTTGTCTTTCCAGATCGATCAGATCCCCAAGCGCATTCTGCTCCTCCGTCGTATTCTGCTCGGCGAGGACGTCTTGCTCTTCCGGGGTCTTTCTGGACTCCACCCAGGCTTTCAGGGCCTTGTAGAACTCCGGCTTGTTTTTGCAGCCAGCGTGCGGAACTTTTAGTTTCCTACAGAAAAACTTCAGCTCCATCTTGGAGTATTTGTCCAGCTTTGCGGCGTCCCATTCTATCTCCAACACCTCGGAGGTCGTGGACTCCGCTCCATCCAGGCTCTTTGTGCCAGGCATGGTTTCTGCACTCGGAATCTTCTTTCAAAAAGCAAAGTCTGTGGTTTAGTAACTGTACCGTAATCCTTGTGTAGTGGTCAGAAGCTCAGGTATAACTATCGCAAGTGTAAATTCGAAATCCTCACCGCTGCGTCCAATGTAGGAAGGGGGAGGCTCTAGTTGGCGCAGTGCAACACTAGCGACAAGCAGGGACTCTCTCTTCCTCGTCAGGGCTGAGGGTTACCTTCCAGACAACCTCTGCTTACCCTCTAGGTAGTGTGGCTTAAGCAGTCGCAGGCTAATCTTTGGGGCACATAGGGTTAAACACTTGCAACAGTACACCTTTACAACCAACCCACCACACAACGAGACCAGACTGTATTCTTGTAAAAATATATATCTTTATATAGATTTTAAGCAGGCTTATGAATACAGTCAATAACTTTATGAAGATGGTTGCAGGTTACTTAATTCGGGTTACCACAGTTCTTACGGAAGTTCTCTTGAGGCCCGTAGGCTGGTGTTATTCAAAGTTCTTGTGGAGCCGGCGGCTTCCAAGGGATCTGTCCCACGTCGCGTTGCCTTCCCGGGGTCGCTGATCGTTGCGGCTCTTCGGCCGAGCAGGTCACTGGTCGTCCGGGGCAGCGGTGTTCTGTGGCGGCAGGGCCCTTTCCTCGTCGTCCGCTCCGACCCTGGAGGCGGCGGCTGTGCGGTGGTGACAAGTGGCAGTACGGTCCCCAAGTGCAGGACGTACCCAGCCAAATGTCGGTGCAGCTGTGGGCTCACAGCTGGGCTGTCGGGCAGGCTTACTGACTTTGCGGATTCTCGTAGGGCAACTGTCCGTCCTTGCAGGTGAGTGACTGCTCGCTATGCAGTCCCCTCGATAGCTCGGACCGGACGGGTCCTCCTTCGCTTTGCTCTCGGGCTCCCGGTGCAGTTGCGGTCACGGTGTTCGGGCCAGCGGCGGCTGGTCCTCGCTTTGCTCTCGCTGTTGCTTTGGGCCCCGGTCACGGTGGTCGGGGGGTCGTTGATGCCTTAGAGGAGATTCCTCCGTCAGTGCCGCGGCGATGATCAGCACCCGCAGTCGCTTTCTTCCAAGGGGGTAGCGTCCACTGGTCCTGGGACGCTGGTCAGGGGGCAGGTTCAGTTGCAAGCCCTTGGAGATCTCTTTGCAGAGTTTGGCACAAATAGCACAAAAGTCTTTTCGTAGTCTTATTGTCTTCCTCTCCTTCAGCAGCAAGGCACCAGACACAGGCAAGAGTCAGCACCCTTCCTTGTCTCTCACGGTCCTTCTCGTAGGGCAGAGTCTTTCTGTGGCCCAAACCGGATCTAAATTTCAAGGAGCAGGGCTCCGTCTTTTATAGGCCAATTCTTTTGTTCTCGCCGGCCAGGGGGGCCTTTGCATAGCCACTCTCAGTTCTGGAGTACCCCCGCGGGTGTACTCCGGCTTCTGCTTTCAGTGTGAGGGGCAGGCGCATCAGACGCCCCACAGGAGGTGGAGCCAGCATTGTCCGGACAGGAGTGGCCAGAGTACCTTGTTGATGGGGGCTTCGCCCTTCCTGGGCCAGGTGCCGGCAGAGTCATCCGCCGCTCCCCAGGAGGGTGGAGCCAGCATTGTGGAGGTCGAGCACAGTGACAGCTCGAGTCAAGAGGCACTCCTACCTCCCACTAAGGTGTAATCTGCGCATTCACCACCCGTCATCCCTCCAGCCCTGTCACTCACACATCCCAGACAGTCAGATACACACCAGCAGAGGCGGCTGAAATGGCTAAGCAAGCAAATGCTAACTTTCTAAAAGTAGCATTTGCAAACCCAGGATACTGAAATAAACTTGACTACAAGAAATATCTCATTACCCTGAGTCCAGGCATACTAAACATGACTCACTACCATGCTCCTTGAGCCTGCGGGGATTATAGGGTGTAATAACCCTCGCAGCTCACTCTGGCCTAATGGAGCAGGTAGCCTTCAGTAGTGAAATACGGTCTTTGTGGTAAGTCACTACTAGGACATGCCACGCACATCAGGGCTTGTCCTACCTTGCACCTACAACGCACCCTGCCCGCAGGCCTACCATAGGGGTGACTAATATGTAGTCAAGGGAAGGGTCGGTGCTGGCAAGTGGGGACACTTGCCCAGCTAGCGTGACAGTACGAGACCGCACGCGGGTTCTGCGGTCGCAGTTCCCAGACACATCTTTACGGCTGCTTCGGTGGGTGGCGCAACCAGCGCTGCAGGCCCACCAGCAGTATTGGCATCTACAAGCCCCGGCACTCTCTTGTGCGCTTTACTAGGGACTAACAGTAAATCCAATGCACCAATCATGGATACCAATCGTATATACAATTTACAGTAGGGAGCACTTGCACTGCGGCACGGATCAGCCGTGGCGCAGTGCCCTGAGTATCGAAAAACCAGCAAAACATCGGAGGCACATCAGCAAAAAGTGGAAGGGAGACTCACGCCAAGGTGCCAGGTCTAACACAAGATAGCCGACATACACAACAGCTTCGACGCACAGACCACGCACCCTACCACCGAACCAACACCCACCACCACCACCCTCCGCAACTGGACCCCGATCAGCACCGAAGACACCACCCGCACAATGAACTCCATCCACTCCGGATCACCAACCGACCCGTGCCCACACCACGTCTTCAACAAAACCGACGCCACCATCGCACCCCATCTCCGAGACACCATCAACTCCTCCTTCCACACCGCCACCTTCCCGGAGAGCTGGAAGCACGCCGAGCTGACCGCCCTCCTGAAGAAACCAACGGCGGACCCCACCGACCTCAAGAACTACCGTCCCATCTCGCTCCATCCTTTTCCGGCCAAAGTCATTGAGAAGACCGTCAACAAACAGCTTGCCGCCTTCCTCGAGATGTACGGATCCCTCGACCCCTCGCCCTGATCGCAGCCACCGACGACATCAGAACCCTGATCGACAACAGGGAAACAGCGGCCCTCATCCTCCTGGACCTCTCTGCGGCATTCGACACCGTCTGCCACCACACCCTAGTGAAGCGCCTCAGCAAAATCGGAATCCGAGAGAAAGCGCTGGAGTGGATCATCTCATTCCTCACCGGAAGAACCCAGAGAGTCCGCCTCCCTCCGTTCAGAGCCAAGGACATCAAAGTCATCTGCGGCGTACCACAAGGATCTTCACTCAGCCCAACCCTCTTCAACGTCTACATGAGCCCCCTCGAAGCCATCGCACGCCAGCACAACCTCAACATCATCTCCTATGCCGACGACACCCAGCTCATCCTCTCCCTCACCAACGACCCCACCACTGCCAGAGCCAACCTACACGAAGGGATGAAAGACGTCGCCGACTGGATGAGGAACAGCCGCCTTAAACTGAACTCAGACAAGACCGAAGTCCTCATCCTGGGATCATCACCCTCCGCCTGGGACGACTCCTGGTGGCCCCCGCCCTGGGCACTGCTCCCAAACCAACGGACCACGCACACAACTTGGGCTTCATCCTGGACTCCTCCCTATCGATGACCAGACAAGTCAACGCCGTCTCATCCTCGTGCTTCAACACCCTGCGCATGCTCCGTAAGATCTTCAGATGGATCCCCACCGAAACCAGGAAGACCCTCACCCAGGCACTCGTCACCAGCCGACTGGACTACGGGAACACCCTCTACGCCGGAACCACAACCAAACTTCAAAAAAGACTCCAACGCATCCAGAACACCTCCGCACGACTCATCCTCGACATCCCCCGACACAGCCACATCACCGGACACCTGAGAGACCTACACTGGCTCCCCGTCAGCAAGAGAATCACGTTCAGACTCCTCACCCACGCGCACAAGGCTCTCCACGACCTGGGCACCAAGTACCTCAACGACCGCATGACCCTCTACACGCCCACCCGCCAGCTACGATCGACCAGCCACGCACCCGCCACGTACCACGCATCCGCAGAGCCACTGCCGGAGGAAAATCCTTCTCCTACCTGGCAGCCAAGACTTGGAACTCCCTTCCCACCCACCTTCGGCGAACCCAAGACCATCTCTCCTTCAGGAAGCAGCTCAAGACCTGGCTGTTCGAGCAGTAACTTACCCCACCCCCAGCGCCTTGAGACCCTCCCGGGTGAGTAGTGCGCTATACAAATGCCGTGATTGATTGATTGATTGATTGAAGAGGGACACTTCCTACCTAGCCTAATAATAAGATGCGTATCATTGGCGTATGAGAGAGTCCTGTAGCCAAAGCTATGATCAGATCCTACTATAAGCTTATGTTGGCATTAAGCAAAATTGGAATGATGGTAGTGCCCTGGGACACCATGCACCTAACCTAAACTGAGCTTTACCAGGTTTGATAGAGGGTAAGACCAGGGTCTGAGAACACCTGTGAAGAAATATTTGGGTCATTTTAGGACCATTCCACTAATGCCAACTTCAGATAGACATTGGCTAAACATAAAATGAAGTGGGTGGGTGAGAGGAGCACTCCTGTATTTTAATAAATTTTAATGAACATTAACTAAGCTTGGTTGCTGGAAAGTTCAACACAAGCGTGCAACAGAGGTAGCACGTTTGTCCTAACCGTGCCTAAATTTAAAGTCCTAACTTGAGCGTGCAACACACTCAACCTCGTTGCACTGTTGCTATAGGTGGTTCACAATTTGAACAACACTACATACTCTACAATTTTCACACAAATAAATGAATAAACTTCTATGTTTAGCAAAGAAAGAAAGTCATCAAGTTTTTTACTTCACCAAAATATAAACAACATCTCAACATTCTGATACATTTTAAGGCGAATTTTCAAAAACATTAGCAGAACAAAAAATCACATTGTTGCCTCTTCTCTTGTGCCCAATGCATTTCGAGCTTAACAAGCTCTTCATCAGGGGCCTGAAACTGAAATAAACATGGTGTCAACTAACTCGAATACAGGATGTACAACGATTCAAACTCTACATGGCGAACTGTTTAGTGCATTAAGTTAACTTAAAAAAATGTGGTAAAAAACGTGAAAAGTCATAGTGATAACCTTAGCCCACACCACGGTGTTTGAAAGAGAACGTAGAACATACTCACAATCCGAAAAACGATTGGGGGCAAGAATCCTAAAAATCAGGACCTGCAGAACAAAACATGCGACGGTTGGGGGGGGTTCAACTAGACAAGAGAACGGAACTGATTACAAGGGATGAGAAATCCAAGTACCTGGCACGTAGAATGCTTCTCAGAGTGCTCGGGGTTCGTAACAACTGGAGAAGTTAATACTGGACCAAACGGCCGCCTCAATCTGTGAAACAAAAACCAACTATGAGCGCCGAACTCAAACGGTTAATGAGTTTAGGGAATAAAACTCATCATTTCTAAAACCTTACCTCTAGCTAAGGCGCGTCGCAACGAAGGACTGCTCAAGCTCACGGGCTGACTGTGTTCGAGTGTTAGCCGGAAGCAGCTGTACTCGGCTGTACCTCTTGCGGATATAAACAGAAAAACTGCCGAAACTAATAACGGACTAATGTAAACCTCGACTCTAACTCAAGGGGAATAACGGCGGACTCCAACACTAGACAAAAATCTAGGCGCGCGCTGACAATGCAAAGCACCCTAATACTGTGTGAATCACTCAACAATGAACTTGCCGATCGGAAAAAACCGACGTCATCTATAAGTGGGGACCATGTACAAACAAAAAGGTGAACAGAGCCAATGAAAAAGCCGACGCCATCTTAAAATGGGGACCATGTATACACTAACAGGAGGGTGAACAAGAAAAAATAAAAAAGAAAAAATAGGGTGAGTAGGCAGGACTGTGAGAAGATGAGAGAAATAATGGAAGGATAATGCACATTAACATTTCATACAAACATTGGAAATAAACGACATTTTATAATTTTCAGGCACAACCGTGATTACAGACCACAGTGATGTAGAAAATTTTGAGACAAAAACATGCCTCTCGTTCAACTTTTTGGGCTTCAACATAAGCAGATTGTCCCTATTGGTAGTTTGAATCCTCGATTTGGCTTTATCCAGTATCTCATCAGGATACCCTCTTTCTTTGTACCTCTGATGCTGAGATGTCAAATTAATTTCAAGTTGTTCATTCGTGGAACAAATTCTCTTGATTCTCATGTACTGAGACACAGGTAAGTTGTTCTTCAAATTCAGCGGGTGAAAACTGTTGTAGGATAGTGCATTATTAACATCAGCATCTTTGCGATATAGAGTAGTGAACATTTCTTGATCTTGAATATTGATCTTTACATCCAGGAAAGAAATCTCTTTTTCACTGATGGTATGAGTAAATTTGATCTGTTCTAAACAGTTGTTAAGTTCTCCAATTTCAAATTCTAGACTTTCTGCTTATGTTGAAGCCCAAAAAATTGAACGAGAGGCATGTTTTTGTCTCAAAATTTTCTACATCATCACAGAAAATCAAGAATATAGTTAAAAGACACTGGGAACTACTACAGAACGAATCAGATTTCAATGGCATCTTTATTCACAAACCAATCTTCGCTTATACCAGATCCAAAAATATTAAGGAACTCCTGACCACACCAACAAGAAATACCGATGGTCAACATAGAGGAATGAAAAAATGCCATAATTGCGTTCATTGTTCTAATGTGATTGTAGGAAATAAGTTGCATCATCCTTTAAATGGCAGAGAAATCTCTTTACATTATGACGGCGATTGTAACTCCAAAAATCTGATTTACTATATCAAATGCCCCTGCGGTAAATTATACACAGGTAAAACTGAGAGAAAACTTAAAACCAGAATTTCTGAACATAAAAGCATGATAAGGAATAAAAACTTCAAGAGCAATCTCGCTAAACACTGGGCAGAGAATAGTCACAACATTTCCCAGCTTAGGTTTTCCATACTGGAACTTATAAAAATCCATGAGGGGGTTGATCTCACTAGATCCCTCCTCCAGAGAGAGATCCACTGGATAACATTTCTTAAAACACAGGAACCTGCTGGTCTTAATGAAAAAATAGATCTTTCATGTTTCTTGTGATCCCTCTCAGCACTGTGGTCTGTAATCACGGTTGTGCCTGCAAATTATAAAATGTCGTTTATTTCCAATGTTTGTATGAAATGTTAATGTGCATTATCCTTCCATTATTTCTCTCATCTTCTCACAGTCCTGCCTACTCACCCTATTTTTTATTTTTTATTTTTTCTTGTTCACCCTCCTGTTAGTGTATACATGGTCCCCATTTTAAGATGGCGTCGGCTTTTTCATTGGCTCTGTTCACCTTTTTGTTTGTACATGGTCCCCACTTATAGATGACGTCGGTTTTTTCCGATCGGCAAGTTCATTGTTGAGTGATTCACACAGTATTAGGGTGCTTTGCATTGTCAGCGCGCGCCTAGATTTTTGTCTAGTTGTGTTGGAGTCCGCCGTTATTCCCCTTGAGTTAGAGTCGAGGTTTACATTAGTCCGTTATTAGTTTCGGCAGTTTTTCTGTTTATATCCGCAAGAGGTACCGCCGAGTACAGCTGCTTCCGGCTAACACTCGAACACAGTCAGCCCGTGAGCTTGAGCAGTCCTTCGTTGCGACGCGCCGTAGCTAGAGGTAAGGTTTTAGAAACGATGAGTTTTATTCCCTAAACTCATTAACCGTTTGAGTTCGGCGCTCATAGTTGGTTTTTGTTTCACAGATTGAGGCGGCCGTTTGGTCCAGTATTAACTTCTCCAGTTGTTACGAACCCCGAGCACTCTGAGAAGCATTCTGCGTGCCAGGTACTTGGATTTCTCATCCCTTGTAATCAGTTCCGTTCTCTTGTCTAGTTGAACCCCCCCCCAACCGTCGCATGTTTTGTTCTGCAGGTCCTGATTTTTAAGATTCTTGCCCTCAATCGTTTTTGGGATTGTGAGTATGTTCTACGTTCTCTTTCAAACACCGTGGTGTGGGCTAAGGTTATCACTATGACTTTTCACGTTTTTTACCACATTTTTTTAAGTGAACTTAATGCACTAAACAGTTTGCCATGTAGAGTCTGAATCGTTGTACATCCTGTATTCGAGTTAGTTGACACCATGTTTATTTCAGTTTCAGGCCCCTGATGAAGAGCTTGTTAAGCTCGAAATGCATTGGGCACAAGAGAAGATGCAACAATGTGATTTTTTGTTCTGCTAATGTTTTTGAAAATTCGCCTTAAAATGTATCAGAATGTTGAGATGTTGTTTATATTTTTGTGAAGTAAAAAACTTGATGACTTTCGTTCTTTGCTAAACATAGAAGTTTATTCATTTATTTGTGTGAAAATTGTAGAGTATGTAGTGTTGTTCAATTTGTGAACCACCTATAGCAGCAGTGCAACGAGGTTGAGTGTGTTGCACGCTCAAGTTAGGACTTTAAACATAAAATGAGCCATCAACACCAAAGGTGACAGAAAGATCGAGCAGTAGTGATCTTGCATGCTCAGAGTCATCCACAAGGGTCTCGGTTTCATCCAGGCATAAGACTCAGATTAACTTCTTCCCCCTACCAGTTGCCAGGGATCCAGCACATTCGAATTTTCTAGAAAGTTCATCTATCAGTGATAGAGGTCAAAATACGCCCCAAATCTCACAAACACCTCAGTGTGGAAAATATGGTTGTGATTTATTCCCCATGCTCGTTGCTGGCCTGAACTTCTTCACCGAAAGCCATATTTCGATCGGATTACTTCAACTGCTGCTTATTATTTTTCTTCTTATTAGTTTATATGTTGTTTATAATTTCTCATTAAACTTATAAAATTGGTATAAAAAAAGTAAATTCATACTTCACTATGAATACTAGCCTTGAAGATACTGTGATAGGTAATATTGTGTATACAATATTTTTAAAGGTTCATATCTCGACCTCGATATTGTGACATATATCCCAGTTGGCTAGAAAACGATTGTTCCTGCACTTTGCCCAAAGTTGATTGAACATTATGGGGCAACAGTTGTTTGTGGTATTGGGAAGGAGAACGGTTTTCTTTTTGTAGTAGGAAAGGGACGGCTCCTGTTTTCCAGGATTCTGGCACCACTCCTATAGCTTGGCTGGTGCTGTTTCAGTCATCTTCATAATAATACTTTGTGCACGTGTATAGAGAGTTGACTCAGGGTACAAGTCTGTCAGAGAACCAGCTCTGGTGCAGAAGTTAGCAGATGGGATCTCCTCTTCTGAGATCATGGAAAAGGAGTCCCAACATTGGCCCTGTCATATTATGGGGAATGGATGTGAGTTGGATCACCGAGAAGGCACACTGATTTATTTTCCAATAAATTGTTCTCATCTTTGTAATACAGTAATTAGCTAGCTCATTGCAGACTTCCTGTGGTATGGTGCTGATGTATTTAATAAAGAGAATATCTGACTTTTCTGATCAAGATCCTTTCTCTTTAAAGAACAATTCCGGGATGCCAATAGGTGACACTGAAGTTGGGAGAATTATTTCTTATGACTTTCTTCAGTAGACATACTTCAAACCTCTTGTTCTTTCAATTTATTAAGTAAATATTTCCTAGTATTACATTAAAGGTAGAGTCACATGATCAAGGGGTGGGTAACACATCTGCTACGTTTGATCTGGAGCCTTTTTCAAAGTAATGATATTCTTATGGCAACAGGACATCTGTAACTCCTGAGCTAATCCCCTTATTAATCATTCTTCTACCAGATGTTAAGACACCTTTTAAGATACCTATCACCATCTCTATATCTTCTCCAGAGGCATATTTTATGTTTTTACAAATCACTTATCAAAGACATTTCTAAATGCCCAGCCTACCATTATCAAGGCATTCATTTACACTTGTCTAACAGCACCTTAAACATTCAAATAAAAAATAAGCTGGAGTTATTGAAAACATCCCACGTGGCCACAGGATGATTATATTGTGGCTCATTGTTTGGCCTATGTTCAACTTTGACCCTTGTTGCTTCTAGAAGATAGTCAGTGAAGCTTTACCTCAAAAAAGTATCTGTACAGTAAATAGACAAAAAGAATACATTTTTTGATCTAAAATATATATAACTTGCATACATTCAATCTATTCCTCATTCTTAGTCTCATTTTGTGATCTCCTAAACATATTTGCCCACAGGTCAAAATCTTTTGTAGAAATTCCTATAGTCTTGTAATATTCAGTAGACTGTTTATCTGAAGTACCATAACAATGATGTATTTTAGTTATTCCTTTAGACCACATTAACAATCTGTTAATCTTTTGTAACATTCATTTCTTTTACAACGAGTTTAAAATAAGGCAAAATTCATGACCTAGCAATTCTGCTGTAACGGGGTATTATTACAAATAAAAAATAATTTTTAGATTTATATAGCACTGCTTATCACCCGTGAGGGTATCCAGGTGCTGTCCATGGGCACAGGAGGGATTACATGCTTTGCCCGGAATTTTTACATTACTTACATTATTTACAGGCTTAAAAAACTACACTAAGAAGCATTTCAGGATCATCAAAGTCAACATGTGTAGTTTGCTGTTATCAATTTAAATTTTTGTAAATAAACGTTCACAGCTGCAATTTGTGACCATCACAAAACGAATATCCTCAGTGCATTTATAAAAAAATTGTGTTGTGATATCAATAGTGGCAGTTTTCGTTTTGTTTTTAAGGGAGGAAATGGACATGGACTCCTTCTCTCACGATTGCGAATCCTTGACATTCTGCAATGAAGTCTGCCTGCCTAAGCCATTGCTTTAAAGAGAAACAAGCTCCTAACACTGCTCTGTGATTGTCCTGGCCTTCATGTTCCAAAGTTCTATTAGAAACGTTATTCAGCTAGTCTATTCCACTTAGGAAAAACAATTAAATGAACATTTTCATATGACTTTTTTGTATAACATCGCTTTTCAGCTAATGAGCAGGGACTGGCATACATCCAGCCAGACAGACAGCATGCCTGTTTCAGAGAATTTACGAAAGGCAACAATGATTTTCCTTGTGTTGGTAAAATGTTTACAATGTTATTGAGAACCGTTTCCTGAGGTGATTACTGGCTTTTAACAAGAATGGAAAACGGGAGGTCGACCTTTTTTTTGTACATATAAACTATGCAATGTGCATTAGCCATGACCTTTTGATTTTAGTAAAATATGTATATTATACTTACATATATGGACACCTCTCTCATCCTTTAGTCTGTTTATGGGTCATTCTTATTTTGCTTACACCCACTACAGCATAAACATGAGGCAGTGAGTCAGCCTAATTAAGCCACTGGTTAACTTCCCATTGAGTGACTGCATTTTGCTCTACTTTCCTTTTCTTTCTTTCTTTCTTTCTTTCTTTCTTTCTTTCTTTCTTTCTTTCTTTCTTTCTTTCTTTCTTTCTTTCTTTCCTTCTTTCCTTCTTTCTTTCTCTTTCTCTTTCTTTCTTTCTTTCTTTCTTTCTTTCTTTCTTTATTTCTTTTCTCCTTTTTTCTTTCATTTCTCCTTCTTTCTTTCTCTTTCTTTCCTTCTTTCTACAGATTTGTAGAGTTTAGGGGTACCGGCTGGTAGCAACTGATATGTAGGGTTTTGGGGGTGCTGCTCAGTGTGAAGGGTGCCCCCCTGTGCACATATGTTGGAAATATGCCCTTCCTGCAGAGTCTCCTGGGATTTTTGCCTTTTTACTGGACACTATTTTTGTTGGCTGTAGAACTCTGTGCACTTTACCCCAGGTAACCAGGGGTACAGTGCTAGTGCTCTTCCTGTTATACATTGTAAAATTGGAGTACATCTCATTGGCATATTTAATTCACTCTACGTTCCTAGTATATGGTACAACATGTACCCAGGGCCTGTAAATTAAATGCTACTGGTGGGAGGCAGCACCCACTGTACCACTTACTACAGTAGCATTGTAAAGCATGTCTCTAGGCCTGCCACTGCAGCTTGTATGTGCAGTTTAAACTACCATGTCGACCTGGCAAAACAAACCTTTTGACAGGCCTAAACCTTCCTTTTTAATTCTTATAAGACTCCCATAAGGTACGTCATAAAAGTCTTAATTATATTAATATTTTACATGTCCTGGCAGTGAGACATGTTCAAAGTCGTTTTTCACTATGGCAAGGCTATCTCCTTCACATGGTTTACACTATTACCTTTATGAAGTGCTAAATGCAATTTGGGAATAGCAAGCAAAATGGTTCAAGAACTCATTGCAATAGTTATTTAAAATCCAACTTAATGATCAAGTTAGATTTTATACTACTCCTTTGGAAAATACACATTTAGAAAGTTGTAATTTTCCTGCCGAAAATCAAAAGGATTTCCTACCAGTCTGCAGCTAACACCTGACTCCTAATGGCTCCCCTGTGGTGAGATTATGTAATACTCCCAGACAGAAGACAAGGGGCTATGGGTGTGGGTATAGAGGTGGACTGGTTCCTTGGCCGGATAGCTTAGGGGATCGTCCCTAGCCCATTCCTGAGCATCAAAGGATGCCTTCCTTTTTACTGCCACATAAAGTTAACACTTAGGCCTGTCTCCCCTTTGTCTATCTGGTCAGGCTGGTACCAAACCCAGTGGGAGTAGAGGAACTGGCCAGAACTTGCTTTGGGGTGGACAAAGGCATGTCCTTCCCCATCAGGCTCTCACTCATTATAAAAGTGGACACAAAAGACCTCCCCTTAGGACACTCCTAGACCTGTAAAGATCAGAAGAAGGACTGCCTTGCTGTCTGAAACCTGGAGGAAGAATGGGCTTTCTTGCCTTGAACTCAAGACCCCAGAAGTGATTACAAGTATCAGTTGACTGACCACCTGTTTGAGCTACAGGGACACAACAAGCCTCTAGAGGCCCTTTCCCAGTAACTCCCCAGCTGACCAGTACCAACTTAACCTTCCCTCAAACCTGCCACTGGTCTCTGTTGGAGTTCTAACCCTCAAGTGTGCTCTGGAGGTCCTGGACACTTGGTTGTGTGTTAGAGTGTACTCCTCCTGTCCCAAAACTTCATCTAACTTTCTGCCTGGAAAACAGTTGGAAACTGGGATGGACGAAGGCACAGCTGTCAACCTTAGCTTGCTCGAATTGCTGTCAACCACAACTTGCTGGTTTTTTCCCCTCGGAAGGAGACCTGTCTACCAGAAAAGTCTCTAAGTTCAAACGTATAGGGCTTCATGGGGACCAACATCGAACAGCATCTGGTCGACATCTAGGCCTTCCAAAAACGGACTGCTAACTTTACCACTCTGAGCTTTTCTGCCTTTGTCAATGACCGCACCGGGGCCATGCTCTTCAGCAACTCACCATCATCAAGTTTTGCTTTTGATTCAGATGGAAGCTTTCCACACCAACGACCACCTTTTAACCGTAACAGTTTTGAAGTGAGAAAGTAATCTTTCCACCAGGATTAGCCTGGTCCTTGTACCCGACCGGCGTTCCATAGCCTTAACTTTTGACTTTGGCACAGTCTAGCGTGACCAGTTAATCGCAGTTGGCACTTTGTGCTTTCTTGGCACTATTTAAACATTCTAAATTCATCACCAGTTCTGCTTATTGGATTTATCTCGTTTTGGTGTCATTTTCTTTAATAAAATATTCTTCTTGAGCTGTGTTTTCACTTTATTACTGTGTGACTATTGCATAAATAATTTACACATTGTCTGACTTCTTTGTGCCAATCTACCATAGAGTTAGGCACAGTTTGTTTAGCAACTTTAGTGGTTCACCCTGCCACCCCCTCTACTAATGCTCCATTTCCTTGCAGTGTATATATTTGATCAAAGAAAATGTTTGCTACCATTGACATGTAGCTATCACTGGAATGGTACTTTGTTAACGTTATTGTATAGGAACTATGATGTACATTTAATTTAAGGTTACCTGTTCATATTTACAAACATTTGTTCAATGTATGAATGGATTTCTCAAGTTGAAGGAGGAGTGCTACTCATGGAGAAAAATGGCATTGCAAAAATGCTTCTTAACTGTCATTGGTCTGCTATCAAATACCCACCTTGGAGCTGCTCTAGCTGGCATGGAGCTCAATAAACTGCTTCTGAACTTGGTCCTACATGGATCCCTTCTTGCTGAACTGTTACAGAGTGTTGAGCCCAAGAGCTGCCTAGTGCTTTGAGCCAGTGGTTGCAGGTGGGGATCACCTGCAATAATGTTTGGAGACCTGCACTTATTTTTTCTCCAAAAACTTTGATCCAAAGTAAAAGAGAGAAAAAAATAAAAGGGAGAAAGAAGGAGGAAGGTAAAGAAGGAAAACAGTGTCAAAGAAGGATCCAGGGATGAGAAAAGACTTTCACTAGTGAGAAAAAAGAAACAAGGTGTGCGGTGGAGGATTAAAGGGGCATGAGGTTGATAGAGAGTATGCAGCCTTCGTATTTGCCACCCCTACTTTTGATAGCACCAGCCGCGGGCTTCTAAGCAAAACTTTGTGCACTGTGGTTGCCCTCAGCCAGTCCCAAGGAGATCTGCATTTACAGATAGCCAAAGGAAACCTGAGCACACTGTATCTCTCACCACGAGAGAGAAGCAAATTGATTGCAAATGACTCTGAGCGTTCCCTCATTTATAGAGCTCTGTGTCCCCTGCAATTATCCACTCTGGGAATCCAGGTCTGGCAATCTTGTTTGTGGAAATGAGTCACTGCCATGTTGCAACAGCAGTATTGCCTTGTTTAATAGAGCAGAAAATTGGCCAGGAGTAAGTCTCTGAGAAAAGGAAGCATGTTTTAGAGCAAAGTTCTTCAAACTGGGATTTTGAGGGGGGGGCCTGTATTGATCTCAGGGGTGCTCCAAACACTGCCCAAGAGTAAACATCTTGCTGTAAACAATACTGTGTTAATAGTGTAAGAACAATAGCAATGGCGTCATTCTGCAATGGGCCATCAGTATCATATGTTGTCACCTATATCCTGTCTAGAAGTTTGGAGTCAAAGGGGTGGAGCTCCCAAATAACCCTCAAAGTACCACTACCACCTAATTTCTACCACTGTGGATAATATTATACTTTAGAGAGACCAGGACACATATAGCATGTTGGGAATCATGTATTTGATTGTACTTTATAAGGTATACTGAACATAACTGTAATGTTTGAATTGTTAAATATGTTAAGAGCTGCCAATTGTATAAAATAACTGTAGAAAAAATGTGTTTGTCATTCGGGGGTCAATGATTTATTCTTTCCTCAGGTAGGAGGCAGCATTAAAAGGTTTGAAGAGCGTGGCGTGGCCAGAAGCCGAACAACATGGCCGGTACTTGAGGTGGCTCCGACCGAGCGTGCCCGTTGCAACAAAATCCGCCCAATAAACCGTTTCTGAATCGGACAGAACCAGATGCCAAAATAACCGTAACTCAGCACGAGCCGAACTAGCCGTGTTACTGCCAAATCCGGCTGGCAACACCGGTGATTGGCGAGATGGCGCACTTCAAGCCTGAGCTAGGTGTGGCGTGAGTGAAAGACCGAGGAAGCTTCGACCACGGGCTACAGATCTACCCCGAGGCATTGATTCTTACAGAGGAGGCAGTATAAGCATGAACCCGCAGTGCGGGAGCTAACATCTGAACCAACGGGGGCTCCTGAGAACAGTGGGCAGCGTACGGGAGCGGCCTGGAGAGTAACACTTCAAAAAACAATCTGAGGCTTGGCGAGCTCCGGCGCTGTGGAGAGGCGGCCCGCTGCAGCTCCCGCCTTGTGGTCCCCCCCCCTAAGTGCAATGACATGGTGGGGGGTGGGGGCAATGTGAGATGTTATATGAGTATTGGTTTACTTTTATATTTTCTTAGTATACAAAACTTTGTATCAGAAGTGTGGCTCAATGGTTAGAGCGGCAGACCCTGATGCAGAAGTCTAGCCCGGGACCAGGGTTCAATTCCCCGCCTCGGCGGGTCTTGGGCTCAAAATTCCACGGACCTGATCATTCTCGCCTCGGTGCCTATTCCAATCATGGAGTCCCACTCTGGGCAATAGCTTGCTTGATCTCCACAACGGCCCTCACAATGCTTAGGATGCCTGGCCTCCACCTTGGGGGTGCCCAGGAGTGGATGCCTCATGGGGAAAAGCCAGGATGGGTTCCACAGCAGTATTCGTACAAGTGAGTAGCGCTATACAAGTATCAATTTACATTTAACCTTCCAATTTAGGAGTTTTACTGCAGTTGAAAGATATTTTAGGGCTTCTCATTGATTAAAAAAGTGTAATTTCTAATATTTATCTTTTACCAACCACTTTATTGCTTGGTTTTGCTCACAGGAAAATGTTACCCTAAGTGACACACATTCGGCAGTTGAGTGTCACTCATGCAATGAAACCATGGAAATGTCACACAATCGGAAAACTTGGCAGCAATGTGTAGGAAGCTTTCTCACACCCCTCTGCTTCCCTCAAAAACCCTGAAACTGGGGCCTTGCTTCAGCAAAAATATTCTCCAGGCAGCACCCCCATGTATGGAACCTTCTCCAACGTCTTTTCCTCAGACCCCTGAACATGGGGACTGACTGCAGTGACCCACAATCTCAAAGCAGCAAACCCATGTTTCCTTCTCACAGCTCTTACTTCCCTCAAAGCCCCTGAATCTGGAGCCTGGCTGCAGCGATGAACACCCTCCGTGCAGCACCCCTATGTAAGGGTACTAGGTTAGTGCCCTTCTATTTCTAGTGCTATTTAGCAGTTTTAAGCTCTTCTTAGAGTTTCTCATTGCTTCAATGGGTGTAATTTCTGACATTTATATGTTTCTCTCGTCTTCCTTGTTGGATTTTGCTCGCGACAAAGTGTCACTCATAGTTGCTGAATGTCACTGTTAATTACACTGAAGTTATGAACATGTCACACATAAGCAATCTGAAACCTTGGCAGCTATGGTGTTGGACCCGGTGGTGCCCGTTGATGCAGTCTGCACCACAAATGTCGATGGGTGAGTCCCCCTGTGCATATTGGGGGTGGAAACACCTGAACTTCGCAGTTTTGCAGGTGCATTGGGGAGATCGCCCCCGGGACTCACGGTTGAGCCCTGCTGGGTGAGGGAGCGCCATGTGCCACACACAAGACTTCGTCAGCTACCTGCCTGCCAAGAAATGCTGCCGGGGCGGTGAGAGAGGTGTGACCCATTGGGACTCCTTGACCTCTGGGCCCAGTTCATGGACCATGAAGTTGGTTGTATCTCTCGCATCTGCCGGCACAGGGGCACGGGGTGACCGGGGCAGCAGACAATGCCATGAAGTACCAGGGAGGAGGGAGGAGGTCCCCCCTCCCTTGATGTCGCGGGAAGGACTGCTTTGCAGACTCCATCCCTGATGGCCTGCCCGGTGATTGCCCTGTGTCGGGCCCCAGTTTTAGTCAGGGCTCAGTGCTGGCCCTGAGGACCTGGTGAAGGGGTACCAAGAGGCGCTATATAATCACCCACACCCCTACCATAGACTCGCTGCATTGGGCGGCTTATCAAGGGTGTGACAGCCTGCCTGTTGTCCGGCTGGACGTCCAACATCTTGTCCCCCTGGAGTTGAAACACTCTGGCCCTCGGATTGTACTAAGACCCTAGCTGCACTCAATCCGCCATCACCTCGCCCAGTCCTGCGAGAAGGACTTGGCCAGGCGAGATAACATCGAGGTTTACATAGAAAGGGGTGATCCTGTGTCCCTCAGAACCTGGGTAATCGTGGTTAAATATAAAGGTGGTTCTGTTGGGTAAAGACAATCACTTTGAAAAAAGGCTAGGTGCGCGATCCGCCCGCATTCAGAAGAATGTTCTTCTGACTGCAGGCAGATCGCTACACCCGTCTTCTCCGTACCGTCTCCTTCCATGAACACAGGGCTTGACCGTTTGGCAACCCACCAGGCTGAGAATTCTCCTCCTGCTTCACATACTGTCCTCCCCACCCCTCCACCCCGTCTTGATAAAGACAAGCCGCGACCACCAACTGGGGCGCACCAGGGTCGAAACATTGACGCTTTACCACTGGTCCAGATACTCCAGGAGCATGTACATGAACCCTTTGTCCCCTTGGCGAAGAATTAACACTCTGGCCACCCTAATTCCTTGTATATAATTTGTACATACTGTATTTGATGCACTGAGCACTTTGTTCACCAACTGTCACATTTCTCACAAATTTGTGTTTTTTGACGGTCTTATCATCATTTATTGAAACAATTGGCATCATTGAATGAATCAATTCAGATGTAACATGTTTGCTTTTCTATAAATATAAAGCATTTTTTTAAATCAATTTCAATTTCTCTATATGTCCTTGTTTCAGAGAGTTTGTTTTCAATGTGTATTGAGCGCACCTAGCCTTTTTTCAAAGTGATTGTCTTTACCCAACAGAACCACCTTTGTATTTAACCGAGGTTACATCGAGGGCCACCTGAGTGGTGCCGACCTGTCCCTTTTTTCCCCCGTCACTCGCTGCCTGACACGACCGGGCGATGGCTGGGGGTCGAGCGTCCAGGGCCATGGTACAGGCCAAACTGGACAAATTTGCTTGGGACAAAGGCCCTGAAGCAGCCAAAAAAGGGGGTGAAGACTTATCTGAGAAGCAGTAGTCTCCGGATGGGGCACAAGAATTAATGCTACAGGACATACTCACGGCTATAACTACCGTCCGCACGTCGCTGGAGATACAGATTGACTCATTATCTACGGCAGTGTCTCTTATCCGCGCAGATATGCGCTCAATGAATACTCGCTTGAAAGAAGTTGAAATAAAAGCAAGCTCGTTGGTTGACAATACCTCAGAACTGCAGCGCAGGGTGGACGAACTCCACGCCCACACTACTAAAGTAGAGGCGCAGCTGGACGACTATGAAGGGCGCTCCCAGCGCAATATCATCCACATATTGGGAGTTCCAGAAAGAGCGGAGGAGCCTGCGGCAAACTTGTTCGTAGAGGAACTGGTCACCATTTATCTCAAACAAGGAAAGCTTTCTAACTTCTTTTCGGTGGAAAGGGCGCGCTGGGGGGCAGACCAAGGCCTGGAGACCTCCCGAGGCCTATAGTGTCTAGGGTCTGCAACTACAGGGATAGGGACATCATCCTGCAGGCAGCTCAAGCGGCGCCCCACTCGCATTTCAGAACAGCAAAATAACCTTTTTCCTGAAGTCACACTCAAGGTGCAGCGACAGCAACGCAGTTTCCTGGAGGTCAAAAAGGCCCTTCATGAGAAGGATCTTAAGTATTCATGCTCCCCGCCAAGCTAAGGGTGGAATCAGAGGGAAGAGCCTGGTTCTTCACCACCCCCGAGGTGGTCTGGGACTGGTTGGATGGATGGCGCACGGCAAGACGGAGAAACAACCGCGCCCTAAAGTTGGGAGGCGAGGGGGGCCGTGGCGGTCCCAGTGGGAGCTCCCAGCCTGGTGAACAGGAAACAGTGACAGGGGAGACTGAATAACTGGCCTGTATGAAAACCTTTTTTTGGGCTGGGTCCTAGCCACTAACCGCACAGCCAGGGTGATGACCATGGCCCTCATAGTGGCAGGGCCTGCTGCTAAACTGTGCCTAAGAGACTGTTGAACTGTAGTCACACTGCTAGCTTGATATAACAATGTAGTTGCATGGTTACTTTATTCAAATTATTGTTTAATATTTGTCCTTGTAAATGGACCGTGTGCCCGGCTGGTCACATGCACCTTTAAGTTTCACAGGGCGGGCGATAGGCACTCTGCAAGTTTGGGGTGACGGGAGGTTTTGTTACCGCCATGCAGAGAGATAGGGAGGGGGGTACAGTTCGAGGTTTTTGGGAGGTTGGGTCCCAGTCGATCCAAAATGAACCATAGACAGAATATCATCCAGATTGCTTTTCTTGACACAGATTTCTTGCGAGGGATGCAGGGGGATGTTTTAGTTTGTATTGTTCTATGTTTAATAGGTATGACAAGTATGACAGGCTCTGTGGAATGGCAATCACTGGTTACATGCTTTTGGAATTTCTGTTTAGAAAGGGAAAGTGGTCTACTGATGTGACCCCCCCTTGGGGCGTTCATCGGAGTCTCCCCTGCAACTGAGTGAACATGTAATAGGACACGATGGGAACGGCAACTAGACAAGGACTCAAGCTGTTGTCGTGGAATGTCAATGGGCTGGGAAACAAGATCAAGTGGGGGATAGTGTTCCAATGTTTGAAAAGACACTCCCCCGATGTAGCCCTCTTACAAGAGACACACTTGCTTGGAAATGCTTGTAAGACAATGTTGCGATGAGGTATTCAATTGGTGGCACACTCAGCATTTGGATCTGGCTCCTGGGGTGTGGGCATAATGGCCCGAAAATCAGTCACCATGACAATTGACCTTGTCCGTACCGACGTCCTTGGTAGGTTCGTTGCCACCTCCGGGACCTGGGAGGGGCGTACAATAAATCACCTTTCTGTCTGTGTACCACTGGGATTGCACACCCAGGCCTTTGCAGACCTTTGGGATCGCCTCCTAGACTTGCTGGAAGGCAGAGTGTTGATTGGGGGATGATTTTGATTCCATTGTCTCTGATTCCCTTGATCAATGGCCCCAGAAAGTCTTGCCGCCTTCCTGCATGTGGATCCACAGCTTTCTTGGAGCTATGGGCCTGGTGGATGTCTGGAGGAGACTGCACCCGGCCGAGCAACAATACACTTTCTACTCAGGTGCACACCGTAGTATGTCCCGTACAGACTATGTTCTGACACTAGCCCACCAACTTGACAACGTAAAGGAAATACAGAAACTCGCCAGGGGAATCTCGGACCATTCACCTATCCTATGTCCCCTGGAGCTGGGGGAGCCCACGATCGGCCGTACAACCCCTGGTATCTCACGACTCCCCAAATCAGAGACAAGATTTTAAGTGAGTCAGACCTCTACTTCCAGGGTCGGTAGATTCGACAACAATGCTTTGGGAGGCCTACAAGGCTGTTATACGGGGGTGGCTTTGGCCCAGATCTTGGGACAGCAGAAAGAGAAGTGTGCAGATATGACTCACTTGGAATGGGAAATCTTACTTTTAGAGGCAGCACTCCAGCTACACGACTCGGTGGAGGCGCTACAAAAACTGCGTATTAAGTCAAGGAATACACCGACTTAGCAACTGAGGCTGCCAAATCGCACTATAGGGCTACGCTCAGCAGAATTTATGATGTTAGCGATAAGGCTGGCAAAATGTTGGCTTGGCTAGATCACAGAGATCAGGCTCACTGCGTTGTGGTTGAGATAGAGACAGACTCTCACTCCCGCCTCAATGCTCCCAGGATATAGCGGATGCATTCGACCAATATTATAAGACACTATATACGTCGCAAACACCACTCACGGAGGAGGCTTCCTCACTTTTGCAGGATATTTCATTGCCTTCGCTCACTGAGGAGGAGCGTTCTGATCTTGACCTAGATATCACAGTTACAGAGTTCGAAAAATCCATCCACGACTAATGCAGTGAGTAAACCTCGGGCCCAACGGCTTGCCCATTGAATTGTTTAAACTTACAGCTGGAAAGATATCACCCCACCTCACCGAAATGCTCCATTAAAGTAAGAGGGAGGGAATTCTGCCAGAGGATCAGAGGTTTGCTAATATCGTTGTCATTCATAAAGTGGGCAAACCGAGTAATAAGTGTTCCTCTTACAGACCCATCTTGTTGTTCAATTGCGAAGCAAAAATCCTGGCTAAGGTCCTTGCCTCTTGTCTGCTCAGGGTCATTACCCGCATTGTCCATTCGGACCAGTCGGGTTTTATGCCCGCTAGAAACACCTCCCTCAACTTGTGCAGGCTCCAAGGTGTGTTGTGCAGTGCCGACACAATAAGAGAGGATTTTGTCGTGATCTCTCTTGACGCTGTTGTGGAATTTGACACCATTGAGTGGCCCTATATGTTTGCAGTCCTCCACAAACCGGGTTTTGGCCCCAAGTTTATGGGTCGGTTTGACTTCTCTACCAACAACCACTTGCCCAAGTAGTGGTCAACAACAGAAAATCTTCCGCTTTCATTCTAAGTAGGGGCACCAGGCATGGATACCCCTTGTCCCCACTTCTCTTTGCCCTGGCCCTTGAGCCACTGGCAATATGGGTCCGCAAGGGCCCCGCCATAAGGGGCCTCAAATGGACATTTGGATGGGAAGACCGTATATCACTATACACGGACAATAGTTTGCTTTATCTGGTCTCGCCGGTTGCATCCCTCAATGTGGTCCTGGACATATTTCAGGTGTTTGGTAGTTATGTTGGCTATTCTATAATCTGGACCAAATCAGTGCTATATGTCCTCTATGGAGAGAGGCCTCCGCTCCCTCAGGGATATCAGCTAGAGGAAGCTCTAAAGATCCGTCCAGATTCTACGATCGCAATCTCCTGCCTCCTGTAGTGCGTCTCAAATCTGACGTCCTACATTGGAAATCGCTTCCATTGTCCCTCTTGGGGCATGCAGCCCTATTCAAAATGATGTCCCTTCCCAGATTCTCATATACCCTGCCCAACACTCTGTACCCTGTTGAATCCTCGTACTTCAAAGAAATCGATTGTATGATACAGGACCTGCTGTGGGAGGGTAAACCACCTCTTATCGCAACACATAAGCTCACATTAGGGTGGTTCGATGGGGGCATCGGACTTCCAGATATAAGGAAGTATTATTGGGCATCACATCTTGCAGCAGTTAACCAATGTATGTACAGGCTGCGGGGCGACCTGGCCTTCCAGATTGATGGATAGCTCCTCCCGGGAGGCAGTTTTGAAGAGGCTCTTTATGTGCGATCGTTGAAGCCAGCCTTGACTTGCCCAACTGGGCATGCAGTGCAGGTTTGGAAAGCGGCTACCAAAAGCTTGGGATGGGAGGGGAAAATCGCACAGGCCACACCACTGTGGCATAGTGAACAATAGGGCAGGCTGATTTACAAGAGGGGCTGTGATCGCTGGGACCTCATAGGCATATCCAGGGTAGGTGATTTGTGGAAGTCAGGTGAGGTGATCCCTTTTCCTCAGCTGGAGCAGGAATACAAATTAGCACAATCTGAACATTTGAGGTACCTCCAAATTACACATGCTTTACTTGCGGTTCTCCCTAAAGGTGGTGCACTCCCTGAGTCCTCTCCACTTGAGGATAGAGTTTTAGATGGCAACCTACAGGAGAAGGCCATATCACTTATTTACAAATAGTTGATTAACAACATGGCAGATCCCCTGATTCACCTGAGGGTTAAATGGGACCACAATGTGGCGGGATTGGATGATGAAGAATGGCTGGCGGCGGTGGCCTCTCCTCGAGACCTGGCCATCTCCTCCAGGCTTCGCCTGGTGCAGCTGAAACTTCTTTATAGATCATATCTGTCTGGGCCATTATTGGTTTGTATGGGATATAGCTCAGACGGTGGCTGCATAAGGCGATGTGGGCAGGAGGGAACCTTCACCCACCATCTTTAGGAATGCACGACTATCCAGAGATATTGGAGGCTGTAGTGAGTCTTATGGAAGAAGTGTTGGGGCAGCAGATAGATTGTAATATTAAATTGGCCATCCTAAATGTATGGGGCCCTACCGACTTGAGTTCCAAGGAGCGAATATGAGTCACATTGGGGCTAATGGTGGCAAAACAAAACATTGTGAGATTGTGGAGGGCTCAGAGCCCACGAACATATGGGAATGGGGTAAAGATATGGACTGGTGTATGGTCAGGGAAAAGTCCATTTATGAAGCCAGGGGGTGCCCGAATAAACGCACGTTTGGGGGCAATGGAACATCTACAGGGGAGAGAAATGTGAACCTCCAAGATCGAGAGAAGATATTGTAAGAGGGATCTGAATATGTTTAAACGGGGACTGTAATTATTGTTTCGTGATGATTATGTCTCAAGTATCACTTACAGCGTAACAATATTGCCAATGTACGTGTGACTTGTTTTTTTCATATGTCATGCCTTGATTTCAATAAAAAAAAAGATTTATAAAAAAAAGGTTTGAAGAGCACAGGACAAGTCTTGTGGTATTACCTGTGCTGCCTTTTCATCGCTCATCCTGGCAGACAGGGACCTAGCTTCGGAGGGGCGGGGGTGTTTGGAGTGTTTCACCCCCTAATAAATGTATTCTATAGTAAATAGTTGGGTACAGGTGTGTTAGATCTGGAGGTCTCGAGTTGGCAATCGTATTCACCTTTGTCCAAATAGGGACCCTTACTTCTAAGTCAGGATAAGGGGATTAAACTCCTTAATAACCCCTGCTCACCCCCTTGGTAGCTTGGCACGAGCAGACAGGCTTATCTCAGAGGCAGTATGTTAAGCATTCATGAATATACACAGTAATACAGTGAAAACACTACAGATGGACACAACACAAGTTTTATAAGAATAGGTATTCTTTATATAGACATAACACAAGACCACAAATGACGAAAATCCACAATACTACACTTAAAATTGCTTAAAAGATGATTAAAGTCTCTTAGTTCAAGTTGTTGGTAAATGCGACAAAGTTCTCAACAAAGTACCTGGATGCGTAACGCAAAGTGAACAAAAGGCACGCAAAAGGGGAGATGTGTCGGTTCCGTGACCCGGGGGAACAGATGCGTCCTTCCTCAATGCTTGTGCAGAGTAGGTGACTTGTCGTGAGCCTTACCGGTGCGGAGGTGATGCGTAGATCCTCTGCCTGCGGGCCCATTGCAATGCGCAAGATGGTGCCTTGATGCAATGCGATGATCCGGTTGCGATGCGAGAAGAAGTCGCCCTTGATACTGCGATGCGATGACGCCCTGGCAGGCTTGCAACAACTCTGTACTTTGGAACCACGACAGGCCCTGCGACACGCTTCCCGGCGATGCGATGGCTACTCTCACGATGGTGTCACGCTTCTCCGGTGATGCGACAGCAGGCAGCTTTGATGTACACACGCTTCCAGGGAGATGCAGCAAAGGCTCGCTTCTCCGGCGTTGCGGCGATTTAAGCTGCGGTGGCAACACGCTTCTTCTCGATGCGTCGCGCTTCCAGCTCCCAGCGGCACGCAAGTGACTGGAGTCAGAATTCCCAGCAAGGAAACTCAGGAGGGAGCTGGAGGTGAAGTCTTTTGTCCCTGAGACTTCAGCAGGAGGCAAGCACAGTTCAAGCCCTTGGAGAATATTCTGTAGATGAAAGCCATTACAAATTTCATTCTCCTTTCCCTTGGCAATGAAGCAACCACTGCAGGCCAACCCAGCTAACAGCACACTGGCAGAGGGGCAGTCCAAACTCCTGCAGCTTCCTCGGTTCTTCTCCTTGACAGAAAGGTTTCTTGTTCCAGAAATGATCTAATTTCTTGGGATCAGGGTCCCAATATTTATACCCCAAAATCCATTGCTCTCTGAAGGCAGAGAGGCCTCTGCCTAGTCCAAACCAGTTCCTGAGCACCTTGTTTACATGACTCTCTTCTTCCATTCACTGTGCAGGGCAGAGACATCAGACAAGCCACAGGGGGTGGAGCCAGCATTGTAGAGGGAAGGCCCAGCCCTATTCAGGTCCTGGATGCAACTCCTCCCTCCCATCTAGATGCAGATCTCTCTATTCACCACTGGGCTGCCCCTAGCCTTTCTCCTGGAATCCCCCAGCCCTGTCACTCACAAAACCGGACAAGGAATACACAACCCAGCAGAGGCAGACCTGGATGGTTAGATAAGCAAATGCCTACTTTCTAAAAGTGGCATTTGCAAACACAGAATATTAAAATAAACTTTACTAAAAGATGTATTTTATTATTCTGAGTTCAGGCATACTAAATTCGAATTTCTACCATGTCCCCTGAGTTAGTTAGGATTATAAGAATGTAATAATCTAACTACCCATTCTGGCCTACGGAGAACAAGTAGCCTTCAATAGTGAAAAACGAAAATAGCTGTCATTCACTATTAGAACATGCTACACACATCAGAACATGTCCTACCTTATACTTACAATGCACCCTGCCCTTGGGCCTACCATAGGGGTGTCTAATATGAAGCAAAGGGAAGGTTTAGGGACTGACAAGTGGGTGCACTTGGCCAAGTCGACATGGCAGTGCTAGACATGGCAGTGCTAGACTGCACACAGGCCTTCCAATGGCAGGCCTGTGACACACTTTACAAGCTGCTTCTGGGGGTGGCACAACCAGTGCTGCAAGCCCACCAGCAGCCTTTGATTTAGCAGCCCTGGGCACACATGGTGCACTGTACTAGGGGCTGACAGATAAATCAAATAACCCAATCATGGAATAACCAATTAGTACATTAATTTAACATAGGGAGCACTTGCACTGTGGCACTGATTAGCAGTGGCACAGTGCCCAAAGCATAAATCCAGCAAAAACATATCAAAACAGAGGAGGCAATCCGTCAAAATGGAAGGGAGACTCACGCCAATGATGCCAGGTCTAACACGGTGCATTAAGCCGGGTTTGGTGAGGTGTTTGTCGGATTTCACCTGGGACTTTTACATACATACAGAGAAAACACAATCACACACTATTGTCCCTGTTTTAAAGATTTTAAAAAAAATTTAGTTTTCAAAATATTGAATTTGAAGTACTCCTAACAATTCGCAGTCCCAGCCACTGCCTGTGCAGGTTTGAGCAGTGGGGCCCGGTAGGGGAGATTTTGACAGATGCTAACGAGGGAAAAGTAATTATTTTTAAATTTTCCCTTATTATCGTCCATTAAACCCCCCCCCCACACTGGGCCCCACCGCTCTTACCTGCTGGGGCCATGGCTGCGCAGTCCTTTCCCTTTCTACTTACTGCACCTTCCGCCTCCCTTATTCTCTGATTCTCATATCTTGTATTTTAGCCAGCGTGATTGTTGGAAAATATCAAGACTACGCCCCCAACCTTACTACCCAAGCTACACCCCTGGTGGCAGTGGTGCTGCAGAAGTGCTGGTGTTTGTGTCCTTGCCTCCTAGTGCCTGTATCCTTTTCCACCCAAGTGCTCAGCTTTCTCTGCTGGCTTGCAGTTGGTTCCTACACCCCTGTTTTTTGCTCCTTTGCCTGTGCCACTTGACACCACCTCCCGAATTGATGTCTATCGCGCTAGACCCCAGTCCTCCAATCCCTACCTGTGCTCTAATCTGTACTCTCATACTCCAATCTCACTACACGAAAAGCAGTGTTTACATCGTACAACACATACAATTACAGCGTGGTCGATACAACGACTTCATTGTTAGAACGCTAACCCTTACAATGCAAGTCATTTCTTTGACTTGCTGTAGGGGGTCGCTCTAAACCAGAGGTCTTCAAACTTTTTGATGCCGAGACCCCCTTGTAAAACCTTTTTAGGAGTAAGGACCCCCTTCCGACAAAAGTTTCTAAAAACTGGTACTCCTCATCATCAACTTTTAACAACCAAAAATGCGCCTGTTAGACCTCATCACATCCATTCATCATTCATCCACCGACACTTTCACACATCCATCCATCTTTTTATCCTTCCATCCATCCATCCATCCATCCTTCATCCATCCACCCTTTCATCTTTCCATCCATACATCCATCCTTTACCCATCCACCCTTCCATCCATCCATTCACATGAATTGTTAAATTGCCCACTGAAAAGGCCCTTGCACGGCCTTCAGCCTAAACTACAGAGATCTCAAATGTGCCCATTACGAACAGCCACCCACAGAGTGAATGCATCCAGACACAAGGAGGTGAGTGGCAACGCAGTGCAGAATTAAGACAGATGTTGTTCGAAAAGTAACTACGGAAACGAATACACGTGGGAAATATGCACAAGTGGAATGAAATTAAACAAATAGAATGTCCACAGGGATGGCAGTGCCAATCTAGAATTCCTTAAGGGTTCTTGAGCACATTGTGCCGAAACAAATCTTCTTTTCAGTTTTAGTTTGACACGAATGTGAGTCCGCTATGGACATGTGTAATGCCACTTTAAATTTCTATTGGTGCTGAGCAGGAGCAAAGCCCACCACACTTAAGAGCTGCAAGAAATGTGCGTAGGGTGCATATCAGACGTTTGCAAACAGAGAAAGGTGTTAGGATTGTTAATAATAGTACTTGGCGCTATATCAAGAATGCATGATGCGTCAAAATATTTACAAAAGGCACGATATGTGATCCGGGTATATGATTTATTTTTGCTCGAGCACCTTCTTTAAGAATAATAAATATGTAAGTTGAAATTAGGTTCTTTTTATCATGGATTTCCTCATGCGCAGCATTCCGTTAATGTCAGTTTTTCCTGTAGGCTTCAATGCGGATGGGGGGGGAGGGGGTGGGGGGGTAGATCGACGCAGGGTTTTTTCGTTCTGTTTAAATATTTGTTGACACGTAGTGAGGGGCTGGGAGATAAAGTCTGAGGCTCAGTGTGTAAGAGACAGCAGTAACGAGTTTACAATGGCATGTTAAATATGCAAATGGTCTCTAAAGACCTGTGAAAAACTTGGAGGTGCCGGAGATGACTTCAGACACTCCCCAGCCGAACCCCCAGCAACTCGAGTTGCTCTGCAGCAGCAGCTGGGCCGAGACACACGATGAGGGAGGAGGGGGGGCTAAAGCCCTTGGGCCTAGGCAGAAGTATGACTGTGAAGGCGCGACCCCCTTTGCGTCACTCCACGCCCCCCCTGGGGGTCGCGCCCCACAGTTTGAAGACCCCTGCTCTAAACTAAGGAATAGTATAATTTACTATTCCAACACCTTCCCTACAGTTGCGCACGCTGGAGTTGGAATAGTAAATTATACTATTCTTAAGTCCAGTGCAGCCCCTACAGCAAGTTGTACAAACGTCTTGCGATGGAATGGTATGCATTGTAACAAAGCGGTCGTTGTAATGACCAAGTTGTAATCGTATGCGTTGTACCGCTTGCGATGTTACATCGCATATTCCACTACACCAGCTTCTGTTTCCAACAGACGAAACACCTCCTGCCTTACTTTCGCAGCAGGTTGTGGCCATTTCCCTCTCTCCTGCATCCTCGTTCTGCAGGTCATTGCCACACCCATACTGTGCCTACCAGAGGAAAAAGCCTTACTTTCTCAGCAGGCATATCACAGATTTCACAATACATTTGCAGTGCCTATCATAGCAGCATAAAAACCAATGCTAAAGTAACATCATGTGTCTAGCTCTGAAATTTGACACAACGCGGTTAAGTGGATAAACCAGTGTTTGGCAAATCAGTTTTAATTCCATCATGTTTTTTAAATAAATATGCTAAAGCTTAGCATTTTCTGCACACACACCAGCGTCCGCCAGTCACACGAGAACCACGCCGCCATGTTGTAAGGTGTCGACCCCATGAAAGAAGGAAGCCAAGGCTGTGGTCAAAGTGCAGTACTGTTGCAGAGGGCCCCGGTCCAAGTAAAGAATACGGGCCCCCCTGCCAGCTGGGTAGAAAAGTATGGGAATATTCGGATTTCAGTGGACCCTTCAATCCTCTGGGCCTCGGTACCACTGCACCATCAACAGCCTACACTCCAGGTCTGCATGAATGAACATACAGCATTTCCTCCACCCCTGTGATGGCAGGTAGAAGACAGGCGCCTTTGAATGTAATGCAGACTGTGGTCAGGCTTGTAGAAATAAATTGAAAAGGTATGCACAGGTTCCTAGGGTACCCATAACCAGCAGGGATGGGATGACCCTTTCGGAAAGAGTGATATTTCCATTCTGTTTTGTGTTTCTGGAAGGCAGAATGTGCTGGGGACAGTCATGTCAGGCTTTGTCTGAGGTAACAGAACCTGGCATGGGACTGTCTGCTCCAGACCATTTCACCTTTCAGAGGCGTCATCCTTTAAGGATCTTTCCTGGTTTCCTACAGGCCAGTCGTATAAAGGGCCCTCCTCCCTTCACCGTGTTTCAGAGGCTCTGCCAAGTCACCAGTCACACTTCTACTGCTCATGTGAGTGGCTCTTTCTACAACCCTCCCCGCCTTTCAGACGCACTGGCCTGGTTGGCCATTTCCTCATTTTGCTGTACACCCCTCATGGAGTGGCCATGTTCTCAACCCTCCCAGGCTTCCGGATGTTTTGACCTTCCTGACGGTTTGCTGATTTTCCTCTAGGTCAGTCATGCGGCAGCCATGTAAGTCACCTAGAGGCCTGTTGGGTAATTTTCTGCTTTCCATGTGACCTCCTTGACCTCCAGCAGGCACAAGAGACTCTTGACTTCTCCATGGTCCACTCTGTTTCAATAGGTTAACAGTGCACAGGTTAGGGGACCCTCAGTTAGGCATCAGACCTGGATACAATTAAGAGCACATCAAGACAACAAGCACAACATTGTCAAAACACTCCACGACTTGTCACAATGTAATAGTTGAACAAGCCATAGGACGTTGTTGCCAGACATAGTTTTGCAGTTCAGGGATCCTGTGCCAATGTAGGTCTGTTTGGGTGTCCAATTCTGAAGCATTGAGAGGGAGCGAGGTGTGTCACAAGTCATCTGGCCTGGACGTCAATGAGGTCAAAAACACGCTGTTCCGAAGTTGACTTCAGAAAACAAGCAACACTGTAGAACATTTGGCCAGATGACCATAGAGCTCACGCCTTCAGCTTACGGGCTGGATCCGAGTGCAACCATGCTCTGAGTGACAGCAGTAGACTAACTGCCAGAATCTGGTACCCTAAGCAGGGAACCATGCAGCATCACCCATAACTCGCTTTTTTATGTCTGGATTAGAAACAGCTTCATCTGTTTCACCAACCCTGTACTTAAAAAATCTTAAATAGAAAGTACAAACTTGTGTCTATACTTAGAGGGGCTTTTGGTCAGTCCTCTTCGTTCATTGGTGTGTTCATCTGGCATTCATAGGTTTTTTCTGCCCACCACATCCATAGCATACATCTTGGTGTAATAGGTCAGTCCACTTCCGCCATTGGTGTTCTTGAACTGCAATTAAGGCATTTTGCCTGATCACATGTGCACATCTTAAAAGAAGCGGGCTTCTGTGCCAGTGCTGGTTAGCCAGCACTTAATATTGCCAATGTTTTTTTTCTTTTCGTTTATTTTTTTTCAATTATCCATGTGTGTTTAAAGGTTACAGTAATTCAAATTAATTTTACCTTTTTTGCATAAGTATCATATTTTCATTTGATGTGCACCTGCCTCCAACGAAGTACCCATAGTGTTTAATTGAAATTGAATGTTATTTTTATTGGAAGCGTATAACCTTCATGTTAAGGTGTCGGCATGTTTTTCTTTTTTTCTTCTTTTTCTTTTTTGGGCATATGCTGAGCAAAAAATAAAATAAAATAAAAGTAACAATTGCACCAACTTGCATAGGCTAGACCAATTGGCTTTGCCACTGCTTCTTTAGAAATATATCTTTCTCTCAAATACGGGGGCCTATTTTTGAGCCGGCTTTGATCGCTCTTGTACCACACAACGTGGTGCAAGAGCGATACAAACATTGCATTTGATTTGATTTATGAAGCCATGCATGGCTGCGTTGCCTGGGCTGGACCGCTCAATAAATCTGGAGTAAGGAAACACAACGCAAATCACAACGCAAATCACTGTGGTGCCTTACTCTGCCCTGGGAAGACGCTCCCACACACCTCCCATGGTTTTTGATGCATTCCCAGATTTACCAGAACTGGTAGTCCTGCAAATGCGCCAAAAGGATTTGCCTTCTCAGGTGAGGCGTAACGAGGAGAACTATCTTTATTTCTCCTTGTTACGTCCTCTTTCTATGTGGGCTTCAGAAATTAGACAGCGGAATATGCCTCTCAGGATTGTTTTTGTGCAAAACAATCCAGCATGTACTGCAGGCGCCCTTGCACCATGTTGCAAGGGCGCCTGCGTTGCGCTAGTCTGCCAAAAGGCAACCAATGCAGGGGAAAAGGCCGGCAGAAAGGGTTGGCTTTTTTCCAGGCATTACTTCCAGATAAATTATGACAGGTTCAACCTACCGGAATCTACCAGGGAAAAAACTATACGGGTGTGATCATCATAAATCCACCTTGTAATTCTGATACATGTGCAATTAATCCACAACTTCTAGTTCCAATCCGTGTTTGCTCAGTGATCAGATGTTATGCTGCAATGTGTAAACAGGGCCACTGTGTCAAAAGCAGCCTTAGGCAGGTTTATAGTTTCGGGTGACTCCCTGGAGCTCATGGAGGTATAAGTTATCTCTGCTCTCTTTCACTGTCTCCCTTCCACCTCCATGCAGCAGTGCTATGAATAGCAACCCCACTTCAGTATCGCTCAATATTCCTTCTAGAATAACTGCAAGCTTTATAAAGCCTGTAATAGAACAACTACAGTTATTGGATAGTCCTTTTTATCAACCTTGGAATGATAAAAAGCTGTGTCATCACACTGATATTTAAAGGAAACCCACGACCTTCCATAACAGGCATATTAACTTAATAGGATATTTTATGGACTTGCTGATACACAACAGTGACCATACCACTCTTTTGTTTCTAGGATTCTGTTTGTGTAAAAAAGGAACTAAATGACAGGACTACATTGGAAACATCACATATCCTTGCTGTACCAAAGGCGTGCTTCCATTAGCCGGCATGCACAGGGAAGTCTCCACTGGGTGTAAGGTTGATGGTTTGTGTGGCATAAGGATAGCTCAAGCTTGAAGACCCCTCTCTCTTACTCTCCTATTCATTCTCTGTGTCTTATCAGGCACCACCTCCTGAACCTGTGTTTCATTCTGTCCCCTCTCCATGCCACGGTGCGCATCACCAATTCCCCTCTCGACATTTTTGTATCCTTTAAAGCACACATATATCCTCTGAACACCACCTGGTTGTGCCTCATTCAGCTTTTACCTCTTCTACACAAGCTTATGTCTCATTAGGATGCTTTCACAACAGGCCTGCGAGTTTACGCAGTGCGCAGGTTCAGATGTCGCATGGTTCAGCTGACAATGAAGAGGATGCCCACGGAGCCTGTGCTAGGTCTGATACCATCTTCACCCATCAAGAGGTGGAGAATGCACTGCCCACATTCACCACCCCCTGCCTAGTGCTTTTGTAAACATCATGGCACTTAGAAAATGCTCATGTGATTGCTTTTGACCACTGTCCATCAGAGAGTGGCCAATGAGAGCTGGAGGGGGATGAGTTAATGGCTATCAGGACTTCAAAGTTAATATGCGACAGGGAACAACATTGACAGGCACAGCAACAGCACGTGGATGGAGAAGTTCTAATCTGTAAGAGGCAACAGTGCTCATTAGCACTCACTATCACCACCATAGCACTGTCACATGCCACACACAGTCATGAACCATCAAACAACAAGCATTTGCAATGCAATAGGTTTCGCATTAGGAAAGTTTGACCTATCGGTATTGTAAATGACACATATTTTTTATTTATGTGTAGGTTTTGAAAATAGTCAAATTAATGGCTTTGTCATTTACAATGCGAATAGTTTTAACTTTCGCAAATGTGACACCTATACCATTTGTAATGCAATATGTGTTGTATTTACGTGACTTAGATGTATTGATATTACAAATAACAATGGCTTTAATAATTAATACTTAAATAAAAGTTATTGTAATTTATAATGCAATAGCTCAAACTTTTGTAAATAACTTTTGTGAAGATTATGTTCACTGTATTTTATTGCGACGAAAATCAAAGAACAGAAGTGAAATATTAACATCTTTTTGTTTCATTTGTAATAAAGCTTGAAACATTGAGAGAACATATTTGAACCAGTTGTTGTTGAAAGGTTGCACAGATTGATGCTGTAGTGATGCGATAGATATATAGAGGGAACGCGATAGATAGATCGAGTGAAGGCGATAGATAGATCAAGGGAAGGCGATAGATAGAGTGAAGGCGATCAATAGACAGAGTGAGGGCGATAGATAGATAGAGTGAGGGCGATAGAGTGAGGGCGATAGATCAGGATGCAACACAGAAGGAGGGAGGGCGTGTGGGACGCAACACAGAGGGTGGATGGTAGGCAACACAGAGTGGGGAAGGCGGCCAGTAGGCAACTCAGAAGGAGGGCAGAGGCAGCACAGAGGGAGGGTAAACAGGATGCACTACAGAGGGAGGGCAGTCGACGGCAACACGGATGTAGGAAGGGTGTTTGGAACGAAACACGTTTCGGCAACAGGGAAAGAACAAGGGTGGATGGGAGGCAACAGGGAGGGATGGTGGGTTGGAGCCAACAGTGACAGATAGGCATCAGTGATGGGCGGGGGTGGTTAGACAACATGGAGGCAACACAGAAGGATAGTTGGCGGGTTGCAACACGGATTGCAACACAGTGGGTGAGTGGGTGGGATGCAACACAGAGGGTGGGTGGCCGGGATTTCAACACGGAGGGTGGGCTGCAACACAAAGGGTGGGTGGGTGTAATGCTACACAGAGGGTGGGTATGGCAACACGGAGGGTTAGACAACACAGGGGGTTAGGCAACACAGGGGGTTAGGCAATACGGGGGTTAGGCAACACAGGGTTAGGCAACACGGGGGTTAGGCAACACGGAGGGTTAGGCAACACGGAGGGTTAGGCAAAACGGAGGGTTAGGCAACACGGAGGGTTAGGCAACGTGGGGGTTAGGCAACACGAGGGTTAGGCAACGCGGGGGTTAGGCAACACGGGGGGTTAGGCAACAGGGGGGATAGGCAACACGGGGGTTAGGCAACACGGAGGGTTAGGCAACACGGAGGGTTAGGCAACATGTAGGATGGGTGGGCCAGCGGTGAGCCCCACGGAGGGTGGGTGGGCGATCGGCTACACTAAGGGTGGGAGGTAACATGGGGAATGGGTGGGCAGGCAACACTGACGGTGGTTGGGGGTTCGCTAGGCAACACGGAGGGTGGGTGGTAGGTAACACAGAGGGTGGGTGGGTGGTAGGCAACACTGGGTGGGTGGGCAATAGCAACACATTGAGCAAGAGGCAACACATTGGGCAAGAGGCAACACGGAGGGTGGCTGGTTGAGAGGCAGCACAGAGGGTGGCTGGATGGGCGAGAGGCAGCACGGAGGGGGGGTGGGCAAGAGGCAGCACAGAGGGTGGGTGGGTGTCGGGGCGGGTGTGAGGCAACACTGTTTTGGCGGGAGGCAACAAAGAGGGAAGGTGGGCGGGAGGCAACACGGAGGGAGGGTGGGAGGCAGGCAACACGGTTTAGGCAGGAGGCAACGCAGAGGGAGGGTGCGCGGGTGGGAGGCAACATGGACAGGCAACATGGAGGGAGGGTGGACATTCGTGTGAAAATAACCAAGTTTCAGTAATGTTCGCGGTGTATGTAGCAGCCTTGAGTTATTAAAATAGGATTATCAAAATAACCAACAGTAACAAGGTTATCAAAAGTTAGAACTCAACTCAGATGTTGTATGTATAATGTAGCAACAATGCGCAGTTATTCTATTTACACTTTGCCTTTACGGCTAGCTGCTCTGCCATGAGCATAATTGTCTGCTAGTAGTTTTGGAACAGGGGTTAATTGTGCGGACCTTGGTAGATTAAAAGATCCGAACCATCAGGAGATTCTGTTATTTCATTTGCCCGACACAAATTGTTTCTCGTCTGTTGGTATAGCGCAGTACTGCTTAAAACCTCAACCTATTTTCTTCCAAAGGGATTTTAAATTATCCATGTTTATAAAAAGCACACCAAGTACAAAAGCCAGTAGGAAGAAAACGTCCTATTACGAGTAATCCAACGCATTGTTGTTCTGTGCACTTTGTCTTTTCACAGCGAATAGAAGAAAGGTAACAAGAGTGCTAGACGCAGAGGTGCAAAAGGCGAATCGTGAATAACAAAAGGCACAAAGGACCAATTAACATGATACATCAACAGGGCACTGAGTCTCTCTGACTTACGAGTTTTATTTTGACAGAATGCATAGCGTTTTTCAAATGTTTAAGAAATGCACCATTATCAAATTATTTTGGCTTTTATTGTACTGTTGTCTAGTTAAACCAAAACACTAAGGTGGAGTATTTGCAATGTTTAAACGCTTTCAAAACAAAACACTCGGAGTCTGAATGCCAGTCAGGAGAGAGAGAGAGAGACACAGACAGACACACACATATCTGAGAGGGTGAAAGGGGCTGGTATTTCAAAAGTTAGAATCAAAAATTGTTCTTGCCAAGTTAACAACACCAGTAATCACAGTTGTAACAAGACAACAACGCCCTTATTTGCCAACTTCATTGTGTGATCCTCCGGATGATGAAAGGCTGAGTCCGCTCAGGTAGTATGCAGAACTGTAACTTGCAGATTCGCACAGATCTCTTCGTGGAGTGTGCGCTCCGCTGAGATTTCTCACTAGTATCCTATTGTTAAAGGTATTCGGTGTGTTGAAGCAAGATGGGAATTCAGGGGCGAGGAGGGGGGGCTTTGACAAGCAATCAGTACTCCAGATTAGCAGGGACTCTTTCCACAGTGTCTAGAGACAATTAAAGGACAGCCAGTGACGAGTGAATTCAGGATTGTGAATTATTGCAAATTTCTTCTAAACAGAAGAATTTATGGTAGACCAGAGGTGAGCACAGGCTCCTACAGAAGGCATACAGTACTCTTTAAGAAACTGAAAGCAAACTGTAAAACTTTGGGCAATGTATTAAAGAGGTTCAACAGGATGGAAGGAAATGACCATTCAATGTTCAAAGGCTGTGGATAGGGTGCAGGAGAGGATAATAATGGTACACCCGGGCGAGATGGTAAAGGGACCCTATACTGAGAACATGGTAGCACCTCATGGGAAATGTGCTAACACAGATATAGTACATATGAAATACTGGTGCAAAGTATCAAGTCGTTCAGATTACTTCTACCCCTGCTGGCCATGAAATAAACCCCTTCTACTGAAATACTGTTGAACAATCTGGTTAACCAAAAATAGGCTTTTAAAGCAAAAAGAAAACAAGTGCAAGCCTGTGATTACCACATCACCGGGGGAAATTGTACCTTACTTATTTAGATGTAAATATTAGCATGAATGATATTGCAAATATGAACACACTTTAATCAAGTGCAATGCACAACCTAACAGGTGCCCTGGGTGTAAGAGAACTGTGCTACTTGCTAAATGCTGACCCAAATCTGGGCAGGCTCAGGGCAGCTTTTTAAACCATATCTGCGTGACACACAGCAAGCCAGATTGAGGGGAAAACACGGCTACTCGCTGAAAAAGCATTGAATTAGTCCAGGGTATGAAGGTATGAGGCTCAAATAATACAGGTGTAAGCCAGATTTACTCGTTCGACCCTGTCAGAAGTTGTTTAAACAGCTCCCCCCCCTGCTGCCTCCTTCCTACAGGAGTGTTGCTCTTCCACCCTTTCCCAGTTATCCTTCCATGTTTGCTTCCTTCTGCTTCAATTCCACTCTTCGCCTGCGCGTGGCTAATCTGACAGATACAGAGTTTCCACCATCGGTAATTCTTGCCTTTGTAGTTCTCTGCGTGGGCACGAGACGGGTTTATTATCATAATTCCAGCAGGATATAAAGCAGATCTTACTTCGTTGGCTAATGTAGAAACAATGCGATCTCAGGAGACCCGAGGGTGCAGGGTAGAGGAGCAACTGCAAAACTGTAATATTTCCTGCTTAATTTATAAAAGCCGGTGTTACTGCACGCATCTTCGCTCTGATGACCATTCTCTTCTTATTTGTCACAAATGATGGCGCCAAAAGAACCATTTCTCAATCCAACTTTTCTTCTCAAGGCCGGAACGAATGCTGTAAGAAATCCCACTGCAGTATCACGGGATGTGCATGTGTCTGAAAAGATGTCATTTCAATATTTGTTAAAAAACAATAATAAGATTAGACTAAAACTGCGCACACTGAACACGCGGATCTCTGCCCTCCTCCGATACCTAAAAATTATAGTTACAGTCTCACTACTAATTGCATTCAGCCCAAGTCGAGAAAAAGTCATCCACATCGTACGCACCGCGCACGGCACCACCACCACTAGGGGTGCGCGCGCGCACTGTGACGTGCACTAGTTCCACTTCCTGCCTGCGCGAGTGCACTTTCCGCATTTTATGTCGGGCCAGGCCCACTGATCTGCGGTCTGTTCGGCGGGGCCCCCTGGGCAGCTGCCCATACAGACCATGCCGAGGACCGGCCCTGGGACTGCCGCCGGCGAAGAAGGTAGAGCAAGATATAGAGGAGGAAGCAGTAACAGGAGAAACAACAAAGATTGAGGCAGGAGAAGAAGATGTGGGTCATTCCATGCAGTGGCGGCGGGTAAGGGGGGCAGCGTGTGTGTGTCTCTGTGTGTGTGTGTGTGTGTGTGTGCGCGTGCATGTGTCCGTCTGTCTGTGTGTATGCGCGTGTGTGCGTGCTTTGGGCCGGCCTGCGTAAGCGCGTTCACAGACCCTGAGCAGCTCGTGCACCGGTCTGTGTCCCTTGACAGGCATCTTAGCATCAATAGGTCTTGAGCGAGACCTAAAAAGCAGCACTAATGCACATGTGCCTTCCCCACACACACAAATATTGTGGGGTAAGTTTGATTTGCACTGCTGGCTCTAGTGCTTTTAGAGTGTGTGGATCTACTATCACCTTTTGTGAGCTTTGGCTTAAAACAACTTACAACTTACCCACTTCTTTCCTCCACCCCCTTCCTCCCTCAACCACGTTCACGTGAACTTAATGCATTTCTTGCTTTTAATACATTATTTACGCTTTCTTGTTACTCACAACTTTCAAGGAATAGCATTCACACTGTAGCAACCCAGTCTAAATCTATATAGTTGCTTACCCATTTTCATTGAAAGGTTTGCCTTTCTATTGCATGATAGCTGGTCTCACAGGGATCTCAATTTCTTCCAGTTTGTACTCCAGCACTGTTGGACATGGCCCTTCATAGGGGACTTCCCTAAAACATTTTGATTTTCTCCTCCTGGTTTTTGCTTATTCTCTTTATGTGATCTTAGGACTCAGGGCGCTTTCCGACTGTATGCAAGGTGAAAGCGCGCACACCCTTCCTACAAGTTCTAGGAATTGATGCTTACTGGATTGGTTTATGTATTATACCTGTAAGTGCCCTTTAAAAAGGTGCGCCACTTACTCAGGGCACATACTGCATTGGCTAATGTTGGGACGCAGCACTGATTGTGCCACCCACCAGAATAACTTTTCAAACATCTATCAAGCCTTTCATTGACGACCTGTGGGTGCACAGTTGCACCTATACTCAGGTTAGCATTTTTACCTTATTAGCCAACCCTGAGTGGGCTTTCCAGTACCAGTAGAGCACCCCTAGGGAAGCCCTGAGGGATGGAGCAAGGGGTAGGGAAAAGTCCAGGCAGGTACCCATGTGGGTTTTCCCTACCTAAGAGGCCGGCTCTTCCATCTCTAGAATGGGCCACACTATCCCAATAGTTTCTGTCAGCTCACAAGCATGACACCCCGCGTACCTCTCCACACGCCACAGCGCCTCCGGCAGCCTCAAAGCCTCACTAGGGGGTAGAGGACTTATCCCCCTTCTGTATCTCGGCCCTCCTCTCCGGCACCTGCCCCCGCTTCTCTGTGAAACCCCCCCATCGCCTTTTTGCAGATGTGCCCTGAACAATTTGCTTAAACCTGCTCCCCTGGTTTAGCCTTTGCCCCCCAGCCACCCCTCCCTTCCTCCCCAGTTATATCTCCCCATTTGGGGTATTCTCTCTCCACTCCCTGGCAGTGACACTGCTTCTGTTACCAATCTCCCGCTTCCCCCACGCAGTCCACTGTTCCTGTCCCCCAAATGCCCCCGGAGCTCACGCTGCATCAGTCATTAGCGGATCCATGCCTTTATTTCACGTATCTTCGGATTATAGTATACATCCCGTAGGCATGTTTGTACTGTTGTAACATCTTTGACCGCAATGTGATATATCATGAGAGTTTTTTTCATTGGCAAAAAGTTAATAAAAATATTTTTTTTAAAAATAAGAGGCCGGCTCTTCCCATGGGACAACGCATGGGTTTTGCTGATATTTGTTTAGTGGCTTTAGGGCCTCGGGCAATCTCCCTCTGTAAATGCAGTGTGAAAGTGCACACACCCTTACTACACACTTTAGGAAGTGGTGCTTACTTGATGTTTTTAAACACATCTCAAGCCTGCCATTGCAGGCCTGTGTAAGCACAATTGCACTTATGCTCAGGTGGGATTTCTAAACCACTGGCCAATCCTGAGGGGACCTTTCACTATCACTAGGGCACCCCTGGTGCAAGTGGTAGGTGAAAGGCAGGGCAGGTTCACATGTGTGTTCCCTGCCCAGGTAGTGAAGAATACCCGTAAGTGTTTCACTACCTAGGAGCTTTGTTCTTCTCATAAGTCAACATGGGGGAATGGTTGAAATTACTTCAAGCTGCAATAGTGGCTTACAGTGGAGTAGCTTCATAATGTTTCCTATCATTGGATTCTCAATAACAAACTTTCTCCTGTGATAAAGAGGGATTTGTCCTTAATAGCTTAGAAATGCAACTTCTAGAAAGTAGTCCTTTGTTTGATCTAAACCTCTTTGTGTGCCTTTTAGTTTGACTCCAGTCAACACTGGAGGATGGGGGTGCACTTTACATAAAACATTGGGCATGCAACTGTAACGACAGACCTCTGCCATTTGAGGGCTTGGCTGGATGGATTGGAGAAAGAGGTGTTGATGCTTGGCCTCTGGGAGCCAGATCATGGCCTCACTATAGATTAAGAGCTGCATCCCACGGCCCCATGACAGACAGGACTGACATTTAGGGGAGACATATGTGGTTCAAAAGGAAACCTTCGGAACCACTCCCAACTTCAAAGGCGCACTACAGTATAACAACTTGTGCCATTCTCCCGCAGGTCAAAGATACACTTGTGGGGACATGCGACCAAAGATCCAGGAACTGTGTGGTGCGCACTGCCAGAAGAATCTGTTGAGTACAAGGATGATTACTGCCCTTGGAAGGAACTGTGCATTCTTCCTGAATAGTAGCTGGTCTGGGCTGACTACCTGCTGCTGTGTGGCACGCTGATGAAAAAAAGGGGGGGGGGAGTTGTTTGCACTGTTACTTAAAAGTTACAAATATCAAATTACAAACTAAATGAACACACCATTTTTGGATTTAATCCTATGTATTTTTCATTATTTTCTACAACGTTGGTTATACAACTATCTCTATTATACATACATATGAAAGGTTGTCCTAAACGAAAACTTCCTACGATCAAAACAAACACAAGCAATTAGCTTATACGTGAATAAAGTGCATAAAAGTGAAAACAACCATAAAGTGACATTCACTACAATTCAACATCTATACATATAGTACAAAAATAAAAAATCAGTCCAAGGATTTCTGTACATTGGTTACAACCCTCTTGTGCTTTTCTATTTGAGGTTGGAACTAAGTAGGGACTGATAGGTGTTAATACGTCGACGTTTCGACCCTGTTTTATGGTGCTTTTTTTGCGCAACCAGCTCGGGTCTTCCTCAGGACTACAATACGACTGGACGACCTGTCGCAATCAATAACCTGCGTCCCTTTGTATAATACGAGGAAAGGGGAAATTTGTCAGCCGACAATATTTCTTGCTTCGAAGTAATCGCTTTTACGAAGTCTTTCTCTTCATCACATCTGTTCAATCAAGTATCTCTGATTGAAACGCCGAAGGAGAGAGAATTGCTCGACCGCAAAATAAGTGACCGATAAGTGGCACTCACACGAATAAATTTCCAGATTTCCCACCGGCTGGTGGTTGAATGAGACGCATAAATAGCAGAGGGCAGATGTGATGAAGAGAAAGACTTCGTAAAAGCGATTACTTCGAAGCAAGAAATATTGTCGGCTGACAAATTTCCCCTTTCCTCGTCTTATACAAAGGGACGCAGGTTATTGATTGCGACAGGTTGTCCAGTCGTATAGTAGTCCTGATGAAGATCCGAGCTGGTTGCACAAAAAAAGCACCATAAAACAGGGTCGAAACATCGACGTATTAACACCTATCAGTCCCTACTTAGTTCCAACCTCAAATAGAAAAGCACAAGAGGGTTGTAACCAATGTACAGAAATCCTTGGACTGATTTTTAATTTTTGTACTATATGTATAGATGTTGAATTGTAGTGAATGTCACTTTATGGTTGTTTTCACTTTTATGCACTTTATTCACATATAAGCTAATTGCTTGTGTTTGTTTTGATCGTAGGAAGTTTTCGTTTAGGACAACCTTTCATATGTATGTATAATAAAGATAGTTGTATAACCAACGTTGTCGAAAATAATGAAAAATACATACGATTAAATCCAAAAATGGTGTGCTCATTTAGTTTGTAATTTGATATTTGTAACTTTTAAGTAACAGTGCAAACAACACCCCCCCCCCCCTTGTTTTCGTCATAAGGACAAACAAAAGAAATATTTCCTTCCCAACAGAACCGTTTTTGCTTACACATACTTGGAACCCAGGTTCTGAGGGTCACAGGACCAACCCCATTATAATTAATGGTGTGGCACGCTGAAGCATGATCTCCAAGGGCTTGTCCCCTGTTCTCTGATGGAGGCCTGAGGGACACGCACCATCTACCTCTAACACCTGGAGAGATGTTGCCCTTAAGTGCCCACATCATCTGCTAGATCCCAACTGGTAGTGTGGTGTGAGTGTGCAACTAAGAATTGTATTGGAGACCATATTGTCCAGTGCGGAGCCCCAAAAAGTAGAGCCCACATTTAAGGGGTGTGGCCCTGTGTCGTGGGCCTGCAACGTGCATAAGAATCTTGTTGGTGGTGAGTTGATTCATTGGTTGTGTGAACCATGCGCCTCGCATAGTCGATCGTGTCACATCTCTCTAGTGTGACACCCTGACTGCATGCTCATTATGTGCGTTGTCCGATTCCCAGGTTGTGACCCTTGGAGGTCACAACCTGGTGGGCACTGTTGAACTTGCACCTGTGTGTGTGACCAGAATTGTCTGGTGTGACTCAGATCAACGCTCACCAGATGTGCCTCAATTCCAGGGAGGTAGGGAATTTGCAACTCTGCGTTGTGTGTGACCAGAATTGTCTGGTGCGACTAAGAACAACCCGCACCAGACGTTGTGCCTCATTTCCAGGGAGGTGTAGGGGAGCAGATTCGTGTTCTGTGGTGCCCGGATTGCCTGGGTACTTCTTTGGTTGGTGTGTGTCTCATAGGGTACCTCCTTCTTCCGAGAGACTCCCCTGCTTCATCCCCCACTCATCGATTGTTCCTTTCATGCTCGTAGTGTGGTGGACCCACTGTCCTCTCCTCACACAGCCCAATGACTTTGTGTTACCAGGTAGTACTGACCAGGCTGGGGTGGTGAGAGTGATTGACTAGTCTAAGGAATGCTTCCGAGAGCATTTGGAAGTGGGTCAAGACACAGTGTGACCCCCGTGCTTTGCAGAACTGGGCAGGTGCCAGAAGGCACAGTGTGGAAATCCTTGAGTGAACAACTATCGCCCTATCTGCTCTGTTTACAGCTGGTGAACTTCCCAAGTAGTGGCCAAACCCCCATTTGTCGACTGCTATCCACTTTGCCCTGTTACCTAGCCCCATCTTCCCTGTGACCCTGATTAAATGTGGTTCCAGCCGCCATATACCTACGAAACTGGGACAGGTTTTCTTTATCTCCAGCCCATGGGTGTAGGGTGGGCGGGGTTAGCTGGCTGGTGCAGGAGGGCTTGGGCCACGACATCTGCATGTGCATTATTAACTGACCCGCTGGATGTCAGTACACCACATGAGAGTGAGAGTGACTGGCTGTAATTACTAACATCACACAGCAGTGTTGCTTAACATGTTGATTCCTTGCCCAAAGAATATTCCGTTTTACATTGTTTTTATCCGTGCCGCCCTGGCTTGGCCCACGATGCTGCTTAAAAGTGTTGTAATTATCTGTGTGTACACAGTTCTGATATCGTTGTGATCTGGGGTGCACCCTATAAATGTGTGGTAATGAATTATAATAATTGCACAGTTGGGCTTTGGTCTAGCAATGTGTCGCACCACATAAGGGTGCTGGGGGTAAGTAGGAACTTTCCCAGGTGTGCATAATACTGATGCCATTTTAACACAGTTGAGCCTAATACTGCTAGTGATATTTCCTAATGTGATTTATGCCCAGAAATACATAATGTTTATGTTGTGTTAATTAATGTGTGTGTAGAATAAGAGCTTTATTTGCATACACCATGCTTGAATTATCTTTTGTGGCGCTTAGTGACATTGTTGTATGAGAGTGCTGTGCCAATGCTTTACAAATTGCCTCTGTGATTATCTTGACTGCTTAGTGGCAAGCTACCCAAGGGTGACCGCAGTTTATACAGTGAGTGTAATCACCCGCCCCTGATGGGAGTGGTAAGGTCTGCCTAGCTAGGGCCTCGCCTCAGCCAACCAGAACATGCCAGTTCAAACAAACACCATGCTAATCACATCGGCAAAGATTCATGAAAAATGTGGATTACTTTGGGAAACTATCCGATGAAAATCCTGATTTTCGTTCAATAGTAAATTCCAGTATAACACTTTGCATCAGGTATGTGTCACAAAGGCAATGCAAACGCAGTGCGAAAAGCTAGTAAATCTGTCCCACAATATCTGTCTTTGATTAAATTCTCTTTAATTTTGCTAGAACATTTACGTCTCTGAGACCTTCGGGGGATTTATGCGCGATACAAGTGAAATAAAATGGAAATAAAATGGAAATGGAATGTTCATATAGCTTGTTCTTGGATGAGTTCTCCGTAAGCTTTGAACCCTTTCAATAGAACATACGGAGGCACGACAATGACGGGCTTTCTGTACTGGCTCTCTCTGCAGGAGCTTCTCGAGATTTGAAGAGTTTCAGACTTCTTCAATCTCTATGGTGCTCGGTGGGATTTACTAATATTATGTGAGATATATTTGTGACCCTCACTTATTATTGTGTTCAATCGTTTCTTCATTTGGATGTTTCTCAATGCCATTTCGCATCTTTATTCTAACACGTCATCCATTGGTGCCTTTTTCTTGGTTTTCTGGTGCTACCGCCTACTACCATCTCAGACCTAGAGGATGATACTACTCTAAGTTCTTGTCTTTATCTTACCACCTGTTCATTATAAACATGGCGGCCTTGTAGTATAGGCATGCAGTGAGGCCTTTTTCCATAGTGCATGGACTCAATAGAGTCCCACCTGTGTTGCATTTGTGCTCTCAAATTCCTCCAGACACATCAGAGCCTTACAGGATGTTTGGGAGGTTCTGTATGATTACTCAGAGGCCAAGCTTATGGTTCTTTGATCTTGCCCACCCCCTGGTCTAGATTCTTCATGTTCCTTAATCGGCTCAGTGGTTGCCTCTTCTGCTGAGCAAGAACTGCTCTGTCATCTGGGGACCAAAATCTAGTAGGCGACTCTGTCTTACAGGGTGGGACTCCTAGTTGGGCGGAGTTCAAGGGGTGGCAAAGCTAGGAAGAGTGCCTGCAGGAATTCCACATCCATTCAGCTAGAGGCACAGATTTCTAGGTCTCTGTTGCTGTGCAATGAAGGCACCAGGGAGGCCATGTGAACCAATCGCTGGTGCTCATTCGCCTCCTGCATTATCAGCACCATTTTTAGGTCGGGTCAGTACAGTGCTTGTGCTGTCAGGTGATCTGTTGTAAGTGCTTTGTGGGGGTCAGACTCCTCCCAGGCTTTGGATTGAGTCCTTTTAAAATTAGAGCCTGCAATTGGCTTATGGAGGGTGTTTGTCCCACCTTTTTAGGTCTCGCCTGCCGATGCGCTTGCGCATTCGAGCTGGCGAGAGATTAAGGGGCTTATCCAGAGTTTAACCAGACTGGCGATTTGATGCAGTGCATGTGCGCTTTTAGCTCAATGCGCAAGCGCAATGAGTTAAAATGCGCGTGCACAGCATCAAATCGTCAGCTTGGTGCCGCCAGCAGCTCTTCCCGCTCCGCCCTCTGCTGCATCAAAGGCTTTGCGCTCTGCCTCAGCCCAGCCATCCTCCTCCCCTAATTGCCCCCTGCTGCATCAAAGGCTTTTTCACAGCCGGCCGTGCTTTCAGTTTCACGGCCGCCAGGCCGTGTCTCCTTTTTTTTTAAACTAGCAGTGGCTATTGACACATAGGAATTTGGTTTCCTAGTCATTCTTTCCATTAGTTTACTTCTTGTCATCATCTGTTTGTTTTGTAGGGATTACCGTTTGCCTTCCATTTTTTTTTCTGTTTGTTTTCTTGTTGCTGTTTTATTTTGGTTTGGTGTCATGTGAGTTGCTTTGCAGAGACCATGACGCCCAGCCCAGTTCGCTCTTCGGTTGGGTGACTTGGCAGTGTGGTGGACGTCACGGATATGTGTTGCCCTGGACTAATGCAGCCGTTAACATAAAACTGGAGTTTGGGAGGTGCTTGGAACACATGTGTAGGACGTTTTCATGCGTCACTGGGGAATCTAGTGAGTATGCGCTTTCCAAAACGAACCTATTCAAAACAGGCATTTAATTTGTTTGAAATCGATGACTGGGACGAATTACCTGATAACAAAGTTCAGTTTCTTTCTTTTTAGCATCACATGGCAGTCTGAAAATAGAATTCTTAATCAGTGTTGCAGAATTGTGCAATTTAATGTTTTTAGGTCTTGCAGACAGACAGCTGTAGTTATTCATCAGAGATGCCATTTTACCACACAGTATAGAGAGAGTGTGCTTTTGGTTCAGGCATTTGCTGTTGTCTTTTTTATCTGCTGGTACAATAGTCATGGCAATGTAAGGAAGGCTGCATGACTGTGACATTATTTTCCGACTGGGTGTTGTGATAGGGTGAGGTTATATGAAGATCCTTTTCCCTGTGCAACAGTTCATTCTGCACCTCTTCACAGCTCAGTGCCCTGTTGTGCAGGATGTGGCCCCTCTCTCAGCCGTTTAGCTTCTGCCTTTGCCAGTGCTTGTTGAATTGTGTTGTAAGCACAGTCCATTGCAACCGCGGAGCCCAGCCATTTGAGGTGTTATTTTTTTTCATACAGACATACAGCCAAAGGGACCTAGATGTTGCTTCACACAGTACCAAGGCCATTTCATCCCCACACCCCCTCATCCTCACACACCCATACCATCATCCCCTCACCCTGACACACCCTGTCACCCTCACACCCTCACCCTCAAACCCCCTCACCCTCACCCCCTCACACTCACCCCACAACCCCTCATTCACCCCCACACCCTCTCACTCACCCTCACCCTCACACCCCTCACCCACCCTCACACACCCCCTCACCCTCACACACGCTTACCCTCACCCCCTCACCCTCACACACCCTCAGTCACCCTCACACTTCCTCACCATCAGCTACCCTCACATCCTCTCACCCTCACCCACCCTTACCCACACCCCTCACCCTCACTCACCCTCACACCCCCTCACACCCCCTCACTCACCCTCACGCACCCTTACTCACCCTCACACACCCTCACACACCCTCACCCACCCTCACATACCTTCGCACCCCCTCACACACCACCTCACCCTCACACCCCCTCACCCTCACCCTCACATCCCTCACCCTCACCTTTACACCACTCACCCTCACACCCCCTCACCCTCACCCTCACCCTCACACCCTCACCCACCCTCACTCACCCTCACGACCCTCTCACCCTCACAAAAAACAAAACAAAGCTTAGCATAGCATAACAAAACCTAGTATAGCATAGCATAACAAAACATAGCATAGCAAAACAAAGCATAGCATAATAAAACACAACAAAACATTGCATAGCATAACAAAACATTGCATCGCATAACAAAACATTGCATCGCATAACAAAACATTGCATCGCATAACAAAACCTTGCATCGCTTAACAAAACATTGCATAGCATAACAAAACATTGCATAGCTTAACAAAACATTGCATAGCATAAGAAAACATTGCATAAGAAAACATTGCATAGCATAACAAACCATAGCATAGCATAACATAACATAGCATAGCATATCAAAACACAATACCACTCAGTGCCACATAATTATATGCTACATAATTACACTGCTCTCAATGAAACATACTCTCCAAATACCACTCAGTGCCACATAATTACACACCACATAATTACACTCTACTGAATGCAACACACTCCACACAATACCACTCAGGCCACATAATTACATGCCACATAATTACACTGCACTGAATGCAACATACACTCCAAATACCACTCAGTGCCACATAATTACACCCTACTGAATGCGAGACACACTCCCCACAATAACACTCAGTGCCACATAATTATGTTACATAATTACACTGCACTCAATGCAACATACACTCCAAACAATACCACTCAGTGCCACATAATTACACACCACATAATTACACTGCACTCAATGCAACATACACTCCAAATACCACTCAGTGCCACATAATTACACACCACATAATTACACTGCACTCAATGCAACATACACTCCAAATACCACTCAATGCCACATAATTACACACCACATAATTACACTTGACTGAATGCAACACACCCCACAAAATACCACTCAGTGCCACATAACTACAAGCCACACAATTAAACTCTACTGAATACAACATACACTCCTCATAATACCACTCAGTGCCACATAATTACACACAACATAATTACACTCTACTCAATGCAACATACACTCCAAATACCACTCAGTGCCAGATAATTACACCCCACATAATTACACAGCACTCAATGCAACATACACTCCAAATCCCACTCAGTGACACATAATTACAATCCACATAATTACACTGCACTCAATGCAACATACACCCCAAATGCCACTCAGTGCCATATAATTGCACGCCACATAATTACACTGCACTCAATGCAAAATACACTCCAAACAATACCACTAAGTGCCACATAATTACACGCCACACAATTACACTCTACTGAATACCTCAAACACTCCAGACAATACCACTCAGTGCCACATAATGATATGCTACATAATTACACTCTACTCAATGCAACATACACTCCAAATACCACTCAGTTCTAGATAGTTACACGCCACATTATTACACTGCACTCAATGCAACATACGCTCCAAATACCACTCAGTGCCACATAATTACACGCCGCATAATTACACTGCACTCAATGCAACATACACTCCAAATACCACTCAGTGCCACATAATTACACACCACAGAATTACACTTGACTGAATGCAACACACTCCACAAAATACCACTCAGTGCCACATAATTACAAGCCACACATTTAAAGTCTACTGAATACAAACATACACTCCTCATAATACCACTCAGTGCCACATAATTACACGCAACATAATTACACTCTACTCAATGCAACATACACTCCAAATACCACTCAGTTCCACATAGTTACACGGCACATTATTACACTGCACTCAATGCAACATACGCTCCAAATACCACTCAGTGCCAAATAATTACTCACCACATAATTACACTGCACTCAATGCAACATACACTCCAAATACCACTCAATGCCACATAATTACACACCACATAATTACACTCTACTCAATGCAACATACACTCCAAATACCACTCAGTGCCAGATAATTACACCCCACATAATTACACAGCACTCAATTCAACATACACTCCAAATCCCACTCAGAGGCACATAATTACAATCCACATAATTACACTGCACTCAATGCAACATACACCCCAAATACCACTCAGTGCCATATAATTGCACGCCACATAATTACACTGCACTCAATGCAACATACACTCCAAACAATACCACTAAGTGCCACATAATTACACGCCACACAATTACACTCTACTGAATACCTCAAAAACTCCAGACAATACCACTCAGTGCCACATAATGATATGCTACATAATTACACTCTACTCAATGCAACATACACTCCAAATACCACTCAGTTACACATAGTTACACGCCACATTATTACACTGCACTCAGTGCAACATACGCTCCAAATACCACTCAGTGCCACATAATTACACGCCGCATAATTACACTGCACTCAATGCAACATACACTCCAAATACCAGTGTGCCACATAATTACACACCACAAAATTACACTTGACTGAATGCAACACACTCCACAAAATACCACTCAGTGCCACATAATTACAAGCCACACATTTAAAGTCTAATGCATACAAACATACACTCCCCATAATACCACTCAGTGCCACATAATTACACGCAACATAATTACACTCTACTCAATGCAACATACACTCCAAATACCACTCAGTTCCACATAGTTACACGCCACACTATTACACTGCACTCAATGCAACATACGCTCCAAATACCACTCAGTGCCACATAATTACACGCCACATAATTATACTGCACTCAAAGCAACATACACTCCAAATACCACTCAGTGCCACATAATTACACACCACATAATTACACTTGACTGAATGCAACACACCCCACAAAATACCACTCAGTGCCACATAACTACAAGCCACACAATTAAACTCTACTGAATACAACATACACTCCTCATAATACCACTCAGTGCCATATAATTACACGCAACATAATTACACTCTACTCAATGCAACATACACTCCAAATACCACTCAGTGCCACATAATTACACCCCACATAATTACACAGCACTCAATGCAACATACACTCCAAATCCCCCTCAGTGCCACATAATTACAATCCACATAATTACACTGCACTCAATGCAACATACACTCCAAATACCACTCAGTGCCATATAATTGCACGCCACATAATTACACTGCACTCAATGCAACATACACTCCAAATCCCACTGAGTGCCACATATTTACACGCCACATAATTACACTGCACTCAATGCAACATAAGCTCCAAATCCCACTCAGTGCCACATAATTACACACAACATTATTGCACTCTACTCAATGCAACATACACTCCAAATACCACTCAGTTCCACATAGTTACACGCCACATTATTACACTGCACTCAATGCAACATACGTTCCAAATACCACTCAGTGCCACATAATTACACGCCACATAATTACACTGCACTCAATGCAACATACACTCCAAATACCACTCAGTGCCACATAATTACACACCACATAATTACACTTGACTGAATGCAGCACACCCCACAAAATACTACTCTGTGCCACATAATTACAAGCCACACAATTAAACTCTACTGATTACAGCATACACTCCTCATAATACCACTCAGTGCCACATAATTACACGCAACATAATTACACTCTACTCAATGCAACATACACTCCAAATACCACTCAGTGCCACATAATTACACCCCACATAATAACACAGCACTCAATGCAACATACACTCCAAATCCCATTCAGTGCCACATAATTACAATCCACATAATTACACTGCACTCAATGCAACATACACTCCAAATCCCACTGATTGCCACATAATTACACGCCACATAATTACACTGCACTCAATGCACATACACTCCAAAGCCCACTCAGTGCCACATAATTACACTCCACATAATTACACTGCACTCAATGCAACATACACTCCAAATACCACTCTGTGCCACGTAATTACACACCACATAATTACAATACGCTCAATGCATTATACACTACAAAAACCACTCAGTGCCATAGAATTACACACCACATAATTACACTGCGCTCAATGCAACATACACTCCAAATGCCACTCAGTGCCACATTACACGCCACAAAATTACACTCTACTGACTACAACATTCACTCCAAATCCCACTCAGTGCCACATAATTACACACCACATAATTACACTAAACTCAATGCAACATACTCTAAATCCCACTTAGTGCCACATAATTATACGCCACATATTTACACAGCACTGAATGCAACATACACTCCAAATCCCACTCAGTGCCACATAATTACACGCCACATAATTACACTACGCTCAATGCACCATACACTCCAAATACCACTCAGTGCTACAACACATATTGTGTTACAATAGGTGTCACATTTGCGAAAGATAAATCTATTGGCATTGTAAATAACAAAGCTATTACTTTTTGAAACATTGTGATTTGTCAGATCAATACATGTAAGACAGGGGAAAAATAAACATGTACCTTTACTAATGCTATAGATGTAACATTTGATAATTTTATAACTATTGGCATTTATAATAACAAAAAAACTTATAATTTGCACAACATAAAAAAAATGTAAATAATATTTACATTTACCACACCAAAAACTAAAACTTTTCTATTGCGAGACCTATTGCATTTCCAATGCTTGTTTCACAAGTTAACTCCCATGGAGTATTGCCACGGGAGCGAGCATTGGGGCACATCGTGCTTGTTCTATTTTGTTTAATTTATATTATGCTTGTCTCCCTGTGTCGTCGTTGCCCGCCTCCACCATCCCTCCGAGATTGCTGTTTTTTTTGTTGGTCTTATTTATATTAGTTAAATATAGCTGGACATGGGGAGATTAAATGATTTGCCCATATTCACAGAATTTTGAGCCAACGGCGAGGCTCAAACACGGTTCCCCCACACCCCAGTCAGCAGTTCGGATTGCTGCGCCACATTCTCTCCAGACTTTCTACCCACTAGTTTTCTGTACTATCTGGGACATGTGATACATGGCATATCAGGGACGAACCAGGGTTGTTACCGCCCTCCACAACCCCACCCCCCTTGTTTTTTTTTTTTACATACATAATAGCAAACCCAGAAGAGTGCTTATCTGTTTGTAGCAGCTGTGTGATTTCTAATGGAATGTTTGCTTTTATGACTTTTCTTTAATTGAAATCCAAAATGAGGATGTTTTCCTCCCCTGCCTCTCTTTTATGGGTTTCTTTATTGATTTCATCTTCAAAATGTTGTGTGGAATGGATGAGTGGCGGTGCATGTGGATGAGTGCGGACGTGTGGTGAGTGCTCTTCACTTCCAATCTAAAGCCACCCTACTTGTTTAAGTGTAGTTTGTGCAGTTCCACTATTGTTTAGAAACTTATCAACGGCAAGTGATTTGTGTGGAGTGTATAGTTTTGATTTTGTTAATGGGGTATTTTGAACTCTGTCCAACGTGCCAGTGAGAGACCTAGGTTGGTGAACACCTATGTTTGACAGCCTATCAGTGCCTATGTCATATTTTATATTTTTCATTAACACTGTGGTATGCAATTTTTTTTCCAAACAATTTTTATTAAACAAAAGAAAGAAAAAATACAAGGCAATGTCAAATCAATGGTCATGTCCACAATATAAATGAGACTTCCTGATTGATGCGTGTGGAGTAGGAGATTATTTAATCCCGGTCACGCCACCATATTCTATTTACAGTTCTAGCTGCCACAATAAAGACATAACAAAAGTATGAATCATACTGAGAAGGAAAAACCTTTTTTATCATATTGGAGGGAATACTGAATAATCAGCAGAGTAATCAGGAACATATAATAATTATGGTGAGGCAGTAATTCTAGCTGTCTGAAAGTCTATTATAGCAGTGGCGCAATACTTCCTAGCATGGTGAAGATCATAAGAACACCCACATACAAGGACAACGACCTGTATTAACCTTGATGGTTGGAACATCCTTAAAACAAGCCTGAAGAAGGAGGTTGGACCTGTGTTCATCCTCCGAAACGCGTTGGTCTTTGGCCCATGTATAACATGTTCCTATGAAATTGCTTTTGCAGTATATGATTTCTTGTCATTGTTTATGAATATATGTATTGTTATTCTATGAATTTTTTAATCAAAGATAAAAATAATTTTTATACATACTGTTTTTAAGGTACTACATTTCGGGGGGGGCTGAATCTTTAAGCAACATGCAGAGTGGAGCTGTGGAGCTGCAGGGGCTCTTAGAAGGGTTGAAGCAACAGCAAGGCCTCATTAACATGCAAATGGTCTTTTTGAAGACCTGTGAAGTGCTCGGGTGGGGCTGTGTGTGTGCCTGCGAAGCTATCTCAGCCCAGGCTGACACACACGACGGGGGAGGGGGGGAGGCGGGCTGATGCCCTTTGAGTCCAATGGGTGTTGCCGCCTGGGTTCAAAAATAGTTCTCTTTCACGTTGTAGTGCTATGGAAGGTGACACACATATAACAAACACATATATGCAATTTCTGCGCGTCTGGCAGTGTTTCGGTGTTCTGTCACTGTTGTAATGCTCTGCTGATGTAGGTACCCACCCCCATACCCGACATGTGGGTGCACTGTATTAATGCACAGATTTGTTACTGCCGCAGACTACCTGGGCCGTCCAGGAACAGTGCGTTTATTTAAGTAAAGCTCGAGACATAAAACGTACTAAAGTAGGATTACTGTGTAAACAAGAACAGGGATGCGCAATGTTAATGTTTAGTTGGAATATTGTACTTCCATATGTTAGAGTTTAAAGGGCGCTCCTTTCAAAGGAGCTGTACTATGTACATGTATGAACGTTAAATAGGTTGTTGCTGACAGAGCCCGGAGACATTTATTTGCATCACTTTATTTAGCTTCTGTGCAGTACTTTTGATTATTGCTGCAGGATTTATGATAAGGCCAGAGGAGCCAGTCTCAACCTCCTCATTGGGGTTATTTGTTCAGTCTGGGTGGGACCCTTCCTGTTGTACAAACTGCATTTCAAAGACCCACACGAGTTCTGCTTTTTTGTGAGTCAGAGGTCAGCTGTGCCAGGACTTCTGCAAACGTTTTTTAAGAACAAGGGGAACCCAACGGATAGCTAAGAGCCATGGGTATAACTTTGTTATAGTGAGACAATGGAACTTAGCTTATTCAATATACTTGCGTTATATAGTATAGGAACTCGATGGAAGCTATACAGTTTAGGTTGTCCTGGCCCAGCCGGGGCAGGAGTTTATTACCAAAAGACAATGTCAGATGTACAATACAATTTTACAAGACACAAGCCTGTGCCGTACTGACAAGAAAGGAAGGAATAGATATAGGGTGAAAAAGAGGGTGGTTTTCAGGCAAGGAAAAGAGAGCAAAGACAGGGCACTGCGAAAAGATGCAAAGATTGCTAGCAGTGTCGCCTGGAGTGCAGTTTACACGGACATTTGAAATATTACAAGTGTAAACCCACTCTTGGGTGTCGACGTTTCGATCCCTAAAGGCTCTAATAGATACACGGGATCATCATCAGGACTTATTTAAGTAGCAAGACATGCCTGAAATGAATAAAGCCTGCATTAGAGAAAAGGAACAAAAAGAAAAACAAAGTTTTGTGAAAAATACTTCGCCATTAAAGAATTTATAAAGATTTTAACTGCCCTTATTGTAATTACATTCGAAATCGCAGTGCGTAACCCAGTGCAAAGTGTCTGGTGATGACTTAAAAGTTAAGCAGAGCACATTGTCATAATTTCCGGAATCGCAGTGGCATGCGTGAGGTTCATCACTCTGGGGCTACGTAGTGATTTGTGAGCCTAATCCAAGTGTGTTGGACAATGGTAGGTACCTTCGTATAAAGTTGGTCAACAACATAGGGGGAAGCCTTCCAAAGTATTTTGGACAGTGATTTTGCAAACCAATAGGGCGATTTGAGACTGAAAAACAATGTTTAACATACCATGTGGTTGAGCTTATACATACGATTCTCTGGGGTTCAGTGGTTATTTCAATATAATCGTATTTAAAACTTCAACGACGGTCTGAAGGTGGCTGCACTAAAATCAAGGAATCAATTAGGGATTTAAGACCAGTAAGTTTCGAAAGACCAGTGAGTACTACCCAAGTTTAGAAGAGGTGGTTACCTTCTGTTTCACGTGCAAGCGTGGAACTCATGAGTATACATACATCAATGGTATCATATTGTTTGTCAGTGTTCCCGACTCCTTTCTGAGGAAATAAGGTGGAGACTCGGTTTTATTACAAAAAGTGTTGGGTGGTGGCCAATTGCCGTGCTCTTAATCTAGGACATGCGTAGATTACTTACAGATTCAGAGTTTCAGACTTGCTGCGCCCTGGGATTCAACAATGTGGGTAAAGGGCGCTGAAAAGAGGAATAGCGTGTCAGAGTGCGCCGCGAAAATGTCGCGTTCACCTTGAAAATGTAAATCAGAGCTTGCCGCTGGGCAAGAGCGTTTCACTTACTTGGACATAATCTGCCATCCGCCTCTCCCAGGGGTGCTCGGACAATGCCGGTTCCAGTGTGGAGGCATGTCCGCGGGACAGGTTTGTAAGACAGAATCCGATCACGTGGTTTGAGCAGAAGTCGTCAAATGGGTCGGCATCTGCGTTAAAGTGTCGGCCATCTTGGAACGGAGGGTTGTGGATGGTCAATATAGGGTTTGCATGGGCACTATTGCAAAGATCAAGGCCTAATGTGGACATTCATAGATTGATGTCTTTAGGAAACTATTGTGAACCTATTTGCGATAATTCAGATAATAGTGACATATGTGCAATCAAGGTGACAATTGTGCAAACGTGAAAGGTAAAAAAATTTTTTTATAAAAATTGAGAAATAGAGACAAGTTCTCAATCAACAACTCCAGATGCCTTGATGCATTCAAAAATGTTCGACATCACAAACAGTTTTTGAAGTCCTGAGTTAGATCAAATAGGTCTCATTTGTTCATCACGATTCCATGTGCAAAATCTCTTAGGGTGCCCAGAGTATTTTTGGATCAGAAGTTCTCAGAGCAATGTTGTCCAATCCTCGCTCCTATTTAGACCTGATTGGATCGTATTGAATTGGATGATAGATTTTAGTTCTTCTCTGTTAAGCAGTTGTTGTAAGTTACCACCTCTTTGTGGTAATTTCACAGTTTTAAGAATGGTCCATTTCAAGTCGTCTGCTGAGTGGTTCATATTTGTGAAATGTTCCACCAAGGGGGCGTTCATGGTTCCACAACGTATGCGGCTCCGGTGTTGGCTAATTCTGGTCTTGATTTTCTGGGTCGTTTGCCCCACATAAAGTAAAGGACATGGACATACAATGGCATAGATCACATTACAGGTGTTACAATTTGTGAAATCTTTTAGGTGAATCGTGATATTATTGTGGCTGAAAGTGCGCCCCTCGAGTGTCAAGTCACAAACAATACAGCTCCCACATTTCACATGGCCCCTCAAGACTGGCAGCCCCCAGCTGGAATCTATTGTGCTTTTTAAAGGTGGTGCTGGTAGGGCTGCACGGACAAGGTGGTCTTTGATGTTACGGCTTTTCTTGAAAGCAAACAAAGGTTTGTCAAAATCTAATTTCCCTGAGTTAAGGGTTGGCCAGTGACGTAGAATTGTTTTTCTTATTTTGTTTGAAATTGGGGAGAAAGTTGTTACGCAGGCTATTCTTTCTGAACTTTGCTTCGTTTTGGGTTGGAGCAGCACCTCTCTTGGGCAGTACCATGCTCGTTTCGAAGCGTTTCTCACTATCCTATTTGGGTAGCCTCTTGTTTTAAGTTTAGCGCATAGTATATCTGCTTCTCTGAAATAATCATTCTTAGAGGAACAATTTCTCCTTATTCGAAGGAACTGCGAATATGGGAGAGAGTCTTTGAGGGCTTTGGGATGATTGCTATCATACCTCAGTAAAGTATTCCTTTCAGTCGGTTTCCTGTAAAGGCGAGTCAATAATTCGCCATCTTCGTGGTAAATAGTAAGGTCAAGAAATGCTATCTCCGTTCTGTGATGCGTGAGAGTGAATTGCAAGTTGTCACAGTTGTTGTTCAACCAGTGTAAGAAGGAATTAAGAATATTGCTGTCACCATTCCAAATTAAAAAAATGTCATCTATGTAACGTCTCCAACAATCGATACTCGTTCTGAATGGATTAGTATTTGCAAGGATTGTGCCAGTCTCTAATGCGTCCATGTACAGAATCGCCAGGTGAGGAGCAAAAATAGCTCCCATGGAGGTACCTTTGATTTGTTGGAAAAATACCCCATCGAAGACAAAGAAATTTTTAGTAGGACAGAGTTCCAACAGCTGTAGTATAAAAAATGTGGGTACCCTGTGTGGCCGAGGTCTAGAGTCAAGTGTCTTCTCGATGACCCTTAGAGCCGCTACCTGGGGAATATTGGTATAAAGCGACTCCACGTCTAGTGTGCATAGTGTTTGAGTACTAGGGTCAAAGGGTTGATGCTCAACCAGATTAATCATTTGCATGCTGTCACGAACGTAACAGCATGTAGAAGGCACAAAGTCCTTAATAAAGTAGTCAACATAGGACCCTAATGGTTCCAAAATCGAACCACACGCCGAGACTATCGGTCGGCCTGGTGGGTTCTCTGTGTTTTTATGGATTTTTGGGAGGGTGTAGATGACCGGCAGTCTAGGACATTTGACATTGAGAAAGTTGTATTCCTTCTTGCTAAGAAAACCCTCGTCTCTAGCTTCTGTGGTAATTTTCTTGATCAGGCTTTGGATTTCCAGTGTGGGATTCCGGCCCAGTCTCAGGTAGTGTTCCCTATTGTTTAGCTGGCGATTGATTTCATTCTTATATGTGTCGATATTCTGTAACACGATGCCCCCTCCTTTATCTGCGCTTTTAATAATCAGATCCGTCTTAGATTTAAGAGAATCTATTGCATCTTTTTCCACCTTGGGTATGTTGTATGGAATGAACAATTTCTTTTTCTCAAGGAACTCCACTTCCTTGAGAATCAATTTCTCAAATGTGATGATTTCCGGGGGAATCATGCTAGCCGTTGGTAAAAAGGTTGAGGGCGGCGAGAAAGGAGTATTTCGTACAGGGTCAGGTGTGGGGTGCAATTGAAAAAATGCTTTCAACCGAACCAGTCTAAAAAAACGCAACAATTCAGTTTGCAATTCCATGTAATTTGGGCGTACCGTCGGGACAAAAGACAATCCTTTCTTTAGTAATTCTAATTCAGAATGTTGAAGGATATGGTTTGACAGATTGAAAATAGGTAAGGTCTCAGTCAGATCTGGTGTTGTGGTCAAGACCATTGGTAAAAGTTGTTGCGGGTCCTCCGCTCCCCTGGGGCATTGAACCATTTCCTGGCTTTCTTGGCCGTGCCTCTCTGGGGGGTGCCTTGTTGGCCTCTGCCTAAAAAATTATTATTACCTTGTGCTCCTCCTCGACCCCTTCTTGGGTTACTCCCTCCCTCGCCTGGGTCTGAGTTTTCAGAGGAATCCTCTGAGGTATCAGAGAAGCCCACTATGTTTTGTCGTTTGTTAAAGCGACCCCAAGGTCTGTTGTGGGGGTTGAAATAGGGCCTATTAGTGTAGAAGTCTTTGTTCAGGTATGGGTATTTAGACTCAGCACTATAGTTCTTAATGTCTTTTTTAATTTTGTTTGATTTTTTATTCTGCTCAATGCGGTGATATTCAGCCACCGTTTTCTCTACCTGTTCTAACAACTTTTTACATTCGGCCGTGGGGTCAGAATCATTAATTTGTTTCAGGAGGTCAGCGATCTCTATCTCAAGGGCCTTTAATGTCTCTGAGGCAATGTCAATTCCAAGTGCCAACCACTGTCTTGAACAAGTGGTACCGATATGGCTAAAATTTGTAATGTATTTAGGGTTGTCCGTAAATATCCCTGGGATATTGCGAACCTGCAGTCCAACTGGAATTACACCGGATTTAAGATAATCCGTGAGCATCAACACCATTAATTGAAGTCTGACCTGTTTTTTCTTGAGCTTCTCTAATTGCTCTGGTAAACTGGATACAACAATTTCTGGGGCATCTGGATTGTCAGAGAGAAGGGAAGGTAATGTGCATAAGTGTTTAATGTGATCAACAGTATACAAGAGGGCATGGTCTGACATCTCTAAAGGCTTGGACAGAAGATTTATAGACTTATAGTAAGGTGCATGTACGTGGGCACTAGGGAGGTCCACCTCAAAACTGAGGTATCTTAGAGTTTAAGAAAACCCTGCAATCCTGGTGATTGCACTTAGAACGTTTTTTAAGAACAAGGGGAACCCAACGGATAGCTAAGAGCCATGGGTATAACTTTGTTATAGTGAGACAATGGAACTTAGCTTATTCAATATACTTGCGTTATATAGTATAGGAACTCGATGGAAGCTATACAGTTTAGGTTGTCCTGGCCCAGCCGGGGCAGGAGTTTATTACCAAAAGACAATGTCAGATGTACAATACAATTTTACAAGACACAAGCCTGTGCCGTACTGACAAGAAAGGAAGGAATAGATATAGGGTGTCTTGTAAAATTGTATTGTACATCTGACATTGTCTTTTGGTAATAAACTCCTGCCCCGGCTGGGCCAGGACAACCTAAACTGTATAGCTTCCATCGAGTTCCTATACTATATAACGCAAGTATATTGAATAAGCTAAGTTCCATTGTCTCACTATAACAAAGTTATACCCATGGCTCTTAGCTATCCGTTGGGTTCCCCTTGTTCTTAAAAAACGTTCTAAGTGCAATCACCAGGATTGCAGGGTTTTCTTAAACTCTAAGATACCTCAGTTTTGAGGTGGACCTCCCTAGTGCCCACGTACATGCACCTTACTATAAGTCTATAAATCTTCTGTCCAAGCCTTTAGAGATGTCAGACCATGCCCTCTTGTATACTGTTGATCACATTAAACACTTATGCACATTACCTTCCCTTCTCTCTGACAATCCAGATGCCCCAGAAATTGTTGTATCCAGTTTACCAGAGCAATTAGAGAAGCTCAAGAAAAAACAGGTCAGACTTCAATTAATGGTGTTGATGCTCACGGATTATCTTAAATCCGGTGTAATTCCAGTTGGACTGCAGGTTCGCAATATCCCAGGGATATTTACGGACAACCCTAAATACATTACAAATTTTAGCCATATCGGTACCACTTGTTCAAGACAGTGGTTGGCACTTGGAATTGACATTGCCTCAGAGACATTAAAGGCCCTTGAGATAGAGATCGCTGACCTCCTGAAACAAATTAATGATTCTGACCCCACGGCCGAATGTAAAAAGTTGTTAGAACAGGTAGAGAAAACGGTGGCTGAATATCACCGCATTGAGCAGAATAAAAAATCAAACAAAATTAAAAAAGACATTAAGAACTATAGTGCTGAGTCTACATACCCATACCTGAACAAAGACTTCTACACTAATAGGCCCTATTTCAACCCCCACAACAGACCTTGGGGTCGCTTTAACAAACGACAAAACATAGTGGGCTTCTCTGATACCTCAGAGGATTCCTCTGAAAACTCAGACCCAGGCGAGGGAGGGAGTAACCCAAGAAGGGGTCGAGGAGGAGCACAAGGTAATAATAATTTTTTAGGCAGAGGCCAACAAGGCACCCCCCAGAGAGGCACGGCCAAGAAAGCCAGGAAATGGTTCAATGCCCCAGGGGAGCGGAGGACCCGCAACAACTTTTACCAATGGTCTTGACCACAACACCAGATCTGACTGAGACCTTACCTATTTTCAATCTGTCAAACCATATCCTTCAACATTCTGAATTAGAATTACTAAAGAAAGGATTGTCTTTTGTCCCGACGGTACGCCCAAATTACATGGAATTGCAAACTGAATTGTTGCGTTTTTTTAGACTGGTTCGGTTGAAAGCATTTTTTCAATTGCACCCCACACCTGACCCTGTACGAAATACTCCTTTCTCGCCGCCCTCAACCTTTTTACCAACGGCTAGCATGATTCCCCCGGAAATCATCACATTTGAGAAATTGATTCTCAAGGAAGTGGAGTTCCTTGAGAAAAAGAAATTGTTCATTCCATACAACATACCCAAGGTGGAAAAAGATGCAATAGATTCTCTTAAATCTAAGACGGATCTGATTATTAAAAGCGCAGATAAAGGAGGGGGCATCGTGTTACAGAATATTGACACATATAAGAATGAAATCAATCGCCAGCTAAACAATAGGGAACACTACCTGAGACTGGGCCGGAATCCCACACTGGAAATCCAAAGCCTGATCAAGAAAATTACCACAGAAGCTAGAGACGAGGGTTTTCTTAGCAAGAAGGAATACAACTTTCTCAATGTCAAATGTCCTAGACTGCCGGTCATCTACACCCTCCCAAAAATCCATAAAAACACAGAGAACCCACCAGGCCGACCGATAGTCTCGGCGTGTGGTTCGATTTTGGAACCATTAGGGTCCTATGTTGACTACTTTATTAAGGACTTTGTGCCTTCTACATGCTGTTACGTTCGTGACAGCATGCAAATGATTAATCTGGTTGAGCATCAACCCTTTGACCCTAGTACTCAAACACTATGCACACTAGACGTGGAGTCGCTTTATACCAATATTCCCCAGGTAGCGGCTCTAAGGGTCATCGAGAAGACACTTGACTCTAGACCTCGGCCACACAGGGTACCCACATTTTTTATACTACAGCTGTTGGAACTCTGTCTTACTAAAAATTTCTTTGTCTTCGATGGGGTATTTTTCCAACAAATCAAAGGTACCTCCATGGGAGCTATTTTTGCTCCTCACCTGGCGATTCTGTACATGGACGCATTAGAGACTGGCACAATCCTTGCAAATACTAATCCATTCAGAACGAGTATCGATTGTTGGAGACGTTACATAGATGACATTTTTTTAATTTGGAATGGTGACAGCAATATTCTTAATTCCTTCTTACACTGGTTGAACAACAACTGTGACAACTTGCAATTCACTCTCACGCATCACAGAACGGAGATAGCATTTCTTGACCTTACTATTTACCACGAAGATGGCGAATTATTGACTCGCCTTTACAGGAAACCGACTGAAAGGAATACTTTACTGAGGTATGATAGCAATCATCCCAAAGCCCTCAAAGACTCTCTCCCATATTCGCAGTTCCTTCGAATAAGGAGAAATTGTTCCTCTAAGAATGATTATTTCAGAGAAGCAGATATACTATGCGCTAAACTTAAAACAAGAGGCTACCCAAATAGGATAGTGAGAAACGCTTCGAAACGAGCATGGTACTGCCCAAGAGAGGTGCTGCTCCAACTCAAAACGAAGCAAAGTTCAGAAAGAATAGCCTGCGTAACAACTTTCTCCCCAATTTCAAACAAAATAAGAAAAACAATTCTACGTCACTGGCCAACCCTTAACTCAGGGAAATTAGATTTTGACAAACCTTTGTTTGCTTTCAAGAAAAGCCGTAACATCAAAGACCACCTTGTCCGTGCAGCCCTACCAGCACCACCTTTAAAAAGCACAATAGATTCCAGCTGGGGGCTGCCAGTCTTGAGGGGCCATGTGAAATGTGGGAGCTGTATTGTTTGTGACTTGACACTCGAGGGGCGCACTTTCAGCCACAATAATATCACGATTCACCTAAAAGATTTCACAAATTGTAACACCTGTAATGTGATCTATGCCATTGTATGTCCATGTCCTTTACTTTATGTGGGGCAAACGACCCAGAAAATCAAGACCAGAATTAGCCAACACCGGAGCCGCATACGTTGTGGAACCATGAACGCCCCCTTGGTGGAACATTTCACAAATATGAACCACTCAGCAGACGACTTGAAATGGACCATTCTTAAAACTGTGAAATTACCACAAAGAGGTGGTAACTTACAACAACTGCTTAACAGAGAAGAACTAAAATCTATCATCCAATTCAATACGATCCAATCAGGTCTAAATAGGAGCGAGGATTGGACAACATTGCTCTGAGAACTTCTGATCCAAAAATACTCTGGGCACCCTAAGAGATTTTGCACATGGAATCGTGATGAACAAATGAGACCTATTTGATCTAACTCAGGACTTCAAAAACTGTTTGTGATGTCGAACATTTTTGAATGCATCAAGGCATCTGGAGTTGTTGATTGAGAACTTGTCTCTATTTCTCAATTTTTATAAAAAAAATTTTTTACCTTTCACGTTTGCACAATTGTCACCTTGATTGCACATATGTCACTATTATCTGAATTATCGCAAATAGGTTCACAATAGTTTCCTAAAGACATCAATCTATGAATGTCCACATTAGGCCTTGATCTTTGCAATAGTGCCCATGCAAACCCTATATTGACCATCCACAACCCTCCGTTCCAAGATGGCCGACACTTTAACGCAGATGCCGACCCATTTGACGACTTCTGCTCAAACCACGTGATCGGATTCTGTCTTACAAACCTGTCCCGCGGACATGCCTCCACACTGGAACCGGCATTGTCCGAGCACCCCTGGGAGAGGCGGATGGCAGATTATGTCCAAGTAAGTGAAACGCTCTTGCCCAGCGGCAAGCTCTGATTTACATTTTCAAGGTGAACGCGACATTTTCGCGGCGCACTCTGACACGCTATTCCTCTTTTCAGCGCCCTTTACCCACATTGTTGAATCCCAGGGCGCAGCAAGTCTGAAACTCTGAATCTGTAAGTAATCTACGCATGTCCTAGATTAAGAGCACGGCAATTGGCCACCACCCAACACTTTTTGTAATAAAACCGAGTCTCCACCTTATTTCCTCAGAAAGGAGTCGGGAACACTGACAAACAATATGATACCATTGATGTATGTATACTCATGAGTTCCACGCTTGCACGTGAAACAGAAGGTAACCACCTCTTCTAAACTTGGGTAGTACTCACTGGTCTTTCGAAACTTACTGGTCTTAAATCCCTAATTGATTCCTTGATTTTAGTGCAGCCACCTTCAGACCGTCGTTGAAGTTTTAAATACGATTATATTGAAATAACCACTGAACCCCAGAGAATCGTATGTATAAGCTCAACCACATGGTATGTTAAACATTGTTTTTCAGTCTCAAATCGCCCTATTGGTTTGCAAAATCACTGTCCAAAATACTTTGGAAGGCTTCCCCCTATGTTGTTGACCAACTTTATACGAAGGTACCTACCATTGTCCAACACACTTGGATTAGGCTCACAAATCACTACGTAGCCCCAGAGTGATGAACCTCACGCATGCCACTGCGATTCCGGAAATTATGACAATGTGCTCTGCTTAACTTTTAAGTCATCACCAGACACTTTGCACTGGGTTACGCACTGCGATTTCGAATGTAATTACAATAAGGGCAGTTAAAATCTTTATAAATTCTTTAATGGCGAAGTATTTTTCACAAAACTTTGTTTTTCTTTTTGTTCCTTTTCTCTAATGCAGGCTTTATTCATTTCAGGCATGTCTTGCTACTTAAATAAGTCCTGATGATGATCCCGTGTATCTATTAGAGCCTTTAGGGATCGAAACGTCGACACCCAAGAGTGGGTTTACACTTGTAATATTTCAAATGTCCGTGTAAACTGCACTCCAGGCGACACTGCTAGCAATCTTTGCATCTTTTCGCAGTGCCCTGTCTTTGCTCTCTTTTCCTTGCCTGAAAACCACCCTCTTTTTCACCCTATATCTATTCCTTCCTTTCTTGTCAGTACGGCACAGGCTTGTGTCTTGTAAAATTGTATTGTACATCTGACATTGTCTTTTGGTAATAAACTCCTGCCCCGGCTGGGCCAGGACAACCTAAACTGTATAGCTTCCATCGAGTTCCTATACTATATAACGCAAGTATATTGAATAAGCTAAGTTCCATTGTCTCACTATAACAAGGACTTCTGCAAAGGTCATACACGACTGCCGATTGACACAACCTGTTTCCCCTCTTCTATCCCTCCACTATCCTTCTCAATCCAAATAACTGACTAACATATCCACCATTCAAATTACTTAAAAATCTGACTGTACTAATTCACCACTAATTCTTTATGAGTTCCGGAGTAGCGTGCTACTCGCCAAAAAGCACTTAGAAGCCTCATCAGGGGTAGTAACCGCTATAAAAATGCAATTACAATATAATGTAGAGCGGGGCTCAGTTTGTATTCCAGCGGTGAGCGCCGCAGTTAATTATACCGGGTGGTGCGCAGCGATGCTTGTATACCATTTGCGCCGTTTAGTTTGTATTCCAGTGGCATGCATTGCTGCATGCCTGCTTCTTATTACAGTCTGCGCTTTGTGTTTCAGTGGCGCCACTGCGGTGCATTCTAGTCACACACATATAGTGCTTCATGCTCCAGTGGTAAAACATCTTTACAACGCAACTTTCATTCCGCATACCTTCACTCCGCATGCCATTACAACGAAAGTACCATTACTCCGCAATACTATTATAACGCATTCCATTACATCTTATATGCTTTTACCACGCATGCTTTTACAACGAAATTCGTTGTAAGCGCATGAATGGAAAGGGGCGACCATTCGGTCCCCCCGAACGTATGGCGGAGTACCACGATCCCCCCGGGAAGCCATCTTGGGCGGGAGGCGAGTCTCGGCTGGTATGCCCGAAGCGGCGTAGCCGGGGCGCGCCTTTTTCCCGCCCTGGAGTGGGCTGGCCTAGACACTGACGCGGCCGACCACGCCCTTCAGGGCAGGCGGGGCGGGTTTACTCCCGCCCTGAAGACGGATAAAAGGAGCAACAAGCCAAGAAAGCATCCTCTTGTTCCTGTGCTCTGAAGCTGCACCTCCTCGCTGCACGTGAGCTCGAGACGGAACGAAGAGCCATTTTTTGAGCGTGGTAATCTTTCTCTTTGTCTTACAGAAACTCTGTTGGAGAATGCCTAAGAAAGCCGGAAAGCGAATGACTACCGATCAGATGCTGCGGGTACTCATGAAGGAAGTGACCGATCTGAAGAAGCGGATGGCGGATAGAGATGGGGAAGAGGGACCGAAACGGCCTTTGGCAGGAGCAGCTCCGGGAGGAAAAGGCAAGAGGCCCAGAAGGGGAGCAGCTGGGGGGGACATCCCGGTTCCCGGTGCTCCGCTCGAGGAGCCAACTCCGGTGCCAGCAGAGGGAAATTCGATTCCCGTAGTGGTCACCCCCGTGTCCGCGGAGGATATGCCTCCTGAGCTGGCAGCCCAATTAGCAGCGTGGTTGGGAAAAGATGGCGAGGGCACCACGGCTGACGACGCACGGGCTTTGATTAAGCAGTTGCGTGAAACGAAGGAGGCGGCGAAGGCATCATCGCCAGGTATCACGCCGGTTGCGGCAGTAGAAAAACCACCAGGAACAGGTGCAACCACAGATACAGCCTCTGGTTCAGGTAAGCGGCCATTGCCGATTGCGAGGGATGAGTCTGCACCTTCACGAAGGGAAAGGTTGGGTCAACATGTCCCTCGGGCTATTAAGGAAAAGATATGGGCAGATGAGTATGTGAACATTTTTTCATTGCTTACTGATCATTATGAGATGGAGCATGTTAGGAGCCAAAAGGAGCTTATGCATCCGGGTGTGTGGCGCGCAAAGATGGCCGCCTTTAAGGTTGATGAACACATTGGCAATTGGGGCAAGGCGTGGGGGATTTTTACATCCATTGTGGGCGAACGTAGACCCGAGTTGTTGTCCGAATTGCCGATTTATCAGACACGGATCATGGAATATTCCGTAGCGTATGGGGGCACTCAGTGGTTCTGTTACGATAACATTTTTAGGAAAGCAAAAGAGCACGATAAAAACTTAACTTGGGATTGTTACGATTCTGTGTCATGGTCAAAAATGGAAAGTACTGGTATGTTAAAGGTGCCACTAGTAGGGAACGGTGGGGGGGAATCCTCCCGCCAAAATGCCGGGACGCCCTTTCGATCAGGTTCGGGTAACGAGTACCACTCGAGGCCGAACGGCAACACAGGTAAAAGGGGGGTTTGTTGGAACTTCAACAGGGGTAAATGTTCGAGGCCCCAGGGGACATGCAAATTCCGCCACGAATGTGGAGGGTGCGGGCAATCATCACATCCGGAGTCCATGTGCAGAGCCAAAACGGGTGATAACCGGGGTAAAGGAGGCGCCAAACAGGTCTGAAATAGTCCGAGGGGCGCCTTTACCTACTCCGGTTGATACCATGGCAATGATTCCTTGGCTCAGCGAATACCCGGATCATGCTTCCGCTGGGGTGCTGCGGAACGGGTTTTCATATGGTTTCCGCATCCCAGTGGGGGATTTCCAGGGTATAAGACAATGTAAAAATCAAATATCGGTCTTGAAACATACGACCGTGGTACAGGAAAAGATTGCGAAGGAGGTTGCTCGAGGTCGGGTGGCCGGTCCATTTGTCGAGACACCATGTGATAACTTTGTTTGTTCTCCTTTGGGGGTGGTCCCTAAAAAGGACCCGGGTGAGTTCCGACTGATACATAATTTATCAGCCCCACATGGTCGGTCTGTGAATGATGCAATAGACCAGGATATATGTTCGGTGCGGTACGCATCTTTCGATGAGGCCGTCGCCATGTTGAATCGCCTAGGGCCCGGGGCGCTGATGGCGAAGTCAGATATCGAGTCAGCGTTCCGGTTGCTCCCGGTACACCCAGACGATCAGCGTCTCCTTGGTTTCATGTTTCAGGGTCACTATTACATGGATAGATGTATGCCAATGGGTTGCTCTATTTCTTGTGCCTATTTTGAAAAGTTCAGCTGCTTTCTGCAATGGGTCTTCACAAAGAAGACGGGTTTCCAACATGTCATGCACTACCTCGATGACTTTTTGTTTTTGGGGGCGGCCGGGGTTCCGGAATGTGGACAGGCTTTGAATGAATTTTGTACCTTAATGACGCATCTCGGTGTGCCATTGGCACCAGGTAAGACTGTGGGACCCTCGACTTGCCTCGAGTTTCTAGGGATCGAGCTCGACTCCGTGGAAGGTTGTTTTAGGTTACCTAGAGAGAAGGTGGAAAAATTCAGAGTAACCTTAGAAGCGTGTATTAGGGAGTCCAAGGTCAGATTGCATCAGTTGCAACAATTGGTGGGGCAGCTGAATTTTGCCCTGAGAGTCATGCCGATGGCCCGCCCCTTTTCACGCTCGATATCTCAAGCCATGGTCGGCCTGAAGGAGGGTCATCATCGCACAAGGTTATCGGCAGAGGTTCGTCAGGACATGCGCATTTGGTTGGCATTTCTGGCGGATTTCAATGGTCGAGTGGTCTGGAATAAACCGGCGGTGTCCTCCGAGGAGCTGGGGCTGTGGACAGATTCGGCAGGGAGTACTGGTTTTGGTGCCATATTTGGCACACAATGGTCGGCTCAGAAATGGCCGTTATGGTGGCATGAGTGTGGATTGACGAGTAATATTGCCTTTTTGGAATTGTTTCCCATTCTGGTGGCCCTGAAAACTTGGCCCGAGGGGTTTAGAGATCACTCTGTGGTGTTTTGGTCTGACAACATGACCGTGGTTGAGTGTATCAACAGCCAGGCAGCACGATGCAAATGGATTCTGAGATTGCTTAAGGAAATTGTATTATTGTGTATGCAGTTGAATGTCCTATTCAAAGCGAGACATGTGCCAGGGGTAATGAACAAGGCGGCTGATGCACTTTCTCGTTTTTGTATGCAGGCCTTCTGGGGTTTTCTGCCCACAGCGGACCCGGTGGCGGCACCCTTTCCCGAAGCTCTCTGGTCTCTCGGTGCCCCGAATTACAGCACCTCGTGGGAGAGAGTTTAGCCCCCAGGACGAGGAAGGCATACCAAGGGGCGTTCCGATCCTACTGGGCCTTTGTGGGGGAGGCTAGGAGGGAGCTTTGGGTCAGGAGGAATTAGTAGTTGATTTTCTGCTATCCTTACATCAGGCAGGCAAATCAGTGGCTACGGCCCAGAGGCATCGGGCCGCCATTTCCTTTATGGCAAGGGCTCATGGGATCCAGGACCCGACTACATCTTTCGTTGTGCAAAAAGCGCTACGCGGGTGGCAACGCCTTGAGGGTCGCAGAGTAGATGAAAGGCGCCCGATAGGTTTGGATAGGTTGGCTTTGTCGTTATCTGTACTGCCTGCAACATGTTCATCCCGGTATGAAACAGTCTTATTCCGGGCCGCTTTTATGTTAGCATTCTATGGGGCTATGCGGGTAAGCGAGATAGTTGCAAGGAACAAACAGGATACCCTGGGGGGATTGTGCCGAGAGCACGTTCAGGTCAGGGGGGAGACAATAACTGTCTCGTTTGTCAAGTCCAAGACCGATCAGGGATCGATGGGGGACTGCATACTGATACAAAGGATTCCCGGGTCATCCATGTGCCCGGTGAGGTGCGTTGAGGAATATTTAGCACAGAGGGTGGCATCATGGGGGGGGACCTTGTTGAGACACGCTGACGCCACCCCACTGACGAGGTTTCAGTTCCAGCGGGTGCTTGCGATGTCGATTTCAGCCGCGGGCTTAAACCCCGGCGAGTTTGGGACCCATTCCTTTCGGATAGGGGCTGCGACAGAAGCTACAGCCAGGGGTTTGAATGTCGAACAAATTAAACGTGTGGGGCGTTGGTCCTCCAATTGTTATAAAAGGTATGTGCGGTTGCACATGTTGTGAAGCTGCATTGATGTACTCACGCTTCTTGTTTTTCTTTGGTTTTCAGTTGCGCAAGCCTACGAGGCGGGGCGGACTGTGCAGTCGACCCAACACTGGGCCAGCGGTCAGACATCACCGGCTGTGAAAAAGGAGGTGTGGGTCGTGGGCCACTCATACGTGAGGCGTGCCGCGGACGTATTCAAAGCAGGTGACATGATTCACGTGGCTGGGGAATACGGGTACAGTGTGTCCTTCTACGGAAAGGGCGGGCTCTGTATTGACCAGTTTCAATCATTTTTCGAGGGTTTGTTAGGGCGGACGAGGTCACCGCCGTCTATAGTCATAGTACATCTTGGGGGCAACGATTTGGTGACCACTGGTAGACGACTTCTTCTTGAGGCGATGCTTTCCACTGTAAGTTGGTTAGCGAGAAGAGTTCCAGGGTGCACGATTGCATGGTCCCATATGATCCCACGGAAAGTGTGGCGAGGGTACTCTTTCGGTTTCTGCTCTGAATCATTCAGTAAGAAAAATTAATAATAAAGTGAGTAGATTGTTCCGTTCAAATACACTGCATTCTATTTCGCATGGTTGTATTAAAGGGGACGATATGTATTTGGGGGATGGTGTCCATTTGTCCCGGGTGGGGAATGAGCTACTCATAGGAGACCTGATAGCTTGGCTAAGGACTTTATGACATGACCTTTAGGCAGGAGTATTGTGGGGGGTCCGGATAGCCGGTCAACTATCCGGCCTGTGGCGGTAAGGTCATGATCGGTGAGCAGTAATTGGAAGATCCCTAGGGGTGGGCGTCACCCATTACGGATGGGAGCGCTCGAAGGAGGTGGCCATTGGCCCCTCAACGGGGGGCGGTCCCGTCTAAGGATGGGCCGCCGAAAGGTAAGGAAAGGCGGTCAAGGCCCCTTCCTTGGGTAGGAGGGGTTACAGCCCCCTCCTGGGGAATTTCCTGGGGCCAGGTCATCTGCGACGGCAGATGTGGTAAGTTGTGTGGGGTTTGGGAGGGGGTCCACGCTACCTTCTAGATACCTCACACAAGTCCTCGGACGACCTTTAAATGGCGTCGAGTTTATTGGGGCCCCCGTCAAGTCAAGGGAAATTGGTAAATGCACTTGAGGTATGCCTCGGTGCGGTCGCCCCTCACAAGTGAGGGGGACATGTCTGGTTTAGGGATCTTGACACCGGTTATGACCTTGCCGTTGGCCCTTAAACGTTAGGATGTACAATTTCAATTTAAAGTTTGTAGGATGTTAGATCGGCTAGGAGAACCTTTGTATTAGAGAATATGTTAAGGTTAGCCAAATATCAAATGTGGAAATGAAATTGTACATTAATATGAAACTGTTATTTTAACGTTTTTAATTTTGTTTCATATTTTAATAAATACGGCCGGGAGGGTCACTCCCTCCCGTCTTCCAAAAAGTCCAGTTCGTTTCCAGTTTCCCATCATTGGGGATTGTGTTGAGAGGGGGTGGCGGGTATCTCGGCCATATGGAAAGGGGCGACCATTCGGTCCCCCCGAACGTATGGCGGAGTACCACGATCCCCCCGGGAAGCCATCTTGGGCGGGAGGCGAGTCTCGGCTGGTATGCCCGAAGCGGCGTAGCCGGGGCGCGCCTTTTTCCCGCCCTGGAGTGGGCTGGCCTAGACACTGACGCGGCTGACCACGCCCTTCAGGGCAGGCGGGGGCGGGTTTACTCCCGCCCTGAAGACGGATAAAAGGAGCAACAAGCCAAGAAAGCATCCTCTTGTTCCTGTGCTCTGAAGCTGCACCTCCTCGCTGCACGTGAGCTCGAGACGGAACGAAGAGCCATTTTTTGACCCACCCACCAGCCCCTGAGGACAGCAGGTTGTTTTGAATAAAGTTGAGGTTATAACACTATTTTTTGCAGGTTGTAAGGATTATGGTGATACCTTTGAATATGCAATAAAGAATGAAATTCTAGTATGTTCTTTTCGAATAAAGTGATAATGAACTGTTGTTGACCAGTAATCATGCCTTTTTATAAGTCGTAATTTGTTACTGTCATTAGGAATTAGCATTTAGTTATTTAGTTAGAATTGTCGTATTTATTTTGGTCGGGCGGTAAGGTCATGATCGGTGAGCAGTAATTGGAAGATCCCTAGGGGTGGGCGTCACCCATTACGGATGGGAGCGCTCGAAGGAGGTGGCCATTGGCCCCTCAACGGGGGGCGGTCCCGTCTAAGGATGGGCCGCCGAAAGGTAAGGAAAGGCGGTCAAGGCCCCTTCCTTGGGTAGGAGGGGTTACAGCCCCCTCCTGGGGAATTTCCTGGGGCCAGGTCATCTGCGACGGCAGATGTGGTAAGTTGTGTGGGGTTTGGGAGGGGGTCCACGCTACCTTCTAGATACCTCACACGAGTCCTCGGACGACCTTTAAATGGCGTCGAGTTTATTGGGGCCCCCGTCAAGTCAAGGGAAATTGGTAAATGCACTTGAGGTATGCCTCGGTGCGGTCGCCCCTCACAAGTGAGGGGGACATGTCTGGTTTAGGGATCTTGACACCGGTTATGACCTTGCCGTTGGCCCTTAAACGTTAGGATGTACAATTTCAATTTAAAGTTTGTAGGATGTTAGATCGGCTAGGAGAACCTTTGTATTAGAGAATATGTTAAGGTTAGCCAAATATCAAATGTGGAAATGAAATTGTACATTAATATGAAACTGTTATTTTAACGTTTTTAATTTTGTTTCATATTTTAATAAATACGGCCGGGAGGGTCACTCCCTCCCGTCTTCCAAAAAGTCCAGTTCGTTTCCAGTTTCCCATCATTGGGGATTGTGTTGAGAGGGGGTGGCGGGTATCTCGGCCATATGGTAAAAGCATATGTTTTTAATATTTAAGTTGAAGGTAAGTATATGGTTTTCGTTTGGGGGTGTTGAGGGTATATGTTTTAGGGGTTCAGGGGTATTTTAAGAGTGGGTTTGGGTTATGGGGTACAGGGGTATTTTTAGGGTTCAGGGCTAGGTTTGGGTTTTTGGGTACAAGGGTATTTTTAGGGTTCAGGGCTAGTTTGTGGGTAAAGGGGTATTTTTAGGGTTCAGGGCTAGGTTTGGGTTTTGGGGTACAGGGGTATTTTTAGGGTTCAGGGATAGATTGGGTTTTGGGTACAGGGGTTTTAGGGTTCAGGGATAGGTTTGAGTTTTGGGGTACAGGGGTATTTTTAGGGTTCAAGGATAGGTTTGGGTTTTGGGATACAGGGGTATTTTTAGGATTCAGGGCTAGGTTTGGGTTTTGGGATACAGGGGTATTTTAAGGGTTCAGAGCTAAGTTTGGGTTTTGGGGTTCAGGGGGATTTTTAGGGTTCAGGGTTAGGCTTGGATTTTGGGGTACAGGTGCATTTTTAGGGTTCAAGGATAGGTTTGGGTTTTGGGGTACAGGGGTATTTTAAGGGTTCAGAGCTAAGTTTGGGTTTTGGGGTTCAGGGGTATTTATAGGGTTCAGGGATAGGTTTGGGTTTTGGGGTACAGGGGTATTTTTAGGGTTTCGGATAGGTTTGGGTTTTGGGGAACAGCTGCATTTTTAGGGTTCAGGGATAGGTTTGGGTTTTGGGGTTCGGGGTTTTTTTAGGGTTCAGGGCTAGGTTTGGGTTTTGGGGTACCGGTGGATTTTTAGGGTTCAGGGATAGGTTTGGGTTTTGGGGTACAGGGGTAATTTTAGGGTTCAGGATTAGGTTTGGGTTTTGGGGTATAGGTGCATTTTTAGGGTTCAGGGATACGTTTGGGTTTTCGGGTACAGGGGCATTTTCAGGGTTCAGGGATAGTTTTGGGTTTTGGGGTGCAGGGTGTATTTTTAGGGTCAGGCTGGCTTAGTGTTTAAGGGTGCTGGGGTATTTTAACCCCTTCCGTGCGGCCGCGATTTTTCCCGTGTGCGGCCGCCGGACGAACACGGGCGGGCCATGACGAACCCCAGCCGTCATCAGCACACGAGCACCGTAGTGCATGACGGCTGGGGTTCGTCACCAGCATGGAAGGGGTTAAGGAGTAAGGGTGGGTTATGATTAAAAGGTACAGGGGTATTTAAAGGGACTAGGGTGGGATTTGTTTTTAGGGTATAAAGGGTAATAAAAAAAAATATATATATAAATAAAAATATATATATGTAATATTAATACATATATATAAACAATATAATTTAAAAGAAAAAATGTTTTATTTAAAAAAAAAAAATATATGTGGTCAGGTGATCAAGGCTCGGACGAGCCGAAACGTTACGGCGACTATGAAATAAAAACTATTCTTTTTGCACCTACTCTTGGTCTGTGTCCGTGTTGGAGAAGATGCAGGAGGAGTTCCAGTAGCCTCACTATATGCGGATTGTTTGATATATTTGTATGTGTATATATATATATTACACGAGCAAATGTCCCGAGCGGGGGGAGCAATCTCCAGCTGGCGGTGGCGGCGAGGAATGGGACAGCCTCGCTGTATTTTTTAAATCAAGATCCTCAGTAAAGAAGACGCCGCGCACCACTTCAAGTTAGTTTTTAGTGCTTTATTTTCTGTAGGTTTCTCCCATGCGTTTCGGACTTTCCCAGTCCCTGGTCACGGTATACAAACAATAGTCCCTTGTTTGTTTTGCAAATTTATACAAAATCACCCACATGGCCTGTTATGATGCATTGTGGGTGTTGTAGGCAATTGCAGTTTTTGTCGACATCAACAATTGTCAAATGCTATGAGTCTGCAAAGATTAGCTCTGCGGTTTATGTGGGGTGAATAGAGGTAACGTTTCTACCAATACTAATCTATTACTTCATGTTTTATGAAGGACATAGATTTACATGATGGACAATAAGCAATTGCTTTATGATTTGTCCGATGCTTAGGTTGATTATAGGCTGAGTGCCTAATTAATGATATTACCCTATCAACAGATATACCTCACAGACTTTTAGCATTTTGACAAATGAAATTTCTCAAAATTCTGCTTATCTACCACATTAAGTCATACTGTACATGAAGAATACATTTTAAATTTTGTCCATGATTTCTATATTTTCACCAAAATATTTGGTCAATGTCTTGTATCTTGAAATCTTTGTTTTACAGATGCACATACATCTCATCGTCCCCATTCAATCCCATCGGGGTCTTAGTTTTAAATCTTATTATCAATTTAGATTCAAGACGGCATAGCCTTGTGATTCGATCTCCACCTCTCTCTTCCTCATATATTTTTTCCCACAGAAACAAGAACAGAGACTTTGATACCAAGACCCAGAGAAAGTCCAATGAGTGATGACAAACCACAAAGGATTTTGACGTACTCAAAAGAAAGCTTTAAGATAAGACAAATCCTAACAAAATATTGGAACGTGCTTAAAAAAGATACTGACATTGGAATGCTAATAGGAGAAAGACCCCTAATTACTTTCAGAAAAGCAGCCTCTGTACAAGACACAGTAGTCAACAGCCATTTTCGGATAATCAAACCTTTGACATGGCTAGAAAGAAAACAGCTGGGATTTTCAAAATGTCTAACATGCAAGGCGTGTAAAATTGGAAAAAACCTGGAAAGCCTTACAGACCCAAAAGGTCGAAAATTTGAAATCAAAAACAAAATCATGTGCGAATCTCAATTCGTGGTATACCAACTACAGTGCTTCTGTGGGAAAAAATATATTGGATCAACAACATGCGCATTAAAAAAGTGAATATTGGAACATATTCGCTCAATAACAAACAATGACTATAGCTATGCAATAGCAACGCATCTAAAAACACACCCCGGAAAGACATGGAAGGATGTAACATATTCAGGCATAGCTATGATCAATGTGGAGATCGAAATTAGTATTGGTAGAAACGTTACCTCTATTCACCCCACATAAACCGCAGAGCTAATCTTTGCAGACTCATAGCATTTGACAATTGTTGATATCGACAAAAACTGCAATTGCCTACAACACCCACAATGCATCATAACAGGCCATGTGGGTGATTTTGTATAAATTTGCAAAACAAACATGGGACTATTGTTTGTATACCGTGACCAGGGACTGGGAAAGTCCGAAACGCGTAGGGTGGGAGAAACCTACAGAAAATAAAGCACTAAAAACCAACTTGAAGTGGTGCGCGGAGTCTTCTTTACTGAGGATCTTGATTTAAAAAGTATATTTATATATATATATATTTAAATACTTGTTTTATTTTTACAACTATTTATATTGTCAACTTTGCGTATTTGCACAGTAAGAATTTCAATGCACAGTATGTTTTCTATGTCCATGGTCACATGACCTGGTTAGAGGGAAGGTGTAGGCGGGCCACCTAGCAGTATAAAATTAAAAAAGTTACAAACAGTATTTGCATGTGAGCAAGGGCTTGCTTAGCCCGAAACGCGTTATGCACTTTTTACCAGCTGAACCAAAATAAAGAATTTGTAACCTGATCCAGTGAACCGTCTCCTGGTTATCGCTTCGCTGATCCGAGGGAAGGATTGGAAGTGGCGTGGTGGAGTTTCGTTCATATAAAAATATATATATGTAATATTAATACATATATATAAATAATATAATTTAAAAGAAAAAATGTTTTATTTAAACAAAAAAAATATATGTGGTCATGTGATCAAGGCTCGGACGAGCCGAAACGTTACGGCGACTATGAAATAAAAATTATTCTTTTTGCACCTACTCTTGGTCTGTGTCCATGTTGGAGAAGACGAAGGAGGAGTTCCAGTAGCCTCACTATATGCGGATTGTTTGATATATTTGTATGTATATATATATATATATATATATATATATATATATATATATATATATATCCAAAACGCTGATTCAGACGATAGTCAAGAATGCTCAAGCCCAGTATTTTCTAGCAGCGTGAGATTTATTTTAGAACATGCAAACAAGGAACATGCCCGACGCGTTTCGGTGTAGAACACCTTGGTCACGGGTAAACGAGCTGTTTGTCACAATGTTATACATACAGTGCAAATAATAATACGTGAAATAGGACTACCAGTCACTACACCCTTTTCGTGGCGGCCATTTTGTAATGGTGTTTGGCACAATGTAAATTGCAAAAGGCGCAGTGTAAGTACACTTATATTCAAAAGTAGAAAAACATAATGTTAAGTCATCATTCTATATTTGTATACTCACTTCTGAAATTATAGAAATCTCGCGAAATAATACCGCGCAACCAATAATGCCCCACTGGGCATTCTAATAATAGCATGAATAAAAACTAACTGAAAATCTTGTTAGTGTCAATGCCATATTCAATAAATATAATAATATATATACATATATATATTCTTTTTATAAAGTAATTTTACAAAGTATATGACTTCACCACACATTCATTTGCATTGTAATGGCATGCGTGAACAAGTCATATGCGTTGTAAAAGGTTGAGGAATTATGGCTTTGCAGAATAATTGTCCTGCGTTGTAAAAAATGCGGAGTGATGGTTTGGGGGATGAAAGAATGCAGGATGACATCATATATTCTGCTCCAGTTGAGGCATCGAAGAGCATTTGTAGAGAGATTACATTCTTTATGAGTACTGCTTTAATGTCATCCAAGAGGAGCATGTTTTTGTCACTCTTCCGTGGTGTGAAATAGAAGTGTGTCAGACAGGATGCTTAAGAGTCATACGCTAGTGTGTGAACGTATAGAGAGTGCGAGAGTGCATGGTGGCCTACGTGCAAGCCACAAACCATGTCAAAGCAAGCTCAGCCGAGCTCAAACCAGGCCCCAGCAAGCATGGTGCTATACCTATGCATCGGTATAGACATAATGTGACGACTAATGCAGTCACAAAACCCACCCACCAACTTTGAAGTGGTCTGTAGTCTACAATGTTAGCCACATAGAACTATGGAACAGAGGAAAAAAGCACTGGAAAAAAAGAAAGGTGGCACTCTTGGGAGAGATCATTTTCCATCAGGTCCTGTCTATGTTCTGCAGCAGGAGAGGAAAAGCCCACAGGAGCAGGTTGTATAAACCCAGCCATGATATGTGCCTATGGAGCCCCCACTAGGTGGATGTTGAAGTGGTACAAGACAAGTCTAATCCCTCAAAAGCACCCATTGCAAGGATCCGTCTCTGACCTCAAGGCCCTGGTGGATTCACTCAGTCTTTCATTCTTCTGAGGTTCATGACATGATAACCCAGGGCTTCAAGTGGGATGAAAAAACTGATGTAATTAAGGGAATAGCCTAAAAACACGTAAGCAAACAATCTGAGCTTAGAATAGTGTGCCCCCGACTGATATTTTGCTGTTTCTGTCATTGCATCCAGATATATAATGCAAGAAGTAATATTATACCTCCTACAAGCTAGCACTACTGGCTTTGTCAATGATTGTAAGTTGCATAAGATGAATAAGCAACCGCTATAGCTTCGTTGTATATAATATTAAAAATGCTTCCTTCTGTAATGATGAGACTGTGAAATACCTATAACGAGTATATTTGAAGTTACATCAAAGGCAGTGAAGGGTGGTACTGCTGCAGAGGTAAGATTTGTTTTTCACCCTGAGGGTAAGTGCAAACATGGAGAGCCCAAGAAGGACCCGTCTCAGCACCTTCTTTATAAAACTGCCAGTGCTCGGCACCGGCAGGACCCGGCCCACTTAAAGCCCTGTGATTACCAATGAGTTAAAAACAATAAACATCTATCATATAACACTAAAGGCCACATGCATCAACGTGTTTAGGAAGTGCAAATGGTGCGAATCGGTAAATTCGGCCGTTTGCACTTCCTAAATATGTTTTTGGGATGCAGCAAGCATTTTTGAGTAATTCGGTATTTTTACCGAATTCCAAAAATGCGATTGCTTGTAAGGAATTGCAAATTTGCGATTCCTTAAAAGCAATGCATCATTTTAAAAAAAATTGCGATATTTGAAACTGGAAGTGCAAATTACCACGAGGTTGAACCTCGTGGTAATTTGCGAAATGGTTTAAATATGCTTAAAATTGCTTTTTTTAAACTGTTCAATTACAGACACACATGTCCTAAAGACATGTGTGTATGTAACTTGTACTGAAAAGTACATTTCATGGGTGCAGGGGGGTCATTGGACCCCCCTCTCCACCCTTGAAATGGATTGATGAATTGCGATTTTTCAATTGCGAATTCGCAATTCCCATTGATTCCTATGGGCCTTTTAGCCCATAGGAATGAATGGGAATTGCGAATTCGCAATTGAAAAATCGCAAATTTCATGCGAATCAGTAAAAATTGAGATTTTTTACCGCTATTTTTCGCAAATAAGAATTCGCAAATGCCGATATTGATGCATGTGGGCCTAAGAAACCTCAGTGAATTTGTGCTTTAAAAGGCACGTATTTGTTCTGAATAAGAGTGACTTGTGTATGGTGTATGTTTTAATGCTGCATGCATGCTTCCAAGTCCACTGGTCCCAATGTGGTTAATATTCCAGTGATGAACATCCGGGGAACAGCTGTAAAAGATTCAGAGAAATTTAGTAATGTAGTCCAGACCTGACGTATGCCTACTCCTGTGCACCATTTACTCCATTTGATTTACCTATATCTCTCAAGTTGCATAACTACATTTTGTGCGATTAAAGTTTTAGTTCAAATGCAAGTGATTCCAAACGAGGAAAACAAAGTAACTTGAAGTCTGAGTGCCAGTCCTGTGCTGAGTGCCAGTCCTGAGCAAGAATTTGCCCTTGGCATCTGTTGTGATTAGTCGTAGGACAGTTTCTCCTTCTGCTGCATCTTGCTGGTGTGTTGTCCTTCCATAAAGAGTGAATCATTTCCCAACCTAATCGATTAGGAAATGAGTGAGCTCTCATTGAATGTACAGTCTATCTGGCGTTTACTCACGCACTTCTTAAAAAAAAAACATTATAGGCATTTTGAACATTAAAACGAAACAATGCCAACAGAGTAGTCAGTTCCATCCAGTATCCGCACAAATCAATTGCTTGCGAAGTATGATAAAATAACCTTCCAAGCCCTACCACTCCCGTGTTAAAAGCAAAAGAAAACCACATACGCCAAAACATAGCATACATTGTACATCCAGTTGACACCAGGTATTCACTGTATATATTCGATTCCAGTACGCATTGCATCGACCCAAGGGAGGTCCCAAATATTCTTGCCAGTGCAACTCTGAATCATTGCACATTCGCAAACCACCAGGGCCCACTTATTATTCCCCTTTAGTTATACATAGGTGCGTCTACTAGTCAACAAATAGCCCAAAGGGGTCTGCATCCTCCTGTGTGCGCGTGCATGCCCATTCCAGAAAAGGTTCCCATATGTCTTTTGGCCTGGATGCCGATGGCATGAACTCCCAAAACGTGGATAAATGTATGTGGCTAAACGTCACATCCCGAATCCATCCCTTCATGAAAGGGGCTCCCCCCGATCATAGCTACCCTCCACTTAGCAAGCAGCAGTAACATAGCATGTAGCTTACGCGTCCCAGTTGGTGTGTTTTTTAGGTAACCCAAGAGTCCCAGTAGGGTATCCGGATCGCTAGAAGTATGGTGATCTCGTGTACAGTGAGAACGATCGAAGATCAGAACGTAGCTAACCTGGGACAACTCCACGCCATATGCAGGAATGTAGCTGGGGCAAAGCAACATCTCCAGCATCCGCAGTCCGACCTGATAACCATGCAGTGAAGCTGGGAAGGGGTCCTATAGAATCTATGGAGACATTTAAAATGAATCATGCGTAGCTTGTAGTTGGGGAACAAGGCTGTTAGCTGATTGCAACAAAATGGCCACTGTTCCTCAGTTAGGCTGTTTGCAGTTCTAAATTCCACTCCTGAAAGGCTCGCTGCACTGCAAGGGGGTGGAATTCTGCATGTTATTGTCAATCCTCGTGATGAGTCTATGAGGGGAGTCAGTCTTGAGTACATTTTCAAGGGCAAGCAATGTGGGGGGTTGTGGAATGTATAATGTAATGCCATACACGTGGCCATAATTTTATGATAGAAAAATAAGTCGGAGAAAGAGATTGTGTGTTCCTCCACTGGTTCGGGGGGGGGGGGGGGGGGGGGGGGTGCTCTGCACACTTCTCCTGGGTAGAGGTCTGCGAAGGTGCATATTCCCAACATCTGTGCCAGTACCCTACTCGCACCCGCCCCCATTGTGGGTAACATGGGGTTGTGTGCTAGGGGAATGGACGGAGCATATAGGATATTTAAATGCGCTCTTTCCTGTAGTTTAGCCCAAGCCCACCTCAATATTTCCACCGTAGCAATGTCTCTAAGAGGCCTCTAATAGGTCTGATAAAGAGTCACCTGGAAGGGAACCGGAGCCGCCACATCTGTTTCTACAGCTGTGCGGGGCTACAAGGGGGTTGGGTGGGCCCAAAAATGTAAAAGCGGTTCCTGTGCACTGAGAGCGTATAGATTAATAAGAAGCGTATGGAGTTAATAAAAGTTTGCGTAAGGGGAATCGGAATGTTGACAAAGAGATACAGCAGTTTAGGCAGTACCACCATTTTTGCGATGGCTATTCTCCCAGCCAGAGACAGAGGGAGACCTGCCCATGCAGTGGCCTTATCTCCACCCAAGACACTGTGCGCCCGAAGTTCATGTCCCAGATTTCCTGCAAGGTCCTATTCAACCAAATTCCAAGATATTTTACCGGGCCATCCGCCCACTTTGATGGGTAGTCGAGAGGAACGGACGTAGTGGTATATGTCAGGGGGAATATTGTGGATTTCAACCAGTTTATGGAGACACCAGACAGGACCACAAATGTAATCAATTCACAGAGGATAGGGGCTGTGTTATTCTCCGGATCGCAAATGTATAGAGATACGTCATCTGCAAATAATGAAATTGGAAGGCCCCTCGAGCTAAAACCTAGGCCTCCAGCGGTGTGATGTTGCCTGATTCGAGCCGCCAGTGGCTCCATTGCGATCGCGAAGAGCAACGGGGACAACGTGCATCCCTGCCTCGTGAAATTGTGACAAGTCCTTTATCATACCCATAACTTTGATTCTGGCCAAGGGTCTCGTGTAGAGCAGTTGCACAAGACTGAGAAAAAGGGGACAAAATCACATTCTCTCTAGGACCGCAAAGAGAGGGCAACTCAAGCATGTCAAACTCTTTTGTAGCATCCAGGAAGCTAGCAACAGCTTTCGTGTCAGGATGGAGTTAATGCACAACAGAAAAGAAGGTCCTAAGGTTATGAGATGTAGAGCATCCGGGGATAAAACCAGATTGGCCTGGGTGGGATATCAGCGGGAGAAGAGGCTGCAGGCGATTAGTGTCCAGTTTTGCAAGGATTTTAACACCCACATTTATCAATGAAAGTGGACGGTAAGAGTCAAGTTCGTCTTCGGGTTTCCCGGGTTTCAGCAAGGTAATTATATTGGCCTCTTGCATTGAGGGCGGTAAGATAGCTGAGTTCTGAGCCTCTTCGTGAAGCGTTATAAGGTGTGAGGCCAGTTGTTCGGCGTGCGCCTTGTAAAAGGCTGTGGTCAACCCGTCGGATCCTGGGGCCTTGTCCGATGGGAGGCTCCTAATCACCTGCATCACATCCTCTACGGCAAAGGGATCGTCTAGGTACTCCCTGTGCCCCCTTGCCATGTGCGTGTCTTTTCTTTATTTCTACCATTTCACAGGTCCTACCTCAAGCTGAGACACTACTCAAAATACCTGACATGCCAACAACACGTGTCCTGAGACGCTAACCACACCCTCTACCGGCAATGAGGAACACCTGGTACTTGATACAGGTATTTAAGTGCAGCCTCACAGGGAGCTCACTTACTACTGAACTCTCGACCGGACAACAGGTTCTAGAAGGGCCCGACTACCTTGCGCAGTGAATATGTTAACCAAACCTGTAACAGCGGTACAGCCGCCTGTCATGCTGCCACTGGCCGTGACAGAGCGAGCACCCTCTTACACCTTGCAGCGTTGGGTCCCAGATCCCCCAACTTTCCCCCTCTTCTCTCCCTTGTGATTCAGAGTGCTATCAGTCCTGCTCCCCAGCAGAGCTCCATGAAGAGTTGTTCACCGTAATTAGGTGTAGCAACCCCATGTTCATGTTTTTATGTTGTCACAGGATGTATGACGTTACAACGCATGCTATTACAACGCAGTACTTTACAGCGCATTTTTTACAACGCGAATACTTTTAGAACGCATGCTTTTACAACGCGAGATAGTGTTAATAATAGTAAAATGCTATTACAACAAAAACATTTACAACGCATACCTTTACAACGCAAAAATAACATAATTTTTTTTTTTTTTGTAAAATAAAACCTGGAACGGGATGCAGGGAAACTAGGGGTTTTGGGTGGGGAAGTGTCTTAAAATGATGAGAAAAACTAAACATTAATGAAAAGAAATGCAACGCTTTTATTTAAAATTAATACTCGAGTATTAAAATTAATACTCAAGTATTAAAAATGATTACTCATGTAATCTAAACTGTTGAAAATTGTACACACGCAACGAAAATAAAAAAAATAAACTTAACATATATAAGAATCAAAGAAAATAATTATTCGAAAACAACAACATTATACATACACTTAGTCGCCATTTTAAAATGTGTAGTTCCAACTTTTGTCCTACAACTATTTCCATGAAAAGAATACCACAACACTACTTTCAAAATGGATGCCAAAACGGAGTGGAAAATGAAAAATAACATATCTTTACACAAAGTTTTAAATTATAACTTTTCACAGAAATAAAACGTATTTAAAATAATAATACCAACACTGTGTTTCAAAAAATAAAACAATGACACTGACCAAAACTTATAAATAAGAGGCAGACGCCATTTTTAAAACAGTTGATTCTCAACTCCCAGAGTGACCAGACGCCAAAAGCTGACCCTCTGACATCTTCACCTAAAAAAAGACCAGATCGGATCTCAGGAGCATTATTTTTCGGAATACAAGTGAGTTAGTTAAAGTAATTTCAGAAATATTTTCTGAAACAATTACAACGCCTCACCTAATACGTTTGTTTTTCCAGTTTCAAGAAATTATTATAGCACCAAGATATTACTATAATTATGGATACATATATCCATACATAAAATACCCTACATTTTTAAAGCTGAGAAAAAATGTAATTAAATTTGTTTATTATTTAAAATTGTTTTCAAATAAATAAACATAAAATATTGTTCAAACATCACAAAATGTTAAATTTTTTTTATTAGTTGAACTACTATAAACAGAGACGATAAAGGCCAGTATAAATAAATTGGATTTTGCTACAGAAGCAACACTCCTCTTCAATAATAATTTGAAGGTACTTTTCGATTTTTAAAACGACATTTCTAAACAAATGAAATGAAAATACATGTATTAATACACATATGTTTAATCTAATTTTTACAGAGAAATTCTTTTTCGAGAAGATTAATAAATACTTTCAACTTTGAAAATTGAAACGTCAACTTTTAAAGAAGGTAATTATATTATTATTAACAAAACTGCATGTTTAAATATAATTAATAATGCAGAAATGATTTATTAAAAATAAAAACTGTAGAGATAATATTATTTTAGAGTAGTCAATAAAGGTACAGCAGTAACGAAAGTGTGAAATGGTGTAGGGGTACGAATAAATAATTCTATTCAGACTCCAGGTAGGTGCAGCAGAAATGAAAGTGTGGGATGGTAAAGGGTATTATTTTCTATTCTAACTCCAGGAAGGTGCAGCAGTAGAGAAAGTGTGGGATGGTGTAGAGGTAGCAATCTCTATTCAAACTCCAGGTAGGTGCAGTAGTAGGAAAAGTGTAGGATGGTAAAAGAGTATTATTTTCTATTCTAACTCCAGGTAGGTGCAGCAGTAGGGAAAGTGTAGGATGGTAAAAGGGTATTATTTTCTATTCTAACTCCAGGTAGGTGCAGCAGTAGGGAAAGTGTGGGATGGTGTAGGGGTATCAATTTCTATTCAAACTCCAGGTAGGTGCAGCAGTAGGGAAAGTGTAGGATGGTAAAAGGTTATTATTTTCTATTCTAACTCCAGGTAGGTACATCAGTAGAGACAATATGGGATGGTATAGGGGTATCAATTTCTATTCAAAATCCAGATATATGCAGCAGTAGGGAAAGTGTCGGATGGTAAAAGGGTAATATACACAGTATTGTTGACATTTTTATCTACATCAAAAACATTTTACATTTAAATAACATTGCCTTTTCCTTTGTCATTTTTTTACAAATTCACATTCATCTTCAGATCATCGTAGAACTATTGGATTTGAAAAAGAGCAACTAGCCAAAATCCAACCAATAAACAAAACATCAAAGTAGAAACCAGACGACAAAAAAAAGAAACCAAACCAAAAAGGTATATAAATTCATACTGCAAGAGAAAGTGTTCTATGGTGCAGGGAAATTTTAGACTTTTCTACCTCCAGATACATACAGCAGTAGGACAAGTGTGTAGAATGCTAAAAGGGTATTATTTTCTATTGTAACTCCAGGTAGCTGCTGCAGTAGAGAAAGTGTGGGATGGTGTAGGGGTTTCAATTTCTATTCAACCTCCAGGTAGGTGCAGCAGTAGTGAAAGTGTAGGATGGTAAAAGGGTATTATTTTGAAATTCTAACTCCAGGTAGGTGCAGCAGTAGGGAAAGTGTGGGATGGTGCAGGGGTATCAATTTCTATTCAAACTCCAGGTAGGTGCAGCAGTAGGGAAAGTGTGGGAAGGTGTAGGGGTATCAATTTCTATTCAAACTCCAGGTAGGTGCAACAGTAGGGAAAGTGTCGGATGGTAAAAAGATATTTTTTGCTATTGTAACTCCAGGAAGGTGCAGCAGTAATGAAAGTCTGGGATGGTGTAGGGGTATCAATCTCTATTGAAACTCCAGGTAGGTGCAGTAGTAGGAAAAGTGTAGGATGGTGAAAGGGTATTATGCACAGTATTGTTGACATTTTTATCTACATCAAAAACATTTTAGTTTTAAATAACATTACCTTTTTCTTTTTCATTTTTAAAACAAAATCACATTCATCTTCAGATCATCAAAAAACTATCGGATTTGAAAAAGAGCAACAACCCAAAAGCCAACCAATACACAAAACATCAAAGCAGAAACCAGACGACAAAAAAAGAAACCAAACCAAAAGGTATATAAAATTCATACTGCAAGAGAAAGTGTTCTGTGGTGCAAGGAAATTATAGACTTTTCTACCTCCAGGTACGTGCAGCAGTAGGGCAAGTGTAGGATAGTAAATAGATAATATTTTTTATTCTACCTCCATGTAGGTGCAGCATTAGGAAAAGTGTTGGATGATAAAAGGGTATTATTTTATATTCTAACTCCAGAAAGGTGCAGCAGTAGGGAAAGTGTAGGATGGTAAAAGGGTATTATTTTATATTTTAACTCCAGGTAGGTGCAGCAGTAGGAAAAGTGTAGGATGGTAAAAGAGTATTATTTTCTATTCTAACTCCAGATAGGTGCAGCAGTAGGGAAAGTGTGGGATGGTGTAGGGGTATCAATTTCTATTCTAACTCCAGGTAGGTGCAGTAGAAGGGATAAGTGTAGGATGGTAAAAGGGTATTATTTTCTATTCTAATTCCAGGTAGGTGCAGCAGTAGAGAAAATGTAGGATAATAAAAGGGTATTATTTTATATTCTAACTCCAGGAAGGTGCAGCGGTAGAAAAAGTGTAGGATGGAAAAAGGGTATTATTTAGTAATCAAACTCAAGGTAAGTGCAGCAGTAGGAAAAGTGTGGGATGGTTTAAGGGTATCAATTTCTAATCATACTCCAGGTAGGTGCAGAAGTAGGGTAAGTATAGGATGATAAAAGGGTATTATTTTCTATTCTTACTCCAGGTAGGTGCTGCAGTAGAGAAAGTGTGGGATGGTGTAAGAGTATCAATTTTTATTCAAACTCCAGGTATGTGCAGCAGTAGGGAAAGTGTAGGATGGTAAAAGGCTATTATACACAGTATTGTTGACATGTTTTTCTACATCAGAAACATTTCACATTTAAATAACATTACGTTTTCCTTTTTCATTTTTCTACAAATTCACATTCATCTTCAGCTCATCAAAGAACTATTGTCTTTGAAAAAGAGCAACAACCCAAAAACCAACCAATTAATAAAACATCAAAGCAGAAACCAGACGACAAAGAAAGAAACAAAACCAAAAGGTATATAAAAATCATACTGCAAAAGAAAGTGTTCTATTGTGCAGGGAAATTTTAGACTTTTCTACCTCCTGATACATACAGCAGTAGGGCAAGTGTGTAGAATGCTAAAAGGGTATTATTTTGTATTGTAACTCCAGGTAGGTGCTGCAGTAGAGAAAGTGTGGGATGGTGTAGGGGTATCAATTTCTATTCTAACTCCAGGTAGGTGCAGTAGTAGGGTACGTGTAGGATGGTAAAAGGGTATTATTTTCTATTCTAACTCCAGGTAGGTGCAGCAGTAGGGAAAGTGTAGGATGATAAAAGGGTGTTATTTTGTATCCTAACTCCAGGAAGGTGCAGCAGTAGAGAACGTGTAGGATGGTAAAAGTGTACTATTTTGTATTCTAACTCCAGGTAGGTGCAGCAGTAGGGAAAGTGTGGGATGATGTAGGGGTATCAATTTTTTAATCAAACTCCAGGTAGGTGCAGTAGTAGGGAAAGTATAGGATGGTAAAAGGCTATTATACACAGTATTGTTGACTTTTTTCTACATCTGAAACATTTCACATTTAAATAACATTACCTTTTCCTTTTTCATTTTTTTACAAATTCACGTTCATCTTCAGATCATCAAGGAACTATCGTATTTGAAAAAGAACAACCCAAAAACCAACCAATAAACAAAACATCAAAGCAGAAACCAGACGTCTAATAAAGTAACTAAACCAAAAGGTATATAAAAATCATACTGCAAGAGAAAGTGTTCTATGATGCAGGAAAATTATAGACTTTTCTACCTCCAGATACGTACAGCAGTAGGGCAAGTGTGTAGGATGGTAAAAGGGTATTATTTTCTATTCTAACTCCAGGTAGGTGCTGCAGTAAGGAAAGTGTGGGATGGTGTTGGGGTATCAATTTCTATTCAAACTCCAGGTAGGTGCCGCAGTAGTGAAAATGTAGGATGGTAAAAGGGGATAATATTTTATTCTAACTCCAGGTAGGTGCAGCAGTAGGTAAAGTGTGAGATAGTGTAGGGGTATCAATTTCTATTCAAACTCTAGGTAGGTGCAGCAGTAGTGAAAGTGTAGGATGGTAAAAGGGTATAATTTTCTATTCTAACTCCAGGTAGGTGCATCAGTAGGGAAAGTGTGGGATGGTGTATAAAATAAAATTGCCACTTTTTACTGCAACGAGGAGAAACATTATTTAAATACAAGAATAAAGTTACTGCAGATGAACAATTTTATTTGTAGAAAAATTCAGAAGCAAACTGTTAGATATAGTTCTATTTCTTTGTATTTGCAAACACATATTTTAATAAATTTTTTTCTCCCAACAGATAATGTCTACACAAGAAAGAGCTTCCTACATCAAATCAAAGAAAGGAAACAACCTACTTAACCATGCAGGATACATACATTGTAAAGAAAGGGTAAGTTTTCCTAGAAATCATTGGAGGTGTGTGCAATACTACACATCCCATTGCAGCGGCAGAGTGGTTACCCATGATGATTTCATTGTAAAAATTACTGATCACAACCACTCTGCCTCTGCAATGGAGATTGATGTAAGGGAAACCATTAACGAGATGAAACAACTAGCAAGCACCTCCAATGATTCAACAGGAAACATTTTAAGAGAGGTTGCACAACATGTCCCCTCTCATGTTGCTAGTAATATGCCTATAATTCCTAATTTGAGGCGAATTATTCAAAGACAAAAGCAGGCAAGTAACACTCAAACCACCACACCTCATACTTTTTCTGATATTATTATTCCACAAGAACTAACTAATTATTTTGCTAATGAACCCTTCCTTCTCCATGACAACGAAAACCCTCAAAAACGTATATGAACTTTTCGTACTTTCCGCAACCTTGTAAAGTTAGAAAATAGTGAAATTTGGATGATGGATGGGACGTTTAAAAGTACACCCCATCCATTCTTCAAAATTTACACTATACACGCTAAAATTAACCATAATGTGATCCCCTTAGTATATAGTTTGCTGCCTGATAAGACTTCTGCAACCTACACTGAACTTTTATCAGTTGTTAAAAATTCAACATCAAAAAGTCCTAGGAAAATTATAGTTGATTTTGAATTGACCATGATCAATGTGATCAGTAAAACGTACACGGATACCCAAATTCAGGGGTGTTTTTTCCATTTTTCCCAGGCATTCTGGCGTAAATTACAGAAAACATCCCTGGTTACAGAATACTCCTCAGACAGCAAACTCCAAGTTGAATTAAAAAAATTAACAGCACTTTGTTTTGTTCCTCCCGAAAGTGTAGATGAGTACTACACTGCCATTACTGAATCAGATTATTACGACCAAAATGAAGACAAATTGGCACCCATCCTAAATTATTTCGAAGACACATGGATTGGGCACCTAAGCAGATCGGGTCGCAGGAGGAAGCCACGTTTTCATGTGGATTGGTGGAACTGTTTCACGAGCTGTTTAGAGGGAGAAGCTAAAACAAATAATGCCATTGAGGGATGGCATAACTCCTTCAACCGTACTATTGGAAAACCTCACTCTAATTTCTACTCTTTTTTGGAAACTTTAAAGAAGGAGCAAAGTTTCCAAGAAATGAGACTTTTCCAAGCATTAAGTGGTAGTCTAAACCCACGAGTTACAAAAAAACCAAAAGAGATGTCTGAAAGACTATTGGGTATAATACAACAGTTTTCGTTGTGTGTGGCTCTAGACTACCTCGAAAATGTGGCTAACATTCTAAGTTTCTAATAAAAATATTTGACCTTACTTTCCTGCTTTGCCCTAAATTTAATAAAACCCTAATTACAATTGGCTTAAATATTTTTCAAAAACATTTTCAAAAATTATTAGTCGGGTCAGCCTACTTTTTTTGCCTTTTTTTTTCTATTTTTTGCTGCCATAATAAATCCTTTCATTTATCACATCTACTATCCCCAAGTATTCCAAATTGGAAAAGAAAATATAATTGAATTATTTTTTCAAAATGTAATAAATCCATTCCAATTTTGCTAAGAACTTTATACATATTCTTTTTTAAAAAATGCATTTTTAAATGAAACTATTTTTTTTCAAACCTTTCAACTAAAGAAATATTTCTAAAATGCTACTTTTATTGTAGATGAAATTAACCAAAAAAATATTTGGTTAGAAATACAAAATAATTTTGAAAAAAAATGTAATGTTTTTTCCATAAATGCCGAAGGAAGTTTTCTTAAAATACAGCCTTTAAAATTAAACCTTTTCGAACTTCTGAAGAATCAATGTAAACACTTTGAGAAAAATAAATCCAAGTAAATAGCATTATAAATTAATGGATTATTTTTTTTTAAATACGACTGTACAATAATTACATCCTAAATATTTTTCTAGCCTCTACTAGAACAATTTCTCACTATACAACCCTAGCTATTCCCAAACTTTGATGGTAAAATTAGAAGCCATTATATATTCCTATCAAAAGAAAATTACCAACCAAACCATAGATATTCACCAAACAAAAATAACTGCTATATATTTTTTTCAGCAGAATATTTTTTGCAAAAACCAACAGAACAACCAAGTGTAATTAACCTTTACATAATGGAAACAATGTCATAATTAACACTTTTTAAAAACAATTCATATTTTCAAAATTACTTCTGGATCGTGTTCCTAACCAAAATTACAGTAATAAAATGAAGAAGCATTTTTCATTAATATACTAACAACATTTATCACATTATTAGTTGAAAGAAAATCAATTAAATATATAACAAAATGCATTTTCAATTTATGTTTTCATTTTACAAATATTATTTGAACAAAAACTAAACATAATTTTTTTACCTCTTATACTTTTACCGACCCGACATAGGCATAAACTAGTAACACGATAGTCGACATGTTGTTTTTCAAGTTTAAAATTACATTCTAAAACGGCAACCTCTCCTTACCCTTTCTTTACAATATATGTATTCTTTTTAACTTAAAACATGTTTATTTAAAGTTAGAAATGTTTCCTACCTGGACGTAGATCAGCTTCCAGTTGCTTCCTGCATCGATGATCTTCAAAATGGCCGCTTACATTTTAAGTTTACGTGAATACGTCATCGAAAGCTGCAAAGATTGAACAAGGACTATTTAATACTTTATAATAAAGAATTAAGTATTAATTGTTTATAAATAATATATACCATGTAAAAAAATGTAAAAAATATTTAAAAATGTAATAAAATTTTTGCTATTTTTAAATATATTTTGAATAATAAAAAACCAAAAATGAAAAAATGTTACATTTATTTTATTAATGTATTTAATTTAGATTTTCATCTTTATTAAATTTATTTACTTGTAAATTAATGATATTTTATCCTTACCTTCATCCTTATTCCTTTTCCTTTCAAATCTTTCGCTTTCTTCTTCTTTCACACCTTCCTTTTCTTTTCCGCGGGATGACCAGCTTCTACTATAGAAATAAATGAAGGACAATTGCTTTCATTAGAATTAATGCAAAACCGTGGAAACTTTTATTCCAAAAGTAATGTAAAATTATATGACACCTTTTCAAATATTATACTAATATGTAATGTCACCTAAAATAATTAAATACAATTTTTTCAAATTTTTTATACCAAATTAAAAAAAATAATTTTTAAATAATTATCCAAAAAATAAGAATAAAGTTCAAAAAAGTTATATATTCATCAAAATAATCAAATGAAATTACTAAATTATTTTGTAATTTTTTTATATTTAATAAATATTACTTGTTTAAAAAATATAAACAACAATTTTAAATTATTTTAACATTATTATCTTGATATTTAACAATTGTTAAAAATGATCAATGATATTTAAAAAATTCATATTAAATAACACATTTAATAAAAAAAAATAAAAAAATACTAAAGTAATAATTTCAAATTAATACTTATATTTTTAATTTTAATTTTTGAAAAAAGTATACTTTCTCTATAAAAAGTATATACATTTTTATTTATATTTTTCGTAACACATCAAAAAATATTTCCTAATTTTATTAATAAACATTATCATTAACTTTTTAATAAATAAAATATTAGAGTATTTTTTTATTTATTTAATTAATATATATATAAATAAAAATAATAATACTAGAGTATTTTTTTATTTAATTTATATATATATATAAATAAAAATAATACTCTTAATATATTAAATAAATATAAATATAAATATCATTCTTTAAAAATATAAATTATTATTTTAGTACTATAAATAAACATATTTTTTTTAAATTATTCTTAATAAAATAATAAAACTATTTCTAAATACTCAAATTAATATATCTAATACAAAAATATAAAAAAAATTTAAACAATAAATTAAAAACAATTACAATATAAAATATTATTTCAACAAAAAAATCCATTAATATATAAAGAAATATAAAGAAACATAATACTCACGATGTAAAGGTACTTACGTTGTAAAAGTCCTTGCATTGTAAAAACATGCGTTGTAAAAACATGTGTTGTAAATACACTTGCGTTGTAAAAGTTTCGTTGTAATGGTAGTGCGTTGTAAAAGTTGCGTTGTAATGGTTGTTCACCGTTGTCTCATGTACTTTCAACCGTTACTAGGTTATTTTCACACGACTGGTAGCGCATACTTGAGATTGCCATGTTGCCACCTGCCGCCACTGACGCCTGCAGAAACCGCCTTGGCCGTTGACACTCTTAGGCACTCAGTGCGGCCTCTCTTGATGTTTTTAAACTTGAACATATGAGCCTCACATACATGTTTTGCCTGTCTATTTCTCCATTTTTTTCCTAACAGGTACTAACTGAGAGGAAACCCCTCTTACATATAAAAACACCTTAGCGCGTGCTTTACACACAGGATACTGACAAACTTCTAGATCCCTGTAAACGCCCCTTCACATACAAGGTCCTGAAGAAAGCCAGTAGAATAAAAGGCCTGGCTGAAACTAGTTGACCGCACAGGACGTTGGTGACCATAAGTCAGCCATGCACGTCCTAAGCCTTTGTTTTTAACGACTGCCTGGGGCCCAGCAATAAAGTATTCTTTTGGGACCCCAAGGACAGTATTTTAAACCCCACACAGAGCACACCCACAGCACTCTCACATTTCACACCGAACCCGCTCCGCAGTAACCTGGCGTCGAAGCACACCTGAGACACAATCTGTGCCTTGGGTGGGGCCCGATGATGAAGCATGCCACCAACCAGGTTGGTGGGTGAGGGCCTTAATAAAAACCTAAATGGTTTCCCAGACAGACACATAAACCCCCACACATAGCTAGTTCTCATTGATTGAAACCATAAGAGTGGGATCATTAGTGGTTTAGAATTGTGTTTCCAGCTCCTTAATCTGCTACTCCAGGGACTCCAGAGCACCCCTAATGGCTTTCAGCACCCCGGCTTGTCGAGCTATGCATTGCCCCCTGATTACTACCTTAAATTCCTCCCATAGGGAAGCCTGAGTTGTTACCGATCCAGCATCAGTGTGAAGTACTCCACTATGTACCCTCTAATCTCCTCCTTAAAGGCCTCGTCTAAGATTGCGTTGGGGGGAAGCCACCAACTGAACATTTTGGTGGGGGATCCTTTTATCACCAGGCGCAGTAAACCTGGAGCGTGGTCCAACAGGGATCTCGGGAGGTGTGATACTTCACATGTCCATGTCACCACGTCTCTCGACACCAACCAAAAGTCCAATCGACACCAGGCCTTATCGAATTCTGATATGCATGTACCTTCCCTTACTTAGTGATGATGCTGGCGCCATATGTCCACTAGGTTGCCATCCGATATGATGTCGTTTAGGGCAGTGCTGGCGTTAGGGCGAAGGGATAGGAACTGCCCTTTCCTGTCCAATGTGTCACCTAAAATCTCATTACCCCACCCGTCCATCCACCCCAGATAATAGTGGCACACTCTGTTGCCCGCACTCTGGCCCATAAACCCTGGAAGAAATTTGGGGTATCCACATTAAACCTATAGACTGCCACTACGGCCACCTGGGTCCCACATAGGGTGTCCAGTAATATTATGTACCTTCCCTCTGGGTGTGTGTGGTATTCGCTCTCTTTTCAGTCTAGTCCCCACCCATCCAGCACCGCCACCCCCTGAGAGTAATTAGAATAGATGGAGGAATAGACATGTCCCCCATGTCTGTGTTGTAACCTAGTAGATGCTGTGGTGTTCAGGTGCGTCTCTTGCAGCAGACATACATCAATATGATGTCTTACTAGATAAGAGTGAACCAGGCGTGTCTTTCTATGACTGTTTAAGCCACGAATGATCCATGTTAAAAAACTTAGACTAGTCATTACACCACATCTTTGAACCTATGCAGTTTCCGGACGTGGGGCCCATGAGCACCTTACCAACGAATGTTCCATGTTAAAAAACTTAGACTAGTCATTACACCACATCTTTGAACCTATGCAGTTTCCTGACGCGGGGCCCATGAGCACCTTACCCCCTGAAGACAAGTTGGTTCACCGATATACTACATTTGACTTGATGCCAACTATACTTGTACATTGAAGGTTGATGGAATCTGGACCTCGGTGTATAAATAAAGGTGTGCTGGGCTGTGGAACATGTAACTAACTACCAACATAACAATCGTCATCCTTCCTCCTCCCCTACCCACTCCAACCCCCCCAAATAGGTTGTGTGAAACCCTCCCACTCTAACATTCTCTAAGATGAGTTGTACCACAATTAGGGCAAACCAACAGGCGGGAAATCTCCTTTGGGGCGTGGTGTCAACGGCATACACCCCGCAGAAAGCAGGGTGGCCAAGAGTAAATCAGAGGGTCAAATTATTGTGAAATAGCAAAGCACACTGTTCCCCTGACCGCCCGCCATAGACCTAGTGCAAACTACATGTGAAACCTCAACAATAAGAACAGTGCTGTACCTTACTGAATTAAAAACAGAGATAAACGTTCTTGAGACCTAGATAGACCCTGACCAAGTTATTTGTTATCACTCAGCCTGTCACTAGATGCCTCCTCGGCCCTTGCGCCTTGCAAATGCTTCTTCTTACCTCCCGGTGAACAGTCACAATATCGAATTTTTAATATTGAATTGCCAAAATATCTAGTTTTAAATATCGAGTGGACATAATATTGAGTCACAAAAATATAGTGGTAAAGAATATCGAAGTTAGTTATATCGACAGTCATAATATAGTTGTTAAAAATATCGATTTTTTATAGTGTTTTAAGTGTTAGTATATGTGTTAAAAGTATGTATTATTTTTGTAATGTATGTTTGCATTTTGGTAAAGAAATTAAGTTTATGTTATTTAATTTCTGCATAATTTAATTCCGTAGCGGGTTGTGGGTTTATAGGGGAATAGGGTGGGAAGTAATTTAATTATAGAAATAAATATACATTTGTAGGAATTATGAATTCTTTTTAAGTTAATTTAGCGTTTTAGTTCTGTAGTGGGTTGTGGGTTTATAGGGGGATAGGGAGGGAAGTAATGTAATTGTAATTAAGTAATGATGTATATTTATTTATTGTATTGATAAATATTTTATTGTTAATTAATTATTAATTGGTAATTAATTTGTATTAATTGGTAAATCATTTTCATTAATTGCTTATTAATTTTTATGAATTGATTCATTGATAATTATATGACTTGTATTAATTTATTATTTGGAGCGGGTTGTGGGTTTATAGGGGAATAGCATGGGAAGTAATTTAATTGTAATAAGTAATTACTTATTTTTATTTATTGGTATGGATAATTAATGTACTGTTAATTATCAATTGTTAATTATTTTTTATTAATTGGTAATTATTTTTTTATTAATTGACTAATTGATATTTATATTAATTGTACTGATTTCTTATTAAGAGCGGGTTGTGGGTTTATAGGGGAATAGGGTGGGAAGTAATTTAATTGTAATTAAGTAATTATTGAAATTATGTTTGTGTATTGATAATTAATTTACTGTTAATTATTAATTGGCAATTCGTTTTTATGACTTATTATTTTGGGTATTGAACATTAATTTGTTGTTAATTAATTATTAATAGGTAATTAATTTTTAATAAATAACATTCATTGGTATTTATAATTTATTAATTACCAAACAATTTGTAATTGGTAATTATTTATCAATACATTTTTATTGGTATTGATAATTAAGTTATATATATTTATTTATTAGATCATTACTTTCCCTACTTTTGCAATCACTGGAGGGGGAATAGTACTTTTTACCCTCCCACTATCCAACACTTTCCCTACTGTTGCACTCTCTGGAGTGGGAATAGTAATTTTTACCCCTAAGCTATCCAACGCTTTCCCTACTGTTGTACTCACTGGAGTGGGAATAGTAATTGTTACCCCTACGTTATCCAACACTTTCCCTACTGTTGCAGTCATTGGAGTGGAAATAGTAATTTTTACACCTACGCTATCCAATGCTTTCCCTACTGTTGCACTCTCTGGAGTGGGAATAGTAATTTTTACCCTTACGCTATCCAACACTTTCCCTACTGTTGCACTCCCTGGAGTGGGAATAGTAATATTTACCCCTACGTTATCCAACACTTTTCCTACTGTTGCACTCACTGGAGTGGGAATAGTAATTTTTACCTACCCGCTATCCAACGCTTTCCCTACTGTTGCACTCACTGGAGTGGGAATAGTAATTTCTACCCTCCCGCTCGCCAGCGCTTTCCCTACTGTTGCACTCACTGGAGTGGAAATAGTAATTTTTACCCTCCCGCTATCCAACGCTTTCCCTACTGTTGCACTCACTGGAGTGTGAATAGTAGTTTTTACCCTCCCGCTATCCTAGTCTAAAAATACGGAATATTTTTTAATATTATTAAGGTAATGTATATGTATTAAAAAATAAATGTGCGTGTTTTAAAAAAAGATAACATTAATTATTTATTAATTTGAAAGTTATTTAGGTATTTTTAAGTATGTTTTACTTAATTATATTTAATGTTTCATTAATTTTACATTACTTTTAAGACATTTTAAAAATTCGATATTTTAACAAACTATATTATTTACAACGATATTTTGGAATTGATATTTTTGTACTTACCTGTTTTTAGATAGGAATTCGATATTCTGGTAGTCGACATTTTGTCACCGATATTTTTGTAGGTCGATATTTAGCTCCTCGATATTCTGTCAGTGATCCTTACCCGCACATATTTCGAAAACTTTAGCGCACATTTAGCATCTGTAAAAAAATGTGCTGTGTCTTCATACGACACCTTTAGCTTGGCTGGATACAACAGCACGTAAGGGACCTGGGCCGGTAGCAGAAATCTTTTTGCAGGAAGGAATTCCAGGCGTGCCGCCTGCACCGCCGGCGTGAAGTCCGTATAGAATGAGATTGTTTTACCTTGATGGGTTATGGACCCTCGCTCCCTTGCAAACCATAAAATAAGATCTTGGTCCTGATAGTTCAGAATTTGGGCCAATATTGGCCTGGGTGTGGCACCGGCAAGAAGCCTGGGACCCAGAGTGCGGTGAGCCCGCTCGACCGCGAACACCGCAGACAGGTCAGGATCGAACAGTTCCTGTAGCAAATCATCAACGTAGCTCTCCATTTTAGATATAGCAGTAGTCTCCGGAATTCCTGTGATCCTTAGTTTGATCAGACGGGAACTTGCTTCCAAATCCTCGTTTTTAGCTCAGAGCTGACCCAGTACTTTATCCATGTTCAGGAGCTGTTCTTTAGTTTCGACCTGGTATCATCATGGTAGTCCGAATTGCGATTTTCCAGCACATCCATCCGTGTCTCATGTGCTCCCACCTGCTTTTTAACCTTGTCTAGTTGAGTCGTGAGTACGTCCAATTAGCATCCATTGTGCAGAGGCTGGAGAGCATTTCCAGCATCAGCATGCACAAGTCTTCTCCTTGATGTTCGACCTGCGAGTCTGACTGGTGCACAGAGCTCCCCTCCGGTTCCTGTTCCATGGTTCCGGTGGCCCGGCGGGTTTCAAAAGTCAGCTTGGATTGTTTTGCGTCCTGTTTCCCCATGGTGGCAGGGCTATGCTTCCCCCAATTGATTTGGGAGGTCACAGTCCAATAACACCAGTGCAACGCTCTCCTTCGAGTCTCTAATCTGATACCCTCTGGAGCTTAAACCACCACTCCCGGTGACCCACCACACTGCAGTGCCGGCCTGCGCAATTTATGGGCAGGACGCAGCTCTTGGCTTTAATTGGCAATAGTCCCTGAGGTCTGGGCAGGTGGGTCCCGCTGCCCCTGTCGCCTTGTGTGTAACCTGTTGTTGCTCACAACCACAGTTGTGTCTGCCCTGCACTCATGTCATAGCTCCTTACCAGGGAGATCACTGTGGGGTCTCTGGTAGCTGCAACAGGCCTCTCCCTGCTTAACCACAGCCGGATTGACTCTACCGCCGATAGTGGGTGCCAATCTTTGCAGTGGTGAGGAGAGGCGTTTTCACCCTGTCCTTCTCTCCGGGAGAGTCCTTGCGGGCCCCGCAACCCTCTGGCCCTGCGCCCCAGGTGCACGGGCCTAAACCGCCTGACCTAAAAATGGCAGCCACCCGCTCTCCAGACAGTTCTCCAGATTCTGATTCTGGACCGGCTGAACCCTTCAAAGTGGGACTGCCGTCTGCACTCACCAGGTGCTACGGGGGGAGACGCTCCTCAGGGTCTCTGGCAGGCATTCCCATCACGTACGTTCTCCCACAAGGACAGCTGCGACAGCCCTTGAGGTTCTTCAATTTCTGACTTCATCCTGTATCTAGCTGCCATTTTGTGTCTTGCCGCCATTTTGTGTTGCCCTTACTCAGGCAGCACGGCGGACGGTGTTTTTTTGCTTTTCCAGCTGCTGCGTGTCCTTTCAGTTAAACATTAACTCTATTGCCCTTGTTTACGAAACCCGATGTCAGGGTTTGGCTGAGTTCGTTAATCCATGTCTGGCCTGATTGATCCCTGTCTCGACCGACTATTTCCCTTCTCCTATTCTTTCCTTATACTATCTTATCCGACTGGCCTTCGCTATTCTCTCCTTGTATTCTCCAATTACACAACTGTCCTTTGAGGCACACAAATACGTCCTGCCACCTGCAAGAAGGGATTGTTGATGCTAGCACTGATTAATTTGTTTGGAGGGGTAACACACGGGGTCTGAGAGAGGGGCGTATTTGAGACACCTGATAGCTTGTTTTTCAACTTTTCTCATTGGTTCATTTTGTATGTGTAAGGAGTGAGATGCTGTAAATATGTTGGTATAAAAGATTGTGCACCACGGATTGAAGTGGCAGTCTCCTTAGAACCCACCTTGTGTGTAACTTCTGGGATAACTGTGCTTGGCTGCAGCTAATAAACCTGGCTTCCACGCTCAACGGAGTGTCTTGTGTCTCTGTTTTTATGCAAGGCATGTGAACTCGGGGATTAATGCGTGCCCTGCGTCTCCAGGCCCATAAGGCCCGGTTCTCCAACTAGCGCCCAACGTGGGGCGGTTTCAGTGGTAGCGGTTCAGCCCGAGGGTCGTGAGAAGCCCCGCAAGAAAATTCTGGAGGATTCGCCAGCCATGTCAAGCGTCCCCTATATGTTGAAGTGGACTGAAGATCTTTTGCAGTGCGGCTACTCCTTTCCGACGGCTGCTGATGACTGCTGCCCTGACTACCGCCCTGCCCTGTACCCTCTGGTGATGACTGGTATCGCGAGACGTTAGACGGACCTCTGTTGGCATGAGAAGACCATTTAGTTAAGTATTCATGGGTAGCGCCCACTTCTTTGTTTTGTTTTTGACTTTTGTTATTCGACTGTTGCAATAGCCGAAGCCGAGGGGTGAGTACATTTGTACTGTGTTCTTTGCTTTCACTCCTTGAAGTTAGTAAATGGATCGTGTGCTTAAAATGCCTGGTCTGAGCGGATTTAGGAAGCTTTGTTGCTTTTGTTGTACTAGGGATTCCCGGCTCGAGGATTCATGTCCGATTCCTCCGGTTGGAACTCCCACTTATGAGCTCTGTTCCAAGCATGGTGTTGGCCTCATTGCCTTTAATGAGGCATGGATCCGATACACGAAGAAAGATGGTGTTTTGAGGTGGCCACAAAACGGTAGTTTTGAGCCCGATATAGTAGATAATTTGGAAGCAATTTTATTTAAGAGAAAAGCCCGGCCGGCAATGTTTGACTCTTTCCACCTTTGGCGTAAGGAAGCCAAAGAGAGAAATTAAACAAGCAAAAAGAGATAAGAAAATGAAAGATATGACGGTCATACAGGCTGCTCAGCAGTTCAAAGACGATGAGACTGATCGAGCGATTTAGGTCTCAGATAGACAACATGGAATGGCAATTGATAGGTGCTATCCTGTGTTGCCTACTTCTCCACAGCGTAAGGATCTTGATGAAGATCCCTTAATGTCCCATTTGCTGAGATTACCTCCGCCTTATGTGCCAGGTGCTAATGCACCCGTATTATTACCGCCTGTGCAGCAACCTGTTGTTCAGCCAGGAGCTCCGGCTCCTCCGCAATTGCCTCTTCCTGCATTGTCACCTGCACCTCCTTTGCCACCAACTTCTGTACCTCAGTCTCCTTCACCTTCAGTTTCTCTTGTAACGGCTAGTTCTTCTCTTCCTTTGCTTAATACTGCGTCTCCAGTTTTACTTTCTACTTCTTCTCCGATTCGTACTCGGTTAGTTGATACTGTCCCTGGTCTTTTCTCCCCCCTCTTTGGTTCGTTTAATAGGACTCCTGCTTTTTCTCGAAGGCAATCCCATAGTTAAATTCCAGATTCTGATGAACGAGTTGTATTTGACTCCCTCGCTCACAAATGGATGATGAATGGCCCACTGTATAGTGTACCCGATATACTGAGTACCTTTCTCCAGTGGAATGCGCCTACGCAGAGATACGTTTTTAATGCCATGTGTGACGCACTTGTAAAAGGATGGGAGGATATGGAGTTGGATTTAACTCCTCAGGGTCTATTGGATATACAGGATAGGTTTGATAAAGGACTCATTGTGGATCCTGAAGTTGAGGGTGCTATAAAAACACTTGTTACTTTTAGGCCCTTGTATTCTTCCCAGACTATTCCTGAACCTGATCCTGCAGTTAGACAGAGGACAAAGAATTATCGTATGAGAGAAGTTCCTCCAGTATGGAGGGACGCGGTTCCACCTGCAAACAATGTTCCAGGTGTCCCTGCTCATTTCCAGCGTATATGGGTCCATGTCCCTTGGAAACGAGCTGAAGTTTTGGCACTTAAGCAGTCTTAACCGGACCCTCGTAAAAATCCAGCGGGATATTATAAAGAGCTGTCCCAGACTGTTGATGCGTGTATTATGAATTTGGCCGATATCAATATGCTAATGGGGAATGCAGTTCCACAAGCGTTGTGGGCTCGGATTCGTAGAGAGGACCATGACCAAGCTTTAGGAGGTAATTGGGCCACTATAGCTGCCGCAGATGCAGCACAAGTGGGTGGTGCTAAGCCAGATGATTTGATTACGCAGTTGCCTGGTAGAATCATCGCTTTAATGAAGACGGTGATGCCTGCCTTACGCGTTAACTGGGATAAGTTAGCCTTGTGTAAGCAGAAGAAAGACAAGAGTGTCTCCGATTTCTTTCTCGGTTTAAGGAGACATTTATTGATCATAGTGGTCAGGATATGAGTACTGAAGGTGGACAGCGATTATTTGTGGATACATTTGTATTTAATTTACTTCCTGAATTGTCCCATAAGTTGAAAGATTCTGAAAGCTCTTGGGCTGTTTCTTCGTCTGCACAAATATTAGCCACTGCTCCGTATTATGAGAATAGGGATAAGTAAGAGAAAGATAAGATGGAGAAGAAGACTAAGGAATTAAAAATGAAGGTTCTTCTTCAACAGGCTTATCCCCCTCGCTCTGGCCAGCGTCAGTTTCAGCAACCTCCTCAGCTTCAGAGGTTGTTACAGAAACCTGAGCCTTTTGTTCCACGACCTTTGCTTGATCCTAATCAGTGTGCCTATTGTAAAGAGGAAGGCCATTTTAAGAATAGCTGCCCGGTTTTATTGCAGCGTAATTCTGGATTTCAAGGGCCGCAAGGCTGTGGTGGTTTTCAATCAGCACCTAGGGGTAGAGGGCGAGGTGCGTTGCCTCAGGGACAGCGTTCCTTTCCCCCTCAGAATTCTTTGAATTATTTTGATCAGCAGAATACTCAGTCTGAGCAATATTACAATGACGGTTATTGTGTTGAGAGTGAGGTTCAGGATTTTCATTCTAGTTAAGACAGCCAGGGACAAAGTAAGGGAGTCGTATCAGTTCCAGTGGATCAGAATGGACCTTATGTTGAGGTAGTTGCTTTGGGTGTTGCAGAGCCATTTCTTTTGGATACTGGTGCAATGAGAAGTTCTATCATTCATTCGAAACTCCCTGGGGCACCTTTGTCTGGCTTAACGAACGTTTCTGTAGGATTTTCTGACGCCCCAGTTGCTAACCCAGTTTCTTGTCCTTTGCCTCTTTCGATTGGTCCTTACGATTTGGAAGCTCCACTTATTCTAACGACTGGTTGCGGAGAAAACTTGTTGGGTTTGGATCTGCAACGTTGTATTGTTCAATCAATCAATCAATCAGTAAAATTTATAGAGCGCGCTACTCACCCATAAGGGTCTCAAGGCACAGTGGTGGGGGGGGGGGGGGGGGGTCACTACTGCTCAAACAGACAGGTCTTGAGTTGTTTCCTGAAGGCGAGATGGTCCCGGGTCAGCCGTAGGTGAGTGGGGAGGGAGTTCCATGTCTTCGCTGCCATGTAGGAGAAGGATCTTCCTCCGACGGCGGATTTCTGAAATCGTGGGACGGAAGCAAGGGCGAGGCTGGCAGATCGGAGCTGGCGGGTGGGTGTGTAGAATATAAGGCGGCTGTTGAGGTACTTCGGGCCCGCGTTGTGGAGAGCCTTGTGTGCGTGGGTGAAGAGTCTGAACGTGATCCTCTTGCTGACTGGGAGCCAGTGAAGGTCTTTCAGGTGGGCAGTGATGTGGCTGCGGCGAGGGATGTCCAGGATGAGTCATGCTGAGGCGCCCTGGATGCGCTAAAGTCTTTTCTGGAGTTTGGCTGTGGTTCCAGCGTAGAGGGTGTTCCCGTAGTCCAGACGGCTGGTGACAAGAGCCTGGGTGACCGTCTTCCTGGTTTCGGTGGGGATCCAACGGAAGATCTTTCGGACCATGCGCAGGGTGTTGAAACAGGATGATGAGACGGCGTTGACTTGCTTGGTCATCGTGAGGGAGGAGTCCAGGATGAAGCCCAGGTTGCGTGCGTGGTCCGTAGGCTTGGGTGCGCTGCCCAGGGCAGGGGGCCACCAGGAGTCATCCCAGGTGGAGGGAGATGGTCAGAGGATGAGAACTTCCATCTTGTCTGAGTTCAGTTTCAGATGGCTGATCTTCATCCATTCTGCAACGTCTCTCATTCCTTCTTGGAGGTTGGCTCTGGCGGTGGCGGGGTCATTGGTGAGGGAGAGGATCGGTTGGGTGTCGTTGGCGTAGGAGATGATGTTGAGGTTGTGTTGGCGGGCGATGGCTGTGAGGGGTCTCATGTAGATGTTGAAGAGGGTGGGGCTGAGTGAGGATCCTTGTAGGACGCCGCAGATGACTTCAGTGGCCGCGGATCAGAACGGGGGGAGGCGGACTCTCTGGGATCTTCCGGCGAGGAACGAGATGATCCACTCCAGTGCCGCTCCTTGGATTCCGGTGTTGCTGAGGCGTTGTATCAGGGTGCTGTGGCATACGGTGTCGAAGGCTGCTGAGAGGTCAAGTAGGATGAAGGCAGCCATTTCCCCGTTGTCGAGCAGGGACCTGATGTTGTCGGTGGCTGTGATGAGGGCGGTCTCGGTGCTGTGATTTGCTCGGAAAACAGACTGTGAGGGGTCGAGGGATCCGTTGGTCTCGAGGAAGGTGGAGAGTTGTCTGTTGACGGTCTTCTCGATGACTTTGGCTGGAAAGTGGAGGAGCGAGATGGGGGGGAAGTTCTTCAGGTCCGTGGGGTCCGCGTTGGGTTTCTTGAGGAGGGCGCTCAGCTCGGCCTGTTTCCAGATCTCCGGGAAGGTGGCGGATGCGAAGGAGCTGTTGATGATGTTCCGGAGCTGGGGTGCGATGATGGAGTCAGCTTTGTTGAAGATGTGGTGTGGGCAGGGGTCGGTTGGGGAGCTGGAGTGGATGGTGTTCATCATGCGGGTGGTGTCTTTGGTGCTGACAGGGGTCCAGGTGCAGAGGGTGGTGGTGGGGGGCGCTGGTTCAGTGGTTGGGTGCGTGGTCGGTGTGCTGAAGCTGTTGTGTATGTCGGCTATCTTGCTGTGAAAGAACGAGGCGAGTGAGTCGCAGAGGTCTTGCGAGGGTGTGATGTTGTTGTTGCAAGCGCTGGGATTGGCGAGCTCTTTGACGATGCTGAAGAGTTCCTAGCTGTTGTGGGTGTTGTTGTCCAGTCGTTCTCTGAATGTTGTCTTCTTGGTGGTGCGGATCAGCTGGTGGTGTTTGCGGGTGGCGTTCCTGAGGGCTGTCATGTTCTCTGCTATCTGGTCATGGCGCCAGGCTTTCTCGAGGGTACGGCAGGCTTTCTTGGAATTCTTGAGGTCGTTGGTAAACCACGAGGCTTTCCTGCTGCCGGGTCTGCTGGGAGGATTCTTCAGTGGTGCGAGTTCGTCGGCGCATTCGGTGAGCCACTGTGTAAAGTTGCGGCCTGCTTCGCCGGGGTCCGTCGTTTTGGTGGGCAGGTTCTGGCTGAGGGAGGTGGTGAGCTGGTCGGCGGTGATCTTGCTCCATCTTCTGCGGGGAACCTGTTGTGGGTGGTGGTGGGTTGTGGTTCTCTTGAAGTTGAACTGGACGCACCTGTGATCTGTCCAGCGTAGTTTGGTGGAGTGGCTGAAGGTGATGTGCTTGCTGGAGGAGAAGACGGGGTCAAGCCTGTGTCCGGCGTAGTGGGTGGGGGTGTTCACCAGTTGCTTCAGTCCGAGGTTGGGGAGGTTGTCCAGCAGGGCGGTGGTGTTGCAGTCTTTGTTATTCTCCAGGTGGAAGTTGAGGTCCCCCAGGAGGATGTAGTCTGTGGAGGTGAGGGCGTGTGGACTGAGGAAGTCTGCGATGGCTTCGCTGAATTGTGTGCGTGGTCCCGGGGGTCTGTAGATGAGGGTGCCTCTGAGGGTGGTCTTGGGGTCTGTGGATCTGGAAGTGAAGGTGTTCAGCGGCGGTGAGGGTGTCGTCGGAGTTGGTCGTGACGCGGATAGTGTTTCTGTGGACGATGGCGATGCCTCCTCCGGTTTGGTTGATGCAGTCCCTCCGGGTGATCTTGTAGCCATCCGGTATGGCTATGGCAATGTCGGGGGCTGAGGAGGCGTTCATCCAGGTTTCCGTGAGGAAGGCGACGTCTGGTGAGGTTGTGTCAAGGAGGTCCAGAGTTCCAGGTTCCCCCTCTGGTGTGCGTCTTACTTTGGGTGAGAAACTGGTTTCTCCTACATACCTATCGAAAGATAGATTTCCGCCTGAGTTGCAATCTATTCCTGCTACACTTTGGGCTACAGGTCCGAATGATGTTGGTTTGCTGCAGATTCCTCCTTATGTAGTTACCATTAAGCCTGATGTTAAGTTGCCACGTATTCCACAGTACAAGAGTTCTAATGATGGTGAACAAGCTTTGTTGGCTATTATCTATGATCTGGTTCAGAAGGGTGTGGTCGAAGAAACGAGAGGTAATGTTTGTAACAGTCCTGTTCTACCTGTTCGTAAACGCAGTGATCCTTCTGAGCCTCGCTTTGTGATTGATCTTCGGGAGGTCAACAAGATTGTTGTCCCCCAGTTTCCTGTTGTCCCAGATATCACTGCTTTGCTTACTATGATACCCGCCTCAGCGGCATGGTTTTCTGTTATCGATCTAAAGAATGCTTTCTTTAGTATTCCTATTGCTGAGGAAAGTAGGGATATTTTGGGCTTCTCCCTCAGTGGCCGAAGTTTTCGGTTCAAGCGTGCACCTCAAGGTTATTGCGAAAGTCCATCTATTTACAGTCAGGCTTTGAAATCTCAGCTTGATGCTTTCATTTTACCTCCAGGTGCCACTTTGATTCAATACGTTGACGATTTGTTAGTTGCTGCTGATTCGGAGGATGTCTGTAAGGATGTGACTGTTTCTTTGTTGCATCATTTGTCTGACCTGCATCATAAGGTGTCCCCCTCTAAGTTGCAATATTGCCGCCAAGAGGTTACCTATGTAGGTCATCTCTTGTCGAAGGAGGGAAGACGGTTGACCCCAGAATGAATTCAAGCGATTGCACAAATGTCTGAGCCATCCACACATAGGGAGGTACGTGCCTTTCTGGGCATTACCTCTTATTGTAGACAATGGATTCCAAATTTTTCTCTGCTGGCAAAACCTTTGTTGGCACTTACGTTGAAAGATACGCCACAACCTCTCCCTTGGACTGATGAATGCCAAAAGAGTTTTTCTGATTTACGTACTGCTTTGTGTTCTGCACCTGTGTTAGGTACTCCAGATTACAGTAAGCCTTTCACACTTTACGTTCATGAAAGAGAAGGTTGCACGTTGTAAGTTTTAACACAGCAATTTGGAGACAAACAACGGCCATGTGCCTATTTTTCAGCTACGTTTGATCCAGTAGCCAAGGCATTGCCTAGTTGTCTCAGAGCTACAGCAGCGGCAGCGGCAGCGATTTCCATTCACCAATCTGCTGGATTGGTATTGGATAACACTCTTGTTGTTATGGTACCACATGCAGTAGATACTCTTTTAAATAGGACAAAAACACAACACCTCACTAGTGCTCGCTTGTCTGGATATGAACTGACGCTCTTGGCTAGCCATATACACATCAAGCGGTGTAATACTTTGAACCCAGCAACATTATTGCCCATCCCGGATGAGAAAGGTATTCAAGAACAGCATGATTGTTTTCTCCGAACAGAGGAGAAAACAAGAGGTAGAATAGATTTAAAAGACACACCACTTGTGGATCCGGATGGGATCCTATGGGTGGATGGGTCTTGCTTCAAGCTTCCAAATGGCGAGACGACTGCAGCTTATGCTGTTACTACCTTGCATACGGTAGTAGAGACAGCACGCATTGCACAGAATTCAGCCCAAGCAGCTGAATAAATTGCCTTGACGAGAGCATGTGTGTTGGCAAAGGGAAAGAGAGTGAATGTTTACACTGATAGCCAATATACTTTCGGTGTGACTCATAGTTTCAGTCGCTTGTGGAAGGAAAGAGGATTCTTAACTTCCCATGGGACTAAAATCCAGCATGGTCAGTTGGTGACTGACCTTCTTGAGTCACCTGCTTTGCCTACACAAATAGCAATAATCAAGTGTAGCGCTCATAAGAATATTACTGATGATGTGGGTCGCGGAAATGCTTTTGCATATGAAGTAGCAAAAGGACAGCGAGAGATGTTACAAGTCGCATGTGTGTGGGTCAGAGAAGGAGGAATGTGTGAGGATACAATAGAAAGTGTGAGAATGATTCAAGAAGAGGCTATTGTGAAAGAATTGAGTAAGTGGAGAGAAAGTACGGGAATGTTGGACGCGACTGGGTGTTGGACGGAATTGTCAGAACATCAGCGATGGCTTTTACCAGATGCCTATGTACTACCTGTAGTTACTATGGCGCATGGTCCAGCCCACATCAGTGCAAAAGGCATATGTAAGATTTTGGCTCCAGTATGGCAAAATGAAGGAATTCCTAAATGTGCAGAAAATGTGGTGAAGCATTGCATTGTTTGTTTAATGCATAATCCAGGAAAGGGAACCCCAACTCCAGCAGGTCATTTTGCTCCCCCTACGTACCCTTTCGAGGTATTACAAATCGATTATATTCATATGGATCGTTGTAATAACCTCAAGTATGTTCTGGTGGTGGCGTGTGCTTTTCTAGATGGATAGAGGCCTACCCCTAAACGACAATACTGCTTTATCTACTGCTAAAGTTCTTTTGAAGGAGTTTTTCCCAAGGTTTGGTTTGCCGCGCATTGTCTGGTTGGACAATGGGAGTGAATTCGTAGGCCAAATTATGCAGAAAGTGTGTACAGGTCTTGATATTAGGCAGAAATTCCATGCGGCAAACCACCCTCAGTCAGCAGGTTTGGTAGAGTGCTATAATGGGACTCTCAAGATTAAATTGGCAAAGATTCAGGCGAGCACAGGTCTTGCTTGGCCTGATGCCTTGCCACTAGCACTCCTGTCCACAAGAACTACTGTGCATTCTCGTTTAGGTCTTAGCCCGTATGAGGTCGTTTTTGGGCGCCCAGCTAATGTCTGGGGAGTCCCTCAACCTAAGAAGTATTCTGACATCCCATACCTAATGCTGATTTACTATTTGCATGACCTCACCACTAAATTACGTGTTCTTCATCAACAGGTTCAAAACGCTTTGCCGGAGGCCTCCGCAGATCCAGGTCACTCCATTCAACCTGGCGACTGGGTCTGCGTGAAGAATTTCCAGCGGAAAAAGAATCTGGAACCTCGTTCGGGCCCACCGCGACAAGTTTTGTTGACAACACGTACGGCAGTAAAAGTTGTTGGGAAGAAAAACTGGATCCATGGCATGCACTGTAAGAGGGTACTTTTGCCTTTACCTTTTGACCAATGGATTTATAAGGGCATGAGTGACAGCGAAGGTGAAAGAGTACCTAGATTTGTACCGTTCAGTAGTGCACGCCTAAACCAAACGAACTCTGAGAAAGAAGACGACGACGTCCTACAAGAAGCCGTGCCATTACATTTGCGTCTGAACAAACAAATCCAGAAGCTTTGTTTGAGGACCAAACGATCCATAATAAGACTCGATATAATTTACGGCCAAGAGTAATTAAAGACAATTGAACTTTTCTTTTTCTATTTTTCTGATTATACTTTTGAAAGACATTAACGTTTTTTTTTCCACTATCCAATCAAGTTGCAGGGTCACGATAGGAGTCTTAAGCTGTGACCTGAGTATTGACACAGGTCTGCAGGACTTGCAGTGTCATAGGACGGCTAACAACCACAGCTAAGTGATCTTCGAAGATTGCTGTGAGCAACGCTTTAGAGTATGGATGTTAAAGTGGAAATTAATGATCAGACTGTAAACATGAAAAGTAAATGTAAGAAATTGATGGTTAGTCCATGTGGCATAACATTATGTATTCTGATATGTCTATGTACTTTATTAGCGTGTGTAAGTTGGGTTGTTTATGCTATACAGCTATCACCTGTCCCAACCTCTGTCTCTTTATCTTTCCTTACTACCGCCTCTCCACATCGGTTTTATACACTCTCAGAACACGAACAGATTAGGAGAACCGAATATTTCAATAATTCATTCATTCATTTATTGCATCAGCACTAACTGGTGAGGAATACTACTAATTGTTGGGTTTGTGGGCTCATGCCTCAGAATGCAGAGAGAGGTACGCCGTATTTAGTCTTTCCATTCTCCTATGAAGGTTCCGCTTGGGCCTATTTGGCTATGTTCTCTAATATCTATCAGAATCAGCTATGGTATCCTCCTGGTAGTCCATATGGTGGTGGAGCAGACTTCAGTCACAGTTCTTTGATAAAGGGAATAGTGGCTATGCCTAAAATTGCCCAGATTAGTAGGATTCCCGTAGATGAGAAAAGAGCATATGATGGCTGGAATATAACCCGTTATGTTCCTAGCCTCACAGATAAGGCTAGGCGAAGAGGATCCCCGCCAATTTGGACTGTACCTCATCGAGGTAATTTCTGCTTACAAATTAATGGCCAGAATGTTAAAAATCAACAGGAAAAGAGTGTCTGCTCTCATACTTATGCCTATACACCTCAGATTCCCTCACCACTAGTGCCATCACAAGGTACATATTTTATCTGTCATGACAAAGCCTATACATGGCTTACTACTTATTTCTCAGGTACCTGTTGTGTGGCTTTTCTTCTTCCTCCAACATATACTGCTCCTTCAGGTAATTTTAGGAAAAGATATGGCAGGGGAGTTATTGATTCGAAAGACAGAGCAGGACAAGAGGGAGGTGACTTTATTAAAGGGTTCAGAAAAGGGGGTGGTGATGAACAGAGTGTCTGAATTAAGCAGACCACTCTTACCCAGTCCAAAGATCAGGGCTTGATCCATCACCGTTATTTATCTCACTGCACCATCCCAGCTCAGAACCTGGCTATATGCAAATCAGTCTGTCCCTGGCCCAGTGCATCATGGGAACAGGGCAGACTAAACTACCAAGCCAATTCTTCACCAGAAAGGAGACAAGCTACCGGGGACTGGTTTCGGGCATTTCAGCCGTCTTCCGCCCGGCTTGCTTGAATCCTGATGGTGCAGTGAGAAAGTGACTCATGTCTGAGTATATCCTGCCACACCTATAGTGGCCAAAAACGATTCAGAAAAGGGGGTGGTGATGAACAGAGTGTCTGAATTAAGCAGACCACTCTTACCCAGTCCACAGATCAGGGCTTGATCCATCACCGTTATTTATCTCACTGCACCATCCCAGCTCAGAACCTGGCTATATGCAAATCAGTCTGTCCCTGGCCCAGTGCATCATGGGAACAGGGCAGACTAAACTACCAAGCCAATTCTTCACCAGAAAGGAGACAAGCTACCGGGGACCGGTTTCTGGCATTTCAGCCGTCTTCGGCCCGGCTTGCTTGAATCCTGATGGTGCAGTGAGAAAGGGACTCGTGTCTGAGTATACCCTGCCACACCTATAGTGGCCAAAAACGATTCAGAAAAGGGGGTGGTGATGAACAGAGTGTCTGAATTAAGCAGACCACTCTTACCCAGTCCAAAGATCAGGGCTTGATCCATCACCGTTATTTATCTCACTGCACCATCCAAGCTCAGAACCTGGCTATATGCAAATCAGTCTGTCCCTGGCCCAGTGCATCATGGGAACAGGGCAGACTAAACTACCAAGCCAATTCTTCACCAGAAAGGAGACAAGCTACCGGGGACCGGTTTCTGGCATTTCAGCCGTCTTCGGCCCGGCTTGCTTGAATCCTGATGGTGCAGTGAGAAAGGGACTCATGTCTGAGTATACCCTGCCACACCTATAGTGGCCAAAAACGATTCAGAAAAGGGGGTGGTGATGAACAGAGTGTCTGAATTAAGCAGACCACTCTTACCCAGTCCACAGATCAGGGCTTGATTCATCACCGTTATTTATCTCACTGCACCATCCCAGCTCAGAACCTGGCTATATGCAAATCAGTCTGTCCCTGGCCCAGTGCATCATGGGAACAGGGCAGACTAAACTACCAAGCCAATTCTTCACCAGAAAGGAGACAAGCTACCGGGGACCGGTTTCTGGCATTTCAGCCGTCTTCGGCCCGGCTTGCTTGAATCCTGATGGTGCAGTGAGAAAGGGACTCATGTCTGAGTATACCCTGCCACACCTATAGTGGCCAAAAACAATTCAGAAAAGGGGGTGGTGATGAACAGAGTGTCTGAATTAAGCAGCCCACTCTTACCCAGTCCAAAGATCAGGGCTTGATCCATCACCGTTATTTATCTCACTGCACCATCCCAGCTCAGAACCTGGCTATATGCAAATCAGTCTGTCCCTGGCCCAGTGCATCATGGGAACAGGGCAGACTAAACTACCAAGCCAATTCTTCACCAGAAAGGAGACAAGCTACCGGGGACCGGTTTATGGCATTTCAGCCGTCTTCGGCCCGGCTTGCTTGAATCCTGATGGTGCAGTGAGAAAGGGACTCATGTCTGAGTATACCCTGCCACACCTATAGTGGCCAAAAACGTGGAAGCGTGGAAGGGTATACTCAGATGTGAGTCCCTTGCTCACTGCACCATCAGGATTCAAGCAAGCCGGGCCGAAGACGGCTGAAATGCCAGAAACTGGTCCCCGGTAGCTTGTTTCCTTCCCAGTATAGGAATTGGCTTGGTAGTTTGGTTTGCCCTGTTCCCATGATGCACTGGGCCAGGGACAGACTAATTTGCATATAGCCAGGTTCTGAGCTGGGATGGTGCAGTGAGCTAAAAAACGGTGATGGATAAAGCCCTGATCTTTGGACTGGGTAGGAGTGTTCTGCTTAATTCAGATACTCTGTCCATCACCACCCCCTTTTCTGAATCATTTTGTCCACCATAAGCGTGGAAGGGTATACTCAGATGTGAGTCCCTTGCTCACTGCACCATCAGGATTCAAGCAAGTCGGGCCGAAGACGGCTGAAATGCCAGAAACCGGTCCCCGGTAGCTTGTTTCCTTCCCAGTATAAGAATTGGCTTGGTAGTTTGGTTTGCCCTGTTCCCATGATGCACTGGGCCAGGGACAGACTAATTTGCATATAGCCAGGTTCTGAGCTGGGATGGTGCAGTGAGCTAAAAAACGGTGATGGATAAAGCCCTGATCTTTGGACTGGGTAGGAGTGTTCTGCTTCATTCAGATACTCTGTCCATCACCACCCCCTTTTCTGAATCATTTTGTCCACCATAAGCGTGGAAGGGTATACTCAGATGTGAGTCCCTTGCTCACTGCACCATCAGGATTCAAGCAAGCCGGGCCGAAGACGGCTGAAATGCCAGAAACCGGTCCCCGGTAGCTTGTTTCCTTCCCAGTATAAGAAGTGGCTTGGTAGTTTGGTTTGCCCTGTTCCCATGATGCACTGGGCCAGGGACAGACTAATTTGCATATAGCCAGGTTCTGAGCTGGGATGGTGCAGTGAGCTAAAAAACGGTGATGGATAAAGCCCTGATCTTTGGACTGGGTAGGAGTGTTCTGCTTAATTCAGATACTCTGTCCATCACCACCCCCTTTTCTGAATCATTTTGTCCACCATAAGCGTGGAAGGGTATACTCAGATGTGAGTCCCTTGCTCACTGCACCATCAGGATTCAAGCAAGCCGGGCCGAAGACGGCTGAAATGCCAGAAACTGGTCCCCGGTAGCTTGTTTCCTTCCCAGTATAAGAATTGGCTTGGTAGTTTGGTTTGCCCTGTTCCCATGATGCACTGGGCCAGGGACAGACTAATTTGCATATAGCCAGGTTTTGAGCTGGGATGGTGCAGTGAGCTAAAAACGGTGATGGATAAAGCCCTGATCTTTGGACTGGGTAGGAGCGTTCTGCTTAATTCAGATACTCTGTCCATCACCACCCCCTTTTCTGAATCATTTTGTCCACCATAAGCGTGAAAGGGTATACTCAGATGTGAGTCCCTTGCTCACTGCACCATCAGGATTCAAGCAAGCCGGGCCGAAGACGGCTGAAATGCCAGAAACCGGTCCCCGGTAGCTTGTTTCCTTCCCAGTATAAGAATTGGCTTGGTAGTTTGGTTTGCCCTGTTCCCATGATGCACTGGGCCAGGGACAGACTAATTTGCATATAGCCAGGTTCTGAGCTGGGATGGTGCAGTGAGCTAAAAAACGGTGATGGATAAAGCCCTGATCTTTGGACTGGGTAGGAGTGTTCTGCTTAATTCAGATACTCTGTCCATCACCACCCCCTTTTCTGAATCATTTTGTCCACCATAAGCGTGGAAGGGTATACTCAGATGTGAGTCCCTTGCTCACTGCACCATTAGGATTCAAGCAAGCCGGGCCGAAGACGGCTGAAATGCCAGAAACTGGTCCCCGGTAGCTTGTTTCCTTCCCAGTATAAGAATTGGCTTGGTAGTTTGGTTTGCCCTGTTCCCATGATGCACTGGGCCAGGGACAGACTAATTTGCATATAGCCAGGTTCTGAGCTGGGATGGTGCAGTGAGCTAAAAAACGGTGATGGATAAAGCCCTGATCCTTGGACTGGGTAGGAGTGTTCTGCTTAATTCAGATACTCTGTCCATCACCACCCCCTTTTCTGATTTATTAAAGGGTTGCTTCCTTTCTGGGGCCCAATGGGCAATATCAGAGACATCAGACAATTAGTTCGCGTTGTTGAGGCTACCATAAATGTAACTTCTGGAGCCTTGAGTAATCTGACAGCCGAACTTCAGGCGGATCATCTTATGACGTTGCAAAATCGGATAGTTTTAGATATTATCCTTGCAGATCGTGGACGAGTCTGTAAATTGATCGGGTCTAGTTGCTGTGTTTACATTCCTGATAATGCCCCTACAGTATACCAAGCTATCTCCAAGTTACATATCATCTCCGAGTCTATACATCAGGACACGGGAGATTGGTCTGTGATGGGATGATTTTGGGGACTACTGTCTACATGGGGATGGAAGATACTAACTTTCCTTAGAATGGTTTTGGCCATCATTTTCTCTTGTTGTGTCTGTGTGCAGTGTGGACCTGCCATCTGTGGTCTTTGTGCCACTATGTGTGTCCCGAAGCCTGTGTCACAGAAAACAGAGAATATTAGAATGATGCTACAGCAATGACCTCATGGCCATTGACATCGACTCAGATTAACTTGAGTCCCTGGTGTTTTGACTGAGTAATGGCAAAAGGAGGGTCTGAGGTTCTTCGATTTCTGACTTTGTCCCGTATCTAGCCGCCCTTTTGTGTTGCCCTCACTCAGGCAGCACGGCAGACGGTGTGCTTTTGCTTTTCCAGCTGCTGCGTGTCCTTTCAGTTAAAAAGTAACTCCATTGCCCTCGTTTACAAAACCCGATGTCAGGGTTTGGCTGAGTTCGTTAATCCATGTCTGCCCTGATTGATCCCTGTCTCGACCGACTTTTTGCCTTCTCCTATTCTTTCCTTTTACTATCTTATCCGACTGCCCTTCGCTATTCTCTCCTTGTATTCTCCTATTACACAACTATCCTTTGAGGCACACAAATACGTCCTGCCATCTGCAAGAAAGGATTGTTGATGCTAGCACTAATTTGTTGGGAGGGGTAACACACGGGGTCTGAGAGAGGGGCGTATTTGAGACACCTGATAGCTTGTTTTCCAACTTTTCTCATTGGTTCGTTTTGTATGTGTAAGGAATGAGATGCTGTAAATATGTTGGTATAAAAGATTGTGCGCCACGGATTGAAGTGGCAGTCTCCTTAGAACCCACCTTGTGTGTTACTTCTGGGATAACTGTGCTTGGCTACAGCTAATAAACCTGGCTTCCATGCTCAACGGAGTGTCTTGTGTCTCTGTTTTTATGCAAGGCAGGTGAACTCAGGGATTAAGGCGTGCCCTGTGCCGCCAGGCCCATAAGGCCCGGTTCTCCACCCTGCGCCGCCCAACCCTGCGATCCTGAGCAGTTGCGCCATGCACAACAGAGCCAACTCCACTCCCCTCTGGTGAGTTGTTGGCCCCGCATAGACAGTCCCAGATCGCAGATTCACTCGCAGCTCACACCATGCTTGCCGAGGGCTTGAGTGCTTACGGCCAGGCCCCACCGGGTCCGGGTCTCTTTGACGCCGCATGAGCAGCCAGTGGCCACCGTTGCGCGTCGTAACTTATTGCACCGCCGCAAGTGGCTCCCAGAGGTATTTGTAGTTAGCGATGACCCTCGATATGTGAGGATTCTGAAAGGATTAATTTCTCGGCTGACGGAGCACGCTCAACAAGCGGCCATCTTGCTGCACTGCCAGACCACTCCCCAGTCACCCATGGGTGGCAGATAACTGTTGTAAGAGGCACAGCCAGTTGTACCTACACCACGTAGAGAGGTGCGTACAGACCCTCCAGGGTCTTCCGTCCAGTGGCCCACAACAGGCGTTATTCACTGTCCCCTGAGATGAGCCTGTATGCTGTGTGACTGGAGTGCTCTGCAAAGGCACACATGATTGTGCTTCCCTACATGAGGGCTGAAATGGTTGCAGCAGCTTTTGAGGCCTCTGTCTTGTAGACCACATGGTTTTTTATCATGTGTAGTTTCTGCACTGCCACCCACGTTCAGTTCACAGATGCAGTGTAGCCAAAGTGGCGGGCGGCAGGGCTGGAGGAGAAAGGTGGGGGGGGGGGTTCGGGTACAAAAAAAAAGAATTTAGCTGATTGCCGCCGCCTCCCGCCACATTGATCTCTTCCGACTTCTGGGTACAGGCTTTCCGAATGAACTGCATCAATTCTGGTGCTGCATGAAAGCAGCATCAGTATTGGCGTGGGCGCTGGCAACTTGCGCTTCCAGGCAGACTGGAAGCCTGGTCCTGCTCTCTACAGCCCCAACAACGCACCTGGGGCTGGAGAGAGCTTTACTGCGCATGAGGGTTTGGCTATCCTGAGACAGCTAGCCAAACTTTCATGCGCAGAGAGGGAGTGGCCACCACTCCCCACCAGCAGTGCCATCCCCTGAATCTTCCCCTAAGACACGTCAGAGTCCTGGGGGCGGGTCAAGGGCTTAAAATAAAAACGGGTTGAAAACTAGTTTTGTTATTGTTTTATTTGCTGGTAGTGGCGTTTGGGGCTGCACTCCTCCGCTCTAAAGGAGTTGCCACCGCTGCACATGCATGCATGTCCCCTCACATCCCCTCCCTTGCTAGAGTGAGCGCCTCATCTTCCCTGAGAATATGAACCCCACTTGGGATATATTTGTTAGCTTTCAGTACACAGCTCCCAGACCATTGACATCATCCTCGCCTTGTGTCAAAGATTCAAATATGCCTTCAAGCCCAGAATTCACCTCTCCCACCTTATGGGGGCAAGGCCCCATGATGTTAGTGCTCTTGAAAGGGGCTATAGGTTGTAAAGGTGGCGTGTTAGCACCATTAGTAAGTTTCAGGATTGTGCAGCCCTATTTCTCTGTCTCAGAAAAGCACACAGTTTAAACACGTCTCTATCATGCTGTTTCCTTCATGATGGGAAAAATAAATAATGAATATTTTTACAGTTATCCACAGAGTTTTATATTTCAGGGTTGGAAGTCATTGAATTTTGGAATTCCTACTGGACTCGTACGGTAAGGACTATCTTTTTACTTTTTTTAAATGTTTTACCATTTAGTCTCTATTCTCTCCATTTTGTACTTGAGATATTTTGTTTTCCCCCTCTAGATTTCAGTCTTTAAGTAAAGTATCTGTTAAGTTTTACAGCTCTACGTAATAGCAATTTTGGGATGGTCTGATGTGATTTTGTTCTTTTATTATCCTTTTAAAAAGCAAAAAACAGTATACTTGGCAACATCTGTTTGCTCGTTTTTTTAAACAGATTACATGTTTTCTGAATGAAAAACTAAAATGCCTAAGAAAAAACGAATATAAACAATAAAAAAATACCATACTGTATTTCCGATTTTTAATTTTTTTACTTTTTTGCAATGCCTTGATGTTTTACCCCACCATGTGCCTGGTCTACAATTATGTATACACCTCAGACTGGTATACACTTTGCTCTATTCCCTGTTACCCAAGCAACAGCAACAGAGCATAAAGCACTTTCACCATGTTTTTTTACGAATGTAACTGATCCCCAGAGTGCAATATTGTGAGAGGTGAAAAGACTCAAACAATTTTGGATCCGTCCCTGGAAACATTTTAAAACAACTCTATTCACAGAAAATTGCACGAATCATGTCTTTGTTCATCCACAGGCCCTAATAAGAGGTTCCATAGGATAGTGGGATAATTGCCTGTATTTCTCCTCATTATCCCTTCAGCAAATAATTTCACATCAGTATTGAAGGCTTTAGATTTCTACACAATTAAGATGTCAACATACATATTTCCGAAATGTGCATTAAATATAAACACTCTGTTTTCTTCGTTCACTCCCCCTCCCCCATTATAAAGAAGTATCACATAACCAAAGGGTTTTCAGAGCGTGAATTATTTGATCAAGTATACACGCATAACTTGTAATCCATAAATAAAATATAAAGGTAGCTAACGTGAAAAAAGGGGTCAGATATAAAGACTGTATGATGCCAATTTCCTCCAGGCATTTTGGTGAATCGACATTCACAGAAAAGCTTCATTCTTAATATTAATGCTAAAATCTACGAAGCTCCAAAATACATAATTTAATCCCCGAAGTGGTGAGCAGATTTAACAATTGAAGCGTCTGGTTTAGAAATGATTTCCTCTTTTGCCATGTAAAAATATGTGTGTTAAGCCAAAAAAAAAAAAATGCATGAAAATAATACTCGCTGAACACGACCTTTGTTTCTGTTGTAGAGTTGTATAAAAACAGAAGAGGAGAAATCTAATCTTTAAATCCGTTTTTTTGCCATAACCTAATTCTGTCGTCTTTCAGCACCTCATGCTCACAATTATTGCTTGGAGTGAGTACTAGTGAATTTACCAATCATTTTGTAAAAATCACTGCATTTGGTGCAATACTTTTACATGCAATTTCAAGTGTTACCCTCCCTTAGTACCTGTTTTTCACAAAACATCAATATATCACTCTGCATAGCTTGTGCAGTAAGCACAAGATTTATTTTAGGAACAACAAATAAACAGAAGGCATGCAGCGTTAGTAATTTAAAAATAAATAAGAATTCGATCTGTATAGCTTGAACAAATAAACAGAAGGCAAACACTTTCTACAATCTGTGGATGATTGGATTTGCAAATAACTGTGAAATGAAAGCAATCTGTTTTCCAAGTAATGAAGTTCGACTTGGTAACAGCGAATTGTAATATCAAGGAATTCCATAATCAAGGATACAAACACACACAGACACACAGACACACACACACACTCTCTCTCTCGCTCTTAATAACCTCTAATAATGATTTTTTTGTCTTTACAGTGGATTTATCTGTATTGCTAAAAATAATAACTACTCATATACCAGATGTCATTAATTATTAACAAAAGTATTGTATGTAGACCCTTTAATAAAATATAGAACTATAGCTGGGCTATGTCAATTAAGCGTTTTCCACTGAGCGAACTACACGACATTGATACTTAATCAATCTATCATTTTGCCTTGTATATGCCTCCCCGTAAACACCGTGTTTAGCAGATCCCTGGGACCAGATGTGCAGGAAGAGAAGGCTACAGGTGGGACATAGTGAAATGGCTTTGCTCGTAACCACTCTTCCTCAACTCCTAACCCTTACTTTTATTCAACAAGAAATTAAAAGCCAATAGGTCACACCTGTTACACCTATTGGCTTTGCCATTTTTTTTTATATAGATGTCACTGTGCACAGGTGTGGAAGACAATTCTAAATACATTTTACTATGTTATAAGAAAGTTCATTCAAAGATAGCTGTTGCCGATGCATGCACGTTGGTGGCCGCAGCAATCTTTGAATGGATTCAATTAAAGCATAAGAAAATACATTCAGGGATGCCTGACGCACACATGTGTGCATGCACACACATGCCCGCACAGACAGCCATCTTGGAATGGTCAAAAAACATTGACACAGTGGTGGGTGGAGTATAGTGTTGAATTGGACCCGGGGCCAATATTTGCTGGGGAAAGGTTTTTTTTTAAGGAGAAGGAGGGTTGGGGAAGGAGAAGGTTCAGGGAGACTCGAATGCACTTCAAGGTCTGATGTCAGAAGTGGAAAGAGACACAAATTCCAGTCAAAACGAAGTGAGACTAAATGCTACTAGATAGGACACACAGAAATGGCGAGGAAAGACGTTGAATCAGAAGCAGCGAGAAATCTATCCATTCATGGATAAGGAGCTGACTCAAAGCCTTTTGTACAATTTGTATAGTTCACAAATAGACATTCAATAACAAACAGCTAAAGCTCTCTTCCTAAGAGACTGTCATGCTAACAGAGCATCTGTCAGCACAGAGGACATGTATGTCCCTCCCTGGTTCTGCATTGACTTTGCAAGAGTGGACATATTAGCTAACACTGCCTGATCTCACCCTCTGTCCCTCAATCTTATGAGATCCAATGGAGGCGGGAGAGGACAGGTAAAAACTGGTCCTGTCATCTACCATTCCACTATCTTCTTTTGGTCTTTGGAGTACAGGAGGAAATGGCAGGCCAGCTTTCACTCTTCCAACCCTTCCCTAGAGTCTGAGATCAAGGGTAAAGTGGAAAGAAACTGGGGAAGCAGCTGCTGCCGCGCATCATCTTATCAGAACAGAAAGCAATTTTTATTTTTCTCTGTTGTAATGTCCCAGCAGTCTAAATGTGTGGTGTAGAAATGATTTACACTTATGAAAAGACTTAGGAGTGTTTCTCAAAAACACCCATTTGCATAAAAATAAGCACCCACTAAACATGTCCCTACAGGAAAAGGGCTGGAAAGGGAATGCTGAAGGTAGCCATTAAATAATGTTTATTGTGTCTCTATGCCTAGTATCACAGTCATTGGATGGACTGATATAACTATAACCAGAGCTTACTTTGTAAAAAAGTAAGTGCTTGGGCCCAAAGTTTTGTTCAGAAGCCCACAGGTGGTGCTATTGAATGTTGGTGTTCTGAATACCAAGACTGCAAAGACTTGATCCCACCTCATGCCTTTTTAATTCATTACCAGACATTGCCTTCCTCTTTATCTCACTCCTGAATGTTCTTTTTCAGTTTTGTTTTCTTCCTTTGTCACCGTTTTTCTGTCTTTCTCGTCCTCCTTCTTATTTCTGATTGTGCAGGAGATATTTAAAGCTCAATCTCTTGTTGCAGTCATCAAATTGAACACCCCACTGGTGGTATGGACCTTTGGTAGTCCAACTTAAAGCATTCCGGTAGAAATAGCATTCGGTACCCAGTTATATTTCAATAAACCAAATACAGTTATGCAATAACAACAGAAAGGATGGTATACAACCATAAACAGTTATTCTTGAACTAGTAAATCATACCAAATCAACAATCCAGCAAAGATTATTAAGATTCATTATTACAGGAAAAATGTTAAGATGTCTGAACACTCTTAATTTGAGTATTATACATTACAGAATGAAAATAGCCCGCATATACAGAATACAAGTTTTCCAACCCAAGTGTTACATAAAGAAACTATCTCTAGCTAAATTAAGCAATAGAAGCGCAGAGGGGATTTCTTAAGGGCAAATGAAAAGGTTTCAGCATCACGGGAACCTTGGCAGAAGTTGAGAGAGAAACGAAAGAGTGTTTAGCATGAAGCTTCACACTCAGAGGAATCAGACAGGTAGTGAGCTCTGCTCTTTGCAAAGTCGGCAGCAAGTCTCTAGTCTAACTGTTACGGAACACAAATTACAAGCACAATTGAAAGTACTAGGACATCCATATCTGGCTCCCACCGTACAGAGCCAATCAACGCCGACATCAAGGCCTGACTGGCCGTAGCGGACAATAGGCATTTCCTTGGAAGAGTGGGGGGTGCTCTCATTACTGGTGGCCGCTTTTGTGGCAGTGCAGCAGTTTTAAAAGCACTGCAGAGTTCCTTGTATATACCACAGTTTTCAGGCAACAATAAAAGTACCAAGATAACTCTGGTGGTTAAAGTACCTGCTGATCGGAGTTTTGTCTAGTAGCACTTTTGACTCATGTCACGTAGCTCAGAGGGTTAATATGCCTGCCACAAAAAACGTGTGCTACACAGATCACAGAGCAGTATTTTATGTTCATAACTCAGTGGGTTACTGCTTTTGTCACATAGATCCCTTTGTTACTGTGCAGCTCATAAATTACAATCATAATCCAGGTTAGAAAGTCGTGTTGTTTTCCCATCTTTCATTATCCTATTTTTCCAAAAAGGGCTTATATGAGTAGAAATACATACTTATTAGTAAAGTAAACCCTAACCATTGTGTTGCATTCTGAATGCTGAGTTTGTGCTTCCCCAGACAAAGCTCTTTTAAAAAATTCCTACCAGCATGGATGACATGTGAATTCTACGCCTTGTAGTCCCCTTTGTAACATTTTCTATACACCGACTTACACACATATGATTCAATGTCTCTGTATGTTTGAGTGATGTAAAATATTCTGACACCCTACACTGGTATGAGGCACTATAAACAAATGCAGTACATGTGAGAGAGGTGCTATGGGGAGACGAGAGGCACTGTTGGAGGGTGACAGTGAGGGAATAATTGAAGAGCCATGTTAGATCTGATATTCTTAAGGTGTTAACCCCCCAACATTTTGCCTGCTTACCTCCTCTTTTTGCTTATCTTCTTGTTGGCCTTAGGACTCTGAGCCCTTTACCACTGCTGAGCAGTGCTGAAGTGCATGTGCGTCTTCCCTAAACATAGTAACATTGGTGTATACACAATTGGCATATTTAGTTTACTTATAAATCCCTTGTAAAGTGGTACACCATATACCCAGGCCCTGTAATTTAAATGCTACTAGTGGGCCTGCAGCACTGATTGTTCTACCCTCACAAGTAGCCTCTCAAATCTGTCTCAGGTCTGCCATTGCAAGGCCTGTGTGTGCAGTTTACTGCCACTTCGACTTGGCATTTAAAATCACTTGCCAAGCCTCAAACTACCTTTTTATTACACACAAGTCACCCCTAAGGTAGACCCTGGGTAGCCCTAAAGGAAGGGTGCTGTGTAAATAAAAGGTAAGACAAGTACTATTAAATCTTACATTTCTGGGTAGTGACAAACACCCAAATTCATGTTTCACAACTGTGAGGCCTACTCCTCTCATAGGCTAGCCTTGGGAATTCCTTAATGCATCTTTAAGCTGTAATTCTAGATTAGAAAGGAATACCTGCATCATGTTTCATATCTTTGGAATGGTAATGATTACTCCTCTTTACTAGTAAAGATGGATTTAACTTTACTATTTTAGAAATGCAATTTTTAGAAAGTAGGCATTTCTCTGCTCTTACTGCTCTGTGTTCCTGCAGCCTGTCCCCTATACAGATCTGGGGTGGGTGACAGCTACACGTTGTGCATTCCCTCTAGACAGCCACTACACACAGAAAGGGTAAGTGTGACAGAGAACCTACCTTCATTAGTCTCTTTCTGAGCAGGAAGAGGGGAGAGCTGACACACCTGAATAGACAGTGTTTAATCCCACAGAAAGGGCTGATACCTCCCTACTGATAGTCTGGAGCTGGGGCTAGGATGAAAGGGGTACCTGTGCACTTCAAGGGCCTTCTTTGAAGTCACCCCACTTGAAAGGCACAGCTGGGTATAAGTACTGGGCCTCTGACCCTATCAGGACAGTACACTACTGGAGCTGTAAAGAACTCTGCCAGTAGTAAAGACTGCTGTGCTACAAGGATTCTCACTTTGTTTGACTGCTGCTCTGGAAGAACTGTTTTTATTATTTTCTGTGCTGACCTGCTGCCTGCGGATCTCGGCCTTGATGAGGACAAGGATTGGACCCATCTCACTTTAACCCAGAGTGACTCCATCGTCTTGCTGGCTTGCCTCCTGTTCTGAAATCATAGGGCCGTCAAAGTCTTCCTTCAACTCTGCAACACCACCTGGACTCTGCCATCAGTGATTTCTGCCAAGTGGTGCCAATCCATTCCTGGGCCCTTGAAAGGCGATTTCTGCTGTCCAGAACCATCAGAATTGAAGCAGTGAAGACTTTGCACGGTCAGAACTTATGCTTTGCCCTTTGAGGCAGATGCAGGACCCAATTGATGACATCACTTTATATGGACTGCGTGCTTCGACTACAACGCAGTGCCTACATCATAAAGGGGCTTGTTGGCGAAGACTGCATCGCATGTGCGGATCAGAACTGACGCATCGAGTCTTCTACGTTGACACTTTCTCCATCCAAAGTACTTTTCTAGCAGGACCTGAGTGAGTCCTGTAGCCGGCCTGCCCTGCATCGCGGTTGACTTGAACTGTGGATTTACCCTGGTCCAGCATGACCGCAACTAACCCCAAGCACTATTGGACTCTAAGCACTAGATTTCGATTTAATCTTTAAAAAATTCATAACTCCAGTTCTACTTATAAGATTTTTGTCCTTTTTTTGTCTTGTTTTACTCTTAAAAGTATTGTTTTTTTTTTGTAAAACAATGTGGAGTATTTTTGTGGTGTTTTCATTGTGCTGTGTGTGTGTTGCACAAATACTTTACGCATTGCCTATTTAGATAAGCCTGACTGCTCTGGGCCCAGCTACCAGAGGGTGAGCACAGGTTATCTTTTAGTATTTATCTAGCTTACCCTGACTAGAGTGGTGAATTCTGCTTGGACAAGGTGCATAACTGTGCCAACCAGAAAACCTGATTCTAACACGCTCCAATAAAGATTGCCGTATCCTGGTGCACTAGAAGGACATCATTTACTATGCTTTAAAAAACGAATACAATTGAATAGATATTGAAAACAGTGTTGTAGAATACATAATTTATGCCTTATTATTCCCAAATTTTCTTGGGGTGATAACCACTGCAGACCTCCTTCTAGTACCCCCCACCACCCCCCCCCCCTCCAACCTCCTTATAGTGGTCAGGCTCGCCTCCTTGCGCTCTCTATGTACCTTATGGGGGCTGGTCTGACTAAATTTGCCAGAGCTGCTTTGCGTTCGCAGTTCGACCATGGTCGGCATTTGCTGAGAACCAGTAACTCCCTAAATTTCCATCCCAACACAATTCAGTACACTTCAGTGTTTCATTTCCCTTCTACACTGTGTACAGAAAGCTCCTTTACTCGCAATTCTTCCGTCTTTGCTGCCAACTTCTCATCTTCATGCCTTACTATCAGCCTGGTACAGAATAATGAGCCTTTCTCTAGCTAACAGAGAACTTGATAACGGACCTGCAAATAATTGAATAAGCAGCATAATGACAGTTCAAAATGTGTAACACTTAACTAAGGCCTAATGTCAAGCTAAGTTAGCTCAAGAATCAAAATGGAGCCCCATTATAGAAAGCAAAATGCCATCATTATAACATGAGCATTCAAAAAATGTGGTAGGAGTAGCTGCCGGGCGGTGACATGGGGAGGGGGAGGGACAGGGTGGGTGATAGTAAACTATGGATTACAGTGGTTTACAGGTAAGTAAACATATAAATCAATAAAACGAATTTTGTTGTGTGCACTGCATCGCATTTGGGGATGCAGTGCGGCAACGAAATTCGTTTTATTTATTTATATGTTTACTTACCTGTAAACCTCCGTAATCCATAATTTACTACCCCCCCATCCTGTCCCTTCCCCTCCCCACGTCACCGCCCGGCAGCTACTCCTACTACTGACCGCGGCTGTAAATACATGAGTTATTTATTCACTGCAGTATACTACATGTGATCTCTAAATGTGTACAGCAATATTTATCTGTGAAAATGCATAGAACACAGGTTAATGAGTTAAGGCACACACTGAATAAATGAGTTATAATTCGTAACATGTGGATAGAGTATTTGTAGAGGGTGGAGTCTAAATTACATGGCTCCACCCCCTTTTGGTCTGGGCCAACACCTCTAACTACTGGCTCAAATTAAGCCCTGAATATACCAGACATATTGCATAACAGTGGTTCTTAAAATGTTGACTTCTGTGAACCCCCACTGAATCACTACTGGAAGCTGAGTACCCCTGCCTTTTTAATTCTACAATTTGAAACTCAAAACAATGCAGACAAATACAGAAACAAGTAAACATCAAATTGCTAAATATTTTATTCAATTCAGAAACAACAAATATGCAAAAAAACATTTTAAATTTAATGGGAAGATATGAGCTTTTCAAAACGTACTTTCATTGCTAAAAGACAAAGCGTTATGCTAGACTCTAGCATATCACTGTCTTTTTTTGCTGCTATCGTATGCTCAGTTTTGTTGGAGCATGCAAGCCATTTAGATGAGGCGAAGAATAGTCCAAACTAATTTAAAAACTAGATTCAGTTAGCTGTAGTCACCCTGTTCCCAAAAATCAAGGTTAGAATACCATCTTAACTTTTAGCTTTCATTTTAATATTGTTTTAAAGTTACGAAGCGTTTGAACATTTTCAAATGTGTTTTTTCATGTCTATATAGACTTCATTAATGTGGTATTATATTATTTTTTAAACATTCATGGACCCCCTGAGTGCAGATTGCCAGAGGACAGTGGGTCACAGGTTAGGAACTACTGTAGAAAAACTTCTTCTTTATGGAACACGTTTTCGTGCAATTTGAACGGGTCCCATAGCCCTTGTTAGGTGGCTCTCATTCTTCTGTTATTCTTTTCAAATGCATTCTTAGGTTGTCAGTACAGACAGCACAAACTTCACTTTAGCAAAGGCAAATAAACAGAAGGCTATCAGTGTTAGCAATTTAAAAATAAACACAAATTTGATCAGTATAGTAATAACAAATAAACAGAAGGTATACACTGTTTAGAAGCTGGGAGTGAATGTGTAAATAAAGGAGTGAAATCTCTCTAGGTATTAGTTTTCTAGCTATAGTAATTTAGTCAGTCAGAAGTTCTTTATTTCGGCCGTTATTGCCATAAAAGCACAGATTAAAAAAAATACAGTACAATTCATTCTTTCGAATATCCAATATGACTTTCATTATTCGAGATACCAATAGCTTAGTAAAGTGCATGTGCATTACAATATTTTTTATGAAAATCCTATACAAATAGAGGTTAAAAATAGAATGAATAAATACAAAAAGTACATATACACCATAAAAAATATTACAGAATGAAATTAAAAAGAGACCAATCACAGTAATGGATTAAAATGATCAGATCAGGCAGGCCCTAACTTTAGCATAGCTCGATGTGCACACCACATGGAAAATAAGAATTGAGAAACTGAATACACAATAGGCATACTAGTGTCATATTTTAGTATCCGGAAAGCCTGAGCGCAATGGTTCGTTCTGAGATTGCTGCATAACTGCAGTAACCGTCGGTGTCTCGCCTTTTTATATGTTGGACAGAAAAATAGTACATGCTGATCCGTCTCTGGTGTATTATTCCATGCCGGGCATCCCTGTGTTGGTGTACCCCCCCAGGTATTTGTAAAAACACGTAGTGGAAATACCCCGTATCTAAACTGTAAATAGAGCTTTTTGGCAAGTGCTGGCTGAATATCAACGATTCTGGGTTCCATCTTGTATTGACGTTTTATCTCTAAGGATGCTGCGGTCGGTGCACCTGTCGCAGAGGTCTTTTGTAATTGGGTGAGTTCATACTCCCTGAAACTCTATGTCAAGGCCTTCCTGGATATTGTCCAACAGCTTTCTTCAGCACTAGCCCACAGGGAGGACACCCAGTCCCATTGCAGCTAAAGAGGTTTTAATGTAAGACAGCCATGGGATTTTACTCACTCCCTGTGAGCTTAGCACTTCCTTCAGCTCTTCCCTATACGCAGCTAATTCTGGAGTGCTCCATAAGCATCGCCAGAATAGAAGGGGTCTAAGGGCAACGTCCTCTGCAGTTGGTCTAACCCCAAGATCCATTCGAAGTGGCATAAGTGGTGTGCTTATGGGAAGACCCAGGAGCTGCCTGACAGAGCAATTCTCGATTTTGGATAAGGAGTCAGGTGGCCATTGGCCCCAGATTTCTGCCCCTTACAAGATCGCGCCCCTTGCAATTTGAACGGGTCCCATAGCCCTTGTTAGGTGGCTCTCATTCTTCTGTTATTCTTTTCAAATGCATTCTTAGGTTGTCAGTACAGCCAGCACAAACTTCACTTTAGCAAAGGCAAATAAACAGAAAGCTATCAGTGTTAGCAATTTAAAAATAAACACAAATTTGATCAGTATAGTAATAACAAATAAACAGAAGGTATGCACTGTTTAGAAGCTGGGAGTGAATGTGTAAATAAAGGAGTGAAATCTCTCTAGGTATTAGTTTTCTAGTTATAGTAATTTAGTCAGTCAGAAGTTCTTTATTTCGGCCGTTATTGCCATAAAAGCACAGATTAAAAAAAATACACTACAATTCATTCTTTCGAATATCCAATATGACTTTCATTATTCGAGATACCAATAGCTTAGTAAAGTGCATGTGCATTACAATATTTTTTATGAAAATCCTATACAAATAGAGGTTAAAAATAGAATGAATAAATACAAAAAGTACATATACACCATAAAAAATATTACAGAATGAAATTAAAAAGAGACCAATCACAGTAATGGATTAAAATGATCAGATCAGGCAGGCCCTAACTTTAGCATAGCTCGATGTGCACACCACATGGAAAATAAGAATTGAGAAACTGAATACACAATAGGCATACTAGTGTCATATTTTAGTATCCTGAAAGCCTGAGCGCAATGGTTCGTTCTGAGATTGCTGCATAACTGCAGTAACCGTGGGTGTCTCGCCTTTTTATATGCTGGACAGAAAAATAGTACATGCTGATCCGTCTCTGGTGTATTATTTCATGCCGGGCATCCCTGTGTTGGTGTACCCCCCCAGGTATTTGTAAAAACACGTAGTGGAAATACCCCGTATCTAAAGTGTAAATAGAGCTTTTTGGCAAGTGCTGGCTGAATATCAACGATTCTGGGTTCCATCTTGTATTGACGTTTTATCTCTAAGGATGCTGCGATCGGTGCACCTGTCGCAGAGGTCTTTTGTAATTGGGTGAGTTCATACTCCCTGAAACTCTATGTCAAGGCCTTCCTGGATATTGTCCAACAGCTTTCTTCAGCACTAGCCCACAGGGAGGACACCCAGTCCCATTGCAGCTAAAGAGGTTTTAATGTAAGACAGCCATGGGATTTTACTCACTCCCTGTGAGCTTAGCACTTCCTTCAGCTCTTCCCTATACGCAGCTAATTCTGGAGTGCTCCATAAGCATCGCCAGAATAGAAGGGGTCTAAGGGCAACGTCCTCTGCAATTGGTCTAACCCCAAGATCCATTCGAAGTGGCATAAGTGGTGTGCTTATGGGAAGACCCAGGAGCTGCCTGACAGAGCAATTCTCGATTTTGGATAAGGAGTCAGGTGGCCATTGGCCCCAGATTTCTGCCCCTTACAAGATCGCGCCCCTTGCAATTTGAATGGGTCCCTTAGCCCTTATTAGGTTGCTCTCTTCGTCTGTTATTATTTTCAAATGCATTCTTATGTTGTCAGTACAGCCAGCACAAACTTCACTTTAGCAAAGGCAAATAAACAGAAGGCTATCAGTGTTATCAATTTAAAAATGAACACAAATGTGATCAGTATAGTAAAACAAATACACAGAATGTATACACAGTTTAGAAGCTGGGAGTGAATGCTGGAAATAAAGGAGTGAAAACAAACTAGGTGTCAGTTTTCCAGTTATGGTAATTTAACTTAGTAGTTGTTAACAATGTAACCAGGGAGGGCAATAATAAAAATGCATAATAAATACCAATTAAGCTTTTATAAGTTAATCTCTAACACTGTGCCCTTTCCTTTTAAATAGATCCATCAGTACTGCTGATAATAATGTCTACTGATGTAGCAGACAGCACCAATTTTATTGCATCTTTGTCCTTAGGGGTGGCTGGTGGATTTTCTAAATGTTACGGCGGAAATATTATACCTGAGTATAATGAGTAAGCGAGCCCGAAGTGCAAAAGTAGGGTGCGGGGGCCTGGCGTGTTTCTCCCCCCACAAGAATATTTTGATTTTTTAAAATTCAAATGGTAGATTTCACATCATATATTTACTGCAAAATTTGGAAAAATGGGAACCACATAGCATTTTAAGGCACAAGTGCAAAAAATTAGAAACAATTAAAACATTTGCCAATCCTCAAACTGGTCAGCTTCAGGCCCGGACTGGCAATCGGACTGGCAATCGTCCGCTGCACGGGTGGGGGCCGGTTTTGGGCCCCTGGGGGCCGATTTTGTTACAGGGCCGTTTTTGCAGCATAGCTGCAAAATCGGCCCTGTAACAAACTCGGCCGAAAACCGGCCCTGGCAAAGAGCTCGGCGGCACCCCGGGGGATGGGAGGGCCGCCCGAGCTCTCTGCCAGGGCCGGTTTTAGTTCCCAGTCCGGCCCTGGTCAGCTTTCACAATAAATCTTGAGGCAAGCACATCTAACCAACGGAAATAGACACTCTAAGGGGCATATTTACAAGCCACTTTTAGTGACGCTCCTGTGGCGATATGGTCTTAACCTTATTTACAAGGCAGCGCTAAGCCACTTAACGTGGCATAGCTCTGCCTTGTAAAAAAAGCCCATTTCTTGCTACACTTAGCATGATAGGGGCGGGCAATGGGTGTTGTGGTGGGTGTTCCACTGCAACATCCATTGATTTTGACGCTAACCCTTATTTACAAGGGTGGCGTAAATGTGGGGCATCACCACCCCTTGTTGTTAAGTAAATGTGGGGCAGCGTTAAAATTATGACCAGGTGGGGGGCGTGGTCGGGCAAGATGGCCGAACGGTCTTGATCCGTCTCGGCTCCCGGTCCGCGTGCACTTCAGGAGCGGTTGGCGACGGCCCCCCTGATCCCCGGTGGCTGAAAGTGGCAGCATCTCAAAGCGGAGCATGTAGCGCACAGGCTTGGGGCGCTCACCTGATTTTCTGTTCGTGGGAGCACCTCCGGCGTGGCCTTGAGCGGCCCGCGAAGCCGCAAGCTAAGATGGCAGCTGCCACCCGGACTTGATCGCCAGACCCCACGGATGTCGGCGTCCGCCACCGCCGCCAGACTCAAGCTTCCCTACACCAGCCCTGGTGCCTGAGGTGAGCTGGCCGCCAGCCCAAACTGCAGTGAGTGCTTTTGGCTTTCTTTGGCGGAGGCGCACCCGGCGGCTCTGCCTTGCAGCCTCCGTGCCTGACTCCAAGATGGTGGCGGATCCCGAATATAGGCGTCAATGACTCCCGCTGGCTGCCCGGTGAGCTACTGTGGCCACACAACGTCTGGAGGACCGCCATAATGGTAGCACAGACCCTGATTTACAGCAGACCTCCTGCACTACATGCACCTCACTCCAGCCTGCTGGCTCAGTCTCTTGCCCATGGAGGAGCTCCTGATTGTGTCCTGAGGAGGAGATTCTCACAGCACCTGCCCACCCCTGATGTGGCCTCTGGATGGTGTGATTAGTGGATGGTTTGATTAGTGGATGCCCGCAGGCCCTTGAATAGCTCTCTTGTTCCCTAAGTGCTGGCGCCCTCCTCACCAGCGCCTGCTCGTCATACACGTGCCTCTTCTCTCATCCCTCAAGGACCCTCACCCCTGGATTTACGCCCTGGGCCTCACAATCAAGTGCACCGCATTTTGGCCGTTCCTGCTCATCTCCTTACTTCGCGGCTTCCGGACCCGCAGTGACCGCAACCGAGGAGGGGCCCCATAGGGCTGGCCCGCATGCCGCCCAGGAAAGGGACGACCAGAACAACCACTAAGGTCTCCGATTTCTTCTCAACCTCGGACAAGTGCCCAGTCCTGCGCACGGACGACAAAACAGCCTCAATGGCTCTCACAAAGGCAGACCTTCTAGCCATGTTTAAAGACCTAAAATCCGAGTTGCGCAAAGAGCTGGGCCAGGACATTAAATCATCCATGGAACAACTGCGAGCCGACCTCAACGAAAAGCTAACCTCTCTCCAACAAGATGTGGACTACCTTGGGCACCCGAATAGTGGATTTGGAGGCGCACTCTCAAGATCAAGACAAGCTCACGTCAGAACTTCGAGATGAGGTGCGATCTCTCCGTGACCAAGTACTGCAGTCACAACTCAAGTCAGAAAACGTTGAAAATAGGGCCCAGAGAGAGAACATACGAATTAAAGATCTGGGGGAGGGAGCGGAGATGACCAACCTGGGGGCCTTCTTGGAGGCTCTCTTCGCGGAAATCTTGAGTCCCCAAACCCTCAAGATAAAACTCGAACCTGTACACAGATTTGGGGCATTACAACAAGGCAAAAAGAGAAGACCTTAAGACCTATTGGCAAAATTGCACTCCTTTAAAGTGAAAGAGGCAGTTCTTGTGGCAGCCAGATAGAAGGGACTCATCTAGTTTCAAAACCATTCATGTACGATCTACCAAGATTTGGCACCCGCTACTCTTACGCGGAGACAGCTAGTCAGACCAATCACCACCAAGTTAAGAGACGATAAGATCAGATACAGTTGGACCTTCCCATTTGGATTAAGCTGCGAATTCCGTAATAGACAGCGTCACATCTCTGATCTACAGGAAGGCTTGACTCTCATTGGCATCGCCACTGGCGACAATGACCCTGAACAGGACAAGGCCAATGACCTCCATTCATGGTCAGAGAGTTCAAGTAGGGGCCGCAAGTGAATCCTTAAAGCGGCTTATGGAAAGATGTTGCCACTCCGGCGTATGGGCCTGGCGTCTAGCTTCCTTATATTCCCTGGTTGCTGCCTTGAACGCACCTGTGACATGATAGGAGAGGGTGGAGGGACTTCGCTTCAACCCACCGCTTTGACTTTCTAGAATTCATGTCAGCAACTACATCTTAGAGTAACCTACATCCAGCCTCACGACTGCGACAGGACATTGTGGTCTGACTCCTTAATGCTGTTGGTGCTGCGCTGTGCTCGGCCCTGTATGTACGTTTCAAATATCTCTTTTATCCCAAGGTCGGTCTGTATAGCCTTGAGGTAGGCACAAGGGAACAGGGCTAGATTAAGACAAATGGAGGCTCCCCTTAGCAATAACCCGCTGACGCCTCACAGCCGTTTGGCTGCCGATTACCTAGGCACTGCTCCTGGATGGGCGCCGACAGGGACCTCGGTCCTTCGACTCCCCGTTCTCCTCTGGGGTTTTATTGCCCCTAGTGGGATATAGATGATGTATTCCATATTGTTTTCACAATGGTTCAGATTGTGTTATTTTCTTTTGTTGGGGTTTGTAGGGGGGGTTGGGTGGGTTATGGTGGCGGCTTTTTAACATTCTGTAAAGAACAACTTACGAATTGCACAATAACTTTTTATCACATCAGAGGGGGGTGGACTAAACTTTGATGTCACTTGCTCGCATGGGGCCTAACAGGCCTGGTGGGGCTCTTATTGAAATGCTGCTTTTCCTACTAACATTATGACACTTACCATAGGTACATTGAATGTCAAGGGTCTTAACTCACCTCGGAAACGCCAGAAGGTCTGGAAGTACATTATAGATCACCACCTAGATGTGGTAGCCCTCCAAGAAACTCACCTCGCTAGGTCCGAGGACACAAGACTTCGCTACAAACACTACCCACTGATTTACAGATCTTCTGCATTAACGAAACACAGAGGTGTTGCACTCCTGTTCTGTTCCTCCACCAAATTTCAACCCTTGGATGTACAGCACAATAAGGATTGTCGCTGGGTTATGGTAAAAGGCCGTATGATGGGAACTTTCGTAGCGGTGTACGCTCCCAACACTCCAAAATATTGGAATTTTCAGAAGGACAGTTAATTCTCATGGGTGACTTCAATTTAACATGGCATAAGGACTTGGATAGCACTCACCCACAGCGCTCAGACACTGGTTCCTTTTCTGCAAACATCCAGCAAATATTTCACGACATGGGATTCCTTGACTCTTGGCGTACTCTGTACCCTACCTCCTGAGACTTCACATTCTACTCCCATGTGCACCGCACTTACTCACGACTGGACTACATTTTTGTCAGCCAATCACTCCTGGGCGACCTTCAAGAAGCTAAAATATTCCCCCTTTCCATCTCTGACCACAGTCTCCTAGCAATCTCTTTGTCCTGGAGGGTAAGCAATTCGGCCTCTCCTAGGTCGTTCTTCTCGGCTGCTCTTACACGAGATAAGGACTCCTGCGCTAAACTAAGGGAGGCTATCACCGAATTCTTTGATATCAACAAACCCGAAGACACCTCGGAATTTACCACCTGGGATGCCTTTAAGTCGGTCTTTCAGGGGAAATGTATTTCCCTTAATTCCGCATTGAATTCACAACGCACTACAGAAAGGGAACTGTTGGAGTCAGAACTGGCCTCCACAGAACAAGCTCATAAACTGAACCCCACTAGGCAAACCCTCCGTATTCTGACAGTGCTGCGGGGTAAACTTCGAGCCATTTACAATAATAGGGCGGAATTTACGCTATTGAAACTGCGCAATCTGTCTTACTCCCAGTGCAAAATGATTGGCAAACCTCTCGCTAGCCATACCCAAGGATAAACGGGTACGGGAATACATTGGCGATATCTGAAGACCACAGGGAGATCTCACCCATAGAGATGAGGCAAAAGCTCAACCCTTTTATAAAGCCCTACACACTGGCGACCACTTAGATCCGGAGGCCGAACGACATTATCTACATTCCCTTCAGCTCACACAGATCTCCCCAGTGTTGAATGAGCTACTTACTGCCCCTATCACCTACGAAGAAGTTACTGTGGCTATTAAGGCTCTCAAACTACGTAAAGCCCCTGGCCCGGATGGGTATACTGCTCTATTCTACAAAACCTTTTCCCCCGACATCACCCCACATCTCACTCAACTCTTTAACAAGATGGCGGAGGAAGGTTCCGCCACCGGCTCTTTATCGGAAGCAGTGATTACTGTTATTACAAGCGGGGAAAGACCCTGAGGCTTGCGCCTCCGAAAGATCTATCGCCCCGCTCAACCTCGATGCGAAGCTTTACTCCTCAATCTTGGCTAAACGGTTGAACGATCTTATGCCTGACCTTATACACCCGGACCAATCAGGTTTTATCAAGGGGCGCCAAACACACAACAACTCCTGTTGCATTGTACACCTAATTGAGAAGGCCAATAGATGCCTGATTCCCGTGGTCATTGTCGGGCTAGACGCGGAGAAGGCTTTTGATAGGGTGGATTGGGAGTTCCTGTTCCTTACCCTGTCAGCTTTCGTTTTTTTCATCCAAATTTCTCACTATGATCCGAGCTAACTACCTTCAACCCCACTCTCGGGTGATGGTCAAAGGCGCGCAATCACCCATTCCAGAGGTACCAGGCAGGGGTGTCCCCTCTCCCCCCAGCTTTTCGCCCTTAGTATCAAGCCCCTTGCAGAAGCAATCAGAGCAAACCCTACAATCCAAGGGATCCCCTTCACGGGAGAACAACATAACATTTCCCTATTAGCTGATGATGTCCTATTATCCCTCGCAGACCCGGCGACTTCACTCCCACCCCTTCAATCGGAATTAGCCTGATTTGAATCAGTAGCAGGCTTTAAAGTAAATTTAGGTAAGTCTTTTATTCTCAACCTCACACTCCTGCCAGCAGAAATGCAGAGTCTCCAACCTCTCACACCCCTCCAATTGACCACCTACTTTATTCAATACCTGGGCGTCCACCAAAAGTGGGAGGACTCTATTCTGCCAACTTCCCTCCTATGCTCACGCGTATCCAAACAGAGCTCAATAAATGGAAACCCCTCATCTTATCTTGGATGGGTCGCATTCATGCCATAAAAATGACTCTCCTCCCCAAGCTTCTTTACCTATTTCAAGCCATACCCATTGAACTGGAGAGAGACTTCTTTCAACGTGTCAAGACTCGGGTCTTGAATGTTATATGGCAAGGGAGACGGGCGCGCTTCTCTTTTACGATACTTCGCCGCTGTAGAGAGGAGGGTGGAGTCGGCCTTCCAGATATACACTTATATTATAAGGCTGCCCAATTATGTGTACTGACAGAATGGACAAAATACGAATCAGACAAACACTGGCTGCATATGGATCGAAGTGTGACAGGACGGACCATATGGGATCTGATCTGGCGCCCCAAACATGATAGACCTAAGAATACCTATATTAGCACTTCTACACGTACAACACTTAAGGTATGGGACTCGAGTTGGGCGATGAGAGATGAACCTCCTTTCCCTCCTCCTTCACACCATTGCACTTTAATCCTGCATTCCCACCAGGACTACAAACAGATCCATTCAATGCTTGGCAAGAGGGGGGTTGCCTAGCCCTTACACAACTTTTCCATAACTTTGACCCCCTTACCTTTGACAGTTGCAAAAGGGAGTACAACCTACAGAACACAGAGAGATACCGCTACACCCAGCTTCTACACTGGGCCCTCACACCACAAGTCCGGGAGGCAGCTACTCGTCTCCTGCCAAAATTTGAATCCTTGCTCACTAAGGCGACCTCCTTGAAAGGCACGATTTCCTTCATATATAAGTTTCTCCTCACCATTACACTCTCTCCACGCCCACGCTACATGTCAATGTGGGAAGGTATTCTGCAACGAGATATCACAGACGAGAAGTGGTCCCTCTTATGGTCTGACATCACGAAGCTCAACCACTCCATCGATCTCCAGGAGGCACATCTTAAGACCATGATGGACTGGTACCTTTACTCCTCCAAACTCCAACAGATTTTGACTGGGTATTCTGATAGGTGCTGGAGGGGATGCGGGCTTCTGGGAGACTTCCAGCATATCTGGTGGGATTGCCGCACATAAGGCCTTTTTGGGAAGAAATCCTCGCTCATATCAAAGACATGCTGGGATACCCAATCTCAACTAACTCTCCTGTTGGGACTTCGGGACCCATCCTTAGAACACCAGACACGGGCGGACAAAAAGATCATGTGGCTCTGTATAAGGGCTGCGAAGATAACATTAGCAGCGGCATGGAAAAGGAGGGAAGCCCTGGCAATTTCCCGATGGCACTCTAGGTTATGGAGGCTCCTTAGTCTGGAGCAAATGTCGGACATCTTCAGGGATGATTTTAAACATTTTGAATTTAAATGGGGCCCCCTGGTCACCTTTCTTTCCCGTGGTCTTCCATCCGCTGTCTATCCTTCCTCCATTAGGGCACTCCACCTCCTCCAGATATGAAGTGGAACTTACCAAGCAAACTGTAGTATGCGTTTTTCCTTTTTCTTTTATGTGCCGCTACCATGTTACGGGGTGGGGGGGTGAGGGTGGTAAAAGGTTGCTTACTTACTTTTTGTTCATTGCTCTGTTCATTGCTGGGAGCCGTTCTTACTCCACTGTAATACTTTCTATATGACACCCTCGGTACAGAAGGACTCCAGAGAGAGCTGCCACAAAGGACAATGGGAATATTCTAGCATCACTTACTGCACTGTGCAGAGAGCAGGGACTTACCCTGTGCCCTGTTATGTTAGAAACGGTACCCCTCAAATGTGCATTCCACTATGTTCAGGCTGGGGACTGGCCCTAGCGATATGCATGATTGTTCACAGTGTCAATTTTTGTGCACACTCTTTAAAATCACCCATGTGAAGAACGCCATCGTAATGTAATACGATGTACTCTGTCAAAAACCTTAATAAAACTATGTTTGAAAAAGATTAAGACCAGGGAAAACCTGGTCTTACCCTGGTGCAACAAAGAGAAATACTTTATTTCTCCTTGTTTTTGCTGGTTCCATGTGTGCTGTGTTGTGCAGCACACATAGAAACAGCAAAACGTCATGAATGATTGTTTATATGCAGAAAACTGTCCCTTCCTGCACATGGACAATCATTCAAAAAATTACAAGATCTAACTTCTATGTGTGCTGCGCAAAGCAGCACACATAGAAGTTTCAAAACACCATTTCAGATTGTTTATGTGCAGGAAGGAGATCTTCCTGCACATAAACAATCCTTCCCCCTCAATGCAGGAACGCTTGCACTATGGAGCAAGGGTGCCCACGTGTGTTGGCACTAGGCTGCTAACTTTAGCGCCAGCTCAGGGAGAAACACAGGGCTGCACCGTATTCTTGTAAATATGATGCAGCCCTGCATTTCAGAAGTGGCAGAGCGCTGCGTTAAGCCAACAAGGCTAACACTATGCACCATCGCGCCTGTTGTAAATATGCCCCTAAGTGTTTCCTTCCTGTAACACATCTCTGTCTCTTTACTGTACTTGTTGATCAAGTCATCAAGGCCCAGACAGCTGGTAACACCGTACATGGCAAATAGTTCCATCCATTGCATTTCAGCTTTGGATTTTTAGCATTAGCCAGACAAATAGAAATAATATTTCAGCAAAGTTTGTTTAGTTTCTAAAATATAACATTTATGTACTATAAACTTACACACACAAAAGATGCATACTACAACACAAATTGAGGTGCACACACCTAACCAGCTTTTCGGTGGAACGAAGAAATGTAATAAAAGTGACTGACATGGTTTACATAAGCATGTAAAGGCACAAGGTTTATGCACTCTAATGAATACCCCTTGGTGCCCTTACATACCTATGTGGGGTGTATGCAGTGCACTCCAGTTCCGTGCATAGCCCTCGGTGCCCTTACACATGTATGTAAGGGCATCGAGGGCCTTACATACTTATGTAAGGGCACCAAGAGTTATGTAGTGCACTCCGGTGCAGCACATACCCCTCTGTGCCCTTACATAAGCATATAAGGGTACTGAGGGGGTATGTACTGGAGTACATACCCCTCAGGTCCTTACATACTTATGTAAAGGCACTGAGGAGAGTGCAGTACACTTCAGAGCAGTACATATCCCTCAGTGCCCTTACATAGTTATATATGTGCCATTTTATAGCCCCTCTCTCACATATGTTAAATTTCTTTTTATAGCACTACTCATCACAATTTAGGGTGTCAGAGCGCAACACATCATACACAAATTACAGAAACAATAAATCATATACACGTGTAAATCGAAATACAGGAAATATTACAAAAGAAAATGAGGACTACAAGGTATGTGAGTCACATGCCATCCATACATGTGGGTATTAAATGTTAAGAGTGCATGGCCTGGAGAAATACAAACTTTCGAGGTAAAGCAAAACACAGTGACTGGGGTTGTCTTTACAAATGTATTACATTTTTCACCATTTATTTGCGATCCTGGACTAAGTTTGGGGGAAAAACACAATATGGGGTTAATACTTTGCTTTGCAGTTTGCATGCAGCTGTTTGAGGATAGCTCATAGCTCACTCTGATATACTAGGACTGTAACTTATGAACTGCAGGTAACAAAAGGTTCTCTGTGACAAAAGGAGTAACCCACTGAGCTTTCCACATAAAATACAGTTATGAGACCTAAAGTTTCTTTTTGCAGTTTTATATAGTACAAATTCGACCCAAAGGCATTAGAGCGCTTAGTAGGCACAAGGAGATTAAGTGATTTGCCCACAATTATAGGATGTTGAGCTGACACCAAAGCTTGAACCTGGCTCCCCAGCTGCAAAGTGAGCAGCTCTAGCCTTTATGCCACGTCTTCATGTTACGGGGTGTGGCTTTGGAGGAGGCACATTAATCCGTCTCCCCTCTTTAGGATGAAGGAAAACTCCAACAGTGGTGTAGTAAAGTCTTAGCGGGCCCTGCAAGGTATGGTGATGGAGCCCCATACCCTCATTCTGACAACAGTCATGCCCAGTGTTTTACTTTGTGCCATACAGAACTCAGCTTCATGAGTTTTATGATACTCCTCTGATAAAAGGAATACTGATAACCCTGAGTGATCAACATACACTGTAGTAAGAGTGACACTAGAGCACATTAAAAACCGGTTACAGTATTCTTGATTTTTACAAAGGGGTGGATGTGCTGACAATGTGTGTCCAAGTTATTTCAGAAACTTAAATCAACAGACATCCTCAGGGTATTTAGCAGGTTATTCTGTTAAGAATGTGGAAATGCAAATTAAATCCACTACAGAAGCGTTATTTCTTTGTATAGGCAAATATTGTATAAGCTTATAAAATGTATGTGCCGGAAAGTAAATTACCATACATACTGCTGATTTTATAATAGAATAGTAACAAACCTGGTGGTGTTAGTTACAGGCAGACAAAATTGTATGTTAAGTATGCTGTTGTACAGTGGCTGATTCCTTCCAATATACACTTTGCTTGAATATTGTAGTGTGCTCCAATGCTCTAGGGTATCTAATAATCGAAATCTCAAGGGAGCCTAATGACTTCATTGATCAGAGGGGTGCTGTGCTGATCAATTAAGAAAGGAATGTAAAATGTACCAGTGGTTTTTCTTGGTAACGTATTGTTCTTATGACTGCGCAAAGTGCCTTGGCTTGTGTCTGCTATAGATTACCTTTATTTAACAATCTTCAAATTTCAGTCACCAGTTTTAGTCGTCTGCTTACAACTAATGCCAGGATACTACCTTGCACATCACCCAATACCATAAATACAGCCATTTACTCTCCATTCATTTTGCCACAGTGCTACAACATGCACTTAATATGGTTTAAAACAATGACAGAGCACCATAATCAGATAGTTTCAGTCAAAGACACAACACAGATATATTTGCTTCTAATTCATACTTAAACTCAGAGAAGCAACCTCAGGTGAAAAGTTGAGGGCCTGAGATGCTGGGCATAGGGCTACCATCCGTTGCCTACTAAACCTTGCACTGGATGGCTCTCTCCAACTTTTACTATCTGCCCAGCTCTGTTAGCTTCCTTCTTAGACTTTCTCCCACATTCTTCCATCGTTATCTTACTCGGTCATTCATCCCTTTCTGCCTCCTTTTCTTTCTTTCCGTTCCCTTTGTGCTTCCTATTTGCCTTTTTATCATGTATTTTTCTGTAATTTTATTAGCCTTCCCCTCTTTTCTTTTTCTGTTCTCTTTTCCCTATTTGATTTTTCTCTCTTTCTCTTTCATTTCGATCATTTACATTGCATTCTTTTCCTAGCCCTCATCTTATTTGTATTGTCTATAACGTCTCAGTTGATGAGTCTTGTTACCGCTTTCTTCGCTATTTTCCCTCTTGTAGATCTCCTCTATTACCTTCTCTTTCATTTGTATCCACTCTGTGTACTTTTCCTTTCTTCTCTTGTATTGTTTACTTTCTTTTCATTCTATTTGTTTTCTTCTCACGTTCATTGTTTCACTAACCTCTATTGTTCCTCAATCTGTCTCCCTCACTGTCCCTTATTGTTCCTTTGGTTCACCATTACTTATGTTCTATCTTTCCTTTCCGCTGTCTTACTCTATCAATATGTTGAGTGTTTGCCCCCCTACCACTCTGCCAATCTTCCTCAGGTTATACTCATCTGCCGGAATGCTGAGATAGGAGTTGTGTGGGGGACATACATGTCCTAGACATGTCATACTATGTAATTAAGAGGCCCACCTTATTATAGGCTCTTACAATAGAACAAGGCATTTTCTTAACTGGCTTGGATCACCTATTAAGTAAAAACGTGATAAAAGAAAAGTGGAAGAGAAAGCTGGGAGGCTTCTCATGTGTCTTCTGTCTTAGCCTCATTCTCCAACAGGTTTCTCTGCTCTTGGGATGATGGCAGTGGAGGATTCTAGTTCACTGTGCTGCTTGTAGGCTTCACTTGCCACCGAAGGGGCCCCACCCACTATGTAAGGCCTGAAAATGCAAGCCTCTGCAGTGAACCCTCTTCATCTCAGCTGGCTTCACCGCAGAAGTGACAACTGTTAGGCTGCATTTTTTTATTTTTCTTATGAGGTGAGCTTGGACTGTGGGGGCCGCAGGGGCCTTTGTTACTTCCTTGAACTTCAACTAAAGAAAACTCTGATCTCTCTTTCAGGTACATTATTCACCAGCCTTATCTTGGTATTTGTAATATCCATCCACTGAGAAGAAGTGGGAACATGAGGAGCTCTACAACAACAGATGACTTTACCTTTGGAGTCTGCTGGTTTATTGACTTACTTTTATACATTATTATACAGAGACAGAGAGATGAGCTTGTACACATGAGGTTCCCGGTGTTCTTTTTGCTCCGCTGACAACCTCAGAGCGCATTCATTTAAAGGCACATTTGAGAGGCTTAAATGATGGGCTGCTGTAATGACCGACTTTTTCAGCCACTTTGGAGGGAGAATGATGGAAGATGACTCCAGCCTATTACCCCTTTAGTACAGGGATTAGAACTATAAACAGGACCTATTCATAAGGCACAGCAGTGCATTTTCGTACCCTTTTCCTTAGATCAGGGCTTATAAATTTAAGTTAGGGGATAGATTCATTAGTATTAGTGATGATCCATCCTTTTGCAAGAGTGTTAGTATACCTTCTATGGAATTATGCTTATTTCGGGCCTTGTAGGCCTCAAACGGGAGAAACTCCATCTTACTTTTTACCCAGCAGCTTGAGAGGCTTTTTAGGTCAAGTGTAATGTTTTAGTTTCGAAGTGTTGTTCGCTTGGAGAGAACCGGCTCAGGCTGGCCCTTATCGAAAGACTGTATTTTTCTCCACTCTGAAGACACAACTTCAGGCCGGCCGGCTGGGAACATGTCCTTGGTAAGGGGAGGTACAAGAATTTGGTGGGCGGCAGGTTACTGGCCGTAACTTTCCATGAAAGGACAAGCTTCCATATTAGCGAAAGTGTTAGGCAGTGAGTCAGTCAGTCCGTAGGCGGCAGCTAGCCGTTAGCATCTATGCCATTAATTATTTCCGGGCAGACAGTCGCCATTTTGAAGTCCAAGAAAGATCCTGAAACTGAGACTCTCTGAGAAAGACTGAAGGAGAAGGAGAGGTAGCGCAGAGCGATCAGAGACAGAGAGAGACAGCAGCTAATAACGAGAGAGGTTCCAGTGAATTGGAGGGAAGCAGAGGAGATCGAGCATAGCGGTGCAGACGTGTACTCGTGACTGCTAAGGTGTGATTCCGAGACGAGCTAAGACACAGACGAGAAGGGAACCTAGATGACTGCCGAACCCCGACTTCATATTAACCAGGTGACCTCCGCCCTTTCCCTTACCAAGTGCACATTCTAACCTTTTACTTTTCTTTGCAGAATATATGCTATTGTATAGTATTGTGTTTATAATTGTTGTAATAAAAATACCCCAGTTCTTAGTGAACCGACCTGTAACTTGTATTCTTGTTCAATCAGGGTAACCTGTTCTTCTAGTCAGGCATTGTTTGCATGAACGGATGCGAATCCCGATCAGGTAAGAAGTGACTGAGCAAGGAGGGAGAGAGGAAACGTTTGATGCCAAGAGCAGAAGGTACATATTTTAATTTGGAAAGCCATACTAAATTTTATTATCGTAGTTTTATCCTGAGTAGACAATGAGAGATCTCTTCCATAGGTGTTCATAGGAAAGTGATCGTCGTTGGTACGCGGCGTTAATGAGAGCACCGGAAGGACACGGTGTGTAGATCCGCCGGATTGCGGATCGTATTGGAAGTAAATGAGAGCACCGGGAGGATACGGTGTATACGTCTGCCAGATTGTAGGCCGGATGAGAGAGAGAGCACTGGGACTGCAGGCCCGTGTGTAGACACGCCGGATTGCGTGTCGGGTGAGCACTGAGAGCGATCAGTGTGTAATGGTACATAATCAGACCTGCCCTAGGGTAGATTAGTCTTTGCCTAAGTGGCCGCGAGACTAGTTGGTATGAATAGGATGTTGTAGAAAAACCTATGCATGTTTATTGCTATTTTCCCCCATCCTTAGGTACGAAATGTACATACATATATATATATATCCATGGTAAATACGTTCTAAGGAGGGAGGTGAGTACGTTCCGACTGGGTTAGAGGGGCTCCTAGGAGCTGATTCCATCTGGTCCGAAAATCTGGTCGTTACATCTGGCGTCACAAACTGTTTACGAAGCCTGTGTGCGCTGTATTGTTTTGATCTTGTTGGTTTGCGCTCGGCTCGTACGTATTTTCTTTGTTTATAATTGTGTATATATTTTTTGTGTGTCAAAATGTTTTCGAAGAAATCGAAATCTACTTTCAAATTGCCTGTTGAGATTCCCGCTGGGAATCAACGCCTTACGAGGCCTTGGCCTGTGAGTGGGCCGATCCTACTGATTTGAGTGAGAATTGGACTTCTTGTTTGGAGCAGGCGGAGCCTGCTGATGTGGTTTCTTGCTTGCAGAAAGCTCCAGTAGTGAAGGGTGATGAGCTTCCTATTTTAGGAGGGTGACAACCCGAGTCTTCTCGCTCCGGACGTGATTGTAAATCTGCTTCTTGTGACAAAGACGATATTTCTAGCGACCGTGGTCGCTCTTCCCGTTCTGATGACGTGTCTTGCCCCGATTGTTCTTCTAAATCTAAGGACCGGGCTTCTTCGGAGGCTCTTCCGGAGGTTTCTGCTCACCCTGTGTTTCGACGCAAATTACAACAGGCTCCTGGTATGCCGAATGGTGTTCATTTGGATAGTATTGAAGATTTTACTCAACAGGAGGTTAGTGACCTTTTACAACGATTTCGACAACGGCCCGGTGAGACTTTGCTTACATGGATGGTGCGCCTTTTGAACTGGGTGCTGCTGGCATCATGCTTGATGCTGGTGATTGTTTACGATTTTGCTCCTTGAGTTCCGATTCTACTGTACAAGATCATTTTCGGAATTATAATGGTGCTGGCCAAATTAGTTTGCTCCAGCTTGCGAATGATGGCTGTAATCATAAATACCCTACTGAATCTGATTGGCCTGTCAATGATAAGCCGTGGTACACTTTGCACGATGCGTCGCACCGTTTGAAAGAGGAAGTGATGAAGACTGCGATTTTTCTCAGTACTTCTGACAGATTGTGGATGGTCTTTTAACATCTTCTGTGCGCAATCGCATTATCCGTTCTTCCCCTGTTGCTTATAAGCAGGTTATGATGACTTTGTTGATTAATCAGACTGGCAATCCTTTATCTATGGTGCTTGAATCTGTTCGTCAGCTTGGTGAGTTAGGTGAATGGTTTAAACCTGAGAGACAGTCCAGACCCGAAGCTCGTACTCCTGGTGATTTCAAATTCTCTAGACGTGATATGTTTCTTGCACTTTTGGCTGATGGTGTGAAAAGGGAGGAAATTGACGGCGAACCTAATAATCGCTTATGGGAGATGTTTCGTAAGCGTGGTTTGGATCGGAAGGAGGGTGCCCGGCGTGTGCGAAAGAATTATTGTGATCGTGGTTCTGATGACAGTGGTGATGAGAGGCGTCGTGTGGATGCTGACCGCTGTGATGACCGGCGTTATGACCGTGATGTTTCCCCTCGTCGTGAGAACATAAGGGTGAGAGAGGGAGACAGGGATAGGGGGAGAGATGATCGTGTTTCCAGCAGACACAGAGATGAAAGAGGTTATTCCCCTGAGTTGAGGAGAAGGGAGGATCGTCACAAGCTTTCTGATCGTAATTCACAATTCTTTGAGAATGACAAAAATCTGTTTCGTAATAGAGATGGATACGAGCAGGACATTCTGATTCCCAAGAAATCTGAGAGTATTTATCCTGATTTGTCTTGGTTGACTGACCACGGTAAAAATGACTAGGAAATAGGTCAAGCTCCGGTACGCAGGTGGGCTCACAGAGACAACAGACCCTATGTAGATATTGAAATTTTTTGGAAACATCGTAATATCCAAAGGGCCCGAGCATTGGTAGATACTGGAGCGGAGGCCACTTTAATTCATGGTAAATCTAAGAAATTCAAAGGCCAATTTTTCACAATTACTGGTTTAGGTGGTAAAGAGACCCCCGCAGTGCAGACTACACTTGAGATGAAAATAGGCAGAATTCCCTGTAAAGAATATTCTGTGTTGGTTGTACCGCTTTTGGAGTATATTATTGGAATTGACATTTTGAAAGGAATGACTTTGCATTTGGATGATGGTTGTTATCAATTTGGAACCAAGCATTACATTTCGTCCAAACCCGTACGGGTTGGCCGTTTGCGGATGCCCCCCATTCATATTCCCCAAGCTACGAAAGTGGTTTCTCAGAAACAATACCGTATTCCAGGTGGTCATGAAGAGATTAGTGCCACAATTCAGGATTTGGTTGACGCAGGTGTTATAACTCCGGTTACTTCTGCTTGGAATAATACCGTTTGCCCTGTGCGCAAGAGTGATAATTCTTGGCGTATGACTGTTGATTATCGAGAGCCTCGTTTGGCTGTTGCAGTACCAGACGTTGTTACCTTAATTCAGAGAATTCAAAAGCATCCAGGTACTTGGTATGCGTCCATTGATATTGCTAATGCTTTCTTTTCGATTCCGATTGCCCCCGAGTGTCAGGAACAATTCAGTTTTACCTGGAATGGACGTCAAATGACGTTTAGAAGTCTTCCTCAAGGTTATGTACATAGTCCTACGATCTGTCACCGGCTGGTGGCGGAGCATTTGTCTGAAGTGGCTGTACATCCACAAATTCAGGTGTGTCATTACATTGATGATATTTTGATTCAAGGTGAGACGCAAAATCAGGTCCAGTCCCATTTAGATCAGATCCTTGACTGTTTACGTGCTAAAGGTTGGGAAATTAATCCTGATAAGTTACAAGGTCCATCCCAAAGTGTTAAATTTTTAGGCATTAATTGGCATGAAGGTCACAGAGAAGTGATCCCTCAGGTGAAACGGAAAATGTTGGACTTTGCGATTCCAAGGAATAGAAAAGAGGCTCAAAGTTTCATTGGCTTGTTTGGTTTTTGGCGTCAGCATATTCCCCATTTGAGTCAGATTTTGGCTCCCTTATATCGAGTCACTCGTAAAAAGAATGCGTTTGAATGGGGTGAACCACAACAGAATGCTTTTAATTTGGCGAAAGAAGCGATTCAGTACGCCTTGGATCTGTGGCCTGTGAGCGAGGGTGATGTGGATTTGAATGTGTCTGTGGATGGTCTGTATGCTAATTGGAGTTTGTGGCAAAAGCAGGGCAGACAAAAAGTGCCATTAGGTTTTTGGACTAAAAAGTTACCTGAAGCTGGTGAGCGTTATACACCTTTTGAGAAACAGTTGCTTGCATGTTATTGGGCTCTGGTGGATACCGAGCAATTGACTTTAGGTCATGCTGTGATTTTGAGACCTGAAATTCCTATCATGCAGTGGGTTTTGAGTTCGCCGAAATCCCATCGAATTGGACATGCTCAAGAGGCGAGCGTGATTAAATGGAAATGGTACATTCAGGACAGGGCACATGTGGGTCCGAAAGGTGTGGCAGTATTGCATGAGCGAGTGGCGCAGGCGCCATCGAATGAGACTGGAAGTGATTGTTCTGTGCCTGTAGTGCAAGAATCTCCTGTCAAGTGGGGTAAGCCTTTTGATGATTTGTCCGCGGAGGACAGACAACATGTGTGGTTTACGGATGGTTCAGCGAGGTTCATTGGTGGGAAACGACATTGGAAGGCGGTGTCCTATAACCCTATCACGCAGAAATTACTGAGTACAACTGGTGACGGTAAAAGTAGTCAATATGCTGACTTGTACGCAGTTTACCAAGTTTTGAAACAAGAACTACCTGGCACATGTCATATTTTCACTGATTCCTGGTCCACTGCTAATGGACTAGCGGTATGGTTACCAACTTGGCATTCTCATAATTGGGAATTGCATTCAAAAGAAATGTGGGGTAAAGAACTATGGCAAGAAATTTGGGAAATGCTCCCACGGAGTACTGTAACAATCTTTCATGTGGATGCTCACACCCCGATAGACTCCCTTGACAAATTCTTTCATAACATTGCAGATGAACAGTCTAAAATTGCTGAGGCAGTGGTGGACATGCAAGATTCTGATTTGGCGGGATTGGCGAAATGGGCCCACCAGAAGGCAGGACATTTTGGAGAGAGAGCCACTAGCAGGTGGGCTGCCGATCGAGGAATTCATATTCCTTTAAATTGCATTAAGGATGTCATTCTGCATTGTCCCATCTGCCAGCATTCTAGAAAGAGAAAAGTGCCTCATTTACATCGAGGAAAATTGCCCGCTCAAATTTGGCAAATTGATTATATCGGCCCACTCCCTATGAGTAAAAATTGTCAGTATGTTTGTACCGCTGTTGATACCTATAGTGGCCTTTTGGTTGCTTTTCCTTGTAAACAAGCTACCCAAATCAATACCATTAAAACGTTGGAATTACTGATTCTATATTATGGTGTTCCATTTCAAATTCAATCTGATAATGCATCCCATTTCCGTGGAAGATTGGTGCAGGAATTCTGTGTGGAAAATAACATTGAATGGGTGTTTCACATTCCATATTATCCGCAGGCCTCAGGTCTCATTGAAAGAATGAATGGTTTGCTGAAAGAACAGCTACGAAAGCTAACGGACGATCATTATAAGAACTGGAGGGACTTTTTACTCCAGGCATTGTTGATTTTGAATAATCGTCCCTTGTTGCATGCTGAATCTCCTTTAATGCGTTTGTTTCCTCCAAATGTTGATGCAAAGCCCAACACCATTGGTAATACTGTGATGTATTGGGAAATTACACCCGGAGCCCTGGCTCCTTGCAGAGCAACCCCAGGTTCCGCAGGCTTGGACCTGCATGCTATGAATGATGCTGTTCTAAAGGGCAGGGACCGAATTGTTGTTGAGACAGGCGTTGGTGTCTGTATACCAGCTGGAAGTTTTGGACTGATTGCCCCTAGATAGGGCCTTGCCCTAAAAGGTGTTCAAGTTCTCGGAGGAGTGATTGACAATGATTATCAGGGAGAGATTAAGGTTCTCCTGCTGAATAGCAGTGAGTGTGATTTATCGATTACTAAATCTGACCGTGTTGCTCAGTTGCTAATTATGCCTGTTTTCAGTGGTGAGATTAAGAAAGGTGTTGCTCCAACTTTGTTAACTGTATGAGGCCAAAAAGGCTTTGGTTCTTCAGACAATCCGGGTGCGAAAATATGGGTGCAATCGCCTAAACATCCCCCTGAACAGGCTGAAGTCATTGCGACCGGTCATGATAATACCATTTCGGTAATGAGACCAGGGAAAGATAGCTGGGAAGCTGTCCCGGCTGACAAATGTTACTTACGAGAATGAATAATGCCTGTATTTGATTTCCTTTCAGATCATTCTTTGGACTGCTGCTGCAGGATGTGCCGGCGTTGGACTCCTTTTGGTCTGCTACGCCGGGAGAGGAGAGGACCCACAGACTTCGGTTGATTGGAGAACCCGAGTTCCGCGTTCCTTCGCTGCGTGGGATTCCTCGTCGAATTTTTGGATCACCCTTGCTAAAAGAGTTACTAACTCACCGCATTTTTGCCTCATTCCTATGAGGTCTGTGACTGACATTTTGGCGACCTGTTTGGTTGCCATCCCTGCCTCTACTGAAACATTACGACACATTTTCAATATATCGAGTGCCCGAACCAATATTATTCTGGGCGATTTTGCGGCCCACGAATTCTGCCCTTTGTGTACTGTTCTCTCGGACCCCGTTCCCCCGATTCATTCCCAAATTACTACCTACAATATCACGCAGGGTGATTTGTGCTTTATTTTGACTTGAGATCCCAAAGCAATTACTGAATGTGTTAAACTGAAATTGAATGCTGCCACTTCCTTTTCAGCTCATCAACGTCTGCTATGCTTACAAAGACGCCCGTCTTCATGTATTTCTGTTAAAAATAATATGACATGCAAACGTATCTTAGTTGCTCCTAGCCATTACCGTATAATGTTGTTACCGTCTGGATGGCTGTTTTCATGTGGCAATTCTTCCTGGCCCTATATTCCTGCAAATATTTCAGGTGGTCCGTGTGCCATCACCAGACTGAGTTTATTAATGTTTTCTTCACATCCCAGTTCCCATTCCCGTGTGGTCCGTAATTCTACGATGTTACATGAGGACTGTGATTCTTCCCTTCATCTTTATTCTAAATCTGAATATCTTAGTTTAGCTATCTCCATTATTGGTGTTCCGGCCTTGGCAGTTTACAACGCCAAGTCCATTGGTAAAATGGCCTGTTGGATGGTTAAGTCGATTAACCAGACCTCTACCATTCTATCTGACATGTTATTAGATGCCCAGGGTGAACGCAGAGCGATTCTGCAGAACTGCGCTGCCATCGACTTTCTCTTGTTGAAATATGGACATGATTGTTCTGACTTTGAGGGTCTTTGTTGTTTTAACTTGTCTGACCACTCCAAATCGATCCAAGCCCATATTGACAAACTTCATGATTTGACTGCAGAAATTAGACGACATATTGATCAGGGTTGGTTTGACTGGCTCTTTAATTGGTTACCTGACTTACATTCTCTACGACAGATTTTAGGGGGTATTATGATTTCTATCTGTATTTTAGTAGCCATTTGCTGCTTTATTCAGTGTATTCCTTCTCTGCTCCATTTTTTTAGATTTGGCAAGAGAAATAGATCAGTTAATTTCGTTTCTTATTATTCTTCCACAGATGTTAGTTCCATATAGAACATGGTTAATAGACTGGAGTCAAGGGTGAAGTGTAATGACTGACTTTTTCAGCCCTCTTTGGAGGGAGAATGATGGAAGATGACTCCAGCCTATTACCCCTTTAGTACAGGGATTAGAACTATAAACAGGACCTATTCATAAGGCACAGCAGTGCATTTTCGTACCCTTTTCCTTAGATCAGGGCTTATAAATTTAAGTTAGGGGATAGATTCATTAGTATTAGTGATGATCCATCCTTTTGCAAGAGTGTTAGTATACCTTCTATGGAATTATGCTTATTTCGGGCCTTGTAGGCCTCAAACGGGAGAAACTCCATCTTACTTTTTACCCGGCAGCTTGAGAGGCTTTTTAGGTCAAGTGTAATGTTTTAGTTTCGAAGTGTTGTTCGCTTGGAGAGAACCGGCTCAGGCTGGCCCTTATCGAAAGACTGTATTTTTCTCCACTCCGAAGACACAACTTCAGGCCGGCCGGCTGGGAACGTGTCCTTGGTACGGGGAGGTACAAGAATTTGGTGGGAGGCAGGTTACTGGCTGTAACTTTCCATGAAAGGACAAGCTTCCATATTAGCGAAAGTGTTAGGCAGTGAGTCAGTCAGTCCGTAGGCGGCAGCTAGCCGTTAGCATCTATGCCATTAATTATTTCCGGGCAGACAGTCGCCATTTTGAAGTCCAAGAAAGATCCTGAAACTGAGACTCTCTGAGAAAGACTGAAGGAGAAGGAGAGGTAGCGCAGAGCGATCAGAGACAGAGAGAGACAGCAGCTAATAACGAGAGAGGTTCCATTGACTTGGAGGGAAGCAGAGGAGATCGAGCATAGCGGTGCAGACGTGTACTCGTGACTGCAAAGGTGTGATTCCGAGACGAGCCAAGACACAGACGAGAAGGGAACCTAGATGACTGCCGAACCCCGACTTCATATTAACCAGGTGACCTCCGCCCTTTCCCTTACCAAGTGCACATTCTAACCTTTTACTTTTCTTTGCAGAATATATGCTATCATATAGTATTGTGTTTATAATTGTTGTAATAAAAATACCCCAGTTCTTAGTGAACCGACCTGTGCCTTGTATTCTTGTTCAATCAGGGTAACCTGTTCTTCTAGTCAGGCATTGTTTGCATGAACGGATGCGAATCCCGATCAGGTAAGAAGTGACTGAGCAAGGAGGGAGAGAGGAAACGTTTGATGCCAAGAGCAGAAGGTACATATTTTAATTTGGAAAGCCATACTAAATTTTATTATCGTAGTTTTATCCTGAGTAGACAATGAGAGATCTCTTCCATAGGTGTTCATAGGAAAGTGATCGTCGTTGGTACGCAGCGTTAATGAGAGCACCGGAAGGGCGCGGTGTGTAGATCCGCCGGATTGCGGATCGTATTGGAAGTAAATGAGAGCACCGGGAGGATACGGTGTATAGGTCTGCCAGATTGTAGGCCGGATGAGAGAGAGAGCACTGGGAATGCAGGCCCGTGTGTAGACACGCCGGATTGCGTGTCGGGTGAGCACTGAGAGCGATCAGTGTGTAATGGTACATAATCAGACCTGCCCTAGGGTAGATTAGTCTGGGCCTAAGTGGCCGCGAGACTAGTTGGTATGAATAGGATGTTGTAGAAAAACCTATGCATGTTTATTGCTATTTTCCCCCATCCTTAGGTACGAAATGTACATACATATATATATATATCCATGGTAAATACGTTCTAAGGAGAGAGGTGAGTACGTTCCGACTGGGTTAGAGGGGCTCCTAGGAGCTGATTCCATCTGGTCCGAAAATCTGGTCGTTACAGCTGCCTACCAGGCGTGCCTCATGTACTCGTTGTAGGAAGGTGGATACCTGACTATGGTTGCCCCCAACTTTTTGCCTGGTGTTTTGCTGGTTTTCCGACTTAGTTGGCCTGGGACCCTGCCAATCAGGACCCCAGGCCTACGGCGCTCTCTGTAAAATGGATTCCATGTACCTTAGGTACATATCCAATTGGTACTGGGCCACCTTATCAGACCCTGTAACTCAGGACATAGGTGTACCCAGGGCCTACCAGGGGCTGCAGCATGTATTATGCCACCCCTGGCTGGCCATCTAAATCTGACACAACTGGCTGCACGACAGCTGGGGCAAGGTGGTGTAATCACCCTTTGCTTTAGATATAGTATACCTATATCTAACCCTAAAATGGACACACAGATTCCTATCAGTCACTCCTATGGCAGGCCTTGACAAGCCTGAAGGCAGAGTGCTTGGAATCGTGTGAGATGGTGCTCTGGCATGAGCTGAGCCCGTTTGCAGCTTGCGGAACCAAGTCCTAATAGCTGTTCCATGATAACGCATACCATATACTCTTAAGTGCATTATAATCCTCACGGTTATATGCTATCTCTGGTATCGCTTTATCAAAACATGTCGAGTAAGGTGTCATACGAATTGGAATACTAACCCCTCGCCAATTCTGGCGACGGGGTTAGCATTCCACCCTTCTAGAGGGACACGACATGTATGTAACTGTGAACCCCGGTTAAAGTTAACTCAAGCCTCAGCATCACAAAATGGATGCTGCCACCACAGACACAAGTCTGACCTCCTGCTGCTGGGAGTCCTTCCAGCGAGGGAGGCTTGGACAAAGGGTTTCCTGTCAGGGGCGGTGCTAGCACCATCCCAGACAGGGTTTTGTGTATCCTGGGTAGGCAGGGCTTTAGAGGAAGGTCACTGCAAGTGGCACCCCGGTGCTCACAATGCATCTGCCGGCTAGAACCAGTTCCAGGGGCACACCAGCCCCTGAGCTGGGGAAAGTCCGGCATGGGAGAAGGGTGTAACCACCCCCCTTCCTGGTCCCACCCATGGACAGGACCTAGTCGCGTGCCAGCCCCTTTTCCTAGTATAAAGATAGGAGCGGGCCCCCTTCCAAATTAGAACATCTTTGAATCCTGAAACTACTTTCTACGAAAGGAACTCTCGACTTCTTCTCAAGATTTCTCCCTTGTGACTAAGGAGTAGTCACCCTGCACCCGCAGGCACCATCCAAGAACACTGCGGTTTGCTGCACGTCCTTCCTCCGGAATCCGACTAACCAGCACGACGAGATCCAGCTTCCCTGGCACCTCTGACCTCTACCTACGTCTACAGCTCAGCTGAGATCCGTGGGTGCGACGAGACCTCGAGGGACCGGCCATCTTCAAGACTGCACGACTCTTGCCCAGCACAACCGCTGAGGGATCCTCGAGTGAGTGCTTTGGGGTCCGAGAAGCCCCAACCCTGAGCAGCTCCAGCACCGAAGTTCAGCCCTCCAGCATCCACCAGATCTGCGTGGGGCCCTTCTGCTTTTTTCTGCTCACCGCGTTGTCTGGCTACTAGCCCGCTGGCTTGTGGCCTTCCCGACGGCGACCAACGACATCAACACTGCTGGTCTGGTTGCTCCAGACTGGCCCGTGCTCCCATCCAAAAGAGGAGCACCCCGGACCCTCCTGGTCCACTCCAGATGCCATTTTAAGTCCACCGCGTGGGCTTGCATTTGCCAAGACTTGTTGCCCCAATCCTGGGTCCAGCGACGGCGACAGCAGATACCATTGTGGAACAGCTCACACCTCCATCCTGGTCGCCGACAACGCCTCCTGGTCCGTGAGACTGCAGAGCCCAGCGTCGCCCACTCACCTTGTCGAGGTGACTCCATCCGGTGCCATCCTGGTGCCCATCTAACCACTGGCTAGTGATTCAGGACTTGGTCCCCTCTGCTTACATGTGTCTTCCATCTCCGATCCAGGCTTGGATCATTTCGAACTTCTTCACTGGTCGCCTGCCAGCAACTTCTTCTTTCAGGCTCCATAGACTGCAACGAGGATTCCCGACGTCTTTCCAGACCTATGCAGCCGCAGCCCCTGGGCTAGGTAACTTCGGCATTTCGGTGCCCCAGCATAGCCTCACTATCCAAGGGTCCAGATCCTTTTTCGTTTCAGCTCTACCTAGTCGGGTTCGCCCGAGAACACTAACTTTGTAAATTCTAGCATCCATAGACTTTGTCCCGCATCCCGCGTGAGAGTGCACACTCTGCACCCGAGTCCCCTAGGCCTCCTGCTAGTAATCTGAAGGTTCAGTAGTCCAGTCCTAGCGATTCCAAAGCCTATTAGTCCAGTACTTACCTGCTAGTAATTTCGCATTCCACTTTTGTAGTATATGGTTTTCCGTGCCCCTCGGGCACTTGTGTAAATTGTGCAACTTAAAGTATTTTCGTAAGAGTTTTGTTGTGTGCTTAGTACCCTGTCCTCATAAAGAGTACAGGGCTGTTGTGATCTAAATAAAAACACTGTTTATTTTCATAACACTTGTGTGGTGTCCTTTCACTTGGTATTTAAGGGGTATATGTGATGGTATAACAGCTGGCTTAACACGCCCTCTAGAGTTTAGCCCGAAGACTGCTCGTATCCATGCTACTAGGATAGCTGGTCTATAAGGTTGACTTACAACCAATCATCAATAAGGGTTGTTTGGACTGATACAAAGTGCTCACTAGAATAGTGAACATTATATATCAGGCCAACTTCTCACATTGGTGAGCAGCGGTTGGGATTTGAGCTTGCTGTTGTTTTACAACACGTATCCTAAGAATATCATTGTGAAAGATCACATAAGTACCCAGGCACATATAACTTAGCTTAGAATACTCTGAGTTCTACTGAACCAGCTGTTGTAGTTCAACAGGGCCTAGCACACCCTGACTACAACTCTTAGCAAGGGATCAGTAGGCAAACAAATAGTGTGGGTAGGTGCATCACTTACACCACACTAGAAGCATGTCTAACCACGGAGAGTCTTCAGAGACCCCTCTTGTGGTTGTGGACCCTCCACAGGTCCCTTCCAGATATGCTGCTCTTAGCTTCCAGGAGATGAGACAAATCTGTACATCCAGGAAGCTAAAACAGGGTTCTAACCCTACCATTCCTTTTCTGATTGGTCTCTTAGAGACTTATGATGCAAGGAGGTCTGCCAATACAGATCCTTCTCATCCAGATGGGAATCTGCCCCCCTTAGAGGGACCCTTTAGTAACCCTGACCACCCCCTCCAGGCAGCAGATGATGCTGAGGAGGAGGAGGAAGAGGAGTTATCAGAGGATGAGGCAGACAAAGGTCAGGTAGAAGTCAGTAGACTCACTAGGACGAACTTAAGTAGGCATGAGAATGGATTTGGGGGACCCCCAGGGCCACTCTCAGGCAGACCTAACATTGGGAATGGACGAGTTAGGTCTCTATCCAGAGGCTCTAACAGATCCATTCGAACCAATGGCTCTCAGACCTCTTCTCATAGAGGGATGTCATCCCCTAAGAGAAGGGAGCATGAAGCTAAGATGAGGGAAGCCAATCTGAGGATTGAAAGGGAAGAACTTGCCCTGGCCAAAGAGAGGCTTGCCTTTGCTAGAGAGCAAAAGTTAAGTGGGTTAGATCTCACTGGTGGCAGCATTCTCCCAAGAGAAAAAGACAGGAGTTTAGACACTAGACACCTGAGTAAGATAGTGCCCCCCTTTAAACAAGGGGATGACATCCACAAATGGATGACTGCTTTGGAGAGGGCCTGCACTGTACAGTGTGTCCCCCAGAGTCAGTGGGCAGCTATCTTGTGGCTCTCCTTTGAAGGCAAAGGTAGAGATAAGCTCCTCACTACTAGAGTTGAGGATGCTAACAATTACCAAGTCCTGAAGAATACACTGGTTGATGGGTTTGGCTTAACAACTGAACAGTACATTTGATGTTCAGAGACACCCAGAAAACTCAGTCTCAGGATTGGGCTGACTTTGTTGATTGTGCCACTAAGGCTTTTGAAGGCTGGCTACTGGGAAGTAAGGTTACTGATTTTAAAGGATTGTACAATCTAATTATGAGCGAGCAAATCTTAAGTAATTGTCAGAACCAGTTATTACACCAGCACCTGGTAGACTCTGATCTGACCTCTCCACAAGAATTGGGTAAGAGGGCAGACAAATGGGTCAGAACCAGGGTCAGGCCTAAGAACCAGGGTGGTGACCAAAAGAAGGAATCAACCAAGCCTCAAGAGAAGGGTGGGAATAAATCTTCTGATCATACCACAGGGCCCCAAAATTCCTCTGAAAAGGGTGGGTCCCAAACTTCTCCCAAAACCCAAAAGAACCCTTATTGTCATACCTGCAAACAGGTAGGCCATTATAAAAGTGACAGCAGTTGCCCAAAGGCCAACAACAATAAGGAGAACATACCCCCAGGTAATACTCCCAGACCTCCTGTTACCACTAGTGGTAATCCCCCAGGTGGTGGGAGTGCCCACAAGAATGTAGTGGGCATTACTCTGGGAAACCAGGTGGACTATGGCCTAGCCAGGTCCCCTAACACCACTCTTGTCTGTGAGACTGGCATGGGGTTTGCCAACTTCACTACTGGTTCCCACATTTTGGAAAAGTATAGACAAGAGCCCTTTATCAATGGTCAGAAAGTGGAGGCATACAGAGACCCAGGGGCCAGCATCACCATGGTGATTGACCATCTGGTCCCCTCTGCTCAACTACCCCCTGGTTTCATTTATCAGGTGACAGACGTTCATGGAGTGAAAAGAAGGCATCCCATGGCAGTGGTCGAGCTCAGCTGGGGTAATGTCACAGGGCCCATGAGAGTGGCAGTGACAGACACCCTACCTGTAGATTGCTTACTGGGGAATGACCTAGAACTCTCAGCATGGGCTGAGGTGGAGCAAGAAACCCACTCCAGGATGATAGGCCTACCCAGAAAGGTTAGTGGGGCAGTAATAGCTACAGCCCCAGTCCAAGCACCATTCCTCCCTGAAAAGGTTGGAAGAGCAGTGGTAGCCACTGCCCAGGCTCAGACAGACTTTCCTGAACAGGATAGGAGGGCTGTGACAGTCACAGCCCAAACACAAACTGAGTACCTTCCTGAAAAGGTTGGTAAGGCTGTAATGGTCTCAGCCTCTACTCAAACAGATAGTGGGGTTGTGAAGCCTGAAACAATGGATCACTCCACCCAAACTGAGAGCATTGAGGAGGAAGAAAAGTCTTCTCCCTCCCAGACACTAGGTGAGAGCCAGCCTCCTCAGGGAACTGACTCTACCCCTGGTGAAGGAACTGCCCCAGAGATAGTCAGGCCTAGCCTGGCAGAGCCCCTGATGGCAGTGGACCCTTCCCAGGTGGGGCCCAGTCTGGATAGGTAGCCTGCACCTCTCTACCCTGCCTCAGTCAGCCCAGGGCTGTAGAGGTCAGGGAGGCCAGTGGTGGACCCCAAAGGGCCCCCTGTCCAAAAGAACTCCCCAATCAGAAGGTGAAGGGCACTGAAGCTAGTAATCCTAGCCCAGTGAAAATAAAACAGACTCCTGAGGGATCCCCCTTAAAATTAGCTAGGGAACTCCCACAGCTGGACACTGCTGGGCACAGCCAAGCCTGGGGCCTAAAAACCCCAAACCTGACCTGTCCCTCCAGTAAGCCAAACAGAGGGACTCAGCCTCCAGCTTTAGGTAGCCAGAGGTTGACCCTGAGAGCTCATAGCAACTCAGTCATGGAAAGAAAGGCAGATTTGGTGAGTAGTGATTGGAGGAAGTTGAGCCCAAAAGTAGTGGAGCCTCACTTCAGTACTCCATCCCAGCACCAGCCTTTTACTTTGCCAAAACACCCCACAGGTAGTGATTCCCTATGGTGGAGACCCTCAGATACCCTTAGGGTGAGGGATTGCTTAGTGGAGCATGATACAGAAGGTAACCATGCCAGTGAATGTACCACCTCATATGGCCACTCAGACAATATAGGCTTACCTGGTCAAGGATAGCCTTATCTCCTTTCGTTTGGGGGGCGGGGGGGGGGTTGTGTAGGAAGGTGGATACCTGACTATGGTTGCCCCCATCTTTTTGCCTGGTGTTTTGCTGGTTTTCCGACTTAGTTGGCCTGGGACCCTGCCAACCAGGACCCCAGGCCTACGGCACTCTCTGTAAAATGGATTCCATGTACCTTAGGTACATATCAAATTTGTACTGGGCCACCTTATCAGACCCTGTAACTCAGGGCATAGGTGTACCCAGGGCCTACCAAGGGCTGCAGCATGTATTATGCCACCCCTGGCTGGCCATCTAAATCTGACACAACTGGCTGCACGACAGCTGGGGCAAGGTGGTGTAATCACCCTTTGCTTTAGATATAGTATACCTATATCTAACCCTAAAATGGACACACAGATTCCTATCAGTCACTCCTATGGCAGGCCTTGACAATCCTGAAGGCAGAGTGCTTGGAATCGTGTGAGATGGTGCTCTGGCATGAGCTGAGCCCGTTTGCAGCTTGCAGAACCAAGTCCTAATAGCTGTTCCATGATAACGCATACCATAAACTCTTAAGTGCATTATAATCCTCGCGGTTATATGCTATCTCTGGTATCGCTTTATCAAAACATGTCGAGTAAGGTGTCATACGAATTGGAATCCTAACCCCTCGCCAATTCTGGCGACGGGGTTAGCATTCCACCCTTCTAGAGGGAGTCAAGTCAAGTCAAGTCAGAGAGATTTATATAGCGCGCTACATACCCATAGGGTCTCAAAGCGCTTGAGGAAGGGGAGGAAATTACTTGTCGAATATCCAGGTTTTAAGTTGCTTTCTGAATGCTAGGTGGTTCTGAGTAAGGCGAAGGTGAGTGGGAAGAGAGTTCCAGGTTTTGGCTGCTAGGTAGGAGAAGGATCTGCCTCCCATGGTGGCTTTGTTGATGCGAGGAACAGTGGCAAGGGCTTGGTTGGAGGATCGTAGCTGACGGGAGGGGGTGTAGAAGGACAGTCGTGTGTTGAGGCATTCGGGTCCAAGTTCGTAAAGTGCTTTGTGTGCGTGGGTTAAGAGGCGGAAGGTAATCCTCTTATTTACGGGGAGCCAGTGGAGGTTTTTCAGGTGACCAGAGATGTGTTCTTTACGCGGTATGTCTAGTATGAGTCTGGCTGATGCGTTCTGGATGCGTTGGAGTTTTTTCTGAAGTTTTGCGGTGGTACCGGCGTATAGGGTGTTTCCGTTGTCCAAGCGACTCGTAACCAGTGCGTGAGTGACCGTTTTTCTAGTTTCGGTGGGGATCCAGCGAAATGTTTTTTTGAGCATGCGAAGAATGTTGAAGCAGGATGATGAGACAGCGTTGACTTGTCTGGTCATTGAGAGTGAGGAGTCCAGGATGACACCCAGGTTCCGTGCGTGGTCCGTCGGGATGGGTGCTTTTCCAAGGGCCTCTGGCACCAAGAGTCGTCCCAAGCGGAGGGGGAGGTACCTAAGATTAGGACTTCTGTTTTGTCTGAATTCAGTTTCAGACGGCTGTGCTTCATCCACTCGGCTACTTCTTTCATTCCTTCGTGTAAGTTGTTTTTGGCGGTGTTGGGGTTCTTGGTGAGTGAGAGGATCAGTTGGGTGTCGTCAGCGTAGGAGATGATGTTGAGATTGTGTTGGAGAACGATGGTCGCGAGGGGGCTCATGTATACTTTGAAGAGGGTGGGGCTGAGTGACGATCCTTGTGGCACGCCGCAGATGACTTCAGAGGCCTCTGACTTGAATGGTGGGAGGCGGACTCTCTGAGTTCTTCCGGTGAAGAACGAGGTGATCCATTCCAGTGCTTTTCCTTGGATTCCGATGTTACTGAGGCGCTGTAATAGGGTGCTATGGCAGACTGTGTTGAAGGCTGCGGAGAGGTCAAGGAGGATGAGGGCGACTGTTTCTCCATTGTCCAGTAAGGTTCGAATGTCATCTGTTGCTGCGATGAGTGCGGTCTCAGTACTGTGTTTGGCTCGGAATCCGGACTGTGAGGGGTCGAGGGATTTGTTGCTTTCGAGAAAGGCGGCAAGCTGGTTGTTGACAGCTTTCTCGATGACTTTGGCCGGGAAAGGAAGAAGCGAGATGGGGCGGTAGTTTTTGAGTTCGGTGGGGTCAGCTGTGGGTTTTTTCAGAAGGGCGCTGAGTTCTGCGTGTTTCCAGCTTTCCGGAAAGGTGGCGGAGTTGAGGGAGCAGTTGATGACGTCTCGGAGGCGTGGTGCTATGGTGGAGTCTGCTTTGTTGAAGATGTGGTGAGGGCATGGGTCAGTTGGGGATCCTGAGTGGATGGAGTTCATCAGGCAGATGGTGTCCTCAGTGGAGATTGGGTTCCAGTCGTTGAGGATGTTCAGGGGGGGGAGAAGGTCCTGCAGAAGGGTAGGCAGGGCTTTAGAGGAAGGTGACTGCAAGTGGCACCCCGGTGCTCACTATGCATCTGCCGGATAGAACCAGTTCCAGGGGCACACCAGCCCCTGAGCTGGGGAAAGTCCGGCATGGGAGAGGGGTGTAACCACCCCCCTTCCTGGTCCCACCCATGGGCAGGACCTAGTCGCGTGCCAGCCCCTTTTCCTAGTATAAAGATAGGAGCGGGCCCCCTTCCAAATTAGGTCATCTTTGAATCCTGAAACTACTTTCTACGAAAGGAACTCTCGACTTCTTCTCAAGATTTCTCCCTTGTGACTAAGGAGTAGTCACCCTGCACCCGCAGGCACCATCCAAGGACACTGCGGTTTGCTGCACGTCCTTCCTCCGGAATCCGACTGACCAGCACGACGAGACCCGGCTTCCCTGGCACCTCTGACCTCTACCTACATCTACAGCTCAGCTGAGATCCGTGGGTGCGACGAGACCTCGAGGAACCGGCCATCTTCAAGACTGCACGACTCTTGCCTAGCACGACCGCCGAGGGATCCTCAAGTGAGTGCTTTGGGGTCCGAGAAGCCCCAACCCTGAGCAGCTCCAGCACCGAAGTTCAGCCCTCTAGCTACTAGCCCGCTGGCTTGTGGCCTTCCCGACGACGACCGACGACATCAACACTGCTGGTTTGGTTGCTCCAGACTGGCCCTTGCTCCCTTCCAAAAGAGGAGCACCCCGGACCCTCCTGGTCCACTCCAGACGCCATTTTAAGTCCACCGCGTGGGCTTGCATTTGCAAAGACTTGTTGCCCCAATCCTGGGTCCAGTGACGTCGACAGCAGATACCATCGTGGGACAGCTCGCACCTCCATCCTGGTCGCCGACAACGCCTCCTGGTCCGTGAGACTGCAGAGCCCAGCGTCGCCCACTCACCTGGTCGAGGTGACTCCATCCGGTGCCATCCTGGTTCCCATCTAATCACTGGCTAGTGATTCAGGACTTGGTCCCCTCTGCTTACAGGTGTCCTCCATCTCCGATCCAGGCTTGATCACTTCGAACTTCTTCACTGGTCGCCTGCCAGCAACTTCTTCTTTCAGGCTCCATAGACTGCAACGAGGATTCCCGACGTCTTTCCAGACCTATGCAGCCGCAGCCCCTGGGCTAGGTAACTTCGGCATTTCGGTGCCCCAGCATAGCCTCACTATCCAAGGGTCCAGATCCTTTTTCGTTTCAGCTCTACCTAGTCGGGTTCGCCCGAGAGCACTAACTTTGTAAATTCTAGCATCCATAGACTTTGTCCCGCATCCCGCGTGAGAGTGCACACTCTGCACCCGAGTCCCCTAGGCCTCCTGCTAGTAATCTGAAGGTTCAGTAGTCCAGTCCTAGCGATTCCAAAGCCTATTAGTCCAGTACTTACCTGCTAGTAATTTCGCATTCCACTTTTGTAGTATATGGTTTTCCGTGCCCCTCGGGCACTTGTGTAAATTGTGCAACTTAAAGTATTTTCGTAAGAGTTTTGTTGTGTGCTTAGTACCCTGTCCTCATAAAGAGTACAGGGCTGTTGTGATCTAAATAAATACACTGTTTATTTTCATAACACTTGTGTGGTGTCCTTTCACTTGGTATTCAAGGGGTATATGTGATGGTATAACAGCTGGCTTAACACGCCCTCTAGAGTTTAGCCCGAAGACTGCTCGTATCCATGCTACTAGGATAGCTGGTCTATAAGGTTGACTTACAGCCAATCATCAATAAGGGTTGTTTGGACTGATACAAAGTGCTCACTAGAATAGTGAACATTCTATATCAGGCCAACTTCTCACACTCGTCAGGTCTTAGGCTGAGTTATTAACAAGATAAGAAACACCAAAATGCACATCAATGGGACTGTCCTTCAGTGGGTTGACTCCTTCCTGAACCAACGCTTACAGCTAATAAAACTAAACAACTCGACTTCAAGAGTCCCTCAACAGCTGCTGCCAGTTCATTGGGGCTGAGGGGCCACGCCCCTCCCCCTATTGCCCCTTGCGAATGTTGTCTGTCAGGCTGAATAAAGGTGTGTGAGTGAATATAAAAAATCCTTGGATCAACAAAATATTTTTTTAATAAAGAAACGTGATTCAAGAATTATTAACAAAAAAGGGTTTTGTATAGATTGAGATTGTGTTACTAGATCTACTATACAATAGATTTGGTCAGATGGTCGACCCTGACCTGTGTGACCACTTACAACACGGCGTCTAACCAGGTAGCAAACATCATACAACGAAACTGGAAGATCATCAACTCCGGAACTAGGCAATGGGACAAGCCACGTTTTGCTTACAAAAGAGCAACTAACCTTAAAGACCAACTAGTGAACACCAGGCCCCGGCCAACCACACGCAGGAGTGACAACACCATTCTTAACGCATGGGGCCTACCTAAAATCACCGGCCACCAACCTTGCAACAATTGCAGTGTGTGCCACCTGACATCACCTTCAAAAACACTGAATCTAGAACCAGGAAAAACCTGGACACAACAGCAGTTCACGAACTGCAACTCAGCAAACTTGGTGTATTTGATAACCTGCCGATGTGGTCTAAGATACATTGGTATGACCACCCGGAGAGTCCGGACAAAAATGACAGAGCACAGGAGTACGATAAGGTGTGGAAAAAATATTAGCAAACTTACAGACCACTTCCTAACCCACAACCACACCCCCAATGACTTCTCCTGGACTGTCATAGAACAATTTGATAACACTATCAATGAAAAACTTCTCCTACAAAAGGAACAGCGTTGGATATACCGCTTATCCACACATATTCATGGCCTCAATGACGCCATACCATGGAACTCTTTAGCTGTGTAATCTCTCCCTCTGGAGCACAAGATAAACCACACACTGCAGCGATATCTGTGCCAGGGCATCACTGCATGAGCGCCCCCACCTCTGCTCCCCTCTTCCCTCCCCGATGTACCACTCATGGGAGCCCTCAATTGTAGGCCACCGGTCCACTCGTGCACTCATGAATAGCCATCTCTAGCCCCACGTTTGGCTAATCACATGTGGAGATCATCACCTAATTCTTTATTCTCCTCTCTCCTGAATAGCCATCTCCATCCTCGTGTTTGGCTAATTACATGCTGGGATCATGACCCATTTTTATTCTCCTCTGTCGTGTTAACAAATCACCATGATTGGAAATCCCTGTCAATAGTCATGCCAACTTAAAGCACAAACGCGATCCGCCCAAACCCTGCCCACACCTTTGCCAATAACTACACTTCAATCGGCATCAACACGCATGCGCTATACAACCGCGCATGCGCAGAACTTTCCGCTACTCCCCAGAGCATGCGCGAACAGGGCAGCAATGACATGGCGAAGAGCGCCCACCCCTCCCTCTCTTTCCACATTACACAGGTGAAAACAACCAAGTAAGAAGTACAAATAAGAGACCGGGCGGCCCTCCTTCCTCATAACGGGTGCCGCGGAAGGACGAATAGGTCCAAGGAGGAACCAGACTGCAATACTCATGAGTACTATAGAACCGCTACAGCTACAAATGGGGTAAGCCACAACTCTTTCTCCCTACAGGTTGGACATATTTTGAACAATCTATTATCCCAACAGGGTCTCTTTCTCTGCCAGGCGACCCATGAAGCTTTTTGCAAGATAAAACAGAGTGAGGACTTAGTATTATACTTACCTGTACCTCACCTTGTAAATACGCTCTTTTAGCCCACCACCAAACACTAACGGTTTCTTTTAAAATCCTCACCAGCTTCATGCCTACGGCATGAACTCACCATAGCCGATTATAGGTCGTACACCACCTTACAAGTCGGCATGTTGTGGTATAACAATATACCAAACTAAACTAATATGACTCTACCCTGTACGTCTTGTCTTTGTCCTATGTGTTATCTGTAGTCAAGCTTGAGGGAATCCCCCTCTAACAGTTATAACGCCTTAGCGTGCGCTACACATAGCCAAAAGACAACACAATCACTTAAATTTAAAATTTTATTATTATTTAATCTGCACCTTTTCACATATCCAATGGTCCTGAGGAAAGCCAGCTTAAAATCTACAAGGCACTGGCTGAAACATGTAGACCACACTAGACGTTGGAGGTCATAATTAGTACTCCAATCTACGTCTTCCTGCCTTTTTATCTGCTAACAGAGGCCCAGTTCATTAACGATAAGTAACCCTCGGGTGCTGGGACCTACTGTATAGCTTTTAAACTTCACCTGTCTCACCCTATTCACTGCACACTCAGCAACATACCAGCTCCGCAGTCACCTGGCGTTGAAGCACACCCGGGGCACATTCGGTGCCACTGCGGTGGGCCCGATGATGAAGCATGCCACCGACTAGGTCGGTGGGTGAGGGCTTTATAAGGAAAACAGCGCTTTTCCTTATTTGTTGACGTACCTACCTGAGTCTCCTAATTTCCTTAAACTAGCTAGTCCTTATTGATATATATACAACATGTTTCAGCCCCACTATGCCCAGCCGGGTCTGGGGGGCTTTCTTCAGGACCGATTTGTAAGTTAAAATACTTGCACAATTTGTGTAGCACAACAGTGGTTATATTTTCCACCTTCTGTTTGGTGAGGTCAGTAGTACCTACAACCAAAGAAAGACATACAGGTAATATGTTGATATCTATTATTCAATGTGACCCTATATGAATAACTTCAAATACTGATTTAGTAATGAAATATATATTTTAAACACTAATTTCGTGATAGGAGGGATACTGTGAACATGTTACTGAGAATGGGAAGTTAGTCCTATCTGTCACCATGATGTATAAAGGTTTATCTTGTATTCAAATTATTGTAAATGAAGATGGAGTCTAAAGTGCTTTATTTATAATTGTATAGTGGACTTATAGTATGTCAAAAACGTCCCCTGCGCAGAGAATCAGTAATGCGTTGCAATCGTATTTGACATTATCATAATTCAAAAGTATTTGCACCTCTTACGACAGTTGTTATGCCAAAAATCGACTTCGCGATTGTTAGTAACGTTCGTGCCCAATGAGCTATTGTAATTCTAGCCGTACCTCTCAAGTCTAAAATAATACTTCCTTCGGGGGTCAAGAGATAGTCTTCTCCGTCGCCTGTGTAAAAAGGAAATGCATAGTTAAAGGAACGGTCTTACTTGGTTTTCGCCGTGTTTGTGGCGGCCTAGCTGTCATCCAGTAAGCAACTCCTGAGGCGGAAGCCGGGAGCTTTTTAAAATTGTTTCCTCATTACTAATTTTCCTGCTGCTAATCCTGCTGCTAATCCTTTGAACATGAGCGAATTTTTAGAAACTTTTAAATAAATCGATTTGGATATCATTGTTGTGGCCCCAGCCTACCCGGTTCAGACGAATTAGGCTCTGTCCAGGGGACGCTGTAATCAAAACCGGGAACTGCCGCCAATTACCGCCGCCATCTTGGGAGGGAATTGGAGCTTTGCAGCGGGCTAGTTGTTGTGGCATAGGCAGAAATAAAATGGATACCTCTGAGCTCTCGCGCAGCGGACGCGCGCCGGCGGCGCACCGAAGGCACGCCAAAGGCAAGCCCGTCTGCGCCAGTCCGCACCTGGCCCGGGCCTAGGGCCAGGAGCCTTAATAATAAACCACCGGAGCTAGCATTAACCTCGTTGCCACCAATACTGCAAAGAAAGATTGCGACCTATACTTATGACGCTAATTCACTGAAAGCCATTCGAAAACCTTCTATGTCAGCTTGTGCTAGAGTCCATAACATCTTGGATCCTTTCCTTTGCAATCATTGCAGTTTCTCTTTAAATTTAAAAGAAAGTGTGAATATATCTCACATGAACAAATGTAACACACCGACTACATACAAGATGATAAGTATCAACTGCCGCTCACTCCCTAAACATAAAACAAATGTGTTTGATCTTCTACTTAGTGACCAGCCTGATGCGGTCTTTCTTACGGAAACTTGGCTCCAAGAGAGCTCTGGACCAGATATAGCAGTAGCTACGCTATTATAAGAGTGGACGGAGCCAAAAAGATAGGGGGGAATTGCGATAATTAAAAAAAAAAATGTATTTGCACTCTAGACCAAATCCCGTTTACAGCATGTGAAGCGGCTCTTTTTAAACTTACTCTCTCTCCAAATTTTAGTCTCTCAGGGATACTTATGTATCGACCCCCAGACCAGACGGCTAATTGGATTCCTGTCTTAATGGAAGAAATCTCATTCCAGATAACTAATAAGGCTAATTTCACCGTTCTTGGAGACGTAAATCTCCATTTAGAAGACGATACTTGTAAAAATAGTACTAGACTCATTTTGGATATAGCTTCACAAAACCTAAAGCTGGTCAATGCAGGACCAACGCACAGAGCCGGGCATTTTCTAGATCCCATTTTCTCTAATCTAGACACCATTACCTGCTTACCAGCCGCACCAGTGATCTGGTCCGATCATTACCAGATAAACTTCTCTCTGACGTCACCTCATGATAGAAATACATTAAGCACTATGTGACAGGGTCGACGATCTCAGTTCAGTAATGGAAACCCTGACTCTGCGTGAGGGCTGGTGGTCCGTCCCATCACGCTTATCTACCTCCGTTTCCTCCCAACAGCAACCGGAACACCCAGGTGCAGAAGAATGGATGTCCGGAGATCCTGACTATTGGTGGCCGACCGCCGAAGAAGTGGTACCGGGCCCCTTTAAGGGGACATACAATATAGACGAGACTCCGCCCCTACTGAGGAGCGCGGTGACGTCAAAAGGGAGCCAACACCAGGAAGAGATGGAAGGTGTTTCCCTGGAGGCGAGGAGCGAACGCGGAGACGGACACGAAGAGTGGAGAGGTCGGGAGAAGACTGTGGACAGACGAGACCAGACAATGACGGAAGAAAAGGAGAAGCCAGGAGGCCAACTTCAACACGCTTCGCCCCGCCATGCTCCCACGGGAGGAGCGTGGCTCCAACAGGTACGGGGCAGAGTGGCCAGCTGGGTGGGACGCCAGTTCCCTACAGAGTAACTTCTAAAGTAGTTGTAAAGCCCCTCTCCCTTTCCATTACCCTTCACAAGCACAGCTTCACGTCCTTTGCCTGCTTAAACACCGTAGCACCGGTTTCCCTCAATCCCGGCCCCTAAGTCGCATCAGAGTTATACAGCGACCTAATTCGTCCCTCTCTCTTTCCTTCTTTTCTGGCCCATTGACTGGACGAGCGGAGACGGAACCATCGAGACAAGCTGGATACCGCAAAGCCTTTGTTCGACCCGGCTGCATTTGCAAGAGAGAGAATCACCAGTCGGAAAAGAAAAACTTATATAAAAAAAAACCTTCTCTGAAAAGCTTACTTAAAGCCTCAGACTCTACTTCCCTTGTGCGTCCTAAAACTGCGGATACAGGGATCCCCCCTTCGCCCCCACCTAACCCGGGACACACTACTAATAGCGCCAATAATACACAAAGAAATTGGAAGAGGTTAGACATAGAAAAATTGAACAAATATCTGGAGGATCGTTTGCCATCCTCTGAGTTAGAGTTAGATGATTTAGATCCCCTTGCAAATGCAGTACAAAGCTGGCTCATGGAAGCTGTTGACGTCTGTCTCCCCACTTCAAAATTTAAAAGAACCTTACATCATCCACCAGCACCATGGTATAATGATTCCCTGAAGAACTCCAAAATCTTAGAGAGAAACTGGAGGAGAAAATATGACCATACAGATAAACTAGCCTATAAAACAGCTTTGAGCAAATACCACAAAGAATGCAGGCAGGCACGTGCCTCTTTCGTGAACATAACTATCTCCAAAGCATCAAATTGTGCAAAAACATTATTTAATACAGTGAAAACCTTGACAGGCTTGGATGCAATAGCCAAACCTCCTATCCTGTCCCAAACCAAATGCGAAGACCTAGCAACCTTCTTTATAGATAAAGTGGAGGTATCTACCAAGAAATCATTTCTCAAAACTCCGACCATGGAAATCCCTCGAACCTGTTTACATCCAGGCCCGAGGTCTCACTACCGCATGTGGTACAGGGACCCAGCCAAATAAAGGCCGTAAATGCATTAAGGGATTGGCCCCTGTTAACAACGGATAATGTAGGACAGCTACTAGAATCTATTAAATCAGGATCCCCGAAGGACCCCATCCCAGCAAATATCCTTAAACAACTTAATCACCCAGTCATGTCAACCATAACCCATGTACTCAATGCATCCATTGAAGAGTCCTAAATGCCATCTTCTTGGAAACAGGCTATGATTCACCCACTTTTAAAAAAACGGAATGCAGACACATCTGATATTAAAAACTATCGACCTATTTCACTGCTCCCAATTCTATCAAAGATTTTAGAAAAACACATTCACAAACATCTGACACAATATGTTACAATACATCAACTGCTTCATCCCTCACAGTCAGGCTTTAGGGCTGGTTTCTCAACGGAAACCACTCTCCTGGGGTGACCTAAGCTATTAACCAGATATTAGACCAAGGGGAAACGGTGGCGCTCATCCTATTGGATTTGAGCGCTGACTTTGATATTATATCACACAGGGTGCTTCTCCACACACTGAGTGACATAGGAATGGGTGGAGCAGCTCTCAAATGGATTCAGGCCTTTCTTTCTAACAGAACTTTTCAAGTTTTTTCCCAAAATGCCAGTTCAAAAATCCACGCTTTTACACATGGTGTTCCACAGGGGTCTATCCTGAGTCCACTTCTTTTCAACCTCTATATCAAACCTTTGGCAGAGTTGGCAGAAGAGTCTGGACTCTCGATGTATTCTTATGCTGATGATTCGCAAATTATGTTTTCACTCACGGCTCAAAATCCCAATGACACTTCCATGCTCAAATTAGGGCTAACTAACATTGCAACTTGGATGAAAGTACATTTCCTAAAATTAAATGGAGAAAAACTGAGGAAATAATTCTGGGGAAACAGAAACATCTGTGGAACCCACAACACTGGCCAGAAAAAATGTCCCGGTATCTCAAGTACGCAATCTAGGCATACTCCTTGATGATAATCTAAGTATGCATGCACAATCAGTTAAAGTTTCAGCCACCTGTTTTTCTATCATTAGGTGGCTGAGGTAAATCTGCTGGATGCTCCCGGAGTCTACAAAAAAAACGGTACTCAATGCCTTGATTACGTCCCGTTTAGACTATGGAAATGTCCTATATATGGGATCAAATAAAGCAAATCTCCATCGCCTACAGATGGCTCAAAATGCGGCAATAAGACTACTATGCAAAGTACCAAAAAGGGAATCTGTTTCTGCTTTTCGACGCAAATTGCATTGGCTAAACGTAGAAAACCGAATTAAATTTAAAGCACTTACTTATATGTACAAAATAAAAGCCAACACAGCCCCCAAGTACCTTTGCACTCTGGGCAAAGCACACATTCCATTTAGAAATCTTAGATCAGCTACCCATGGCCGTTTCATGATCCCTAAAGTTAAGCGAGCACGCATTGGAGGCAAATCTTTTGCCTACTTAGGCCCGTGGTACTGGAACTCTCTCCCGATCTCATTGAGAAATGAAACAAGCTACTCCAGTTTCTGCAAGTTGCTAAAAACCTGTCTGTTTGACAAATAAGACATTCTTTTTTCCATCTTGTCAACTGACTGCTCTGCGCCGGGAAACCCTTTCCGGGTAGCTGTTGCGCAATATAAATGTAAAAAAATAAAAATAAAAATAAAAATGGTGGTTCCTCATCAGCTCTTTGGAAGTCCCTTGCTTGTGCTGCCACTACCCCCGGAAGTGACGGGAGCAGGTCTCCGGGCCTTTTTCTTTTGTCAAAGCCTATGGGAAATTAAGAAAAGACTAAACGGAAGAAAGAATTTCGTATAATATCGCCGATTTATATCATTGTTTTTTTTTTTTTTTTATAATTTTTATTGCAGATACACTAGGAGCCATTGCACGGTCTTTCCGTGGACCACTGTATACATCAGCTGTTAATGTGTTACATCCATAAGATACACAGCCGTTTAGCCCACACCCCTAGAGGTCGGGCGGCGATCGTTTCTGGTGTGATATGTTCATCCACTGCAAATCTTGACCCTTGTGCGGTTGCACCTCTCGGAGAGGCGGAGCGCCCCTTCCGCGCTCTCCCCGTGTCGCGGCCTCTATACGGCGTTGCTGGTGTTTGTCTCTTAGATCTTCTGGATTTCAGTCTTTGGGGTTTCGGAAGTTCCCATTGTGCAGCATTCCTCAGTGACCTATCTAGTGCATCACGCCTCGCCGTCTCTCTACTATTAAGGATCGGGCGCTCTTCCAACCACTCCTCCGGATGCATGAAGAAAAGGGTCTTTTCATTAAAGATCACTTTAAGTTTCGCCGGGAACAGCAGCATGTATGATATTTTTAGGTCTCTCAGTTTAGCCTTCACCGAGTCGAAGGACCGCCTCTGCTTTTGCACCTCCTGGCTGTAGTCTGGGAAGATCATGACGTGCGAGTTTTCTAGCCGAATCTCACCCTTCTTCCTTGCCTCTTTTAATATCAAGTCTCTGTCTGCATAGTTCAAAAAACGTGCGATCACCGGCCGTGGTCGTGCCCCTTCTGGAGGTTTCGCAAGGAGAGCCCTGTGCGACCTTTCTATTATGAAACACGGCGAGAATTGTGCTTGCGGAAATGTGTCCCGTAGCCACGTGTGCAGGAAGGATACCATATCATTCTGCTCAATTCCTTCTCGAAATCCAACCAAGCGCAGGTTATTAAGCCCTGCCCTATTTTCGGCGTCGTCCACCTTCCAGGCCAGCTGACGGTGGGAGGCCTGCAGCTCCGCCATGTCTCTTCGGAGAGTCGTGATCGAGTCTTCGGCCTCACCCATTCGCGTTTCTGCCGATGTGACCCTGTCGGACAGATTCCGAAAGTCTTGCCTCAGTAGCGTCACTTCTGACCCCACCTCGCCAATTTTTACTTCCAGCGCCGCTCTGGACTCCTGGATATCTGAGCGGGAGGCCTGGATCGCCGCCATCAGTAGATCAGTATCTGAGCGTGAGGTCTGCGCCGTTGGGAGGCCCTCAGCCACTGGGCGCGGCGCCGCAAAGTTGTACATTGGGCCTTGTTTGGGGCCCTTCGACTGGATCTCCTTTTTCCCCATGTTTCGTCCTGCAGCTGCCCCCGGAGCGTGTCCGCCGCCAGTCGTCGGCCTTCACCCGGGTGTTGGATTTGGCCTCCAGGTACTCCCCTCCTGCCCAAGCTCTTCTCTGTCCTCTGTAGTTGCCCGGCCGGGCACCACATCGTATGGCTTCCTTTTTGATCTCCACTGTGTCGGGGTCGAGACTCGGGCTCTGGCGTCGTATCCCGACCAGCTGCGGCCTTGTCCGCGGCACTTCACCAGCTCAGAGGTCGTCAGCCCATCGCGGGTGGTACGCCTGGCGCTAAGTCCACAGGCCGTGTCGTGGGCAGCCGCTAGATCGCTGACCGCCAGGTATAGGTACCCTTGGCCACACGCCCTTTCTCGGCTTTGGATCCCCGACCGCTGCTCTGCGCCCCTGTGTCGCGACCTACTTGTAGGGTTGCTGCGATGCACCCCGGTGGTCTCCCTTTCGTCTCCGGTTGTGTGTATGGCAGGCCGCACCCAGTCACACTAACGGGTGCCTCCACGAGTGGCCGCAGGCGTCCCCTCTCTAGTAGGGAGTGCTCGCCCGGCTCCTGTCTCCAGCCCGCAGGTGCACCAGTGTCCCGATCTGCAAGGTGCCGGCTATTATGCACAGGGCGGTCTGCCCGGGTCTTGGGCCCTATGGAGTCTCGCCTCTCCTCGCTGGCTGCTCCGTCTGCCGTCTCCACCCTCAGCTCCACAGACCTCCCAGGGGACGGCTTGTATCTGGGCGCCCTTGCTGCTCCCGCCTATAGTGTCGCAGTCCGGGTGGGAGAAGGTCGTCTCCACTGGGCGCTGAACTAGAGGCGCGTAAGACCCATCACCAGGCAGGGGCTCCCGCTATGTTGTCCCGCAGGAGGGGGGGGTCCCAGCTCCGATTCAGCACTCCCCACCTGGCCGCCGGAGTACAGAGTACAGGGTACACGGTCCCGCGGGCGGGCTAGGCTCGCACCCCTGCGCTTCTCACTTCCCGTGTAGGTGGTCCGCCGCACACCCGCAGTGGCATTCCCTTCCCTCCGCAGCACTCACCGGCCTCTTCTCTTCAGCCTGCTGGGCGCTCCGTCCGTGGCTCTCGGAGCCACCGTCTCGCCTACACCGCTCGGGGCGCCATGTTGGTATAGGTCCCGTCGGATGTTCTCTCTCTTGCCGGGTAGGAGAGCGAGGGGGGGGGGTCAACGTGGGGGCTCACTGCGAATCCTGGTTGTCTCGTCCCACGCCCCCCGCCGCCACACACAGGATTAAATGGAGGTCTGGGAATCAGCGCTCACCGCTTTCCGTGCTCCCAGGAGCCGACGGCCGCCATGTTGGTGCAACCGGGCAAGCGAACAGGTCAATCCGGAGTAATTATGGCGATTTTGGCACCAAAAACCTCCGCTTTTCTTTCTTCGTACCGGTGAAGGACACCCTTAATCACAGTTCAGCTGTTGTTTTTTGAGTGCAGGATTAGTTTTGCGCCGGATCACTGGGCAGCCTTGCAGGAGCTCTGTAGCTGCACGTCCTAACCGGCCATGCTGTTGGCCACCGATATATATCATTGTTATACCGATTTTCCTCTGTTTTATTCTGTTCCCACTTGTCCTCTTGTGCATATTTTCTGTACCTCGTCCGTTTCCCGCCGATGCGTCCCTGCGGCCCGCCCCCCTGCAATTCCATTTGCCGCCCGCTCCCGCCTCCCAGCTGCTCCTCTCTCCCACACCCCCTCATATGGAGGCCGGGCAGCTGTGAAAGTAGCAACCTCTGACCCTGCTTGCAGGCAGGTCGCTCCCCACGCTACTGCACGGCTCTGCCAGTCTGTGTTTGCCACACCGCCCATACCCGCATTGTTGTGCTCGTAACTGTTGTCCGCTGCCTAACCTGTTTTCCTTTTTTTCCTTTTGCCAACTTGTTTGTCCTTTTGTCTAACTTGATTTTCCTCTGTTTTATTCTGTTCCCACTTGTCCTCTTGTGCATATTTTCTGTCCCTCACCCGTTTTCCACCGCTGTGTCCCTGTGGCCCTCTCCCCCCTGCAATCCCATTCGCCGCCCGCTCCCGCTTCCTAGCTGCTCCTCCCTCCCACACCCCCTCATATGAAGGCCGCGCAGCTGGCGTGCCGAAGGCACGCCTAAGTCAAGCCCGTCTGCGTCCGTCCGTGCCTGGACCACACCCAGCGCCAGAACCCCTGGCCCCCGCGAACACCACAGCGCCCGACTCCACTATGATAGCAGCACCTTCCACGCACTCAACTCCGGACAAGAACACACCTGCTCCCGGGCCACCACGAAGCGCACCCAAGGACCCTTCACCTGCTGGAACTTCAGCTTCACCAGCATCACCTCCGCCAAACCTATGCCCAGGAAAAAACCCAACCACCTCAGTTGCATCCTCCTCAACACCCGCTCCGCCCGCAAACATGCAGTTGAACTCTGGGACCTTCTCGACTCAACCTCCCTAGACGTTGCCTTCCTGACGAAGACCTGGCTGGACCACGCCTCAGCACCCAACATCACCATAGGCGTCCCGGAAGGCTACAAGATCACCCGCAGGGATCGCACCAACAGATTAGGAGGAGGAATCGCCATTGTCCACAAGAACACCCTCAGAGTCTCGACCAACACTGACGACACCCTCAGCACCGCCGAACACCCGCACTTCCAGATCCACACCGATCCCAACACCACCTCAGAGGAACCCTCGTCTACAGCTCCCCGGACCCGACCACAGTTCAGCGACTCCATCACCGACTTCATCAGCACACATGCCCTCACCTCCACGGACTACATCCTCCTCGGGGACCTGAACTTCTACTTCGAGAACAACAATGACACCAACTCCACCACCCTGATCGACAACCTCACCATCCTCGGACTCAGACAGCTCGTGACCACACCCACTCACGCTGCCGGCCACACGCTCCACCCCATCTTCTTCGCAAGCCCCCACGTCTCCTTCAACCACACCACCGAACTCCACTGGACCGACCATCACTGCATCCACTTCACCTTCAGGAAGCCCACCACGCACCACTGCACCCAACAGATGCCTCATCGCAGCTGGAGCAAAGTCACCGAAGACCAGCTAACAACTACCCTCGCCCAGAGCCGCCCACCCACAAACCCCAGCGACCCCGACTTCCTTAGCACACATGCCCTCACCTCCATGGACTACATCCTCCTCGGGGACCGGAACTTCTACTTCGAGAACAACAATGACACCAACTCCATCACCCTGATCGACAACCTCGCCATCCTCGGACTCAGACAGCTCGTGACCACACCCACTCACGCTGACGGCCACACGCTCCACCCCATCTTCTTCCCAAGCCCCCACGTCTCCTTCAACCACACCACCGAACTCCACTGGACCGACCATCACCTCATCCACTTCACCTTCAGGAAGCCCACCACGCACCACTGCACCCAACAGATGCCTCATCGCGCTGGAGCAAAGTCACCGAAGACCAGCTAACAACTACCCTCGCCCAGAGCCCACCCACAAACCCCAGCGACCCCGACACCACCGCCCGCAACTTCAAACAGTGGCTCGACATCTGCGCCAACACCCTCGTCCCGCTCAAGAAACCCTCCAACAGCCACACCAGCAAGAAAGCTACCCGGTTCACCAAAGACCTCCAGGCCTCGAAACGAACATGTTGAAAACTGGAGAAGAACTGGCTCCCCGAACGAACACCGGACAGCTACGCAGCCCACAAGAACGCCATCCGCAAACACCATCACCTCATCATATCCGCCAAAAGGGCCTCATTCAAAGACCGCTAGATAACAATGCACACAACAGCAAAGAACTCTTCAACATCGTGAAAGAACTCTCCAACACCAACGACATTCCACCTTCGCAAGACCTGTGCGACTCGCTGGCCACCTTCTTCCACCGCAAGATCGCCGACATCCACAACAGCTTCAACGTCATGACCGCCTGACAACCACGGAGACTCCCGCCCCCACAACTACCACCCGCAACAAGCGCCTGCTCTCCTGTACCAACATCAACGACGAGGACACCAGCAAAAGCATGAACACCGTCCTCTCCGGATCACCGTTAGACCATTGCCCACACCACATCTTCAACAAAGCCAGCACAACCATCGCACCCCTTCTCCGGAAAGTAATCAACATCTCCTTCGAGACAGCAACCTTCCTGGAAAGCTGGAAGCACGCCAAGACCAACGCCTTACTCAAGAAACCCAAGGCGGACCCCAAGGAACTCAAGAACTTCCGGCCCATCTCCCTGTTCCCGTTCCGGGCGAAGGTCATCGAGAAAACCGTCAACAAACAACTGACCCGCTACCTCAACAAGAACAGCATCCTAGACCCATCCACTGAAGACATCAGGATCCTGCTAGACAACGGAGAAACAGTGGTCCTCATCCTCCAGGACCTGTCAGCCGCCTTCGACACGGTCTGCCACCGCAAACTACAATCATGCCTACACAACGCCGGGATCCAAGAGAAGGCCCTGGACTGGACCACATCCTCTCTGGCTGAACACAGAGCCTCCGCCTCCCCCTCTTCTGCTCCAATGCCACGAGATCATCTGCGGCGTACCCCAGGGCTCATCCCTCAGCCCAACGCTGTTAAACATCTACATGGCACCTCTCGCCCTCGTCACCCAACAGTAGGACCTCAACATCATCTCCTATGCGGATGAAACCCAGCTGATCCTCTCCCTCACCAAAGACGCTCACACCGCCAAAACCAACCACCACGAAGGAATGAAGGCCGTCGCCAAATGGATGAGGAACAGCCGACTGAAGCTGAACTCGGACAAGACGGAGGTCCTCATCCCCTGATCCACCCCCTTGGCCTGGGACGACTCCTGGGGGCCGACCACACTGGGAACAGCTCCAACACCCACCGCCCATGCACGCAACCTGGGGGTCATCCTCGACTCCACCCTCTCCATGCCTAAGCAGGTCAATGCTGTCTCCTCCTCCTGCTTCAACACCCTATGCATGCTCCGCAGGATCTATAAGTGGATCCCCACTGAAACTAGAAGAACAGTCACTCAGGCCCTCGTCAGCAGCAGGTTGGACTACGGAAACGCCCTCTGAGCAGGCACTTCGGCCAAACTCCTGAGACGGCTGCAACACATCCAGAATGCCTCTGCACGTCTGATCCTCGGCATCCCCGTCTCAGGTACAGCACACCCCACCTGAGAGACCTGAGAGACCTGAGAGACCTGTACTGGCTCCCCGTCAACAAGATGATAACCTTCAAACTCCTCACCCACGCACAGAAAGCACTCCACAACACCAGACCAGCATACCTCAACAGATGACTCAGCTTCTACACCCCCACCCGTCAGCTCCGCTCCACCGGCATCTCCCTCGCCGGAGTTTCCCGCATACAAAGAACGACTGCCGGCGGCAGATCCTTCTCCCACCTCGCTGCTAAGACCTGGAATACCCTCCCCACCCACATACAGAAGACCCAAGACCTGCTGACCATCAAGACCTAGCTATTCGTGCAGAAGCAGCACCCCCCCCCCCTACCTCCAGCGCCTTGAGACCCTCACGGGTAAGTAGTGCGCATCACAAGTGATTGATTGATATATATATATATATATATATATATATATATATATATATATATATATATATATATATATATATATATATATATATATATATATATATATATATATATATATATATATATATATATATATATATATATATGTGTGTGTGTGTGTATTTGTGTGTACGGTGTCTGCCTCAAATCTGTATAGTTAACTTTTCGTAATGTCTTTCGCAGACTTTGTTTACATACGGTCACTATGTATTTATATTTCCTCCAAATGTAACTTTAGTGTGGCTCACTGGTTAGAGGCGGCAGACCCGAGAGCAGAGGACGGCCCAGGACCAGGGTTCGATTCCCGGCGCAGCAGGTTTCTGGACCAGGGTCAGCGGACTCGATAATTCTCTTGCCTCGGTGCCCACTCTGATCAGCGATCACACTCGGCAACTCTGGGCATTAGCTTGCCTCATCTTCACTAACGGCCCCACCAGACCGCCGGGGATGCCTGGTCTCACCCTGGAGATACCCATTAAGGGACCATCTCTCAGGGAAGCCAGGAAGGGTTTAGCGCCTTGGGACCCTCCGGGTAAGTAGTGCGCTATATAAATGCCTATACATTTACATAATAAATAATATAAACTCAATCAAATTCCAGATGAATGATGCAAGAAAGTTTTACACCAATCTCACTCACCTACTTATTCTCCCTGGGCCTGGTGTCTGGAGTGCTGTGGCATAAACTTAACCTACACTGTACCTAAATATCAAAGGAAGCTGCTGGACTCCTCCCTCAGACCCCAGCCCACCTATCATAAGAAAATCAACAGGAGTTGCTGGGTCCCAGTGGAAGAGACAGATACCACTGACACACCCACTCCTAAATTGTCTCAGACAGCAGTCCTGGCCCCAGCCATTGAGATTAATAGAGGTCTTCTAAAGTAAAAATCTATTCCTGGCAGTAACACCCACCATACCCACCAGTGTGTCGTCTCTGTCCTGATTTATGCCTCCAGGTCAAGGAAAACCTCGCCCTGCCATGACATTGCCAGGGTCAAGGGCTATCCTCCTCCACCCTGAAACCCCCCCCCCACAGATTTACAAATATTTTCACAGGGCAGCAAACATAATTTATTGCTAGCTGCTCGGTGTATCTTCGTACTCTTTTGTTATTCCCCCAGGGTGGCAGGGCGACACCCATCTCGCCCCCTAAAACCCGCTGACCCTCCTTTGACTTCATTCTTTGTTTTTTAAATATATTTGATTGTTTTTTCAACACAATCAAAACACCCATTTTCTTGGCACATTATTGTTAGGGGCACATTACTTGATACATTTATATTTGTTCATATCCTGCAATTGAACTTGTATACACGCTATAGTCTCTATCCCACTAACATTCCTGATCTTCCTATCTTTAGACATCGATCTCATATAACATCATGCATCCTTGTGCTGGCCCAGATTTGTGCCCCTTATTTGCGTGCAATTCCCTCCCTCTTTCCTTTGCCTTCATAAACTATATCAAATTATAGATTGAATGTGTTAGAAATGGGGGCCTCTAGTTGGCAATGGTTTGCACCTTTGTCAAAGTAGGTACCCTTCTTCCTAGTCAGGGTAAGGGGGATGCCCTTCTAAAATAACCCCTGCTCATCCCCTTGGTAGCTTGGCACAAGCAGACAAGCTTATGTCCGAGGCAGTGTGTAAAGCATTTATGCACACATACAGTAATACAGTGAAAACACTACAAATGGACACCACACCAGTTTAGAAAAATAGGTAATTTTTATCTAAACCAAACAAGACCAAAACCGACAAAAATCCAACATAAAATAGGCATTTTACAAAATTCTTTCCAGTCGGTAGCTCTATCCGGGGCTACTGCAATGCTGAAAAAGACAGAGGCTAACAGTTCCAACCGGCCACGATGGGTACGAATCAGCTGTCGGGACGATAGACTCGTAGACAGTACCTTGTTTGTTGCGCCCAATCCCATTGGTACGAGTCGGTCGGGGCAACCATCACAGTTGCATTGCACAGTGAAGCAGTGCGGTGAGCAGTGCACTCATGGTGCACTCACGGTGCGGGGCAGTCAGTGGTTCGGTGGTGATCATCCTACGGCGTCAGTGAGGCCAGGGCTGCAATGCGGAGTGAGGCGGTTGTCGATGCGGTGCTGCTAGGCCACTGTGAAGGCAACGGAGCCGGTTGATATTTGGACGGGCAGTGATGGTGTTGGTGAAGTCTGGGCGGAAGAGTGAAACAAGGCGGTGCAGAGTACGGTACCCACAGAACGCGGTGAAAGCAGCAGCTTGGAGACGGTCAGCCAGCAGCATGAGTGATACGAGGGTTGCAATGCGAAGTGCAGCAGTTCCTTCTGTGGTGCTGTAGGAAGGGGGAGGCTCTAGTTGGCGCAGTGTAGCACTAGCGACAAGCAGGGACTTTCTCTTCCTCGTCAGGGCTGAGGGTTACCTTCCAGACAACCTCTGCTTACCCTCTAGGTAGTGTGGCTTAAGCAGTCTTAGGCTAATCTTTGGGGCACATAGGGTTAAACATTTGCAATATTATACCATCACAACCAAACCACCACACAATGACACCAAACTGTATTTGTAAAAATATATATCTTTATATAGATCTCAAGCAGGCTTGTAAATACAGTTGTCAAACTTCCAATACGGTTCCAGGTTACTTAAGTTCAGGTTGCCACAGTTCTCTTTTAGCAATAAGCAATCTCTTGGGCCTTCTGCCCACGTTCGACAAGGTTCAGTGTCTCGTAGCGCCTCAATGCGCTCTCTGTGTGGGCCTCGAGGGCCGGGAGCTGTGCGAGCCTCGGTTTCAGAGGCGGCTCGCGTTGAGAGCAGATAGCGCGGTGCGAGCTCGAGTTGCAGGTCGCTCGCACCGTGAGGATACAACACAGTACCTTACGATTCTTTTGGAGCGGGCGGCTTCTAGGGGAGCTGTCCCACGTCGCGTTGCTTTTCCGGGGTCGCTGTTCGCTGCGGCTCTCAGCCGGGCAGGTCACGGGTCGTCCGGGGCGGCGGTGCTCTGTGGCGGCAGGGTCCTTTCCTCGTCGTTCGCTCCGACCCTGGAGGCGGCGGCGGTGTGGTGGCGGCAAGTGGCAGTACGGTCCCCAAGTGCAGGACGTACCCAGCCAAAGTACCGGTTGCAGCTGTGCGCTCACAGCTGAGCTGTCGGGCAGGCTACCGACCAGAGGGGGTTATCACAGGGCAGCTGTCCGTCTTCGCAGGTGGATTGACGGCTCGAAGCGCAGTCAATTCGGGAGCTTGGACCGGACGGGTCCTCCTTTACTTTGCTCTCGGGCTCCCGGTGCAGTTGCGGTCACGGTGTTCGGGCCAGCGGCGGCTGGACCTCACGTTGCTCTCGCTGTTGCTTTGGGCCCCGGTCACGGTGCTCAGGGGGATGTCGATGCCTTGGTTACGGGGAGCGTGACAGGCTTGCCCAGCGCTCCCAGACCCCTCTGTCAGTACTGCAGCGATAAGCAGCACACACAGTTGCTCTCTTCAGGATGTAGCGCCCACTGGTCCTGGGGCGCTGGTCAGGGGGCAAGTTCAACAGCAAGCCCTTGGAGATCTTTCAGCAGAGTTTGGCACAAAGTTTCTCAAAGCAAAAGTCTTCTTGTAGTCTTTCCTTTTCCTCTCCTTCTGCAGTAAGGCACCAGACACAGGCAAGAGACAGCACTCTTCCTTGTCCTTCCCGGTCCTTCTTGTCGGGTAGAGTTCCTTCTGTAGCACAAACAGGATCTAATTTACAAGGAGCAGGGTTCCTTCTTTTATACTGCATTTCTTTTGTTCTCGCAGGCCAGGGGGGCCTTTGCATAGCCACTTTCAGTCCTTGAGTACTCTGGTGGGTGTACTCCGGCTTCTGCTTTCAGTGTGAGGGGCAGGCACATCAGACGCCCCACAGGAGGTGGAGCCAGCATTGTGCGGACAGGGGCAGCCAGAGTACCTTGTTGATGGGGCTTCGCCCTTCCTGGGCCAGGTGTCGGCTGAGTCATCAGTCGCTCCCCAGGAGGGTGGAGCCAGCATTGTGGTGGCAGAGCACAGCAAGATTCTGAGTCAAGAGCCACTCCTACCTCCCACTAAGGTGTAATCTGCGCATTCACCACCTGTCATTCCCCCAGCCCTGTCACTCACACGTCCCAGACAGTCAGATACACATACCAGCAGAGGCGGGCTGAAATGGTTAGGCAAGCAAATGCTAACTTTCTAAAAGTAGCATTTGCAAACACAGGATATTAAAATAAACTTTACTAAAAGAAATATTTTATCATCCTGAGTTCAGGCATACTAAACATGACTCTCTACCATGCTCCTTGGGCCTGCTGGGATTATAGGGTGTAATAATTCCAGCAGCCCATCCTGGCCTAAAGGAAGCAGGTAGCCTTCAATAGTGAAATACGAGTTTAGTTGTAAGTCACTACTAGGACATGCCACACACATCAGGGCTTGTCCTACCTTACACCTACAATGCACCCTGCCCGCAGGCCTACCATAGGGGTGACTAATATGCAGTCAAGGGAAGGTTCAGGGGCTGGCAAGTGGTTGCACTTGCCCAGCCGGCATGACAGTACGAGACTGCACGCGGGTTCTGCGGTGGCAGTCCCCAGACACATCTTACGGCTGCTTCTGTGGGTGGCGCAACCAGCGCTGCAGGCCCACTAGCAGTATTGGCATCTACAAGCCCTGGCACTCCTAGTGCACTTTACTAGGGACTAACAGTAAATCCAATGAACCAATCATGGATACCAATCACATGTACAATTTATAGTAGGGAGCACTTGCACTGCGGCACGGGTCGGCCGTGGCGCAGTGCCCTGAGTATCGGAAAACCAGCAAAACATCGGAGGCACATCAGCAAAAAGTGGAAGGGAAACTCACGCCAAGGTGCCAGGTCTAACAGGTGCCTTCAGGACACGGAATTAGCGACAGACTCGGTGACGGAGTCAACTGCTCTTCTCCTCTGTGTCGACTGAAACCCGCGGTTCCAGAGATGGTGCCCAGAGGGATGGTGAAGTCTTTGCTGTACCTGGGACTTCTTGAACATGGGGCAAGCTCTCCCTCAAACCCTTGAAGATTTCTTTCAAGCAGGATTCACACATAGTTCCCCTCCTTGGCAGAAACAGCAACTACAAGCCATCCCCAGACAGCACACAGCCAAGGGGCAGTACTTCTCCGTCAGCTTTTCCCAGCTCTCCTCCTTTGCAGAGGTTCCACTTGCATGCCAGAAGTAATCTAAACGTCTGGGTCCCACCTTTTATAGTCGAAGTTCTTTAGTGGCAGAGAGTGTCTGCGCTCAGCTCAGCAAAAAACAGTTCTGTCCTCTCTGGCCTAGCTTCCTGGTAGGAGATGGAGACAGCATTGACCAATTCAGACCAGGTCCATTCAGGTGTAAAAGAAATCTCCTCCCCCTACTATAAATTCAGCCCATGTCTCCTCAGCCCAGCCCTGACTCACCCTGGGAAGGCAAGACACACCTCACCCCCCATGTGGCTGTCCGAAAAAAATGCACATCCACAGCCCCTGTCATTCCAAAGCCAGACAGTCCATACACCAACCTAGCAGAGGCACACTGGACGGCTAAGCGGGAAAATAGCCACTTTCTAAAAGTGGTATTTCGAAACCCAGAATACAAAGACCACCCTTACTAAAAGATGCATCTTTGTATTCTGAGTTCAGGCATACCAAACATGTCCTACCTTTTACATACACTGCACCCTGCCCACAGGAATACTTTGGGCGTACCTTAGTGGTGACTCACATGTAAGAAAGGGGAAGTTTAGGGCCTGGAAAGTGGGTACTAAACTGCACACAGACATTGCAATGGCAGGTCTGAGAACCTTTTGGAAGGCTAGGGGGCGTGGCTTCGGCGCAAAGCGTGATGGCTGCCTGTTGAGGGAGCTCCGCTCCCCGGCAACATTATCCTTCATCAACATCCTTCCTAAGCGCTCCTATACGCCGAAAAATCACTGCAGGGCATTGTGCGAGAGGCCCGGTGTGTAACGGCTACCCGGTGTGTAACGGCCGCATAGGCACACGGAGAACATCGCGGCTCCAGAAGGAAAATGGCGCTGTGAAGGAGACCGCGGCCTTTAAAGCGCAGCTGCGTATCATGGATGGACTTCGTCTCCTGGTGGTTATCTGAGGACTTGGGACCCGAGCCGGCGGTGTGATAGCTGCAGGGCGGCGGCTGGGTGCTGTGGCCGATTGTGCTGCTGCGGGAGACCGGAGGAGAGTGCGGCGCTGCGGAGGCTTGTGTGCAGAGAGGGCGTTCGGTCGCCTCCTGACTGGTGACGCCTACCGGGCCGACCCCTGATTATCGGCGTCTGTGCGGGGACTGTGGAGGACCCTGGTCCGAGCAAGAAGAGTCGGAATCGGCGCTGGGGAGCAACGCTGGAGGTGCCCTGGCAGGGTAAGTTACATGGCTGGGCGGACTGGGCCTGGGCCGCTGGTGTGGCTCTGCTGACACTGGGCACCATACTGATAGCTACGTTGGCGCTTAGCGGGCGTTGGGCTAACAGGTGGTGAGAGGCGCAGGCCGGAGGTGGTGGGCGGTGTGATCTAGAGGTGAGGGCAGGGCCATTTTCAGGAGGCTGGGGGGCACCTCCCTGTGAGCTCCGGTGACCCACTGGGCTGATTATACAGGCCGGAGGAATTGGAGAGTGCGGGGGTCGCCTGGTCAAAGGGAGGTGCGACCGGCGCTACTAGCAGTGCAGCCTACTACATCTAGTCTCCTGTCGGGTGGTGAGGCTGGCTCTTAGGCGTGTGAGGTACTTGGGATCCTCCTGAAGAGCGGACCATGACCGGCTTCCAGACAAGGGCTGAGACGGTGCACGGTGCATTATCTACATCTACGGAGTGCAAAACAAGCTGGCTATTTACAGAAGATACGTGCCAGGGAGCTTCCTACTGCTTTGGCTCAGAAGACCGGATCCATACATAGACAAACACGGTAGTGGTGTGGAAGGCTGCTACTGGGACAAGGTGGCTGATCATAAGGCTGGAGACGCCACTGTGACTACTGCGGCTTCGGTGCTCGTCATGGGGAAATCGGAACCCAAACAGGCCAAATTACAGTTTGAAAACAAGTGCACTACCCGTGCTGCAGACGGAATGGGAGTCCAGGGCGACTCGGGGGGTGCTTCGGGCTCAGATTAAACTGCGGCGGATAACACCAGGTCTATTTTGCTGGAACTTCGAGCTGGCATGAAAACAATTGATAGCAAGATAGACGCATTAGCGACCGGAATGGACATGGTCAAAAAAAGGTGGAGAAACATGAGCACAGACTCGATGTCCTGGAGAACCGTGTCTCAGACACACACGATGCACAGGCTGAATCCAGAATGCAGATACTGCAAATGGAAAATATCCTGGACGTTATAAGAGCAAAAAATGAGGATTTGGAAGAACGCTCACAACGCAACAGCCTGCGCATAATTGGCCTATCAGAGTCGACGCCCATATCCAAAATGGAGAAATTTGTGGAAGATTTGTTGCGTGAGCTATTTGGCTCTGTGCTCTCCACTCTGATGATAGTGGAACGGGCACATCGCTCACTAGGACCACGGCCTAAACCGGGCACACCACCGCGCCCGATCATGGTGCATCTTCTGAACTATGCTGCTAGAGACGCTGTGCTGCGAGAGGCGAGGGTCAAAGATCCTGTGATTTATAAAGGGGACAAGCTCTCCTTTTCTCCAGACTACACGCCAGGAGTTCAAGGGGCAAGGAAAGAATTTGTGCCGGTGAAGTAATTGCTGAGAGAAGCCTCTGTACCCTATGCTATGTTGTACCCGGCCAAGCTGAAGATTACGCATGAGGAGCAGTCCCATTTCTTTACAGATGCAAAATCAATGCTGAAATTTACCAAGCACATTTGCAAGGGAAGGGCACAGCAGCACATGCAGACGGAAAAGCCTGGAGAATCTGGTTTGGACGAAGCGGATTAGGAGTACATGACTAACCCGCCATTAGCATTGATGGCTGGGGGAACTACAAGGCCAGATGAGGACATCTAGATGGAGTTAAAAAATTGCCTGATTGATTTGGTGCGGCGGGGGGAACAGACAGGCCTAATAGACGTTGAATATTGTATGCTCCAAGGGTGACAATATTACATATATGTCATATTATGTTTCTGTGGGGCGTATAGGGGGGCTGACTGTTGAGGTTCGGCGGCCGCATCTCGGTGAGGTTATTTGCTGCTGAACCATCTCACCTAGCGGGTATTCCCCAAATGTTGGGATTGTATGAAGTTGGAAGTTATTCGAAGGGTGGGTGATGGGTTTTTTTCTCGACCTGTTTGGGAGGTTGGCGTGGGAGGTGGGGGGGGACTTTTTTTTTTGTTGATTTGTCTCACATCACATTTGTTTAATTATATGTAGGTACAATCACAGTGATTACATGGGCTGCGGCACTGTTGAACCGATGTACGTATTACTCCTCTGTGAACAGATACGCTACTAGGGTTAAGAGCCATCAGGGAACTGATGGCAGATAGATGCAGATTTTTACTGCTTTGTTCACCATAAGTTGGCAGGGTATGCTCAGACGTGAGTCCCTTGCTCACTTTGCCACTGGATTCAAGCAAGCCTTGTCAGGGTTTAGGACAGCGTGCGCCTACCCAGACTACAGTTCCCAGCAGCATTAGGGAAAAAACTACATTTCCCATGATTCCTGGCAGGTCAGCAGGATATCAGAGGGCGGAGCCAGGTAACCGGTGCTTGTGATCCTGTTTGTTTGGAGAGAGCGGCTGCTCCCCGGGGGCCTCGGAGTTCCTGTATCAAAGACCGTGCCTTTTCCTCCGCCGAGGAACGGACGTCTGCGTGGTAATTGAGATCGCGCTGGCTAGCGCGTATGTTCCAATGTACATTTTGGCGCTTTTCTTGCTGTTGGCATTTAATTAGCTTCTCGCGGCTGCGGGTAGCGGCAATTGACCTGGGCACCTGTTCCCTGGAGTTCTTGGGGTTTTCGGAGAAAGGCTTCTCTAGGTTGTGAGAAGGGATTCCCAGACGTGGAGTTCAAGTGGCGGAGTGCAGGGGGGGATGAGGACCTCCGCACTACCGGCATGAATAAGTGATGACTTGAATCACTATTCGGTTGTTGGATTTCATTACCAAAGCGGATGGCAGTAGTGAAGGAACTACGTCATGCCGTGTTTGGTGTACTTTCTTGGTTTGCCCTCATAAGAGATATTTTCGCGCTATGATAGCAAAGAGGATTTAGTTCATCTGTTTTGCTGGTTGGGAACTACTTTGCTATCAACAAACTCTGGCTTCCTACTTTTAGTTATATGCACTATTTCTACACATTCGGATTGCCTATTTCTTCAGAGCTTTCCAGTGACTGGTCATAGGGTATGTTACTATAGTGTATTAATACTTTAGGCAGGTAGTGAATATGTTCCCAGGGTTCTTACACTTGTTCTTGTGTTTATGCAGGATACAAAAGAAGGCAGAGGAACAGCAGTGTGGTGTATGCACATGTGTTATACAGGTGAATTAAGGAGATGTGTGTCTAGTGAGAAATAACTGAGTGTAGGGTTAAGCATTGTATTAATCATTGCTTTTTGTCTTACAGCTTCTTTTTCCCTGCTGCCCCTTTCCTTCTTCCCTCTATTCTTTTGGGTTTTTTCCCCTTTTGGGGTTTTTCCCTCGCCGTATCGTCTGAACACCCTGTGTGTAAACTTCAGGGTGTTCGGAGGGTCCGGAGGTGGAGTATTGTTGCTGCATGCGGATCCTGCGGAGTGCATTCCTGACAGAATCACAAGCCCACGAATTTCGCTCCGCCTGATCCGTGTGTAGTAGCAATGGCGTCCATGGAGGATGTGATGCAGGCTTTGCTCTTGGTGCAGCAGGAGTTGGCCTCTTCTAAGGCCGAAACCGCTGCTTTGCGGGAAAAAGTAGAGCGCCTGAGTGGGAATCCATTTAATGCTTCTGCATCGTCCTCTAATGTACAGGTCACTGTGCCCCCACCTATACCATTGGCTACTCCAGAAAGGTTCTCTGGAGATCCCCGGAAAGTGCATGTGTTTATGACACAGGTTCTCATGCATTTCTCCTGTAAGCCATCAGCTTTCCCCACAAACCATTCGAGGGTGGCTTTTTTGATCTCATATCTAGTGGGGGACGCAGCTGATTGGGCTGTGCCTTTGGTTAAACGTGACGACGCTCTCCTGTCAAATTGGGCAGCGTTTAAAGCTGAATTCGAGAGGGTGTTTGATAGAAGAGCCACGACTTTCAGTGCTGATCGCGAGCTGTTAGCATTACGACAAGGTAGGGGAGAATTAATCACTTATCTTACAGCATTTAATAGGCTGGTGGCCGAGGCTGAATGGCCTGAGGAGAAAAGAATGTCTCTTTTCTATCAGGGGTTGCATGACGACCTAAAAGATATGGTAGCCCATGTTGATCCTCAGCCTACCTCTTTTGTTGATATGGTAAACCTGGTGTTACGAATGGATAGTAGGTTAACGGACCGAGGGAGTAATAGGAGAAAATGGGAAAAAGGGTTTTACAGTGGCGAAAGAAACCCTCGCAAGATGACTGGGGGAACAGAAAATCCTCCTGAACCCATGGAGCTAGGAGCAATCAGAGCACCTTTGTCGAGAGAAGAGAGAGAGACAAGAAGATCACAGGGGTTATGCATGTATTGCGGGAAGAAGGGACATTACGTTCGGGAATGCCCTTCCAAACCCAAGTCTTCAGGAAATGTCAATAAGTTTAAAAAGGTCGCTGTCTCTAATATAGCGCAGGAGAATGAACAGAAGGGAGACAACGTAGGTAGTGTAGACGGAGGACATGCGTGGAAACTCACCTCATTGTCTTCTCTTGGTACTGAAGAAACTGAAGCACACCTAGTTGTAGTCATGATGCTAGAATGCGACTTGGAACGTTATCAGGTAATGGTAATGTTGGATTCCGGCGCAACCGGCAATTTTGTGGATGAAGGGTTGGTGAAGCGGTTAGACATACCTCGTGTCCCGAGGGAGAACCCTGAAGACGTATTGGCTGTTGATGGGCAACCATTAACATCAGGACAGATAACAGAAAAAACCTGCGAGTTGGGTTTGTCTATGGTGTTACATGATTATGTGCACTCTGAGGTTTTGGCTTTGAATATAATTGCTGCACCACAGTATGAGATTATTTTGGGTATGCCCTGGTTACGTAAGCACAACCCGGTGGTGGATTGGCAGGCAAAAAAGTTCCATTTTAGGCTGGAGACTTGTCAGGACCATTTAGCACCATGTGTTGCAGCTAACGTTTCGGTATTAGCCACCCCTTTTATGGCAGCTACTGCTGTGGAAAAGGATGTACGACTGCCGGTTGAGTATTTAGAGTACAGGGATGTGTTCAGCGAGGTACAGGCAGAAACTCTACCCCCTCATAGGGAATACGACTGCCGTATAGATCTGGTGGAGGGGGCGACCATACCTTCTTGCAGAGTATACGCTTTATCTGTACCTGAAACCACCTATCTGAAGGAATACATTGAGCATTACACCAGATTGGGGTTCATCAGGCCTTCCCGCTCTCCTGCTGCCTCCCCTCTGTTTTTTATAGCAAAAGCCAACGGGGACTTGAGAGCATGTGTGGACTACCGCGTCTTGAATAAGAACACCGTCCGCAACCGATACCCTCTTCCTCTCATTTCAGTCTTGCTTGACCAGGTGAGAGAGGCTAAGATCTACACCCGTTTGGACTTACGTGGGGCGTATCACCTGGTCAGGGTAAGAGAAGGGGACGAGTGGAAAACGGCGTTCAAGACGCGGTATGGGCTGTATGAGTATCTGGTGATGCCTTTTGGGCTTTGTAATGCTCCTGCAGCGTTTCAGTTTTTTATCAATGACGTGCTGAAAGACTATGTTGACCAATTCGTGGTGATGTATATAGACGACATCTTGATATATTCGCAGAATGTCTCATGTCATACTAGCCATGTATGCAAGGTTCTGGAGAAATTAAGAGAACATAAGTTGTACGTGAAACTGAGCAAATGTGAGTTTGGGGTGCAGGAGGTGGAGTTCTTGGGTGTGAATCTCAGCCCAAGTGGTTTGCAGATGTCTGAGAGGAAGGTGAGTGCAGTGAGGGATTGGCCAGCCCCAAAGAACGTGAGAGAGGTGCAGAGTTTTTTGGGGTTCGCAAATTATTACAGAAGGTTCATCTTGCATTTCTCTCAAACAGCAGTCCCCATTACCAGATTGTTGAGAAAAGGAACGAGTTTTGTGTGGACGAGAGAGGCTGAAAATGCGTTCCAAGCTCTGAAAAAGGCATTTACCACGGCCCCTGTGTTGGCACACCCCATGTTGGAACATCCCTTTATAGTTGAGGCAGATGCCTCGGATGAGGCAATAGGGGCAGTCCTATCCCAGAGAGATTCTCACACAGGTCAGCTCCATCCTGTTGCTTATTTATCGAAGAAGTTGAGTTCGGCTGAGGTCAACTATTCGATAGCTGAGAAGGAGCTCTTGGCGATCAAGAGGGCTTTTCAGGAGTGGAGGCCTTACCTTTGGGGGGCTTGTCAGGCAGTGACAGTTTATACTGATCACCGGAACCTCCAATACATGACCTCCGCGAGACATCTGACGCAACGGCAAATGCGGTGGATGCTCTTTTTTGCGGAATATAATTTTGTGGTAACTTTTCGTCCAGGTACTGAGAACAGGAAGGCAGATGCGCTGTCCAGACAGGAAATCCCCGCAAAACAGCAGGAGGAGGTGCATGCCATCATCCCTTCTGCTAAGGTGGTGTGTGTGATTAGGGCTGAAAGGTTTTTGGATGATATCAAGGGCTCTAGGTCTTCGGGGTCTTGGGATCGTTGGGCAGCAGCCAAAGCAGATCGGAGGGTGAGACAGGGTTTGCCTTTTCAGGGGGAGCGTTTGTTTTTACCCACAGAGGAAATAAGAAAGAAAGCCTTTTGTTGGTGTCACGAAGCTCCTGCTGCTGGACATCCGGGGGTTACCAAGACAGTGAGTTTGCTTAGGAGACACTTTTAGTGGGAGTCTTTGGTCAGAGACGCTACTAAGTGGGTGGAAAGGTGTGATACTTGTGACAGAGCAAAAGGGGAGAACACAAAAAAGAAGGGTTTGTTAATACCTATGCCCACCCCTGATCGCCCATGGCAGAATATAAGCTTAGATTTCATCACAGGCTTACCTACTGATCAGGGGAAGTCTGCTGTGCTGGTGGTAGTAGACAATCTCACGAAAATGGGGCATTTCATACCTTGTGTAAATCTCCCCACTGCTAGTCAAACAGCACAGTTATTGGCTTCCCAAGTCATAAGATTGCATGGAATCCCAAGAGTCATAGTGTCGGACAGAGGGCCGCAGTTCATTGCTCGTTTTTGGCGAATGTGGTGCAAGGCATTGGGTATTGAGTCAGCGCTCTCTACCAGCTTCCATCCTCAAACCGATGGACAAACGGAACGTTTGAATCAGACTTTAAAAAAATACTTGCGCTGCTACTCCAAGGAAGCACATGAGTCCTGGGTGGAACTGCTGTGGATGGCAGAGTTGGCTTACAACAATGCATGGCACTGTTCGTTAGGTATGTCACCTTTCAAGGCTAATTATGGTTACGATGCCAACACCTTGCCAATTAATATCCCAGAGGATTTAATGAATCAACCCTCTGTGAAAGAAAGAGTGCAGACATTAAGAAAGGTACACAAGGTGGTACAGAAACATCTGCTAAAAGCTAAAGAGGTGTACAAACGATGGGAGGACAAACACCGTGCTCCTGGTCCTCAGTTCAAGGTAGGGGACAAGGTGTGGCTCTCAACCAAATACATCCGGTTCAAATTGAGAAGTATTTTCCATCCACGTTACATAGGGCCTTATCCAATAGTAAGACAAGTCAACCCTGTAGCGTACAAATTGAAGCTGCCAAATACTCTGAGAATTCACCCGGTGTTTCATGTGCACCTGTTGAAGAGAGCATTCACATCACGCAGAGCAACGCCCCCTGCTATTGCTGGTGACGGGAATCAGGAGTACGAGGTGAGAGCTATACGAGACTCCAAGTTCCGCAGGGGGGTTCTATGGTATCTGGTTTCATGGAAGGGTTACGGAGTGGAGGAGGACTCATGGGAGCCGGTACACAACGTCAGCGCTCCTCGAGCAGTCCGTTCTTTTCATGCAAGGTTTCCTGCTAAACCGGGGCCTAGGAGGCGCTTGGGAGGAGGGCGTACTGTCAGGGTTTAGGACAGCGTGCGCCTACCCAGACTACAGTTCCCAGCAGCATTAGGGAAAAAACTACATTTCCCATGATTCCTGGCAGGTCAGCAGGATATCAGAGGGCGGAGCCAGGTAACCGGTGCTTGTGATCCTGTTTGTTTGGAGAGAGCGGCTGCTCCCCGGGGGCCTCGGAGTTCCTGTATCAAAGACCGTGCCTTTTCCTCCGCCGAGGAACGGACGTCTGCGTGGTAATTGAGATCGCGCTGGCTAGCGCGTATGTTCCAATGTACATTTTGGCGCTTTTCTTGCTGTTGGCATTTAATTAGCTTCTCGCGGCTGCGGGTAGCGGCAATTGACCTGGGCACCTGTTCCCTGGAGTTCTTGGGGTTTTCGGAGAAAGGCTTCTCTAGGTTGTGAGAAGGGATTCCCAGACGTGGAGTTCAAGTGGCGGAGTGCAGGGGGGGATGAGGACCTCCGCACTACCGGCATGAATAAGTGATGACTTGAATCACTATTCGGTTGTTGGATTTCATTACCAAAGCGGATGGCAGTAGTGAAGGAACTACGTCATGCCGTGTTTGGTGTACTTTCTTGGTTTGCCCTCATAAGAGATATTTTCGCGCTATGATAGCAAAGAGGATTTAGTTCATCTGTTTTGCTGGTTGGGAACTACTTTGCTATCAACAAACTCTGGCTTCCTACTTTTAGTTATATGCACTATTTCTACACATTCGGATTGCCTATTTCTTCAGAGCTTTCCAGTGACTGGTCATAGGGTATGTTACTATAGTGTATTAATACTTTAGGCAGGTAGTGAATATGTTCCCAGGGTTCTTACACTTGTTCTTGTGTTTATGCAGGATACAAAAGAAGGCAGAGGAACAGCAGTGTGGTGTATGCACATGTGTTATACAGGTGAATTAAGGAGATGTGTGTCTAGTGAGAAATAACTGAGTGTAGGGTTAAGCATTGTATTAATCATTGCTTTTTGTCTTACAGCTTCTTTTTCCCTGCTGCCCCTTTCCTTCTTCCCTCTATTCTTTTGGGTTTTTTCCCCTTTTGGGGTTTTTCCCTCGCCGTATCGTCTGAACACCCTGTGTGTAAACTTCAGGGTGTTCGGAGGGTCCGGAGGTGGAGTATTGTTGCTGCATGCGGATCCTGCGGAGTGCATTCCTGACAAGCCTGGCTGAAGATGGCTGGAATGCCAGAAACCGGTCCTAGGAAGCTTGTTTCCGGTCCAGGGAAGGCATGGCTTGGCAGTTCGGGCTGGACTGTTCCCGTGAGGCACAGGGTCAGACTGATTTGCATATGGCCACGTCTGAACTGGGGTGGCAGAGTGGGCTAAAGAACGGTGATGATATTAAACCCAGATCTGTTGACTGGGTGTGAGTGTTTGATTGGTTCAGATGCTCCGTCCATCACCACCCCCTTTTGTATCGCAGATGCCGATTTTTAACCTGGAATATAAGGGGCCTGAATTCGTCTAAGAAAGTGAGAAAAATGTTAGCATATCTGACGCACCTAACCAAATATACGGATGGTGGTATGGCGAGCAAATGGGCGTGTTTTCAGCTGGCTGTGTCGTACTTCTCCTATGCTAGAGGGGTTATGATACTGGTCAAGAAAGGAGTGGAGTTTCAACCACTGCATACGTATACAGATGATGAGGGCAGGTGTGCTGTGGTGTGTGGCCGAATCAGTGGGCAATTGATTATGATATTAAATATGTATGGATCCATTGTGGATGATACGTCCTGTGTGGGGCCGTGTGTGTGGGGTGCTGAGGGAATGGCAGGAAACTCCTGTCCTCTGGGGGGAGATTTAAATACGTATCTGAATGCAGAATTGGACAAGTCTAATCCTATATCCCACCGCACCCCTAATGTTGCTAAGAGCCTAGCATGTGCGATGGAAGAATTTGGTCTTAGAGATGTTTGGCGTAATCAACAGGCGCAGGAGGGTACGCATGCGATGCCCGCACATGACAACTGGTTAAGGCTAGATTATTGGCTAGTGGGGACAGAGGTGATGGACTGGGTAAAGGGAATTGCAACTCTTGCCCGTACACTGTCGGATCATAATCCGGTGTGACTGGATGTGATTTTTCCGACAAACATATGCCCTCCTTTTACATGGCGCTTGCGCTCTGCGGCACTATTAGACCCTGTATATGAAACGGTGGTGAGGGAGGCTATTATACAATATTTTAAGTTAAACAAGGGCACTGTTACAGAAGCTGCCACACTGTGGGAGGCCTTCAAGGTGACCATCAGGGGGGGGTTGCATCAGCACGGCGGCGGGCATATTGATAGATATACGCACTTAATTGAGGAACACTGAAGATGCATTGCGTGAGCCGGAATGTAGTTATGAGGTGGATCCCAGAGCAGATACACTGGTTAAATTGCAGAAATTACTTAAGGATTTTGAGGAATTGTCGGACACAGAAATAAAATATCTGTCACGTAGACACACAGCCAGGAGATATGGATAGGGTGGGCGGCCCAGGCGTGCTTTAGCATTTAAAATAAAAGAACGTAGTGAGCAACGCGGGTGGACAGACTTGTGGATGAGTTGGGCGGGGAGCACCTTGATCATGGTGACATATTAGACCAATTTCGGAACTTCTACGCTAATTTATATAAGTCGCAAGTGCGGGTGCAGGAGGTGGAATTTGAGCAATATCTAGAAGGCATAGCATGTGCCTGGCTTTCTGATGGTCACCGAGAATACTTATGTATGCCGATAGATGAGCAAGATGTTAAAAATGCAATTGCAACATTGGCTAATGGTAAAGCGCAGGGGCCAGATGGTCTAACGGTCGAGCTTTACAAGAAGTATGCAGATATCCTTGCGCCAAATCTCCTCGAGATGTATGCGGAGGCCCACGAGTCGGGGAAGCTGCCTCCATCTCTGAGAGAAGCATTAATGATTACATTGCTCAAAAAAGATAAGCCACCGGACAAATGTGACTCCTACCGTCCACTGTCCTTGCTTAACCTAGATGCCCAAGATTCTACCAAAGGTTCTGGCGACCAGACTTCAGCCCCTGATGCAGGAATTTTTACTGCCGGATCAATCGGGTTTTATACCTGAGCAATCAACGTCTTCTAATCTTCGAACGGTCTTCTCTATGTTTCATGTTCTGGAGCCATCTTTGCAGGCGGCGGCAGTGTTTTTGGACGCAGTCAAGGCGTTTGACTCGGTTGAGTGGCGGTATTTACATTATGTATTATGACGTGTGGGGTTTCCTCCGATGTTCCTGCAGTGGATAACAGTGTTATATAGAACCAAGTGCGCGAGTACACATAGGGGATAATTACATCGGACCCCTTTCGCATAGGGAGAGGCACATGTCAGGGATGCCCACTATCGCCGCTGATCTTTGCACTGGTGCTGGAGCCACTGGAGTGTGTGATCCGGCAGCGGCATAGAGAGGCAGCAATTACTTTTAATCTTCGACCGGTGGCTATATAATTATATGCAGATGATATGGTTCTTTTTGTCCGCGATCCGTCCAAATGCCTGTCGCCAATGCATAGAGAATACGTACGCTTTGGTCATCTGTCAGGTCTCTGTATAAATTGGGATAAACCGTTCATAATTCCACTGACAACGTAAACTGTCTGTCCTGGCTTGGAATTCCCGTTGGTATGGTCTGCAGATCCGGTGAAGTACCTTAGAGTCTGGGTACATCGAGACTCAAAGGTAGTGGTCAGGGAAAATTATGGGAGGGCGTATTCGACATTGGAGAGACAGGTGGATACCTGAATTGCATTGCCGTTGTCGTTGGTGGATCGCATTGCCCTGATAAAGATGGTGATACTGCCACGGTTTCTCTATGTTTTTCTTAACATCCCAATAGTGCTCACGGTGCAATTTTTTAAGTCTCTCTGAAGTCAACTGATTAGATTAGCATGGGGGGGCGGCATGCTCGTGTACAATGGTCGGTCCTGACTAGTGGATATGAGAGAGGCGAGAATTTGAGGCCCCACGCATTTACCCCGCATGTAACGGTAAAGGAGGGTGATGCGGCCTGATTTCTCTCCACAGTGTGATTACTCGGCAAAATCGTGGTACTCCGAGGGGGGAAATTAATGCAATGAATGCTACAATTGCCTCCTGATGGAAGATAGGGTACCTAGCGCAAAAGCTCCCACTCTACCCACCATATCTGTACCTGGAACAGCATGCTGCCCTGTCCGTGACGCAGGAGAAGTCAACACTCCGCTTGCTGCATGAGGCAGGTCTCAGACACATGTCTGATGTTTATCCGAATGAATATTTTCTTACGCAGGAAGATCTAGATTCTGTTAGTAACCAGTCATTACTGTTCCGCTTTGCAATTCATCGCTTGCGGCACGCGATCAAAGTGCATTATAACACCTACCCACAGGAACCTGCCACGCTGGCCTCTTTACAATATGCGCTCACTGCTTCTAGCAATAAAAGTTTAATATCAAAATTATACAAAATGATAAAGCTTGAGAGTGTGGAAGCTCAGGACCGGAGCTGGGAGCGGTGGTCTGACTGTTTATCTGAGCCAATATCGGAGGCATACTGGAAATATATTTGTGGTCTGACAGGGACGCTTAGCATGAACGGCAATTTGAGGATTATACATTTTAAGTAAATACATCAGGTTTATTACACCCCAAAGCGCCTGCATGGATATGGGTTGCGAGCATCTGCTAATTGTGTACGTTTAGGCTGAGAGAATGCGGATTTTATACATCTGGCCTGGGAATGTCAGAAGGTGTGGGAGTTCTTGGAGAAGGTGGTGAGCTGTTTGAACACTATGGTGACTGTTGATCTTCAGTGCACTCCACTTATTTGTTTGTTGTACTGTGTGCCGTATATTAAAGGAATAGTTGGTAAATTGGTGCGTCTGGCTTTACTGCTGGCGGCTCGGAGAGTGGCACTTACGTGGGGGGGGGGTAGACACAGGCCAAAGGCTGAATTATGGATAAAAGACATGGTATTGGAGAAGTGTGGCTCAATGGTTAGAGCGGCAGACCCTGATGCAGAGGTCTGGCCCGGGACCAGGGTTCAATTCCCCACCTCGGCGGGTCTTGGGCTCATAATTCTTGCCTCGTGCCTATTACAATCATGGAGTCCCACTCTGCAACTCTGGGCAATAGCTTGCTTAATCTCCACAACGGCCCCCACAATGCTAAGGATGCCTCGCCTCCACCTTGGGGGTGCCCAGGAGTAGACGCCTCACAGGGAAAGCCAGGATGGGTTCCACAGCGGTATTCGTTCAAGCGCCTTGAGACCCTTGCGGGTGAGTAGTGCGCTATACAAGTATCAATTTACAATTTACATTTATATTGTAGGGATAACTTGGAGTTATATGCAGAAGAATTGCCCGTGATTTTGAGGCCCAGAGACATCTTGGAACCGTTTTGGATATATCTGCTCAGTCAAGAAGTATCAGAAGATGATTTGTGAAGAGTTCAGAGGGGTAAAATATTTATTGTGTAAGGTTTGGTTATACTGCTGGACCGAGATACCGCGGCCCGGAATCACTCATTGTAAATGATATGAGCTGTTTAGTTCTGCTTTCTTTTTGTTTTTTTGCATTGTTTTTTGTTGGGGGGGGGGGGGATTGATCTTATAGTTGTGGTGAAAATGGAAAATTATCACTTTAGACTATTTACAACATGCACAAGTTGTTTAGCTGGTCATAAGGAATCCTGAGTTGCCGCCCGGTCTCCGGTTGACAGCTAATAGGCTGTGTTATTTTAGGGAGAACTGGTTTATTACATGCTGCCGGCCTAAGGGTTGTAGGCGCACGGCTGTGTCACTTGTGCAGTGAATAATAAAGATTTTTTGAAAAAAACAAAAACCTTTTGAAGGCTACTCATGTGGGTGACACAGTCAGTGCTGCAGGCCCACTAGCAGCATTTACTTTACAGGCCCTGGGTTCACATAGTGCACGGTACTAGGGACTTAGTAGTAAATCATATAAGCGAATTATGGAAACACTAATCCATGACAACAATTTGGCATTGTACCGCAGTGGCAAAGTACCCAAAGCATCTAGACCAGCAAAAACAAAGTCCAACAGATAGTAAAAATACAGGAGGCAAAGGCAAAAAATAAGGTGGAAGCCCACTCTAAGGATGCCAGGTCTAACAGAAAGCAATGTGTTCCACCTGTAAACTGTACGTTAGTGACATTTATTGATTATGGTGTGTGGCCTCCCCATGAACACTCACATTAGCTCATCCCATGGACAAAAATTACGGAGGAACCATTTAAAAAAATTACCTTACTCGCAGGAGAAACAGATTTTTTGGCTAGCGCTACATGTAGTGGATGTGACCATTTTGAATGTATATGCCCCCAATGTAGATAACAGGGAGTTCTTTCTGTGACGGACAAAGTGGTGGACCAACTACTATGGGATGGGACTTTAACTGTGTCCTGGACGCAGATATGAACATACAGCCTCCCCGTGCACACGCCAAACCTGGTATGATGAAGTCACTGACTGTGGATATGCACAACCTGGGGTGTGGGGATATATGGAGGGACCTCTACATGACTAGGAAAGAGTACTCATACTATTCAGCTACTCATGATATCTATAGCAGATTGGATCAGATTTTGGAGACAGCGACCATACAGTTGGCCACGTATTTGGGCAGGTATCTATAAGACCACTCATTCTTACTCTAGGGGGTGCAGTTCTCCTGGGGGTGGCAGGCAGGCTGGCATACAAAGGTGGAAGCCCTGTAGGATGCCCCATTTAGTCAAGGAATCAGGGAGACATTCACTGATTATCTGGGGGTAACTGGGACACCACAGGAATGTGGGGTATTAAGTGGGAGGCACTTGAAACAGTGGGAAGCAGTGATCCTGGGGGAGTGTCTGGGTAAGGTGTGTAATCTGAAGACAATTGCAGGGAGACCTCACAGACCTAGAGGACAACCTCACTGAGCTCAGTGAGGGGAGGCGACCTCCTGGGAAATGAGGGGCATGTTTGTGGTGCTGCCAAGATGCCTGGGAGACATTTGGAATAGACACGATAGGCTGACGAGACGTGAATACAGCCAGCGGAGACATCGGGAGGGGGACAACCTGGGAAACTGGCAGCCTAGGCATGCAAAGAACAGGACACCCATAGTGGCCCTGTGGAGACGAGTCGCTAGCCACCTTTCAATTGGTTGTCAATGCCACTCTGTGGAAACACCTGCACAAGCTGCTTGGCACATGTGATGCACTCTGTGCACTGTAGTGGGGAAGATTTAGCCCTGGCATCGGCATCCAAGAAATTTGATACCCTTGAGTGGATGTATCTGATACAAGTACGCAAGCAGATGGGTTTTGGATTCAACGTCAGTAAGTGGGGTAGGCTCCTCCATGCACCCCCCAAGGCCAGAGTGCGGAGTGGCGGTATGTGCCACGGTTCCCAGCTGGCCCAGTCGCTAATTCTCATTCTGTAAGAAGCCAGCTCTCCAATCAGTGCACCAGCACCTGTGTATGTATATTTATGCAACTGTGTACATGTACGTATGCTTGTGAGTTGGTATATGTGCAAATGTATCCGCTATCTGTGTCTGTTATTCATATGTCGCTTTGTTTTCAGAACATGCCAAATTCTATGTTTTGTTGCCCCCGGCCATAGATGAAATTCCACATTAGTATGCTTGGTAAATTGTAACATCATTGTGTGGGCCATTGCGGGAGTTGCCGAGATCTAGCTGGACCGCGGCAACTCTCGGCAGCCATCTTGGCCATCGTTTGCCTATATAAACCCCATCCAAACTTTCAGCAACCGCTTTGCCTCAAGAACCTTCCTGAGGTAACGCCCTACACATCGGAGAAGACCCCGAAGGCCTGAACTTACCTGATTTGAAGCCGCTCAGCCACCGGTGCCTACAGCTATTCTTTAAGGTTGGATCCCATGCTGTTTGGCCTTCCTGAATCGTCTGTAACAGTCCTGCCAAGTATCACGCTTCAGGTGTGATGCTCACGCATTTCAGTGTGGTGCTCCGCATCACTGCACTGAAATACATTGTCACGCATAATGCATAGTGGCAGTCTCAGGTGCACACTCACTGATGGCTGCAAATTTGCGTGTGTCAGCTGGCTGCAGGCACTGCCTGGGGTCTGCCTGTGCTGGTGCGCTGCTTCTGTGGTCTTGAGGCAGTGATCCCAGCTAAGCTATAGCCTGCCAGCCCCTGGCTCTCTGCTACAATGTATCACCCGCGGCGCCGTGCGTTGCTGAGTCCCCCTTCCTGGCATCCCGGCTGGTGCCTAACAGATACTATCGAGGGCGCCGCAGGGGTATGTCATGTCATGCTGACTGATAGATCGGGAGTTTATTCTACAGGAAGGCCGCCGCAATCATGTAAGTCACACCTGAAAGTAAGAAAAGAGTTCATAGTACAGTGCTTATGAACATTGATTATACGAGATAACGTGGACCATGAAATTGTGGGTAAAGGATAAAGAGAATCCCGAAAAGTATCATGTTACATGTGGTGACTTACTAGACAGTACGTGCAAAGTGATCTTGTATGGTTCTATGTTACCTTGAATGTGTAGGGGGTTGTGCGATCAATAGCCCTGGGTGATAAACACACATGTTTTGTTTCGTTTATCAGATGTGCATGTACACGCTAAGCAGTCAGCATCTTATCCAAAGACAAATCTGAACAGGCACTACACAACACTATAGATAGCAGCCACTAAAACTACTCAACGCACATCATGACTGACATAGTTTAAAAAAAAAGTTTTATATAGCACGAACTAGACCCAAGAGATGGGGTATTATAGTGCTTTACATGAGCACCAGTATCGTTACATGAGGACACAATCATTTTTTAGGCATGGGGAGATTAAGTGATTTCCCCAGAATCACAGGATGTTGAGCGTCGCTGCCGAGACTCGAACCCGGTTCCCCAGCTTCGAGGTCGACCACTCTAGCCTTAAGGATACCTCCTCTCCCCAGTGGTAGGTGGGAGACTAACCACACTATGGGCCATAAAACTGAGTGTTGGTGCACCTAACACTAGCAGACCAACTTATGATCATGTCCTTGTTTTTAAGGTTCGACAACTATCCCAGGGCACCAAAGACTGAAGAAATATAAACTTCCTATAGGGGTTTACTGATACACCTGGTTCTTTTTAACCAACAAAAAAGAAATTGGCACAGAAGCTGGACTGGTGCTGACGCCCCAGGCTGAATCTGATTTCCGGGCCCCTCTGGCAATGGTTGTAAGGCAGCAAATATCTATTGGGGGACAGAACAAAAGGTCTTTAGACAGGGCACTGAAATAACCTATCAACAGAGAAGATAGTCTCAGAATACTTCCTAGTCTTGGGACGCCCCATATATTAGCAAGGCACCCAAGAACCACTTCATCTATCTGAGAGTGAAAAAAAAACCCTGGACCGATTACTCTATTTGAAGCAGCTAAGGAAGTCAATGTTCATTTACTAAATTCTGAGGAAAAGAGAAAAACAATACAGAAAAACTCTAAATCATTACATCTGTGTATTCCTATATTATTTATCTGAAAACCTTCAAGAGAAAAGGAAATGTTGTACACTTTTACTCATAGACTTTACATTACTTGTACAGGACTGCAGATACTTCTTAAACGATTTCTCTTAATCAAAAACACCTACATTGTATGCTTAGGACCATGCTCTCATATTATAGATGTAGCAGGTAAATCTAAAACTGCTAAATTTAACAGGGATTCTTATTACATAAAGAACTTAAAAATTTCAACATAGTGGGTACATACATTTCTCCAGCAGAACAAGTTGTGACAAACAAACTCCTATAGAACAATATTTTCTTCAAAAATGTTTGCTGAGGATCATATGGGCGTCTTTCCTGCATTCTACTTTTCACGATCCAAACTATGCAGCATCAGCTGTAATAAGGGCTGTCAGCTTATTTACACAGACTAGCTAATAATAATGGCGTTATCACCTGAGAATTTTAGAACAAAAACTACTCACATCTAGTTCCCCTTAAAGATCAAATAAGGGAACAGCAATCTACACTACTCATGCTTTCATAAAAACATCAAACAGGATGGGCAGTAACATAGCATATATATATATATATATATATATATATATATATATTTATTAATTTGTATTACTGCTAACAATTTGTAAAACAGTATTACTGAATAGCCAGTTAATTGTCTCATGGCTGTTTGGACAGGCTCAAAAGAGATTGAGAAAAAGAGAGAAAACATGAATTTGCCTACTTTAATTTGTAGAGGAGCTAGCCCCCTTCCCCTATTTCGACTGTAGGAAACCCTGAAACAGGTTTCACATCTGTCTACACTATCTACTTCTATTTGGGGCAGCTGGGCACAAATTCACTTATAGGAGGTAAATAGCACATGTAGCTAGCTAGAAAACATTAATAGCTAACCACCAATTCCTTTAGCAAGTATACTAGTTGTAACAAGAGGGCACATCAATTCAAACTAAATCCTATTGCCTCCTTATCTCAGCCCTTGCACAGTAATCTTCAAACTAAAACCATAAGTGCTATATACATGGCAAAGCTATTCTCTTAATTAGAGCCCACATATACCATTATATTTCATTCTGTTCACATGAGTGCACAAAAACTTGCTTTTGCCAAAAATAGTAAGCAAAACTTCTCTTTCTCTACCTGCGCTGCCATCTCGTCTTTCAAAAAGTTTCAGAGGTCGAAGTGTCAAAGCAAACCTTGCTCTGAGCCCTGCTAGGCTGCTAAATGCAGAACTCAACCTTTAACCCTTACCAGCTATCCTATTTGTGTGCAAGGCTTTCCATGCGGCTGTTCCAATTCAAAGCAACTATGAAGAATCACAGCTGAAAGGCAGTCCGATTTCGTTCCTGCGTGCCAGTAATTTAGAGGTATGCTTAATAACTTCTGCTGGTTTTTTATATTTAGTTTCATGGTGTGCTTTTCTAGCAGTATAGAGATCAGCTATTTGTGTTATACTTAATTGTGTGCATTTACTGAAGCCTAAGATCAGTTTGAAAGCTATTCTGAGTGGCAGAACTGCTTTTAAACAGTGAATTTTGCCCAATTTCGACTTTGGTGTTAGGGGCTCTTACAAATGAATAACCTACAATGTTTTGGCATACTAGTCATCACCAGAGTGTCCTCTACATATTCCAGAGATAGGGGATCAGAAATGTATAAGGTAGACCCTTATAAAAATGAGTTTTGTACGCCTGGGTAAAGAGACATTTCACATGGTAGTTTCCCCCATTGCGGTAAAGCACTGCTTAAATTCGACTTTGATGCTAGGAGTTCACAGTATGATAATTAGGCAGTATAGAGATCAAATAACGTTTTAGTGCACTTATTTTTAATGAACATTTTTTTTCATATTGTCGACATTTACCCTATTTTTTTTCTAATAACACCAACCCTGTTGATGGTTGCACATATGAAAAACAAGCCTCATTCCTTCTTGCCTTCAAAATTTATTCATTTATACATTTATAACCCTAAGCACAGAAGCCTTACTTGAAACATGAAAATTCTGCGCCACTTTTTAAAGGACAGTTATTATTTAATATCAAAACCACGGATCCGCTTATGTAAAAAGGCATTAAGAAAGGAAAATCCCTACTTTCAATTTTTTTTCTCTGTTATCCTAAATATAGAAACAGTTTTTTTGTAACTTTTAAGATTAGTCTGTAATGCAGACTTTCATACCAGATTTACACTAACTTAAAATCTAGTTGACTCAGCAGTTTCCTTGTGGCTTGCGGTCAGGAATAGCCATGAGCTATTGACGTAGCTGTTGCTGTGACCAGTAGGCGTCAAATTCTCACGCCTTTCTCAGGAGAAAAAACCCTTTTTCTGTATTTGTAATGTCCTGACAGAGTGTAATCCCCATTTGTTGCGTCAAACACCTTCTTCTCTCCGAGACAGCTAAAACACAGCTGTTGGAAAGCTTTTTTCTAGAGTTGAAATGTAAGCAAGGTGACAGTCTATTTAAAATTCAGGCATTTCAAGGCAGTCAAAATCTATCGGTTTGATAATTTCGTGTTAAATTCAGCAACAACCAATTCACTCAGATGATGTGAATGCCTTTTAATATCTGATACAATGTATCTAAGGGAAATGCTGTAACATTTTGCATTTTAGTCCTAGTAATTACAAAGCACACAATTTCGTTGTTCTTCCTCTGTATGAGGCGTATTTTAATCCTATTGAATGTGAATTCTAATTTTATCTGTAGCATTGTGGCAATTTGCACATATCTATAGTGTCTTATTTTGTCAATGTTAATGGTAGCGTGCAACCTTTTAGCATATGTTACATCATTCTTTTCTGGATTTTTTATTTAATATTAATTAAATGACATTTTGATTAACAGAATGATGTAAAAAAAAAAAAAACACATTGAGCTCATTCCAGACATTTACAGAAGGGGGTCATACACTCAGAACACACAATACAGCGCGCTTAAGGCTAGCCATTCTTACACAAAAAAAGCAATCAGTACTTACTCATACAAGTACCACCAATGTCAAATCACAAACCACACAGACATTTAAACACATAATTAACCCACAGATCAACACTCAGGACAGAACTAAGAGATAGCCCACAGACTGTACTGAAATCAAACCATTGGTAAATATATTAGTTGTAAGTCATATTTACAAGAAAGGCTCTCAGAAATAGCCCAAAAGACTGCACAAAAAAACAGCCCAAACACTGTTCCATGTTCAAGAAGCCAAAATACACCAAATTTGCTAGTTTTGGCTGGCAGAGCACCAAAAAAAAGTGCTCTGCATATCACCACTTATAAAAGTGCGCAGATTAGGATCCTTTTTATGAACATATTTTAATTCCATGGGGTACGTAGTCACCAAGGAAGAAATACGTTTTTATACCTAAACCTATTTAGGTATCCTCTCTAGGGGATCCGGCTGATTCCATTCTAGTTCCAAATATTTCCAAATTCCAAATATTGGCCAATTTCCAAACAATTCCAAAACCAAAAAGCGTCGCAACAAATGACCTTACCAAGCACAAATCTCCAACCTCTCACTGCCAAGTTCTGAGTGACCTAACGGTCGTTTTAGAATACTCACGTCAAAAGTTTCTCAGTCAGGAGCGGTAAACATTTGGAGGATCAAATCAAGAAGACCAGAAATATACTGGGCTGCAGAGACAGAGAATCTACGTGCAGGGTACCTCCTTAGTAGAGTCCTGTCCTGTTCTCCTCAGTAGACTCATGTCTCTCATCAAGACCACTCCCTTGGATAGCCGCTTCTCTGATGAGGTCCACGTCGGGCGCCATTTGAAGAAATATAAACCTCCTATAGGGATTCGCTGATACACCTGGTTCTTTTTAACCAACAAAGAAGAAATTGGCACAGAAGCTGTAATATAAAAATAATTCATTTATTAAGCTCAGATGAGGGAGATTGTGCCACACAGTACCCTCGGGCCACTGTAGGAGGCATTCTAAGCAGTACAGAGAACAGGGGACTTACATATGCATAGGTTACATTAGTCAGCATAAAACCAAGGGAAGGTCCTGGCACATATCAGCATGCAAAATGACTAATAACGGTATACAAAATTTACTTGCTCAACAAAGTGGGAGGAGAGACCTTTCTCCTTACATCAGCAAGAATAGCCTGACAGTTCTATACTAGGAGCAGATGAATTCCATCAGCTACGCCTCTCTGAGCATGTGCAAGGCTCTGGAAGATGGAGAAAGCACATAGCAAGCACATGGCTAACTAAGATAGCTGCCAAGTACAAAATGGCTTTCAGCTTATACTAACAGATTCCTGCAATCTTTAACAAGACGACGTCCAATCGGGCAGGGCAGGGTGTCAGGTAAGCGCCGCATTGTTGTAATCTTACAGTATGGTGTCTGACAAGTGGGATGTGCGGAGGGGCATACGACAGGGCTGCCCCTCTCCCTACTCTTGTTTGCCCTGACACTGGAACCCCTTGTGGAGGCGCTTTGTCACACAATGGAGGAGTTTGGTATAAAGGTGGGTGACGTTACACATACTTTTTAATAGTATTCTGAGGATGTTTTGAACTACCTGCGGAGGCCCCTGAGGTGGTGCTGCTGCTGCATGCTCAACTGAAAGAAGTGGTAGAGGGACTGCATATAAATAGATGTCAGTCCCTGCTTTTCCTGCTGGGGGCGGTCAGAAAGATCTCGGAGCGGGATTTAGCTCTATTGTGGCTGAGGTGGGGGACCAAGGTATTCCAGTATCACAGAATCATGCTCAGACCTTTGTTGGATAGAAAACGGGAATATAGTATTGACCCGCTGGTGAGTGGCCTAATGATTTTGGTGCAGTTCTGGAACACCATGCCACTCTCGATGATAGGAAAGATTGCGATGGCCGAAATGGTGTTTATACATCTCCCGGAATGCACACTATACGCTGCACTGTAGCCTTTTTAAAACCCTTGATAGGCTTATGGTATCCCTGGTTTTAGTGGGGAAAAGGAGGCTAGTGGCGTTGCCTTTTTGCTCAAGTCGGAATTCTTGGAGGGTGGCTTAGGCCTTTCGGACCTGGAACTCTACTATTATCCTCCAAGCTGCAACATGGCAACTCTGGGTGATGGAAGGCAACAACTGTGAGAAGCAACTCCTGTAGGCACATGTGACACAGAATTATTATTGGCATTACTCATGAGGGGCTCAAGGCAGCTGTGGGATGTCGCATATTTGGTGTGACCACTGGTGGAGGTGTTGGAGCACACAATCACAAGGGTCTTTCAGGGACCACCATCTGATAGAGAGCTCAACCTATTGTCGCTCCTACCTGTTACTTGAATTAGCGCAGATATGTCTGTAGTGTGCTGAAGAGAGGGGGGATCAGAGACGTTTGGTGACCTTCACCCAGGGGAGAAATTTCTCACATTTGGAGAGGAGGAATTTGCAGTTGGAAGCGGGCAATTCCTACAGTCCGCTAAGATGGAGAGTGTGGCACAGGAGATGTGGACAGACTTCCTCATAACTCCCAAATAAATAGAAACGCTATACTTATTGCTCACAGCTGGGGCGGCACAGCATATGGTGACACTCCTATACTGAGCACTTAAGGCGGACAGAGTCAGGACTGGCCCCACAGCATGTAGGGCCAATGGAGAGGAGTTGGAGTCTCCACTGACTGACAAGGAGAGTAACTTGTGAATTGGTCATGGTCAAGCGAGTTTCCTGCAATGCCAGGGTCCAGCTGGCACATTTTAACTGTACACCGTACTTACCTGAGTCTGGTCAAGCTTGGTCTGATGTACAGGGTCAAGGGAGTGGACTGTCCTAGATGAGGAGGTGAAAATGCTTCCTTTTTGCAAATGGCATGGAAGTGCCCCAGGGTAAATGTGCTATTACGTTGCATGCAGCCACAGCACTGTTTGCGGAGATGTCACCCCGGCTGTGTTGGTTGGGGATTGTAAAACAACCCAAGAGGTTTAAGATGCAATGGAGGTTTCTGCAGATGGCCCTTGTGTTGCCAAAACGATGACTGGTTATGGGGTACGTGGGTGAAATGGTCCCCTCACTCATGCTCTGGGCAGAGGATGCTACTTAGTGGGCTCTGAGAAGGGAAAAATTAAACTTTCACATCATGATGAAAAACTGCAGGACGATTTAGAGGACTGAGCCATGATGTTTGAACCGTTACAAACAGAGATGGACGGGTGGGAAGAAACTGGGGAACACAGTCACAGGGGTCAGCACTTTCTGCTTCACATGCTCAGCCATCAGTGGGGGAGGGAGAAGCAGTGCACCCCTTAGCAACCGCTAAAATCATGCCAGGGAGTGGACATTTGGGAGGGGAGACCCTTTCCTTTTTTACTATGAGGGACTGGATGATTCCATGATTAATGACTAATAGTATTTATTCTCCTTTACCATACAAGATACTTGCCTAGGGAATTGGTAGGGATGTGTCTGGAGAGATGGGAGGAAAGGCAGGATCCTTCTGGAGAATATGATTGGGATTGTCATGCACACTGGGCACATGTACCATTTGCTGTTTTCTTATGTTCTATCTGTTGGTTATAATGCACAAAAAAGTTATGTACTGATGCCATCCTGTATTACCACGGATGTGGGGTTGCCTCACAAGAATGACTAATAAAAACAGTGTTGTTTTAAAAAATATACATTTTCACTTATATCGAAAACACAAATATCGTAAACAAAAATATTATCACCTTCAAATAAACATGAGAAATATTGATACACACAATATTGACTATAATAATATCACCAAAATAATTACAATATCATTAACACATTTGAAAAAACACTTTTTACGTAAAACTACTATTTAATATGATATAAATATTTTATACATACGTTTAAATTAAAAATAAACTTAATACGTCACACAAATATTTACAATTAAACTAAAAAAAATATAACTAACATTATAACAATATAACAAAAAACATTGCCAATAACTACAAATATTTATAAATTAAATTACATTTCAATAGGTAGATGAATATTTAAAAAATGATATTAAAAATATAAAACTATATTTCAACATTTATAAATAAAACCAAAATTAGAGTTTTTCATAGGACAAAACAGATAAAAACATTCAAATTACAAATAAACAAATAAAATCAAACTATAAATAATCATAACTAATAAAATCAGACAAACATTTAAATCAACACTATAAAAGGTACAACATTTTACCAACAAAATACTTCTAAAACGCCAACCACTGCAAGATGTGGAAACTCTTTCAGATTTTCTATCCAGAATCTTAAGGAAATAAATATACAGATATCGAGGACTACCTAACCAAGTAAGTAAAACTTATATTTAAACTGAAAGTAAATAAACTTAAAAATGTAAAGAAGCATATAATTAACAAAACACTCTCCAACTTCTATCTCTTTACATGTAATTCCTAAAAGAAAAGACTATGGGCCTGATTACGACTTTGGCGGTGCTGCGCCGGCTTTACTCCGGGAGAAAATTACAAAAAACAATTTGATGGACAGAATGTAGATCAATGTCTTACATTCACCCCAGTACAATGATCTGGGCCTAAATCCATCGTTTTTTGCACTCCACACCACCCTGGGTTAGATAATGGCTTTATGCAAATCAGCTCTGACCCTGTGCCCCATGGGAACAGTCCAGTCCGAACTACACAGCCATATCTTTCCCAGACCGGAATCAAGCATCCGAGGACCGGACCGGTTTCGAGGTAACACCTCTCATCAGCCCGGCTAGCTTGACTCCAGTGGTGTGGAGGCTCTGGGACCCACGTCTGAGCTACCCCAGTACACTCAGGGAGAAAATTACAAAAAACAATTTGATGGACAGAATGTAGATCAAAGTCTTACATTCACCCCAGTACAATGATCTGGGCCTAAATCCATCGTTTTTTGCACTCCACACCACCCTGGGTTAGATAATGGCTTTATGCAAATCAGCTCTGACCCTGTGCCCCATGGGAACAGTCCAGTCCGAACTACACAGCCATATCTTTCCCAGACCGGAATCAAGCATCCGAGGCCGGGACCAGTTTCGAGGTAACACCTCTCATCAGCCCGGCTAGCTTGACTCCAGTGGTGTGGAGGCCCTGGGACCCACGTCTGAGCTACCCCAGTACACTCAGGGAGAAAATTACAAAAAACAATTTGATGGACAGAATGTAGATCAATGTCTTACATTCACCCCAGTGCAATGATCTGGGCCTATATCCATCGTTTTTTGCACTCCACACCACCCTGGGTTAGATAATGGCTTTATGCAAATCAGCTCTGACCCTGTGCCCCATGGGAACAGTCCAGTCCGAACTACACAGCCATATCTTTCCCAGACCGGAATCAAGCATCCGAGGACCGGACCGGTTTCGAGGTAACACCTCTCATCAGCCCGGCTAGCTTGACTCCAGTGGTGTGGAGGCTCTGGGACCCACGTCTGAGCTACCCCAGTACACTCAGGGAGAAAATTACAAAAAACAATTTGATGGACAGAATGTAGATCAATGTCTTACATTCACCCCAGTACAATGATCTGGGCCTAAATCCATCGTTTTTTGCACTCCACACCACCCTGGGTTAGATAATGGCTTTATGCAAATCAGCTCTGACCCTGTGCCCCATGGGAACAGTCCAGTCCGAACTACACAGCCATATCTTTCCCAGACCGGAATCAAGCATCCGAGGACCGGACCGGTTTCGAGGTAACACCTCTCATCAGCCCGGCTAGCTTGACTCCAGTGGTGTTCGGACTGGACTGTTCCCATGGGTCACAGGGTCAGAGCTGATTTGCATATCGCCATTGCCTAACCCAGGGTGGTGTGGAGTGCAAAAAAACGATGGATTTGGGCCCAGATCTTTGGACTGGGGTGAATGTGTCACATTGATCCACATTCTGTCCATCACCTGTTTTGTTTGCAATTGCCGCCATAAGTGCGCTGGGGATGCTCAGACGTGGGTCCCAGGCACTCCACACCACTGGAGTCAAGCTAGCCGGGCTGATGAGAGGTGTTACCTCAAAACCGGTCCGGTCCTCGGATGCTTGATTCCGTTCTGGGAAGGACATGGCTTTTGTAGTTCGGACTGGACTGTTCCCATGGGGCACAGGGTCAGAGCTGATTTGCATATCGCCATTGTCTAACCCATGGTGGTGTGGAGTGCAAAAAAACGATGGATTTGGGCCCAGATCTTTGGACTGGGGTAAATGTGTGACATTGATCCACATTCTGTCCATCACCTGTTTTGTTTGCAATTGCCGCCATAAGTGCGCTGGGGATGCTCAGACGTGGGTCCCAGGCACTCCACACCACTGGAGTCAAGCTAGCCGGGCTGATGAGAGGTGTTACCTCGAAACCGGTCCGGTCCTCGGATGCTTGATTCCGTTCTGGGAAGGACATGGCTTTTGTAGTTCGGACTGGACTGTTCCCATGGGGCACAGGGTCAGAGCTGATTTGCATATCGCCATTGTCTAACCCAGGGTGGTGTGGAGTGCAAAAAAACGATGGATTTGGGCCCAGATCTTTGGACTGGGGTGAATGTGTGACATTGATCCACATTCGGTCCATCACCTGTTTTGTTTGGGCTTTACTCCGGCACAGCACCATCAAAGCTGTGCATGGCTAGCCTGCCAGATTACGAGTTCAACTCGTGTCTGGTAGGCTTTTCTTTTGCCGTTCACACGCGGGTGCCTTGAAAACGGGCACCGCAATGGGAATGCAAAAGCAGTTCCAGCACGGCATGGAATATGCTTATTTCTCATAGTTTTTTCCTTTTTCGACAAAGGAAAAAGTCTCAGGGGATCGTTTTTGTGCAGTAAGGTGGCGCTTCCTGCACAAAAACAATTCTGCATACAATGCTGGGGTGCCTGAGTTGGTGCTAGGCAGCAGTTTGTGCGCAGGCAGAGAGCAGGAAAGCTTCGTATAATGTTAAATATGGTGCATTTCTGCCCTCTCCCTTTCACGCAGCACAGCAAGGTGGCTTATTGCGTTGTGCGAATATTTGAGAAATATGTGTCCTGGTTTTTATTATACACATCCATTGTTTTTTCTCCGCATTTTGGTGTATAGACCCTTTTGTCAGGGGAGTTAATTTTTATATTCACAAATTGCAGCTAAAACACAATTGTAATTTATAATCAATCTATTAGGTCTCAAAAAGACAGGTAGCATAATTGAAAAATGTAAGGTATCACATTCATTCATAACGATATTAACATCTCTCTACGCAATGATATAATTGTAAAGAAATAGAAAGTTAATAGGTGGTATAATTTTGTATCAATATGGGCCTCGTCGAAGAATTTAATACCAAAGAGAAAATAAAAAGTATTTATCATGTCTGTTCCAATTAGTCTTAAGTGATCTGCACGCCAGGCAGGTTTTGTTTATTTTATAGATGTGCGTCTGTTAATTTGCTTCCTCACTCTTCACTTGGTGTGAACTTCACGTTTCTGTATTATGTGTATGAAATCTGGTTTTAGTATATATGCACATGTGTATGAGTTTGCTCCACTCTCCCACACCATTCTCTTTGGTTCAGACTTTCCATCTTTAAAGCAAATAACGGAGGTCTTGTGAATATCCGGTTTTCCTGTGTGATTCTGGGTCATGTGGTGTAGCTGACAGTAAATGGCATTGTTTCAATTCTTTTAGCATCATTACCCCATGATCGTTTATTTTGGCAACTTTTATTATATGGCATCAGCTTGGTTGTTCTCAGGTTGCTTTTCTGAGTTTCAAGCTACTCCTTAGATATTAATCCAGATCGGGTGTGTTATATTTATTTTGCTGTATGGGTGATTTTGGTTATTAGAATTATATTGATTTGTTGTTTAAGAAGGTTTATATATTCCGTTTTATGAGGTTGTGTGTTGGTTGATGGTCCGTGTGTATGTGTTAAGGTGTCTCTCAAGTTATTTATCTTCCATATCAATTTAAAGAAAACATTACAGGCGCTCTTTATAATTTAGGTCAGGCGTCTCTAACGGGTCGATAGCAAGTTGCCAGTAATTGCCTGTCAGCAGGCTTAAGACTGCACAGCTGCTCACCTGATAAGGCAGCTATTTAAAACATTGTGCCCTTTTCTGTGAGTGCTCGAAAGCTGAAGGTGCAGGATGATGTAGCCTCTTCTGAAAAAGGCTTTACTTCTCCTTTCTTTTTTGCAGCTCTCTTTCTCTTTCTTTTTTCCATTCAGCTATGTCTTTCTCTCCTTAATAAATTTATTTTATCCGCGTTCTTACTTTCCTTGTTTCTTTTTCCTTCTTTCTTTTTCTATGTTTTTACATTACTTCTTTATTTCTCTACTTTTTTCTTTTTCTCCTATGTTGTGCACTCTTTTTCAGTTTCTTTCTCTTTCTTTTTTCGTCTTGTCCTTATTGTAGCCTTACTATATTTTTCTTACTTTTTCTTTATTTCTCATTACATCTACTTTTCCTATTTTCCTCATTTCCCCCTTCTTTATTTCTAATGTTTTGCTATTTTCTCCTTTCATTCTCTTTATTTCTCCAGTTTTGTTACTTCTTTGGTTTTCTCTCTAATTCTTCTTCACTTTTCTTTCTTTGTGTAATTCTTTCCTTTGTTCTTACATTGTTTCTTTTTCACTCCCCTTTCTGTCTCTCTCCTTTCTCCATGTATTTTTCCTTCCTCTCCTCTTTCTTGAATTCTGACAAGCACCCAATTTAGCACTTCTCACTGTCTCGAGGCAGAGACTGAATGAGAGAGGTGCAAAATAGGCTGGTGACCCAGAACTGGGGAACAAACAAAATAGCACTCTATGAATCATTCTCTATTCAGTGCTTTTTCTTTTCAAAAGAAAGAGTACTTTAATACACACACAACTAAATACCAAGCACACAATTACAAATATTTAGGAAAGGGAAGATGGAAATAGTAATTGGAGGTTTTCCAAAATGGGTTTTAGAAATTAACCGCTGTGCATATCACGCACCATGAAGAAAGGACCCAGTGGACAACTAACCTCCTAAATCTAGAATTGGCCCTCTAGTTTTGAAGCATCTTGTTCCATTTAAGTACCAGCAGACCCTCTCCCTTAAAACAGCAATACACCCAATCTGTGCCGATAGCACATCATGTTATGTTATGTTATGTTAATAACACTTCTATAGCGCACAGCTGCCCCAGCTAAGGGGCGTCCCGGCGCTTCAGAAAGAGTACCCAAACACAACACTTCAGGTCAGATACAGCAGCGCACAGATTGAAAGAACTAGGATGAATGAGGGAATAAGTACGTTTTGATCATGCAAAGGTATTCACTCTTAAGAAGTCAGGCCTACTGCCTTTCACAGGCTAATGCCATCAACAGTCACAACTTCAATATCCTATGCTTAACAGCTTTAGCATAGCAATTATATTGGTCATGCACAATAAAAAACAAGCATTTGCAATGCAATAGGTCTCGCATTTGTGAGAGTTTAAGATATTGGCACTGTCAATGACAATGCCTTTTATTCATATGTTTAGTTAATTAACACATAAATAAAAGACATTGTCATGTACAATGCCAATAGCTCAAACTCTTGTAAATGCGAGACCTATGCAAAGAAGCGTCCGCCATTGGCCCAAGCTGCTTAGAATGTGAAAGCTTGCATGCTGAATGTTGCAGGAAAGCATGTCATGACTGCAGTAGGAGAAATTACTTAAAGAAAATAGTGCTGACAGACTAAAAAATACTTGTGTGTAACAACCGAAGTAAAAAAGCCAGTCCTCATGGGAGGTTACGAAGGAGGGACTAACAAGCCTATTAACGAATTAGAAGCCAGCATTTGCAAAGGACAATGAAACAAGCAAATGACAAATATGAGCGGAGAGTGGCCGGGGCTTCTATTCAATATTCCAATACAGCATGACTCGCAGAGCTGCTCATGCGCTGCCTAGGCTCGACCTAAAAATAGAATTACATCCATTTTTGAAGCTTCAAAAAGATTCTTAGCTCTCTACATGGGGGTGGGCGGGCAGTGCTAGGTCCTCTGCTGGATGTTATAAAGTCGAAGACTATCCTTGTTATTTTATACAGTGCCCTAATGGGGACCGGCTCTTTTACTAAAAGCCTAGATCACATGTTCATGAATTGTCTTTGAAAACCTTTTACCCCTGTATGTTGCATGGGGCAAGAGCTCGGTTTGATGCTTCTATCTGCTTTGGTAGACATTAATCAGATCATGTGCTTCATAGAGCCCAAGGAGGCAGGAACCCACACTTTAACATCACTTATCATCAACTAATTTAGCGCATCCTCGGAAGTAGCATTTCAGAAAGGTAACAGGAAGACAAGCTGGAAAAATATAAGCTCTCCTTGATGGCGATAATAGCATCTATGCCTAGAACAGTGCATAAACCAGTGATAAATAAGTAAGTTAGCGGTTTAATGGATGCATGGGTGCAAGAATGAGTGACCGCGCATGTGTGATCGATACCTTATTGAATCTCTAAATCCATCAATGACTGAATAGGCACTTTCATTTAGAAGCCAGGCCCATTGGCATTGTCAAGGCTTGTTTATTATTTCTACTTATAAACACAGTAGGAAAACATCAGTTTTCCCTGCCTTAATGTACTTTCAAAACTGAAAAATACAGTTGTTAGGCCATAATTTGAGTATCTCTCTATTATCAATCCTGTCTAGTCAACAGCTGTGCTGACAGAATAGAAGCTCAATAAACAAAGGATGATATTTACTATTGAATGTACATACAAGTGCAAGTGCCAATGCTATACAGAGGGACACCTTCCCTCACTTTTCCACCCCAAAATCTGCCTCTGTATTGGAAACAGGCTCGGTCACAGCACAAGTGGTTCTAATGCTCCTCATAGATATGGTGCATGTCTCTTTGCAGTGCCAGGGCCTGTATTGTTTGGTGTGGTATTCTATAATGTAAGTATTGCTTCATACCCCTGAAGAGACTAAGAAAAACTCCTGGGTCAGTCCAATCAATGTAAACACAAACCTGCTACTATCCGTCAGCTCTCTGAAGCACCTAACAGCAATTCGTACTATACTCATTGCAACTTAAATGTTTCACTAACAAAAAGTATGAACAACTGCCAGTTTTATGAGACGGCTGCCCCTCTCTCTGGAAAGAATACCATTGTACTGCACTATCTACTCGCATCCATCACCAATTGTGTTTTCTCCCACTTTCACATTTGTCACCTGAGTGTGGAGTGACTGAGATGTGCTGTCAAGTGAACAGGAAAGTGGTAAACACCATAGCTAGTAACATGGTTATCTGTTCCGAAAATAAACACGCCAGATGTAGCGACAACCTCCCCAAAAGGTATAGCTGAGTTGACCCCTTCTGTCTCCAATGGCCCCTGAAGATCTCCCAATTTGCTTCGAGATTTAAAAACAAGCATTTACAATGCAATGGTCTCGGCATTATTAAAGGTAGAGCTATTGGCATTGCTCATGATTTTTTTTTTATAAATCATAAATAAATGGCATTGTCATTTACATTGCCAATAGCTTAATCGCTCGCAAATGCATGACCTATTGCATTTACACCCACACAGAGCCATACACACAAAGCCACCCACACACACATACAGAGCCACCAACACAGTCATTCACATAGAGCCACCTACACAGAGCCACCCTCACACAGACAGAGCCACCCACACATAGAGCCACCTAAAAAAAAGCTATCCACACAGAGCCACACAAACACACACACAGAGCCACACACACACACAGAGCCACACACACACACACAGCCACACACACAGAGCCACAGACACACACACAGAGCCACACACACAACGACACACAAAGCCACACACACAGAGACACACAGAGCGACACACACAGACACACAGAGCCACACACACACACAGACACACAGAGCCACACACACACGCAGACACACAGAACCACACACACAAAGCCCCACACACAGACACAAAGAGCCCCACACACAGACACACAGAGCCCAACACATAGAGCCCAACACACAGTGCCAAACACAGACACACAGAACACACACACAGACACACAGAGCCACACACACAGAGCCCCACACACAAGATTTTCCAATTAAAAATTGCCTGAACGGCTTGAGGTTAAATTGAGAGATGTACATCAAGGACAACGAAGAAAAGCTAGCAATAAATTAAAAGTAAGCAGTACTGGTGGGTGGAAGAACATGTAATATAGACAGATGGCGAGCAGGAGAAGTATTGATGGAAAGAGCCAAAATATAGAACTATTTGGGGATCTGGACTGAAGGTCAGGAATCTCCGAAATTTAGGGCAAATTCTTTGGTTTATGCCATGAAAAGGTTGTGCAACAATTTCCATTAACCAACACATTTAATCAGTAATTTTGGCTAAGCAGAAGCAGTTACGGGCCTATGGCTATGAAGCATTCCCTAGTAAACTCATGTTCTGGATGGACCCTGCATTTTTCAGCGTTTCAATCAAACTCCACTCAGTCAACCTACAAAGCACCAATTAGATTGGAGGTAAAATTCTTTAGAATGATATAAACGAATACCACCATGTCCTAATGACTTGACTTAACTTTGGGATCGACAAATAAATATCAAATATTTATTGTGGTTGGAACTTCTGTGAACCACTGTGCTTGAAATCCGTGAGCCAGCTGTAGGAAGGATTCTTTACCCACATTTGATCTTAGAGACTACTTACTCTAAGTCAGAAATGTCTCCGTCACATTTAAGCCAGTAGCAACACTGCAAGTTAAAGCGATTTCTTCTTTAAACTGAATTAATTAATTTAATACAAATAAATGGTGAGAGTACAATACAGAAGGCTCCATACAGAATGCTGTGACAGAATACCAGAGAATGGGATGGCTCCACTATTTTTCTACACAAAAAAATCTAAGTGCTTTATAATTAGTGCCATTGGAGAAAAAATACTATTGTTGTGAATGAGCTAAACCTTCATAATTGAATCACTGTGGAAGGGCACAAAGCAGCTTCACAGGGTGGTTGGTACGAGAGATACTCCCACCTCAGTCAGAAGTAATCCAGCTTTGCCAGGCTATCATTGTGAATTGTTTGAGGGAAGAGAGACTGCACCTGCCGTGCGTGTTTATGGGGTAATGGCAGGTCGTGCCTTTTGTTTGCCTATCATATCATAGATGGAGAAAAATGATTGGGTACGTGCAAAAACGTTTGACGTGCTTAGTGAAGGTGTGCAACACAAAGACATTTGTTCGGTGGCGTGAGGTTGTGCGTTCAAACATGCAGTCAAATACTCAACCACAAATGCACGCAAACGGACACATGCACACATAGGCATTCGGATAGAGGGGGAGGAGACAGCGACAGCCCCTCAAAGGGACCGACAGCGCGATCACACAGGTATAAAACAAGTACAAAGAGTGAAGCGATACCTGCAGCCATGCGTCAGACGCAGAAACAACCTCATGAGCAAACAGAGCCACACATTTAGATAGAAGCTGACAGACTCTGGTGCAAACAAACACACAACTACAAAGCAAATCCCACATATACACGTGGCAACCCACCCCATCTTAGAGTGAGCAGATTTTAGAAACGAATCACGGGACATTCCACAAACGTAGAGAGAAAGAACTATAATTTTGCATCGCCGATTGCACAGAATGACTTAATTGAAAGAGCTCGACAATATAAAAACACAGAGGCAGTAAGGAGTAATTAAAAACAACTTTTATGCACAGTATCATTAGTGGTAATTAAATGGCTTTCTTCTATAGCATCCAGAACCATGAAAGTCACTATTACTTGTTCAAGTTCGGAGAGTAATTGTGTAATTTTTTCTTGTACATCCCTCACCCTTACACATTTACTGGCTATGCCACCATCTTTACAGAACTGCATGCATCCAGCTTGAATTACTGAGCATCCATTCACATCTCTAAAAACCTTGCTAAAGAACAGAATGTAGTAAGACAGACCAGCCCCTGCACATTATTGATTACCTAGAGAGTAGCTAAGATTTGTAGTCACATTTTTAGGTCTAGCTTCAATCGACCTGTTATCTCTCTTCTGCTGGGTTTGGCACACCCACCCACCTGGTTTAGAATACAGGGTGGAACACACTGTGAAACAATGTTCCATATGCCAAGCCTCTGGCCCGCAAGATCTGCCAGCTCCCCTCATCACTGAATCCATTTCCCCAAATCCTTGGCACCGAGCGAGTACTGCTTTTCTATGTGACTCTTAGAGTATATCCATGTGTATCCCTTCCCTATGTATATAGAGATAACTCTAATCACTAGTATATGCAGTAGACCGTTGTGCTCTCTTCCAGTTCTATGTGACTCTTAGAGTATATCCATGTGTATCCCCTCCCTATGTATATAGAGATAATTCTAATCACTAGTATATGCAGTAGACCTCTGTGCTCTCTTTCATTTCTATGTGACTCCTAGAGTATATCCATGTCTATCCCTTCCCTATGTATATAGAGCTCCCCAATTACTAGTATATGCAGTAGACCTTTATACCATCTTAGAGTATATCCACATGTATTGCCTCCTTGTGTGACCTAACATCTTGTACATTTGCAAGTTTTTTTCCGTGTGTATCCTTTTTGTAACGCATGTAATCCTAAATCCTTATGTTTCTCAACTGGTGCCTATGTAAAGCGCTCTGACACCTTCGGGTAAAGTTCGCGCTATAGAAAATCGCAAAAATAACAAAAAAACATTTTTGAAGCCTGTCTAATGCCCGACAAATGTTGGCAATAATAGATGATTTCTCAAAATACCCAAAAGTTGAGATTCTAGAGTCAATGACGGCCGGAGTTATATACCTGTTGCTCCTACCCATGGAATGTCATGCTACTGTTCTCTAAGTAGGTCACCGCATACAGCATATGGAGCTGAAATGCCCACTGCGCACAAAATAATACTGCCTTACAAGTGCTCCTCTATACAAGGAGTACAGATGGCTTACCCACTCCTCCTGTGTGGACGAGCTTATGCGGGGAAAGGTACTGGCCTAATCCCCCTAGTACTAGAATGGTCTCATCCCCACGCCCCAAACTTGCAAGGTAGGTGCGGCCTTGGTTGGGGGTTCGCTCTTCTGCCTTGATGCTCTGCCACCTGCCCTCTCTTAAAACGAGAATATAGCGCCATCCACTTGTGTAACGAATGCACTGCTTGGATCTCACGTTGTGGGTGTCATAACAGTGATTGATCTTGGTGAGCAAGGTATTGCTGTCAGCTATTACCATGTACTATCCACTGCGCATATAGGCATTGCCTTAATCTTTTTCCGTGTGTAGAGAATGATACACCCCCACAAATATAGGAACTGCAAAGTTCGCTCTTTATATTGAAAGGACATAGTCGTGAACGGTAGTCACGTGGCTTACCTGGGCTCCCCGGCGCAGTCGTTGATCTCAGAGGCCTTCTCCTCAATCATTCCCTCCGTCCCCCGAGGAACCCTCTTCCCCCCGGCCCTCGGATCACCAGCAATAATGGCTGGGACCCCCACACATGTGTAATGCCGGTGACAGTCCCTCTCTGTGCCTGCCCTGTGGGATGCGTAGTTCTTGCATCCAATCTCGGCATTATTCTAGCGGTACTCAGAACGACAATACCCACAATCGTCAGTTCACACACTTACCCGGCAAAAAAGCGGCTTCAGAGCGAGAGAGAAACCTAACTGGCCAATCAGGACGTGCAGGGAAATGTCTTTGAAACGTTGCATCACAGTGGCGGCCACCCTGCGCATATAGGCATTGCCTTAATCTTTTCCCGTGTGTAGAGAACGATACACCCCCACAAATATAGGAACTGCAAAGTTCGCTCTTTGTATTGAAAGGACATGGTCGTTAACGGTAGTCACGTGGCTTACCTGGGCTCGCCGGCGCAGTCGTTGATCTCAGAGGCCTTCTCCTTAACCTCGGAGCTGTTCCTCACAACAAAACAGAAAAAATGGCCGCCGCAAGCTTCTGAAATTTTCGGAATCGGGGGCGTGTTTTGGCGTTCTGAGTGACGGATGACGTCACAGGTGGAAAGAACGCCAAAAACACGCCCCCGAATACGAAAGAGACGGGGCTTTATTGGAGTGACGCCTGTCTCCTCCAATGGCTGGCCTCTGTTTAGGAAGCCAGCCAATGGAGGAGAGAGGAGGAGAGAGGCGGGTTCAAGCCCCCATACTCCAAGTCATTAAATCTCCGACCGGAGACTGCGCAAGCGCAGCCTTTAGGTCCTCGACCTAAAACAAGGCACTTGACTTCTGCAACTACATTAAACAAGAAATATGGATAGTCGCTGGTTTTGAGATGAGGACATTCTCGTTTTTCGTAGTAGCAACCCCAGCGTGTGTTGGTTTGTGCGACTTGAAGTTGTTGCTTGTGAATGCTGTTCAGCTGCTCAGAAATTTTTCTGCTGTTTCTTTTTGTTCTGGATGGCTGTGCCATGGCCATAAGTGACAGATAAAGGGAGAGTTAGAAACTGGGCATGGAGAGAGGCAGTGGAAGAGAGAAAGAGGGGCAAAGCAGACAAAGACAGAGACACAGACAGGCGGAGAGAAAAAGACAGACACTGCATGCACACTAAGTTAAACTGAAGTAGAGACACAAAAGAAAACAGGAAAAAAACACAGATCAGACATGCAAAAAACAGAGAGGGGACATGTGAATATAAACACCAATAACAAACGGCGGAGAGGGGTTTGAGAAAGAGGGCCAATAACACGGAGACAGTGATGCATGAGGATAAAAGCAGAGATAAGAAGTATGCACAGTCAGTGAAACAAATGCAGAGGCAGAAAACTGAAACCTGTTACACGCTGCACGCAAAAGGAATGTGCACAAAGTGCAGTCATAAACAATTCAGAAATAAAAGAAAAAAGCATTTACAATGCAATAGGTCTCGCATTGACGTGAGTTTGAGCTATTGGCATTGAAAATAGCGATGCCTTTTATTTTTCTTTTCTTTTTGAAAACATAAATAAAAGGCATTGTAATTTACAATACCAAAAACTTAAACTCTTGTCATTGCGACACCTATTGGATTGCAAATGCTTGTTTTTAATTGGCTGTTTAAACAAGAAGACTCATGCAATTGACTGTAACCAATCCTTCACAAACAAGGTTGAAATTGAGAGCCAATACACCCATACCCACCTAGACTCCCCATAGACGTGCCTACTCCATTACTACAGGACGTTACCTGTGGTTGTATGTCACTATATCGAGATTGATAATATTAAGTTACCTACACAATTATTGTATCCTCTACATTGCCTACCACTATATGGTCAAGGTAGCTGAGTATAAATGTACTATTTTTAACTCCATATCTACTAAACGATATATGGGTAAATGATATAGTGGATGGATGCAATATTTTTGTCATGCAATAAAAAGCATGTGATGTAGTGAACCCTCCCAATCTGGGTTATCGCTGTTCTCCATATACCAATGCTTTCTTGCATCCATTTTATGTAACTCCTGCGTATTTACTGAATTTACATTCATTACTCCGGCCAGAGCACTAAGCGCACTGAACAACTGTGGAGTTGAATCTCGTATGGGAAGAACCATCGAATGGGCAACCAATTCTGACTAAGAAGAACACGTCATATAGAGCGGCCATCTTGCCGAAGCAAGTTGGTATTTCAATCCCTAAATAAAGACTGCTCCCAAGATGTCTTACAGGACACAAATAACAATAACAGTGACAGGGCAGGGACGTGAAGAGCACAGCACTAGTCATGCCACTAAAACGACTCCGTCGGCACATCATTCATCCCTCCACAGGCCTGTCAGACGCAGATGGACTGGGCCATTAACACAGAGGGGGCGCTACAATAGACTCATCCGGCCTTCATTTATTATTCAAACTGCGCAGGCAACAGTGTCACAGCCGGAAGTCGGTGCAGAAGTTTTCTGCGGAGAAGCGCAAGGCGGGGAGAAGCTCGATGGCCCATTAGTCTCGTCTGCCTCAAATCTGCAACGCCACTACCCAGGAGAGTGATAAAACTGGCAAACGGGCTACGAAGCAGCATTTCAAGTTTCCTTTGCACTAAAAATAATTGCCATAGCTATCAGCCAAATGTTCTTATCATCAATAAAAGTCAACCACCAGAAACATCCATTGGCAGTTCAAAGACAAAGAGAAGACGGGACATTTTTACTGCAGGGCACTGCCGCCTTCATTAATTCAAAGAAAATGGATTTTAATATTTTAAACGCGTATTTACACCCTGTTTTCTTTCGTTATTTTTCTCACTTGGTTTCTTTCCTACGATAAGAGAAAAACGAGCCTCACACCTGGTTCCCCGATGTCTGCAACTCTGGCCGCTATGCCCCATCCTCTTCCAGTGTCACAGTTAGCCAGGAGTGGCAGCTGCTTCCCTGGGTTGCCCTAAGGTAAGGGTACATAATCAGTTGCTTCGCTGTAAAATGGATAAAAAAAAAAAGCAGAAGCCTGCGAGTAGTGCGCGCGTGAGCGCCACAGTGAGCCGTGGTTTCAATTATCACGACCGTGTCTGGGCACAATAATTAAAACCACATAGCCTATTGGTGTCTATTACACGCATCAAGCACGTAATAGAAACCAATAGGCCGTGGCCGGAGCAACCCGCTGGCCTTTGGCCTATTGAGTGACGTTTTACTGAAAAACATGCACGCAAAGGCCAATAGCGGGACACAACAGGAAAAGCACACGCATGAGCATGTGCTTTTCCTAGGTCACTCTCCTAAACCCTGTTTTTGCCTACTAAATGTCTCGTGCTGCGCGAGCACTGCTGCGCAGTGCACCTCTAGACGCTAGACCTAAAAATATAACTATTTTCTTCAAAAAAGCTTTTCATACTGGAACAATCAGCTGTTGTCCCGAAACCTTTCAAGATACCACAACACAACAACACAAGTAATGACACTATTCCAAGAACATACAAAAGCTCAGAACTAAGAAAGGAATTCGAAAACTCAGTCCTGGGATTGATTTAAAATAGATCCCACCTTCTCCTGGGTCATTTATTTTACCTGCTGGAAGCCTTAAGGTTTTCCACCTGTCATGCAGGGTTTGTGGGTCTCCAGTACTCCGAGATGACCCACAGCACATATTTAGCAATATGGGTGCCATCTGTCCTTTAAGGAAGCACTCAGCAAAATATTCCCATTTTCATAAGTCCCCGGGGTTATGGTGCACACTTTTGACGTTTCTTAATGTAGCAGTGAAATTCTTCCTCTCTAGCTGGTGCTGGTTATGCTAAGATCCCCCTAGAAGACTCAACTTGTCTCAGACTCCCCAAGTGAAACGAAGACCTATGGTTTTCTTGAGGCTGCAGGAGCCGCAGCCACGCGGGTCTCTGCTCAATGGTTAAAATGCAGGGCATGAGCGTCTAACTATTATTACAATATCTTCTGCTCCGTTGGGAACGTTTTAATGTTTTTTTTTGTATTGTTCTACTCTGCACTCCAAACACCAATCAATCTCTTACAAGGTGACTGGGCACCTCAAGCCATAGTCCACGAGGACCCCTCTTGAATGCCCTATAACATGAGAAGTAAAAAAGAAATACAGGGGATGTCTTCCTTCAGTGTCCCCTGCAAATCCACCCTCTTCCGGCCCGAGAGTCACGGAGCCAGTGCAACCAGTTCTGAAGGGAGTCCACAGAAGACAAGTTAGAGGTCTTCAGGCTCTTGACATGGGCGTGTCGGCACAGACTGATCCTTGCTCCAGGTTTTGGAATCTCCTTCTCAGCCTTGCAGCTTTGAAAAGACTTATAAAGGGAGGTGGGGTTTATTTTGATTGATGGGTAACTCACTCAACCTGTTGGTGCACATCATTCCGCCACCAATTATTTTTCTCATAGGATCCTGCCTACTGCATGTCCCACCCCGTATTGCTTTCTGAAAAGGTTTCAAAAGGGCAACCCGCTTTAATAATGTAGCAAATCTCTACCTCTGAGCCAAGCTCTGCCCATTCCGATCAGTTTTATCCTATCATAATCTTCAAATAAACCTCCTGGGGAAAAGTTTCTGCCAGTCCTCTGTTTGCCACACGTGGCATCATTCTCTAAGCCAATTTTAAAATAATTACTTGTATTTGCCAAACCCAAGGAGCATTTTTAGGCTTACCATGTTTTTATTGGATGAGTTCTATCCTTTCACTGCTGACGTCTGGATCTAGCATTGTACTAGGGACTATTTTCTTTCCTCTGTCTATCTCCCTCTCTCTTTCTTTCTCTTTGATCTCCCTTGACTGTTTTTTAAAAAAAAATGATGTCTCCCCTCTATCTGCTTGGCCCATATGCATCAATGGCCGTCCATCTTTTAATGGTTTTTAATCCATTCCAAAATGGTCACCAATGCATGGTGTCACTGTGCGTATGCAAGACAAACATCTTGAAATGCTTTTTACCATGCTTTATAACAAACTTTGCCAAGATGCCCAACCTTGCTTCCCTATGCAATGTGAATGAAGAACAGAGGTTCACACAGGTCTCATTCAAAGAGATATGTACACAAGGCAGCAAAATTATTGTAAGCAATCAAATGAATGACATCAGTAGGGCTAACTTAAAGGTTTTTGTTTATTTCATTGCATTTGCATTCATAGTTTGCTTCATTCACCCAATGAGTTTACCCAATGAGTTAAAACACAATTTCAGCTGGGCAGCATGCTACTAAATGGGTGCATTTGGATCGAAGAGGGTGAATTTCTTTTGTGGTCTAAAAAGAAAGTTTTGTTATATGGTGTAAAGAAGAATGAAGAATAAAACATAAATACACACACATTGGCCTCTTTGGATGTTTCAATGGGCTGAACGTTCCATATCACGTTACCATCACTGCTGAAACAGAGGAAATTATAGATATATTAAATGAAAAGATTTTAGACTATAACAATATATATTTACATATATGGAGTGCCGCCTCCCCCTTGAGCCCCTTAATCGTAAGCGCTCCTCCCTAGGGCCACTGGGTTTGGCTTTATCCCTGGTGCAGATAGACGAGTTACCTGGTGAAGCTTCATCTGGCTTAGAACTGCCAAGAACAGGAGCCATCGGGGCCAGCCTGGATAGGCTCAACGCCCTTAAATGTAGTATACATCCGACTACACAGCCAGCATTGGGGCCTGCTCTGCCTCTGACCGTAGGGGGCCAAGCTCCTATTAGCAATTCCTTAATGCCAAAGGTACCCACTGCACAATTAGAGGCAGCGACCAATAGAGGTGTCAGAGCAGCACCCACTAAACGGAAAAGAGCCATAGACCATCGAAGGGTTGGTTACCTTAAACCCTCAATGAAGTTTAAGGGAAAATGTCTTAAGGGCTGCGCGAAACCTATAGGGCTGGGGGTGACCAGGAAACAACACACTAATACTCCTATGCTAGGGATTCTTCCAAACGGTGCCCAGGTGACATGTACCCCGAGAGAGCTGGAGATTGATAACCAAATGCCCATCCCATTATTGGTCACTTCCCTCGAGATGCCCCCCTTAGCCCAAATCGACAAAATGATGAAATCTCTTATACTCCCAGTCCTTGAGAGGGTGAAAGTTTTGACGGAGAGGCTTGATAGATTTGAGCAAGCCACTCTTGATAATTTTTTCTCACTCAAGTCTTTAATTAAACTACACACGAAAATCAGGGAGGGGGTACCAGAGACGTCTAAAGACCCTCAGGTGGATCTAATATTTACAGAGGCGAGGGGCCAAATAGCACTAGAGGAAGCCACAGGACTTCAAGCGTGTGACAGCACTGCTGTACAAGGTGGACCCATTCACATCAATGACCAATCCAGCAAAATTTTTAACTCGGACAAAGGGACCAAAAGTCACCGCCAAAGTCTGACTGCCCAGAGCAAGGCTATTAATACTATTATGGGAAAAAGTGGGGGCCAAAACGGTAAACAATCTGAATCAATTAATATGCCCACCCCAGCCAACAGGGGAAATATTGATCTTCCCCATATTAACCTACCACCAGAATGTCAGCCGTATGTAGTCGTGCTCACTGGGGTTCCACAGCACAAGTCTGGTAATCAAGAATCGTATGATGAATTTAAAAATAAAACAATGTTTTGGTTAAATGAGAATAGACCTCTTACTAGCTCATTTGATGGACAGGTTCTCCATGTGAGAAGGGTCAGCTGGGTCGGGAATAGGACTAAGGACTTGACCGGAGGCTGCATTCTGGTCAACTTCAAGGATGACAGGGTTGCTAGGTATATCTGCAACCTACAGTCTGGCCCAGGGAATTGGCACATATGAACGTAGCCATTTCCAATCCTTCCCCGCTTTCCACTCGAAAGCTAGCCACCAGTCCAGGGGCTGGGGGGATAACAGGTTCCACCGTCAAGATGATTCTTACTCCCACCAGTGCTATATGCCTATGGTAGGCGAGCAGTAAACAGGATGGGTTATGGCTGGTGACATGGTGCTCACTCCCCTGTTGAGAGGCCACAAAAGGATGTAGATTTGCCTGGGCATAGAGAGGTGACCAAGGTGCTGGAGGGTGGTGTCCCAGATCGGATTAACTCTGTCTCCGGCCTGTCCGATCCAGTGAATATTTGTAGGCCTGGTGAGCTGGAGGACAGGTCTATGGAGCCTGATGTTGGGCTTAGTACGGTTGCTACACTGTCTCCATCTGAGGAAGCAAATATGAATAACGATGTGAGGATCCTCAGATGGAATATAGCAGGCATCTCCAGCTAACTAGACGTTCCTGATTGGAACATATTTATCGAGTCTTTTGGGATATGTTTCTTTCAAGAGACCTGGAGTGTGGAGCCCTGCCATAAGGTTGGTTATACTACGTATTTTGTACCAGCAACCCCCGCCCATTCTGGAAGAGGTCGTCCTCAGGAGGCCTCCTCATATGGGTTAGTATTTCTCTGAGTTGTTACATCAGGCACCGAGCAAATAAATCCCCAGATATACTAAGACTGTCAGTCAGGGGGCCTCGGAGAGGGCGTACTCTGGAGATATTTAACATCTACGCTAGAGGCACAAAAGGTGGCTCTCAATCCCCAATTATTTCCATGCTTGAAGAGGAACTTAGCAAGTGCAGTGAGAGCTTGCATGTCCTGGTTTCAGGGGACTTCAATTGTACTTTTGAGCCCCTTGCAGCTGAGGACATTCTGGGTATTTCCGATGAGGATGTAAGAAGGATCCAGAGTTGATTCTGGATGCTAGGAAGGATTATAGGCTCTCCATTAGGGAGGCAAGGCGGGATTGGGATGACCAGTTCTGGCGTGACCTAAAGGTAGCCAGTGCGGGGAGAGACTCCAGAGGTTTCTGGAACTTGGTAAAGACCAGGAACAGGCCTGACAGCACCCTTATTACGTGCAATATTATTGGGCAAACGTGGTTCGATCACTTTTCCCTTCTTTATACCACCCATCTAGTTGATAGGCAGGGGTCGATTACATTACTATCAATGGGCCAATCTGGGGAGAGTGTGGCCCACCCCTTCACAGCTAAGGAAGTGGAAGATGTGATTAAATCTTTAGTGCCAAACAAAGTAGCAGGCCCTGACGGGTTACCGGGGGATCTGCTCCGCCTTAAACACAAAGAATTGGGGAGGCTTATCTCATCCTTACTTAATGCTACCCTTCAAGGTGCGGCAATCCAGATTCTTGGAAGGGGGCTGAGGTCGTCCCGATCTTTAAAAAGGGGTGTCGGGATGACCCAGCTAACTATCGCCCTATAAGCCTAATAGATTCTACCCAGAAGGTAGCTGGAAAGGTGGTTCTTGGGAGAGTGCTCCAGTGGGAGGTTTGGAACAAAATCCTTTCGTATTTCCAAGCAGGCTTTAGGTCAGGCACGGGGACCATTGAGCAGGTTTTTAGACTAATGCTCATATACTTGAAGGTGGTTGTACTGGGCAAAGGCAGTCTTTATCTCGCTTTTATTGACCTAAAGACTGCCTTTGACCTGGTGCCCCAGGATTGCCTATGGGGGGTACTATCTGACTTAGGGATTCCTGCATATATTTTGTCCTTACTGGTGAAATTGAATACTGGGAACTTTGCGCAGGTGAGGGGGGTACTCAAGGCGAGAAGACCACTAAAATCCCAGTGAATAGGGGTGTCCGCCATGGATGTGTCCTTGCTGTATGTGAACGGAGTGGTGGAGCACCTCGCTGACGATACCCTCCTCATCTCCAAGTCCCCTGTGGGATTACAGAGCCTTTTGGATAGCTTCCAGTCTTTTTGTACCAGTAGGGGGCTCAAAATCAATACCGATAAGGCAAAGTATTTGGTATTGAATCCACCCAGGAAGCTTGGTCGCCCACCAGTATTGAACCTTGTGCCCCTGGAAAGGGTTAAGGAATTTGACTACTTGGGTATCTGCCTATCTGATTCCATGCAGTGGAGCCCTCTTCTCCAGAAAATGTTGTTGAGTCACAAAAGGGTTGTGGGGGTACTGCTTAAAGAGCAGCGCTCGTCCTCATTTAAACCAATTGCCCCAGTGTTAGACATCTACAAAGCAAGAGGAGTTAGTGCAGCACTTTACGGGGCAGAACTCTGGGGATCAAACAACATTGATCATCTCTCCAGATCCGAGAATACATTTTTGAAGGATTTGATGTCCCTCCCTCAGAGCACCCTGACGTTGCCCCTGTTGCTGGATAAGGCTTGCCGTTCGATTAAAGACCAGGCCCAACTCCGCCAGCTATTACTATGGGCCCGCCTGTGGAGGGTTCCTGAACTTGCTAGTTATGTGGAAGGGCTGTTAGAAATATTGTCGATGCCGGGCTGGTCCAAAATTGGGTGGCTCAAAGACGTCAAATCTTTGCTTGGTGAACTGGGGTTCGGGGATGCTTGGGTATCTAGATGTGCTCCCCCCAAAGCTGTCCTCAAGACTATTTACTGGCAGTGGGTAGCCAGCAAAAGTAGTTCCAACCCCAAACAAAGCAGGACAACTACTGAGTTCCTTAGGATCAAGGACGTGGCCTTTTGTGAACCTTACCTTGACTTGATTTCAAAATCTTTTGATAGGGCTTTGTATTTTAAGTTCAGGGTGGGCTTGCTACCAGTGGGAGAATTGTCTGCTCGCTGGAATATTGCGGCGCAAACTTCTCCCTTTTGTGTATTTTGTATCTCTAGAGTGGTGTCTGTGGCCCACTTCCTATTCGAATGCCCGGCTTACAAATCCCCGAGATCCAGGTGGCTAAAACCACTAAGCAGGGAGCTAGGTACCAGACATCATATAGTCGCTTTGCGAATTCTGATGTCTAACACCCGGCCCTTGTATGTTTGTGGTATGTCCAAATACCTAGGTTGGGCTTGGTCGCTCTGATTTAAACGGCTTAATGTCATTGTTTAATTGTGGTCATGTATTTAGACCTTTTTCATGTAATTTATTGAAAAGTACATTATTTTAATTGACCAGCCGATGGATTTTAAATGTTGTGTTTTTTTTAAATTGTTGTTTTATGTAATGCTTTTAAGATATTTTTTTATCGAAATAAAGCTGATTGTCTGACTGACTGACTGATATATGGAGTGTTTCTCTCCTGATCTAAATAGAAAGCATTTTGATGTTGTGCTGACAACCAAAATTGTTCTTTTATTGTGGTTATGTTGCTGTGGAAATGGTGTGCAGTGAAGTGACACGATTGTTAAAATGCTTTGCTTGTACGGTAGTAGTGTCAGAATGAAAAGGTGGGTGAATGCAGTGTTGCATATGTTGGAAGTATTTTAGTGTTGTGTGTTTGGCAGAAGCACCTCATATTGTGTTGCTGAGAACTTAGAAAGAGATTTACAAACAAGTTGTGTCGGATTTGCTTTACTCATTTAAGAAAGACCCGACACAAAGTGTTGGATTGGTCTTTACAATGAAGCGTAAATCACAATTTGCGTTGCAGTGTAACCCAAATTAGTTCAACAAAGCCCAAGTATATTCCATGGATGGAGCATGGGTGTTCCCATGAATCCACTCAGAGATTGTGATTAAAATCTTTATCTACAAAGGCTTGTAGACATGGATTTATGCCAAAATCATGCATCTCTTTGAGGTTGGTGTACAAAGGGGAAATATATTTACTTCTCCCCGATTTTTTCTCATTGCAGGTGTGCTACATTGTGCAGCACACATACAATTGTACTTTTGAACCCCTTGCAGCTGAGGACATTCTGGGTATTTCCGATGAGGATGTAAGAAGGGGTATTCCTGCCCTCACTATCCCGCCCATTAAGAGATGGTCCCAACGGTCCATCCAGCTTAACACCTTAACTCTGGAATTTGGTTTAAGGGCAGCGAATGGTAGAACATCATCGGACCCTTCAGGAGCCCATACGTTCAATAGGGTAGACCATTCCTCAAGGATAGATTACATCTTACTTGATTTTAAGCTCTGGAGTTTCATGCGTGACATGGAAGTCCTGCCTACCGCGGATAGCGACCATAATCCGCTATCTTTAAGCTTAGATTCTTTGTGGTTGCTCACAAATGGCTCACAGGAACCACCAGTATTAAGAACAACCTCAGAAGTTTGTCCATCTAATGGAGGGAGGCGCCTTAAGTGGTGTATGGTTGCCCTGGATGAGGGGAAAGTCCAGAATATAGAGGCTTTGATGGAAGCTGCCATGACCAAGCTGGACACTACCACCTTGGATCCCTCAGAGGTATTTAGGCTCTTTTGCGATACCACTAATGCCTTGGGAAACCTATTTATAAAACCGAGTAGGGGTTCCCTTGCAAGGGAGCACCAGAAACCAAAGCGTAATTCTGGCTGGTTCTCTAATAAGTGTCAGCAGACGAAATCAGCCTTTGTGAAGGCTGTCAAGTTGAAGGATCCAGAGTTGATTCTGGATGCTAGGAAGGATTATAGGCTCTCCATTAGGGAGGCAAGGCGGGATTGGGATGACCAGTTCTGGCGTGACCTAAAGGTAGCCAGTGCGGGGAGGGACTCCGGCGGTTTCTGGAACTTGGTAAGGACCAGGAACAGGCCTGACAGCACCCTTATTACGTGCAATATTATTGGGCAAACGTGGTTCGATCACTTTTCCCTTCTTTATACCACCCATCTAGTTGATAGGCAGGGGTCGATTACATTACTATCAATGGGCCAATCTGGGGAGAGTGTGGCCCACCCCTTCACAGCTAAGGAAGTGGAAGATGTGATTAAATCTTTAGTGCCAAACAAAGTAGCAGGCCCTGACGGGTTACCGGGGGATCTGCTCCGCCTTAAACACAAAGAATTGGGGAGGCTTATCTCATCCTTACTTAATGCTACCCTTCAAGGTGCGGGAATCCAGATTCTTGGAAGGGGGCTGAGGTCGTCCCAATCTTTAAAAAGGGGTGTCGGGATGACCCAGCTAACTATCGCCCTATAAGCCTAATAGTCAAAGTCAAAGTCAAAGTCAAAAAGTTTATTTTGTACTGGTACTCAACTGAGGACCACAAATATTTATCCACATGTTACATATTTAAAAATATTCAGTTTCTCAATACAAAGATAAAAATGATTTCAAGAATTTATACAAATTATAGCAGACAAATTCATTCGGGGGTTGTTTACACAGACTTATAAGGTCTCTCACCGTCGAGATTCTGCTGGAACGATATATGGGCTCTAGAAATCTTTTACGGGCTAAAATGACATTCTGATTCGGGCATACAGATAGAACATGCTCCAGAGACTGAACGCCGCCTTCACACAAAGTACATAAAGGAGATCCTCCCGGAAGCCATCTTGAGGTATATGAAAGTACGGGAAGGATGCCCAGTCGAAGCATAGCAATTGTTCTCCTTGCGCCATGAGTCAGGGTTAAACCGATGTAAGACCGACTTTGTTTATATTCTAATAGGTCAACAAAGGGTTTATAGGTGGGTAGTTTATTGCAATGCCTAGAGTCCATCTCGTAGCTTAATTTTGGGGTGAAGCATTTTAAAAACAGTTTTAATTGTGCTGGTGACCAAGTAAGCAACACTTCAGTACCAATGTTTGCAATACGAAATGCTTCGGTCATATTCTCTTGGAAAACTTGCTTTTTAGTATCAGACCCAAAGGTTTCTTTTTTCAGCAGCGACCTTAAAGTATTCTCTTTTGCATGCAATAGATAGTAGGCCCACCTAATGATATTTGCAATTGCTACAGCATATGAGCTTGTGACAGATAATTCCAATCTTAGTGCTTGGACTGGTACTGCGTCTGACAGTTTCAAAATTTTCCTCAATACCTTTCCCTCTTTGCGGTCCATGAAAGCCCATTGTTTGATGGGTATATACTCAGTCGCGTAGGATAGTACAGGTGGTATCTTTGTTCTGTAGATATTTATTAGAGAGGAGAAGTGTCTGTTTCCTGTTGCGCTATAGAGTTTCTGAAGGGCCGCAGTGTGTATATCTGTTTTCCTTTGTAGGTTATTTATCTGCTTTACATTAGAAAGATTTTTAGAGAGGGTCCTGCCGAGGTAGGGATAATCCAACACCTCTTCTATTTTTTCTCCTCCTAAGTTCCAGAAGTATCTTGCGCTTTGTTTCCTCCCAGAGAAAGCTAGCACTTTTGTTTTTTTGATGTTTGGAACTAAATAGTTCTCTTTGGAGTAATTGTGCAGCAGATCCAGAGATATTTGTAGGCCAAAGGGGGTAAGGTCCAGCAGCACGATGTCGTCCGCGTATAGCAGTGCATTTATTTTATGATTTGCTATTTTCGGAGGTAGGTTGGAACCCGATTGCAGGTAATGACACAAGTCACTTAAATAGAGGGAGAATAGGATTGGGGCTAGAAGGCACCCTTGCTTTAGTCCATTTTCGGTTTTAATTTTTTCTGTATAACCTTTTTCTCCTCCCATTTGGACTTGGCACCAAGTGTTGGTGTGTAGGCTTACAATAGATTGAAGCAGCTGTTCCTGTATTCCAAGCTTCTTCAGTTTCCTCCACAACGTTGGTCGATCTACTCGGTCAAACGCTGTAGAGTAATCAATGAAGGCAGCGTAAACAACCTGGCTTTTTTGGGTTACATATTTGTCAAGAATGACCTGGATAACTGCGATGTTATCTGTTACCGAATGATTGGGTCTAAATCCTGCTTGAAACATCGGGATCAGGCCTGATGAAAAAGCCCATTCTTTCAAACGGTGTAAAATTTCTGCAGCGAATACCTTGCCCACGGCATCTATGAGTGCTATTTGGCGGTAATTACATGCGTGGGTTTTACTTCCCTTTTTGTGGATGGGGATGATGATACTTCCCTGCCATGATTTTGGAACCTGGCCAGTATCTAAAATATAATTAAAGAGGGGATATAGCAATCGACTCCATTCCTTCGGGGCAACTTGCAGTGCTTTGATTGGAATCTGGTCAGGGCCAGAAGCACCCGTGGTTCTTGCTTTGCGTATGTGTAGTTCAACCGATAATGCTGTTGTTTTATATATTGGACTTTTGTCTTTTCCTTTGTTATTATCCTCGCTACTTTCAGATAGGGCAGTAGGATTTGACTTATAAAGATCTGACAGGAAAACTTCCCAGTCGTTTGGAGGGACCGGGATAGGTTGTAAGTTCTTTTTTGATCCACTGAGTTTTCCTATTAGATACCAATATTTGCGTTGGTTGTTATTTTTCGCTGCGATCTGAATGTCGACCCAATTGCGATCCTGTAGAGTTTTTTTATTTCTTTGATTCTCGCGTCTCAGTTGATTTTTTAGTTTATTTATTTCCTTTTTTAAGTATGGTGTGGGACTCATATATTGGGCGCGTATGTATCTATTTAATTTTTTCTTAACTTCAGTGTTCTTGGAGGTGCGCCTATTGTTATCATCCTTCTTCTTACTGGTGCCCGCTACGTCCTTTGTTGTCATATTTAGAATAAGAGTTCTAAAGTCTTTTATGATGTATTCAAAGTTTTCTACAGGATTTTCAGAAAATGATTTCATCAAAATTTGGGAATGATCAATCTGTGATGTGATTTTGTCGATGGTCGAGGAATTCCAGAAAATACGTCTTTTATCTCTGTTTATCACTATATTGCTTTTGTGGTAAATAATGTGACAGGCTGCAGAGGATTTAGGAAGCCAATCTGTTGTCAAATGCATTAGAGCATGGTCGCTTTCTTGGCAAAACTGGCTAAGCAAGTGTGTGACAGAGTCTAGCAGATCCGCACTGCTGATTATGTAGTCAATAATAGATGGAGTCCCATTGCCCCGCCTGGTGTAGTTTGCTGGAGTATCCCCTTCCATATTGCCATTCACTATTACTCCATTAAGTTTTGTCAATGTTGTCAATAATAGATTCCCTCTTTTATCGCTAAGTATACCCTCCGGGAATTGCGGGGTTGTGATTTCCTTGCCTTCTTCTAACTGTTGTTTTACCCAGTTATTTATTGCTGAGTTCGAGATTTTACTGTTGAAGTCACCGACAATTAAAAAGGATGAGTGAGGATGATTTTCGGTTATAGATTCAATTTTTTCCATGATGTTTAGGAATATTATGTCATGCTTTTTACCCGGGGGAGCGTAAACGTTGAAGAGTAGAATTGTATTGGGGTGGGCCGTACTGTGTTTCATAGTGGAGATCTTAATGCACTGTAGATTTTCTAGGTTAGTTTCAACTAATTCCTGTGCCCAGAGAAATTCTTCACTCAGTAGAATGGCCAAACCACCTTTAGCATGACCTCTATAAGAATTTGTTGCCGGGATTTCGTAAACAAAGTAATTTTTGCAAGTGATAGATTCGACTGCCCACGTTTCTTGTAAGAACAGGATATCCGGAAGACTACCCATGGCTGTGGACAGTTTGTTCTTTATGCCACCTGCGATATTCCAGGAGGTAATTTTTGTGCCAGTGCTAAACAGAATGTTGATGAGTGATTTTGGTTTTGTTACTGTTCAGGGTTTCTGACACCCAAGCCCAGGATTTAATATTATTGTCATTGTCGGATTTTTTAGGAGCTTGGTACCATACTGCTCGTTGTCCTTTATTCACCAGAATTTTTAGTTTTTCTTGCCCTGTAGAAAGTAGATCGGGATGTGTCGTTACTTGATCTGCTGTCGCCTCAAAATTTCTTTGGAATTGCTTCCCTTGTGAATTGGAGAGTGCATAAATTTGAGCATTGTACCCAGTTATATCTTTTAGACCATTTGTTCCTTTTTTTCCACCACATCATAGCCGTGTTTGTGTAGTGTCTCCTTTTCCTTAAGTATGATCTCTGGTAGAACAGACGACCAGAAAATTACCCTTGTTAGTTTAACATTGTCTTTGCAGGGAAAGGAGACTAGATCTAGTTCATTACTGTTCAATGAGTGTAATGGCTCGATGTGTCGTAATAAATGTATTAACCTTCCTCTATTAAGCGGAGCTGGATCGCTTGGAAAGAGTTCCTCAAATTGTAGGATTTTGGAGGAAGGTTCTTTATATCTTTGATTATACCTATTTGCAGCTTCCCTACTTTTTTTGTTATTGGTTTTATCTAATTCCTCTGGGTGTTTGATGGGGGCATATTCTTTAGCTCTTGGATCCAGTTGTGGTGTTTTTTCTGCAAAGTTTTTGCTAGAGACTAACTTTTCCGTGTTTACGGATGCTGTTATATTATCGACTTGATCCTCTTCTAAATTTTGTGTTATAACTGGTTTTTGAAATTTTAGTTTATAAGATTTCTTTTTCTGAATCCTTCTTAATGGTTTTTTCCTCCTTCTTTCCCTTCCTTCTGAGTTATTTTCCTGTTTCGTTTTGGTTATCCTTTCTCCTTCTTCTTGATTTATTATATTGGGAATGTGAATTTCCTGAGTTTCGAGTATAGTATCTTTAACAGGAGAGTTTGTTACACTTCTTTTTGAAAATATTGGATAATGCGTAATTTTTTGATGATGTTTTTCTTTGAAGAGATTTTTTAGGGAATATACAACTGAGTCATTTGAGTTATCCGGATTTTGTATTTGTTGTATTTGAGTCTCGGAGGTTTGAGTGCCAGAATCGCGTGTTCTATTCTTCTGAACTTTATTGTATTCTTTTAATAAGTCGTTTTGTTCATGTTTGATTGTCACTGAGCTTTTATTTTCCCCTGCTATGAAGAGATCTTTTTTCTTTTTCTCATCTACTAGATGTTTTAAAATCCCTATTTGAACATCCAAGGTTTGATCGGAATTTTCTAGGATGTTTCCCAGGAAGGAGAGGACTGATTCCAAAATCTCTTGCAGCGAAAACAAGGCTTTAGATATGGGTGAAGTTGTATTAATATTATTATTGTTTGTGTTAAGGTTGAAAGGATCCAAAGAAAGATTAGGTAAAGTAATGGGAGGAGATATTTTTTCTTGCGTATTATGGCTTGTTGTATGTTCCGAATTTTGTGAGCCTTGGTTTGATTTGGTAACTTTTGAGTCTCCGAATAACATTGAAGTCCCTCTATTTTTTAAAGGTGTCGAAGTTATTAGGGTAGACGGTTCCCGTTCGAGGTTTTTTAGATCTTTTGGGGTATGTAATAATTTGTTACTTAGGTCGGGGTCCAGTTGATCCGCTTGGAATTGTGCGTTTGGCAACTTTGGAGTGCTTTCAGTTTCCTTAGTATTTGCAGAAGCATTGAGAGAGTCTTCTTGGGCTGTGGTTTTCAGTGTTTGCGTGACTTTAGCTGTAAGTGAAGTGAAGTATGTACTGATTGCCGGCGTTTGAGTTATACGACCGGGCTTTATGGCTTTGTCAGTGGATTTCCGTATAGCATTTTCGGTCCCCATTCTTTTCATAAAGATTGTACGGGAGCGTAGTTTTTTGAAGCCCATTTGTTAATCTTATTGTTGTTTTTATGTAAGTTGTCACGTGCGAGCAGTTATTATTACTTTTGTTAGTTGTAGGTAATTTGGGATTGCTCTAATTTCTTACCTTGAAGTAGTGGGTTACTGTACAGGTGGGCAAGATTAAAGAGGGGTGGCCCGTCCCGTCCTCGGGCATCCCCGGACGGCCACAGACGGCCCGCCCTTTGCCCGGGCTTAGCCCGGCGTCCCGCACGCGTCCCGCTGTGCGTCAGCTGGATATATTTATTGATGGAGCAAGGGCGGGAAGAGACTCCAGGTGCGCTCTGGTGGTCCTGCGCTGCAGCCTGGGTCTCGCAGTCCCAGCCCTTGCTGACGAACAGCCTCACACGCGGTTTCTGTATCTTCTTGACCCCTTAGGTCAGCGAACAAGCAGGAAAGCTGGATAAGCACAAATCACACGGAGATGAGACTTCAGCTACGAGCGGCACCCGCGAAGCGGGGGCCGCGAGCTGTTGAGGTGGTGGGCAGCCAATCACAGGCCACTCTGATGCAGACAGCCAATCAGTAAGGAGCAAGGGCGGGAAGAGACTCCAGGTGCGCTCTGGTGGTCCTGCGCTGCAGCCTGGGTCTCGCAGTCCCAGCCCTTGCTGACGAACAGCCTCACACGCGGTTTCTGTATCTTCTTGACCCCTTAGGTCAGCGAACAAGCAGGAAAGACTGATCCTCCGTGAATTCAGCCTAAGCTCCGTGTCCGTATAAGCCTAATAGATTCTACCCAGAAGGTAGCTGTAAAGGTGGTTCTTGGGAGAGTGCTCCAGTGTGAGGTTTGGAACAAAATCCTTTCGGATTTCCAAGCAGGCTTTAGGTCAGGCACGGGGACCATTGAGAAGGTTTTTAGACTAATGCTCATATACTTGAAGGTGGTTGTACTAGGCAAAGGCAGTCTTTATCTCGCTTTTATTGACCTAAAGACTGCCTTTGACCTGGTGCCCCAGGATTGCCTATGGGGGGTACTATCTGACTTAGGGATTCCTGCATATATTTTGTCCTTACTGGTGAAATTGAATACTGGGAACTTTGCTCAGGTGAGTGGGGTACTCAAGGCGAGAAGACCACTAAAATCCCAGTGAATAGGGGTGTCGCCATGGATGTGTCCTTGCTGTATGTGAACGGAGTGGTGGAGCACCTCGCTGACGATACCCTCCTCATCTCCAAGTCCCCTGTGGGATTACAGAGCCTTTTGGATAGCTTCCAGTCTTTTTGTACCAGTAGGGGGCTCAAAATCAATACCGATAAGGCAAAGTATTTGGTATTGAATCCACCCAGGAAGCTTGGTCGCCCACCAGTATTGAACCTTGTGCCCCTGGAAAGGGTTAAGGAATTTGACTACTTGGGTATCTGCCTATCTGATTCCATGCAGTGGAACCCTCTTCTCCAGAAAATGTTGTTGAGTCACAAAAGGGTTGTGGGGGTACTTCTTAAAGAGCAGCGCTCGTCCTCATTTAAACCAATTGCCCCAGTGTTAGACATCTACAAAGCAAGAGGAGTTAGTGCAGCACTTTACGGGGCAGAACTCTGGGAATCAAACAACATTGATCATCTCTCCAGATCCGAGAATACATTTTTGAAGGATTTGATGTCCCTCCCTCAGAGCACCCCGACATTGCCCCTGTTGCTGGATAAGGCTTGCCGTTCGATTAAAGACCATGCCCAACTCCGCCAGCTATTACCATGGGCCCGCCTGTGGAGGGTTCCTGAACTTGCTAGTTATGCGGAAGGGCTGTTAGAAATATTGTCGATGCCGGGCTGGTCCAAAATTGGGTGGCTCAAAGACGTCAAATCTTTGCTTGGTGAACTGGGGTTCGGGGATGCTTGGGTATCTAGATGTGCTCCCCCAAAAGCTGTCCTCAAGACTGTTTACTGGCAGTGGGTAGCCAGTAAAAGTAGTTCCAACCCCAAACAAAGCAGGACAACTACTGAGTTCCTTAGGATCAAGGACGTGGCCTTTTGTGAACCTTACCTTGACTTGATTTCAAAATCTTTTGATAGGGCTTTGTATTTTAAGTTCAGGGTGGGCTTGCTACCAGTGGGAGAATTGTCTGCTCACTGGAATATTGCGGCGCAAACTTCTCCCTTTTGTGTATTTTGTATCTCTAGAGTGGTGTCTGTGGCCCACTTCCTATTCGAATACCCGACTTACAAATCCCCAAGATCCAGGTGGCTAAAACTACTAAGCAGGGAGCTAGGTACCAGACATCATATAGTCGCTTTGCGAATTCTGATGTCTGACACCCGGCCCTTGTATGTTTGTGGTATGTCCAAATACCTAGGTTGGGCTTGGTCGCTCTGATTTAAACGGCTTAATGTCATTATTTAATTGTGGTCATGTATTTAGACCTTTTTATGTAATTTATTGAAAAGTACATTATTTTAATTGACCAGCCGATGGATTTTAAATGTTGTGTTTTTTTTAAATTGTTGTTTTATGTAATGCTTTTAAGATATTTTTTTATCGAAATAAAGCTGATTGTCTGACTGACTGACTGATATATGGAGTGTTTCTCTCCTGATCTAAGTAGAAAGCATTTTGATGTTGTGCTGACAACCAAAATTGTTCTTTTATTGTGGTTATGTTGCTGTGGAAACGGTGTGCAGTGAAGTGACACGATTGTTAAAATGCTTTGCTTGTACGGTAGTAGTGTCAGAATGAAAAGGTGGGTGAATGCAGTGTTGCATATGTTGGAAGTATTTTAGTGTTGTGTGTTTGGCAGAAGCACCTCATATTGTGTTGCTGAGAACTTAGAAAGAGATTTACAAACAAGTTGTGTCGGATTTGCTTTACTCATTTAAGAAAGACCCGACACAAAGTGTTGGATTGGTCTTTACAATGAAGCGTAAATCACAATTTGCGTTGCAGTGTAACCCAAATTAGTTCAACAAAGCCCAAGTATATTCCATGGATGGAGCATGGGTGTTCCCATGAATCCACTCAGAGATTGTGATTAAAATCTTTATCTACAAAGGCTTGTAGACATGGATTTATGCCAAAATCATGCATCTCTTTGAGGCTGGTGTACAAAGGGGAAATATATTTACTTCTCCCCGATTTTTTCTAATTGCAGGTGTGCTACATTGTGCAGCACACATACAAAGAGGAAAATGCCTTTCTGCATAGTTTTTTTGTGCAGGAAGGCACCCCTTTCCTAGGGAAAACTCCAGGATCCCCTCCTTAGTTCCACTCCCCCAACTGTTCCTCAGGAGGCATAAGGGGGCCAGCACCACTGGACATGGACAGGCCCACTCTAGTCCTGGGGTCAGTTGGACTCAAAGTTGTCAAGTCCATCCTGGCAGGGGCATCACAGTGATTTCCTTTCAGATGGGCATTCTTTCACCATCGTCGCTTACATATCCAGCGTCTTTGAAATTGTCTCTCCCTTGTGCAGGGGCTTTAAAGGAGGGGTGATTAGCTCTAAAAGCCAGGCACCTCTGGTCTGCTCCAGAGTGGTACATCATCACTTCTCCCCTGTCCCAACCATCCTGCTCAGAATTCTGGGACTATCCAATATGGCAACTTCAAGTTGTCTGTGGAAAAAACTCCTAGCTGACACAGCTGCCTGATCCATTCCCACCCAGAACTTCAAAAGTGAGCCCCTTCTATGCTGGCTCCAGAGGTCTAGTCTTCCTACTTTGTTTCTGTGGGCCGGCCCAGGTACAGAGTGAAAAGCTAATTACCAGGTGCAAATTTCTTACCCAGCCCTTCCTTTACCTCTAACTGTGTTGAGCACTGTGAATGACTGTATTGTGTGTAGAGTCCTTGAACCTTCCTCTTCAGAGCAGAGCAATTAGCTTGGCTCACTAGTGGCAGTCAAAGTATTTGAATTTGATTATGTGATGAGCCAGGGAAATATGACAATTGTTAAATTGCCAAAATAAATTTAAGTAGGATGTTAGGGACTGTAAATCTACACTTGTAGTGAGTGTTTAAACCTAGATTATTACCTTGTTGGCTTAAGTGTAGTGAAACTGTACTGTAGTGCGGATTTCACCAACAATGTATATTATAGACAGACCTTCAGTAAGCATTATATACCTGCACTATGAATGCCCACTAACCTCATAAGGCCTACCCCAGGTCAGTACCAATTCTTGAAGAGTCCCTTCTCCGGCAGGCTACTAGACTGCACAATGGAGCCTCAATCACACAGCCCGCACACATGCATAAATGCATGTGCTTACATAGTCACGGGTAACCAGCTTAGAGCCTCTTATCCTGAAAGATCGTCCGCGGCCTTACTTACAAAGGCAGACACTGGCAGTAAGCACTCTCTGTCTAATTACTGTGAATTTACCGCAAGAGAAACTCAGATAGTGAGACTGTGTTATACTTGCTGCTCAGCCAGTGTGAGTGTGGTGTGGAATGTTGGTGCGTGATGATGCTGTAGAGTGTTGGATGAGTGGGGGCGGCAGTTGGTGTATGGGCTGAGCAGCAGGTATTCTGCTCCTGGTGGGGCTCTCTGTACTACACCTCTTAATGATTACATCTTAATAAATACTACTCAAGCTACCCTGCAAGACGGATCCTCTCTTCATTTCAACATTTTGGTGACGATTTGACTGAGAAGTACCTACACGTGGGAACTGGTTGGGAGAAGAGATCATGGTAACAAATTCTTCAAGAAAGTAGAGCCTAAAGGAACCACAGAAGGAATTCCATTTATTGAGACCACTAATAACTAGTGTAACAGTGAGTCTGGCAGCCTGAAGGTCACTGGTGGGGCTCAGGAAGACCGATCCTCTCTTCATTACAACAGACTCACTAACATCAAAAGTCTAACCACCAGGTAGTCAATTGCAAAAAGACCAGGAGGACTAAATTAGCAAGACCCATTTGCTACAGAAACCTTTTATTTCCTTGTGTTAAAATCTATATTAAGGCCTTACAGATTAAGGAAAGAAGACAAAGAAGAAGGAATTCAACAAGAATTATGATAACGTCTTTCAGTATTTTCAGTCCTAAATCCCTAAACTATACCATACCATAAGTTTCTTTATTCAGCACAAAGCCATGCAATATTATCATGGCAGCTGATTGCGATGCCCACTTGTTTTATTCTATTCTCCTAATCCTTCCATTTCTGATTTTGCTGAGAATTGTTTCTATGTTTCTGGTACAGTGTGAACGGGGATAGCTTATTCTCCATGTGACTCCCCTGACCACGACAACAATCCCATAATTCTTTCTGATGTCAGGACTGCTTAAGACTGGATCATCCCCAATAAACCCCCAGGCTTTGACTAAGTTCCAGGAGACTTATTCAGGGCTGAAAAGGGCATTTGGTGTCCGTATCTGGCCATATATTGTAATGCTGTTCAGAAAGGCACACCTCTGCCACCCACTTGGGAAGGGGCTGAAATAAATTAGATTTTTAAAAGGGGTCCAGGTCTTTTCCCTCGAATTACAGGCCTATACGCCTTATTGACAGCATGCAGAATATCTTTAGTAGGTGTCATTCTGTCTAAATTGCGTGAGTGGCTCACAGATGCTTCGATATTGACACCACTACAAGCTGGGTTTCGAGAAGGCGTTGGTTCAATTGACCAGGTCTTCTGACTCCAGTTGTTGCATTGGAAGTATGTCTCACTCGAGGGTTGTCATATTTATGTGACGTTCGTTGACCTTCGGTCAGCTTTTGACCTCATTTCAAGAGATGTCTTCTGAGAGGTTTCGAATGAACGGGCATCCCTAGATATCTTTTGTTGGTCTTGATTGGGTTACATTCTGGCAACTTTGCACAGGTACTCTGCTGGACACAGGGTGAACTCATGGATGTTATGCCTGTGATTCGGGGTGTTCAACAGGGATGTGTTCTGGACCCAACTCTATTTTAGCTCTTCATTAATGGTCTGGTGGCGTATTTGGCAGACTGCAAGAATGATGCTCCTAGTCTTGCTGGTGTTAGAATCCCAGCCCTACTGTTTGAAGGTGACACCCTTCTAATTTCTAGTTGTCCGATGGGGCTTCAAAAGCTCTTGGCACAGTGTGGGTCCTTCTGCAGGAAGAGGGGCTTGGAGGTCAACTTCAGCAAAACCAAGCACATGGTCTTCAGTCCTTGTAAAACATCTAGGGCCAACCCTGAACTTCATAGATTACTGCTGGAGAGAGTTCGAATCTTTGATTACCTAGGGGTCACACTTCCCGAATGTTTCTATTGGTCTCTGTATTTTGTAAAGTGTAGGTTGAAGTTTAATCAGTACTCTGACAGAATCATTAGGTTCCTTAGGGTTCCCATTTCTGCCCTATTTCTCCAGCCCTACAAATTTATAACATGCAAGCTGTGTGGGTGCTTCGTATGGTGCAGAACTTTGTTGAAAACTGTTTTATGCGCTCACTGACCAGTCTCCTTGTCAGCACAATGCTCATTCCCTTGTATTAAGACTTGTGACTGAGAGCGCTCTGCACCAAAATAAGGCTTAGACCAATACTGTATTGGGGCAGAATTTGGATGATACCCGAGTTATTAGTCTATTGACAGGGTTTAGAGAATGTACTTAGGTCACCTGGTGCCTCAAAAATATCATGGGTCAGGTATCTTAACCAAACTTTTATCCAATTAAGCTGTGCAAATCTTTGGACCACTCCAGCAGACCTTAGCGGGTTCCAAGGCTGCCTTAAAGAGCTTGTACTGGTAGTATAAGACATCCACATATATTGGGCAAGTAAGAGCAGGTTCCCTAGGAACAGAATTCCTTGATATTAAAGTAGGTTTTAAATTGCAACCCTTTCTTGATGACGTTGAGCCCCTTTAAGATAAGTCATTATATTTAAAATTATTTTATGGGACTCTTGCTCTATGTTCTTTTACATGTCAGCAAGCAAATAGGGATCTGGAAGGAACCTGCCCTCTTTGTGCGGACCCAATGAGACCATCGACAATGTCTTGCTCTTTTCTTTGCCCAGCTTACCTAGGATATGGGACAAAATTGATATATTTTTTTTTTGTATGTTCTTATATAGCGCTCGAATCACCGGGGAAGTATCTCGGCGCTCGCCTTGGGAACCCGTCCTGGCTTTTCCCTGTGAGATAGCCCCTACAGGGCATCCCCAAGGTGAAAGCTAGGCATCCCGCCCCGGGGGGGGGGCCATTGTGGAGATTACGCAAGCTTAATGCCCAGAGTTGCAGAGTGTGAACCCATGATTAGGTCAGGCACCGAAGCGAGAATTATCAAGTCCGTGGACATTTGAGCTCAAGACCCTGCCGCGTCGGGAATTGAACCCTGGTGCCGGGTCTGACCTCTGCTTCAGGGTGTGCCTGCTCTAACCAGTGAGCCATACTTCCATTCTGTCGGCTTTTTTCGCACCCAAGACTACAGAATAGCAGTAGTAGTAATAGCTTTATTCGATAAAAACATATCATAAAAGCATTTACATATCTTTAAAAAACATTTTTAACAACAGTCATCAACATAAAACATTTCATATCCAGAGCAGCATATTGGGTGGGTGGGCTCGTTCACTGGATTAACAGTTTTCTTGCAGTTCTTAGACGCCAAGCCCAACCCAAAAATTTTGCCATGCAAGTGGAAAAGAAGGGTCTAGCATCTGTACGTAAAATACGCAGGGCCTCCAAGTGAGAGCGAGTTCCCAGACTTCTGCAAAGGGGCTTCAACCACCTACGTCTCGGGGCTACATAGACACTACATTCGAACAACATGTGGGACACAGACTCTACCCTTAGATCACAAAAGGGGCAATAGGGTACAGTTTGAGCAGGCGGTTTCCAAGTGGACGTGAACTCACATAATGGAAGCACCCCCAACCTGAACTTGATGTACACTTGAGCTCTGAATGGTGTCTAGGTAAGGTTCCCTTAACGGTAACTCCTTGGCTGACAGAAACAGAACTACAGATTTACAATGGTTTGTGCTTCAGGCCCTCTCACTGTCTACCCATGCCCAGTAGACCTTCTTTAGCTGTTGTTTCGTGGGTGCAGATTTGTTGGACCAAGCCTCTCCTAGGCCTAATTTGTAGAGCAGCTTTTTAACCTCCCTGAGCCAGATGATCTTATGAGAACCCGGTAATGACAAAATGTCGTTCAAGGCATCTGCGTAACTACAGAATAGCAATAAGGATAAGCATGGCAGTAGCTGGAAACATCGTTGTATGGATTACTGAAGTCTAAGCGCCAGGATACCCGTTGGGTGACAGTCATTGCGCTATACAAGTATGCCAATACATACATACATACATTGAGAAGCGATACAAGGCTATCCATAGTGTTTGCAGTCTCACGTTTTTTGATTTGTAGGTGGAGATTAAGGTCCAAATTTGTGCAGTCTAGTGAACTGCTTTTAATATTGCTTGATTTACAAATATTTTGCATGTAAATTAGTTGTTAAATTGTATTGCTGGGATGGTTTTGTTAGTTTATTTATTTATGCATTGTAATAATTGATTTTATTTAATCATATGTTTTTATGTACTGTTATGGCTTTGTGCTGAATATGAATCTTATGGTAAACCCCCAAACAAATTACTTAATCTGGATCAGATGTGCCTCTTGTCATGGTCTTTGGCTATATGGCTCCATCTCTGTTTAATGCCCAGAGTTTTTCACAACACTGATTAATGTTTTGTACTTGTTTTCTTTTATGGAACACTTTGAGTGCCTCTGAGGAAATGTAATGTAATGTAAATGGGGTCTTACGTAGCGTAGCTGTCACTCCAAGGAGCATCTTGGCGCAGATACAGCACCAGAGGTGGAGAAAAAGAAACGGATTTACTGCTCCTATGGAAAAAGATACGGCATTCAGATCAAAGCTTTACACAGTGTGTCAGGTGCACTATAAATCCAAGTTTTAAGTGCCTTCCTAAACACCGATTCAGATGCAATTTGGCGGATATGAGGTGGGAGTTGATTCCATGCCTTAGACCCTATGACTGCCAGTGATTTTCCTCCATTTGAGACCAGTCTAAAAGTTGGAATGGTCAGCAGATTTGCATTGGATGATCTTAGGTTACCGGAAGGGAAATAGTGTTTAAAACCAGATTGGAGATATTTGGGACCTCGTGAATGAAAGGCCATAAAAGGAATGATTAGGACCTTAACCAAAACTTGTTTATGAATTGGCAGCCAGTGTAGGACATCCAGTGCAGCAGTGGCAGAGGATTTCCTGGGCCACTTCAATACCATCCGAGCAGCCGCATGCTGGACCATCTGTAGCTTATGCATGACTGTTTTGTTGGTTCCAGTGTAAAAGGCTGTTACAGTAGTCTATCCTGGATGTTATGAGGGCAACAGCAACAGTTTGTCTGGCTGAGTATGGAAGCAGGTCGAAGAATTTTCTCAGACTTTTAAGATGTGGAAGCAAGTGCGCGCAATTGCCAGGGATTGTTGTTTAAAAGAGAGAGTGGTATCAAATTTAATTTCGAAATTCCTAGCTGCATTTATTGTATTGGGAGGAAGATGGCATTCTCTGGCCACCAGAGTTTAGGCACAAAGGGGTTTTGTTGGCCAAAGGGCAGAATCTCTGTTTTTTCTGAGTTACACCTCAAATGGTTGTTGTTCAATCATTCGAAGGTAGCTGAGAGGCAGTTTCTGAGATTTTCTTCTGCTTCAGTAATGTCATTATCCAGGACCAGAATAAGCTGCATATCGTCCGCATAAGAAATTGTATTGATCCTGAAGGACGATATTAGCTTTATCAGGGGGGACATATATACATTAAAAAGGGTCGGGCTCAGGCTCGATCCCTGAGGAATTCCTGAGATGAGCGCTTTCTCTTCTGAGTTGAATTGTCCTAGAGTGATCACTTGGCGCCTGTCTTGCAGAAAGTTCTTGATCCATTCTAGGACATTACCAGATATGCCATTTGTTGATAAACGGTCTATAAGAATGGCATGGGAGCCCGTATCAAATGCCGCGGACAGGTCCAACAGCACCAGAACTGCTTTCTTTTTCTGATCTATGGCTATACGTAGGGTTTCCGCGGTACACAAGAGGGCGGATTCTGTAGAGTGTTGGGCTCTAAAACCAGATTGGTTGGAGTGCCATACATTTGTTTCCTCTAAAAAAGTAGTGAGTTGTCTATTCACACATTTTTTAGTTACTTGCACAAGGTAGGTAAGAGCGGAATTTCGCACCTGAGAGGAAGGAGGAGGAGCTCCACGCCAAACGCTGTTGCTGCTGCTGGGCGCTGTCGGAGCCGTCGGAGCCGCGGCTGGAATTACTGGGGTTGGAGGTTGGAGGCTGCCCTTGTTTTCTGCACGACGACGAGGTTGAAAGTCGGCTTCCCCGAACGGCAGGAGCCGCCGGATATTTCCCTACGCGGCTGCAGCCGCGAGCCACTTTTCAAAGCGGCAGGTGCCGCCAAAAACATTTCCGTATGCGGCTGAAGCCGCAAGCCATTTTTCGAAAGCGGCAGGCGCCGCCAAGCATTTCCGTGCGCGGCTGAAGCCGCGAGCCACTTTTCGAAAGCTGCAGGACATAGGGATATCTGATCCTCACACCATCCTCATATTTACCCATCACCAGCATTACAAGACTGCAAAGTGACACTGCAGATAGGAACCCCCCCTGTGATCATAACTTTCACACCACCCCCAGCACTTCCACCCATCACATTGGCTCTAGAGGTGGGGACCTCTACTGGAACATCAGGTGCTTAATTATTTTGTGGCTATTCATGGACCACTCACTGCATGGACCACTCACTGTATGAAGCTAGTCCTCTATGATATCTAATAGCCACTGCAACTAATGGTGCAAACTGATTGTGTCTTTCACATACCTGTGGGCTGAGGCTGTAATCCCGAGCAGAAGTTGGAAACCCCTATTGCCTGCACGCCAGTTACCTGGGTCACACGCCACACGCCGAGTTACCGCCGCCGCACGCTTTGAGACATCAGCTGCAGCAGAGCCGACTCGGTATCCCAATGGGCCTTGCTCATCAGCTTGCGCCAGGAGGCGCCTGAACAGCCGGTCCTCCCGCAACGCGAAACGCGAGCAGGATGCCCGTACGAAGCCCGGACAAAGGGCGGACAGTTTTAGACAGTCCGAGACTGTCCGTGACTGGACTGGGCCAGGAACTTTGCTTTTCTACGGCGAGGCAAACATCGCACCGTTGTTCACTATCAGGTACCGTGTGTGTATTGTCACAGACTTATTGACTGTATTTGTGAACATTGCTATCTGAAAGAGAGCCCAGAATGTCTAAACCAAAAGCCTTATCTGTACCCAACAACACCATGAACAACTATTTGGTCCAGGTTGTTGCTAAAATAAATAACAACAGAAGGTCTTCCCTGGGTCTCACTCATTCTGCTATTACTGATTCAGCCGAACAAATTCCAGATAGCCTATTGGAATTGGATCATACCAATGAAATTTCTGCATCTTCCCACCCCATCTCTGATAGCCCTATGCAGATTGCCCCAGCTAATAGAAATGTAATTGTGGATATTATTGGCGAGGTCGACTCTGATGTAATTGATATTGAAACTGTTGAGAATGATTCCCTACCATCAGCACCCGTGCCAGCACCTAGAGTGTCCAGAGGGAACACTAAAAATCAGCCAAAACGAGTGTGTCTGCGCTCCAGCAGAAAGAGACCAGCCACCCCACCTAGGCAAAACGTTATAGACGATCCTGGGTGTGATGATGATGGTATATTATTGCGGGATGAAGCACATTTCAAAAAACTAGCGAGTATGCTGGACACAAAAATAAGGGGGATTATCAAGCCATTGATAGCCAAGATGGACCAACTAACAGACAAGGTAAACAGATTAGAAGGTCTCCTAAAGAACACCTGTGATAGCATAGGTGATTTACCAAACCAGGTGTTAAGTAAAATTGACCACCATAGAAGTACGGAAGGGGCTGTAGAGGAGGGAGCAGAGAAGCATGATACGAATCCTCCCATCATTTCACACTTATCCACAGGAGCGAGTGACCATCCTACAGAGGGCCCCCAAACTAGATCTGAGGGGTGTAATGTCTCTAGCGTAGAACCGGGCCCGGTGGAGCTAATAGTTGAGGCGTCCCCCTTGGTGTTGGTTCTGGCCAATGTGCCACCTTTGAAACCTGGGCAGATAGAATCACCCCAATCCTTACTAAGCAAAGCATTCCACTGGTTGTCTAATAATATGTCTATGTCGCCGTGGGGTAAGCAACAACTCTCAGATGAACTGGTCTCAGCTAGAAGAGTTGAATGGATAGGGAACAGCCAGAAAAGATTTGCTGGTGACTGTGTGGTACTGAATTTTATAGGGCCCGATGTACTGCCCAACATCTTACATAACCTGTTTCCCCCACAACATAGAACTGCAGAAATAATACCACTCACCCTTGATTTTTTCTACAGTAGAAGGGGAATAATGGCAAAACCGGGAGTGCTAAGGACCAAATGGTCTGTTGTACCCAAGAGAAAGGCTAGGGGTGGTCAAGGTAGTGAATGGGGTCTGCACCTTGCTAACAGATACGATGCCTTGTCTAATTTGAATGAGTGTGATTGACTCGAATATAGCACACTTATGGATGGTGACAACCTAAAGGTGACTAATAGCCCAAGTATTGTTAAAAGTAAGCACCCACTGGCCACATTAGTAGTAGAAAATAATAGGGGACCCCCGGATACTTTCACCAGGGGAGGGAGGACGGATATCCCTGAAAGGCATATTGAACACGGCCCTGAGAAGGATACTGGCTTGCCATCTGGGTCCCAAACATCTAACTCCCTAAGTATGCCCTTATCTACAGTGCCCCCCTCGATCCACCCCCACACTACGAGAATACATCAAAATCTACCTGCATAGGACAAGTAGGCCTGAGCACGGAGAAACCCAAGCTCACCTTTCTCTCATGGAATCTTGCTGGTGTAGCAAATAAATTGCTCTCTCCTGAATGGCATGATTTTATTGACCAGCATGATATAATACTACTACAAGAAACTTGGTCCCTGACACCAGTTTATCGCCTGGGATACTTAAATTTTTATATTCCGGCCATAAAAAACCCAAAAGGACGCCCTTCAGGCGGCTTGTTGATTTGGATCCGCCAATCACTACACTGTACAATAGACCAAAGGTCCATGGCAACACATGACATACTGGCAGTAAATATAAAATGGGATAATGGGCAAGGGTTGGCTGTTTTCAACGTATATGCTAGGGGTGTGAAGGGGGGAAGCCCTCGGAAGTTATATCTATCCTTGACCAAGAGCTGGAAGCATTGCCAATGCACTTACCCATAATTGTAGGGGGGACCTTAATACTACCTTCGAACCTCTAGGAGAAGAGGATAAGTACCTCGCTCAGGAGGAAGACAGCAAATGGGGAATTCCCCAGCTTGAGGTGACTGCAATTCATAGATGGAGTGCAGTGGCCATCCAAACAAAAAGCCTATGTCTGGCAAGGGGCCTGAGAGCGGCAAATGGGAGTACACCGTCTGATCGTCTGGGGAGTAATACATTCGACAATGGCAGGGCATCCAGTAGAATAGATTACTTCCTGGTGGACATCAGGGCCTGGAGTAAACTGTTAGACATGACTGTGGTAAATAGGGTTGAAAGTGATCACAATCCTCTTTGCCTGGTTTTTCAATCTTATCAAGAGGACATAGGAGTAAGGAATGAGGAAGATAGGGTGACCCTAGATGTCATATGCTCAAATAACCAACGACATTTAAAATGGGGGAAGTTAGTAGAGGATCCCGAAAGGGTTGGTGAGCTTAAGAGTGTTGTACTAGAAGAAATAAACAATTTAAGACCACTTGCTAACCAACCTAACTTCCCAGCAATCTTGATAGAGGCCCATATCAAGTTCTTCAACAGATTGCAGGGATTCTTCCTAAAAACAATAAAGTCAAATAAGATTATGAAAAACCAACCAAAGCAGGGGTGGTATGACAAAAACTGCAGAACAGCTCGCCAGAACCTGAGTAGCGCACTTAGGGTAGGGAACTCTGATATAGTAAGGAAGGCCAGGGACTCATACAGATTTTGTAAAGAATTGAGGCAGAATCCAGGGAAAATAGGAGGTTGATTTATTAGCAGAACAGCACAGTACTCTTAGCTCCAAGCTCCTCTCTCAAAATAACCAGTACAAGTCTTTTACAGATAAACAATTCCATAACAGAACCTTACAGTAAATGCATGTGCACATCGAGAATGAACATAAGATTAAAAGGGAAACACACTATTCAAGGGGCAATGGATCAGATGATACACAAAGGATCCTACACATTTCCCCTCTCAAGAAAAGTTGTACACAGCAAAGAAAAACAAAAGAAAATAAAAGAACTATGTACACCCATCAACATAAAAGAAAATCAATGGTCCAAAACTCTACACTTTGAAGCACGTCTAACATTCCAGACTTTTCCATCCTGAGTTACAACACTATTTCGATTCACTCTCACAACCCGAATAGGCTTTCCATATTTTATTTCACCTTTGGAAATAAAACCTGGTTTGCGTATTCTCACCCAATCACCAGTCTGGAAAAGGGGAACTTCAACATTCATCCTGGAATCATAGTAAATCTTGGACTTCTCCTGTTTAGATTCAACCTTCCGAGCCACCTCATGCACATCCACTTTACTTTCACAAGGAAACAAGTTCTTCTTAAACCACCAGGGACACAACTTAGAAACCGGTTCCCTACCTTTCAACAAACGAAAAGGTGAAACCCCCATCGTAGAATGCAGTGTGATGCGATATAACCACAACCTCTCTCTTAACTTATCTTTCCACAAACCACCAAAGGAGCGTGCCCAAAGGATGTCCTGTTTGAGCACCCTATTATACCTCTCAACTTGTCCATTACCCTGAGGTTCATACAGCGCCGTTGTCATATGCTTGATACCACATACCTTCCAAAAATCAATCATTTCAGATGATGTAAACTGTACACCGTTGTCTGAAATCACCATCTCAGGAGAACCCTCACCAGCAAACAACTCTTTAAGAAACATTATGACAGTACTAGTGTTGGGATGAGAAATCAACTTAACTTCCGGCCATTTGGAATGGTAATTCACTACTACAATGGCAAACCGGCAGTCCTGTGGTAAAAAATTGAAAGGACCTGTGATGTCAATACCCAACTTTTGCCACGGAAAATCTGGCCACTTTATAGGTGACAAAGGGGCTGGACTACATCTACACGCTTTATCACTCTCAATACAGTCAGAACATTCTCTTACAAATCTGTCAACAAACCTGTCAACACCAGGCAACCAAAAGCTAGATCTAATAAGCCTCTTCATGGAAGACATTCCCATGTGACACTCATGACTGAGTTTCAAAATAGATTCACGTATACCACAAGGCGGGACACATTTTCCTTCTTTGAACAACAAACCATTTTCTAAAGTAAGTTCATCTCCAACATTAAAATATGGAACAACATCAGCAGACAACTCAGACTTGGCTGGCCAGCCCTTATGAACAAAATCTCTAACCTTGCAAAGCAATTCATCCTCGTCCATACATTTCTTCCACACTGCCTCTGAAATAGACTTGAAATTGTCAGGCATAGACTCCACAATGCTAACAACCACTTCCTCATCTTCACCTTTCCCTTCATGACTACATGGCAGTCTAGATAAACAGTCTGCAGTGACATTCAACTTCCCTGGAACAAACTCAATGTCAAAACTGTATTCTTGCAAATGTGACATGAGTCTGGCAATGCGAGCAGTGGCCTTGACGCCTCCCCCAGGAGACAGAATTCCCACCAATGGTTTATGATCAGTCCTTATTAAAAATCTTGCTCCCCAAATATAGTTTCTAAAGTGTTCAACACTCCAAACACAGCCCAACAGCTCTTTTTCAATGACTGCATATCCTCTTTCTGTCTGAGTAAGAGTGCGAGAGGCAAACGCTACATTCCATTCCTCTCCACCAGACCTCTGCGACAACACACACCCTAACCCATACATACTAGCATCCACAGTCAACATACACAACTTATTCAAACAAAAGGGTTTGAGAGTCGGTGCCGCAACCATGTCAGCTTTTATACTTTCAAAAGCGCACTGTTGCTTTTCCCCCCATATGAACTCAACATTTTTCCTTGCCAACGCTCTTATAGGTTCCATTTTGGTCGCAAAGTCCTTAATAAATTTGCTGTAGTATTCGCAGAGACCTGAGAAAGAAAGCAACTTATCTCTGCAATCAGGTGCTGGTGCTTTTAAAATTGCATCAATCAGGGACTTTTTCGGAGAAACACCATCTTTAGACAAAGTATGACCTAAATACTCTACTGTAGTCTGAAATAATTTACACTTTTTGCTCTTAATGGTTAAACCGGACTCACTCAACACCCTACACAAACTCCTTAGATGGTCTAAATGCACATCATCATTTTTCGAAAAAATGAGAATATCGTCCTGAAAACGCTTCATGTAACTACCCATTTCTCTAAACAGATGGTGCATGGACCTTTGAAACACTGATGCCGCCGAGGCTAAGCCAAATGGCATTCTTTTAAATTGATATAAACCCTGTGGAGTGATGAAAGCCGTCATATGTCTTGATTCCTGTGATAACTCATTTTGGTGATTTGCCGATCTGAGATCGAGAGTGGAAAACACAGTGGCTCCACCTAACATGCTCACTACCTCGTTGATATTCGGCAGAGGATGACAATCTATAACTATGTTTGCATTCAAAGCCCTCAAATCGATGCATAGCCTCAAACTTTTATCAGGTTTCCTGGCAAGAACCACAGGCGAAACCCACTCAGATGACTCTATTTCCTCTATAACCTCATTATTCAACATCTCACGCAATGCTTCCCCAAGTTCTTCCCTGACATTGAGTGGAACATTTCTTAATTTCTGCACAACAGGCACAGCACCCTGCTTAAGTTTAATGGCGTGAGTGAAACCCTTCAACTCTCCTAAGTTGTCAGAAAATACCCTTGGAAACTCTTCTGCTAACAACATCCATCTTCTGTCTTCTCCTACTGACACAATTTGTTTACCGTCCAAGAACTCATCACCTAGTATCATAACTGGTTCTCTGTTGCGAGGATTCAACATGATTCCTAACTTCCATTGGTCTCTCCACCCAAGTACATCAATACCTTTCCTTGCTACATATAACTTTATGACAGCAGACCTTCCCTTAAAATGTATAACAGACTGTATGAAGCCAATGAAATCAATATTCGAACCTGTAAAACCTAAAGCTGCTATATCGGGAGAAACTAAGTCTCTTTCAGAAAATTTCAGACCATATTTTTCATCAAAGTATTTTTTGGTAATAATTGTCCAAGGAGAACCAGAGTCAGCCATCAGTTCTAGATCAACATCTAAGAATGTCACAACACACTTTGGGGAACTAAGAATTTCACCATCAACCACCCCTACATTCACTAGGGTAACTACCATACCAGTTTCTTTAATAGTATCTTCTGAAGTTGTATGTTCACACCTTGCACAAACATTTTCACACGAGGAATCATAATAAGGTCTAACACAGGAAACTTCATTCTTCTTGTAATGGCTAGCATTACGATCGAAATTCCTCCTCCTTTCATCTCTGCAAGCTTTTGCAAAGTGTCCTATCCTACCACATTTGGTACATTCTTTTCCAATCGCAGGGCTAAATTTAAATGAAGCAACATGATTACTGCTGCCACATTTGAAACATACAATTTGGTTTTTCCCCATGCCTCTGCTTTGTTGCTGGTGAAAATTCTGTTGAGACTGTGGATAAGATTTTGTATTCACATTGCTCAAAGCACACACATCATCATTTGACTTATCGCCTTTTCCCCCTTTAACATTTTCTTCAATTGTTTTCATCCATTTGTTTGACTGTTCAAACGCTTTTGCAGTAGATATACTTTCTTTTAAAGTTGGGTTCCCCAAAATCCACAGTTGTTCCTGTGTTTTTTTTACATCTCACATTTACAATAATCTGATCCCTAATCATCTGATCAGTAATTTCCCCAAACTCACACGAAACAACTAAAGACCTTAAACCAGTTAAAAAATCATCAAACGTTTCTCCCTCTTTCTGAGCTCTTGTGTAAAATGTATACCTATTTAGCGTTATACTAGTGGTAGGTTTACATCGTGTCTCTATTCTTAGCATCGCTTCATCAAAACTTCCCAATTCACCAGGCACAGAAGGAAGTGTCCTGAATATAGCTTGCCCTTCTGACCCCAGACAATGTAGAAAAATATTTTTCTTTCTCTCATTTCCCATCCTATCCCCATCAATGGCCTTCAGGTAAGTTAAAAACTCCTCTTTCCACCTTTTCCAAGGTATGGGTGGGTCTCCCTTGCACTGCAAGAACTTTGTGGGAGGTTCAAACTGCATCATGAGGTAAAATGTATTATGTCAAAAGGTATTCTGTGGTGAAAAGACCCACACACCCTTAAAAGTACGCCCAGTTATTTCAGACCTCCTCGCCGGAGAACTTATCTCTTTCGTATAGCTACAGAAGCCGAATGGTAACCTCCGTGATGCACTCCAGATAAAACGCTTTACTTTCCGCTGCCGAGCAACTAATCAGTGTCCCGATGCTGCAGTTGTCATGACAACGCCCACAATGGCCGCCGACGTCCTCGTCACTGCGTGATGACGTCACGCCGCACCGCCGACGTCCTCGTCACAGCGTGATGACGTCACGTCGTTCACGAAGCCTCGGTGATCCGGAGTGATGACGCTGCTGCCACAGCGGTTGCCAGGATACACGCTGCCAGGATACAGTGAGCTTCAAACAATAACGCGGTAAGCGTTTTTTCCGAATCTTTTCCGATCATCCGTTTTGAAAGCGGAAAAGTGCATTTAAATCCCCATCCAGTCCTTGAATTCACCAGAGAAGCAGGATTTTCGACATGCCTCTCTGAATAATAGTCTCTTACAATTTGTTGCATCCAAAGCGTGCAGTAACTAAACGAAGATGGCAACAGCCACAGATATTTCATTCAGAGTCAAACCACGGTTGAAGTAAAAGTTTTTTGTATCTGGGCAAGTAATCCAAAGTCCAATGAAAGATATTCCAATCAAGATAGATCCATATTGTTAGAAGTTGTCATTCCATTTCTTCTTCTTCTTCTTTTCCTTATGAAAAATTCCTCAAATATGTACCACACCTGTGCTGACTTGAGTAGATAGGTACAGAACACCCTCGTCGCCAATTTTGTAAAGAATTGAGGCAGAATCCAGGGAAAATAGGAGGTTGATTTATTAGCAGAACAGCACAGTACTCTTAGCTCCAAGCTCCTCTCTCAAAATAACCAGTACAAGTCTTTTACAGATAAACAATTCCATAACAGAACCTTACAGTAAATGCATGTGCACATTGAGAATGAACATAAGATTAAAAGGGAAACACACTATTAAAGGGGCAATGGATCAGATGATACACAAAGGATCCTACAGAAATGCACTAAAACTAGCCAAGAGGCAGTGGGATGAGGAATACTGGGGCGAGTTGAAGCTCGCATGCGCTGACAAAAATCCAAAGCAATTTTGGGCCACCGTAAAATGGGATAGGGGTGGAATTGCTGCCCCCACCACAAAACCATGTTCCCAAAAATAAGTGGATCGAGTTTTTTAAGCGCCAATATGCTTGCAACCTGGCGACAGATAGCTATACTTTGCCACCAACCGTCCACTATAACCATCAACCATTTGACGTGAATGATGTTAGCACTGCGTTGGAGTGTGTGACAGGAGGGAGAGTGCCAGGTATGGATGGCATCCCTGCAGATGTCTTTTTAAGTGACCAAGAAACATGGTGCCAGTATTTCGTATGGTTAGCAAACTCAGTGGCCTTAGGTGCAGAAGTACCTTCTTCCTGGAAGGGTGCGGAAATAATCCCAATATTTAAAAAAGGTGACAAATCTCTCCCAAACAACTACAGACCCATCAGTCTCATAGATTCAGCACAAAAACTGATGGGCCGATTAGTGCAGAAAAAGCTGCAGACATGGATAGCGGAGAACAACATCTTGTCCCCATACCAAGCGGGTTTCCGCCCCTTAACCAGTTCCATCGATCAGGTCTTCTATTTTATTGCCCTGTACTGGAGGAATGTGACGTTGATAAACGGCCCTCTTTATGCTGTCTTTGTTGATTTGAAGTCAGCTTTGACTTTCAAGACCAAAGTTATGGAGGGTCCTAGATGAAGCCGGTATAAGCCCAGAACTCCTTACACTTCTGGTTCGTCTGCACGAAAACAATTATGCCAAAATTCGGTGGGTTGCTCAGGGCGAAGTAACTGAGCCCTTTCCTGTCGAGCGTGGTGTAAGACAAGGGTGCGTTCTGGCACCAACACTGTTTTCAATTTATATTAATGGAATAGTGGATCACCTAAAAAGAACTCCGACAGACGCTCCAATATTGGCTGGTGCCCACGTGCCAGTCCTCATGTTTGCGGACGACACGCTAATACTCTCCCGCAACCCAAGCGGTTTGCAAAAGGCAGTCAATGCTTTTGGTGAGTTCTGTGTGAATTGTGGTCTAGAACTGAACACTTCCAAGACAAAATTCATGTGCATGAACCAAAGGTCGACATACAAAGGTGTAATTACACATAATGGCATCCCTCTAGAACAGGTAGAGGCTTTTACCTACCTAGGTATAACACTCCAGGGCAACATGAGATGGGATACTCATATTGACACAGCAGTTCTAAAGTTTAATCAGCTAGCAGGCGTAGTAGCACTTAAACACCGAGCCTCGCTGACTAAACCAGTGAACTGTGCCCTTGAGATCTATAATATGAAGGTAATTAGCGGAGGACAGTAACGGGCCCCGTGGTGGGACGAGCACTGATGGGAATTTTCTCCCGAGTGGGATTCCCTCTAGAGGTGGTGTCTGACCGGGGCAACAATTTCATATCGAAATATATGTAGTCCCTTTGGCAAGAGTGTGGTGTAACCTAGAAGTTCACCACCCCTTTCCACCCCCAAGGAAACGGGTTGGTTGAGAGATTCAACTGAACCCTGAAAGGCATGATCATGGGCCTAGAAGGACCAATGAGGCGTAAGTGGGACATCCTCTTACCATGCCTACTCTTTACGTACCGAGAGGTGCCACAGAAGTCGCTCAGGTTCAGTCCCTTCAAGCTTTTGTATGGTCACCCGGTCCGAGGACCTCTGAGTCTGGTTAGGGAAGGCTGGGAGCAATCTCCCAGGAAACCTCCCCTGAATGTATACAGTTACATGCTGGCCTTCCGAAACCAGACCAGGCGATTCAGACAACTTGCTGAGGCAAAACTGGAAGCCAGCCAGGAAGAGATGAAGCGGTGGTACGACCAGAATGCCACTCTGGTAGAGCTTCAACCTGGACAAAAGGTGTGGGTCTTGGCCCCAGTGGAGCCTTGTGCACTTCAGGATAAGTGGACAGGTCCATTTGAGGTTGTGGAGCGCAAGAGTCCTGTCACCTACCTGGTGAACTTGCAAACTCCCAGGAACCCTTTGAGGGTCCTACATGTTAACCGCCTTAAGCCCCACTTGAAGAGGTCCGAAGTGGGCATGCTCTTGGCAACCGATGACGGAATGGAGGAGGAGACCGAACCTCTTCCGGACCTCTTGGTAGCCTCTGAGAAAGATGGGTCAGTGGATGGAGTTAACCTCTCAACTTCCCTGACCCCTGAACAACAGAGTGACTGCCGCCAGCTGCTGGGGCAGTTTCCTGATCTGTTCTCCCTGGTTCCTGGTGTCACAGATTGGTGCGTCCATTATGTGGACACGGGAGACAGTTTGCCGGTGAAGCACTAGGGTTACCGCGTGACTGACAGGGTAAGAGCCTGCATCAAGGAGGAAGTCTCGAAGATGTTTGCTCTCGGGGTGATTTAGTCCTCCAGCAGTCCTTGGGCCAGCCCAGTGGTCTTGGTCCCAAAGGCTGCAACGCCGGGAGCCACACCAGAACTCTGGTTCTGTGTGGACTATCGAGGACTCGTTTTCAGGTTTTCAGGTTTTTAATGTCTTTATTTCGATAGTAAAATCATAAAAGACAAATCAAGAAAACATTACAATACATATCAACCACTATACAATAATTCAAAAGAAAACAACATTAGAAAAATACATTTGAAGTCTCAGCTAAAACTAATTATTAAACCATAAAGATTTACAAAGACATAAATAAACCTGGAGCTAAAAATTAAATTTACACATTATGCACATTATACAGGATTTGATGGGATCTTGCATGGTACAGTTAGGGTGAGTTCCTTCTAGCCCTTATTGCCCATGCCCAGCCTAAAAATTTGGCCAAGCATATCACAAATATTTCCGAGGTATTAGTTTTTAAGAACTTAATCGCCTCGGAGGACCTTTTGCAAGAGAGGCGTTTGAGCAGGGGTTTTAACCATGTAATGCGGGGTTCTAAATACTGCGGGCAGGCGAATAGTAGATGACCCTCTGTTTCCTTTTGACTTGGGCACCAAAAACAACATGAACTTGAGGATGTTTTGCCCCAAGACGAAGTAAAAGAATTCAATGGTAGGGTGCCCACTCGAAACTGGTGATACAGTTTCTTGTCCAGTGGTCTGGTGATGATATCCCAGTAAGTCTCACGGGAGGGGTCTAGCTTGAAGTTTAGGAATCTTCCAGTGAGGCTGCCAGAACTGGAAGCGATTGCCAAGGAATGACGATTTGAGGCCCAAAATAATTCTTTGAATTCTTTTTTGGATGGGAAGGTGTTGGTGCCTGGAAAATCCCACAGATGTTTTAGACCCATATCGTACAGACTCTTTTTCAACGAACGGAGCCAGGGGATTCTTTCAGAGCCCCCCATCGACCTCACTTCCGCTAACTCCCTAGCGAAGAAAATCAGGTCAGGGGAGGTCCACAAGCGCCTCCAGAGGGCCACCACTCTGAATCTTGCCATGTCATTAATTGGTGGGCAGCCCATGTCATGGCAAAGGGGTATCGATGGAGACGATTGAGGTAGCCCTACCAAATTCCTAAGGAATTTGCACTGGGTTCTATAGAGACTAGAGAGGTCCATAAATCCCCATAGGTCAGCCCCGTAGAGTATGGCAGCGTTTATTTTAGTATCATATATTTTCAAGGCAGGGATAACCCGTTTGGTAATGGATCTCTTCTGCTCGCGCAAAAGACAGCCGGTTAATTGAGCAAGTTTCAGCTGTTGGGCCGTGATTTGCTCTTTCCATGACAGACGGCGATCCAGGGTGACCCCCAGATAAGTCATGGTTTCAACTTGTTCCAAGTTGACCCCACTCAGTTGTACGTGGCTATGTACGATGTTATTCCTGGTTAAGACCATAAACTTTGTTTTACCCACATTTATCTGGAGGTCATTTTCCACACAGAACTCCTCAAAGCGGTTCAAGGCCCGCTGAAGGCCACTCCGTGTCTTGGATAGGAGTAGGGTGTCGTCAGCGAAGATAAGCATGGGGAATTTGGTCCCTGCTAGTGATGGGGCATCAGTATGGGTGGCCGTAAAGAATTTTACAACTTGGTCTATGAAGAGCAGGAAGAGAGTGGGCGCAAGGACGCATCCCTGGCGCACTCCACGGGTGACCGGGAAAGAGTCTGTATATTGTCCTTGTCCTCCCCACCTTACCCTAGCATAGTTCTCTTCATGCATTCTGATGATTAGATCTAGTAGTTCTCCAGGTAAGCCCAAGTCCCTCAGTACCTGCCACAATTTACCCCTGGGTACAAGGTCGAAGGCTGACTTCAGGTCTATAAATGCTGCGATGATGGTACCACCGCCTAACGTGACCACTTTCCAAAAAATCATACAAAATCGGAACACCTGATCAATAGTGCTCGTTCCGACTCTGAAGCCTGCCTGCAGGGGAGATAGTATATTTTCGGAGATCATCCACCCTTGAACTCTAGCCAAGATCATTCGGGCAATAACCTTTTGTAGGCAGTCAATTAAACTAATCGGGCGGTAATTGCCCGGATTAGATCTGTCTCCTTTTTTTGTATATAGGAAAGATCTCAGCCCCCTTCCATGTTTTGGGGATGCATGCGCCATTCGCTATAGCATTGGCTATTTTGGTTATATATGGCACCCAGAGGTCTGTGTTTGATTTGAACAGATCAGCTGGTATTTGGTCCAACCCCGGAGCTTGCCCCCGTTGGGTCAAACCAAGAGCCATCTCAGCCTCAATGTTAGTAAAGGACAGGGTTACACCACAGGTGGGCGTTACATACAGTTTGTTCAGCTTTGGAGGAGGGTCAATGCTCGCCGAACTGAATTGGGATGAATAGTGAGTTATCCAGGCTTCTGGGGACACATGATTGGTTGGAGTTCGAGAATCACCATCCTTCCCCCATTTTACTATGTCCCAAAATTTGGTCTGGTTATTTGTTTTAGTGGCTTCCAAGAGGTCGGCCCAATAACCATCCTCCCACAGTCTTTTGGCTTCCCACTGTACTCTTTTGTAACGTTTCCTAGCCTCCTTTACAGCACCCATGTTTCTGGATTTAACTTTTACAATTAGATTGCTGTGGGCCTCCCTGCAATCTTTGTTGTACCATTTTGCCCTGATAGCATGCGGTCGCCCAACACCCTTCTGACAAGGTTTGGTAAGGAGTAGCTTGAGCTCGGCAAAACACTGTTCATGTAAGTCCATGATTTTGTTTTGTTCTATGGTACCTCTCCCAATACCCTCTAGCAGCATTTTATTTGATGCATGCATAACCTCATTTTCTATGTTAGACTGTAGGGATTTGTCTCCTGAAATATTAGACCATTTCAACCTCCTGCGATCATTAGAAAGCATTACAACCCCTTGCCCCGAGGGAACCGGGTCTACCGGTCTTACCAAACCATGCAACCTTAATTTCAATGACAAAGGGTTGTGATCGCTTTCTGGGTGGGGGACAACTTCCATATCGACCAACAAAGCCCAGAATTCCATTTTTAAGAGGAGGTAGTCTATACGGCTTTTTCTCAAACCGTTATCAAAGGTAAAAGTGGCACCAAGGTCGGAAGGAGTGCGTCCATTTACTGCCCTTAACCCCCAGGTGAGACAAAGTGCAGTCCAGTTCAGGGCGGCCTCCGTTGATTTAACAGGTTTGCTGGACAGTAGGTCCGGTATGTTCCATATTGCATCCTCTTCGGACCCCCAGCTGTCCCCTGCAACGTAGAGCGGCTCAATGGTGCAGTTTAATTTGCCAGCTAGCAGGATGAGGGTCCCTTTGTTCCACCCCGCTAGAAGGTTATCCAGGGCATCCACCATCGGGGGACAACGTCCACCAGGGAGGCCACGAGAGTAGATGTTAATGATGAGCATATCCTGGGTGCCTTCCTTGCTCAACTTAATAGCCAATAGGTCGGGAATATCCTCCTAAAGCTCTGTTATTTTGTATCCCCATGCCTGTTTGACCCACGTAGTCAGTCCCCCTGAAGCTCGCCCTTTGTTGCTCTTGAGCGCAGGTTTGGAAAAGTTTAAAAAGCCAACTTTATGAATGGGTTCGGTTGCCCAAGTCTCTTGTAGTAGCACGACATCGAAGTTGTCGATAAACTCCAGCCAGTCCTCAGAGTTCATGCGAGCCTTCAATCCCGCAACATTCCAGGACACAATATTAAATGATTCTGTTGTGGGTTCTGCAGTGTAATTACCTAGGTTGGGAGGGGGGGGGAGGATTTATTGGAATGGTGCAAGTGGGCATATTTCTAACCACTGTTGCTTCAAAGTTACTTTTTTGCAAGCTTTCCCCCTCTACCATGGCCACTATTTCTTTCTTTTTGTTTGGTATAGACTGGTTGCCTAATACAGGTATTATTGGGGTTTGGTGAAAGGTTGGTACTTCATCCCTACTAACAACAGGGGAATTATTCATCAAACTGGTTGAACACAGTCAATCTACCAGCTCCAAGTCGGACAAAGGTCCAAAGTGATTGAAGAGTAGGGGGTACTGTGGTAAATGAGGTGTTCTTGGCCCTTTATTCCTCCCGTATCTCACTCTCCACTGACTAGGACCCATAGGAAGGTTACTATGTGTATGAGGGTAAAAGTAGGTAAGATCCAAGGATTGGACATCACCCTGGCGACTCAATTCGGTCACGAAGACCGATGCGCACCCCATCCCCAGAGCTGATGAGCTCATCGATCGGTTGGGGGCTGCTCGGTATCTCAGCACGTTTGACTTAATGTCTGGGTACTGGCAGATCGCCTTAACTGACGGGGCCAAAGAGAGGTCAGCGTTCTCAACCCCAGACGGGCATTTCCAGTTTCGGGTTATGTGGTAAATATTTGATTTACCGTCCTAATTTATATGCAGGTAAGTACTTAACAAAAATAACTCAATCGGAAAGAAAGAGGCAGAGTCCGTGGTGTTAGAGTTCTTAGGGGTTTTATTCCTTAAAAAGGAATGGTCATGGTACCAGATCGGGTATCTTGTTCCTGCCACCACTGGGGTGCAGGAAGGGATAGAGCATACTTTATTGACAAGACATAACCTTTATACTTAAACCATAGAATGAATACCAATACAGTAGGCGTAACAGATGAGAGAAACAAGATAACAGCATACACGTGTTAGCAATACGTAATTAGAAGGCGTGAACTAGGCGTGAACATAGAGGCGTGTGCTAGAAATGTCACATGTAAGTGTCACGAGTAGGTGGGTACTTAGCAGAATTTGGCAATGTCAGCAGAAATCTGAGGCCTGGATGCGCGCGCAGCTGCATGACGTGTGATTGACGTGAAACTGGAGGGTGCAGGGGACTTGACATTTACACTAGCGGAAAGAGACAGAAGTCTGGCATGTCAGATCAACTCGTACCTCTATCATATCTGATATCTGATGTTTAGGAACCATATTATCTAGAAGGAAAAGGTCTCTGGGGCAGAAGCTATTCTATACTGACTGTGAGTGCGTGTATAAGCGTCTAAGTGTCTGCATGAGATGCGAGGGGGCATGGGCCTACCATGGTGTAATGGCCGGATTTTTCTGTTTAGATGGGATCAGCCCCCAGGGGCCCCTATGACCCAGCCAAAACGTACTCACCTTCCCTCCTCAGATCGTATTCACAATGGATAAATATACAGATATATACAGATCGCACCTAAGGATGGGGAATGACAATATACATGTATGGATTTTCTACAATATCTTATTCACATCAGTTGGTTTCGCGGCCACCCTGACCCAGACCGTTCTACCCTAGGGCAGATATGACACACAATCCGGTGCGTCTACACACGGGCCTGCAGAACCCAATGCTCCCTTTTCCACAAGTTTTTGCAATCCTGCAAAACTACACACTAGTTCGACCTCCTAGTGCTCTCATTTATTCAAGCCACAATCCAGTGGGTATACACACTGATCTCCTACTCAGTGCTCTCATTAACGCCGCATATCAACGACGACCACATTCCTATGAACAGTTATCGGGATAATATCTCAGTTATCTGCTCGGGATAAAACTACAATAATAACTTTGAATATAGTTCCAAATTATATAGTGTACTCCCTGCTCTTGACATCAAAGGTCCACTCACTCCCTCTTTATTTGATCACCATTTACCTGATCGGGATTTCTCATCCGTTCACATAAACAATTCCCAACTAGGAGTTGAATTTACCAAGATTGAACATGAACACCAGGTACACAATAATTCTATAAGAATTAGGGTATTTATTAACAATAGACACGAATCACATTACTATGCAACATAACTTCTGCAAAGAAAAAGGTAAAGATTAGAGTGCACATTCTATTAGAGTTGGGCGGACGTCACCTGATTAATAGGAAGTCTGGACTCGGCAGTCATCTAGGTTCCCTTCTCGTCTCTGTATCCTGGCTCGCCTTGCAGTCACCCCCAGCCGTCACAAGTACACGTCTGCACCGCTAGGCTCAACCTCGTCTGCTTCTCTTCAGGACACCGGAACCTTGCTGGTTATTAGCTACCGTATCTCTCTCTCTCTGTATCAGTGCGCTCTGCGCTGCTTCTCGTTCGGTCTTTCTCAGAGAGTTTCGGTCTTAAATCTTTCTCGGACTTCAAAGATGGCGACTTGTCCACCATAAGATGAATAATGGCAGAGATGCTAACGGCTAGATGCCGCCTACGGACTAACTGACAAACTGACTAACACCTTCACTAATATCAAAGCCCGTTCCTTCATGGAAATTCACGGCCAGTAACCTGCCGGCCACCAAATTCTTGTACCTCCCCGTACCAAGGACACTTTCCCAGCCGGCCGGCCTGAAGTTGTGTCTTCGGAGTGGAGAAAAATACATTCCTTCGATAAGGGCCAGCCTGAACCGGTTCTCTCCAAGCGAACAACAGCTTAAAACTATAATATCACACTTGACCTAGAAGGCCTTCTCGGCTACCGGGCAGAAAGCAAAATGGAGTCTGTCTCGTTTAAGGCCTACGGAGCCCACAATATGCATAGCTCCATGAAAAATAGCCCAGCATGTTAGCAAATTAGCAAATCATAACTAATACTTATATATCTATCCCCCACCTTAAATTCATAAGCCCTACTTTAAGGAAAATGGCACGAAAATGCCCTAATATATGTAAGACAGGGTCCCTGTCTACAGTCCTAATCCCTATACTATGGGGGTGATAGGCTGGAGTCACTCTCCATCATTCTCCTTCTCCAAAGAGCCAGCAAAAAGGCAGCCATTACATTACACCCCTTGACTCCAGTCTATTAACCACAAACTAAATGGAGCTAACATCAATAGAAGAATAATATGAAACAAAACTAACTGATCTACGACTCTTACTAAGTCTAAAAAATTGGAGCAGGGAAGGGATGCACTGAATAAAGCAACAAATAGCTATCAGGACACAAATAGCGACAATAACCCCCCCTAAAATCTGTCGTAAGGAATGCAAGTCAGGCAGCCAATTAAAAAGCCAGTCAAAGAAACCCTGATCTATATGTTGTCTAATTTCTGCAGTCAAGTTGTGGAGTTTGTCAATATGGGATTGGATAGCTTTAGAATGGTCAGACAAATTAAAACAGCACAGACCTTCAAAATCAGAACATTCATGTCCATGTTTCAACAAAAGATAATCAATGGCGGCCCTGTTTTGCAAAATAGCTCTACGTTCACCTTGGGCGTCTAATAAGAGATCAGATAAAACAGTAGATGTTTGGTTAATGGACTTAACCATCCAGCAGGCCATTTTGCCGATTGTCTTGGCATTATAAACGGCCAATGCAGGCACTCCAATAATAGAAAAAGCTAAACCAAGATATTCTGATTTGGAATAGAGATGAACAGAGGAATCGCAATCTTCATGCAATGACATAGAATCACGTACAATACGGGAATGTAAAGTAGGATGTGAGGAAAACATCAGCAAACTCAATCTAGTGATGGCACACGGGCCACCAGAAATATTCGCAGGAATATAGGGCCAAGATGAATTCCCACAGGAAAAGAGCCATCCAGCTGGTAATAGCATTGAACGATAATGGCTAGTGGCTACTAATAAACGTTTACAGGTCATATTATTTTTAACTGAAAGACATGAGTTCGGAAGTCTCTTTGAACATAACAAACGTTGATGAGCTGAAAAGGAGGTAGCGGCTTGGAGCTTCAGCTTCAAGCACTCAGTAATAGCTTTAGGGTCACAAGTCATGATAAAACATAAATCTCCAGGGGTAATATTAAAAGTAGTAATATGGGAATGAATAGGGACATCAAGGTCTGGAAGAGCAGTACATGAGGGACAAAACTCGTGGGCCGCAAAGTCGCCCAGAATAACATTAGGTCGGGCATTAGATATATTAAAAATATGTCGCAAAGTCTCAGTAGATGCAGGGACAGCAACCAAACAGGTCGCTAAAATGTCAGTGACCGCTTTCATAGGTGTAAGACAGAAATGTGGAGAGTTCGTCACCCGCTTTGCGAGTGTAATCCAGAAGTTGGTCGAAGTTTCCCACGCAGACCGCGGGGCTCGTATTATCCCATCAACCGGCATCGGTGGATCCTCTCCTCTCCCGGCGTAGCAGGCCAAAAGGAGTCCAGCGCCGACACATCCTGCAGCAGCAATCCAAAGAATGATCTGAAAGAATACAAACACAGACCTTAATCATTCTCGTAAATAACATTTATCAGCTGGGACAGCTTCCCAGCCATCTTTCCCTGGCTTCATCACCAAAACGGTGTTGTCATGACCGGTCGCAATAATATCAGCCTGTTCAGGAGGATTTTTAGGCGATTGCACCCATATCTTAGCTCCAGGAAGATCAGACGATCCGAAGCCCTTTTGTCCTCGCACAGTTAGCAACGTTGGGGCAGAGCCTTTTTTGATCTCACCACTGAAGACAGGCATAATCAATAACTGAGCAACACGGTCAGACTTTTTAATGAATAAATCCGTCCCACTGCTATTAAGCAAGAGAACCTTAATCTCTCCCTGATAATCACTGTCAATTACTCCTCCGAGCACTTGCACACCTTTCAGGGCCAGGCCAGATCTAGGGGCAATTAATCCAAAGCTACCGGCAGGTATACAGACACCAATGCCAGTTTCAAAAATGATTCGATCCTTTCCTGGAAATTTAGCATCATTTAAAGCATGCAGGTCGAGGCCTGCGGAACCTGGGGTTGCTCTACATGGAGCCAAAGCACCGGGGGTAATTTCCCAATACATGACAGTATTCGATACAGAATTGGGTTTCGCATCAACATTTGGAGGAAACAAACGCATTAAAGGAGATTCAGCATGTAACAAAGGGCGATTATTTAAAATCAATAAAGCTTGAAGTAGGACATCTCTCCACTGGCTGTAACGGTCATCAGTCAACTTGCGCAACTGTTCTTTCAACAAGCCATTCATTCTCTCAATCAGTCCCGAAGCTTGTGGGTAATATGGAATATGAAACACCCAATCAATATTATTTTCCGTACAGAATTCCTGCACCAATCTTCCACAAAAGTGGGATGCGTTATCTGATTGAATTTGGAATGGGACACCATAGTACAGAATAATTAGCTCCAGGGTTTTAATTGTATTCACTTGGGTAACGTTCTTGCAAGGGAAAGCGACCAAAAGGCCACTATAAGTATCAACCGCTGTACAAATATATTGACAATTTCTGCTCATAGGGAGCGGACCAATATAATCAATCTGCCAAATTTGGGCGGGCAATTTACCTCGATGTAAGTGACCTCGAACAATCTGAGGCACCTCTTTTCTCCTAGAATGCTGACAAACGGGACAATGTAGAATGACATCTTTTATTAAAGAAAAGGGAATATGAATTCCTCTATCGGCAGCCCACCTGCTAGTGGCTTTCTCTCCAAAATGTCCTGCTTTCTGATGGGCCCACTTCGCCAATCCCGCCAAATCAGAATCCTGCATGTCCACCACTGCCTCACAAATTTTAGACTGTTCATCTGCAATATTATGGAAAAATTTGTCAAGGGAGTCAATTGGAGTATGAGCATCCACGTGAAAGATTGTTACAGTACTCTGCGGGAGCAATTCCCAAATTTCTTGCCACAGTTCTCTGCCCCACAGTTCCTTTGAATGCAATTCCCAATTATGAGAATGCCATGTTGGTAACCATACCGCTAGTCCATTCGCAGTTGACCAGGAATCAGTGAAAATATGACATGTACCAGGTAGTTCCTGTTTCAAAACTTGGTAAACTGCATAGAGTTCAGCATATTGGCTACTCTTACCATCTCCAGTTGTGCTCAACAATTTCTGTGTAATCGGGTTATATGAAACAGCTTTCCAATGTCTTTTGTCACCAATGAATTTCGCAGAACCATCCGTAAACCACACATGTTTCCTATCCTCCGCGGACAGATCATCAAATGATTTACCCCACTTCACGGGAGACTCCTGCACTACGGGAACCGAACACTCACTTTCAATCCCATTGGAGGGCGCCTGCGCCACTCGCTCATGTAAAACCGCCACACCTTTCGGACCCACACGTGCCCTGTCCTGAATGTACCATTTCCATTTAATCACACTAGCCTCCTGAGCATGTCCAATTCGATGGGACTTAGGTGAACTCAAAACCCACTGCATAATGGGAATTTCGGGCCTTAAAATTACAGCATGGCCTAGGGTCAATTGCTCGGTATCCACCAGAGCCCAATAACAAGCAAGCAACTGTTTTTCAAAAGGTGAGTAGCGCTCACCAGCCTCAGGTAACCTTTTGGTCCAAAAACCTAATGGCACTTTTTGTCTGCCCTGCTTTTGCCACAAACTCCAATTGGCATACAGGCCTTCCACGGACACATTCAAATCCACATCACCTTCACTCACGGGCCACAAATCCAAAGCATACTGAATAGCTTCTTTAGCCAAATTAAAAGCAGTCTGTTGAGGTTCACCCCATTCAAACGCATTCTTTTTACGAGTGACTCGATACAGTGGAGCTAAGATTTGACTCAAATGGGGAATATGCTGACGCCAAAATCCAAACAAACCAATAAAGCATTGAGCTTCTTTCCTGTTTCTGGGAACAGCAAAATCAAGTATTTTTCGTTTAACCTGTGGAATCACCTCTCTGTGACCCTCATGCCAATTAATTCCTAAAAATTTCACAGCTTGGGATGGAGTTTGTAATTTGTCAGGATTAATTTCCCAGCCTTTCGCTCGCAAACAATCCATGATCTGATCTAAATGGGACTGTACCTGGTCTTGCGTTTCACCTTGAATCAAAATGTCGTCAATATAATGACAAACCTGAACTTGTGGATTCGTGGGCACTTCAGACAAATGTTCCGCCACCAGCCGGTGACAGATCGTAGGACTATGTACATAGCCTTGAGGAAGACTACGGAACGTCATTTGACGTCCATTCCATGTAAAACTGAATTGTTCCTGACATTCGGGAGCAATCGGGATTGAAAAGAATGCATTAGCAATGTCAATAGAAGCATACCATGTACCTGGATGCTTTTGAATTCTTTGAATCAGTGTGACAATGTCAGGCACTGCAACAGTCAATTTAGGCGTATTTTTATTCAGTTCTCGATAATCAACAGTCATGCGCCAAGAATTGTCACTTTTGCGCACGGGCCAAACGGGATTATTCCAAGCAGATGTGACCGGAGTAATGACTCCCGCGTCAACCAAATCCTGAATCGTAGCTGTAATTTCTTCATGACCACCTGGGATGCGATATTGCTTTTGAGAAATCACTTTCGTTGCTAAAGGTATTTTAATAGGTGGCATGCGTAAACGGCCAACCCGTACGGGTCTGGTCGAAATGTACTGTCGTGTACCAAATTGATAGTATCCATCATCCAAATGCAAAGTCATACCTTTCAAAATGTCAATTCCAATAATGTATTCCAAAAGTGGCACAACCAACACAGAGTATTCTCTACGAGGAATTCTACCAATTTTAATTTCGAGTGCAGTTTGAACTGCGGGTGTCTCTTTACCACCCAAACCAGTAATCGTAAAAGACTGTCCATGAAATTTTCTCGACTTACCATGAATTAAAGTGGCCTCCGCCCCAGTATCAACTAACGCTCGGGCCCTTTGGATATTACGATGTTTCCAAAAAATCTCAATATCTACGTATGGTCTGTAATCTCTGTGGGCCCACTTGCGTACCGGAGCTTGACCTATTTCCTAGTCATTTTTCCTGCGGTCCGTCAACCAAGACAAATCAGGGTAAATGCTCTCAGTTTTCTTTGGTATTAGAATGTCTTGTTCATATCCGTCTCCAGTACGAAACGGATTAGTGTCAGGTTCAAAAAGTTGTGAATTACGGTCAGAGAGTCTGTTACGATCCTCCCTCTTTCTTACGTCAGGGGAATAACTCCTTGCATCTCGTCGTCTGTTAGAAACACGATCATCTCTTCCCCTCTCACGATCATCCACTCTCCCCCTCCCTTCATTACGACGAGGGGATCCATCACGTTCATAGCGCCGATCATCACGGCGATCAGAATTCACACGTCGCCTCTCATCACCACTGTCATCCGAACCACGGTCATACTCATTCTTTCGCACACGACGGGCACCCTCCTTCCGATCCAAACCACGCTTACGAAACATATCCCATAGGATATTATTAGGCTCACCATCAATGTCTTCCCTTTTGACACCATCAGCAATGAGAGCAAGAAACATGTCACGTCTAGAGAACTTATAGTCCCCACCAGTGCGACCCTCAGGTCGAGATTGTCGTTCAGGTTTAAACCATTCACCCAACTCACCAAGCTGACGAACAGACTCAAGCACAACAGACAAAGGATTACCAGTTTGGTTAATCAATAATGTCATCATGACCTGCTTGTAAGCAACAGGAGAAGAACGGATAATGCGATTGCGCACAGAAGATGTTAAAAGACCATCCAATAACTTGTCAGCAGTACTAAGAAAGATAGACGTTTTCATAACTTCCTCCTTTAGACGTTGCGACGCATCGCGCAAAGTGTACCACGGTTTCTCATCAATAGGCCAATCAGATTCAGTTGGATATTTATGATTACAGCCGTCAGACGCAAGCTGGAGCAAAGAAATTTGACCAGCACCATTATAATTCCGAAAATGATCCTGAATCGTAGAATCAGAACTCAAAGAGCAAAATCGTAAGCAATCAACAGCATCGAGCATAATACCGGCAGCGCCAAGTTCATAAAGACGCACCATCCAGGTAAGCAAGGCCTCACCAGGCCGTTGTCGAAATCGTTGTAAAATATCACTAACCTCCTGCTGAGTAAAGTCTTCAATACAATCAAGAGCTATACCACCCGGATTACCAGGGGCCTGTTGTAATTTTCGTCGAAAAATCGGGTGAGCAGAAACTGCAGGAAGAGCTTCCGAGGAAGCCCGCATCTTAGATTTAGCAGCACAATCAGGGCAAGCTACGTCATCCACACGGGAAGAACGAGCACGGTCACAATCAGGACTTAAATCGATACATGAAGCAGATTTACAATCACGTCCGGAGAGAGAAGACTCGCGTTTGTCACCCTCCTCTGCCGAGGAGTCAGAAGTATGAGAATCCCAGATATTACCGTCCCACTCATCGGGGTTCCAATCCATTCCAGCCTTTGCTACAACCATACGCACTTTGCGTGAAGACACACGTCCACGACGATGTTTATACTTATATCGTGCAATACGGACCGCAGCCCTTTCGGCAATGGTCTGATATGTTTCAAGTTTGTCGGCAAGCAATTTATTTTGACAACGCAACAGAGTATGCGCATTTTGCAACTCAACACACTGTCCTTCCGTATCTTTAAACTGTTTCTGTAGCTGAACAAACCTCTCATGCAATATTCTGTATGCATTAAGAACAATCCACCCTCTGCGTCCTAAAATAGGAAGCTCATCACCCTTCACTACTGGCGCTTTCTGCAAGCACGATACCACATCGGCAGGCTCCGCCTGCTCCAAGCATGAAGACCAATTTTCACTCAAACCAGTAGAATCAGCCCACTCAAGGGCCAAAGCCTCATAAGGCGTAGACTCCCAGCCGGGAATCTGAATCGGCAGTTTAAAAACCGACGATGATTTTTTCGCAAACATATTAACACCAAAAAATTATATACACAAATTACAAACAAAATTCAAAACTTATAAGCCGAGCGCAAACCAACAGAATGAAATCAACACAATGCACACAGGCTTCGTAAACAGTTCGTGACGCCAGATGTAATGGCCGGATTTTTCTGTTTAGATGGGATCAGCCCCCAGGGGCCCCTATGACCCAGCCAAAACGTACTCACCTTCCCTCCTCAGATCGTATTCACAATGGATAAATATACAGATATATACAGATCGCACCTAAGGATGGGGAATGACAATATACATGTATGGATTTTCTACAATATCTTATTCACATCAGTTGGTCTCGCGGCCACCCTGACCCAGACCGTTCTACCCTAGGGCAGATATGACACACAATCCGGTGCGTCTACACACGGGCCTGCAGAACCCAATGCTCCCTTTTCCACAAGTGTTTGCAATCCTGCAAAACTACACACTAGTTCGACCTCCTAGTGCTCTCATTTATTCAAGCCACAATCCAGTGGGTATACACACTGATCTCCTACTCAGTGCTCTCATTAACGCCGCATATCAACGACGACCACATTCCTATGAACAGTTATCGGGATAATATCTCAGTTATCTGCTCGGGATAAAACTACAATAATAACTTTGAATATAGTTCCAAATTATATAGTGTACTCCCTGCTCTTGACATCAAAGGTCCACTCACTCCCTCTTTATTTGATCACCATTTACCTGATCGGGATTTCTCATCCGTTCACATAAACAATTCCCAACTAGGAGTTGAATTTACCAAGATTGAACATGAACACCAGGTACACAATAATTCTATAAGAATTAGGGTATTTATTAACAATAGACACGAATCACATTACTATGCAACATAACTTCTGCAAAGAAAAAGGTAAAGATTAGAGTGCACATTCTATTAGAGTTGGGCGGACGTCACCTGATTAATAGGAAGTCTGGACTCGGCAGTCATCTAGGTTCCCTTCTCGTCTCTGTATCCTGGCTCGCCTTGCAGTCACCCCCAGCCGTCACAAGTACACGTCTGCACCGCTAGGCTCAACCTCGTCTGCTTCTCTTCAGGACACCGGAACCTTGCTGGTTATTAGCTACCGTATCTCTCTCTCTCTGTATCAGTGCGCTCTGCGCTGCTTCTCGTTCGGTCTTTCTCAGAGAGTTTCGGTCTTAAATCTTTCTCGGACTTCAAAGATGGCGACTTGTCCACCATAAGATGAATAATGGCAGAGATGCTAACGGCTAGATGCCGCCTACGGACTAACTGACAAACTGACTAACACCTTCACTAATATCAAAGCCCGTTCCTTCATGGAAATTCACGGCCAGTAACCTGCCGCCCACCAAATTCTTGTACCTCCCCGTACCAAGGACACTTTCCCAGCCGGCCGGCCTGAAGTTGTGTCTTTGGAGTGGAGAAAAATACATTCCTTCGATAAGGGCCAGCCTGAACCGGTTCTCTCCAAGCGAACAACAGCTTAAAACTATAATATCACACTTGACCTAGAAGGCCTTCTCGGCTACCGGGCAGAAAGCAAAATGGAGTCTGTCTCGTTTAAGGCCTACGGAGCCCACAATATGCATAGCTCCATGAAAAATAGCCCAGCATGTTAGCAAATTAGCAAATCATAACTAATACTTATATATCTATCCCCTACCTTAAATTCATAAGCCCTACTTTAAGGAAAATAGCACGAAAATGCCCTAATATATGTAAGACAGGGTCCCTGTCTATAGTCCTAATCCCTATACTATGGGGGTGATAGGCTGGAGTCACTCTCCATCATTCTCCTTCTCCAAAGAGCCAGCAAAAAGGCAGCCATTACACATGGTAACAGAGGCTATGAATGACTTGCACGGAGACAGTGAGGCCGGGCCCTTTGCTCTGCAGCTGGGGGGATGTTTACTTAAACTAGTAGGTAGGAATGCATTTTCGAGGAGCGGAACAGATAATTCGAAGGTTGAATTCAGTCTTGGCAGGCAGCAGGCTGAGCTAAGCGCCGTTAGCCGCACAGGGAGTAAGGCAGAGGTCACGGGTACAGAGGCAGCCCAGGCTGAGGCGTTCAGAATCAGAAGGCAGGAAAAGGCTCGATGGCAGAATTCAGGGCCTACTTCGCCAGAGCTGAAAAACGTGTAAAGTACACCACAAAAAGACGTTGGCATAGCATACTTAGGAACGGAATATTCAACCCATTCAGGGTGGATCTGAAAGAGGACATGTTAACGTTGGACGCAAATGTATTTGCGTCTTCATAGCTGGCACAGGAGGGAAGTTACATGCACTTTAAGCTGGTACATGGAGACGGTGGGGTACACGTTAGGGAACATTTCTTGACCATAACATTTATATTTCCTCATTCCCTCCTTGTTCCCTACGGACCCTTCATGATATATCGATCCTCATGAATCGATCAGTCTGTTCTTGTAACATCATTTGCTCTTCTTTCTTTTTTTCGCGTTTTGAGTGAAAACTGGAATGTGCAATGCACGATGTGGCGCACAGACCACAAATCGCTGGCCCACACTGTAGGCACAGGCAGCAACTGAATACTATGACAAGGGCAATGCCTAGGAAGGATAGGATCTTCCATCCCCAAGCGGTTAACGTTGTCCAGAACCAACCGGACCAAGTCCAGGTGCCTGGATTCTGATGTATCAAACTTGCAATTTTATGAAGACGTGTAAGAGCTTGGTATACCGTCGGCGCGTTTTCTGGAATGAAAACACAGCAACTTGACCCGATGACCTTACAAGCTCCGCCTCTATCTGCCAAGATGACGTCAATAACAAGACGATTCTGAAGAACAACAACCCGCATAGCGGACTGCTCCTCTGTTAAGTTGCCTAGGGCGGAGGCAGTTTCATTCACTACTGCTTCGAGTGTTCTAGTTAATCTACGTATTAGTTTACTGTTTTGGACGGGGCCTGTGAAGAAAAAGAATCCTTTATTGAAATCTGTGTATTGCTCCCATGCCGTTTCAGTATAGTCGACAATCGGGAGATCTCTTCGGAGTCTATTCTTTACTAGATTTGTATTTCTGTGATAATCAGGAGGGGCTAGGAAAACAGGTGGCAGAAGGAATGCAATGTAACAGGTACCATCCCAATCTGGAGGCAAGCGTATGTATGCGGTATGGCCACAAACAAAGTAGGAATGACGAGTAGCTCTAAAGGAAGACTTGCCTTGATCACTGAATTCGACCACAGTGGTACATTTACTATGACCTAAGTGTACTGAACCCTTCTTTCTGACACATAAATCACCAGTGACTGGTAATACTGACATAGCAGGGAGAACTGGTGCAGCTTCGGATTCGACAGTAAGAATCATAAGGTTAATTGTATAATTACCTAATCCATATACTTCATTTTCTAGATCAGTTCCTATTCTAATGGGGAGTCCCTTCTTGTCAGGGTAACAGGCATTAAGCAGAACTAAGTTCAAGTTTCCCCAAACCCAGTTTCCTTTGAAAACAGCAATATCAGGATCTAAGGAATTAATATTCTAAACCATGCTCCACAAGAGCCATTGTGTGTGAACGGGTACGGAAAGAGGGGCAGAACTCCCTTGTATTTCTGATAGGGAGGGAGTCGGCCACATATCCAACAATTTGTAGCATTATTAGTCTGATGGGAGTGATGTAACATACTAATGAAGGTGTTGTTGCGCAGCGCAAGTCTATAAGATAATTCATGGGGGGGTAACTCGCTAAAAGAATGTTCGGCAGTGACATTGTAAGCAGATTGTTCACGCTTGAAGATAGGGTAGTATATGGGAAGCAATATACTGGCAACAATAATCAGAAGACTTAGAAAAAACATAATCAATAATGTCACTATACAGTGACTGCGCAGTGATTTACAATATGTACGTTTCTTGAGTTGTCTCTCTCTCTCTCTATCTCGATCTAGGGGATACATGTCAGAAACTATTTAACCGATTCACCTAGGGGAGGACTTAAACAATTAAACTGTCTGACTTGCTAGATCGAAGTTTTGTTCGGTACTCCTCTTGGGGAGTTTTCTCTCTTTTTGGAACTTTGAAGCCTTTAGTATCGAGGCAGTCCTTTGAGGGGGTGGACGAGTCAGTTTCTGGCAACAGTTCATTACATTTTTTAATATGACTCGTGTGGATCCACCCCTTTCGGCCTTCCACTTTGATTGCGGTCCTCGTGGTAAGAAGGACGATCTTCGGCTCCTTCCAGCGGGGCTCCAGCGGGCTTTTCCTGTCGAAGTTACGAATTAAGACTGTATCTCCGGGACGGACATCGTGTGGCTTTACATCAGTGTTGTCGGGAAAAGCTGCAGCAACCTGTGAACGACATGATTGGAGTGCAGACATCAAGGAGGCAAGGTAATCTGTCAGCATATTACAATCAACATCTGTTATTTTCTTAGGCATGGGCGTCCCCCACATATTCGGTGGTCTACCAAAGACCACTTCATACGGGGATAGTCCTTATCTCGAATGGGGGACCATTCTCATATAGAACAGTGCAACGGGCAGGGCGACTATCCAGTCGACCCCTTTCTCTTTACAGATTTTAGCAAGGCGGGTTTTCAGTGTCTGGTTATGCCTCTCTACAAGGCCAGCGGCTTCGGGATGTCGGACGCAGTGGAATTTCCACTGATATCCCAGCAGAAGGGAAACCTGTTTCATGAGCTCGGATGAGAATGGCTGTCCGTTATCTGAGTACACGATACGAGGCAAGCCGTACCGTGGGAAGAATTCTCGAACCAGCTGCCTGGCAGTGGTCGGAGCAGTGTAATCTGGGACTGGATATGCTTCGGTCCAACGGGAAAGTGCACAAACAACTACGAGGACGTACTTGAATCCTCGACAACGGTCCATCTGGATATAATCCATCTGGAGGACTTCAAAAGGGTGATCGGGAGGATGGAATCCACCTTGCTCTACAGGGACGCTTTTACCTGGATTGAACTGACAACAGATCATGCAAGTACGCACTTTCTGTTTTGCTGCTGCTCGTAAGTGTTTGTTGTACCAGAGATTCTGTAAACTGTCTAACATAGCTTTTTCTCCTAGATGTGCTGGACTATGTGCTGTATTTATTATGACTTGAACCATAGAGTCGGGGAGAAACCATGTAGATTTTCCCTTCGTCATCCAACCTTGATCTGTCTGGATCCCTCCTAGTTCAGTCCATTTCTTTATTTCATCTGCAGTAGCATGTGTCTGAATATCGATTACATCTAGTGTGGGATCCCTAACTGTCATACAATGTGTCGGTACTATTGTCTTTGTCATATCAGTTGTCTGGGTGTGAGTCAATGCTGTATGTTTTGCTGTTTGGTCTGCCAGGTCGTTACCCTGGGAAACAGAATCAGTAACTTTAGTATGTGCTTTACACTTCATGATGGATATGCCTGAAGGCAGATGTATTGCTTCTAATAGTGCTTGAATAAGGGGACCGTGTTGGATCTTGGCACCGTGAGAGGTCAAGAAACCTCGTTCTTGCCATAACACTCCGAAGTCGTGCATGACTCCGAAAGCATAACGGGAATCAGTGTATATGTTAACATTTCGGTTCTTGGCTAGTATACAGGCTCTGGTCAGAGCGATGAGCTCTGCTGCTTGAGCGGACAGTGTATCAATACGATATGTTTCTTTAACTTCAGTTTCAGTGGTCACTGCATAGGCGGCCACTAATTCTCCTGTGTTTGTTCTCATACATGAACCATCCACGTAAAGTGTCAGGTCTGGATTTGTCAGTGGAACATCTGTTAAGTCTCGTCGGGGCTTTGTTACTGCATTAATGATCTCTATACAATCATGCGGGGCTGAATTAGTCATAATCGAAGGTAACAATGTTGCGGGATTCAGGATGTTACAGCGTCTGATTTCTATGTGTGGCTGGAATAGTGTCAGTTCATAACCTGTCAGTCGTGCTATAGTCAAGTGTTGAGTCTGGGTTCTGTTTAAAAGAACCTCTACAGAATGTGGAACTTGTACTGTTAATTGATGTCCTAAAACAATTGAATCGCTCTGTCTGATTGCTAGGGCTGTCGCTGCTACTGACTTTAAGCACGCAGGGAGTGCCTGGGCTACTGAATCCAATGTGCTTGAAAAATAAGCGCAAGGCTTATGTGATCCCGCTTGATCTTGAGTGAGGACAGACAACGCTGTACCATCACGTTCTGTAACAAAAAGTGTAAAAGGTTTGCTGTAACATGGTGTCGCTAAAACTGGTGCTTGGCATAAAGCTTTCTTTAATTCCTCAAAGGCCTGTGTATGTTCCTGATTCCAAGGGAGGACAGTCGAAGTCGCTGCCTCCTGGGTTGTCAACTGAATGAGTGGTTTAGCTAGAAATGCATACTGAGGAATCCATTGTCTGCAGTACGAGGTGAGGCCTATAAAGGCCCGCACTTCCTTTTGTGTCTGGGGTTGGGGCATATTTACAATTAACTGAATGCGATCAGGAGTGAGCTGTCTCCCCACTTTGGACAGCAAGTGACCCAAGTACACAACTTGCTGAACACAGAATTGTAGCTTCGAAGGAGACACCTTGTGTCCCTTGTCGGCCAGAAAATGTAAAACTGTCAGTGATGCTTGCTCACATTCGGGCTCACTTCGTGCGGTGATCAGCAGATCATCGACGTATTGCAGTAAGGCGGTGTTAACTGGCATTTGAATACAATCGAGTTGTCTTTTTAGTGCTTGACTATAGATGCTGGGGCTTTCTGTGAATCCTTGAGGTGCGCGTGAAAATTTGAAACTTCGTCCATTTAAACTGAATCCGAAGAGGTATTGGCTCTCTGGATCAATGGGCACACTGAAGAAGGCGTTCTTGAGGTCAATTACAGTAAAGAACGTTGCTTCTGAATCAATAGCAGTCAATAGGGAAGAGATGTCGGGAACCACAGGGTACTGTGGAACGATGCATTTATTCAGTTCTCGTAAATCAATCACCAGCCGATATACTGGCGGTGCATTGGGATCAGTACGTTTAAGAATCGGAATGATAGGGGAATTACAGATATTTGAGTCGGTCTCTACGACCACTCCGTGGGCAATGAGCTCTTCAATGATTTCCAGTAAAGCCACTACAGCATCGGGTGGTAACTTGTATTGTCTGATTCGCGGTAAAACAACACCTGGCTTGAGTGTAACACGGTATGGTGTAATATGCATGCAACCTACATCGGTTGGGCCTTGTGCCCACAGGTGTTCTGGTACATTTTTCAATCTGACATCAAACTCTCGTAATACATAGTGACCCTTAAAGTCACGCAAGAAAAGTCTAACTCCTTCCGGAGACAACATATCACAGCTCCTAGAGCCTTCAATGTTTTGATACCTAACAGATTTTCTGGACATGATTTCGTAAGTAACAAGTCTGTAACACGTGATAATGGACCCACAGCCAGGGGGACTGGTTTCGATACCTCATTTACAATAGGCTGTCCTGAAAAACCAAGGGAAACATTCTGTGAGCCTGAGAGGGGTGCCCCTGGGACTTCATTATGGCTGATTGTTGTGCGGCTTGCCCCTGTATCAATTAAAAACTTTCTGTCTTTTCCCAATACTTGACTGTGTACATAAGGACCCTCTTGATCTACAGAAATCTCAATAAGAGGCAAGCCAACCTCCCTCTCTAGGCTGCTTCATGTGTATCGTTGATAATCGGGATAATCAGATTGGGCATACTGGCACATCTGCCGTGAAACTTGCTGCGTTGCGGCTATGGGCTGTGACTGTGGCTGTGATACCGCTGCTGTCTGTGCTGTATGTGGTGGAGCATGCATAGGTTGTGAGTTCTGTGAATTCTGTGAAGTCTGTTGCTGACCCTGATCTTGTCTAGGCGGATGCGGTCTTTCTTTAGTTTTACCTGTTGCTATATTGTGTTTCAGGACTGGGCATTCATGTACGTAGTGACCTGGCTGCTTGCAATAATTGCATGTCCCTTTAACGGGAGCTGCGGTGTTACCTGTCTGGGTCGTACCCTTTCTCTGGCCGTCGGCTGGAACCGACTGGGCCACTAACATTTTCATTTTCGTGTCTTTCATACGTCTCTGTTCGTGATCCTGTTCTTCTCTAATTCTGTTCTGATGGTATTGTAACATTTGTAACATCTGGGATGGCGTGTTTGCTTGCCATGTACTTTCAACTTTATATACACGGTTTTTGACTGCTGTCAGGGAATTCTCGACTAACTTTGATACAAAAAGATGTGGGTACGACTCGCTACCTGGTTTTAGGCCACTATTAATAATGAAACATTTCTCGAATCTTGAATAGAAGTCACTGGTATCTTCATCGTGTTTCTGTTTACAGGCTGAGATTGCGTCCCAGTCTTCCTTTTTAGTGGTCAGTAATCTTGGCAGAACCTGTACTATCAAACCTGGTAATGCTTTAGCTTTCTCCCCAAGGCCTAGCCCTGGAGTACGAAGTTTTTCCTCGTCTTCTATTTCTGTCCATATAATCTTTTTGTCTCCCACCTCCCATTCTCTTTCCTTGAGTTTCTCGTAGATGCCGGTGGGCAGCAGTACCTTTAACATTTTCATGATATCTGCATATGTGTAATCTCCCATCAGTAACATGTCTTTAAGTTCTCTGTGAAAACCTGCAGGGTCTTTATCGTGACAGGGTACTAGTTTCTTCATTTCCAATAGTTCTAACTTGGTCAGAGGTGTGTGTACATACACACGTTTCAAGGTATTATCGGTACCCATAACTGGATGTACTTCTCGTAAAGGGTTCTGTCTTTCAAGACGCTCCATATGATACATTTTTCTTTCTGGGGGCGGAGCGGGAACATATTGTGGGCCTAAGAAAGTGTTATATCTGTGCCGTTGTTCTAGAATTATTTGGATTAACTAGGTACTTAGGCCTCTCCATCTATCCATGATTAGTGCTTCTAATGTATCGTGTAAGGGACCTGGATCAGAATGTTTATTTCTGTATAACGTGAGGAGGTGCTGAATCATATATATACCTGCTAATTTCTGCTCGTCTGGGGATAGGTTCAGAAATGTCTGCGCTACTGTGTCATCATTGTATATATTAGGATTGTCAGCCCATAGTACTGCTGACCGGGCTAGTTCTTGTTCATCCATAGAATTGAGTACATGGTACCCCATTCGTTCTCGAAGCATTTTATCAGTGTCTTGAAACAGATATTCAGGAGAATTCGGTTTTGATATGCCAGAGAGAAAAACTCTCTTGCTTTCTGGACGAATGCCTTTCCTAAGGTAAGTTCCCTTACCTACATACGCTATCGTATCGATAGTTGTTTCTGGTTCTTCAGGTCCTTCCTCCTCCTCGGAGGAGGCATTTTCCTTTTCTTTTTCGTGCATTTCTATCACTGTTTTTCTTATTTTCTTGTACATACTAGCTATACAATTCACTTTATCATGTTTTCCTTCGGATATATTTTGACACCACTTGTTTAGTGCTTCCATTTCATCCTGGTCTGTCTCAGGCCTGTCTCGGTCTCTTATTAAGCAATTTATGAAAAAACGTAATATATATGCTTGAGTGTCAACTTTCTGGTGTGCCAGGGCCTCCTTAATACTATCGGGATTTTCTCCAGTCTGGACAAAATGGTATATTCTATCTAGATGATCAGTCATCCCTGGGAATAACATTAGGTAATCTGTAGCTTGTCGCAAGCGTAGTGACGCTATCAACATTCTATCGTCTTTGCCGGGTACTGGATCGTATCTGCAAACTGGAAGTTGTTCTTTGAGTATGTCGAGACGGGGTGACTGGAGTGTAGGGTGCTTCTGCATGTCCCTAAGGTGTAATCTGTGTGTTGCTGGCGGGGTCTGGTAACCCCCGGTTGCACCTCCTGAGGCGGAGGCTTGGGCATTATCCCTCTGTGGAGTCTGTATGTGTACTTGAACTTGTCTCTTAATAGGATCAGGCAAAAACGGATTTGGTATCTTAACCTTAGGTGAGGGAAGTGGTGGAGGTGGAGGGACGACAGGCTGTCGGACGGGGGAACTTTGTTGCGGTAATGGCGGGATATGGTCTGGAGGCGTGTTGCCACCTCCGTCCCCGTCACCGTCAGTAGGCGGGGCGCGTGAATTGGCGTAAGCGGGTGCTACATCATCTAGATAGGAATTCAGAAATATGTCTTTAGTAGTCCTGTGATTTACTTTAGTCGGAACCAATGGTGACGGCAGATTTTTCGGTATCTCTGAAGTGGTTTCAGGCGAACCCTCGGCCACAAGATACATGCCATTTACGAGATTGTTTCGTGCGCGGTCTACTTGTTCTGCTTTTACTCGGATTCCTTCATTAACTAATTCGTTTTCTCGGGCTCTATCTGACTCTTCTCTATGTCTGTCTTCTCTACGTAGCGCTCTTTCAGCACGTTTATGTGATTCTTTACGCCAAAATTCTATGGCGTCTTTCTGAGATTGTCTGGCTTTCTTTTTCCATTGTGCTTCTTCTACCTTCACGATGCACTCGGCATCCCATGTTCCTGTAACGGGCCATCTGTGTCTCTCGTCTAGATGCTTAGTATAATCAGCCCATAAATCTAGATACAATATGGCATCTAAGCCATGCTTATGGTACATAAAGTTTCCAGGAGTGTCCCTAGGGGGGATAGGAATTTCTTCCTCTAGTATCCCTTTCCTAGTTCCTATCTGTCTTAGTTTATTGAAGAACGGCATCTTGTTTACTTAGTACTGTATATTCAATCCTTGCTACTTAACTCTGAAGACTCTGAACACAACTAATTGTACAAAAACACAATAATGCACATTAAACAATCACTCATACCACGACATTAATTACATGAAAAACATTTTGAACATATATCTCTACCCTAGATACTGGATGTACTGCTAAACAGTACAGATACACTGTCTAAAACAGTGCAGACCGCGTTTGTGTACCCAAACCCGTCTTTACCGGATACATAATAATGCACCCGTCTAGATACGTCCCAGCAATGGTACTCACCGGGAAGCACGGAATCGGAAGGCCTCGGAAAACTCGACTGGACTGGACCGGACTGGACTCGACTCGACTCGACACGTGGATACTTCGGAAACTGGTGGGCCTCTTGACACCTCGGACCTTGCTTCTTTCGGCTAGGCTCTGGTCGGGATCCTCCGCACTCCTCACCGCCTCGTCTGGGTGCTGATCGCAGTCTCCGTCACCTCCGTGGGCCAGAGGGAGATACAGGAAATCCTGCGGGTACGCGTAGTTCCGTCTTGACTGATGGCAGGGGGCAAAGCTTGCAACGCACCAACCGGCGCGTGGGGTGGGGGAGGGGTCCCTGTTCGGGCGCCAAAATAATGTGGTAAATATTTGATTTACCGTCCTAATTTCTATGCAGGTAAGTACTTAACAAAAATAACTCAATCGGAAAGAAAGAGGCAGAGTCCGTGGTGTTAGAGTTCTTAGGGGTTTTATTCCTTAAAAAGGAATGGTCATGGTACCAGATCGGATATCTTGTTCCTGCCACCACTGGGGTGCAGGAAGGGATAGAGCATACTTTATTGACAAGACATAACCTTTATACTTAAACCATAGAATGAATACCAATACAGTAGGCGTAACAGCTGAGAGAAACAAGATAACAGCATACACGTGTTAGCAATACGTAATTAGAAGGCGTGAACTAGGCGTGAACATAGAGGCGTGTGCTAGAAACGTCACATGTAAGTGTCACGAGTAGGTGGGTACTTAGCAGAATTTGGCAATGTCAGCAGAAATCTGAGGCCTGGATGCGTGCGCAGCTGCATGACGTGCGATTGACGTGAAACTGGAGGGTGCAGGGGACTTGACATTTACACTAGCGGAAAGAGACAGAAGTCTGGCATGTCAGATCAACTCGTACCTCTATCATATCTGATATCTGATGTTTAGGAACCATATTATCTAGAAGGAAAAGGTCTCTGGGGCAGAAGCTATTCTATACTGACTGTGAGTGCGTGTATAAGCGTCTAAGTGTCTGCATGAGTTGCGAGGGGGCATGGGCCTACCATGGTAACAGAGGCTATGAATTACTTGCACGGAGACAGTGAGGCCGGGCCCTTTGCTCTGCAGCTGGGGGGATGTTTACTTAAACTAGTAGGTAGGAATGCATTTTCGAGGAGCGGAACAGATAATTCGAAGGTTGAATTCAGTCTTGGCAGGCAGCAGGCTGAGCTAAGCGCCGTTAGCCGCACAGGGAGTAAGGCAGAGGTCACGGGTACAGAGGCAGCCCAGGCTGAGGCGTTCAGAATCAGAAGGCAGGAAAAGGCTCGATGGCAGAATTCAGGGCCTACTTCGCCAGAGCTGAAAAACGTGTAAAGTAGACCACAAAAAGACGTTGGCATAGCATACTTAGGAACGGAATATTCAACCCATTCAGGGTGGATCTGAAAGAGGACATGTTAACGTTGGACGCAAATGTATTTGCGTCTTCATAGCTGGCACAGGAGGGAAGTTACATGCACTTTAAGCTGGTACATGGAGACGGTGGGGTACACGTTAGGGAACATTTCTTGACCATAAAATTTATATTTCCTCAGTTATGCCATTTGGGATGAAGAACGCCCCTGCCACCTTCCAGAGGTTGGTCAACCGGGTGTTGGTATGACTGGACGCTTTCAGTGCCGCCTACCTGGACGACATCGCAGTGTTCAGCGGCACATGGAAAGAACACTTGCGACACCTATGGGAAGTGTTGTCGGCACTGCGCAAGGCAGGCCTCACGATCAAGGCAAGCAAATGTCAGATCGGGCAGGGTTCCGTGGTGTACTTGGGACACCAAGTTGGGAGCGGCCAGGTGGCGCCCCTTCAACCCAAGATTGAGACCATCCTGAATTGGGAACCCCCCAAGACCCAAACAGAGGTGAGGGCCTTCCTTGGACTCACTGGGTACTACAGGAGGTTTGTCAAGGGGTATGGCAGCATTGTTGCCCCCTTGACAGAGCTGACTTCGAAGAAGCAGCCCTGGAAAGTGATCTGGACTGACGCCTGTCAGGAAGCATTCGACACCCTGAAAGCGGCCATGTGCACGGCGCCCATGCTCCTGATTTCTCCAAAGAGTTCCTTGTGCAGACAGATGCTTCAGAGCATGGGGTAGGGGCTGTTCTGTCACAAATGACTGAGGAGGGCTGGGACCACCCTGTAGCCTTCATCAGTCGGAGGTTACTTCCACGGGAGCGTAGGTGGAGTGCGATTGAGAGAGAAGCTTTTGCTGTGGTCTGGGCCTTGAAGAAGCTAAGACCCTACTTGTTTGGCTCTCACTTCCGAGTTCAGACAGACCACAGGCCCCTCAGATGGTTGATGCAGATGAGGGGTGAGAACCCAAAACTGTTGAGGTGATCCATCTCCCTACAGGGTATGGACTTTACGGTGGAACACCGCCCTGGCATAGACCACGCCAATGCTGACGGTCTGTCCAGGTTTTTCCGCCTTAGTGAGGAGGAACTCCCTGGGGAAGGGTAGTTCTCCTCACCTTTCAGCTGGAGGGGACACGTGTTAGACCTGGCACCTTGACGTGAGTCTCCCTTCCACTTTTTGCTGATGTGCCTCAGATGTTTTTGCTGGCGTTCGACGCACAGGGCACTGCGCCACGGCCATCCCATGCCACAGTGCAAGTGCTTCCTATATAAAGTGTATCCATAATTGATTTCCATGATTGGCTTATTTGGTTTACTGTCAGTCCCCAGTAACGTGCACCAGGAGGGCCAGGGCTTGTAGATACAAATGCCGCTAGTGGGCCATCAGCGCTGGTTGCGCCACCCACCGAAGCGGCCTCGCAAAAGATGTCTCGGGTCCGCCATTGCAGACCCTGCGTACAGTCTGGTACTGTCACGCTGACTGTGCAAGTACCCACACTTGCCAGTCCCTAAACCTTCCCTAACCTTCATATCAGTCACCCCTATCGTAGGCCCACGGGCAGGGTGCATTGTAAGCGTGAGGTAGGACAAGCCCTGATGTGTGTGGCATGTCCTAGTAGTGAATTACCGCCCTTTTTCGTTCTTCACTATTGAAGGTCTGCCTGTTCTCCTAGGCCAAGGTAAGCGGCTGGAACTATTACACGCTAAAGTCCCAGCCGGCTCAGGGAACACAGTGGCATGTCGAGTTTGGTATGCCTGAACTCAGAATAATAGAATACTTCCTTTAGCAAGGTTTATTTTAATATCCTGTGGTTGCAACTGCTACTTTTAAAAAGTTAGCATTTGCTCGCCTGACTATTTCAGCCCGCCTCTGCCAGTATGTGAATCTGTTGTCTGGGTTTGTGTGAGGGACAGGGCTGGGGAATTACCGGGGACAGTCAGGGTCACCAGGTGGTGAATAGAGTGCTTACACCAGGATGGGTGGGCGGAGTAGTCCTTGACTCTGAATATCGTTGTGCTCCACCACCACAATGCTGGCTCCACCTCCTGCAGAGCGTCTGATGTCCCTGCCCTGCACCCTGAAAGAAGACGGCAGCGTCCTGTCAACATAGTACTCCAAAAAGTATAAAGGTAGGAGCCCTGCTCCTAAGAAATTAGATCCAGTTTTGACCACGACGAACCTCTGCCCGACTAGAAGGACCAAGAGAAGTGGAGCAGAAGGAAACCTGCAGTGGTGCCTTGCTGAGGACGGAGAGGAAAAGACCAGAAAGGACTTTGAAGACTTGTGTGCCTGAAACTATCTCCAAGGCCTTGATCACGAGCTTGCCCCCTGAACGGAACCCCAGGACCATTGGGTTCTATTCTGCCTGTGCCCGTTTGCTGTTGGGCCTTTAGTTCTTATTCCCTCGCCGGAGTTGTGACTCGGGTGCCTTCGCCCTCCAAGGTCGTGACATCTCGGAGCCTGGCTGCCCGCCGCAGAGAGCCCCGCTCAAGCTTGAGTCGCTCTCCGATTCAGTGCCAGGCCGTCCGCTCTCCTGTCACCTCACCTGTTACGGAGCACGCTGTGCGCCTCTCATCTTCTCCCACCGGAATCTGCACGGAGCGCATCTGAGAGCCTCTGGCGGTCCGTACGTCGTAACGTACTCGACTGTCTCGCTTTGCCCTCCTGCATACCAAGGCCGTGCCGCACCTCAAGAAGGCCTTCCGTACTGTGGTACCAAAGGCCCGTTGCTGCTCCCGTCTGCCTGAGAACGCGACGCCCCACACAGATCCACAGGTACGACCTGGTGTGCTAAGAAGTAGTACGCCCCGCAGGCCTGAACGGCGCCTCGCCCCGTGAGCTGCATCAGATCCCGGATCGCCACAACCCTCCACACGGTCCAGCTCACCCGCCTCGCACCTCGAGAGGGCTCCGAGCCAGATAGATCCTTTTGAGAACCGTTGGCCTTGTCCAGGGTCTGCCCTCACCAGTAGCCGCGCCTGAAACGCCTCAGACTCATCGCAAGGTACATGGGAACTCTATCTCGAGTTCGCATCGGATCCAGGGTCCGCAACGTTTGTTTTCCCTGTCATCGTACCTTGCTAACCAAGAACACTTAAGAACAATCGCCTATTTAAATCTGGTGGCCTTCATTTGCTAAACTTTATATGGTCTTGTGATAATTCTGCATATATTTTTACATAAAGTCTACGTATTTTTGATACAATCCTACGACTGGTGTCCGTTTGTGGTGGGTCAGTGGGTTTCCTGTATGTGATCATAAATGCTTAACTAACTATCGCCCTGAAGATTAGCCTTGTCTGCTCGCGCCGCCACACTACCTAGAGGGTGAGCAAGGGTTATTTCTAAAGGAGTAGTTCTCTTACCCTGACTAGAGGAGAGGGTCCCTGTCTGTCACAAGTGCATACCTGTGCCAATCAGAGACCCCCGATTCTAACAGTTTGCCTTACTAGTAAAGTCCCTAGTAAAGTGCACTATGTGTTCCAGGGCTGGTTATGTAAATGCTACTAGTGGGCCTACATCACTAATTGTGCCACCACACAAGAAGCCCTAAAGAGAGAACTCAGGGCTGCCACTGCAGTGCCTGAGCGCAGTTTGTTAAATTGCCTCGTTGTCCTAACAAGTGCCTTATTCTTCCCTTTTTATGTACATCAGACTATAGTAGGCCCAAGGTACCCCCCTGGGCAGGGTGCAGTAAATGTGAAAGGTAGGACATGTACCAAGGTGAGTACAATGTCCTGACAGGGAAAAAATACCAAATTCGTTTTTCACTGTTGCGAAGCCATCTTGCCCATAGGACAGAATGGGGAAGGCTGTGTAATTTGTTTACAGCCTATCTTCCCATAGGCTTAAGATGGAAAGGAGAAGTTTAGTGTGCCTGAATTCAGAATTTAATAACACATCTTTTTGTGAAGGTGGTTTTTGAATTGTGTGTTTAGCAACCATGCTTTTAGAAGTGCCTGGTTTCTTTGTTCTAACACTTCTGTGTGTCTCTGCCTGGTTGTGGATTGACTGTCAAGATTTGAATGTGATAAGATCTGGGCAATATCTTGACCCGGGGGGAGGGGGGGGGGGGAGAGAGCAACAGGCTGACCAGCATCTGGAGTGTAGAGGGGTGGAGTAGACCCTGGAGGTGAAGAGGCCTGGGCTGCTGCCATAAATCAATTGCTCCATCTCCTGCTGAGTGATTGAGGATCTAGGCCCCCACTAATCAAAGGAAGAAGGTGTCACTGGCAGGGAGACACCCAGAACTGGTTTGGACAGGGGTCAGTGCCCCCCTGAACACAAAGACTTTAAAGACATTTAGGGGTATAACTATCAGAGCTGAAACCCCTGAACGTTGGACTGAGCAAGACTGAAAAGGATTGAAAACTATTTTTTGGTCGAGGAACCTCTGCCAAAGGAAGAACAATTGAAGGACTGAACCTTGCTGTATGTTCTAGGGCTGGCCTGCAGTTTGCTGATCTAACTAAGGAGAAGCTAAGGGACTTTACTGTGTGCTGTATCCTAAAGTAACTTTTCCCCAAGGGCCCGAGGAGAGCTGGCTCCCGGTTGAGGAAACTCAGGAACATAAAAGTTTGCAAGGGTGTCTCAGCGACGCTGTGTGCCTGTGCTTTTTGCAGCCTGAGACCTTCGTAAGAACTGCCCCGTGATCGTGTGCACTTGGAGTCCAAGGGAGTCTCAGCAATGCTGTGTGCGTGTGCTTTGTGCAACTTGAGACCTTCATGAGGATTATCCTGTAATCGTGTGCACACGTACCTCAAGTGAGTCTCAGCAACGCTGTGTGCGTGGCTTTGTACAGCCTGAGACCTCCGTGAGGATTGCCCTGTGATCATGGGCACCCAGAGCTTAAGTGAGTCTCAGCGATGCTGTGTGTGTGCTTCGTGCAGCCTGAGACCTTCGTGAAGATTGGCCTGTCATTGTGCGCACCCAGAGCTCAAGTGAGTCTCAGCGACGCTGTGTGCGTGTGCCCTGTTGCAGACTGAGACCTTCATGAGAACTTGCCCAGTGACTGTGTGTCCCGGAGTAGTCTTGTTCTCTGCTTTGCTCAACAGTGTGACCTGAGGTGCTGGAATCGTCATTGCCATTGGCCCAGACCGGCATCCCCAGAGGAGCTTTGGGAATTCACCTCCGCCGGCCCGAGTCTGCCTTTGCCAAAGAGAGACCTCGAACCATCTCCTTCGGGGGTCTGAGTTCCACTGCCCAAGATCAACGAAGTCGCATCGGAGGCCCAAGCCGTGAGGAGAACGAGAAAGTACCCCTCAGGTAGCGCTCAGCGAGCGTGGAGCGGGGTGCGGGCTACGAGAAAAACGCTCTCGGCCTTTCTTCTCTTTGGCAGCGCGAGCCTCCGCTCAAGTCCATATCGTGGAGTGTACTTGCCGAGGAGTGGCAGTACCAGGGCCAGAGTGTGGAGCTGCACTATATTTTCCATCATAACAGTTGGGGGCATATTTTGGCAGTTGCGGACCAGGAGTAAGTAAGAGTGGCATAGAGACCATCCAGGACACCGCGATCGGTGCCGGAGTACATTATTTCTGCATTACGAATTGCATTATTTTTGCATTACAAACTGCCTAATAGTTGCCTTACGAATTGCATTAATTTTGCATTACCAACTGCCTGATTGTTGTATTACGAATTGCATTATTTTTGCATTACGAACTGCCTGATTGTTGCATTACGAATTGCATTATTTTGGCATTACGAATTGCATTATTTTGGCATTACGACCTGCCTGATTGTTGCATTACGAACTGCATTATTTTTACATTACGAAGTGCCTAATTCTTGCATTACCAACTGCATAGCATTGCATTAGGACTGTATTGGATCATAGAGAATTGCTCATTAATACTGCAAGAACCTACAAGGGCTTGCTGGCCTAATAACCGGCAAGGCAAAAATTACAAATATGCATTTGTTGGATTTTTATTGTGTGGTCTCATCGTATAACTTTTTTTTATAAACATGTAATTGTTTTTATGAAACTCGTGTGGAGTCCATTTGTGGTGTTATCACTACGTTACTGAGAGCGTGGTTGCAAATAATTTACACAGTTGCCTTGGAAATAGGCCTGGCTGCTCGTGCCAGCTACCGAGGGGTTGAGCAGGGGCTATCTGAGAAGGTGACCTTACATTCCCTGACTTTCCCTGACTTAGAAGCAAGGGTCCCTATTTGAACTAAGATACCTACCTCAGCCAACTAGAGACTCCCAGTTCTAACAATGACTATGAAGAATATGGTGTGATAATGACCATAGCTGCTGTATATGCTCTGTTTTAAAGGCATATTGGTCCACAAATCCTCTGGCCGAAAACTAAATGCTGCCATAAACCCTCTGCTTGGGCACTAATGCCTGAGGACTAAGAAAAAGGCCATGAACACTATAGCCCTTAGACTATAATTATTTTATTTTACCATTATCTTTCAACAAATGTTACAAAACAATTGATTAATAATTGTGGCCTCGGACATTCACTATTCTGTCTGACTAAAGAAACTTAAAAAAATTAAATCCATAAAGTCCTTCCCTAAATGTATTTTTACTGGTAATGCTGCACTTGTAGAAAGGAGTTTCCTAAAGCAATTAAAACGCTCTAGATGATGAAAGATGTATTTCATTTTGAATGCTGAAATTATAATGATGCTTCTAATCAAAGCGCTTTTGATATAAAAGAAAGTTTGCTAATGACAGTGTATGACAAGTAGCTTTAAACTAAGTTAAAACATGCCTGTTTCATTTCGTTGACAAAGTCTAACAGAGAAACACGCGGCCTGTTAGGGCATCGTTCCATTTCCTTTCCTTTCTTCTTTTCTTTCTTTTTTTATGCTTCATTAGTAAGCATCGCCTTTACAAGAACAAAACACTTTTCTGTTTTGCCTCATCCATTCCCTGCAATTTCTGATTCACCCTTCCTGTCTCCATTATTGTTCTACCAATCCCATTTTAGGTCTCGCCTATGTTTAGCAACCGACCTATTATATCCAGTATATCATTAAGCCATCTAAATTACGAGGTGTGTGATGATAATTGTCACACCCTCGCGGTTTTCCGCTGATAGATTCAGGCAGGTCAATCCTGCTGAAATGTATTGAGGAGAATATATTTAGAAATTAGCAAAACATGTCAAGTCAAGTCAAGTCAAAGAATTTATATAGCGCACTACGTACCCGGAGGGTTTCAAGGCGCTTAGGAAGGGGGAGGAGGATTACTTGTCAAATATCCACGTTTTAAGTTGCTTTCTGAATGCTAGGTGGTTCTGGGTAAGGCGAAGGTTAGCGGGGAGTGAGTTCCATGTTTTAGCAGCCAGGTATGTCTCATTTCCAAGTTAAAAACTAAGAATATACGGTATTTACGACACTCACACAGTGGCTTAAAGGTATTTCCTGGCTGTGGTAAATACCGCAGCCTGTACCACACAGTGGAGTCAGGCTTTGGGTATGACCTCTTTCTGCTGAAATGGGATAATGTTTCACAACACCTGCCACGCCCAATAGCAATTTGCAGCTGCCAATGAAACTTTAAAACAATGCCAGCAATTTGGATATGTTAGAAAACTTAGGAGTGGAGTGAGGTGCCCTTTTTGGAAGGCAGGGTAAGAACTTTAAAGAAGGGCCCACATACATTGTAAATTGTTGCATTTTCAGATTCTGGTATGCTATAATTTTACTAGAATGCACCTCTTCTACTAAATGCAGAGCTCAAACAATGAGACTTGTTGTATAAATGCGACTGCTGTGGCATCAATTAGCTTGCATTACACAAGACGTTTGCATTGCTTGCAGCAAGTTTGTTCCCTTTTGAGATTCTGTGCCACATCCCTAAAACAGTAGGGGCCTGATTTAGATTTCACGGATGGGTTATTGGTCACAATGTCGACGGATATTCCATCCGCAGAAATATAAATCCCATAGGATATAATGGGAATTATATTTAGGCGGACAGGATATCTGTCACCATTGTGACCGAGTAACTCATTCGCCAAGATCTAAATCAGGCCAGGCTTATATCCCCATTTGGTATAATACCTTCTCCCCACGCAGTCATACAGCTTCACAATGCTGTTGTCATGATTAAAATTAATGTTATCCACAGTAGATGAAGTGGCTGATCCATGATGCTGACTTTTGTGGCACATCCACCTAGGCATCTTTCTAGTCATGGGGCAATCTCTACAACTTTAAGAACTGTTCTGTCTTGTTAAGCATTAACCCAGTCACCAGTAATCAACTTGCGAAATGTAACCTTACAATGTTGAGAATCAGTGGCAACCTTCCGTCATCAAGGCTCGTTATGTATCACTAAACAGTAGCCACTGCATGGTCACCAAGGCCCCAGCTTGCAGTCTTCCTCTGATTAAGCATTGGTCCTTTTCCATGATAGCCATCTATCTTAACATATTTAGTTGCAACCAGAGTGAGAAGCGTGGGCCAAAGAAGGCCTACTATTGAAGGTTATCTTGGTTTAAGGAAGCAGGCCTTCTTTCATCCAAATTTAAGAACATGCTCCATGTTTTCACTAATGTGGTAAAAGTAGTGACTTATATTACAATGAATTATTGGCTTGGCTCTTTCACTCAATTGATTGGGGTTTTTAGCTCTCGCCTACAGATAGCTTTAGCTGTTCATTGGCAACAGACCCATTGTGTTCAATATAAATTGAGAGCCCGATTCACTAAGGGACTTGCGACTCGTAGAGTTACGAGTGCAAAGTCTTCTCACTCGTGGTGGACTCTCCGCATTTGTAGAGGAATTTTTGCATTGAGCACTGCAGTGCGGAGATTCCACCCTGAGTTCGGAGATTCCGCCATGACTGTGGAGACTCCGCACTTGTAATTTTACGAGTCATATGTCTTTTTGTGAATTTCACCTTTAGAGAGGGTTTTGTGTCCATCCTTGCTCATGATTTGATGGCCTTCTTGTTTAGTTCTGTTCCTTGCTTCTGATTAATTAGCTTTCTCCCTTATTCGTGTGCTTGCCCACACAAGGAGCATTTCGGTTTTACCGTGTTTTTTATTGAATGAGTACTATCCTTCCAATGCTGACATCAGGACACAACATTGTAAAACGGACTATTTTCTCTCTCTCTCTTTCTTTCTTTCTTTCTTTCTTTCTTTCTTTCTTTCTTTCTTTCTTTCTTTCTTTCTTTCTTTCTTTCTTTCTTTCTTTCTTTCTTTCTTTCTTTCTTTCTTTCTTTCTTTCTTTCTTTCTTTCTTTCTTTCTTTCTTTCTTTCTTTCTTTCTTTCTTTCTTTCTTTCTTTCTTTCTTTCTTTCTTTCCTTCTTTCTTTCTCATAATTCACCCCACAGTGGTCACCCATGCTTGGTGTCCTTGTGCATATGCATAGCAAACATCTTGGAATGCTTTTTCTTATGCTTTAACAGACTTTCCCAAGATGTCCAACCATGCTTGCCTTTGCAATGTGAATGAAGGACAAAGGGTCGCACAGGTCTCATTCGAAGAGTTATGTACACAATGCAGCAAAGCTATTGTAGGCAATCAAATGAATGACATCAGTAGGGCTAACTAACAGATTTATGCGTATTTCATTGCATTTGCATTTTCGGTTTGCTTCATTCACTCAGTGTGCTAAAGCACAATTGCGGCTGGGCAGCATGCTACTAAATGGGTGCCCTTGGATCGAAGAGGGTGAATTTATTTTGTGGCCTAAATAGAAATTTTTGTTATATTGGGTAAAGAAGAATAAATAATAAAACAGAAATACGAATTGGCCTCTTTGGCTGTTTTAATGGACTGAACGTGCATCACTATTTAAACACATGAAATTATAGATATGTTACATGTAACGATTTTGGACTACACACATAACCATTTACATTTTTGAAGTGCTTCTTTCCTGGTCTAAGTAGAAAACATTTTGATGTGCTGATCACCAAAATTGTTCTTTTATTATGATTGTGTTGCTGTGGCAATGGTGTGCGGCTAAGTGACAGGATTAATAGGTTGCTTATGCTTGTAAGGTAGTAGTGTCAGAATGAAAAAGTGTGTGAATGCAGTATTGCGTAAGTTAGAAGCGTTTCAGTGTTGTGTGTATTTCAGAAACACATCATATTGTTTTGCTGCGAACTTAGGCCGATATTTAAAATTAAGTTGTGTTGGATTCCCATTACTTTTTTAACGCAGACTGGACACATAGGGCCCCATTAGTATGGGGGCGGACTTTGCCGCCCGCCATACCCTCGGTAACTGGGACCGCTCGCTGAGAGTGCGGGGGTCCTGCACTCCCAATTTGCATGCACTTGCCACACTGGAGGGCGCATTGGGCATCTGCAACATTGCGGCGGGCGGTGCAGAGAGCACCGCCCCTTCTTAATGCCACAGAGGCAGGTTGTGAGTTTCAATGCACAACGTGACAGGCACCGCGCTGTGCCTGCCACGTTGTTCATTGAAAGGCAGGGGGGTACCATAGGTACTCCCCATGTGCACCCTCCACCCCCCCCCGGAGTCCCTGGGGGGCCGCAAGGGGCCCCCCAAGCAGACTCTGCATGCCTTTCCATTGAAGCCACGGAAAGGCATGTTCAAGGACACATTGTAATATGGCTGGCGGTGTCTGTCAGACACTGCCACTATATTGAACCCTTTTCCACCCGACATGTCGACCGGACGGAAAAGTGGCGGACGGTCTTTTAGTCTGCCGCAGACCCCCCCAGCCACTGTGATATGGCAGGGGGTCTTTTCTGTGGGGATGGCGGGCGGATTGCCCCCGCCTGCCCGGCAGGGGCAATCCGCCCGCCATCCTAATGGGGCCCAAAGTGTTAGGTTGGTATGTACAATCAAATCAAATCATGATTTACGTTGCATTGTAACCCAAAGTAATTCAACACAGGACAATTTGCATTCCATGGGTGGCACAGGTGTGTTCCCATGCATCCACTCATGGATTGTGATGAAAATACTTATCTTTAAAGGTTTGTAGAAATTGATTTATGGCAAAATCCTGCATCTCCCCAAGGCTGATGTAACGAGGAGAAATATTTGTATTTCTCCCCTATATTTTCTACTTGAATGTGTGCTACATTGTGCAGCACACAGACAAACACATACAAAGAGAAAAACGCCTTTCTGCATAGTTTTTTGTGCAGGAATGCCCCGCTGTTTCTAGGGAAAAACTCCAGGATCCACCCCTTAGGTTCAGCTACTGGTGTTGAATGACTCCCTTCCACTTATGGCGTGGATCATTACCGGGCTCAATGGCAACTCCTGGGCCTTTCAAGTAATGCTGCGGACCTCCTCTCTTGAACAATTAAGGGATGCTTGGTGTCTGCAATGAAGTCTGGATCCCTTGGGGGCAGACATTGTCCGTATCTTAAATTTCCTGACATCTCTTGCCTCAGACGGCATGGCTTATCACTTAGTTAATACCTTTCGGTCTGCCATCTCAGCAGGTCATAATAACGTGCTGAATCTTCTGGTGGGTGAACACCCATTGGTCAAGAAACTGCTACGTGGTATTCGGAGGTCCCTTCCACTGGAACTGTGGTATTTAGTCCTTTGGGATGTGAATAAGGTTTTGAATTTGTTGTTAGGGTGACCTAGCAATGAATAACTTTCATGCAAGCAGTTGTCAGCGAAGCTAGCAATGTTGCTCTGTTTGATATTTTGCAGACGGGTGTCCGACGTCTGTGCCCTCAATATCACGGGTCACTCCTTCACCCCTGAGGGGTCCACGTTCCATGTGACATGTCGAACTAAGTGACAGTCTCGGTGATCTCCTACCTGGTCTTCCCAAATGCACCCAAATTGTGCATGGTATGGTGTATTAAGGCCTACTAGTCAATGACGGAGGAGCAAGGGCCTCATGGGGAACGACAATTGTTAATTGGTCTGAGGAAACCTTTTAGAGCAGTGTTGTCACCGACCCTAGCCAAGTGGGTTCGGTGGCAGATGTCGGAAGCAGGCATCGACACCAAAGTCTTTGGTGCGCATTCGGCACGGAGGACAATGGCTTCAAAGACTTTCGTTTTGAGAGCTCGTTTGGAGGACATTCTGAATGCTGCAGACTGGTTGTCAGATTCAACCTTCAAAATGTTTTTTTTAAACCAGGGTCCTGACATAGAGTGAAATATTTCCTAGCCTTCGCAACGGAAAGTTTAAATTCTTTCACGGACTCTGAGGTGAGGATTAGCTCACCCATGGATCAATCATGACCCGTCCGGGTTATTGAATCTGCCTGTAAGTAACACATTTTCATTTTTCTCTGTAATGACTGATGTTCAATGAGCTTGCTGTTCGTAAGCCTTTGTTTTCTCCAGGAGTCACAAATGTTTCTGCTTTTAGGTCTGGAATCCGTGGAACAAGAGTAAAGATCTTCCACTGTTGGCTTGGTTGCAGAAAGAAAGAGGGAATCCGACAAGGTACAAGACCAGTTCATAGGACTGATGGCTCCTGATTGATGGAGCATGTTTTTTGTTGAACTTTATGGTTTCCCTTTGGTTCTTGGGAAATTGAGTTCTGTTTTGAGCAGTTACAAGTCAAAATGGCTGCTATTGAAAATAAAGAAGAAAGATATGCGCGCTCACTGTCATGCATGCTTTACAAAGGATTGCAAGAGAGTGATTGCAAGACTCAAGCTAGCAATAGATACAGCAGTTTGTTGAGCATGAGTTAAAAAACCACACACATAGAGATGAGCGTTTCAGCTCTTTGCATTATGCTAATCCTTAGCGTAACACGTCGTTGCACCTGTCTGTGCGTGAAGCGCTCCGCGCTCCTGCCACCTGGCAATCTTTTTCATTTAAAACACATGCGAAGCAGACACCGAGCTATCCTTGGGGTCCAATGAAGGGAGTATGCAGGTGAAATACGGGCATGTGTCTTTGGTGAAGTAAGTGGATTCGAGAGCGCTACCACGAATTTAAGGTAACCCAAGGGCAACTACTAATTTGACCGAAGTTTTTTGTTTTCTTGAATCCCTACAGTGTTTGACTATAAGTCACCGCCCCCCACCGGGATCCATGTCGAGAGGCCATACATTTCCTCACGTAAGCCCTACTTTTAACAACATACTTGTAGCAACAAGTTTTTTAACCCTTGCTCAACAAACTGCTCTATCTGTTTTTAGCTTGAGTATTGCAATCACTCTCGCTCCAGCAGCATAGTCATGTTCTTTTGCTTAAATTAAAACACTTACCGGTAATTTCCGTGTAAAGTGTGCATGACAGTAGGCGCGCCTCTTTTTTCATGTTTTAATGCTATACAGTAATAGAGCACGTCTCGAAAGCACCTGTATAGCACAAAGTGTTAGTGTTGATTCACATGTCACTGACACAAATGCATTACATGAAGTTGCTAGTGATATAACTGCACTTAGGAGAGCACTAAACAGCAGCACGAGTCTAGACACTCTGGATTATGGATAAGCACTTGGGCTATAATGTACCACTTTGCCATATGACTTGTTCTGTTTGTCTGTTTGCTTGTCTGTTTAATTTCACAGATATTATTGACTCTCAGGAGTCCTGAAGGGTCAACTAGATAACCGTGAGTTGATTCGGTTCATTCCACCACAGGTTAGGGTGTGCATTAGCGTGCGCATAGCGCCATGGTGTGCTGGTCCTGATGAATGCTTCGCCAATTGCATTTTGAAGCAGAAACATGTCGACCAATTTTTTCTTCTCAGAATAGGATGTATCTGGTCAAGTTATCCAGTTATTAGACATCCAATGCACCTGTTTTTATTGATGCCTGGTTTTCCACTAATAACATTTTTTGGGGATTAAATTCAGGCACCTTTTAGATTACATCTTTTCACTCGTACCATTGCACTCACGTCACACACAAAAATACTTGCTCTGCTGTAGTCAGGCGTTGTAGCACACCGGAGAGGCACTCTGCCTCTCTGGTGGGGACCCTATGATGGAGCATGTCACCAACTAGGTTGGTCAGTGAGTGGCTGGCTCTCTTTGTTTGTTTGGCACACTCTTTTGTTGTTGTTTTAATATTGTTTAGAGGGAACAAGAGTGGCCCCATTTGTTACACCCTCTCTCTCTCGTTGTTTTTCCAATATCCACACTTCCCCAAACCCACTGACATACATGCAAAGATTATTTATGCTGACCAACAGGAAATCTGGGGTGAAACGAATTGGACAAGGGGAGGGAGAGAGAGAGAAAGAGAGAGAGAGAGAGAAAGAAAGAGAGAGAGAGAGAGAGAGAGAGAGAGAGAGAGAGAGAGAGAGAGAGAGAGAGAGAGAGAGAGAGAGAGAGACATTGTTTCCCCAAACCCACTGACATCCATGCAAAGAGTATTTATGCTGACCAACAGTAAATCTGGGGTGAAACGAACTGGACAGGATGTTGCAGCTGGACTGGACTGTATGTTGCAACTTCCAAAAAGGGGAAACATTCTTTACAATGAAACTTTTACGACGCAAAGCTATTACAACGCAGGTTTTAGTACGCATACCTTTACAACGCATTACACTGGGGGGCACTCAAGGATAGGGAATAAGTTTAATTTACTATCCAACACCTTCCCTAGTGTCCACGGGGACTGGAGTTGGAATAGTAAATTAAACTATTCACTATCCATCACCCCAAAGTGTAATGCGTTGTAAAGGTATGCTTAGTAAAACCTGCGTTGTAAAAGCATGCGTTGTAAAAGCATGCGTTATAATGTCATACATCCTCCAAAAAGACCATTGGTAGCTAATGAATAAACTTGTTATTTAGAAGGTTAGGGATGACGTTTCACTTTAGGAAATATGGAATTGAATGGGAGAAGGAATCATGAGAACTTAGACCTATTTGCAGTTTTAGAAGTTGTTGTCTTAAGAATATTGTGTTCCTGTGAAAAGACAGGGAGTATACGTTCCGGAAGCTGGTTGCTTGACAGAAGAGGGAAGAAGCTACATAAAGATTGAAACTATATTCTTGTCTGTCTAGAATAGTGTGTGTTCCTAGAGTAGACTTAACTCTACATTCCATCCACCGATTTTCCAAATCCCTTCAAACTTTATTTGAGCTGTATCATGACTTTGAATTTCTAGAATCTCTGTTTATGAGAAGTTCTGCTTTGAGCGTTCTCTTGACATCAGAATTCTCTATGGGTATCTGAGACTGACACCTTTTCTTTCTCCTTCTTAGAGTAGGATTTATTTACTTATGGAACACGCTTATTGTTATTTATTGAGTACTTATTGATTTCTAATAAGATTCTAATGACTGATATTGATGAATTTAACATATGACTTTAATATAGATTGCTTACTAAGAATTTAAATAATAAACCCCTTCACTCATAAAAAACTCTCTTTATTGTTTGATCCAGATAGAAATTATGATAATTTAATGTGATGTATAGCTCAAAATTCTCTAAAACAATGACAACTATTCAATGACCTGAGTAGAAAAATAGGACAGCGGGGATTAACCCCTGATAGAATACCAAGACTCTGTTTAAGACATATATGGTCTAGCAATATCAACAAAAATAAATACTGTTTCCGGTTTCTCCTACACAGTGCGCATTCGCTGCATAGGAGAGAGACCTTTAGCCATCGGCACAGCTTTGGGGGCAAAAACGTGCACGCGATGCATTGCTTGCAATGGAAACGCGTGCACGTCTGGCGATTCCCTTACGGGAGCGCGCAGCGCCATATGGTGGCAATCATCGCGCCTTGCTGCACGCTCCCATAAGGGAATGGCCCAGGCCCCCTCCCCCAGCTGCCGCGCGAGGCTCATACTTATGCTGGTTAGTATATGGGGGTAGATTGCGTCCAGAATAGTGGAGCACCAAGTCCCTGCATATCTTTTAACAATGTCACACAATGCTACGCTGTTGTTCTCGTTAGTGTCATGTACAAATTATGTGATGTTACACATTCTTTTACAGTGCATGTTTCCCATCTGGGGCTTCTTAACACTGTGTAAACCATCAAATTAATGACTTACAACCCTTGTTTCTTTTTTTTTTAGAACATTTGGAGTGGCTGGTGTTCTCGTTGATGCTCCACACTTGGACGCTCCACACTTGGTGACGCACTAAGATTTAATCTTTGAAAACGTCCTTAAAATGCATTAATATAAGCATCGCATTGTATCGATCGGGTAATCGTTTGGGTTCTGCAAAAAGATGAAAGGGTAAAGAATAGGAAATACATAGTTACGGAGGTAGCCTATTGGAATGTATTGCAGTGCGATTCCAATGTTACCACTTATTTCTGTGCTACGGGTTTATAATGAACATATAGGCAACCTAAGTCGCACTAAGTTGCACAGAATAGCAGTTTCCGGACAGACTGGAGGCTGTTTATAGGAGCGTTTGCAATTTTGCAGCTTTCCTGGATGCCATCGAAAGGAAAAGCATTGAATGTCAGGCAGAAGTGCTTTCCACAAGTTAGAGTTGAGCCTGGAGAGCTCCGTGTCCCCACTGCGTGTACACAGTGCTGTCTGTATGACTGTCCCTTGGTCGCAGGAGCAGACGGGTTGCTGTTGGATATGTATTACAAGATATTCTCAGCGAGGTAGAGTTGTTTCAAGGCCTACAAGCCAATGTCAAGATTGTGAAGGCCATTATGAAGGGTCTGCCTGAGGTGCGACACTGGTTCCCGTTCAAGGACAAGTAAAAGACACACTTTGGTGACATTGACGTGCTGCAAACATTGCAAATCAAAACACTGAAAGAAGAGCCAGCAGCATGGTCATATTTGTCTTTAGCGTTCGCCAGGGTGCCAGTCACTGGCTGGTTTAGCGATGGAGTGCCAGGTCAGTCCAGCGCTCTGTATCCAATATGGCGGAATGATTGGTCCGCCTTGCAAAGGCAGAGCCTCTGCTTCAACATGTTCTTCACCAGCCACAATGTTTAAAGAGCCCTCCGGGTAGCAGGCAAGTTTGCAGGCACATAGCCTGTGGCTAAAAAAGGCTAGTGACTGGGTGGAATGTAACGCTCAGCTGAAGTCTGTTAGACCTGACATCCTTGGCTTGAGTCTCTCCTCCATTTTTTCTGTTTGCCTCTACTGTTTTACAATGTTTTGCTGGTATATGCTTTGGGCGCCGTGTCACTGCTGATCAGTGCCATAGCGCAAGTGCTCCCTATGTTAAAATGATGTATCTATTGTATCCATGTTTGGCTTATTTGGTTTACTGTCAGTCCCTGGTCTAGTGCACCAGGAGTGCCGGGGCTTGTAAATACAAATGCCGCTCGTGGGCTTGCAGCACGTGTTGTGCCACCCACAGGAGCGGCCTCGTAAAAGAATGTCTACGGGTCGGTCATTGCGAGACCCACGTGCAGTCTTGTACTGTCACGCCGGCTGCGCAGGTATCCCTACTTGCCAGCCCCTCCAACCTTCCCTTAACTTCATGTTAGTCACCCCTATGGTAGGCCCGTGGGCAGGGTGCATTGTAAGTGTAAGGTAGGACAAGCCTGACCAAGTTGGCATGTCCTGATAGTGAAGTGCCGCCATCTTCATGCTTCACTATTGCGAGGTAGCCTGCTCTCCGTTGGATAGAATGGGCCGCCGGGATTATTAATGCTATGGTCCTAGCTGGCTCGGAGAGCACGGTGCAATGTCGAGTTTGGTATCCCTGAACTCGGGGTTTAATTACGCATCCGTTGGTATGGGTGGTTTTTGGACTCTGGGTTCGAAAATAGTACTTTTAGAAAGTGCCTATTTTCTTGTCTAACCATATCTGGTCTCTGCTGGTCTTACGTGTGTGTGACAGGAGCTGGGTGGCTCCAAGAGGTCTGGATGAGTCAGTGTGGGATGAGTGGGACATTTACGTTGAGAGTAGGGGGAGAGTAGTTGTTGATAGCCTGCCTTGCCTGATACAATGCTGGCTCCACCTCCTGCCAAGCGACTGATGGCTCTGTGCCTGCCATGGACGATCCTAGCCCCACCTCCTGCCGGGAGGGCGATAGCTCTGCTCCTGCCAGTATCGATGCTGGCTCCGCCTCCTGCGGGGCGTCTGAGGACTCAGCCCGGCTCGATGAATAGGCCAGGTGCTATTGCCTAGCTCCACCCACCACAGACCCAGGATGTTGGGAAACCCCCGGCATAGACAAAGGGATCAAAGACGAAAAGGGCTATAAGAGAAGGACCCCTGAACTAGGAAATCAGATCACTTCTGACAAGGAACCCTGTAACCAAGGACAAGAAGCCTGTTGATCTAAAGGACTGCCTACCCCTTCTGCCAGTGTGCTGTTGTTGGGGGAATCCTGCAGTGCTTCTTTATTTTTGCCAAGGAACCAGGAGAGAGGAACTGTGTGTGTACTCTCACGCTTGCTAAGAAAATCTCCAAGGACTGGAAGAGTGCCAGTCTCCTGCTGAAGTCACAGGGCTAAAGGACTTCACCTGCTAAAAGTGCTGTTTGCTGGAAGTGTGAATCCAGCACCTCTGAAAGAACCAGCAATCACGACGATCGGACGCTGGGCCCAACCGACGCCAGCAGCAACGCCAGTGAGTAGGAGTACGGCTCTAACTCCAGAGGACCTCGTGTCTGCCCCGCTGCTGATCGCATCAACCGTGTGCCCTTCGACGCCGTGAGCGCTGCTCACTCTGTGCAACTGCATCATCGACAACGCCTGCTGAGGCCTGATCGACACCGAAGACGCGACGCCGGATTGCTCGACGCCGCTGATCATCGTGTGCTTCATTTTCCTAAGGTACTGTGTTGTTGGGGGTCCGTGTGACTCCAGGCACGACGTAGCGCTCCTCGCGGTCGACGCCCCGCCTTTGGATTAACTTTGCCTCGACGTTGTGTAGCTCCCGTGTGAGTTACCCTGTTGCTAAGAACTGTGTTTCCAAGAAGAAGATTTGCTTGATACTAAAAGACTTTTGTGCTAAAGAAGAAACTACCTTTGAACTATCCCTTTTTCCTTCCTGAACGTATTTATTCCGATTGCGTACAGTTTTGCCGTTATTTGGTCTTGTGCTAAGTCTTATATAAAAATACTTATTTTTATAATACTACGGTGTCGTGTCCATTTGTAGCGTATTCACTGTATTACTGTATGTGGTCATAATTGCTTAACACACAGCCTCTGAGATAAGCCTGTTCTGCTCTGCCAAGCTACCAAGGGGGTGAGCAGGGGTTATCGAAGGGTGTGATACCCTTGCCCTGACTAGAAAAGGAGTGTCCCTATTTGTCAGAAGTGTATACCTCTGCCAACTAGAGACAGCCGGTTCTAACATTGGATGCAGCGGTGAGGATTTGGACCTTGCATTTATGACCCATGTACAGTGATTAGTGTGCTCTACGTAGTGAAAGCAGACCATAACGCAGTCACAATCTGATTCGGAAGGATCCTATTTTTGTTCTCCGCTTTTCTGAAACTTGATTTTCTGAACACTGCCGGTTTCATCATGAGTGACAACGGAGTCACTGCCCCTGCTATCGTTGTTGTGGAAGAGTTCGAGAGGAGTAAGCTAAAGAAATACAAGAAAGATGAGCTGAAACACTTTTGCAACCAGTTTGAAGTTCCTACCACCGGCCTCTCGAGAAAAGATGATTTTTATAAAGCATTGCAGGCCTGGTGGGAGTCCAGAAATCCCTCTGATGTGGTGGTGGTACCCACAGAGGAAGGGGATGAGGAGGTGCCAGTGAATGGACCTGTGCCCTCTCCCGGAAGCAGTGTTTCCTCCAAAGGTCTTTACCCTGAAGAAAGAGAAGAAAGGGCGAAAGAGCGAGCTTACAACATGGAGATGGCAAGGCTAAAGATAAATGGGCAGTTGGAGTTAGAAAATGCAAGAGGTAGAAGGGAAGCTGATTTAGAGATCAAAAAGTTGGAGTTTGAGCGAGAGAAGTTAGCTTTGGAGCGTGAAGCCAGGTTGAGGGAACTGGATATCCAAGCTAAAAAGTTAGAGTTGAATCCCTCTGGTGGCAGCATTCCATCCGAGCCTGCAGAAAGTAAGTTTTACTTCCCGAAAGATGTGATCAAAGATTACAATAAGAATGAAGATATTGGTCAATGGTTTAAAGCATATGAGTTAGCATTGTTGGCCCACCAGGTCCCTGAGAAGAATTGGGGAGCGGGGTTGTGGGGTCGCTTTGTGAATGAGGGAAGAGATACCCTGTTAGACATGCCTGTTGCGGATAGGATGTCGTATGCTCATATGAAAGATGCTTTAATGTTGCGATATGGTTTAACCCCCGAGCAGTACAGACAAGCTTTTAGAGAATGTAAGAAGTTGCCTGGTACGACGTGGGTTGAATATGTGTCCTATTTTTGCAGAGCCATGGATGGTTGGGTAAAGGGCAGCAAAGTGGAAAGTTATGAAGCTCTTTATGATTTGTTTGCGTGGGAGCACTTGTCTAATAACTGTTTTCCAGAGCTGCGCCAGCACCTGATTGATAGCAAGATATCTAACCCTAGAAAACTTGCTGAGGAGGCGGACCGCTGGGTCAGTACCAGGGTCCACAAGGGTCCAGTGGGAGACTCAGCCAAAGGTGGGCAGGGTCCCCAGCAGAAGAGTGGGGGGGACAAGGGTAAACAGAAGGAGTCTCAGAAAGGGCCCCAAAGTAATCCCCAAGGGAACCAAGGGAAAGGTTCCCAGCCTCCCCCTGAGAAGAAGCCAGGGGCCCCGACGGGTAAACCTGTTCATAGGGGCCCCCTAACCTGCTACGGTTGTGGGCAGGTGGGACACCGGTTTTATGACCCCCAGTGTCCCAAAAAGGATTCGAATGCACCGCCGCGTGCACCCCCTCGTCAGTTGGCAAGTGAAGCCTTGGGAGGGGAGGAGATGGTTGTCCATGGTGGGAGGGGTCCCGCAGAAATGTCCCTGGTCTCGCTAGGAGACATGCAAATGGTCCTTCCACCCCCTCTGCCTAGTAACACTAGTAAATATAGGCAGTGGGTGACCATTAATGGCCATAGAGTGGAAGCTCTCAGAGACACCGGAGCGAGTGTGACAGCTGTCAAGTGTCACTTGGTGTCCAGAGAGCAGGTGGTTCCCCACGCATTCTACCCCGTGATAGCTGCCAATAACTCCCAGAAAGAGTGATAGTTGGCTCAGGTTTCCTTTGAATGGGGGGGAGTTTCGGGTACTCTTCAGGTTGCTGTGAGGCCCGCCATGCCTGTCGACTGTCTCCTGGGCAATGATTTGGAAGACTCCCCTTGGGCTAAGGTGGAGCGAGCGGCGCACTTGAAAATGTTGGGTGTGCCAGAGTGGGTGTGTGCAACCACTCGATCCATGACAGCGAGTAAGGGTGTTGATGGGGTCCCGGAGCCTGAAAATACGGCCCAGGACCCAGCTGTGAAGAGAAGAGGCAGGAGGCGCGGGAAACCGGCCCCCGTTGTTCCCGTGGTCCAGAAGGAGGTAGACCCTGAGGGGGATGCCCTGGAGCCCACCGGGGAACAAATTGCCGAACTGGGAGATCTGCCCGAGCTGACCCACTGGCAGCAGGATGGTGGTCCCTCCAGGGAGGAATTCTGTGCGGAACAGAAAGTGTGCCCTTCTCTTGTGGGCATGAGGCAGCAGGCCTCAGCCCAATCCTCAGGTGATCAGTCAGGGTCACATTTTGTGTACTGGGAGAACGACCTCCTGTATAGCGAGCCTAAGGCTGCTGAACCTGGGTCAGCCCGTGTGCTGGTGGTACCCCAGCGCTTCAGAGCCTTCCTACTGGGTTTGGCTCATGACGTACCGTTAGCTGGACATCTGGGGCAGGACAAGACCTATGACAGGCTTGTCACCCATTTTTATTGGCCTCAGATGCGTAGGGATGTAGACATCCATTGCAAGACTTGTCGCACTTGCCAGGCAAGTGGGAAAAGCGGAAGAAAGCAGAAGGCTCCCCTCCAACCTTTTCCGGTGGTCAGCACCCCCTTTGACCGGGTGGGTATTGACATTGTTGGGCCCCTGGACCCCAAGACAGCCCTGGGCAACAGGTTCATCCTGGTCTTGGTGGACCATGCCACGAGGTACCCGGAAGCCATCCCTCTCAGGACAGTGACGGCACCCGTGGTGGGACGGGCACTGATGGGTGTTTTCTCCCGGATGGGGTTCCCCAGAGAGGTGGTGTCCGACCGAGACACCAACTTCATTTCGAACTATATGAAGTCTCTGTGGAAGGAGTGTGGGGTAACCTACAAGTTCACCACTCCTTACCACCCTCAAGGAAATGGGCTGGTTGAAAGATTCAACCGGACCCTGAAAGGCATGATTATGGGTCTTGAAGAACCAATGAGGCGGAAATGGGACGTCCTCTTGCCATGCCTGTTGTTTGCTTACCGCGAGGTGCCGCAGAAGGCTCTAGGGTTCAGCCCCTTTGAGCTCTTATACGGTCACCCGGTAAGAGGACCTTTGAGTCTGGTCAAGGAAGGCTGGGAGCAATCTCCCAGGAAACCTCCCCAGGATGTATACAGTTACATGCTGGCCTTTCGGAACCAGACTCGGCGCTTCAGAGAACTTGCTCAGGCAAATCTGGAGGCCAGCCAGGAGGAGATGAAGCGATGGTACGACCGGAATGCCACTCTGGTAGAGCTTCAGCCTGGTCAGGAAGTGTGGGTCATGTCCCCTGTGGAACCTTGTGCGCTCAAGGACAGGTGGACTGGACCGTTTAAGGTTGTGGAGAAAAAGAGCGATGTCACCTACCTGGTGGACTTGAAATCTCCCAGGAACCCCTTGCGGGTCCTGCATGTCAACCGTTTGAAGCCCCACTTAGAAAGGTCCGAAGTGGGCATGCTCCTAGCTACAGATGATGGAACGGAAGAGGAGAGTGAGCCTCTTCCTGACCTCCTGTATGCTAAAGAGCAAGACGGGTCAGTGGATGGTGTGGTCCTCTCTGACACACTGACCCTTGAGCAGAAACAGGATTGTCGCCAACTGTTGGGGCAATTCCCGGATCTGTTTTCCTTGGTTCCGGGTGTCACGCATTGGTGTGTCCATGACGTTGACACCGGAGACAGCCCTCCTGTGAAGCACAAGGCTTACAGGGTGACTGACAAGGTCCGAGCGTACATTAAGGAGGAGGTCTCCAAAATGTTCGCGTTAGGGGTGATTGAGTCCTCTAGCAGTCCTTGGGCCAGCCCAGTGGTCTTGGTCCCGAAGGCTGCAGCGCCTGGTGCTTCACCCGAACTCCGGTTCTGCGTGGACTACCGAGGGCTCAATTCGGTCACGAAGACTGACGCGCACCCCATCCCCAGAGCTGATGAGCTCATCGATCGGTTGGGGGCTGCCCGGTACCTTAGTACGTTTGACTTAACGTCTGGGTACTGGCAGATCACCTTGACTGATGGGGCAAAAGAGAGGTCAGCGTTCTCCACACCAGATGGGCTATACCAGTTCCGGGTGATGCCCTTTGGGATGAAGAATGCCCCTGCCACCTTCCAGAGGTTGGTCAACCAGGTCTTGGCTGGGCTGGAGGAATTCAGTGCCGCCTACCTGGACGACATCGCAGTGTTCAGCGCCAGCTGGGAGGAACACTTGCGCCACCTCCAGGAAGTGTTGTTGGCCCTGCGCGGAGCAGGCCTCACAATCAAAGCCAGTAAGTGCCAGATTGGGCAGGGTTCTGTGGTGTACTTGGGGCACCAAGTAGGGAGCGGCAAGGTGGACCCCCTACAGCCCAAGATTGATACCATCCTGGCTTGGGCACCGCCCAAAACCCAAACTCAGGTGAGAGCCTTCTTAGGACTCACGGGTTACTACAGGAGGTTTGTCAAGGATTACGGCAACATTGTGCACCCCTTGACTTCGCTGACTTCCAGGAAGCAGCCACGAAACGTGATCTGGACTGATGCCTGTCAAACGGCCTTTGACACCCTGAAAACTGCAATGTGCACAGCACCTATACTCCAAGCACCCGATTTTTCGAAAGAATTCATTGTTCAGACGGACGCTTCAGAGCATGGCGTGGGGGCTGTTCTAGCTCAGGTGAATGAAGAGGGCCGAGACTTGCCTGTAGCCTTCATCAGTAGGAGGTTACTGCCCAGGGAAACGAGGTGGAGTGCGATAGAGAGAGAAGCATTTGCTGTGGTCTGGGCGCTGAAGAAGCTAAGACCCTACCTGTTTGGGACTCACTTCCGGGTTCAGACAGACCACAGGCCCCTCAGATGGTTGATGCAAATGGGGGGTGAGAATCCAAAACTGTTGAGGTGGTCCATTGCTCTACAGGGGATGGACTTTACGGTGGAACACCGCCCTGGTACAGATCACGCCAATGCTGATGGTCTGTCCAGATTTTTCCGCCTTAGTGATGAGGACTCCCTAGGTTAAGGGTAGTTCTCCCCACATTTCAGCTGGAGGGGACACGTGTTAGACCTGACATCCTTGGCTTGAGTCTCTCCTCCATTTTTTCTGTTTGCCTCTACTGTTTTACGATGTTTTGCTGGTATATGCTTTGGGCGCCGTGTCACTGCTGATCAGTGCCATAGCGCAAGTGCTCCCTATGTTAAAATGATGTATCTATTGTATCCATGTTTGGCTTATTTGGTTTACTGTCAGTCCCTAGTCTAGTGCACCAGGAGTGCCGGGGCTTGTAAATACAAATGCCGCTCGTGGGCTTGCAGCACGTGTTGTGCCACCCACAGGAGCGGCCTCGTAAAAGAATGTCTACGGGTCGGTCATTGCGAGACCCACGTGCAGTCTTGTACTGTCACGCCGGCTGCGCAGGTATCCCTACTTGCCAGCCCCTCCAACCTTCCCTTAACTTCATGTTAGTCACCCCTATGGTAGGCCCGTGGGCAGGGTGCATTGTAAGTGTAAGGTAGGACAAGCCTGACCAAGTTGGCATGTCCTGATAGTGAAGTGCCGCCATCTTCGTGCTTCACTATTGCGAGGTAGCCTGCTCTCCGTTGGATAGAATGGGCCGCCGGGATTATTAATGCTATGGTCCTAGCTGGCTCGGAGAGCACGGTGCAATGTCGAGTTTGGTATCCCTGAACTCGGGGTTTAATTACGCATCCGTTGGTATGGGTGGTTTTTGGACTCTGGGTTCGAAAATAGTACTTTTAGAAAGTGCCTATTTTCTTGTCTAACCATATCTGGTCTCTGCTGGTCTTACGTGTGTGTGACAGGAGCTGGGTGGCTCCAAGAGGTCTGGATGAGTCAGTGTGGGATGAGTGGGACATTTACGTTGAGAGTAGGGGGAGAGTAGTTGTTGATAGCCTGCCTTGCCTGATACAATGCTGGCTCCACCTCCTGCCAAGCGACTGATGGCTCTGTGCCTGCCATGGACGATCCTAGCCCCACCTCCTGCCGGGAGGGCGATAGCTCTGCTCCTGCCAGTATCGATGCTGGCTCCGCCTCCTGCGGGGCGTCTGAGGACTCAGCCCGGCTCGATGAATAGGCCAGGTGCTACTGCCTAGCTCCACCCACCACAGACCCAGGATGTTGGGAAACCCCCGGCATAGACAAAGGGATCAAAGACGAAAAGGGGTATAAGAGAAGGACCCCTGAACTAGGAAATCAGATCACTTCTGACAAGGAACCCTGTAACCAAGGACAAGAAGCCTGTTGATCTAAAGGACTGCCTACCCCTTCTGCCAGTGTGCTGTTGTTGGGGGAATCCTGCAGTGCTTCTTTATTTTTGCCAAGGAACCAGGAGAGAGGAACTGTGTGTGTACTCACACGCTTGCTAAGAAAATCTCCAAGGACTGGAAGAGTGCCAGTCTCCTGCTGAAGTCACAGGGCTAAAGGACTTCACCTGCTAAAAGTGCTGTTTGCTGGAAGTGTGAATCCAGCACCTCTGAAAGAACCAGCAATCACGACGATCGGACGCTGGGCCCAACCGACGCCAGCAGCAACGCCAATGAGTAGGAGTACGGCTCTAACTCCAGAGGACCTCGTGTCTGCCCCGCTGCTGATCGCATCAACCGTGTGCCCTTCGACGCCGTGAGCGCTGCTCACTCTGTGCAACTGCATCATCGACAACGCCTGCTGAGGCCTGATCGACACCGAAGACGCGACGCCGGATTGCTCGACGCCGCTGATCATCGTGTGCTTCATTTTCCTAAGGTACTGTGTTGTTGGGGGTCCGTGTGACTCCAGGCCCGACGTAGCGCTCCTCGCGGTCGACGCCCCGCCTTTGGATTAACTTTGCCTCGACGTTGTGTAGCTCCCGTGTGAGTTACCCTGTTGCTAAGAACTGTGTTTCCAAGAAGAAGATTTGCTTGATACTAAAAGACTTTTGTGCTAAAGAAGAAACTACCTTTGAACTATCCCTTTTTCCTTCCTGAACGTATTTATTCCGATTGTGTACAGTTTTGCCGTTATTTGGTCTTGTGCTAAGTCTTATATAAAAATACTTATTTTTATAATACTACGGTGTCGTGTCCATTTGTAGCGTATTCACTGTATTACTGTATGTGGTCATAATTGCTTAACACACAGCCTCTGAGATAAGCCTGTTCTGCTCTGCCAAGCTACCAAGGGGGTGAGCAGGGGTTATCGAAGGGTGTGATCCCCTTGCCCTGACTAGAAAAGGAGTGTCCCTATTTGTCAGAAGTGTATACCTCTGCCAACTAGAGACAGCCGGTTCTAACAAAGTCTAAGTTAGGAAGCAAGCTTGTGGAGATTTTGTGGCCTGAGTTTGAGGTAAAATGAAATTAAAAGCCTCAGACTGTCAGGTTCTACCAAAGTGCGCCACCTAACTTTTGAACTACATCTCCCAGAAATCCAGTGAGGGGGCGTGGCACTATAAAGGCAGGGCGGACCCTCTACACGTTGTTCGTGATTTTGTGTAACAACCGTGTTTGTTAGAGACTAGAGTGGTGTGCTGCTTAGGTGTCCTTCTGAGGAGGACTTGGTTCCTGGTTCACAGTTGGTTCGTCAGCGCGAAGAGATCTGGCTTAGCGCTTTGGAGTCAAACCTTGGAATTCCCCGTAGCGCGTGGTATGCGCTTTCTGTTTGTTTGATACCTCTCAGGAGTTGTAGGAGGCCTGCAAAGTACTGACGGCTTGAGAAAGAGAAGTGCGGAGAACTACGGACCGGGACTACGCTGCGTCAGTACAGTGAGTTCTTTGAACAACGCGTGAATGTTAACGCGTTGTTGTGCCAAATGCTGATGTGTTCTTAATAGGCGGCATTGATCAACGGCAAAGGAAAAGTAAAGCGCACTTGAGTTCGAAGTTGAATTAAAGGATTTGTTTTGCATTACAGTGAGAACGGAGTACAGCGGATTATTCTTTCTGCGTACTGCCGTTACGAAGAGAGTCACTAGTGCTTATATAAGCAAGTGCCAAAGCGGAAGGTAGTGGGGGGAGATCCTACACCTTTCCGTATTTGGAGTGGAACTAGTAAAGAAACGCCGTGGTGCGAACTAGAGAGCGGAAGACAGTAGTAGGAGGCTACGTCTTACCGTGTCCTTAATGGATTATATTGATACAATTGTACATAGGTGAACAGACTTCTCTGAAGAAGAGGATTGTTGCTGAATTCACATAGGTTTTGGGATTAGCACATGTTTATTATTTGAGCACACTTCAACACAAGGCAGGGTAGGTACAACACTAATAGACTGCATTGTATTTTGGTTCTGGGAGAGACTAGACAATAACTGGTGTTTGTGTTCCTTAGGGACTAGTGTGGCGAACATCAACATTCATGAAACAGGGAGGAGGAGGAGCAATCTTCTTTTGTAAAGGTGAAAATTTACGCATACTTAGTGAGAAGAAACTGAGAGTAGGATTTCATGGTGAATAAGAATAACCTGTATGATTGTTTTCTTGTCTTTCAGCTGTCCCTTCCCTGCAGTTCCCTTCCGTCCCCTCCTTGTTTTGTTTCCTGTTTTCCCTCGCCCTATCACTCGAACACGCTGTGTTGCTATTACTAGCGTGTTGGTGAGATCGGGAGGTGGAGTCATATGTGCATCATTCGGATTCGGCAGCGTGGAGTCTGACACAGACAGGCCTTGAAATAAGGATCCCTTCATGCAAGAGAGGAGCCAGAAAATTAAAGTAACCCCCATTCTGAACAATATCACAAATGGCAATAAGTGAGCGAGTGCATTGAGTGAGCACAGCTTGCATTCTGGCGATTGCTATCCCTCAGAGATTTCAGAAATGTGCTACTCCCTATTCTTCTTCAGTCTTTCTTCCTTCTTTCTTTTCATTCCTTCTCTCATCTTTTTTCTGCCCTTTCTCCATTCTTCAACCCATTCTTCACTTTCATCATACTACTTTCATCCAGCTTTCCTTCTTCAATGCCTTTGTCTTTTGTCTTTTTTCCTTTCGCCATCCATACCTACTTCATCCTTCTGTCCTTCCTTCTTTCCGCTCATTCATCCAGATATTCATCCATCTTTCTATTATTTTCTCATTAAATCATCCAACTATCCTCTGCTTCATTCATTCATCCTTCTCTGCATCTATCCACTCTCCTCCACATCCATTCTCTCCACCCACCCATCCTTCCTTCTCTCCGTCAATCACTGCTTCCATCCATCCACTTCATCATTCATGTCACATCTATCCTTCCCTCAGTCAATCCATTCTTTCACCCATCCATCTTTCTCGCATATTTTCTTCCCTCATGTTCTCTTGTTTCATTTGTTTCCCCACCCCACAGTTCCACCATGCTATCCTCTTACACTTGTGTTTGAGCTTCTGTTTGGAAACCTGTTCTCTCCAATTAAAGAACAAGCATTGGCATAGCAAATAGGTCTCGCCTTTGGGACCTTATAAGTGTTTAGCCATGCAACAGTTGATGTTGTTGCACCAATGATATTGTGCTGGAAAACTAAACACTTATAAGGTCCCAAAGGCGAGACCTATTGGATACGCCAATGCTTGTTTAATGTTGTATTGTTTGTATCCCAGTTCACCATTCACAGTACATTAAACACAACACCTTGTAACTGTATCTGTATAGCCTACTCTTTATGACTGGCTGAAACTTTATGAAATTGTAAAGCAGAAATATAAATGACATTTTTTTATGTCTGTATGAAGTAAACTAAACTGTAGTATGTGTGTCTATGAAGCAAACTGCCCTCAAAAGTTTGTAGGTTAGGGTTATAAACTGAGTGATTCTTAATGTAACAAGTTTGTTAGCTCTAACTTAATTTAAAATTAGTATTGATCTTCTCCAGCACTGGCAATTCCACTGGCAGCACCCTAAACCATACGACACTCTAAGTAACATAAAGGCAGTACTAACTGAGGAGTCTTCTTGCTCCTCATGTGAAATAATAGGTGTTAAATTGGGTTTTGTATGCACCCAGGCCAGGCAGGAACCACCACTCTAGTCAAGGTAAGATGGTACACACATATGTTAACCCTCTGTTAACTTGGCACAGAGCAGTCAGGTTATGTAAAGAAGCAATGTGTAAAGTATTTGTGCAACACACACAAATAGTATTGCAATGAATACAACACGAAAGGTCTCCACACAGGTTTACAAAACTAGTTTATTATATTATAAGCCAACAAGACCAAAACAATCAAAATACAGGTAACACTTTTCAAGTTATGACTTTCAGAGATTGCATGTAAAAATAGTGCTCAACACAGTCTTCCTACAGCAATAAATAAGGATGGTCATTCAGGACCGGTTGTCAGTGACCAATATCGGATCTGTGGTCCTAAAAAGAGGAGGGTCTCAGTCACACATACCTTTGCGGTCCTCGGGAATGGGTCCTGCATTGTCGTGTAGTTTCAGACAGGGAATCATCAGCGTAGAACACACAACGTTGGTCAAGGAGTGGAGATTTACTGATGATCATAGTGTCTCGAGCACACCCCTAGGTGCTTGGGCAACGTAATGCTGAAGAACCGCCTGGGAGGCTCTGCAGCGGCTTTGGTGATTAGCAGACACAGCCTCGGAGGGTTGTAGTGTAGGACAAAACTGACACAGTGATGTTTGAACGGAGCAGAAGCACTTGTAGATCAACAAAACAGTTGGCGATACAGCATGCTGCCGGTCACAGGTTCTAATGTGCAGCGCTGATTCTGTGCAAGCGCAACACTCAATCTGTAAGCAGGAAAGCTGACGACCAGGCACACTCTGTTAATGCCAGACTCACAGATTGCAGAGTCCCATGGCAATGGTAGAACAATGAAGTCTTTGATTACCCTTAGCCTTCATGAATAGCGGACAAGCTAGCAAGTCTTTGGAGATCACTAGTCAGAAGTCAGCGTTTAGCTCTCCTTCAACTAAGTCAGAGAGCAGCAGGCAGCAGGGCAACAAGCAAAAAATCAGTCCTTTCAGAAAAGTAGTCCAGATGAGTCACTTGGGCAGCACAGCAGTTCCACTGACAGAGCTTGGTTACAACTCCAGTAGTGTCTGATTAGATGAGGTCAGAGACCCATTACTTATACCCAAAAGTGCCTAAGATGTGGAGGTGACTTCAAGGGAGCTCCTTTAAGTGCATGGGTCCCCCTTTCAGCCCAGTCCTGTCTGCCAGCCTAGCTATGACAGGTAAATCAGCCCATTGTGTGGGGACAGGACACTATCTTTTCAAGTGAAGGATTACCTTCCCCCTCCCTCTTCCCTAGGAAGACTCATCAGTATGCAAATGAATGCAGATGTTGTTGAGTGGCCTATGTTGTGGATGTCTAGGGGAATTCACAAATCTGGCTGTCACCCAGCCCAGACATGTATTGGAGACAGGCTGTCAGGCACATTTAGTAGTAAGTCCACAGAAATGTCCACTTTCTAAAAGTCACATTTCTAAAATAGTAAAGTTAAATGCAACCTCACCAGTAAGTAGGATTTATCAATACCATTCCAAAATTAGGAAACATCCAAAAGCTACTCCTCTCTGATCAGGAATTAAAGCTTAAAAGAGTATTGACAAAATCCCAATGCTACCCTATGAGAGAGGTAGGCCTCACCGTAGTGAAAAACAAAATAGGCTGTTTTTCACTACCAGTGCATGCCAAACATAAAAGTACATGCCCTACCTTTAACTTACATAGCACTCTGACCTTAGGGCTACATAGGGCCTACCTTAGGGTGACTTATATGTCGTCATGATTGGCAAATAGTTTTAAAGGCAAAGTCGAAGTGGCAGTAAACTGAACACACAGGCCCTGCACTGGCAGGCCTGAGACAGGTTTAGAAGGCTTCTTCCATGGGTAGCACAATCAATGCTGAAAGCTCACTAGTAGCACTTAATTTATAGGCCCTGGGTATATAGTGTACCACTCTACTAAGGACTTACAAGTAAATTAAATAGACCAATCAGGTATACAGCAATCACAAACATGTTTATGAATGAAACACATGCACTTTAGCACTGGCTCGCAGTGGCAAAGTGCCCAGAGTCCTAAGGCAAACACAAAGATACAGCAAAAACGTGGAGATCAAACACAAAATGTATGGGAGAAGACCACCTGAAGGCTGACAGATCAAAGAATAAGTGCAATAGTGTGTGGAATACTTTGATTGCAAGTATGGAAAGCACTGAAATCACAGGAACGTATACTCTATGGAGCTAATATGGCTGCCACCATTGCAGGTCTTGGGAGAGTGCCGTGGGGCACTGGACATGTGGTTTGTTGTGGCTTGACTTGCATGTTTCAAATTGCACAAACATGGCAGCCACGATGCTTCACACCAAGCAGAGCCTAAGCTCTGCAGGTACTGCTGTATTCCTGTGCAGCTGAGGATATATCATGTTTATATTCTTCAAGCGTCTAATTTGGTATTTAATTTTTTGAGCATCTTTAAGTTCTATAACCTGCAGTTTTTGTTAGTGTTTAGGGGCTTCCTCGTGGCAATTTAGGAAAGAGTGGAATTGTTCCTGATAAACTTTGTTTTAAAAATTTTAAATGTGCATTTCAGATAGGTTATTCATTCATTGTGGAAGCTACCTTCTTCCATAAATTGCAATATCCATGATCTAAAATGGTGACCTCCATGGTCTAAAATGGTGACCTCTAGGGTCTAAAATGCCGATGGGACTACCCTAATTTAAGCCAGATGATTCGGACGTCAGGGGTTTTACATCACCCTCAAGGAAAACCTTAGTACCTTAAGATTTTCTGGTGGCCTTTTTTACCTGTCTTACACTCAATCTTCAAACCTCATATGGTAACAGTGTAGAGGGATAATGTAAAGCATAGCAGCAGGATGAAAGGAATTGGTAGTCTGCCAGCTAGTTACAAAAAAGTATATATTCACACCTGTTGTTACACTATGTTTGGCTAACCCTCTTGCATTCTGGACACCTCTGACACATCCGGTTACAACATGACAGGGTTCACAGAGATCCTGGGTCAGCTGAAACAGCTTCCAGGGGTTAACAGCATTCATTTACTACAGTCAAACAACAAATATACACCAACACATATACCGTGTTCCTCCTGAGCCACCTGCTCATTCCTTGGATTTACTCAGAAAATATTTTCTAACACTCAGGACGTCCCCCTTTCCTACCCAAACATTTACATTCTTTTACCTACCAGACGTGCTCATCCCAAAAACCTACGGTAACGAAACAAATTCTTATCCGAAGTTAAAGTTGTGAAAAGCTGTGTGCACTAGTTAATGATCTGCACACCAGGCTGTCCTCCATCCAAATATCACTATGGAGAAGCATCCTTCTTCCCTTTGGTACACCTTGAGTAATAGAGTGGAAATCGGACCACCCTAGATGTCCTGCTTGGTCACATTGTTGCAATTCTGGCCAAAGTACCAAGATTGTTGAAGAAAACACCAGAATTCAGTTATCAGTTGAGCCTGTGTAAGAACTGGATTACTGGTTGATTGGAGTAGGCCAAGTAGAAACCACAGTTCTTGTAAGGGTAAGGCACAAGCGAACCCCAAATTAATCTGTGCTCAACCCCTTGGTAGCTTGGCACAGAGCAGCCAGGCTTAACTTAGAGGGAATATGGTAAGTATGTGTGCAACACTTGAAAAAGTAACACAATAAAAACAACACACAAAAAGGGCCCACACCAGGTTAGAAATATAGAGCAAAGGTTAGCAAATAAAACAAGACCAAAACGACAAAGATCCAGTCAGTAGAACTGGAGTTATGAATTTTTAAAGAATAAGCGGTAAAACAGCAGAAAGAGCCAACCACGGCTATCTGGTTGCACTGGATCGGTTCAAAGTCAAACATTCAGGCTGACCATGATGGCTCGTGGGTCCGATACAGTCCCAGATTAGTCCTACTGAATTTTTACCCTCTCAGGTTTTGTGCCAAGAGTTCCTTTCATGTTGAAGAGTGTTGCTTGGAGCCCTGAGAGAGTCGCAAGTGGCTTGAAGAACAGGTAAGCCGTTGCTGATAGGCTGGCTGGAGCTTTGCGGTGGCAGTCCTTTGTGGGCTGTTGATGCTTTTGTGAGAAGAGACTAGGTGGTTGTTTGTGCTGATTTTTGGAGTGAGCTGCATGGTTCGGTGCAAACAGGCCTGTTTGAAGTCAGGAAGAGCCAAAAAGCTTGATTTAAAGAGGCTGTGAGCCACATCAAGGGTCCAGGGCATGAGAGGCACCACTTGGGGTTCACGGCAGCTGGTCTAGGAGCTGGTTGGGGAGCCTTTTGGGTCCCGGAGGCTCAGATCAGGATGCCAGCAGACTAGCCCGTTGAGTCACTCCTGGGTTCAAAATGAAGTTGTAGGTCCAGTTCTTCTTCCTCAGGCAGCAGGGCAGCAGTTGCTTTAGAGCAGAGGTCCAGCAGAGTGACAGTCCTTGTAGCAGCGCAACAGTCTTTATTCCTGGTAGAGTCTCCACAGGGCAAGAAGTGTATTGAAGAGTTGGTGTCTGAGGTCCTTCTGTTATACCCTGGTGTCCTCAGTCTGGAAGGTGAGAAAAGCTTCTAGACAGTGGCTCTGAAGTGGATAGAATTTCATGTCCCCACCTGCCCTGTCTTCAAGCTGGGTGAAGTGACAATGCATGGTCATTAGGCACTTTTTGTGAAGGCATAGCACAGGTTCATCACGTGTAAGTGGGGCTATGCTCATCTCTTCCCCCATGCTGCCAGCAGATGGCCCCCACAGACACACCTGATAACCTATATTAAGTGACAGTCTGGAAGGAATTCACAAAGTCTAACTATCAGTTACACCCAGTCATGTGACCCACCGAATGGCTGTAGACACAAAAGGGCTAAGGAAGGAAAATGTCAGCTTTCTAAAAGTGTCAGGTAATGTTGCTAACAAGGGATTTATTTCACTGTGTGTTCAAATGAACTGTCTCTTACTGACATCCACAATGAATGAGAAATATACACTAGTCAGTTAGGATATAGGGATAAAGAATAAATCAAGAACAACCGGGTGTATTGCTGATCAATTATATTGTACAATATAATTGTGGGAGGCAAGGACAGGAATCCGCAGCACTGCCCCCTCCTTCTCTTTTATGCAGCTGTGGGCGGCAAAAGGTCTTGCTACACCACCGAGAAAGAGGAACAACCCAGTATGTTAATCATCTCAGCACTTGTGCCAAATAGATTCTGACTGACCTATAGATGTCCATGTATTGTTGTGCAACTGGTGCAAAAATAATATCCTGTTAGATCACATTTGTCCCTGAATTCCTTATGAGGTCTGCTGAATATCTAGCAAGGATTATGGTGACAGAAGTTAGTGATGGTCTGGTGTGAAAATTATCAGGCATGAAGCCTGCCTGCCATGTGTAAACAGTGCATTGTTTTTATTTTGTTTTAGGTATATTTCATAGCTCAAGCCTAGAAGCAGTGGAGGTCTTTATATGGAATGAAACAGGTAGCATGTATTTTGAATCGTGGGTCTTCAGAATATATTTGAGAAGCACAGTATTTGAATGCATATGTTTGTAAAGGTCTGACATACATTTGGTAAAATATTGAAAGCAAAGTGCTTAAAGGCTTTTAACCAAATACTACTTAGTTTCCTTGATAGTGTTTCATTCTCACAAAAAAAACATTTAAATAAAGAAATAAAAGGCATGGTAGAAATACCCTGACCCCTTAAGTGTGGTGTGGAGTCGCCTAGTGACCCAGACATGCCAAAAAAAACACAAAAATGCAATGGAGCCCAGCTTTATATCTACAACAAAAATATGTTTTTTTTAAAGTGCGGCCTCCCACGCTTGTTTTGAATCCAGCCCCTGGGTGGGCCAGGCCTGGGGATTTTTTTTTTAACGGATCGGGCGCACGAGCCCCCCTCGATGGGCTCTATAAGCCCCAGGGTTCACCACCGCCCCGGGACTAAAGGAAGATTGATGAGGGGGCCACGTCGACCCCCCCTAAGCCCTGAGGACCACCACCTCACAGAGGCTAAATAAAACCTAATGTGGGGCTTCCCTGACCCCCCCAAGCCACCACACATCCCTGGAGCCAAATATTTTAACGAAATGGGAGAGGGGCTGTGAGGCCCCCCTCCTGGGTCACATGCAGCCCATGAACCACCACCGCCTCAGGGCTGGCCTGTGCAGATCATAGGACTGCAGGCTGCACAGCCCCCTCCTGGAGCCTATAATTACCCTGGGGACTGCCACCCCCCAGGACTGGCTCCTGCTATATCACGGTGTGCCTCCCCCCCGAGACATAGCTATTTGCTTTGACTTGGCAGGAGCTTTGACAGGTCCCACCCAGTCAGAGCAAACACCCTGCTTCCAACAAGCGAGAGCTGATAAATGCTTTCGCTTGATGGAAGTGAAGGTTTCATCTGTTTTCCTGCCACCTGTCAAAAAGGCAGGGAAACACATGAAAGGTTTGCTCTGACAGACAGTGAGCTGAATGTCTGTGAGAGCAATACCGGCTCTGTGGCCTTGAGGCTTCCACTGCGATCCTGGGGGTCAAAGACATGAAAGAGGCAGAATAAAGGTCAGAAACTAGCAGAAAGAGGGAGAATAAAGGTCAGCAACAAGCATAAAGAGGCAAGATAAAGGTCAGAAATTAACTGGAAGAGGCAGAATGAAGGTAACAAATGAGCAAAAAGAGGCAGAATACGGTCAGCAACAAGCAGAAAGTGGCAAAATAAAGGTGAGAAACGAGGATAAAAAGGCAGAATAGAGTTTCAGCCGAAAGAGGCAGAAAAAGGTTTAGAAACAAGCAGAAAGAGGCAGGAAAAAGGTCAGCAATGAGCAGAAAGAGGCAAAATAAAGGTCAGGAATGAGAAGAAAGAGGCAGAGTAAAAGTCAGTAAGGAGCAGAAAGAGGCAAAATAAAATGATCAGGAATAGGCAGGCTAAAGGTCAGAAACGAACAGAAAGAGCCAAAATAGAGATCAGAAATGAGTAGAAAGAGGCAAGATAAAGGTCAAAATGAGCAGAAAATGGAAAAATAAATGTCAGCAATGAGCAGAAAAAGGCAAAATAAATGTCAGAAGTGAGCATATAAAAGGCAGAAAACTAGGGGTGGGTGGTAAACTCTGCTCTGCCAGTGGAGGTTGCGGAGTTTTGCCACTCCACACTGTGCTTGGAACAAGTCGTGCGGCAAAAACAGAGCTAACCGCCTGCAGAGCGGAGTTTACGGCGCACTCACCCCAAGACTTCATCCCCAAATAAGTAGTGCACCAGGAGGCACTTTTGCAGAGTGGTGGAGAAGGGAGCAGGATCTCCCACCAGCTTTCAGCAATCCTGATGTGTGGAACGTACTGGTGGTAACAAGAGGGGCTGTTCGCCCCCAAGCCCTCAGGCTCCAAGGAGACTTCATCGCCCAACCAGTAATGACCAAGCAGGTGCATTTGTAGAGCAGTTCACAAAGGGGGCCAGGCCTTTGACGAGGTCTCAGCAACCCTGCTGTGTGAGACTAACTGATGGCAACAATAGGGTTTATTTGGTCTCTAATGACCCTCAGCAGCCAAGGGGAGTTCCATCCCCAACCAGTAGTGCGTCAAGAAGTGCAGTTGCAGAGTGGTTGAAAAAAGAGGCATGGCCATCGACGAGATCTCATCAATCCCATTGTAGGGGGCTTACTTGTTGCTACAATAGGGGTTCTTGGCCCCAACGAGACTCAACAGCCAAATGGAGTTCTTCCCCCAACTAATAGTGCACCAGGAGGCGTGTTTGCAGAGTGGTTGAGAAAGGGGGCTAGGCATCCGACGAGGTCTCAGCAACCCTGCTGTGGGGGACTTATTAGTGGCAACAATAGGGATTCCTGGCCCCCAACAACCCTAAGCAGCAAAGGGGAATTCAAACCCAACCAGTAGTGTACCACAAGGCGTGTTTGCAGAGTGGTTGAGAAAGGGGTGGGCATCTGATGAGGTCTCAGTAATCCTGCTGTGGGGTAATTACTTGTGATAACAATAAGGTTTCTTAGCCCCCAACGACCCACAGCAGCTACGTGGAGTTCATCCCCCAACCAGTAGTGTGCCAGGAGGTACGTTTACAGAGTGGTTGGGAAACGGAGCAGGCCTCCGAAGAGGCCTCAGCAATCCCCTTGTAGGGGACTTACTTGTAGCAACAATAGGGGTTCTTGCCCCCCAATGACCCTCGCGGTACAAAAGGGGGTGGTGATGGACGGAGCATCCGAATCAATCAAACACTGACACCCAGTTAAAAGATCTGGGTTTAATCCATCACCGTTCTTTAGCCCACTCTGCCACCCCAGTTCAGACATGGCTATATGCAAATCAGTCTGACCCTGTGCCTCATGGGAACAGTCCAGCCCGAACTGCCGAGCCATGTCTTCCCTGGACCGGAAACAAGCTTCCGAGGACCGTTTTCTGGCATTCCAGCCGCCTTCAGCCCGGCTTGCTTGAATCCAATGGCAAAGTGAGCAAGGGACTCACGTCTGAGCATATCCTGCCACACTTATGGCAGCCAAAAGCGGTACAAAAGGGGGTGGTGATGTACGGAGCATCTGAATCAATCAAACACTCACACCCAGTCAAAAGATCTGGGTTTAGTCCATCACCGTTCTTTAGCCCACTCTGCCATCCCAGTTCAGGCATGGGAACTTACTTGTGGCAACAATAGGGGTTCTTGCCCCCCAATGACCCTCAGCAGTCAAGGGAACTTCATTAGGGGTGGCTGGAGGAACCTTCGCTCACTCACAGAATTCTATGGAGTGAAGCTCTGTAAGCTCCACTGAGGCCTAAAGAAAATTAGCAGAATCCACTCAAGCACTCATGCACCCACTCACAGAACAACTCTCACAGTCACTCACAGACCCATTCACTCATGCACCCACTCACAAATTAACTCAGACACGTACACCCACTCACAGACACTGTCAGACACTCATGCACACACTTACAGAATCACTCATATTCTCTCTCACCCACTCACAGATCTACTCTGAGACTCACACACCAACTCACAGATTCTCTCAGAGACTCATATACCCACTTACAGCCCCACTCATACTCTCTTACACCTATTCACACACACCTAAAAGCCCTCCACAACCTAGAACCTGCCTACGTCAACCATTGACTAAGCTTCCTTCAACCTTCTAGGCACCTGTTCTCCTCCTCAGTCACCCTCACACACACCCCCACAACCATTACAGCCGCAGAGGTGGCTGCTCCTTTTCCTACATCCAAGACCTGGAATGACCTTCCCCTCCAGCTCCATACAGCCCCCTTGCAGGCAGACTTCAGAAAGAGACTCAAGACCTGGCTCTTCCACACAGGCACAGCACCCAGACACCCTTTGGGTTGACAGTGAGTGATTTACAAATACTTGATTTATTGACTGACTTACATACCTACTCATACAACCACTGAGATACTCATGCACACACTCACACACTCAGTGTCAAAGGTTAGTGGTTACAGTTAGGAAATACAATTAAAAACCATTACAAATTCACTTAAAAACCCAAGGCTACAGGAACTTTATAGTTAGGAAATGGAATTTTAAAAAGCATAGAAATTCACTAAAAAACAAAGGCTACAGGGAATTTATATTTAGAAAATAGTATAAAAAAACCTTTGCAATTCACTAAGAAAATCAAAGGTTTCAGGAACGTTATAGTAAGACTCAGATTTCACTCGTACAAAGCTAGTGAAATTTAGTATTTATAATTTCCTAAGCTGACTATAACTTACGGGCCCGCAATGCACTACTTATGAACTAATATATTACATCACTCATGACATGGTCAGTGACATCACTCATGACAACTCAAATGGCATCACTGATGAGATCAATAACAAAACCATTCACAGACCCATTCACATACCATACAACCACTCATATGCCCACTCACACATCCACGCAACCACTCACATACCAATTCACAGACCTATACAAGTACTTACACAACCACTCACTTATCCACAGAGCCACTCACACGTGCACTCCTCATTCATAGATCCTGATCCTACAACCAGTCACTCACCCATACAACCACTCACACAGTCCCACACTCACCCATATATCTACTGACACACCCAGTTATTCACATATACAGCCACTCACACACCCTCTCATTCACCCATACAACCTCTCAACAGAGCCACTCACTCATCTATACAACCACTTACACACCCACACAACCACTTACCCAGGCACACATCCATACAACCACTCACAACCACTCACTCACTCATACAGCCAATCCCACACACACACACTTCTATACAGTTACTCACACACCAACTCACTTAACCAAACACTCCCACAAACAGCCAATCACTCATCCATACAGCCACTTACACACCCAGTCACTCACTCATACAGCCATTCAGACATCCACTCACTCACACATACAGTCACTGACACATCCACTGACATACCCACTCACTTACCAGTACAGTCAATCACACAGCCACTAAGTCACCCATACAGCCACTCAGACACCAACTTTTACTCCCATACAGCCACTCACACACCCACTCACTCACCTGTGCAGTCAATCAGACACTCACTCAGACACCCACTCACGCACAGATACACAAAGTCACACACAACTCCCATAAACTATGTTAAAAAAAGGAATCACTCATTAGTAGTACATACAGTATACTAATTTAACTTTTGTTGTACATTAGTATATATATTTAACACACAAATTATTTGGAAAACACTTACAATCACTGGATGATGTCATCAGTGAGATCACTGACCATGTCATGAGTGGTGTAATATGTAAGGGCGTAAGTTATAGTTAGCTCAGGTCACTATAACTGCTGAATTTCACTGGTCTTGTATGAGTGAAATCTGAGCCTACCTATAACGTTCCTGTAACCTTTGAATTTTCCAGTTATATATCTTATATCTTTTGAGTATAACGGGGGTAATTGTCCAGTGATCATGAATTTCCTCTAAACCTTGTCCAAACTTTTTCTAATTGTTCTTTTGTTGTTCTGTGTTTTATCACACCAGTTTATTTCAATCTTTGAAAAAGAGGTTATGTCTTAGTAATTATTCGAATGCTTTTTTATGTTTGTTTACATCTGTTAACTGTTATCACATGTAATGATATTTACTAGGAACTTGATTAATTAGAAATAACAGTTTATCGTCAAAATTATTGTTTATTCCTAATGTATTGTATTTTCAGCAATCCTTAAAGGGAGATGTATAACCCTGCAATATATTTTTTTTAATGATAAGGATTTTTTTTGATCGTTACCAGAAATGGTGTGCAATGACTGTACAGTTGTTATTAATTTAGTTTCATACAAATGTCATTTTTAACTGTTTATGGATCTCCCCAAAATGTTGGAGCCTTTTGTGTAGTTTATTTTCCTGTAGTTTTGTGTAGCAAATTACTTCAATACCTGTGACATGATACTGTCCCTCAGAAGTAACATTTAAAGATAATTAGCACCACTTCTCACTTTTTACTAAAGTTAATTCTTCAATAATGGTGATCATTTGGACTTGAGAGTAATAAAAAGTGCTTAAACAAGAAAATCATTTATGTCTGGGAAATATTAAAGATTTAATGAAATATTTAATTTTCATTTTCTTTTCATGATAGCTTTGTTTTTATGATATAAATGTTATGATATCACCGTGTACTTGCTTAGGTTGTTTTATGTACCTTTTTTATGGGGCTGCTTGTTTCTGTAGGAATAATATTGGTCTTCGAGCTCACCATATTCTACATATTAATTTTCTTTTTACAGTATCATATGCTCCAAATGTGTACGAGATATGAAATATTTTTTCAGTTTGGATTTGTTTTTTTGTTTTTTTTAAAAAATTTTTTTATTAGTTTTCACAAAATCGGAATCTTAACAAGTTACACAAAAAAGATAAGTTCGTGCCCCCCCCCCCCCACCCGCCTCCCACATTCCATCTTCATTACAAATCAGTGGCACAGATACTTATAAACAAAGAAGAAAAAAAAAATAGCAAATGGTGTAAAGCTGGTAGAAAAAAACCGACGAGAGAATATGTCTATAAAAGAAACAAGAAAATAAAGGAACGAAGAAAAATAAGAGAGTAAAATGGAACAGAGTTTTGTAAATTTCTAATGGCCCTTCTATATCTCAGCTTCCGCCTGCCCTTGTTGGTCAATCCATTTGGAGAATGCCCCCCAAACTTCAATGCCCATCTTCCTTTTTCTTCTTCCCTTCTTAGCATATACAGATTTTTCAAGATGATATGTGGCAACTAATCTAGCCAGCCATTGTGCATAGGAGGGGGATTCTGAGTCTAACCATCCTGAAGAAATGCATATCCTCCATACTGCCATTGCTACAAATATTAGCCCTTCTTCTTTTACTCTCAGAGAATCAGATTGAGTACCCAGAAGAATAGTAGTAGGGTTCAAAAGGATTGGTTGATTTGTTATTTTACTCAGTAAGTTCTGTATTCTGAGTAGGGTGGAATTAATAATTGGGCATGTTGCGAATATATGTATAGAGTCTGCCCCTACCTCAAAGCAGCGCGGGCATAATGTGCCTCTCCCAGATCCCCATTTAATAATTTTGCTAGGTGTCATATATAAGAAAAATATAGTTTTAAAATGTTGTGCTTGTAGTTTGGCCGAGATAAGGATTTGCTGTGATAAACTCAAGGAGTTAAAAAATATACTTTGAGGGGAGTCAAGTTTAGTATGCCATTTGGAAGCAATACTTTCTAGATCGTCAGGGGTTTCCTTATTTATTAATTGATATATACTTCCAATACGGGTAGAAGCAATATTCTGGAGAGTGTTCATAAGCTCAACCTCGGCAAATCCATTAGCTCCTCCCACTTTCCTGGCAAGATAATCATAAATAGCCATATATTTAAATAGATCTTGACTCTTTAATTTGAATCTAATCTGCAAAGTTGAGAAAGTCTCAATTCCCCTAGTTGTTATAAGGTCCCCTAATTTTGTGACCCCTGCTCTGTGCCATTCAGATAGATAGGATGAGCTAAATATGGCAGGTAGATTGTTGTTATTAATTATGGAGGTGTAATAATTATATCTACCCAGTCCAAATGTTTTCCGTATATGGCGAAAAACTTTATAAGAATTCATTAGCGTCTTGAATTTAACGCGGTTGTAATATCCATAGGCTGTTTCTCGAACTAAACAGCCCCATTGTTGTTCCCCTAGCAAGGACCAGAAGGGTGAGGGCAAAGACGAATCAGCTCCACAGGTGGATTCTCTTAACAGAACTGAGCTGTATTGAAGTACTGCCGCCCAGTAGTATAGGATAATGTTAGGAAAAGCCCAACCCCCCGTCTTTCGGTAGCGTGAGATGTTTTAATGCACGTCTAGGTTGAGCGTATGACCATACGAATTGTGTAAAGATTTGTTGGAATTTAAGTAGATCTTTTTTACTAAACTCAAGAGGAATACAGCGAAAGAAATAGAGTAATTTGGGAAAGTAGGTCATTTTGATAACGTTGCACCTACCAACCAGCGTTAGATGTAGATTATCTATTTTTTTTAGTGCCTTCTTAGTCTGTACAGCAAGGGGAGCCAGATTAGCTGCTACTATTTCCTCCAGTTTAGGTGTTACTAATACTCCCAAGTATTTGGCTTTTAATACCACTCTTGTATCAGCCCAGGTGATTTTATTATTTACTAATATCTGTGTTTTGCCTTTATTTAAGGCATACCCAGATAATATTCCAAATTTGTGGGCCTCCCTTTCTAATGCCTGTATAGAATTGACAGGGTCTGGAGTAGTGATGGCGAGATCGTCAGCATAGGCCAAAATTTTACAGTTATTTTGAAAGTATGTTATTGGAGAAATGTTATGATTCTTCTCTATTTGTTTGATGAGAGGGTCTAGGTAGAGCGCGAACAGTAGTGGGGAGCAGGGGCAGCCCTGTCTGGTACCTCGCGAGATTTTAAAGGGCTGTGTCAAATGTCCATTTATGACGACGCTTGCAGTTGGGTTGTAATAGAGTGCCTGTGCCGCCTGCATGAGCCGACCCCCAAATCCCATACTATCCATTACTCTCCAAAGGAATTGCCACGAGACCCGGTCGAAGGCTTTTTCGGCGTCAAGTAGTATTAATGACCGATGATCTAGATAGAAAGATCCTTGAATATCTTAGTGAGATCGATTTAAATAAGCTTAGCTCAGAAGAAAGTGAATTACTAGACCTCACCCCTACATGGGAAGAAATTCTAGATGCCATCAAAAGTCTTCCTGACGGAAAAGCTTCTGGCCCTGACGGCATTCCAGTCGAATTTTTTAAAATATTTGCCAGCCAAATCAAGGATATATTCTTAGAAGTAATTATTTCCATCTTCAATGGCACTCTACCTCCAAACTCTTGGTCTGGTGCCAGAATATCTATCTTTCCAAAAAAAGACAAATCTCCATTAGACATGAGCTCCTACAGACCAATAACTCTTATCAACTGCGACTCAAAAATTTTCTCCAAGGTATTAGCCTCTAGAATATCTCGAGTAGTGGAACCCCTTGTTTCAAAATGGCAACATGGCTTTATACCAAAGAAAGGGACCACTGAACATGTCCGAAGAGTTATTACTCTGTTTGACGCTGCTCAAGCCGCTGGAGACCCGTTGGATTTGTAATGTAAACCATAGATTGACCTGTAAAATTGTTAGAGCTTGAATTGGGCTCAATCCTTTCTTGAAAGCAGTTGTCTGCCCAATAACTGAGTGCTGTTATGCTAGGTAGTGTGCTTCCTTCTCCTTGTTGTGATTCGCTCCTTATTGAGTTATTTGGCGATAAGCTCAGTGAGATGTACCTGCCCTCTAGAAGTGATACAGAAACATGAGATTGTGAGTAGCATTACCAGCACACCCAAGTTCTGCTGCCTTCTGAAGAAAGACAAAAATCCTGAAACATGTGTCTAAAGATACACAGCATTTGCTGCACCAAAAATTATGAATACTAAAGACATCTAAATAAAGGAAGTTTATTGTGGACTGCATTGCCACAATGCACCTTGGCAAATTGTGTGTTAGCATGCCAGGCAGTGTGCTCCCTCTCTCCTTTTGTAAATTATTTTCATGTCTATATTTTTCCTCAGTAAAATAAATTATTTATTTTAGGTGTACTTTCATTGTCCTTCAAACATTTTTTAGAAAGCTTTAATAGTCAATTTTGCTTTTATTTGATTAATTTTGGTACAAATTAGATGCGTGCAAATGTAATTTTTGGATATTTTTGGAAGGTTATTCCTTAGATATTTCTTTGCACATTCATGGTTTAGCTGTAACTTCCTCTAATTATTTTGTTTTTAATCTTTTGTTTGAATAAACAGACCCTTTTTACATTTCTCATTGTTTTATTCACTGGCTGAATGCATCTTCCAGTAAATGTTTGCTTATGCTTTTGTATCTTTAGTTTGATGAATCTGAATTTTCAGGATGTCGTGATATTGGGAAATTAATGTAATTTGCAATTGCTCAGATTGTATTTGTTCTTGCTGCTTTAAATGGTGATATTTGTTCTGAATGCATATTTCTTTTTGTGAACCACATTATTTCTATTTAGTTGTTAAACAGATTTTTACATAACCTTTCTTTGTTTTGTTTTTGATACAGCCGAATCACATTATAACTCATTATTCACATTATGTGTAATAATTTCAAATTATGCATATTTTTCGCTTCAAATCTTATCCAATGTTTTGTTAGATTTTTTTTGTTAATGTTGTTTTTCTTGAAGTAGATCCTAAAATAATGCAATCTTTTATTTTTTTTAATTAGGGAAAATATCATAATAACTCCCATAGCCCTACAAGGCTAAATTACAGAAAAAAAAACATCATAATAAAGTGCAGTGTGCGTCATGAATGAATTAAAGCCAGTTCATGATCTAATATTAGCCCACATCAATAGCAATAGGATCACATCCATGCATTTAATTCCATTACTGGATTGTAACCAAGCATGAACATCCACAGCCATTATTCTTTCAGAACCCAAATTCTTAGTAGCCTAACCCTTCGAGAATCATTTTTTATAACAGACATTTGTGGACCACATACGACAACAAATTCTTGTCACCAAGCTATAGAATGAGGCACCTCCTTCAGAAGCTAGTGTCAGGCTCCGTCAAGATGGGCTATTGCAATGGCAAAGAAATAAAACCCATGACTTCAGGTGGAATGATAGCAGGATGTCCCAACAAAATCATTTAAAAATCAAAGTTTTAGGGTGACCCTGGGGAAAGGGCTATGTCCAACAGTCTGTAAATGGATTTAACATAGAAAGGTTGTGAATCAAACAAAGCTTCTATTAAGCTTCTGGAACACACATTACCAATGGCGTGTTAAATGGGTGACCCTGCAGAAAAGGCCAGGTTAAAAGGCCTGTAATTAGATTGAACATAAAAGGTTGTGAATTAAAGAAAGCTTCCATTAAGCTTCCGAAACACACTTTCCCAATAGCGTGTTGAAGTTTACCTCAATTATATCCTCCATCTCCATGGACAACTATATGCCTAGGTAAGTCCCGACTTAGCCCAATCAGGGTCAAGTGTTGTAGCAGGGACATTTTTCAAGGTTGAGCTTATAACCAGACATCTTCCCATACTGTACACCTGCCATTTCAAACGCAGTTCAGGCGCTTGCAGGACATGTCAGAATAGCTATGTTTTCCATGGTTGCTAATACATCCAACTCCGTATTGTGCAAAATTAATGAGGGGAGAGAGAAAAGTTCTTGCTTAAAAAGCTTCTATGTAGGGGTCTAAATAAAGTGTGATTGATGAGGGAGTAAGGTATAGTTTCTTTGGGCATGAGTTATAGTTACTTGAAATAACTATAACTTTGTTAGTTTAAAACAGTATGTTTAACTGAAATGTTCATCTAACTATAATGTCCTTTTAACCTGTTTTTTTTCCAGCGAATTTCTTTTAAAAAATATATATTTTTATTGTGCACGGCAAATAATATACAGGTGTACACAATAAATCATAAGCATTTTGAGCACATTGCAAAAGAGCACGCCGGCATGGATCCTGTCCGCATGCTGAAACAAAGCATACATGGAGCGAAAACACTTTACAGAAAGTACAGCAATATTTGCAGCATAAGTGTACAAACTGTATATTCATAAAGCAAATAACGACTCTAGTAAGTGGTATCCGGTGCAGTACCCATTACATCGGATTCAACAGGAGGAGGGAGGGAGAGGAGGAAGTGGATTCGATCTCCCCTAACAATTCAACTAAACAAAATAGAATCCACTCTAAAGGTGGTAGTGATCCCTACAGTGGCGGGGAGCACACAGTGTTGTTTTGAATACCCCTCACACACCAACAGGTCCCTTGGTGTCATGCTTCATCATCGGGGCCTTCGCATGTACCTATGTACATGTAACCATGTACCTATGGGTGTTTATATAAATATAAACACCCATAGGTACATTTCACCTTTTTTTTTGTAGAATACACTTTTACATTTACACCCCATGTGAGTAAGGTGAGGATAGTTGTGCATATCCTCGTCCTGGGGAGGAGTTCCTATACTCCGAAACATGTCGACGCACTTCCGAGGTTGATATACCCTAAAACGTATAACTTACAACCTCATCTTGCACCCCTTTTAATAATACCAGCCGAGGACGTAATAGAAATTTTTCCTACGAGCCAGGTATTTTTTAACCTTCACTTTTCACATCACCACTCACTCTCCCTCTCACACACATAAACACATAGTTCACTCTCAGTGCTCCTGCGTATTCGTGAGTCGCAGCACGCCGCATCCCGTAGAGGGGTGCGAAGGCCCCGATGATGAAGCATGACACCAAGGGGCCTGTTGGTGTGTGAGGGGTATTCAAAACAACACTGTGTGCTCCCCACCACTGTAGGGATCACTACCACCTTTAGAGTAGATTCTATTTTGTTTAGTGTACCCATTACATCCCCACCCCAAAATAACCCACCCCAAACAATACCCCAACAAAACAAGAAACATAAGTGCTTCTACATATACTATACACCACCCTGATGTTCCTGCGTCCGGTGCGTGTCAGGTCTGATCTGAGAACCCCAGGAAAGTGTGTGCACCCAGGGAGGGGGGGGAAGGGGAACAAGGGGGGAAAAACGAGGAAGGAGAGGCAAAAGGGGGAGGGATAAAAGGAACAGAGCCAGGGATAAGGGAGTGAAAGGGAAGCCCCCGGGTAGAGTGTGGGCGGCGCTAGAGTAGACTTCCAGTGCTGTGTTATCATACGTTTAGCCAACATCAAAGCTAACCCTGTAAATCTGCGTAGCAATTTTGCCTTCTTAGAAAGGGGGAATAGTCCCAGAAGGCAGGCCTCAATTGTATTCAATGGGGATTTCTAGCATTTGAGACCATTCCCTATCTTCCAATTCCCGCCCCAAGATAAAGTACGACTTCTGGCTAAGACCTATCAGTGGAGCATGCAAATGTTCTCTCAAGCATCGATAGAGCCAGCGCACCAAGTGTCGGCCATGTCCCATAATGTGTAGTAATTTCAGCAATTGAAAAGTTGGGGGTTCTGTTTGATCTGTGCACCAATAAGTTTGAATGAAACGCACTAAGCAGCATGAGTGAGAAACAAGGTTTCAGGCACCGAGTTAGCACGTGCAAACTCTTCATTCGGCATCAATAGGCCCTCGAGAAATAAATCCCCGACTGTCCCTACCTCCTCTCAAGTCCATCCCTGTATTTGGATCATCGATAGTACCCCACGCCAAGTAGGCAGTCCACATAGGGAGATATTCGGGGCGTACGGAAATGGCAACCTACCCAGCCTTTTCGCCTGTGCCCAATAATGTAAAACACCATGCAACAAGTAAGGAGGATCACGCAATTCTGTACACCCGGACAGAGCTGCGACTCAAGAAGCCCGCGATTTAAAAATTCCAGGGAGTACCCAATTTGAAATAAATACCCGCCAACAAATATGCCATCCACTGTAATTGTCCCACTATACAATATGTCTTGCAATCAGGTGCCCCCATGCCCCCTACTGCACTAGGTAGCTGCAGCTTAGACAGTGCCAACCGATGCCTGCCCGTCCCCCATATCAAAGATGATAGCAGCCTGTCCAGCAAATTAAAAATCCAAGCCGGCAGGATCACCGGTAAATTCACAAAGTAATAAATGAGACGGGGTAGCATAACCATTTTCGACGCAGCCAAGCGGCCTGCCACCGTCAATGGCAATAAATTCCAAAAGGCGATCTGGTAGCACAGCGTATTAATGGTGCGAACTACATTACACTCCATGGTATCCGCGGTTGATCTATAGACATTAATCCCCAAGTACTTAAAAGTGACATGCTCAACTCGGAAGTGCATCTGACCAAATTGTAGGGTGGGAGAGCATAAGTATTATAGAAGGCGAAGGCAACCGATTTAGAGGGATTAAGACCAAAGCCAGAAATGTCCCCAAATCTAGAAAAGGCAGCAGCTATCATGCATTTATCAACATCCAAATCTCGAAAATATACCAGCGTGTCATCCGCGTATAATGATACTGAATGTATCACCCCTTGCAACCGGATGCTATAAGGCATCATAATCTGACGCAGGTACTATGCAAGAGGCTCAAGGGCCAACACAAAGAGCATGGGGGATAAGGGGCAGCCCTGGTGTATACCCGGGGAAATTAAGTAAGAGGGAGAGATGGTCCTACCCATCTTAGCGCACACTGTAGGACAAGTATACAACAATTTAATCAATGCACAATAGGACTGGGGCATGCTAAATTTAGACAACACCGCTTACATATACGGCCAGCTAAGAGTATCAAAAGCCTGGCGCACATCTAAAGACAAGCAACCAGCAAGAGGGGAAGAGTCGGACGCTGCGTGCATTAAGGCATGGAGCCAGCGGATATTCAGAGAGGTACTGCGTTGGGGTATGAATCCACATTGGTCAGTATAGATCAAACGGGGAAGGAGTGGAAGGAGTCACGACGCCAAGGCCTTACTGAGTATGTTATATTCTGTTTTCAGAATAGAAAGTGGCCTATAAGATAGAAGATCAGTTGGGACCTTTTCCGGTTTCAAATAGGACGTGACTATCGCCTCCCTGGTAGTAGCCGGCAAGACCCCGCTCTCCAGGGAAGTAGTATAGAGTTGCAACAATCTCGGAATCCACATATCGGCAATGTGGAATAAAACTCCACAAGGAGGCCATCGGAGCCTGGCGTCTTGTGCGGGCCAAAGCCTTTAGCGCCGTTCGAATCTCTGAGACAGTAATCGGACCAGCCAAATCCTTGGCAATCGAATCAGCACTGTGGGAAGTTGGACCTCAGACAAGAAGGAAAGTGTGAGAGCCGAGACATCAAACACGGGGCGGCATACAAACGAGCATAATATTCCTGAAACGCAGCATTGTTATCACCCTGAGATGTAACCAATACATTATTAACCTTATTCACAGCAAGCAAAAGTGGCAGTAGGACTCACCGTAGGTTGGATCAGTCTCACCAATAGTATACACACCCTATCCGCCTCGGAGAATGTACACAGTGTGTAGGCATTGAAATCTAACAGACATAAGCACTCTAACAATGCTGCATACTTAAACCTAGCAGACTGAAGTGGCTCTGCGCCATCTACACTCCTCTGAGCCGCTACCTCCAGGGCCTGTAATTCCCCCTCTAGGCCAGTGATGTCCCTGATCTTTTCCCTCCGTGATCCTGCCAAAGTCCCCATGGCAACCCCACTTACAGTCACTTTGAAGGCCTCCCATTCGATAGCTCTGGACGAAGCAGTACCTTCATTCTCCACATAATATGCATCAATAGCTGTATTCAATACAGCCCAATAGACCTGGTCTTCCAAGTTGTACAGGCTGCATCCTCCACGTTGGGATTGGAGCAGGGGAATGCCCCCAAGCCAACCGCAATTCTATTAGATTATGGTCAGATATAGTCTTGCCAAGAAACTCACAATATTTAATAGAAGAGGAGAGACCTGGAGAGCAGAGAAAGTGATCCAGATGTGTGTGCAACTTATGGGGGTGAGAGTAAAAGGAATATTCCCTAATGTTCATGTGAATTGCCCTCCAGATGTCTAATAAAGCCCAACCTTATGCCCAACGAGTTAAGGTTACGGCCTGCGCCCTCGCCGCAGTTTTCAACAAAGGAGGATGGGAACGATCCAGACTAATGTCAAATACTGCATTTAAGTCACCACCCAGAAGCCACAGGATATCGGACCAGCCAGCAAATGCCTAGGATGCCCGCATAAAGAATGCCTCTTGGTCCGTATTTGGTGCATAGAGGGACCCCAGCACTACCTGTCTACCATCCAACGTTCCAAACAAAAGAACAAACCGGCCCTGATAATCTATCTTGCACTCATTAAGAGAGAAGGGGATTCCCGTCCGAACCAAAATGGCAGTCCCCATGGAAAAGGCTGAATATGCTGTCTCAAAAAATTGACCACGCCATCTCCTTTGTATTTTCGTAGTTTCAGTGGGGATCAAATGTGTCTCTTGAAAGCAAATTATGTGTGCTTTACAGCGATGTAATAGCGCAGCTTTTCTATGTCATTTAGCCATGGAACCCATACCTCGAACATTCCAAGAGACAAAGGTATAGGAATTGACAGCAGGCATCATCAAATAGAATGAGGAACCCCCCGGGTCCCAGCCCCGCCCATCCATACCCCCACCATCCCCCCCACGACCCCCAGACCATGCGGCATAGTTACAACAAACTCAACTGAATCCCAATACTGGGTCCAATGCCCAAACATCGTTCAACCAAACCGTGTAAACAAAGTTAGCATGCTTCACATTCAACCAGTGCTACCGCCTTTGAGGCAAGGTCGCTGTGAGAAGTTGGCTTGATATATGATGCTCACTAGTTCTAGTGATCACCTTGTATCAGTCCAAACAACCCTTATGGTGATTGGTTGTAAGTCAACCTTATAGACCAGCTATCCTAATGGGAGCATGGACAAAGCAGTCTTAGGCTAAACTCTTTTGGAATGTGAAGCCAGCTGTTTTACCACATACAACCCCTTGAATACCAAATGAAAGGACACCACACAGGTAGTTATGAAAATAAACAAGATATTTATTAACTAACAAACACCTCTGAACTCTTTATGAGATCAGAGGGCTAAGCACATGACAAGACCCTTAAGAAAAATACGTTAAGTTGCACAAGTTACAATGTTGCCCTAGGGGCACAACAAACCATATACTAAGTAAGCGGAATGTGAAAGTCGATTAAGGAAATGGAGCTGTCCAGAGGCTGTAGGATCGCTGGAACTACACTACCCTAACTTTAGGTAAGTAATAGGAGGCCCATGGAGCGCGTGTGCAGAGTGTGAACTCACACGCGAGATGCGTAACAACGGCTATGGACAGTACAGTTCAAGAAGAAGGTGAGTACGGACAATCCTGACTAGTTAGGACTAAAGCGATTGTAGAACTAGATAATAGGAGAGTCAGTCTACCCTGAGCACCGAAATGCTCTTGTTACGTCACCCACAGGCTGCGGGTGCATAGGTGCGAAGTCGTGTCGGGTTCCGGCGTTGAAGTCTATGGAGCCTGAAAGAAATGATGCTGCAGGCGACCAGGAGGAAGATGTCCGGTGGGATCCAAGGGTGGATCCAGGAAGAAGAGGACCTGAAAGCAGAGGGGACAGTGTTCAAAGTCACTAGCCAGTGACTGGAGTGGAACCAGGAAGGAACCAGAGGCTGTCGTTGCGATCAGGTGAAGAGTGGATGCTTGACTCTGCAGCCATGTGGATCAGGTGGTGTCTTCGACAACCAGGATGGAGGCACGAGCTGTCCCATGCAGGTTCTCACTGTCGGCGGTGTCGGATCCGGATTTGGAGTCAACAGGCCTTGGCAAAGGCAACCCACTCGGTGAGTGGAAAAGACGTCTGGTGCAGACCAGGAGGGTCCGGGGTGTCTCTCTTTTGGAAGGAAGCAAGGGCCAGTCTGGAGAAACCAGACTAGCAGTGTTGTTGTCGTGGATCGTCGTCTAGGAGGTCACTAGCCAGCCGGCAAGTGACCAGACAACGTGTCGAGCAGCAACCAGGCAGAAGGGCCCCACGCAGATCTCGTGGATTCTGGAGGGCTGGTCTTCAGTGCAGGAGCTGCTCAGGGCTGGGGCTTCTCAGTCCCCAAAGCACTTGGTCAAGGATACCTCAGAAGTTGTGCTGGAGTGAAGTGCAGCTTCTTCCAAGATGGCCGGTCCCATGTGTCTCGTCGCACCCACGGATCTCAGCTGTGCCGCAGATGTAGGTAGAGGTCGGAGAGGTCTGGAAATCTGGGTCTCGTTGGGCTCTGAAGTCTGGATCCTTGAGGGAAGACGACAAAGTGAAGCTGCTGGACACTGATGGTGCCTGCTTGTGCAGGGTGGACACTCCTTGCCCACAAGGGAGATTTCTTCAGTCTTCTTTGTAGAAAGTAGAATTCCAGAGTTTCTTCATGCTGAATTGCAGTTCAGGATTAATCTAACGTGGAATGGGACCAGCTCCTACCTTTATTCTGCTAAAGGGGGCTGTACTATCACTAGGTCCCTCCTATGAGTGGGACCAGGAAGGGGGGTGGTTACACCCCCTATCCTTTGTCTGGTCTTGCGCCAGAGCTGGGGCTGGAGAGCCCCAGGAACTGGTTTGGACTGGTGTATGCACAGAGACACCTTGTGTGCCTCAGGCATGTCTCATTCCTTGCAGCCCTGTCCTACCCAATACACAAAACCCTGTCTGGGGTGGTGCTAGCACCTCCCATGGCAGGAAACCCTGTGTCCAAGCCTCCCTCGCTGGAAAGACTCCCAGCTGCAGGAGGTCAGACTTGTGTCTGTGGTGGCAGCATCCATTTTGTGATGCTGAGGCTCGGGTTAACTTTAACCGGGGTTCACAGTTACATACATGTCGTGTCCCTCTAGAACTGTGGAATGCTACCCCTGTCGCCAGAAATGGTGAGGGGGTAGTATTCCAATTCGTATGACACCTTACTCGACATGTTTTGATAATGCTATACCAAAGTTAGCAATAACCGCGAGGATTATAATGCACTTAAGAGTATATGGTATAGCATTATCATGGAAACAGCTAAAGTACTTGGTTCCGAAAGCTGTAGACAGGCTCAGCTCATGCCAGAGCACTATCTCACATAATTCCAAGCACTCTGCCTCCAGTATTGTTAATGCCTGCCATAGGAGTGACTTATAGGAGTATATGTGTCCATTTTAGGGTTAGATATAGAGATACTATATCTACAGCAAAGGGTGTCTACACCACCTTGCCCCAGCTGATTGATCAGCCAGTTGTGTCAGATTTGGATGGCCAGCCAGGGGTGGCATAATACATGCTGCAAGGCCTTGGGTTCACTTATGCCCTGGCTACCTATGGTACATAGTACAAGGACTTACAAGAGTGACCCAATACCAATTGGTAAATGCACCTAAGGTACATGGATATCAATTTAGAGAGAGAACAGCTAGGCTTTGGGTCTGATTAGAAGGCCCACAGCCAGGGAAAGTCGTAAACCAGTGAAGCAAAAAGCAAAAATCTGGGGTTACCACAGGATTGCAGACCCTACTCTCCTACAGTCGCTAACACCATCAACAGCCGTGTAAGATCAGTAAGTAACACATGAAAGCGCCCAGAACGTGGGCTGGGCCAGGGTACTTACTCATTCATTCCCACCTGTCGTAGCAGCATACAAGTTCTATGATGTCTGCCAGGCGGGCAAAGACGCATATGGTGAACAATAGAACTTCAATCAGGACAGGAAAACAACAATAGGCTAGGTATATCCTACAAGTCATAAGACAAAGAACTAAGAGTCCGCCGAGGCAAGAGGATCATTGCTAAATCGTGAGGTCACAGAAGGAAACAGTGCAACGCTACCAACAGAATCAGTTTCTGTGTTCAATCCCTCAGATGGGCTATAGCTGATATCTGGGCGAGTGGTGCGAAAAGTGGAGGCAGTGTGTAGAGCTCTTCGCCTGCCCTCCAGTACTTGCTGACGAACCAAGGAACTGGAGATCAACCTTTGAGTGAGAAGGCCCCTCTTACGCCTCTGAGGGGGGCTTTGCGATTTGGGCAGAGAGGAGTCCATATGTCTCATAGGTTGGACATCGGGGAACGTCTTGTCCAGCCATTCCCACGCGCTGTCAGGGGTATCAAAAAAGAGGGAGCGCTGGTCATAGAGGATTTTTAGTTTTGGGGGAACAATAAGGCAAACAACAGGTGCACTGCTCAAGCACGTGCCTTCACCTCCATAAAGGAAAATCTTCTGCGCTGGACTGACAGAGTGTAATCAGGGAATATTAAAATCTTGGCATTATCAATCTGTAGAGGACCATTATCTCTTGCCGCCTGCAGTAGATGATCTCGATCCCTATAATTTAAAATCCTGGCCAGGATGGGACGCGGGTTAGCACCTGGAATTGGACGATGTGTGGGGACCCGATGCGCCCCTTCGACTGTGAAGTGTACGGACAGTCCGGTGGGGGCCACAGTAGTCTTTAACCAGTTCTCAATGTATTCCGTAGGCGCTTTCCAAACTGTGTGTCCCGACACAGTACTGTGTCGCCTGCAAATGGTGGGTGTGTCACGGGCACTTAGCACATAACTGCCGCTAATTAAGAGGTATTCCTACAGACACTCTGATCTATGGGGGCCAGGTGATTCATAATAAAGCCTCAGTAACAAGTAAATAGTCTTTTAAAGACCTGTGAAATGCTCGGGTGCTGCTGTGTGTGTGTGCTGGGGAAGCTGAGTTGAGGTGACAGAGGGTTACAAATGGAGAGAGGGAGACAGAGGGAGGGAAACAGAGGGAGAGAAATGGAACCGAGGGAGAGAAACAGAGGGATGGTGACAGCGGGAGGGAGACAGAGAGAGAGGCAGAGGGCGACAGACAGAGAGAGACAGACAGAGGGAGGAGGACAAAGGGAGGGAGGCAGACAGACGGAGACAGAGAGAGGGAGACAGACAGGGGGAGGAAGGGGACAGAGGAAGAGAGGGGGAGGGAGACAGACAGAGGAAGACAGAGAGAGAGGGAGACAGAGAGAGGGAAACCGTGGAAGACAGAGGAAGGGAGACAGAGGGACGGAGACAGCGGGAAGGAAACAGTGGGACGGAGACAGAGGGAGGGAGACCGAGGGCTACAGACTGAGTGCGACAGACAGAGGGAGGGAGAAACACAGAGCGATGGCGACAGAGGGAGGGATACAGAGGGAGGGAGACAGATGGAGGGAGACATAGGGAGCAAGTTTGACAAGAGGGAGACAGATGGAGACAGACAGAGCGAGGAAGACAGACGGAGACAGAGAGAGACCGAGAGAGAGGAAGGGAGCGGGAGGGAGACAGAGAGAGAGAGGGAGGGAGACAGAGAGAGAGACAGAGAGAGGGCGGGAGACAGACAGACAGAGATAAAGACAGAGACAGGGACAGACAGAGACAGACAGAGACAGATAGAGGCAGAGACAGGGACAGTGGCAGACAGATAGAGGCAGAGACGGAGAGGGTGACAGAGGGACGAAGACAGGGGCAGAGAGGGACAGACAGACAGATGGAGGCATAGACAGGGACAAACAGATAGAGACAGAGACTTAGACATAGAGGCAGAGAGACAGAGGGTGAGATGGAGGGAGAGAGGGAGACCAAGGATGACAGTGAGAGGAAGAGGGAGAGAGACAGAGAGAGAGGGAGACAGAGAGAGACAGAGAGAGGGAGACAGAGGGAGGAAGGCAAAGGGAGGGACTCAGGGGGAGACAGAGGGAAGGAGAGGGCGACAGACACAGGGAGGGACACAGACAGAGAGAGAGGGAGACAGAAAACGAGAGGGAGAAAGAGAGAGAGGGAGACAGAGGGTGACAGACAGAGGGAGACAGAGGGAGAGAGAGAGAGAGAGACAGAGGGAGGGAGACAGAGAGGGAGGGAGACAGAGAGAGAGGGAGAAAGAGAGAGAGGGAGACAGAGGGCAACAGACAGAGGGAGAGAGAGTGAAATAGAGGGAGGGAGACAGAGGGAGTGAAACAGAGGGAGGGAGACAGAGAGAGAGGGAGACAGAGAGAGGTAGACAGAGAGAGTGAGATGGAGGGAGGGAGGCAGAGGGAGACAGAGGGAGGGAGTCAGGAGGAGACAGAGGGAAGGAGAGGGAGACAGACAGAGGAAGGGAGACAGAGAGAGAGAGGGAGATAGAGAGAGGGAGACAGAGAAAGAGGGAGACAGAGAGAAGGAGACAGAGGGAGGGAGACAGGGGCAGAGGTAGGGAGAGAGAGAGAGGGGGAGACAGAGAGAGAGAGGGAGACAGAGAGAGAGGGAGACCGAGAGAGGGAGACAGAGAGAAAGGGAGACAGAGAGAAAGGGAGACAGAGGGAGCGGGACAGATAGAGGGCGACAGAGGAAGCAAGACAGATAGAGGTAGACAGAGGGAGGGAGACATACAGAGGGAGACAGACAGAGGAAGACAGAGGGAGGGAGACCGAGGGAGAGAGGGCGAGGGAGAGAGAGGGCGCGAGAGGGAGACGGACAGAGTAAGACAGAGGAAGGCAGAGGGAGACAGAGAGAGGGAGAGAGAGGGATAGAGAGAGAGAGAGGGAGGGAGACAGAGAGAGGGAGGGAGAGATAGAAAGAGAGAGGGTGACAGAGAGAGAGAGAGAGAAAGATGTGTGTATGCCGGGTCTGATGGCTCAGTGGACAAAGGCATCCGTTGCAGGGGCTTGTGTTCAATCTCATGGTCACAGTTTTTTTTGTGCTAGCCCGGCCCCTCCTCCACTGACCCCACCCCTACCGGTGCGGCCCTCAGCCACAAACCACTCTGTAAATTTGGTCAGAGAGAAAGTTTGTGAGTACCCATGCTATAACGCAACACACGTGCGAAGCTGTTGTGATGGGGTGTCCCTGCCATGATCAGGCATCGCTCTGTGATAATGCATCACCTCACAGCTGGTTGCTGTAAATAATTTAATGAAAGCCTAAGTCGCAGGGTAACCCCGAAGGTGGTTCGGACCTGCTCGCTACACTCACTCGCTACGCTGCCTTACTGTGTCCCAAAATGATGCATCTCTAAAAAATGTGTCACCAACATGAAAAGTTTGGAAAGCTGTGGCGTAGATTCTTTCGTCCCCTCCCGCAGACCCACGATTCAGAGGTTGTTCCGGCATGCCTGGCCTTCTGCATCATCAGCCCGCGCCTTGAGGGAGTCGATCTGTTGACGCATGTGTTTTGTTACTGCTCTTCATGGGCCTGTACCTGGGGTACCATGGTGTTTACCTTCTACTCATTTATTTTAGCCCACTCTACCAATTTCTTATAATCCTCCTTCAGCAAGTTGAGATCCACCGAGATTAAGCCCAGCTGTGCTTCCAATACAGAACAGGAATCTCGAATCTCTCGTAAAATCATGTCCAGCTTGTCCCCCGAAGTGTTGGTCTCCACAGCCCCCTCCGTCTGGTGGGACAGGGTGGAAGAATGACTCGAAGTCGGAGAGAGAGATCCTGCTCTCCCGGACCTCGTTGGCACCCTAGGCCTTCCCTTGCCCATAGCCGGCGGCGTGGTGGTGCCAGGTAGCGAGCACCCAGCAACAGCAATTGGATATCAACAACTAAGCCACAACCGGCGAAGAGCCTCGCCAGAAAACAAGCGACCACCACCAGTCAACGATACAAGGCAGTAACAAGGAATCCACTCAGACTAATCGCAAGGGCAACCCAGGGTACCCTGGCGGGTTATGGCAGCCGATATCCCTTGTAACAGCGAGCCCCTCCAGCTCACCGGAGTAAAAACAGAGGAAATGGCGGTAATAAGGCTCCCATTCAACTCCCATGACACCAAGCCCAAGCAGCTAAGTCAGGCCTCTGCGCAGCCCGGTGTTCCCCCAGTCAGTACACTAATGCAGGTCACCAACCACAGGTGCACGCCACTCCCAGCTCACCTCTGATCCAAAACTCCGCACCGGGCACCACCGGTCCAGACAATGTACTGCCTTGGCCACGTGGCGCGAAAGGGCTCCCCTAGGTATGTAGAACTCTCTCTCCATAACTTCCAGCTTAGGAGGTAGGGGGGCCCACCAACCAACTCTGACGGTCCGCACCCCTGCAGCCTCACCAGTGGTTCGGGAAGGATCTCCAGGCACCACCCTGCACAGGGGCAGGGGCGAAGGACAAAAGCTACAGCGCTTATCAATAGCGCTCTCCGGATCTCACCTCAGAAATGGGGGGAGGGGGCACCAATCAAACACTCCTAGCCACTCCTCCGATCAGTAGTGTCATGCGAACACAGCCGGGGTCCGCCAGGAAGCCGTTACCGATCCATGGCACAATGCGGCCCCACAACTACCTGGTGTCTCTTCGGGGAGCCTCCCCCAGCAGCGGTCACAGTAGCACCAGCGCACTGTGCGACACCCGTCTCCTCAGTCGGTATCAGGAACCCGGTGCCCCCAAGCTTGCCCGGGCAGAACACCATTCATGGGACTCAGCAGCAGGGAAGAAGCCTGGGCCCAAAGCCGGGGTCTCGCGTGGACGCTGCAGCCAGGATCAGGCACCCGCAGCCCCGCCAGGCCACAGGATAACCCGCGGCTACAGACTCCCAACAGGCCTCAGGAAGGCCAGAAATCTCCGCCGCCTACAAGACTGCTCCAGGGGGCTCCAGACATCCACAAAACTCCGTTGAGGCAACCCTTCAGTCAGGATATGTCAGCCGCTCACTTTCCACCATCTGACAAGGTAGGCAGAGTCAGATAATTAATCGGGTTAGAAGCCCTGGCCTGGAGCTCGTTGCTTAAGCGACTACCATCTTGGGCTGCAGACCACGCACCCCCAGACTGTTCTCAGTGTGGGGTGGGTGCAGGGCCTGGCCTATGGCCGGGCCCTGCACCCACCCCCCACTGACACCCAATCTCCTTCTTTTTGAATATATAAATATAAAAGGCAGGCCTGTTGACTTTATCCGGAGGTGAGCACATCAATATCTACAAAGGAGACTTATTGACTTTGTCACAAAGTCACCAATAATCATATTTAAATGTTTATTTTATAAATACACACATTATAATGTTTAATAATACTTATTGCCACAATATGTTTTTAAAAAAGCATTTTATCAGCTAACCTAAAGATGTATTTGACTCTTTTTTTTCACATTTTTCAAGTCACAAAATTCCATAGAACCAGCCCAAAGGAATCTCTGCACTCCAACTGTAGAGCATACAGCTGCAGCTTGGAGTGCTTTAAAACTATGGTAAACGATCCTGGGGTCATGGAATCAATGGCCCAGGAGACTTACTGTGTATGTTTTTTTAATGTTGCTGGGTAGCTGCTGTGCTCACTGCAGCCCTCCACAGCATTACAAAATGGTTGATGGTGCCCCTTCCACTTTTAGGGGCATCACCAGGATAAAAAAAATGATAATTCAAAAGCACTTGCAGAGCATTGTGGGGTGCTCCTCCCTGGAGCAGATACTAATAAATGAGTGTCTCATTTGTGGTTTGTTTTATGTGTTTGGGGTATCCTGGTTCCTCCCAGCACACACAACCTTTATATTCAATTTGAGACTGAAATGGGGAGTCCCAAGCCCCTGTGGTCCTGTTTACTCCCCAGCCAGCACCAATACTGTTTGCCATGGGAGCAGGACATATTTTTACAGTGGGTGACCCAGTGGTCACCTGAGTTAGCCAGACCTTTTTAATAATGTTAGGGGTTATGGGGAGAGCCCCAATGCCCCTGTTGGCCCTGCTGGCTCCCCAGCCAGCATTAATCCTTTGCGTAGCTGGAGCCAGCTATGTTCTTCAGCTCCTGCCCAGCGACAGCAGCTTTTTTCTCTGCTCCCACCAGGTGATAGCAAAGCTATGTTCACTGCCCCAGGAGAGTGCGGGCAGGGATTAGATTCACATTCCCTGCTCCACCTCTTCTCGATAGGGAACTAGTAAATGTCCTGAAGGATGAGGTCCTTGGGTCACTGTATCTCTTGCGGCCCCAGGGAATGGGGTTATTGGAGCCGTTCTACAGCTCACGAAGGGGGACAATATGCACCCTCCCTATAAAAACAACTTTGGCCCCAGAGGATGGGGTCCCCAGAGCATTTCAGAGGTTCAGGGAGGGGTTACCTGTGACAGCCCTCCTCCCCTTAAAAATTAAATTGGCACTAGGGGATGAGGTCCTTGGTGTCTCCTATAGGCTCTGGATGGGGCCTGCATGCCCCCTGCCCCAAAACCACATCACTAACACCTCCTGAGCCCTGGTCGACCCCCTTCAACTGCCTTTGAAGGGCAGGCTATCCGAACTCTGGCCCTTATATGTTTTATTAATTATTTTTGTAGGATACCCTACTGAGCCCCCGAGTCGTAAAATGACTGCCGCCACATCTTTGTTGATGTGGTGGCAGCCAATCAAATCTTATCTTTAGATCTGTCTGGTCTGCGGATCCTCCATGGCCTTACATATACATAAAATTTGAAACATAACTTCTCAAAAATGGTTAATCGATATGCACCAAATCCCAAAAAGCCCACTTTCTGGACCAAAAGCTAGCATTCTGTCAAATTTGGTGTAAATCTGTTCAGCCATTTTAGCTGTAGCTGTATCTAATTGTCCTTTGGAGAACTGGATGGGGAAAACGCATTTTGACCCCATTTTTTCGGCCCCCATTCCTGCCGGATGGATCACCTCGAAATTTTCCAGGAAGAAGCTCAACTGGATGAGACTTTTTTTGGACAGTTTGGCAAAGATTTGCCAAACGACACAAAAGTTATTAGCAAATCATATTTGCCATGGTATATGCTCAAGCGTGGTTATGGAAATTATAGTGTGTGTTTGTATACATATATTCATATATCTATATATAGGATCTCCTGACATTGGAAGTAAAGGTATGTACAAACTGTCTTAAGAATTGACTCAGTCATACATTAAAATCAATTAATTCCCCTATTACTCAATTAGAATTTTTTAGGACAACAGTATTTAAAACTATTTCAATGCAATGCTGCTCAAAAAGTTTCATCATTACTTTTGACAGGCCACAGAAGAAAAAAAAATAGCACAGCTGTGTATTTACACTTGCATTCCACAGGGATGATGTCATTGCCCACACTTGACCAAAAATGCATTGTTTGCAAACCATAATTGAGTATTATGCTGTGGTACTGAAGGGAGCGAGCGGAGTCTTGTAAAAGATTTGTACTTGAGGCACACCCTGCAGTACAAATCTCTACTTGCAGGTAATTGCACAAGTATAAATCACCTAACGTGTAGAAATCTTGCGCATTACGCACATGAAAAGCACACAATTTGTAATTGTTCTCACTAGTTTTAATTTGCTGCTCAAATTCTACACAAAACCAGTTTTGCTACTTTGCCTTCTTTTTATTGATCTGACTTTGTGTGGAATTCAGTGGATATTATGCCGTTCCCACCCCGGTACTCCCACTCTCCATAATTGATTGGACATTTAGCGCTGCACAGGTCAAAGCAAGGAGAATAACAGAAGGGTATTACATGCCTCCGTGATGCCATCAGCTCATCACATGGCAGTGAGAAAGGAATTTAATCTACGCAGTTCTGTGTAGTTCGGTCGAGCAAACATTGTATTCTGGCTGTGCAGACTTGTTAACCGCCATATGCACTTGTAGGAATTAAGATATTGATACAAGTATTTCACTCAAATTTGTCGAACTCTCTCCCAGGCACATGCTGTTGTTATTACTAACTGGTGTTTAATAACATTCCAGGGGAGCCAGCACTCAATTTGGAAGTAAAATGATTGTGCTCATTTCCCTGCTCTCACTAGCATGGTTTCATTTGGTGAACAACCTTTACAACGAAACTTTTACAACGCACTACCATTGCAACGCGGTCATTACAACGCAAACCATTACAACGCACATTGCGCTGGGGGGCACTCTAGGATAGGGAATAAGTTTAAGTTTCTATCCAACACGTTCCCTAGTGTCCACGGGGACTGGAGTTGGAATAGAAAATTAAACTTTTCACTATCCAGCACCTCTAAGCGCTATGCGTTGTAAAGGTATGCGATGTAAAAACCGCGTTGTAAAGGCAGGCGTTGTAATAGTCTGCGTTGTAACGTCATACATCCTTTCATTCGGAACAAAGTGTAGAAATAACTCTCTTTCTTGCCCAATTTTTTTAATTTAGGGATGCGTTTAGGGTCTAGTGAAACCGGTGAATCGCCGCAAAATGGTCAGTTGTCTGATAACGCCAAACTTTTGTTAACCCCCCCCCCACCTTAGTTTGACCTGAGGTAACCGCATGTTTCTGCCAGTGAAGCCTCGCCACCAGAGTATTGCCAAGGCCTAGTAGTGGTCACCCTATTTAGTGCGTGGTGGTTGTCACAGGATTTCTTTTGCCTGGATCCACTGCGAGAGGCTTGACAAACGCATGTTAGTGTCATTGATTTGTTGTTAATGAAATGCACACTTTGGGAGTTTGTTTCAGTAAAACAAAACATGAATGCTGAGTGGGAGTAAAAAACATGGTACCCACTCAATATTCCCTTTACCACCAGCTTCTCCACATCGTTCAGTTATTCGTATTGCACACCATAAACAATTAGTGGCTATGTTTTATCAATTCATGTGATGTATATGTTCAAAATAATAGGGGGTTACAAAAGTTATCCTTTTGTACGAATGTACCACTTTTGTAATCTTTCAAGTATTCACTGATAATTTGGACAACGGAATAACTCTTTTAACAAAATTCAAACAAAATACTAAAAACATATATTCAAAATGCACAATATCTTTTATATACAAAAAAATTATAAATAAAAAATGTAATGACATCAGGTTCTGTCAAATTGTTTGTTTCTCTATATAATAAATGCAATTGCATGATTCATGTTCTAGATCTTTCTGCCCGCACACATAGTAACAAAACCTTGCCCAGGTGTTTTTCACAACCTGCTCATGGTTCATGAGTGCATCTGCCGCACCAATGGATGAAATGAAGGTGCAGAGAACCCAGCCAGAGTACCCGGGGCCTCTAAACACAGTGGGTACACTCCCCAGGGGAGAGAAGGTCAGGGCCCGCCTACCCTCTGATCTTATAGGCTGGTGGGCCACCTGACAAACTAAAATGACGCCCTTCAAACCCTCCATATGTACAATGAAAGATGGGGTTTAGCTTGTACCTCACACACATGGAGAGGGGAAGGGGGCTTCAAACCGCAACAGACAAAAGCTATGTTAATAAATTGCTTAGAAGTATTCGTTTTCTAACATTTAACATTTTCAGGGGTGTGAAGTGGGTGGATGATTATGATTATGAATTTGAATTTGTATGATCGCTTGTTGTACTAGACACTCGTGTGTCTGAAGGAAATATTGCAACAGGCAGCAGAGGAATATTCCCACTTTGTGGTCTGAGGCACCCAATGCGACAGTGGTTAATCAGCCTGCGGCACTGAAGACTCCCTCATATGCTTGCCATTTTGGCACATTTGCTAATACGGTGTTTCGAGAACAATTTAGGATGAAGACAAACAATGTTAATGTGGCTCAGCGAGAGCCTCATATCAAGGGCTGCAAAAACCATTACATGTAGTTTCAAGTAGGGTGATCAAACACAACATAAAGAACATGAGCATGTGAGGCATACAAAAAAAGCGGCAACATTAGTTAATCTAAAACAAAATCTGCAATAAACCCAGAACACTGGAGGCTTGCTAGGATTATCGAAACCACAGCTATTTGGCCAGGGATTAAAATACCAAATGCACAAATTGAGGACCGACGGGGCACTTTGCCAAGCGCTTGAGGAATCCAACACCATGGGAAATGTAGGAGAGGTATCACACGATGACAAAGGAACTGTACTACCAATGTCCCAACCTATAGTATCAGGTGTACATTGCAAGCTGAAATATAGTGGCAACGCACAACACACTCTATAGGACTCTGAGTTAATATCTCCTCCCAGATTCTAGGCAAGGCAGTCACAGATGCCCAAAACGTGCCGGTGACTACCGCTCAGTGAAATACCTGCCCTACGCTCGTCTCACCTTTTAAGTCAGGAAAGAGACAGTTTTAGCCTTAAGCAGAGAGCATGCCATACCAGAAAAAGGAATATAGACAGAGTGGATTGTTGATTATGCCCTTTGTGGCACCTCAGGATATGAGAGCATATTAGTTGCATTACTCCTCCTTAGGGAGTGTTACCATTTTAGTGCAAGACTAGAAGTTGCCCCCTTCGGCCATTTCTTGTTTAAAGTGTCAATTGCTTTTTAGAGCAGCCTACACTTCATCCAATTATTGTTGACACTATTGGTTCATTATGTGCGGCATTCAGACTGTTTAAGAATTATTTTACTGGAACAGACCAAGGTCCTCATCCTCGGACCCTGCAACTCCGCCTGGGCCAGCACCTGGTGGCTCTCTGCCCTCTGGAGCCCACCCATCTCGACAGACCACGCCCGGAACCTCTGCATAATCCTCAGCTCCTCCCTCTCCATGAACCGCCAGATCAACGCCGTCGCATCCACCAGCTTCAACTACCTCTGCATCCTCCGTAAGACCTTCAAATGGATCCCCCCGACTGCAGAAAGACGGTCACCCAGGCAAACATAACCAGCAGACTAGACTACGGCAATGCCCTCTACGCCAGAATCAACAAAATTCTTCCACACAAACTCCAAACCATCCAGAATGCTGCAGCCAGGCTCGTCCTAGGGACACCGCGCCACAAGCACATGACCCAACACCTACGAAGCCTCCACTGGCTCCCCATCGGGAAGAGGGTCACTGTTAGACGGACCGGGAGGGTCGGCCGAGGACAAGGGGAGAGGTCTCCGGGGAGAGCCGTCTCCAGCGATCGTACAGACGAGTAACTCCCCCCCCACAGATGTACACCACACGGAAATAAGGTTTAACGTTCTTTATAAGCAATCTTTAAGTACGGTGGAATGGTACAAGGAGGTCTGGACTCAGGGGTCCCCTCGATTCTAGTCTCTTGGTTTGGGGAGAAGGGGTAGCGAGACAGTCTCGTTACCAATCTGGTAGATGCGATGATAAGATGGATAGCTCACAATCCTCGAGCTCGGCGTTCTAGATGATCGGGCCGCGGCGGAGCCAGCAGGTCCCGAGAAGGTGGTAGTTACAAACGGTCCGCGGCCACGCCAGCAGGTCCCGACGACGATGAAGGTTTCAGAAGGTTGCGGCAGCGCCAGCAGGCAAGACAGTAGTTCGCAAGGCAGGGCTACGGCAGCGCCAGTAGTCCATCAAGGATGAGTTCTTCACTGCGTCTCTCGACTCCAGGATACAACTGCCTTCCTGCTCTGGAGCTGCCCCAGTTATAGGTCTGGTGCCCTTTGATGTCCGGACCCTCGCGCTTGGAGGTCGGGAGGTCCAGGATGAGGGAGTCCAGACACCCAGCAGGGGGGTGGAGCCAGCGCCTGGGGGAGCTGGGGGCGATCGGCACCTGGCGGGGGAGAGCCATCGACACTTCTTTCTCCCATTGACCTGCCAAGTGGTCCGTTCACCTCCTGGGTGGATGGTGGTGCCGGGATGTCGGGGCCTGGCCAGGCCCAGGGTTAGGGTCGATCGGAGGCCACGCGGCCTCGTGGTGCAATGTCCAAGATGGCGCCCAGGCTGGGCGAGGGGGCCGGTAGTGATTCGGGCCCATGACGCAGGGATGTCCGGGGGCCGAGGTCCCGTATGAGACGGGGAGCGGGTGGTTTCTGTGGGTAACACCTGGAGGGCCGGGCTCGGGCCTTGTCATGCGGGGAGGGAGCAAGCCCTTCACGTGGCCTGTCCAACATGCGTCCCCCCCAGCTGAAGACGGGGAGAGTCACCCATCCTCTTGGGGACTCTCCTCGTCGAGGCGGAAAAAGCGTGACAGGCCATCGGCGTTGGCGTGGTCTTGCCCAGGTCGATGTTCCACAGTGAAGTCCATCCCCTGCAGGGAGATGGACCAACGCAATAGTTTTGGGTTTTCCCCCCGCATCTGCATCAGCCACTGCAGGGGCCGATGATCTGTCTGCACCCGGAAGTGGGTACCGAAGAGATAAGGCCGGAGCTTTTTGAGGGCCCACACCACTGCGAATGCCTCCCTCTCGATGGTGCTCCAGCGTTGCTCTCGGGCCAGGAGACGTCGGCTGATGAAAGCCACTGGTTGGTCAAGTCCTTCGGGATTCAACTGGGAAAGGACTGCCCCAATGCCATGGTCGGAGGCATCCGTTTGGACGATGAATTCCCGACTGTAGTCGGGGGCCTGGAGCACAGGGGCGGAGCACATGGCGGCCTTCAGCTTCTCGAAGGCCGCTTGACAGTCTGGAGTCCAGTTGACCTTCTTTGGGTGGTTTTTGGATGTGAGTTCTGTGAGGGGCCCCACAATGCTGCCATAGTCCCTCACGAACCGCCGGTAGTAGCCGGTGAGGCCCAAGAAGGCGCGGACCTCGGTCTGTGTGATGGGGGGCTGCCAGGACTGGATGGCAGCGATCTTGAGTTACAGAGGGGCCACCAGACCGCTTCCCACCTGGTGTCCGAGATAGGTCACGGACCCCTGGCCAATTTGGCATTTGCTGGCCTTGATCGTGAGGCCGGCTCGTTGGAGGGCCTGCAGAACTTCTCGGAGGTGGTTGAGGTGGTCGGACCAGTGGCGGCTGTTTACAGCGATATCGTCCAGGTAGGCGGCGCTGAATTCCTCGAGTCCCGCCAAGACCTGGTTCACTAGCCGCTGAAAAGTTGCTGGGGCATTCTTCATGCCGAATGGCATGACCTTGAAGTGGTAGTGGCCATCAGGGGTGGAGAAGGCAGATCGTTCTTGGGCCCGGGGTGTGAGACCGATCTGCCAGTAGCCCGCTGTCAGGTCGAAGATGCTGAGGTAGCGGGCAGCTCCCATGCGGTCGATTAGTTCATCTGCTCGGGGGATGGGATGTGCGTCGGTTCTGGTGACAGCGTTCAAGCCCCGGTAGTCGACGCAGAACCGGAGTTCAGGAGTGGTGCCGGGGGCGGCCGCTTTGGGGACCAGTACCACCGGGCTGGCCCAGGGGCTGTCTGAGGGCTCGATGACCCCGAGCGTGAGCATTTTGGACACCTCCTCTTGGATGCAGGCCCGTACCCGATCTGGTACGCGGTAGGCCCGATGTCAGATAGGGGGACTGTCTCCAGTGTCCACGTCGTGCAAGCACCAGGGAGTGACCCCTGGGGTGAGGGAGAACAGGGTTGCGAACTGCAGTAGGAGGTCTCGGCAGCCTTGGCGCTGTTCCGGGGTGAGGGCCTCTGAGAGTCGGACCCCGTCCACGGAACCGTCCTTCTCTCGAGTCCGTAGGAGATCAGGGAGTGGTTCGGAATCCTCTTTGGCTCCGCTGTCTGTCGCCATCAGGAGGCTGAGCTCCGAACGCACAAAGTGGGGTTTTAATCTATTGGCGTGGAGGACCCGGAGGGGGTTCCGTGCAGATTCCATATCGATGAGATAGGTGACAGGGCTCTTGCGCTCGACCACTTTGAAGGGCCCTGTCCATTTGTCCTGCAAGGCGCATGGCTCGGTGGGGGACATCACCCACACTTGTTGGCCGGGTTCGAATTCGATGGAGGAGGCATTTTGATCGTACCACCTTTTCATGTCTTCCTGACTGGCCTCCAGGTTCGCTTTTGCCATTTCTCGGAATCGCCTGGTCTGATTGCGTAGGGTCAGAAGGTACTTGAAAACATCTGGAGGGTTCTTCAGGGGGGGCATCTCCCAACCTTCTTTGACTAGGCTGAGCGGCCCTCGCACAGGGTGTCCGTATAAGAGTTCGAACGGGCTGAAGCCGAGGGACTTCTGGGGGACTTCCCGATAGGCAAAGAGGAGGCACGGCAGGAGCACATCCCACTGGCGACGGAGGGGCTCTTCCAACCCCCCAATCATCCCTTTGAGCGAGCGGTTGAACCGCTCGACTAGTCCGTTTCCTTGAGGGTGATAGGGGGTCGTGAATCGGTAGGTGACCCCGCACTGTTGCCAGAGGGACTTCATGTATTTCGAAATAAAGTTTGTGCCCCGGTCGCTGACGACTTCTCGGGGAAAGCCCACCCGGGAGAAGATCCCCATCAAGGCCCGGCCGACCACCGGAGCTGTCACAGTTCGCAGAGGAACAGCCTCGGGGTAGCGGGTGGCGTGGTCCACCAGTACCAGGATGAACCGATGTCCTTGTGCTGTACGGGGGTCCAGGGGCCCCACAATGTCTATCCCCACCCTCTCGAACGGGGTGGTGACAACTGGGAAAGGTTGCAGAGGTGCTTTAAGTTTGCGGCCGCTCTTCCCGCTGGCCTGGCACGTGGGGCAAGACCGGCAGTGATTGAGTCCGTCGTTTCTCATCTTGGGCCAGAAAAAGTGGGTCACCAGGCGACTGTAGGTTTTGTCCTGACCCAGGTGACCAGCCAGTGGGACATCATGGGCCAGGTTTAGCAAGAAGTCTCTAAAGCGGAGGGGCACCACTAGCACTCGACTGGCCCCTAACTCCGCGATTCTCTGTTCACTGTACAACAGGTCGTTGTCCCAATAGACCCAATGGGCTCCGGAGGTATCCCCTGCGCTCTGGGCGAGGGCTTGTTGGTGGAGTCCCTCGAGGGAGGGACAGGTCTTCTGCTCTTGACGAAACTGTTCCTGGGTGGGCCCCCCTTCCTGCCGCCACTGAGCCAGGTCGGGAAGGTCCTGGGGCTGAGCGAGTTCTTCGGGGTTTGTTCTTGAGGGTCGGCCCGGTCGGCGTCTTCTGCTGGAGCGACCAGGGGAGGAGGTGCTGGCCATTCTGGTTCTTCAGGTCGGGGGATGGCATGGGCGGCCATGGACCGGGTGGTTACGCACGCCCAGTCTGGGAGGCCCAACATCCCCAGGTGCTCTCTTCTCTCTACGGCGGCCCACGGGGAACTCTCAAGATCATTCCCCAGGAGACAGTCCACGGGGGCATCATCTCGGACCGTTACCTTCAACATGCCGGAGACTCCTCCCCACTCGAAGGGGACGCAGGCCATCCGGCATAGACTCTCCGAATTGTCGGCGGAACGGACAGGGCAGAGAATGTTCGGCAGGATCTGTTCTGGGGTCACCAGGTGACAGCGGACGGCTGTCACACTGGCCCCCGTGTCACGTAGGGCTTCGGCCCTGCGTCCATTAATGTTCACCCACTGACTGTACTTCCTGGTGTTGGCGGGTAGGGGGGCCCGTGGGACCATGTCTCTTCCCACTAGGCACGCTAGAACCATGGCGGCTGGTTCCCACTCTTGGTGTTCTTGCTCGCACTCCTCTTGTGCTTCGGAGATTTGTTCTTCCCCCAGGGCGGCGGCAGCCATCTGGCGGGGTCTCGGAGTCTGGTTCTACGGACAGTTCGGGTCATTTGCGTAGTGGCCGACTCGCTGGCATCGGTGACACGTGACATTGGCTCTGTACCCCGGGCGCGCCGGGGGGTTGCCCCGGTTGGCCGGGGATGGGGTGCTGGCACCGGGAGCGGTCGGGGCGTTGTCTTTCCCTCGTCCCTGGCCCCCTCCTCCTCCTCGGGGACGGTGCTGACCTTGGTTGTTCCGGTTCTGTTCATGTGGCCCATTCCGGCCCACTCGGGTAATTTCCCACCGGTCAGCCTCGGCTGCGAGCTGCCGTGGATCAGTCAATTTACTGTCGAGGAGGTGCTGCCTGAGCTCGATGAAGCAGTTGTTAGATAGGTGCTCCCACACCATGAGATTGAAGAGTTGCTCGTAGGTCGTCACATTGCTTCCCTTGATCCAACCCTCGAAGGCTCTGCTGAAATAGTTCACATACTCCACCCAAGTTGTACCCGGGATCCGGGTGCAGTCTCGGAACCTCTGGTGGTACATTTCGGGTGTGAGCCCATAGCGGGTGAGGAGGGTAGCCTTCATGTGGTCATAGGAGGTCATCAGGTGGTCTGGGAGCTGTAACAGGGCATTGCGGCCCTCATGGACGAACCTCCCCCATAGCCCGGCTCCCCAGTCACTTCGATCGATCCGGTGGGAGGTCATAGCGATCTCGTAGGCCTTGAACCATTGTTGTATGTCGTCATCTCGGAAATATTCTCGAACGACATCCTTGGGGATGTGTACTTTCTTTTCTGTTGCTCCCGGGGTGCGCGGTTGCTCGGGCACCCCTAATTCTTTGTTCTGCTTACGTAAGTCTATTTCTGCTAGCTTGCGCTCGTGTTCATACGCTAGTCTCTTTTCTTCGAGTTCCCTTTGTCTCTGTTTTTCTTCCCGTTCTTCTCGGAGCCGCAGATGTTCTAGGTTCAGTTTTTGTTCGGCTAGTTTGAGTTCGCCATCCATTTTGAGCCGGGCCATTTCTAACTCATGTAGTCTGCTTTTTTTTCTCTCTTGGATCTCTTCCTGCGAGAGACCCGTTCTTCGCTCCTCGGGAGCCGTGGTGTTCCTCTCTGATGCTGCAACTTTTTGGTCCGGGGGTCTGACGGCCCCGGTTTCTGCCCATGACTCAATGGCGTGCTTGAAATCGTCTTTAGTACTCAGACCAGTGGTAGCAATACCTAGTTCAATGCAGAATTGTTTCAACTCACGATGGCTGTACTCTTCCAATTTCTCCATCTGGAATTTCTCGGTGGATCCGCTCTCTTTGGTTGTCATTGTGGTTTCGTCGTGGGGTGAGCTACTCTCTGTACGATTACGCGTTGATTCGGATCGCGCCGCTGGCCACCAATGTTAGACGGACCGGGAGGGTCGGCCGAGGACAAGGGGAGAGGTCTCCGGGGAGAGCCGTCTCCAGCGATCGTACAGACGAGTAACTTCCCCCCCACAGATGTACACCACACGGAAATAAGGTTTAACGTTCTTTATAAGCAATCTTTAAGTACGGTGGAATGGTACAAGGAGGTCTGGACTCAGGGGTCCCCTCGATTCTAGTCTCTTGGTTTGGGGAGAAGGGGTAGCGGGACAGTCTCGTTACCAATCTGGTAGATGCGATGATAAGATGGATAGCTCACAATCCTCGAGCTCGGCGTTCTAGATGATCGGGCCGCGGCGGAGCCAGCAGGTCCCGAGAAGGTGGTAGTTACAAACGTTCCGTGGCCACGCCAGCAGGTCCCGACGAGGATGAAGGTTTCAGAAGGTTGCGGCAGCGCCAGCAGGCAAGACAGTAGTTCGCAAGGCAGGGCTACGGCAGCGCCAGTAGTCCGTCAAGGATGAGTTCTTCACTGCGTCTCTCGACTCCAGGATACAACTGCCTTCCTGCTCTGGAGCTGCCCCAGTTATAGGTCTGGTGCCCTTTGATGTCTGGACCCTCGCGCTTGGAGGTCGGGAGGTCCAGGATGAGGGAGTCCAGACACCCAGCAGGGGGGTGGAGCCAGCGCCTGGGGGAGCTGGGGGCGATCGGCACCTGGCGGGGGAGAGCCATCGACACTTCTTTCTCCCATTGACCTGCCAAGTGGTCCGTTCACCTCCTGGGTGGATGGTGGTGCCGGGATGTCGGGGCCTGGCCAGGCCCAGGGTTAGGGTCGATCGGAGGCCACGCGGCCTCATGGTGCAATGTCCAAGATGGCGCCCAGACTGGGCGAGGGGGCCGGTAGTGATTCGGGCCCATGATGCAGGGATGTCCGGGGGCCGAGGTCCCGTATGAGACGGGGAGCGGGTGGTTTCTGTGGGTAACACCTGGAGGGCCGGGCTCGGGCCTTGTCATGCGGGGAGGGAGCAAGCCCTTCACGTGGCCTGTCCAACAGTCACCTTCAAACTCCTCACCGATGCCTACAAATCCCTCAACATCAGACCCAAATACCTCAATGGACAGAGTATGTTTCCCCGTACCCAAGAGGAACCTCCGCTCCACCGACCTCGCCCTGGCAGAGGTACCCCGCATCCATAGAAACAGAACCAGCGGAAGAGACTTCTCCTACATGGCAGCCAAGACCTGGAATGAGCTCCCTGTTAACATCAGTTGCTTCCCAACCATGCACACATTTAGGCTGGACTTGGCTCTTTGACTGATCCAAACCTGCCCCACCCCCAGCGCCTTGAGACTCTCACGGGTGAGAAGCGTGCTCTACAAACCCCTGATTGATTGATTGAGAATCTGTGAATGCTCATTAGAGAGTAATCGGCAAGAAGTCTATATCCTGATTCAGCTCTGCATCTAAGGTGCATACGGGACCCCAAAGGTCCAGCCCATCAGCGGTTAATATGGCAGCCGTCTTGGAGTGGCCTACCTAAATAAAGCAAACACAAGTAGATGATCGACGGAGCTTGGAACCTCTGTATAATCCTCGGCTCCTCCCTCTCCATGAACAGCCAGATCAACGCCGTTGCATCCACCAGCTTCAACTGCCTCTCCATCCTCCGTAACACCTTCAAATGGATCCCCACCGACTGCAGAAAGACTGTCACCCAGGCACTCATAACCAGCAGACTAGACTACGGCAACGCCCTCTATGCCGGAATCAACAAAACTCTTCTACACAAACTCCAAACCATTCAGACCGCTGCAGCCAGGCTCGTGCTAGGGACAGCGCGCACGAGCACATGACCCAACACCTACGAAGCCTCCACTGTCTCCCCATCGGAAAGAGGGTCACCTTCAAACTCCTCACCCATGCCTATAAATCCCTCAACAACATCATACCCAAATACCTCAACGACAGAGTATGTTTCCACGTACCAAAGGGGAACCTTTCGCTCTGCCGACCTCCCCCTGGCAGAGGTCCCCCACATCCGTAGAAACAGAACAGACGGGAGAGCCTTCTCCTACATCGCAGCCACGACCTGGAATGAGCTCCCTGTTAACATCAGATGCTCCCCCACAATACACACGTTCAGGCTGAACCTGGCTCTTCGACTGATCCGAACCTGCTCCACCCAGCGCCTTGAGATTGATTGATTGAGAATCTTTGAATGCTCATTAGAGAGTAATCGGCAAGAAGTCTATTTCCTGATTCAGCTCTGCATCGAAGGTGCATATGGGACTTCAAAGGCCCAGCCCATCAGCAGTTAATATGGCAGCCGTCTTGGAGTGGCCTAACTAAATAAAGCAAACATAAGTAGATGATGGACGGAGCGCTGAAACTTTTCAGACACTCACCACCAGTCACAGATCAGGGTTGAATCCATCATTGTTCTTAAGCTCACTTCGCCACCCCAGTTCAGACCCAGCTATTTGCAAATCAGTCTTGGCCCTGTGCCTCATAGGAACAATCTAGCCCGAACTGCCAAGCCAAGTCTTCCCTGGACTGGAAACAAGCATCCTGGGAACAGCTTTGGGGTAACACCCCTCAGCAGCCAGGCTAGGTAAATAAAGACCTGGTTGCAATAGGTTGTTTACTAAATGTTCCAAGGGACCTAGAGTGAGAAACTTGGGAAGCAAGATGAATTTCTTATCTATGGCGGGCACTAGGTTCACCTCCTAATTACGTAAAATGTGAAAGCAGAGCTGGATAGGTTATACTTAGAAGATTTCATACAGCAAATACAGTCAAGAAATTGTCTGCCTCCTATAGTGACGATGGAGAAAATGAATATCAGCTTTTCCAGGTGGACTTAAGGTCTTTGAATGTTAGTATCTGTGTAGATTGATGCCAGCTAGCCAACATTGCAGAAACGTTGGGCACACTGAGTGGACTAGGGTTCACCACACTAGACTTCTCCTTTTAGAACCAGTTCATCCTCCATTGGACCTCTACATATCCCACATCTAAGCATTGGGAAAGACCTTTGGTTTCATGACTTCACATTCCAAGCACAGTTCACCACCTATTGGAGATCTCCAGTGGAGAGGTGTGGTGCAGCGGCCAGGGCAGCTGACTTCGGAGCACAGGGTTCACGGTTCGATACCTGGCTCCAGCGGCAACTCAGCTCAGCACCATGTGACTCTGGGCAATAGCTCACTTAATTTCCACAACAGCCCCCAGCAGTTCGCGCTTTACAAATACAGATTTATTTATTTAATATTGATCCTGTGGGTCTTTTTGCATAGTGGCAGTCTGAGATATGGGCTAGATCACAAAACATATGATGTGTCTCTGAACCAGTTACTTTGGGAATTTGCAAGACCGTATTAAGCAAATACAGAAATGAAAAAAATGCTTCATGAGTTTGGATATGCCACTTAAGCATGTCACATAGGGTCAGATGTAGATCGCCAATTACCGGTCGGTAACGGCCTATTTCGGCCGTTACCACCGGTAATTGGTTTTTGAGATGTAGGGGGCCCGAATTTTACTGAATCTGTAAATTTACCGATTCGGAAAATTTACAGATTCAGTAAAATACCGACTCAGTATATTTACCGAATCGGTAATTCCAGATGTAGGTGGAACTTAAAATAGTGCCACAGGCCCTTAAGAATTCGTTATTTACCAGGAAATACTATCTCATGGTAAATAACGAATTCCTGTGTACATGCACATCTGTGCATGTACACCTGTGCCATGTGGCACACATACATGCCCTAAGGGCATGTATGTGTGTCACATTGCACACAAGCGAGAATCAGGGGTGCAACAGGGTGTCAAAGTGACACCCTGTCCCCCTTGTAAATTTGGTAATTTTACCGAATCGGTATTTACCAATTCGGTAATTGACATTGATTCCTATGGGCCTCAAGGCCCATAGGAATCAATGGCAATTACCGAATCGGTAAATATCGATTCGGTAATTACCGAATCTTACCGATTCGGTAATTGATTCGGTAAATATACCTACATCCCGATTGCCAGTTCTTAAATACCGAATCGGTATGATTCGGTATTTAAGAATCGGTAATCGGGGATTACCTACATCTGGCCCATAGTTTCAAATTAGAAAGCAAGTCTATGGAAGCACTGGTAGAGACAGCAATAAATGTGAAACCAGCAATAAAACAAAGGGCACCTTCTGCCTGCCAGGATTGTAACACCCATATCCATGGATAGAGGACTACAAGGGTCACGTACCCAAACAGCTCGGAGTTGTCTGAGTTTGAAGCTTCAGCACAATCAGCTTCCCCTGCAGGACAGGCAACAAAGTGACGACAAATAGCTGGAATCACAGAGATTGGGATTCAGTCCCAGATTTCTGCAGCATCACCTTCCACCTCTGGAGGTGAACACAGGCTTGGTGAAGAGAGAGTAAGAAAAATGAGAAGTCATCGTTAATTCTGACCAATCAGATGCCATATCATGGGCTAATCATAACATCGGAAACTGAACTGATTACTTTATTAATAGAGCTGGGATAATGTTCTAATGCCTCATAAAAGTCCTGTGGAAGCAATTCCTTGTTGTGGCACTAATTTTGGCTGTTTTTGTACTTATAGCTCCAAGATTTACATGACTACATTAATGAAATAATATAATATTGTACACATTCCTGTCCCACTGAAAGGTTGAGTAAAATATTTCAATTTAATTGGTACCTCCTTCCACCTACATTATCTATGTCCTATCAACAAAAGTGGGGCTTGTGTCTGCTCCTCCAAGTGCTTGGAGACATGTCTGTCCCCCTCCAGAACTAAGCATGCAGAATGTATTGATGTCAGAGAGGAAGGGGTGTATAAGGCCTGATAAATCCCAACCTCAGAATCTTTTAAAGCACTATGCATGGCCAGGATGGTGGCAGGGTAAGCCGTTTTCCCTGTCTCTCATGCCACCACTGGCCCAGCACATCAGCAGTGAACTGTCCGGCAAGAGGAGGAGCCACCTGCAATCGGCCACCACCTGGAAACTGGAGGCACCGTGCCGTGCCATAGGAGACCCCAGTTGCTGTGCGGATAGACCTGCAAGGAGAGTGCCTGGTGAATTTATAAGTGCTTGAGTTTTGGCGAAGTTATTGAATAAGGACATGGGGCTGGCTGAGTGATTGGAGGAGAGCATAGGACATGGGACTGGCTGGGTGTTTGGAGGAGTGTACATGGGTAGTAACAGGGACATTGTTGGACTGCATAGGTAGTGCTCAAGGGATTGTAGAGGGGCATGAGTTAGTGCCTGGGTCATTGCAATAGTACATGGGTAGTGACTGGATGATTAGAGTACTGCAATGAGAGTGCATGGTGAATTATAAGTGCTTAGGATTTGGTGGATTGATTGGATAAGTACATGGAGCTGGCTGGGGGATTGGAGGACTGCATAGGTAGTGACAGGGCGATGGCTGGACTGCATGGGTTGTGCTCAGGGGATTGTAGCAGTGCATGTCTTAGTGCCTGGGTTATTGCATGTGTACAGGCTGAGTGACTGGATGATTACAGTACTGCAAGGAGAGTGCATAGTGAATTTATAAGTGCTTGGGTTTTGTTGGAGTGATTGAATAAGGACATGGGTCTGGCTGAGTGATTGGAGGAGAGCATAGACAGTGAAAGGGGGATTGCTGGAGTGCATGGGTACTACCTGGTTAATTAGAAGAGTAAATCAGTAGTGAGTAGGTGGTTAGAGGTCTGCATGAGTAGTGCTCAGGGGATAGTAGCAGTGCATGTGTTACTCCCTGGGTTATTGCATGAGTACATGGGTAGTGACTGGATGATTAGAGTACTGAAAGGAGAGTGCACAGTGAATTTATATGTGCTTGGGTTTTGGCGCAGTGATTGGATAAGGACACAGGATTGGCTGAGTGTTTGGAGGTGCATAGGTAGTAAAAGGCACATTACTGATCTGTATAGGTAGTGCTCAAGGGATTGTAGAAGTGCATGAGTTATTGCCTGCGTCATTGCATGAGATCATGGGTAGTGACTGGATGATTAGAGTACTGCAAGGAGAGTGCATGGTGAATTTATAAGTAATAGAGTTTTGGTGCAGTGATTAGATAAGGACACAGGATTGGCTCGGTGATTGGAGGAGTGCATAGGTAGTAACAGAGACATTACTGAACAGTATTGGCAGTGCTCAAGGGATTTTAGAAGTGCATGAGTTAGTGCTTGAGTCATTGTATGGGTACATGGGTAGTGACTGGATGATTAGATTACTGCAAGGAGAGTGCATGATGAATTTATATGTGCTTGGGTTTTGGTGAAGTGGTTGGATAAGGACATGGGACTGACTGGGTGATTAGACTAGTGCACAGGGAGTGACAGGCAGATTACTGAACTGTATAGGCAGTGCTCAAGTAGCTATAATTATGCAGTATCATTCAACTATTCCTTTTATAGAGAGAAGAAAAAAGTAAGGTTAATAAACTACACCTGATATGAACATCTTTCAAACTACAGATTTGTACTGCATCTTCATACAACTATCTAAAAAAATAAGTGGCATCATTCAACTATACCTTTGAACAGACCAAAAAACAAGCTTAATTAATTACATCAGTAATCATCTTTCAAAATACACATATTACTGCACACTCTTTTTTAAACAATATTCAAGTACAATGAAACTAATTTTAATATACATCTCTACATTTAATAATTGACTTTAAATAACACAGTTATCTAATAATGTCAAATCTTTTTTAAATAAACCTAAAAAATGTATAACTCACCTTGCAAATAAATGTGTTGAATGAAAAACTGCTAGTGATTATCAAAGGCCCCCTGAGTTCTAAGTAATTCAATTCCTATGAAAGGGAATGTACATGTACGAAAAAATCTCTCCTAGGCAATTACAAAAATATACAAACAATACTTTGTGGAGTCATTGTGATATATAGTATACTTATGACTATTGAAAGTAGGAGGTTCCCTCTAGTAAGTACAGCAGTTTCTTAGCATAAATGAGAGAAATGCCGATGCCTGAGGATTTACCCGACTAATATAATGGACAGAGAAGTGCTTTTTATTCTACCATAATGATTCTCATTTCTTACTGCCTCATTGGCGAACCATTTCATAATTATAAGTTGGTTCATGTGATCCATATATATGTCTCTTTCCTGATAGTTATTTACGAGTATTGCTGCGTCTGTCACGACAACTATGCCATACTGTTAATACATAAAATGTAATTAAGAATTCCAATGATTGATTTGTATATTAAAGCAATCGCTGTTTTTCTTCTTTCTTCTCTTTTTTTGAACTATATAGTTCCTGGCTTCTTTATCAGTCAACCAGGAAACTCTCATTAGATCCGGTTTATCAAATCTGACCTATGATTTAAGGTAATATACAACCAGCACAATATGTTGGTTAGTTGTGGAAAATAGTGATGGATTTTTGATGATTAACCTCTTGAACCATGACTATTTTACGATTTCCAAAAAATACTCTTGATACCTATGAGTTTCTATATGAGTTCTCACATTCACTAATTTGTTTTACTCGTGTATAGCCCACTATAGCCGGCTTGATTTAAGATGCAGGACACTTGTGATCCACTGTTGCACTGTCTGTTAATACATCCATCCTTTAGCACCTAAAACTAAGGTTTAAGTCAATATATGACTATCAGAATTAGTTTGTAGCAAAGAAATAGCTATATTATTTGCTTTTCAGTAAGAAGAAGGAGGTCCTCATCCATGACATTTTTAATATATTGTGTTCCATGCTCCCGACATCATTAAAAGGGACTAGCTTTAAAGGACCTATTTTTAAGTAAGTTGCACTACATACTATATTTTGGCAGGATTAGTAGAGGCATATCAATACAATCCATGAGCACTATATAATAAATATTCTTACTTTCCAGAACTTTATCACTTTATGAGAAACATTGCTACACCATCTAAGTCTTGCATGTTCACGAGAAATTTAAAAGTAAGTTTCCAGCAGAAATATGGCAATCTCCAGGAGTTTGCGCGTTTTCTCTTTCTCTAAAATTATATTCTAGTGTTGCAATTCTGTACTCAAATAAGACTATAAACAGATGTGTATTAGTTTCTTTATCGTGGATAATGTTGGAGGTGCTTTGGAAATGTGGACTATTTGCTTTGTTGTACTTTTGTATAATTGTATTATACTGTAAGTCTCAGATAATGTGTTTTTGTATTTCTCTAGTTCATTTACCTTATGTTCTAGACACTATGTAATGACTTAATAGAAATAGTTATAAGAAATTCAGTAATTGTAATGTGTTTTATTTTAAATTTTTTTATCTATTTTTAAATTATATTGTGGGTTACTTGTGGTAATTTCCTGAAGAAGGCGTTTGTAACGCCGAAACGCGCGTCGATAATTACTACTGTGTTTTATTTTTATGAAGGATTTTAATGAGATTCGATTGTAATGTTTATGTCAGATGGAACATTCAACATGTATTGATTCCGAAGATTTATTGTTGTATTGTCCTGTCAAATTCAATTTTTAATCACATGCATTTGTAATACTGAATAAACAAATTTAGTTTTTTATATATATAGTTTACTGTTTCTGTTGAGTCCTTCACGAAGTATTGTTTGTATATTTTTGTAATTGCCTAGGAGAGATTTTTTTGTACTTGAATGAAAAACTCAAACACTCAGACAGGATTTTCTTTTACACACAGTCCATATACATCACCAGACTCTGTAAGATAAAACTAGCAATGGCAAGCTTTCCCTCTCTTTTGCCATACAAACACACATAAGCAACAAATGACATTGCTTCCCAGAGTTTTTCAAATTGTAAAACACATTTCCATTAGTCACAGATAAGAACCCTTATCAGCTGACTTCTTCACCCCTTCTGCTTAATGGCAGTTACCATAGCAACAGTTCATGTAACGTTCAACTTAACTGACAGGTGACAAGTTCACTATATTTTCAAGTTCACAACAAAATGTTGCAAATGAAAACATCAGGTGTGGTTGGCTTTACAGAACATTACCTTTCCACTGTATTTTTCGCACATTTGTTTATTAACCAATAAGAAACTTGCTTTTTAAACAAAGTAAAGTGCACCCTATTTTTGAATGTTCAATGTTCTTAAACAGCCAATCAATTCTCTTCTTTCTTAAAAAGAGCATCTTCTCCACCATTTTAGATACCTCTCATTCTACCAACGGACTACCTCAGCTACAGACATCTTTTGATTACCTACAGACATCCCTTCAAGATGCTTTCTGTGTGGATTGTTGGGCACAGCTATGTATTCTGGTGCAAAAGGTATGCTGAACACAGAGGTATTGACAAATACCTAGCATTTCAAAATGTAGACATTAAATGGATCGGGCAGAGAGGATTAAAGTGGCACCAATTGATTCCTTTGGTTAAAACCTTTTTGCATTTCCAAGCCCCTGACCTCATGATTGTGCACTTTGGTGGCAATGACCTAAACACATTGACTGGGGTAGGTCTGGAATTGCTAATGAAGGACACCTTTGCAGAATTGAAGTTTCTTTTCCCCCAAACTGTCTTTGTATGCTCTAACATATGCCAAACAAAGAATTGGAAGTGGTCCAATCAATTTTGTCCTCAGATTGAGAAAGCTAGAAAAAATGTCAATAAAGCTGTTTATACTTACCTCAGATACCATAGGATGGACTCCATCTATAACAACAATCTTCGTTTCAATATGGATGTCATCTACAGAAGTGATGGAGTACACTTCACAGATCAAGGCAACATAGTGTTTCTCAACACCCTGAAGCTCTGCATCCACACTCACATGTAGCTACAACAATCTCCCAATGAAATACAAGGGCTCTTTTTAGAGCTACTCAATAACCCAACATATAACCTAGGTTTATATAAATAAAAAATTATTTATTTTTGCTTGGAGTCGCGCACGTGGCACGACTAACGTAGCCGCGCACCCCTCGCGTTCACACCAGTTGGCTGCGCTGGGAGCCACGATTCCATCGCGATCACAGCAGGGGACCGTGCTAGGGTTGTGACTCGAAACTTTTTGCAAAAAACGTCTACTACCATTCATTTATATATACGCCCAAGGCCATACCAAAATCTTTTTTTTAATTTTTAAGAGAGGAGGACCATGTGGTGCCCCTCCCGGGCCATTTTTGTCCCCGGGGACCCCATTCCGTGGGGCATACCCTCAGAGTTGGGAACCGTGGGGGGAGCCCTAATGTTCCCACAGTACCGCTGGCTCCCCACCTCCTGCGGGAGCTGGCATTGATTTTCCACACGGGGAGCTGCTGACATGCAGCTCCCCTTGTGGAAAAGCAATCCTGCTTTGCTTCATAGAAGCGAGAGCAGGTTTCCCTGCTCTCTCTTCCATGAAGCAATGCAGGAGTTTGCTATGGCAGGGCGGGAGCCTTGCTCCAGCCCTGCCATAGCAAGCAACAGTGTCCCGGGTCTCTCAAAGTATCTTTTTTTTCTGTACCCTTTGTTTTATCTTTGGGGCCTACACTCACCTACACAGCTGACACAACAACATGAACGCCAAACACTCATAGAGACCTCTATAATAACTAGCGCCCCCCTAGACTTAGCAGACTGCCGAATCCCATAGATTACATCAATCTGGACATTCTCAATGGAGGCAACGCCACTTAAGGTTCTGTAACGACCGGATTCTCAGAACAGGCAGCTCACCTTCCGTGGCTAACCCATGCGTCACGTAACGACACTCTTCTCAGGCCACTATATACAAGACATCTAGAATACTCACCTGAGAAAGTGAAAAGAAGGTATTTACATGCCTGTATAATCAAACATACCACTAACACCTAATGGATTCCATATCTTATCCTATACTTACCTCATTTTATATTCTTTAACGTCTCCCAACGATATTTTCTATGTTTATAGTCCCGTAAGACTGTTTCTATCTTTATAGTCCTGTAAGACTGTATCTTTAACGTCACCCGACGATCTCTTTAACGTCACCCGACGATCTCTTTAACGTCACCCGACTATCTCTTTAACGTCACCCGACGATCTCTTTAACGTCACCCGACGATCTACATTAATAGGGATAACTAATAGGGATACACCTTCAAGAGTTATTTCCCAAATGAAGTTCACACTCTCCCCAATCAACAGTTACCTTTGCAGAAGGGCATATCCCATCCTTCTGTATGTCAGCACCTGGTTAAAAGGAAAGGTTAATCTCATTCATGGAGACAACATTCAAAGATATTGATCATTAAATCTTTATTCTATAATCAAACATGACAGAATGAGCAAAAGGCAAATGAATTAAGTTAGTCGCTACCTTTAACCTAAAAAGGGGAATAAAGATGAATAGTTAAATGCATTCTACACTAAGCTCAGAACGCCTCACCTTAGACGTGTGTCTTACCATCTCAGCGGCGGAGCTGATCCCTCTCTCTCTCGTTCTCTTCTATGCGCTTGGAACTCTGATCTCCCTCTATGGCTCACGATTACACGTCTGCACCGCTATGCCTCGTCTACGCTGCCATGCTTCCAGAACACTCAAACCCTCTTCTGGTCTTGGTCTGTGCCACTCCTGTATGATGTCACTACAGGACTTTCAATCACTCTCCTTCTTCACTTCAGGATTTCGATTAGCTGATGGTATCAATCTCTATTCACCAGCCTTCAGACCAACTTCTTCGGTCTTCTCCACACGTTGCTCTCTTCCTCTACTCTACTCGCTCCTTGATAATATAGAGCTCACTTTCTCTATGGAAAATGCCGGCATTAGGCCGACTCCCACCGAATTCCTGTACCAGTCCTCGGCTCCCTCCGCCTTCCGCAGTGGCCACCTGCTTATTGCGTCCAGAGCCGGGAAGACCAACACATTCCTTCTATAAGGGCCAGTCTTGACCGGTTCCTCTCTAGCGAACAACAGGATGAATTCTAAACATTACCTTTACCCTGAAAGCGCCGAGGCAGAGATACAAAATGGCTTCTCTCTAGCTTTCGGGCCTGTAGGCCCGAGAAAACAGAAAAAGGCACTAAACCCTGTCAAAGCATATAGTTAAGCCCTACAAATGAACGCAAATGCAATTAGGACTGAAATGGTAGTAAATTATAGTTACCACCAGTCTAAAAATAGATTAAAATTACCCTGTTGCTACACTCCACTCCTGACTAAATGTACTAGCATTGAAAGTCAAAGATAAAATAAAATAAGAACTCAAACAGGACGCATATCAGTTGAGGAATAATAGGAAACAATACTAAAAGACCTAGCCATAACTCGGGGGTTGAACAGTAGGAAAAAGGATGGGATGCATTGAATACAACAACAAATAATAATCAGAAAACTAAGTACTAGAAAAATGCCACCCAATATCTGGCGTAAAGAATGAAAATCTGGCAGCCAACTAAAAAGCCAATCGTACCATCCTACATCTAAATGTTCCCTAACCTCTTATGTCATCTCATGTAACTTGTTAAGATGAGATCTAATGGATTTAGAATGATCTGATAGATAGAAGCAACACAGGCCCTCAAAATCTGAACAGCCATGGTCATGTTTTAGTAGCAGGTAATCTAACGCAACCCTATTTTGTAAACTAGCACGACGCTCGCCTTGAGAGTCTGATAATAAGTCAGATAAAATAGCAGAAGTATTATTTACAGTCTGCCCCATGGTTTTCCGATAAACTTAAAGAGCATCTAGTCGGAGTTAGACACCTGGAACGAAAATGGCGCCGGACGTATGCGAACGAAGCAAAAGAGGACTATAAAAATGCCAGGAGACTCTATCATTCTATGATTAAAAACGCAAAGAAAACCTACTTTACCTCCTGCATTGAAGCATCCAAAAACAAACATAAGGACATCTTTAAAATAGTCAATAGCTTCAACAAACCCAAAGCTCTATCACGAGAAATTCCACCGTCCCAGACCCTGTGCAACGACATCGCAAACTACTTTGCCCAAAAAATCGATACCCTGACGAAAGACTTCCCACAACCAGTCCTAAAAAACTTTGAGGCAGAGCCTGGCACTAATCCAGCCTATCCTTGGTGGACAAAGTTCAGCCATATTACGCTGGAAGAATCCCACCAAAGGATATTGGCCACCAAATCGGGTTCCCCGTTTGACCCCTGTCCTCCAACACTTCTGAGAACGATAATACACGAGGTCAACCCTGGCATTAATTCTATTATTAATGCGTCCCTGCAAACAGGGGATATTCCTTCTCAATGGAAACTGGCCGCAGTCAGACCACTACAGAAAAAAGTAATACCTGACCCCACGACACTGTCTAACCTGCGCCCCATCTCCCTCCTCCCCGCAATATGCAAAATCACCGAATCCCTTGTCAACAAACAACTGATGGCCCATATAGAAAACAACAACTTATTGCACCCGTGCCAAGCCGGTTTCAGGGCTCACCACTCCACTGAGTCAGCGCTACTATCATCAGCGGAAACCATTCGAGCTGCCTTAGATCAGGGAAAAATGGCTGTCCTGATCCTATTAGACCTCTCTGCGGCTTTCGACACGGTGTCACATGCTATCCTGTTACACCGCCTGACCAAAGCTGGCATAGCAGGAACCGTGTTCAAATGGCTCAAGAACTATTTGGAGCAGAGACGACAGGTTGTCATGCTAGGCAACTTCCTTTCTGAGGAGAAGCTCCTGACATCTGGGGTGCCGCAGGGCTCAAGCCTGAGCCCTACCCTTTTTAACCTTTATATGGTACCCCTACTGGAACTTATCTCCACCTTTAACATCAGTACTATTGCCTACGCTGATGACACCCAACTCGTGTTGACCCTTGACAAAAATCAAACTGACGCTGAACAAACTCTGAAAGAGTGCTTAACAGCAACCTTTGAGTGGATGACCCAAAATCATCTAAAATGTAACTCAGCCAAAACTGAGATTGTTCCTTTTGGCCTGAATAACTGTTTCTCCCCAAAGGACTGGTGGCCGGAAATGGTGGAAGCCCCCCCCAAGACAACTAATTCCGTTCGAAACCTGGGCATTAAGTTCGACAATACCCTCTCTTTCAGTCTACAAGCCAAAGAAGTAGCTGGGACTTGTTTCAGAACCACCAAAAGCCTTAGGAAATTCTTTGATTTCCTTCCCCTAAGTGCCAGGCGGACAGTGGCTGTAGCGCTTATAACGTCCAGACTGGACTATTGCAACAGTCTGTACGCAGGGCTGAATAAATCGGCCCTGCACAGACTGCAAATGGTCCAGCACGCAGCAGCCAGGCTTGTACTGAAACTACCCAGAAGGTCTTCAGCATCGGCAGCACTAGATGCACTGCACTGGCTCCCGGTGCATAAACGCATCCTCTTTAAAGTACTCACCATCACCTACAGAGCCTATCACAACCTAGGCCCGCTGTACTTGAGGAAGTACTTTCAAGCATATCAGCCGAAACGAACCCTCAGGTCATCCACCACTAACCAACTTCAAGTCCCTAGATTCAGGTTAACGACCAAAGGAGGAAAATCTCTTGCAGTCATCGGAGCAAAGGCCTGGAACAACCTCCCCTTGTCTCTACGCCGTAACACAACAGAACTTAGTTTCAGGAAAAACCTAAAAACCTGGATCTACTCCCTCTCAGAATCAGACTTTAAAGCATTGATATGATCCTCTCCCTGCATGCTCACTAAACTATCATTACCTCTCATCTCTATTAACCATCATGGAATCGCAGCGCCAAGATACTCCTTGGAGTGGTAGCGCGCTATATAAGAACCCAATCACATCACATTTAGGGATTTCACCATCCAGCAAGCATGTTTGCCTATAGTTTTAGCATTGTAAACAGACAGTGCAGGAACACCAATAATAGAAGCAGCTAAACTGAGATATTCAGTTTTAGAAAACAAATGTAAAGAAGAATCTCAGTCCCTTGAAAGTGGAGGTGCATCACGCACTGTGCGGGATGACGCAGCTTCATCAGAAGAAAACATTAAAAGACTTAAGCGTGTTAAAGCGCATGGACCTCCAGAAATGTTGGCAGGAATATAGGACCAGGACACATTACCACAGGAAAAGAGCCATCCAGACGGCAATAATACATGATAATAATGACTAGCAGTCACTATAAGAAGTTTGCAGCTCATAGAATTGTGGATTGAAATGCATGCAGTAGGAGTTCTGGTGATACATAGAATTCTTTCATGAGAGGAAGATGGGCTAGAATGTTCTAAACGTAATTGGGCACATTTGCCTATGTATTTAGGATCACAGGTCATTGTATAGCAAACATCACTTTCAGTGATATTATAGGTCGCAACTTGAAAAGTCAATGGGGATTCCGGTTCATTTAGAACAGTGCACAGTGGCGGCTCGTGCATTGGGGGCATTGGGGCGTTGCCCCACTAGCCAGACGACCGTCACTGACACTGTCATTACTGCGCGCACCAAAAAGTACAATGATGAGACAACAACAGCCCGAGTGCCGAGTGAGTCATAATGATTTGGGTCGGAGACTCGGAGTACTGTCACAACAATAGTGACGTCATCGCATTCTCGGAAGGTGGGGGCGGGCCTGCAGCAGTGAGTGGCAGGCTGGCAGCAGCAGCGTGGGAGGGAGGGCAACAGTAGTGTGCGCATTTAGGACAAGTCATTTTTAGGTCTCGGCTTCGAGACCTATTGTCACGGAGTTCACTCTCAACGGAGCCAGAGCGGTGAACGAGCGCTGATTGCATCTCGTGGACACGCACGCCGAGCCTCCTGGAGCCGTGCACATCTCTTGCTCCACATTCACACTCACGGAAGCACACACTCACGCACGCACGCACACCCACACACACACACACACACACACACACCCTCCCTCTCTGCCCACTCCCTCTCTGCCGCCCCCCCTCGACCCCCACTCACCGGGCTCTTTCCCTCGCAGTGGGTCAGTCATGGCAGCAGGCAGACTCGGTGTCTTCTCCGGGGATCTTCAGCTGATGTGCACGCCCACGATGCGTCTCGTGCGCGCCCGCCACGCTGTTTCGCGCCTGTTGATCCTCAGCTTGTTGCTTACAGCCAGTGGGTTGAACTTGAATGTACTCGACAAAATATCCTTATATAACTAAAAAGTGAGCATCATCTTCATCTCACGTTTGTAAAGGTAACCATGAACACCAATTGTGTTAAAATATATTGAATACGATAGATCACCTTCCACTCGCCCATACATATACTTTAAATTCCTTATTCATATTATTAGAACAAAGCAACGCAGAAGATAATTTTTGGTTGTCTGTGGGTGGGGAGATGGGGTTTGAACTCTCTGCCCTCTTTTCCTATCATTGACTGTTTGGCGCCTATAGGAAAAACCCAAGCTGCTTATACTTAAGAGGAATTCTGCATAAGGATTATTATAGTGTGAGTGCAGAGTGCGCACAGTTAAGAGTGAGCAGTGCAGAGTGTGAAGTAGTGAGTGCAGAGTGAGTGAGCAGAGTGTGAGTGCAGAGTGCAGAGTGTGAAGTAGTGAGTGCAGAGTGAGTGAGCAGAGTGTGAGTGCAGAGTGTGAAGTAGTGAGTGCAGAGTGAGTGTGCAGAGTGTGAATGCAGCGTGCAGAGTTGAGTGCAGAGTGTGAGTGCAGAGTGTAAGTGTGAGTGCAGAGTGCAGAGTAGTGAGTGCAGAGTAGTGAGTGCAGAGTAGTGAGTGCAGAGTAGTGAGTGCAGAGTAGTGAGTGCAGAGTGTGAGTAGTGAGTGCAGAGTGTGAGTAGTGAGTGCAGAGTGTGAGTGCAGAGTGTGAGTAGTGAGTACAGAGTGCAGAGTAGTGAGTGCAGAGTAGTGAGTGCAGAGTAGTGAGTGCAGAGTGCAGAGTAGTGAGTGCAGAGTAGTGAGTGCAGAGTAGTGAGTGCGGAGTAGGGAGTAGTGAGTGCAGAGTAGTGAGTGCAGAGTAGTGAGTAGTGAGTAGTGAGCGCAGAGTAGTGAGTAGTGAGTGCAGAGTAGTGAGTAGTGAGTGCAGAGTAGTGAGTAGTGAGTAATGAGTGCAGAGTAGTGAGTAGTGAGTGCAGAGTAGTGAGTAGTGAGTAGTGAGTGCAGAGTAGTGAGTAGTGAGTAGTGAGTAGTGAGTGCAGAGTAGTGAGTAGTGAGTGCAGAGTAGTGAGTAGTGAGTGCAGAGTAGTGAATAGTGAGTAGTGAGTGCAGAGTAGTGAGTAGTGAGTGCATAGTAGTGAGTAGTGAGTGCAGAGTAGTGAGTAGTGAGTGGTGAGTAGTGAGTAGTGAGTGGTGAGTAGTGAGTGCAGAGTAGTGAGTAGTGAGTGGTGGGTAGTGAGTGCAGAGTAGTGAGTAGGGAGTGGTGAGTAGTGAGTGCAGAGTAGTGAGTAGTGAGTGCAGAGTAGTGAGTAGTGAGTGAAGAGTAGTGAGTAGTGAGTGCAGAGTAGTGAGTAGTGAGTGCAGAGTAGTGAGTAGTGAGTGCAGAGTAGTGAGTAGTGAGTGCAGAGTAGTGAGTAGTGAGTGGTGATTAGTGAGTGGTGAGTAGTGAGTGCAGAGTAGTGAGTAGTGAGTGGTGAGTAGTGAGTGCAGAGTAGTGAGTAGTGAGTGGTGAGTAGTGAGTGCAGAGTAGTGAGTAGTGAGTGCAGAGTAGTGAGTAGTGAGTGCAGAGTAGTGAGTAGTGAGTAGTGAGTGGTGAGTAGTGAGTAGTGAGTGGTGAGTAGTGAGTGCAGAGTAGTGAGTGCTGAGTAGTGAGTGCAGAGTAGTGAGTGCAGAGTGGTGAGTGCAGAGTGGTGAGTAGTGAGTGCAGAGTAGTGAGTGCAGAGTAGTGAGTAGTGAGTGCAGAGTAGTGAGTAGTGAGTGCAGAGTAGTGAGTAGTGAGTAGTAAGTGCAGAGTAGTGAGTGCAGAGTAGTGAGTAGTGAGTGCAGAGTAGTGAGTGCAGATTGCAGAGTAGTGAGTGCAGAGTAGTGAGTGCAGAGTAGTGAGTGCAGAGTAGTGAGTAGTGAGTGCAGAGTAGTGAGTAGTGAGTGCAGAGTAGTGAGTGCAGAGTAGTGAGTAGTGAGTGCAGAGTAGTGAGTAGTGAGTGCAGAGTAGTGAGTAGGGAGTGCAGAGTAGTGAGTGCAGAGTAGTGAGTGCAGAGTAGTGAGTTCAGAGTAGTGAGTAGTGAGTGCAGAGTAGTGAGTAGTGAGTGCAGAGTAGTGAGTAGTGAGTGTAGAGTAGTGAGTATTGAGTAGTGAGTGCAGAGTAGTGAGTGCAGAGTAGTGAGTGCAGAGTAGTGAGTAGTGAGTGCAGAGTAGAGAGTAGTGAGTAGTGAGTGCAGAGTAGTGAGTGCAGAGCAGTGAGTGCAGAGTAGTGAGTGCAGAGTAGTGAGTGCAGAGTAGTGAGTGCAGTGCAGAGTAGTGAGTGCAGAGTAGTGAGTGCAGAGTAGTGAGTGCAGAGTAGTGAGTAGTGAGTGCAGAGTAGTGAGTAGTGAGTGCAGAGTAGTGAGTAGTGAGTGCAGAGTAGTGAGTAGTGAGTGGTGAGTGCAGAGTAGTGAGTAGTGAGTGCAGAGTAGTGAGTAGTGAGTGCAGAGTAGTGAGTGCAGAGTAGTGAGTGCAGAGTAGTGAGTAGTGAGTGCAGAGTAGTGAGTGCAGAGTAGTGATTAGTGAGTGCAGAGTAGTGAGTGCAGAGTAGTGAGTGCAGAGTAGTGAGTGCAGAGTAGTGAGTGCAGAGTAGTGAGTAGTGAGTGCAGAGTAGTGAGTGCAGAGTAGTGAGTAGTGAGTGCAGAGTAGTGAGTAGTGAGTGCAGAGTAGTGAGTGCAGAGTAGTGAGTAGTGAAAGCAGAGTAGTGAGTGCAGAGTAGTGAGTAGTGAGTAGTGAGTGCAGAGTAGTGAGTGCAGAGTAGTGAGTGCAGAGTAGTGAGTGCAGAGTAGTGAGTGCAGAGTAGTGAGTAGTGACTGCAGAGTAGTGAGTAGTGAGTGCAGAGTAGTGAGTAGTGAGTGCAGAGTAGTGAGTAGTGAGTGCAGAGTAGTAAGTAGTGACTGCAGAGTAGTGACTGCAGAGTAGTGAGTGCAGAGTAGTGAGTGCATAGTGAGTGCAGAGTAGTAATGCAGAGTAGTGAGTGCAGAGTAGTGAGTGGTGAGTGCAGAGTAGTGAGTGCAGAGTAGTGAGTGCAGAGTAGTGAGTGCAGAGTAGTGAGTAGTGAGTGCAGAGTAGTGAGTGCAGAGTAGTGAGTGCAGAGTAGTGAGTGCAGAGTAGTGAGTAGTGAGTGCAGAGTAGTGAGTGCAGAGTAGTGAGTAGTGAGTGCAGAGTAGTGAGTAGTGAGTGCAGAGTAGTGAGTGCAGAGTAGTGAGTGCAGAGTAGTGAGTGCAGAGTAGTGAGTGCAGAGTAGTGAGTAGTGAGTGCAGAGTAGTGAGTAGTGAGTGCAGAGTAGTGAGTAGTGAGTGCAGAGTAGTGAGTAGTGAGTGTAGAGTGCAGAGTAGTGAGTGCAGAGTGCAGAGTAGTGAGTAGTGAGTAGTGCGTGCAGAGTAGTGAGTAGTGAGTAGTGAGTGCAGAGTAGTGAGTAGTGAGTGCAGAGTAGTGAGTGCAGAGTAGTGAGTGCAGAGTAGTGAGTGCAGAGTAGTGAGTAGTGAGTGCAGAGTAGTGAGTGCAGAGTAGTGAGTGCAGAGTAGTGAGTGCGGAGTAGTGAGTGCAGAGTAGTGAGTGCAGAGTAGTGAGTGCAAAGTAGTGAGTAGTGAGTGCAGAGTAGTGAGTGCAGAGTAGTGAGTAGTGAGTGCAGAGTAGTGAGTAGTGAGTGCAGAGTAGTGAGTGCAGAGTAGTGAGTGCAGAGTAGTGAGTGCAGAGTAGTGAGTGCAGAGCAGTAAGTGCAGAGTAGTGAGTAGTGAGTGCAGAGTAGTGAGTGCAGAGTAGTGAGTAATGAGTGCAGAGTAGTGAGTGCAGAGTAGTGAGTAGTGAGTGAAGAGTAGAGAGTGCAGAGTAGTGAGTGCAGAGTAGTGAGTGCAGAGTAGTGAGTGCAGAGTAGTGAGTGCAGAGTAGTGAGTAGTGAGTGCAGAGTAGTGAGTGCAGAGTGCAGAGTAGTGAGTAGTGAGTAGTGAGTGCAGAGTAGTGAGTAGTGAGTAGTGAGTGCAGAGTAGTGAGTAGTGAGTGCAGAGTAGTGAGTGCAGAGTAGTGAGTGCAGAGTAGTGAGTGCAGAGTAGTGAGTAGTGAGTGCAGAGTAGTGAGTGCAGAGTAGTGAGTGCAGAGTAGTGAGTGCAGAGTAGTGAGTGCAGAGTAGTGAGTCGTGAGTGCAGAGTAGTGAGTGCAGAGTAGTGAGTAGTGAGTGCAGAGTAGTGAGTGCAGAGTAGTGAGTAGTGAGTGCAGAGTAGTGAGTAGTGAGTGCAGAGTAGTGAGTGCAGAGTAGTGAGTGCAGAGTAGTGAGTGCAGAGTAGTGAGTAGTGAGTGCAGAGTAGTGAGTGCAGAGTAGTGAGTGCAGAGTAGTGAGTAATGAGTGCAGAGTAGTGAGTGCAGAGTAGTGAGTAGTGAGTGCAGAGTAGTGAGTAGTGAGTGCAGAGTAGTGAGTAGTGAGTGCAGAGTAGTGAGTGCAGAGTAGTGAGCGCAGAGTAGTGAGTGCAGAGTAGTGAGTGCAGAGTAGTGAGTAGTGAGTGCAGAGTAGTGAGTGCAGAGTAGTGAGTAGTGAGTGCAGAGTAGTGAGTGCAGAGTAGTGAGTGCAGAGTAGTGAGTGCAGAGTAGTGAGTGCAGAGTAGTGAGTAGTGAGTGCAGAGTAGTGAGTAGTGAGTGCAGAGTAGTGAGTAGTGAGTGCAGAGTAGTGAGTGCAGAGTAGTGAGTGCAGAGTAGTGAGTGCAGAGTAGTGAGTAGTGAGTGCAGAGTAGTGAGTAGTGAGTGCAGAGTAGTGAGTGCAGAGTAGTGAGTGCAGAGTAGTGAGTGCAGAGTAGTGAGTGCAGAGTAGTGAGTGGTGAGTGCAGAGTAGTGAGTAGTGAGTGCAGAGTAGTGAGTAGTGAGTGCAGAGTAGTGAGTAGTGAGTGCAGAGTAGTGCGTGCAGAGTAGTGAGTAGTGAGCGGTGAGTGCAGAGTAGTGAGTAGTGAGTGCAGAGTAGTGAGTAGTGAGTGCAGAGTAGTGAGTAGTGAGTGGTGAGTGCAGAGTAGTGAGTAGTGAGTGCAGAGTAGTGAGTAGTGAGTGCAGAGTAGTGAGTGCAGAGTAGTGAGTGTAGAGTAGTGAGTGCAGAGTAGTAGTGAGTGCAGAGTAGTGAGTGCAGAGTAGTGAGTGGTGAGTGCAGAGTAGTGAGTAGTGAGTGCAGAGTAGTGAGTAGTGAGTGCAGAGTAGTGAGTAGTGAGTGCAGAGTAGTGAGTGCAGAGTAGTGAGTAGTGAGTGCAGAGTAGTGAGTAGTGAGTGGTGAGTGCAGAGTAGTGAGTAGTGAGTGCAGAGTAGTGAGTGCAGAGTAGTGAGTGTAGAGTAGTGAGTGCAGAGTACTAGTGAGTGCAGAGTAGTGAGAGTGCAGAGTAGTGAGTAGTGAGCGCAGAGTAGTGAGTAGTGAGTGCAGAGTAGTGAGTGCAGAGTAGTGAGTGTAGAGTAGTGAGTGCAGAGTAGTAGTGAGTGCAGGGTAGTGAGAGTGCAGAGTAGTGAGTGCAGAGTAGTGAGTGCAGAGTAGTGAGTAGTGAGTGCAGAGTAGTGAGTAGTGAGTGCAGAGTAGTGAGTAGTGAGTGCAGAGTAGTGAGTAGTGAGTGGTGAGTGCAGAGTAGTGAGTAGTGAGTGCAGAGTAGTGAGTAGTGAGTGCAGAGTAGTGAGTGCAGAGTAGTGAGTGCAGAGTAGTGAGTGCTGAGTAGTGAGTATTGAGTGCAGAGTAGTGAGTAGTGAGTGCAGAGTAGTGAGTGCAGAGTAGTGAGTAGTAATAATAATAATAAACTTTATTCGGATTTTAAAGATCCATAAAAGCAGTACAGATAAAAAATCTTCAGTGAAATATAATTACAGATTACTTAAAAACAGCAAAAAGGAGTTTCGGTAATTTATACAGTACTAATATAATTAAAGGTTTTTCCTGTGTCCATATATACATTTCAGAAAGTTAAGAACATGGTAACATGTGGCTTCGGTATCCAAAAGCTGCAAGCTCAACATGGCTACTCGGCATTGTCTAAGACCCCAAGATTTTAAAAGAGTTAGTAACCAAAGTTTGCGGTGTTCCTGATAAAATTTGCAGAACAGAACAGTATGAAGGGTGGTTTGGCCTGATATCCCATCGCATGGACATGGAAGTGGATTTGGGTCCCAAACGTTTGGCGTTGGGAAAGCTACCAGTTTGTGAAATATGTTCAGTCTGAATCTTATCAGGAGAAATCGTTCGAAGGTACCAATGTCAAGGTTTAAATAGGGCTGCATTAAAAGGGTAGATTGAACCATTATTGCGTGCTGCACCGACTGTTTCCCAGCTTCTATTTGTAGTCTTAGATTACCCAGATGGTCCAAGGCTCGTTTTTTAAAATTATTTTTTGAGAGTTCTCCAATTTTTTCGGGGTTTGAATAATATTTTTCTATTCCAAGGTCAAAGAGAAAGGTCCGGATATAGGCCAGCCATTTAATTTTTAAAACGTAGTCCAGAGACATTGCATCCGCCAGTATTGTTTTTGTAATGTCGTTTTTATCTGACGCCCAGATACGTCGCCAAAGGAGGAGTGGTTGAATTTTGGCAAGATCTTCGATATATGGTGCCCCCAATTCTAAGTGGCAGGCGTAAGTCGAGAAACTTTTGGGGGCGGATAAGAGGAATCTGAAAAACTTGTTTTCTGCAATTTGCAGAGAGGTGACATCCGTATGGCCCCATAGTCCTGCTCCATATAAAGCTGTAGATTGACATTTAGCTTTGTATATGGTTATCAATTCCCTGGGCGGACGTTTTCCTAGTTTTTGTGTAAACGACACCAATGCGGCTAATGCTCTTTTAAAACAATGTTTTCTGGCTTCTACTGCTGGTTTCCAGGAGAGTTTATTATCTATCATGACTCCCAGATAGCAGTATTCATTTGTAGAGTCTATTTTTTGGCTGCCAAGGTAGATGGAGTTTTGCTGTTTCCTCCCAACCCCAGCCTTCATTACGAAAGTCTTTTTTACGTTTATATGAAGGTCAAGGGTTCTCATGAACTGCGAATATCTATTAAGGGACCTTTGGAGTTCACGGGGGGTTTGTGCAAGGAGGACGGCGTCGTCCGCGTAGAGTAGAGCGGGGATCGGGCGATGTTTGGCCAGTGGAAGATCACGGGCACTCTTCAGGAGCTCGACCTCCAAGTTGTTGGTATAGAGGGAGAAAAGGAAGGGTGCCAGGACACATCCTTGTCTGACCCCACGCTCTACTCTAAAAGACGCCGTCAGTTCCCCCTTTGTCCCGTAGCGGACTCTTGCGGATGGATTGTAATAGAGTTCCCTTAAAAAGTTCAGGAGTGATGGATCTACCCCCATCTGTGCTAAAAGGGACCACAATTTTGTATGGGAGACGCAGTCGAAAGCCGCGGACAAATCTACGTAGGTCATGTAAAGTTTTGCTTTCTTTGCATGCACATATTTTCCAAAGATTATCGATAAATTTAGGGCTTGTTCCACAGTACCTAGTCCTTTTCTAAATCCAAATTGAAGGTCGGATAGGATGCCTTTCTCTTCCGCCCAGTCCTGAAGTCTTTCTAAAATCACTCTTCCTGCTATTTTTCCCAGTGAGTCCAGCAAAGAAATTGGGCGATAGCAGGCAGGGTCCATACGGTTACCTTTTTTAAATATCGGCACCATGATGGACCTTGTCCATGACTCCAGAATTCCTAATTTTGCCGTAGCGGTGCAGACCCTTGTTAAAATCGGTGCCCAGAGTTCTGTTTGGTGTTTAAAAAAGTCTGCCGGGACTCCGTCCGGCCCTGGAGCTTTTCCTTTTTTGGTTGAGATTAATGCCACAAGAATCTCAGAGATTTCAAAATTTATGTCTATAGGGTATGGTAGGAATGTTTTTTCCTCCTCTTCCGTCTCTTGATCAGAGGTTGGTTTTTGGAAGATGCTGGTAAAGTGTGATACCCAAGTTGCAGCGTCTATAGCAGCTTCGATTTTTGGGCAAGTGTCGTCTGCCAAGAAAGGAGTTCTTATAATTCTCCAGAAGGCTTGAGAGTTTATTTCTTGGGCACTGGTGTGGAGTTCATGCCACAGCGCTTGCTTCAGTTCCTCTTTCCTCTTTTTCCTAATTTTGTGATATTCACTTCTGAGGGTGGCTATTGTGCGGGGATCCCTTTCGTTTTTGTTTAAGGCTAGCTTCAATTTTGTATGAGCCTTAGTGCACTCTTGGTTGAACCAGCCTTTGGGCCGGGATGGACCGGATTTTTGTGTTTTTGTGAGTAAAACCTTTAGTTTGTCCATAATTTGGGCAAAGTTATTTAGAAGCTCCACGTCCTTAGTTGCTATGTCCAAACAAATTTTGATTTGGGGATAGACTGATCTTATTAACTCTTTGGTGAGTTCCTCTGGGTTTATCCTTCCCCATTTTATTGAGTACCCGTTTACTTTATCCATATTGATATTTTCCTGGGTCAATGCATTGGCTATTATTACTGGAGAACATTGTTGATAGTTTAGTGAGACTTCCAAGGTTAATATTGCATGGTCACTTTGAGGATTCGGTTTGACTTCAAAGTTTTTTATTCTTAGTTGTAAGGATGTTGATATAATTATGAAGTCTACCGTGGTTTTGTAGCCTCTTCCTATATAAGTAGGTGCAAGTGAGTTATCCCCATAGTCCAGAGTGTTTACTATCTGGAGATCCAGGTCGGATAGGAGATCATTCATTTGTCTGCCCATTTTGTTATGCAAGAAATGGGTGAGTGAGAGGCCATCTTCTGTCACCATGCCAGGACATTTTCTTTTTGGTTGGGTACAGGCGTGAAGATTGAAGTCGCCTGCCCATATTATTGCGGCCGGGCCTCTTTCTCCTTGTTTCATTCTGAGAGTAGTTAATTTTTCGTGGAGGTGGGCCAGGACTCCCTCAAAGTCCAGTTCATCCAGGTTGTTATAAAAATTAATGATAACCATTGACTCTTTTTTCTGGAGGAAAAGACCAAGGATCTGCAAATTAGATGCCAGTTCTATAACCTTTATTTTAGCGTTTTGGATTGTGTTGGCTACATAGATGCACAGACCTCCCTTTGGTCTACCTGTGTGTCCCGACTGCGCGAGAGAGGAGTACGTTTTGTACCCCTGCAGGTGATGTTCTTGTAATGACCATGTCTCCTGTATGCATATTATTTGGTGATTATGCATGTGGTGCATGATTGTCCCATCCTCTATTTTTGTCCTTAGTCCAGCGATGTTCCACGAGATCAGGCTCAGGATTGTTGGACTGTCCCTTGAGCTTTTTACTCTTTTTGATTCGTTAAAGATCTCTGGGGCTGGAGGAATCTCTGGGTCTGGAGGGACTAATGGGGAGACCGTGGGTTCCGATAGGTCTGTGTGGATTTGGGAGTGTTCTTGTGGTTGTGGTAGTCAATCGACGCACTCCAAGGCGCTATACCTGTTTGCTAATTGTATGCCATTCCAGCTATCCCAACGTGTGGGGTCACTGTACTTTCTCCAGTGTTCCTGTCCACTCCATTCGTCCCTATCTCTGCCTTGGTGATTGAGGCCTAGTGGGTTGAATGGGGGAAACCGTCCTTGCCGCGGCTGCTGCCATAGGTGAGTGTTGTGTTGCGTGGATTGCTGGGGTTGCCACCACTGTTGGGTGGTATGATATGGGTATTGAGGAGGATGAGCAGGTGGTTGGGTAGCAAGGTGTATAGGTTGAGGAAGTTGGGCGGGTGGTTGCCACTGGAAAACTGATTGTTGTGGAATTTGTGGGAATCGTGGCAAGTGTGGGTGCTGCTGGTATTGATACATATTGTATTCAGAGGAATTTATAGGCCCAGTGTTTAATGGGAGTACGGGAGAGGGAAAATTTTGCCTTGAAGATGGGGGTAGGAAATAGGACAAGGGAAGGGGATTTATTTGGGTGGCTGGTCCTCTGTTGGGTGAATTGCAGATATAATTTGATGCCCCTATCTCCCTAAATTTGATGCTGATGACGTCTCCCGCTATTGCCTTCGTGCTTCTGCCAACCCAATCTCCTCTGCGTGCGGAGAAGATATCACCCCTGATGTGAGCGGGTAAGGGTTTGTGGAGTTGGAGCCACTGGGCGCATTTGTTCCTCAGCTCCGCGAAAGTTTCTCTTACACCCTCCTTCAGTGGGGGAACAGCTGTTAACACCACCACGAAGGGAGAAGCTTCCGGGGGTAAATTGATTATTTTGGGCCGAGACTGCTTGGTCTTCAGTTCTGGTGGTTTTTCTAGGGAGGGGGTCTCTGCTGGAATGGTGGTATTTCCTTTTGTTTGTCGGTTGTTTGTTTTAGTTTGACCTGCTGGACCTATTTGTGTAGCAGGGGGGAGATCTACCGCGACCGGAATGTCTTGGGGGGCATCTAGATTACTCCCTTTTTTAGCTAGGGGTTGTGTTACTGCCGCTTTTCTGGTTGGTGAAGTGTGAGGCTTGTTTGTTATACCTGTTATTTGTTTGAGACTAGATGGTTTTTTTGGGAGTATTTCCTTTGCCCCGTGCGTCGGAGCGGGACCATTCCCGCTTGCCTTACAACTGCATTTCGTATTGATTAGTGACGTAAGTCTGTCCAACTTTGATATTAGGGGTTTGATCTGTGCTGTAATATTAGCTTCGAGGTCTGATTTTAGGTCCATGACCATGTTTTCCACCCAACAGGGGATACCTGCCGAGGAGTTTGGGGTGGGCGTGATCAGATTATGATTCTTTGTTTTTGTTTTAGATTTTTCCTTGATAATTGGCATAGCCTTAGGGAGGGTGGAGGTGTTTTTCCTTGTTTTTGTTGGTTCTAAGGTCGTTACTGGATCAGGTAGTAAGGGATTACTAATGGCACTCTGGTCTGATTTTTCAGTCGGTGATTGGCAGGCTTCTAAGTCTGGGGTTGCTTCAAGGTCGACATATGATTGATCAGAGTCTGTTTGGGTTACGGATAAATCTACAGAATTTGGAACAGTCATCGTAGGAACGATAGTTAGTGGCAGTGGTAAAGAGCAATTATTAGCAACCTGGTGAGCAGGGGAATTTGCGGTGGTAAGTGAGCCGAGCGAGGATCGTTTGGCCTGCATGAGGTCCAAGGAGACTCTTTTCTCCAGTAGGATAATACTCTTATCAATGGTGTCGTTTACCCTGGATATGAAAAGGTCTATAGGACCGGTCACTTGTGTCACCAGTGTAGCTTTCTTAGACGTGCTTCTAGTTTTGGGACGCATCGTGATTCTCAGTGATGTACGTCAGAAGTCGTGGAGGCCTGCGGGAACGAAGTAAAGTACAGGGTGACAGGGCCGGGGCCGTCCTCTGCCGTCCTCGAACGGCCTCAAACGGCCCTGTCTTTGCCCAGTCTTCGCCCGTGCTGCGTCCCGCGCTGCGGGAGTAAGATGTTATTAAGTAGGGGGCGTAAAGGGCAGGGGGCGGGCCAGCAGGGAGAGCGGACCGGAAGCTCTTCCTTGGTCTTGCAGGGACTTCTGGGAAATGAAGTCCCCGCACACTTGCAGCCCCGCTGGTTCCTCGCGCCCCTTACCGCCTTGCCGCCGGCGTCCTGCGTTGGTCCTTGAAGATGTTGCCTCTACCAGCGCCCACCAGCGAAGCGGCACCCGCGAAGCGGGTGCGGCGATAGGTGGGCTGGGAGGCCGGTGCGCTGCTGGGCTGATAGGCTACAGCGTGAGTGATGCCTTCCGCTTCAAAAGTAAGTAAGTAAGTAGGTGTCCCACAGGGTAGAGGAAGAGGAGGGCTTTTAACTGGCTTTGATGGGCGGGGGGCGGGCCAGCAGGGAGAGCGGACCGGAAGCTCTTCCTTGGTCTTGCAGGGACTTCTGGGAAATGAAGTCCCCGCACACTCGCAGCCCCGCTGGTTCCTCGCGCCCCTTACCGCCTTGCCGCCGGCGTCCTGCGTTGGTCCTTGAAGATGTTGCCTCTACCAGCGCCCACCAGCGAAGCGGCACCCGCGAAGCGGGTGCGGCGAGAGGTGGGCTGGGAGGCCGGTGCGCTGCTGGGCTGATAGGCTACAGCGTGAGTGATGCCTTCCGCTTCAAAAGTAAGTAAGTAGGTGTCCCCTAGTGAGTAGTGAGTGCAGAGTAGTGAGTAGTGAGTGCAGAGTAGTGAGTGCAGAGTAGTGAGTAGTGACTGGTGAGTGCAGAGTAGTGAGTAGTGAGTGCAGAGTAGTGAGTAGTGAGTGCAGAGTAGTGAGTAGTGAGTGCAGAGTAGTGAGTGCAGAGTAGTGAGTGCAGAGTAGTGAGTGCAGAGTAGTGAGTAGTGAGTGCAGAGTAGTGAGTAGTGAGTGCAGAGTAGTGAGTGCAGAGTAGTGAGTGCAGAGTAGTGAGTAGTGAGTGCAGAGTAGTGAGTAGTGAGTGCAGAGTAGTGAGTTGTGAGTGCAGAGTAGTGAGTGCAGAGTAGTGAGTACAGAGTAGTGAGTGCAGAGTAGTGAGTGCAGAGTAGTGAGTGCAGAGTAGTGAGTAGTGAGTGCAGAGTAGTGAGTGCAGAGTAGTGAGTAGTGAGTGCAGAGTAGTGAGTGCAGAGTAGTGAGTAGTGAGTGCAGAGTAGTGAGTAGTGAGTGCAGAGTAGTGAGTGCAGAGTCGTGAGTGCAGAGTAGTGAGTGCAGAGTAGTGAGTGCAGAGTGGTGAGTAGTGAGTGCAGAGTAGTGAGTGCAGAGTAGTGAGTGCAGATTAGTGAGTGCAGAGTAGTGAGTGCAGAGTAGTGAGTAGTGAGTGCAGAGTAGTGAGTGCAGAGTAGTGAGTAGTGAGTGCAGAGTAGTGAGCGCAGAGTAGTGAGTGCAGAGTAGTGAAAGCAGAGTAGTGAGTGCAGAGTAGTGAGTGCAGAGTAGTGAGTAGTGAGTGCAGAGTAGTGAGTAGTGAGTGCAGAGTAGTGAGTAGTGAGTGCAGAGTAGTGAGTGCAGAGTAGTGAGTAGTGAGTTGTGAGTGCAGAGTAGTGAGTAGTGAGTGCAGAGTAGTGAGTGCAGAGTAGTGAGTGTAGAGTAGTGAGTGCAGAGTAGTAGTGAGTGCAGAGTAGTGAGTGCAGAGTAGTGAGTGGTGAGTGCAGAGTAGTGAGTAGTGAGTGCAGAGTAGTGAGTAGTGAGTGCAGAGTAGTGAGTAGTGAGTGCAGAGTAGTGAGTGCAGAGTAGTGAGTAGTGAGTGCAGAGTAGTGAGTAGTGAGTGGTGAGTGCAGAGTAGTGAGTAGTGAGTGCAGAGTAGTGAGTAGTGAGTGCAGAGTAGTGGGTGCAGAGTAGTGAGTGTAGAGTAGTGAGTGCAGAGTACTAGTGAGTGCAGAGTAGTGAGAGTGCAGAGTAGTGAGTAGTGAGTGCAGAGTAGTGAGTAGTGAGTGCAGAGTAGTGAGTAGTGAGTGGTGAGTGCAGAGTAGTGAGTAGTGAGTGCAGAGTAGTGAGTAGTGAGTGCAGAGTAGTGAGTGCAGAGTAGTGAGTGTAGAGTAGTGAGTGCAGAGTAGTAGTGAGTGCAGAGTAGTGAGAGTGCAGAGTAGTGAGTGCAGAGTAGTGAGTGCAGAGTAGTAAGTAGTGAGTGCAGAGTAGTGAGTAGTGAGTGCAGAGTAGTGAGTAGTGAGTGCAGAGTAGTGAGTAGTGAGTGGTGAGTGCAGAGTAGTGAGTAGTGAGTGCAGAGTAGTGAGTAGTGAGTGCAGAGTAGTGAGTGCAGAGTAGTGAGTGCAGAGTAGTGAGTGCAGAGTAGTGAGTATTGAGTGCAGAGTAGTGAGTAGTGAGTGCAGAGTAGTGAGTAGTGAGTGCAGAGTAGTGAGTAGTGCGTGCAGAGTAGTGAGTGCAGAGTAGTGAGTAGTGACTGGTGAGTGCAGAGTAGTGAGTAGTGAGTGCAGAGTAGTGAGTAGTGAGTGCAGAGTAGTGAGTGCAGAGTAGTGAGTGCAGAGTAGTGAGTGCAGAGTAGTGAGTAGTGAGTGCAGAGTAGTGAGTAGTGAGTGCAGAGTAGTGAGTTGTGAGTGCAGAGTAGTGGGTGCAGAGTAGTGAGTACAGAGTAGTGAGTGCAGAGTATTGAGTGCAGAGTAGTGAGTGCAGAGTAGTGAGTGCAGAGTAGTGAGTGCAGAGTAGTGAGTGCAGAGTAGTGAGTAGTGAGTGCAGAGTAGTGAGTGCAGAGTAGTGAGTAGTGAGTGCAGAGTAGTGAGTGCAGAGTAGTGAGTAGTGAGTGCAGAGTAGTGAGTGCAGAGTCGTGAGTGCAGAGTAGTGAGTGCAGAGTAGTGAGTGCAGAGTGGTGAGTAGTGAGTGCAGAGTAGTGAGTGCAGAGTAGTGAGTGCAGATTAGTGAGTGCAGAGTAGTGAGTGCAGAGTAGTGAGTAGTGAGTGCAGAGTAGTGAGTGCAGAGTAGTGAGTAGTGAGTGCAGAGTAGTGAGTGCAGAGTAGTGAGTGCAGAGTAGTGAAAGCAGAGTAGTGAGTGCAGAGTAGTGAGTGCAGAGTAGTGAGTAGTGAGTGCAGAGTAGTGAGTAGTGAGTGCAGAGTAGTCAGTGCAGAGTAGTGAGTGTAGAGTAGTGAGTGCATAGTGAGTGCAGAGTAGTAATGCAGAGTAGTAATGCAGAGTAGTGAGTGGTTAGTGCAGAGTAGTGAGTGCAGAGTAGTGAGTGCAGAGTAGTGAGTAGTGAGTGCAGAGTATTGAGTAGTGAGTGCAGAGTAGTGAGTAGTGAGTACAGAGTAGTGAGTAGTGAGTAGTGAGTGTAGAGTGCAGAGTAGTGAGTGCAGAGTGCAGAGTAGTGAGTAGTGAGTAGTGAGTGCAGAGTAGTGAGTAGTGAGTAGTGAGTAGTGAGTGCAGAGTAGTGAGTAGTGACTGCAGAGTAGTGAGTAGTGACTGCAGAGTAGTGAGTGCAGAGTAGTGAGTGCAGAGTAGTGAGTGCAGAGTAGTGAGTAGTGAGTGCAGAGTAGTGAGTGCAGAGTAGTGAGTGCAGAGTAGTGAGTGCAGAGTAGTGAGTGCAGAGTAGTGAGTAGTGAGTGCAGAGTAGTGAGTGCAGAGTAGTGAGTAGTGAGTGCAGATTAGTGAGTGCAGAGTAGTGAGTGCAGAGTAGTGAGTAGTGAGTGCAGAGTAGTGAGTGCAGAGTAGTGAGTGCAGAGTAGTGAGTGCAGAGTAGTGAGTAGTGAGTGCAGAGTAGTGAGTGCAGAGTAGTGAGTAATGAGTGCAGAGTAGTGAGTGCAGAGTAGTGAGTAGTGAGTGCAGAGTAGTGAGTAGTGAGTGCAGAGTAGTGAGTGCAGAGTAGTGAGTAGTGAGTGCAGAGTAGTGAGTGCAGAGTAGTGAGTGCAGAGTAGTGAGTGCAGAGTAGTGAGTAGTGAGTGCAGAGTAGTGAGTAGTGAGTGCAGAGTAGTGAGTGCAGAGTAGTGAGTGCAGAGTAGTGAGTGCAGAGTAGTGAGTGCAGAGTAGTGAGTGCAGAGTAGTGATTAGTGAGTGCAGAGTAGTGAGTAGTGAGTGCAGAGTAGTGAGTGCAGAGTAGTGAGTGCAGAGTAGTGAGTGCAGAGTAGTAAGTGCAGAGTAGTGAGTAGTGAGTGCAGAGTAGTGAGTGCAGAGTAGTGAGTAGTGAGTGCAGAGTAGTGAGTAGTGAGTAGTGAGTAGTGAGTAGTGAGTGCAGAGTAGTGAGTGCAGAGTAGTGAGTGCAGAGTAGTGAGTGCAGAGTAGTGAGTAGTGAGTGCAGAGTAGTGAGTAGTGAGTGCAGAGTAGTGAGTGCAGAGTAGTGAGTGCAGAGTAGTGAGTGCAAAGTAGTGAGTGCAGAGTAGTGAGTAGTGAGTGCAGAGTAGTGAGTGCAGAGTAGTGAGTAGTGAGTGCAGAGTAGTGAGTGCAGAGTAGTGAGTGCAGAGTAGTGAGTGCAGAGTAGTGAGTAGTGAGTGCAGAATAGTGAGTAGTGAGTGCAGAGTAGTGAGTGCAGAGTAGTGAGTGCAGAGTAGTGAGTGCAGAGTAGTGAGTGCAGAGTAGTGAGTGGTGATTGCAGAGTAGTGAGTAGTGAGTGCAGAGTAGTGAGTAGTGAGTGCAGAGTAGTGAGTAGTGAGTGCAGAGTAGTGAGTGCAGAGTAGTGAGTGCATAGTGAGTGCAGAGTAGTAATGCAGAGTAGTAATGCAGAGTAGTGAGTGGTGAGTGCAGAGTAGTGAGTGCAGAGTAGTGAGTAGTTGTTGGACAGGCCACATGAAGGGCTCGCTCCCTCCCCGCACGACCAGGCCCGAGCCCGGTCCCCCAAGTGTTACCCGCCACCACTACTCGTTTTCCGTCCCCTCTGGGACCCCTGCCTTTGAACATCTCGACCTCGTGGGCCCGATCTCCTACCGGCCTGCTCGCCCGACCTGGGCGCCATCTTGGACACAGCACCAGGAGGCCGCGTGGCCAGGCCCCGACATCCCGGCACCACCATCCCCCTAGGAGGTGAGCGGACTACTTGGCAGGTTAATGGGAGAAAGAGGTGTCGATGGCTATCCCCCGCCAAGGGCCGATCAACCCCAGCTCCCCCTGGCGCTGGCTCCACCCCCCTGCTGGGTGTCTGGCCTCCCACATCCCGGACCTTCCGACCCCCAAGTGCGAGGGTCCGGACATCAGAGGGCACCAGACCTATAACTGGGGCAGCTCCAGAGCAGGAGGGCAGTTGTATCCTGGAGTCGAGAGACGCAGTGAAGAACTCATCCTTGACGGACTACTGGCGCTGCCGTAGCCCTGCCTTGTGAACTACCGTCCTGCCTGCTGGCGCTGCCGCAACTTTCTGAAACCTTCATCGTCGTCGGGACCTGCTGGCGTGGCCGCGGACCGTTTGTAACCACTACCTTCATCGGGACCAGCTGGCTCCGCCGCGGACCGTCGCCCTCAACCATCTCGGGACCTGCTGGCTCGGCCGCGGCCCGAACATCTAGAACGCCGAGCTCGAGGATTGAGAGCTACTTCATCCAACCAATTGGTAACAAGACTGTCCCGCTACCCCCTTACCCGACCAAGAGACTAGAATAGAGGGGACCCCTGAGTCCAGACCTCCTTGTACCCTTCCACCGTACTTAAAGAATCGCCTATAAAGTAACGTTGAACCTTATCCTTGTGTGGTGTACGTCTGTGGGGGGGAAGTTACTTGTCTGTACGATCGCTGGAGACGGCTCTCCCCGGAGACCTCTCCCTCTATCCTCGGCCGACCCTCCAGGTCCGTCTAACATTGGTGGCCAGCGGCGCGATCCGAATCACCGCATAATCGTACAGAGAGTAGCTCACCCCACGACAAAATCACCATGACAACCAAAGAAAGCGGATCCACCGAGAAATTCCAGATGGAGAAACTGGAAGAATATAGCCATCGTGAGTTGAAACAATTCTGCATTGAACTAGGTATCGCTACCACCGGTCTAAGTACTAAAGACGATTTCAAGCACGCCCTTGAGTCCTGGGCAGAAACCGGGGCCGTCAGACCCCCGGACCAAAATGTCGCAGCAGCAGAGAAAAACTCCACGGCTTCCGAGGAACAAAGAACGGGTCTCTCGCAAGATGAGATCCAAGAACGAGAGAAAACCCGACTACATGAACTAGAAATGGCCCGGCTCAAAATGGATGGTGAACTCAAGTTAGCCGAACAGAAACTAAACCTAGAACATCTGCGGCTCCGAGAAGAACGGGAAGAGAAGCAGAGACAAAGAGAGCTCGAGGAAAAGAGACTGGCGTATGAACATGAGCGCAAATTAGCTGAGATAGACTTACGCAAGCAGAACCAAGAATTAGGGGTGCCCGAGCAACCTCGCACCCCAGGGGCAACAGAGAAAAAGGTACACATTCCCAAGGATGTCGTTCGAGAATATTTTCGAGAGGACGACATCCAGCAATGGTTCAAGGCCTACGAGATCGCGATGACCTCCCACCGGATCGATCGAAGCGACTGGGGAGCCGGACTATGGGGGAGGTTCCTCAATGAGGGCCGCGATGCCCTGCTACAGCTCCCAGACCATCTGATGACATCATATGACCACATGAAAGCTGCCCTCCTCACCCGCTATGGGCTCACACCTGAAATGTACCGCCAGAGGTTCCGAGACTGCACCCGGATCCCGGGTACAACGTGGGTGGAATACGTGAACTATTTCAGCCGAGCCTTCGAGGGTTGGATCAAGGGAAGCCACGTAACGACCTACGAACAACTCTTCAATCTCATGGTATGGGAGCATCTGTCAAACAACTGCTTCATCGAGCTCAGGCAGCACCTCCTCGACAGCAAATTGACTGATCCACGGCAGCTCGCCGCCGAGGCTGACCGGTGGGAAATCACCCGAGTGGGCCGGAATGGGTCCTATGAGCAGGACCGGAACCACCACGGTCAGCACCGTCCCCGAGGAGGAGGAGGGGGCCAAGGGCGAGGAAAGGACAACACCCCGGCCGCCCCCGCTACCAGCACCCCACCCCCGGCCAACCGGGGCAACACCCCGGCGCGGCCGGGATACAGAGCCAATGTCACGTGTCACCGATGCCAGCGAGTCGGCCACTACGCAAACGACCCAAATTGTCCACAGAGCCAGACTCCGAGGCCCCGCCAGATGGCTGCCGCCGCCCTGGGGGAAGAACAAATCTCCGAGGAACATGAAGAATATGAGCAAGAACACCAAGAATGGGAGCCAGCCGCCATGGCTCTAGCATGCTTAGGGGGAAGAGACATGGTCCCGCGGGTCCCCCTGCCCGCCAACACCCGGAAGTACAGTCAATGGGTGAGCATTAATGGACGCCGGGCCGAAGCCCTACGTGACACCGGGGCCAGTGTAACAGCCGTCCGCTGTCACCTGGTAACCCCAGAACAGATCCTGCCGAACATTCTCTGCCCTGTCCGTTCAGCCGACAATTCGGAGAGTCTATGTCGGATGGCTTGCGTCCCCTTCGAGTGGGGAGGAGTCTCCGGCATGTTGAAAGTAACGGTCCGAGATGACGCCCCCGTAGACTGTCTCCTGGGGAATGACCTTGAAAGCTCCCCGTGGGCCGCCGTAGAAAGGAGAGAGCACCTGGGGATGTTGGGCATCCCGGACTGGGCGTGCGTCACCACCCGGTCCATGGCCGCCCGTGCCATCCCCCGACCCGAAGAACCTGAATGGCCAGCACCTCCTCCCCCGGTTGCTCCAGTAGAAGGCGCCGACCGGGCCGTCCCCCCAGAACAAACTCCCGAGGGGCCCGTTCAGCCTCAGGACCTCTCCGGCCTGGATCAGTGGCATCAGGAGGGGGGGCCCACCCAGGAACAGTTTCGCCAAGTGTTAGACGGACCGGGAGGGTCGGCCGAGACTACGGGGAGAGGTCTCCGGGGAGAGCCGTCTCCAACGACTGTACAGACAAGTAACTTCCCCCCCAAAGACGGACACCACACAAGACTGAAGGTTAACGAGACTTTATATGCAATTCTTAGGTTACGATGATAGGATACAAGGAGGTCTGGACTCAGGGGTCCCCTCGGTTCTAGTCTCTGGCTTAGGAAAGGGGTAGCGGGACAGTCTTTGTTACCAATGAGTGGAAAATAGCTCTCAATCCTCGAGCTCGGCGTTCTAGATGATCGGGCCGCGGCGGAGCCAGGCAGGTCCCGAGATGGACGAAGGAAAACGACGGTCCGCGGCGGAGCCTGCAGGTCCCGGTGAAGATGACGGTTACAACGGTCCGCGGCCACGCCAGCAGGTCCCGACGACGATGAAGGATATGAAGGTTGCGAAGGCTGTGGCAGCGCCAACAGGCAGGACGATGGTGCACAAGACAGAGCTACGGCAGCGCCAGTAGTCCGTCCAGGATGAGTTCCTCTTTACGTCTCTCGACTCCAAGATACAACTGCCTTCCTGCTCTGGAGTTGCCCCAGTTATAGGGCTGGTGTGCTTTGATGTCCGGACCCTCGCACTTGGAGGTCGGGAGGTCCGGGATGAGTGAGTCCAGACACCCAGCAGGGGGGTGGAGCCGGCGCCCGGGGAGGCGATGGGCGAGCGGCACTTGGCGGGGGAGAGCCATCGACACCTCTTTCTCCCATTGACTTGCCAAGTAGCCCGCTCACCTCCTGGGTGGATGGTGGTGCCGGGATGTCTGAGGCCTGGCCAGGCCCAGGGTTGAGGTCGATCGGGGGCCAGGCGGCCTCGTGGTGGAGTGTCCAAGATGGCGCCCCAGGATGGGCGCGAGGGCCGGCCGTGGATCGGGCCCACGAGGTTGACATGCTCGAGGGCAGGGGTCTCTGAGGGGACAGAGGACGTGCAATGGTGGTGTGTGGTACTTGCGGGCCCGGACTCGGGCCTGGTTGGGCCGGGGGAGAGCGGCCCTTCATGGGGCCTGTCCAACATGCGTCCCCCCCAGCTGAAGGCGGGGAGAGTCACCCATCCTCTTGGGGACTCTCCTCGTCGAGGCGGAAGAAGCGGGACAGGCCATCCGCGTTGGCGTGATCTGGCCCAGGACGGTGTTCAACTGTGAAGTCCATACCCTGCAGGGAGATGGACCAGCGTAATAACTTCGGGTTTTCCCCCCGCATCTGCATCAGCCACTGCAGGGGTCGGTGGTCAGTCTGCACCCGAAAGTGGGTGCCAAAAAGGTAGGGCCGGAGTTTCTTGAGGGCCCATACCACCGCGAAGGCCTCCCTCTCTATGGTGCTCCAGCGTTGTTCCCGTGGTAGGAGTCGCCGGCTGATAAAGGCCACCGGTTGATCAAGGCCTTCGGTGTTTACTTGGGACAGGACTGCCCCAATGCCATGGTCGGAGGCATCCGTCTGGACAACGAACTCCCGGCTGTAGTCGGGGGCCTGGAGCACAGGGGCAGAACACATGGCGGCTTTTAGTTGTTCAAATGCAGCTTGGCACTCTGGGGTCCAGTTGACGTTCTTGGGCTGGTTTTTTGACGTGAGTTCTGTGAGGGGCCCTACTATGGTACCGTAGTCCTTCACGAACCTTCGATAATATCCTGTGAGGCCCAGGAAGGCTCGTACCTCGGTCTGAGTGATGGGGGGCTGCCAAGACTGGATGGCGGCAATTTTTAGCTGCAGAGGGGCCACCAGGCCGCTTCCCACCTGGTGCCCGAGGTAGGTTACAGACCCTTGCCCAATTTGACACTTGCTGGCCTTGATCGTGAGGCCAGCTCGCTGAAGGGCTTGCAGCACTGCTCGGAGGTGGTGGAGGTGCTCGGGCCAATGGTGGCTGTATACAGCGATGTCGTCTAGGTAGGCGGCGCTGAATCCTTCGAGCCCCGCCAGGACCTGATTGACGAGCCGTTGGAATGTTGCCGGGGCATTCTTCATGCCGAAGGGCATGACGGTGAAATGGTAATGGCCATCGGGGGTGGAAAAGGCAGAACGTTCCTGCGCCCGGGGTGTGAGGCCGATTTGCCAGTAGCCCGCCGTCAGATCGAAGATACTGAGATAGCGGGCAGCTCCCATGCGGTCGATTAGTTCATCTGCCCGGGGTATGGGATGCGCGTCTGTTCTGGTGACCGCATTCAAGCCCCGGTAGTCGACGCAGAACCGGAGTTCTGGTGTGGTGCCGGGTGCAGCTGCTTTGGGGACCAGTACTACAGGGCTGGCCCAGGGACTGTCTGAGGGCTCGATGACCCCGAGTGTGAGCATCTTGGCCACCTCTTCCTGGATGCAGGCCCGTACCCGATCTGGCACGCGGTAGGCCCGGTGGCGGATAGGGGGGCTGTCCCCCGTGTCCACATCGTGCACACACCAGGGAGTGACACCGGGGGTGAGGGAGAACAGGCTGGCGAACTGTGATAGAAGGGTTTGACACTCTTGGCGTTGTTCCCTGGTGAGGGCCTCCGAGAGTCGGACCCCATCCACGGAGCCGTCTTGCTCCTGAGTCCGTAGGAGGTCAGGGAGAGGCTCGGAGTCTTCTTCAGCCCCATTGTCTGTGGCCATCAGGAGGCTGAGCTCTGTTCGCACAAAGTGGGGCTTTAGTCTGTTAGCGTGGAGGACCCGGAGAGGGTTCCGGGAGGATTCCATGTCGATGAGATAGGTGGCAGGGCCCTTGCGCTCGACTACTTTGAAGGGCCCCGTCCATTTGTCTTGCAGGGCGCATGGCTCAGTGGGGGACATCACCCATACCTGTTGGCCAGGTTCGAATTCAATGGATGAGGCATTCTGGTCATACCACTTTTTCATGTCCTCTTGACTGGCCTCTAGGTTGGCTTTTGCCAGTTCCCTGAACCGCCGGGTCTGGTTGCGGAGGGTTAGGAGGTACCGGAAGACATCTGGAGGGTTCTTTAACGGAGGCATCTCCCAGCCTTCTTTGACTAGGCTGAGTGGCCCTCGCACTGGGTGTCCATATAGCAGTTCAAATGGGCTGAAGCCCAGGGATTTCTGAGGGACCTCTCGGTAGGCGAAGAGGAGGCACGGCAGCAGCACATCCCACTGGCGACGGAGGGGCTCTTCCAACCCCCCGATCATCCCCTTTAGCGTGCGGTTGAACCGCTCAACAAGTCCGTTCCCTTGAGGGTGATAGGGGGTCGTGAATCGGTAGGTGACCCCGCACTGTTGCCAGAGGGATTTCATGTATTTAGAAATAAAGTTCGTGCCTCTGTCGCTGACGACTTCTCGGGGGAAGCCCACACGGGAGAAGATCCCCATCAGAGCCCGGCCGACTACCGGGGCTGTCACAGTCCGCAGAGGAACAGCCTCAGGGTAGCGGGTGGCGTGGTCCACTAGCACCAAGATGAATCGATGGCCTTGTTTTGTGCGCGGGTCCAGGGGCCCCACAATGTCTATTCCGACCCTCTCAAATGGGGTAGTGACCACAGGAAAAGGTTGCAGGGGGGCCTTTAGTTTGCGGCCGCTCTTCCCACTGGCTTGGCACGTGGGGCAAGATCGGCAATGCTGGTGCACATCGTTCCTCATTTTGGGCCAGAAGAAGTGGGTCACTAGGCGACTGTAGGTTTTATCTTGTCCCAGGTGTCCTGCTAGGGGGACATCGTGGGCCAGGTTTAGCAGAAAGTCTCTAAAACGGAGGGGCACCACTAATACTCGGTTGGCCCCCAGCTCGGCGATTCTTTGCTCGCTGTACAGCAGATCATTGTCCCAGTAGACCCAATGAGTTCCGGAGGTATCCCCTGCGCTTTGGGCAAGCGCTTGCTGGCGGAGTCCCTCGAGGGAGGGACAGGTCTTCTGTTCTTGGCGAAATTGTTCTTGCGTGGGCCCCCCCTCTTGAGGCCACTGGTCGAGGTTAGCGAGGTCGGAAGGTTGAGCTGGTTCGGGGGGGATGTCATGGTCGGTGGTTTCGGCTGGGGCGACCGGAGGCGGTGGCGCCGGCCATTCGGGTTCTTCTGGGCGGTGGTTGGCACGGGCGGCCATGGACCGGGTGGTGAAGCACGCCCAGTCCGGGACGCCTAACATCCCCAGGTGTTCTCTTCGCTCCACGGCTGCCCACGGAGAGCTTTCAAGGTCATTTCCAAGGAGGCAGTCTACGGGGGCATCGTCTCGGACCGTTACTTTCAACATGCCGGAGACCCCTCCCCATTCGAAAGGGACGCAGGCCATCCGACACAGACTTTCCGAGTTATCGGCTGATCGTACAGGGCAGAGAATGTTCGGTAGATACTGTTCTGGGGTCACCAGGTGACAGCGGACGGCTGTTACACTGGCCCCGGTGTCACGAAGGGCTTCGGCCCGGCGTCCATTGATGCTCACCCATTGGCTGTACTTCTGGGTGTTAGCGGGTAGGGGGACCCGCGGGACCATGTCTTTCCCCCCTAAGCATGCTAGAGCCATGGCGGCTGGCTCCCACTCTTGATGCTCTTGTTCGTATTCTTCCTGCTCCTCGGAGATCTGCTCTTCCCCTAGGGCCGCAGCGGCCACTTGGCGGGGTCTTGGGCTCTGGTACTGCGGGCAGTTTGGGTCGTTTGCATAGTGGCCTACTCGTTGGCATCGGTGACACGTGACATTGGCTCTGTACCCCGGTCGCGCCGGGGTGCCGCCCCGGTTGGCCGGGGGGGTGGTGCTGGTAGCGGGGGCGACCGGAGCGTTGTCTCTTCCTCGTCCTTGGCCCCCTCCTCCTCCTCTTGGTCGGTGCTGACCATTGTTGTTCCGGTTCTGTTCGTAGGACCCATTCCGGCCCACTCTGGTGATCTCCCACCGGTCAGCTTCGGCCGCGAGCTGCCGGGGATCCGTTAACTTACTGTCGAGGAGGTGCTGGCGGAGCTCAATGAAGCAATTGTTCGACAGATGCTCCCATACCATCAGATTGAACAGTTGTTCGTAGGTCGTGACGTTGCTTCCTCTGATCCAGCCCTCGAAAGCTCGGCTAAAGTACGTTACATAGTCCACCCAAGTTGTACCCGGGATGCGGGTGCAGTCTCGGAACCTCTGACGGTACATCTCGGGTGTGAGGCCATAGCGGGTGAGGAGTGCCGCTTTCATATGGTCATAGGAGGTCATCTGGTGGTCCGGGAGCTGTAGCAGGGTATCGCGGCCCTCATTGAGGAATCTCCCCCATAGACCGGCTCCCCAATCGCTTCTATCGATCCGGTGTGCAGTCATAGCGATTTCATAGGCCTTAAACCATTGCTGGATGTCGTCCTCTCGGAAATATTCTCGGACAACATCCTTGGGGATGTGTACCTTTTTGTCTGTGGTCCCTGAGGTGTGGGGTCGCTCGGGCACCCCTGCTTCTTTATTCTGCTTGCGCAGGTTGATCTCGGCTAGGTTCCGTTCGTGTTCGTACGCCAGTTTCTTTTCCTCGAGCTCCCTTTGTCTCTGTTTCTCCTCTCTTTCTTCTCGGAGACGCAGGTGCTCTAAGTTGATTTTTTGTTCGGCCAACTTGAGTTCAACGTCCATCTTGAGTCGGGCCATTTCTAGCTCGTGTAGTCGGGTTCTTTCTCTTTCCTGGATCTCGTCTTGCGAGAGACCCGTTCTTTGCCCTTCAGGGGCCGTGGTGGTTTTTTCTGCGGTGCTTTGATTGGGGGTTCCGGCAGCCCCGGTCTCTGCCCAAGATTCTAGGGCATGCTTAAAATCGTCTTTGGTGCTTAGTCCGGTGGTAGCGATACCCAGTTCGATGCAGAATTGTTTTAGTTCACGATGGCTGTATTCCTCCAGTTTCTCCATTTGGAACTTCTCGGTTGATCCGCTTTCTTTGGTTGTCATTGTGATTTCGTCGTGGGGTGAGCTACTCTCTGTACGTTATGCGGTGATTCGGATCGCGCCGCTGGCCACCAATGTTAGACGGACCGGGAGGGTCGGCCGAGACTACGGGGAGAGGTCTCCGGGGAGAGCCGTCTCCAACGACTGTACAGACAAGTAACTTCCCCCCCAAAGACGGACACCACACAAGACTGAAGGTTAACGAGACTTTATATGCAATTCTTAGGTTACGATGATAGGATACAAGGAGGTCTGGACTCAGGGGTCCCCTCGGTTCTAGTCTCTGGCTTAGGAAAGGGGTAGCGGGACAGTCTTTGTTACCAATGAGTGGAAAATAGCTCTCAATCCTCGAGCTCGGCGTTCTAGATGATCGGGCCGCGGCGGAGCCAGGCAGGTCCCGAGATGGACGAAGGAAAACGACGGTCCGCGGCGGAGCCTGCAGGTCCCGGTGAAGATGACGGTTACAACGGTCCGCGGCCACGCCAGCAGGTCCCGACGACGATGAAGGATATGAAGGTTGCGAAGGCTGTGGCAGCGCCAACAGGCAGGACGATGGTGCACAAGACAGAGCTACGGCAGCGCCAGTAGTCCGTCCAGGATGAGTTCCTCTTTACGTCTCTCGACTCCAAGATACAACTGCCTTCCTGCTCTGGAGTTGCCCCAGTTATAGGGCTGGTGTGCTTTGATGTCCGGACCCTCGCACTTGGAGGTCGGGAGGTCCGGGATGAGTGAGTCCAGACACCCAGCAGGGGGGTGGAGCCGGCGCCCGGGGAGGCGATGGGCGAGCGGCACTTGGCGGGGGAGAGCCATCGACACCTCTTTCTCCCATTGACTTGCCAAGTAGCCCGCTCACCTCCTGGGTGGATGGTGGTGCCGGGATGTCTGAGGCCTGGCCAGGCCCAGGGTTGAGGTCGATCGGGGGCCAGGCGGCCTCGTGGTGGAGTGTCCAAGATGGCGCCCCAGGATGGGCGCGAGGGCCGGCCGTGGATCGGGCCCACGAGGTTGACATGCTCGAGGGCAGGGGTCTCTGAGGGGACAGAGGACGTGCAATGGTGGTGTGTGGTACTTGCGGGCCCGGACTCGGGCCTGGTTGGGCCGGGGGAGAGCGGCCCTTCATGGGGCCTGTCCAACACCAAGAACAGAAGACCTGTCCCTCCCTCGAGGGACTCCGCCAACAAGCCCTCGCTCAGAGCGCAGGGGATACTTCCGGGACACATTGGGTCTATTGGGACAATGACCTGTTGTACAGCGAACAGAGAATCGCGGAGTTAGGGGCCAGTCGAGTGCTAGTGGTGCCCCTCCGCTTTAGAGACTTCTTGCTGAACCTGGCCCACGACGTCCCCCTGGCTGGCCACCTGGGTCAAGATAAAACTTACAGTCGCCTGGTGACCCACTTTTTCTGGCCTAAAATGAGGAACGATGTACTCCAGCACTGCCGGTCTTGCCCCACGTGCCAAGCCAGTGGGAAGAGCGGCCGCAAGCTAAAAGCCCCCCTGCAACCATTTCCAGTGATCAACACCCCGTTCGAGAGGGTGGGGATAGACATTGTGGGGCCCCTCGACCCCCGTACAGCACAAGGACATCGGTTCATCCTGGTACTGGTGGACCACGCCACCCGCTACCCTGAGGCTGTTCCCCTGCGAACTGTGACAGCTCCGGTAGTCGGCCGGGCCCTGATGGGGATCTTCTCCCGTGTGGGCTTCCCCCGAGAAGTCGTCAGTGACCGGGGCACAAACTTTATTTCAAAATACATGAAGTCCCTCTGGCAACAGTGTGGGGTCACCTACCGATTCACGACCCCCTATCACCCTCAAGGAAACGGACTCGTTGAGCGGTTCAACCGCACGCTCAAAGGGATGATCGGGGGGTTGGAAGAGCCCCTCCGTCGCCAATGGGACGTGCTACTGCCGTGCCTTCTCTTTGCCTACCGAGAAGTCCCCCAGAAGTCCCTCGGCTTCAGCCCGTTTGAACTCTTGTATGGACACCCGGTACGAGGGCCGCTCAGCCTAGTCAAAGAAGGCTGGGAAATGCCCCCTCTGAAGAACCCTCCCGATGTTTTCAAATACCTCCTAACTCTCCGCAACCAGACCCGACGATTCAGAGAGATGGCAAAGGCAAACTTGGAGGCCAGTCAGGAGGACATGAAAAGGTGGTACGACCAAAATGCCTCCTCCATCGAATTTGAACCCGGCCAACAAGTATGGGTGATGTCCCCCACCGAACCATGCGCCCTGCAAGACAAATGGACGGGGCCCTTCAAAGTGATCGAGCGCAAGGGCCCTGTCACCTATCTCATCGATATGGAATCTTCACGGAACCCTCTCCGGGTCCTCCACGCTAATAGACTGAAACCCCATTTTGTACGCTCAGAACTCAGCCTCCTGATGGCGACAGACAATGGAGCCGAGGAGGACTCCGAACCCCTCCCTGACCTCCTACGGACTCGGGAGAAGGACGGCTCCGTGGATGGGGTCCGACTCTCGGAGGCCCTCACCCTGGAACAACGCCAGGGATGCCAAGACCTCCTGCTACAGTTCGCCAGCCTGTTCTCCCTCACCCCAGGGGTCACCCCCTGGTGCGTACACGACGTGGACACTGGAGACAGTCCCCCTATCCGCCACCGGGCCTACCGCGTACCAGATCGGGTACGGGCCTGTATCCAAGAGGAGGTGGCCCAGATGCTCACGCTCGGGGTCATCGAGCCCTCCGACAGCCCCTGGGCCAGCCCAGTAGTACTGGTCCCCAAAGCGGCCGCCCCCGGCGCCACCCCAGAACTCCGGTTCTGCGTCGACTACCGGGGCTTGAATGCGGTCACCAGAACAGACGCCCACCCCATTCCTCTGGCAGATGAACTAATCGACCGCATGGGAGCTGCCCGCTACCTCAGTATCTTCGACCTGACGGCGGGCTACTGGCAGATCGGCCTCACACCCCGGGCCCAAGAACGGTCTGCCTTTTCCACTCCTGATGGACACTATCACTTCAAGGTCATGCCATTCGGCATGAAGAATGCCCCAGCAACGTTTCAGCGGCTAGTTAATCAAGTCCTGACGGGGCTTGAAGAATTCAGTGCCGCCTACCTGGACGATATCGCTGTATACAGCCACCACTGGTCCGACCACCTCCACCACCTCCGGGAGGTGCTACAGGCCCTTCAACGAGCCGGCCTCACGATCAAGGCCAGCAAATGCCAAATTGGCCAGGGGTCCGTGACCTATCTCGGACACCAGGTGGGAAGCGGTCTGGTGGCCCCTCTGCAACTCAAGATCGCTGCCATCCAATCTTGGCAGCCCCCCATCACCCAGACCGAGGTACGCGCCTTTTTGGGACTCACAGGCTACTACCGGCGGTTCGTGAGGGACTATGGCAGTATTGTGGGGCCCCTCACGGAACTCACATCCAAAAACCACCCAAAGAAGGTCAACTGGACCCCAGACTGTCAAACGGCCTTCGAGAAGCTGAAGGCCGCCATGTGCTCCGCCCCGGTCCTCCAGGCCCCCGACTACAGTCGGGAATTTATCGTCCAGACGGACGCCTCTGACCATGGCATTGGGGCAGTCCTTTCCCAGCTGAACCCGGAAGGACTTGACCAGCCTGTGGCTTTTATCAGCCGGCGACTCCTGGCCCGAGAACAACGCTGGAGCACCATCGAGAGGGAGGCCTTCGCCGTGGTATGGGCCCTCAAAAAGCTCCGGCCCTACCTCTTCGGCACCCACTTCCGGGTACAGACCGATCATCGGCCCCTGCAGTGGCTAATGCAAATGCGGGGGGAAAACCCGAAACTACTACGTTGGTCCATCTCCCTGCAGGGGATGGACTTCACTGTGGAACATCGACCTGGGCAAGACCACGCCAACGCAGATGGCCTGTCACGCTTTTTCCGCCTCGACGAGGAGAGTCCCCAAGAGGATGGATGACTCTCCCCGCCTTCAGCTGGGGGGGACGCATGTTGGACAGGCCACATGAAGGGCTCGCTCCCTCCCCGCACGACCAGGCCCGAGCCCGGTCCCCCAAGTGTTACCCGCCACCACTACTCGTTTTCCGTCCCCTCTGGGACCCCTGCCTTCGAACATCTCGACCTCGTGGGCCCGATCTCCTACCGGCCTGCTCGCCCGACCTGGGCGCCATCTTGGACACAGCACCACGAGGCCGCGTGGCCTCCGATCGACCCTAACCCTGGGCCTGGCCAGGCCCCGACATCCCGGCACCACCATCCCCCTAGGAGGTGAGCGGACTACTTGGCAGGTCAATGGGAGAAAGAGGTGTCGATGGCTATCCCCCGCCAAGGGCCGATCAACCCCAGCTCCCCCAGGCGCTGGCTCCACCCCCCTGCTGGGTGTCTGGCCTCCCACATCCCGGACCTTCCGACCCCCAAGTGCGAGGGTCCGGACATCAGAGGGCACCAGACCTATAACTGGGGCAGCTCCAGAGCAGGAGGGCAGTTGTATCCTGGAGTCGAGAGACGCAGTGAAGAACTCATCCTTGACGGACTACTGGCGCTGCCGTAGCCCTGCCTTGTGAACTACCGTCCTGCCTGCTGGCGCTGCCGCAACTTTCTGAAACCTTCATCGTCGTCGGGACCTGCTGGCGTGGCCGCGGACCGTTTGTAACCACTACCTTCATCGGGACCAGCTGGCTCCGCCGCGGACCGTCGCCCTCAACCATCTCGAGACCTGCTGGCTCGGCCGCGGCCCGAACATCTAGAACGCCGAGCTCGAGGATTGAGAGCTACTTCATCCAACCAATTGGTAACAAGACTGTCCCGCTACCCCCTTACCCGACCAAGAGACTAGAATAGAGGGGACCCCTGAGTCCAGACCTCCTTGTACCCTTCCACCGTACTTAAAGAATCGCCTATAAAGTAACGTTGAACCTTATCCTTGTGTGGTGTACGTCTGTGGGGGGGAAGTTACTTGTCTGTACGATCGCTGGAGACGGCTCTCCCCGGAGACCTCTCCCTCTATCCTCGGCCGACCCTCCAGGTCCGTCTACCAGTAGTGAGTGCAGAGTAGTGAGTGCAGAGTAGTGAGTGCAGAGTAGTGAGTGCAGAGTAGTGAGTAGTGAGTGCAGAGTAGTGAGTAGTGAGTGCAGAGTAGTGAGTGCAGAGTAGTGAGTGCAGAGTAGTGAGTGCAGAGTAGTGAGTGCAGAGCAGTGAGTAGTGAGTGCAGAGTAGTGAGTAGTGAGTGCAGAGTAGTGAGTGCAGAGTAGTGAGTAGTGAGTGCAGTGTAGTGAGTGCAGAGTAGTGAGTGCAGAGTAGTGAGTGCAGAGTAGTGAGTGCAGAGTAGTGAGTGCAGAGTAGTGAGTAGTGAGTGCAGAGTAGTGAGTGCAGAGTAGTGAGTGCAGAGTAGTGAGTGCAGAGTAGTGACTGCAGAGTAATGAGTAGTGAGTGCAGAGTAGTGAGTGCAGAGTAGTGAGTGCAGAGTAGTGAGTGCAGAGTAGTGAGTAGTGAGTGCAGAGTAGTGAGTAGTGAGTGGTGAGTGCAGAGTAGTGAGTAGTGAGTGCAGAGTAGTGAGTAGTGAGTGCAGAGTAGTGAGTGCAGAGTAGTGAGTGTAGAGTAGTGAGTGCAGAGTAGTAGTGAGTGCAGAGTAGTGAGAGTGCAGAGTAGTGAGTAGTGAGTGCAGAGTAGTGAGTAGTGAGTGGTGAGTGCAGAGTAGTGAGTAGTGAGTGCAGAGTAGTGAGTAGTGAGTGCAGAGTAGTGAGTAGTGAGTGCAGAGTAGTGAGTAGTGAGTAGTGAGTGCAGAGTAGTGAGTGCAGAGTAGTGAGTGCAGAGTAGTGAGTGCAGAGTAGTGAGTAGTGAGTGCAGAGTAGTGAGTGCAGAGTAGTGAGTAGTGAGTGCAGAGTAGTGAGTGCAGAGTAGTGAGTGCAGAGTAGTGAGTGCAGAGTAGTGAGTGCAGAGTAGTGAGTAGTGAGTGCAGAGTAGTGAGTAGTGAGTGCAAAGTAGTGAGTAGTGAGTGCAGAGTAGTGAGTGCAGAGTAGTGAGTGCAGAGTAGTGAGTGCAGAGTAGTGAGTGCAGAGTAGTGAGTGCAGAGTAGTGAGTAGTGAGTGCAGAGTTGTGAGTTTAGAGCCGTGAGTGCATAGTGAGTGCAGAGTAGTAATGCAGAGTAGTAATGCAGAGTAGTGAGTGGTTAGTGCAGAGTAGTGAGTGCAGAGTAGTGAGTAGTGAGTGCAGAGTAGTGAGTAGTGAGTGCAGAGTAGTGAGTAGTGAGTAGTGAGTGTAGAGTGCAGAGTAGTGAGTGCAGAGTAGTGAGTAGTGAGTAGTGAGTAGTGAGTGCAGAGTAGTGAGTAGTGAGTAGTGAGTAGTGAGTGCAGAGTAGTGAGTAGTGAGTGCAGAGTAGTGAGTGCAGAGTAGTGAGTGCAGAGTAGTGAGTGCAGAGTAGTGAGTAGTGAGTGCAGAGTAGTGAGTGCAGAGTAGTGAATGCAGAGTAGTGAGTGCAGAGTAGTGAGTGCAGAGTAGTGAGTGCAGAGTAGTGAGTAGTGAGTGCAGAGTAGTGAGTAGTGAGTGCAGAGTAGTGAGTAGTGAGTGCAGAGTAGTGAGTGCAGAGTAGTGAGTGCAGAGTAGTGAGTGCAGAGTAGTGAGTGCAGAGTAGTGAGTGCAGAGTAGTGAGTGCAGAGTAGTGAGTAGTGAGTGCAGAGTAGTGAGTGCAGAGTAGTGAGTGCAGAGTAGTGAGTAGTGAGTGCAGAGTAGTGAGTAGTGAGTGCAGAGTAGTGAGTAGTGAGTGCAGAGTAGTGAGTGCAGAGTAGTGAGTGCAGAGTAGTGAGTGCAGAGTAGTGAGTAGTGAGTGCAGAGTAGTGAGTAGTGAGTGCAGAGTAGTGAGTAGTGAGTGCAGAGTCGTGAGTAGTGAGTGCAGAGTAGTGAGTGCAGAGTAGTGAGTGCAGAGTAGTGAGTGCAGAGTAGTGAGTGCAGAGTAGTGAGTGCAGAGTAGTGAGTAGTGAGTGCAGAGTAGTGAGTAGTGAGTGCAGAGTAGTGAGTGCAGAGTAGTGAGTGCAGAGTAGTGAGTGCAGAGTAGTGAGTGCAGAGTAGTAAGTGCAGAGTAGTGAGTAGTGAGTGCAGAGCAGTGAGTGCAGAGTAGTGAGTAGTGAGTGCAGAGTAGTGAGTAGTGAGTAGTGAGTAGTGAGTAGTGAGTGCAGAGTAGTGAGTGCAGAGTAGTGAGTGCAGAGTAGTGAGTGCAGAGTAGTGAGTGCAGAGTAGTGAGTAGTGAGTGCAGAGTAGTGAGTAGTGAGTGCAGAGTAGTGAGTGCAGAGTAGTGAGTGCAGAGTAGTGAGTGCAAAGTAGTGAGTAGTGAGTGCAGAGTAGTGAGTGCAGAGTAGTGAGTAGTGAGTGCAGAGTAGTGAGTGCAGAGTAGTGAGTGCAGAGTAGTGAGTGTAGAGTAGTGATTGCAGAGTAGTGAGTGCAGAGTAGTGAGTGCAGAGTAGTGAGTAGTGAGTGCAGAGTAGTGAGTAGTGAGTGCAGAGTAGTGAGTGCAGAGTAGTGAGTGCAGAGTAGTGAGTGCAGAGTAGTGAGTGGTGATTGCAGAGTAGTGAGTAGTGAGTGCAGAGTAGTGAGTAGTGAGTGCAGAGTAGTGAGTAGTGAGTGCAGAGTAGTGAGTGCAGGGTAGTGAGTGCAGAGTAGTGAGTGCAGAGTAGTGAGTAGTGAGTGCAGAGTAGTGAGTGCAGAGTAGTGAATGCAGAGTAGTGAGTGCAGAGTAGTGAGTGCAGAGTAGTGAGTGCAGAGTAGTGAGTAGTGAGTGCAGAGTAGTGAGTAGTGAGTGCAGAGTAGTGAGTGCAGAGTAGTGAGTAGTGAGTGCAGAGTAGTGAGTAGTGAGTGCAGAGTAGTGAGTGCAGAGTAGTGAGTGCAGAGTAGTGAGTGCAGAGTAGTGAGTGCAGAGTAGTGAGTGCAGAGTAGTGAGTAGTGAGTGCAGAGTAGTGAGTGCAGAGTAGTGGGTAATGAGTGCAGAGTACTGAGTGCAGAGTAGTGAGTAGTGAGTGCAGAGTAGTGAGTAGTGAGTGCAGAGTAGTGAGTAGTGAGTGCAGAGTAGTGAGTGCAGAGTAGTGAGTGCAGAGTAGTGAGTGCAGAGTAGTGAGTGCAGAGTAGTGAGTAGTGAGTGCAGAGTAGTGAGTGCAGAGTAGTGAGTGCAGAGTAGTGAGTGCAGAGTAGTGAGTGCAGAGTAGTGAGTGCAGAGTAGTGAGTGCAGAGTAGTGAGTGCAGAGTAGTGAGTAGTGAGTGCAGAGTAGTGAGTGCAGAGTAGTGGGTAATGAGTGCAGAGTAGTGAGTGCAGAGTAGTGAGTAGTGAGTGCAGAGTAGTGAGTAGTGAGTGCAGAGTAGTGAGTAGTGAGTGCAGAGTAGTGAGTGCAGAGTAGTGAGTGCAGAGTAGTGAGTGCAGAGTAGTGAGTAGTGAGTGCAGAGTAGTGAGTAGTGAGTGCAGAGTAGTGAGTGCAGAGTAGTGAGTGCAGAGTAGTGAGTGCAGAGTAGTAAGTGCAGAGTAGTGAGTAGTGAGTGCAGAGTAGTGAGTGCAGAGTAGTGAGTAGTGAGTGCAGAGTAGTGAGTAGTGAGTAGTGAGTAGTGAGTGCAGAGTAGTGAGTGCAGAGTAGTGAGTGCAGAGTAGTGAGTGCAGAGTAGTGAGTGCAGAGTAGTGAGTGCAGAGTAGTGAGTAGTGAGTGCAGAGTAGTGAGTAGTGAGTGCAGAGTAGTGAGTGCAGAGTAGTGAGTGCAGAGTAGTGAGTGCAGAGTAGTGAGTAGTGAGTGCAGAGTAGTGAGTAGTGAGTGCAGAGTAGTGAGTGCAGAGTAGTGAGTGCAGAGTAGTGAGTGCAGAGTAGTAAGTGCAGAGTAGTGAGTAGTGAGTGCAGAGTAGTGAGTGCAGAGTAGTGAGTAGTGAGTGCAGAGTAGTGAGTAGTGAGTAGTGAGTAGTGAGTAGTGAGTGCAGAGTAGTGAGTGCAGAGTAGTGAGTGCAGAGTAGTGAGTGCAGAGTAGTGAGTGCAGAGTAGTGAGTGCAGAGTAGTGAGTAGTGAGTGCAGAGTAGTGAGTAGTGAGTGCAGAGTAGTGAGTGCAGAGTAGTGAGTGCAGAGTAGTGAGTGCAAAGTAGTGAGTAGTGAGTGCAGAGTAGTGAGTGCAGAGTAGTGAGTAGTGAGTGCAGAGTAGTGAGTGCAGAGTAGTGAGTGCAGAGTAGTGAGTGTAGAGTAGTGATTGCAGAGTAGTGAGTGCAGAGTAGTGAGTGCAGAGTAGTGAGTAGTGAGTGCAGAGTAGTGAGTAGTGAGTGCAGAGTAGTGAGTGCAGAGTAGTGAGTGCAGAGTAGTGAGTGCAGAGTAGTGAGTGCAGAGTAGTGAGTGGTGATTGCAGAGTAGTGAGTAGTGAGTGCAGAGTAGTGAGTAGTGAGTGCAGAGTAGTGAGTAGTGAGTGCAGAGTAGTGAGTAGTGAGTGGTGAGTGCAGAGTAGTGAGTAGTGAGTGCAGAGTAGTGAGTAGTGAGTGCAGAGTAGTGAGTAGTGAGTGGTGAGTGCAGAGTAGTGAGTAGTGAGTGCAGAGTAGTGAGTAGTGAGTGCAGAGTAGTGAGTGCAGAGTAGTGAGTGTAGAGTAGTGAGTGCAGAGTAGTAGTGAGTGCAGAGTAGTGAGTGCAGAGTAGTGAGTGGTGAGTGCAGAGTAGTGAGTAGTGAGTGCAGAGTAGTGAGTAGTGAGTGCAGAGTAGTTTTTTTTTTTTTTTTAAATTTCTAAAGCGCGCAAATACCTTTCGGTGTCTCGGCGCTGGAGTTTGCAGATTGCAGGGGTTCCACTGACGTCTTACTGGTTAAAGAGCCAGGTCTTGAGGTGTTTGCGAAATGAGAGTAATAACGATTGATTTTTAACAGAGGAGGGGATCTGATTTCATAATTTTGATGCTGCCACTACAAAGCGTCTATCTCCCCAAGATACTTTTTTTGTGCGTGGGATTTGGAGCTGTTGGGCCGAAGAAGAGCGTAGTGTTCGACTGGGTTTGTACAGTTTGAATGCACTTTTGAAAAAATCAGGTCCATTATTGTTTAAGGCCTTGTGAATGATACACATGGCCTTAAACTTTATCCGGCTTCTTATTGGTAACCAGTGGAGCTCACGAATTGTGGGAGAAATAGAAGCGTGCTTAGGTATACCCATGAGAATTCTTGCAGCAGCATTCTGGACAAGCTGCAATTTGCTCAGAACTTGCTCTTGTGCGTTAAGCAATAGACCATTGCAATAATCCACCCTAGATAACACCAGGGAGGACATTAAGGTTTTGCCTGCGGTTGGGGGAAGAAAAGGGAGCAGTTTCTTCACCATTCTCAGGGTAAAGAAGGAGGCTGACACCACCGCGTTGGCATGGCTTAAAAACGTGAGCTTATTATCAAAAAGCACGCCCAAGTTTTTCACCTTGGTTACAGGTGATGGGGGAGCTCCCAATTCCGAGGGCCACCAGACCGGAGGCCAAGATGAAGTCAGTTCGCCAAAAACCATCACCTCCGTCTTGTCGGAATTTAGCTTTAAGCAATTCCGGTTCATCCATGAGCTAATGGCCTTCATGCCCTCCTGAAAGTTCGCTGCCACTGCTTCACCGTTTTTGTGTATCTCCAGGACCAGCTGTGTGTCGTCGGCATAAGATGTTAAGCCAATGCCGAACGACTTGATTACTGTTGGACAGGCCCCATGAAGGGCTCGCTCCCTTCCCGCACGACCAGGCCCGAGCCCGGTTCCCCAAGTGTTACCCGCCACCACTACCCGTTTTCCGTCCCCTCTGGGACCCCTGCCTCCGAACATCTCGACCTCGTGGGCCCGATCTCCTACCGGCCTGCTCGCCCGACCTGGGCGCCATCTTGGACACAGCACCACGAGGCCGCGTGGCCTCCGATCGACCCTAACCCTGGGCCTGGCCAGGCCCCGACATCCCGGCACCACCATCCACCCAGGAGGTGAGCGGACTACTTGGCAGGTCAATGGGAGAAAGAGGTGTCGATGGCTATCCCCCGCCAAGGGCCGATCAACCCCAGCTCCCCCAGGCGCTGGCTCCACCCCCCTGCTGGGTGTCTGGACTCCCACATCCCGGACCTTCCGACCCCCAAGTGCGAGGGTCCGGACATCAGAGGGCGCCAGACCTATAACTGGGGCAGCTCCAGAGCAGGAGGGCAGTTGTATCCTGGAGTCGAGAGACGCAGTGAAGAACTCATCCTTGACGGACTACTGGCGCTGCCGTAGCCCTGCCTTGCGAACTACCGTCCTGCCTGCTGGCGCTGCCGCAACTTTCTGAAACCTTCATCGTCGTCGGGACCTGCTGGCGTGGCCGCGGACCGTTTGTAACCAGTACCTTCATCGGGACCAGCTGGCTCCGCCGCGGACCGTCGCCTTCAACCATCTCGGGACCTGCTGGCTCCGCCGCGGCCCGAACATCTAGAACGCCGAGCTCGAGGATTGAGAGCTATTTCATCTAATCAATTGGTAACAAGACTGTCCCGCTACCCCCTTACCCAACCAAGAGACTAGAATAGAGGGGACCCCTGAGTCCAGACCTCCTTGTACCATTCCACCGTACTTAAAGAATCGCTTATAAAGTAACGTTGAACCTTATCCTTGTGTGGTGTACGTCTGTGGGGGGGAAGTTACTTGTCTGTACGATCGCTGGAGACGGCTCTCCCCGGAGACCTCTCCCTCTAACCTCGGCCGACCCTCCAGGTCCGTCTAACATTGGTGGCCAGCGGCGCGATCCGAATCACCGCATAATCGTACAGAGAGTAGCTCACCCCACGACAAAATCACCATGACAACCAAAGAAAGCGGATCCACCGAGAAATTCCAGATGGAGAAACTGGAAGAATATAGCCATCGTGAGTTGAAACAATTCTGCATTGAACTAGGTATCGCTACCACCGGTCTAAGTACTAAAGACGATTTCAAGCACGCCCTTGAGTCCTGGGCAGAAACCGGGGCCGTCAGACCCCCGGACCAAAATGTCGCAGCAGCAGAGAAAAACTCCACGGCTTCCGAGGAACAAAGAACGGGTCTCTCGCAAGATGAGATCCAAGAACGAGAAAAAACCCGACTACATGAACTAGAAATGGCCCGGCTCAAAATGGATGGTGAACTCAAGTTAGCCGAACAGAAACTAAACCTAGAACATCTGCGGCTCCGAGAAGAACGGGAAGAGAAGCAGAGACAAAGAGAGCTCGAGGAAAAGAGACTGGCGTATGAACATGAGCGCAAATTAGCTGAGATAGACTTACGCAAGCAGAACCAAGAATTAGGGGTGCCCGAGCAACCTCGCACCCCAGGGGCAACAGAGAAAAAGGTACACATCCCCAAGGATGTCGTTCGAGAATATTTTCGAGAGGACGACATCCAGCAATGGTTCAAGGCCTACGAGATCGCGATGACCTCCCACCGGATCGATCGAAGCGACTGGGGAGCCGGACTATGGGGGAGGTTCCTCAATGAGGGCCGCGATGCCCTGCTACAGCTCCCAGACCATCTCATGACATCCTATGACCACATGAAAGCTGCCCTCCTCACCCGCTATGGGCTCACACCCGAAATGTACCGCCAGAGGTTCCGAGACTGCACCCGGATCCCGGGTACAACGTGGGTGGAATACGTGAACTATTTCAGCCGAGCCTTCGAGGGTTGGATCAAGGGAAGCAACGTAACGACCTACGAACAACTCTTCAATCTCATGGTATGGGAGCATCTGTCAAACAACTGCTTCATCGAGCTCAGGCAGCACCTCCTCGACAGCAAATTGACTGATCCACGGCAGCTCGCCGCCGAGGCTGACCGGTGGGAAATCACCCGAGTGGGCCGGAATGGGTCCTATGAGCAGAACCGGAACCACCACGGTCAGCACCGTCCCCGAGGAGGAGGAGGGGGCCAAGGGCGAGGAAAGGACAACACTCCGGCCGCCCCCGCTACCAGCACCCCACCCCCGGCCAACCGGGGCAACACCCCGGCGCGGCCGGGATACAGAGCCAATGTCACGTGTCACCGATGCCAGCGAGTCGGCCACTACGCAAACGACCCAAATTGTCCACAGAGCCAGACTCCGAGGCCCCGCCAGATGGCTGCCGCCGCCCTGGGGGAAGAACAAATCTCCGAGGAACATGAAGAATATGAGCAAGAACACCAATAATGGGAGCCAGCCGCCATGGCTCTAGCATGCTTAGGGGGAAGAGACATGGTCCCGCGGATCCCCCTGCCCGCCAACACCCGGAAGTACAGTCAATGGGTGAGCATTAATGGACGCCGGGCCGAAGCCCTACGTGACACCGGGGCCAGTGTAACAGCCGTCCGCTGTCACCTGGTAACCCCAGAACAGATCCTGCCAAACATTCTCTGCCCTGTCCGGTCAGCCGACAATTCGGAGAGTCTATGTCGGATGGCTTGCGTCCCCTTCGAGTGGGGAGGAGTCTCCGGCATGTTGAAAGTAACGGTCCGAGATGACGCCCCCGTAGACTGTCTCCTGGGGAATGACCTTGAAAGCTCCCCGTGGGCCGCCGTAGAAAGGAGAGAGCACCTGGGGATGTTGGGCATCCCGGACTGGGCGTGCGTCACCACCCGGTCCATGGCCGCCCGTGCCATCCTCCGACCCGAAGAACCTGAGTGGCCGGCACCTCCTCCCCCGGTTGCTCCAGTAGAAGACGCCGACCGTGCCGTCCCCCCCGAACAAACTCCCGAGGGGCCCGTTCAGCCTCAGGACCTTTCCGGCCTGGATCAGTGGCATCAGGAGGGGGGGCCCACCCAGGAACAGTTTCGCCAAGAACAGAAGACCTGTCCCTCCCTCGAGGGACTCCGCCAACAAGCCCTCGCTCAGAGCGCAGGGGATACTTCCGGGACACATTGGGTCTATTGGGACAATGACCTGTTGTACAGCGAACAGAGAATCGCGGAGTTAGGGGCCAGTCGAGTGCTAGTGGTGCCCCTCCGCTTTAGAGACTTCTTGCTGAACCTGGCCCACGATGTCCCCCTGGCTGGCCACCTGGGCCAAGATAAAACCTACAGTCGCCTGGTGACCCACTTTTTCTGGCCTAAAATGAGGAACGATGTACTCCAGCACTGCCGGTCTTGCCCCACGTGCCAAGCCAGTGGGAAGAGCGTCCGCAAGCTGAAAGCCCCCCTGCAACCATTTCCAGTGATCACCACCCCGTTCGAGAGGGTGGGGATAGACATTGTGGGGCCCCTCGACCCCCGTACAGCACAAGGACATCGGTTCATCCTGGTACTGGTGGACCACGCCACCCGCTACCCTGAGGCTGTTCCCCTGCGAACTGTGACAGCTCCGGTAGTCGGCCGGGCCCTGATGGGGATCTTCTCCCGTGTGGGCTTCCCCCGAGAAGTCGTCAGTGACCGGGGCACAAACTTTATTTCAAAATACATGAAGTCCCTCTGGCAACAGTGTGGGGTCACCTACCGATTCACGACCCCCTATCACCCTCAAGGAAACGGACTCGTTGAGCGATTCAACCGCACGCTCAAAGGGATGATTGGGGGGTTGGAAGAGCCCCTCCGTCGCCAATGGGACGTGCTACTACCGTGCCTTCTCTTTGCCTACCGAGAAGTCCCCCAGAAGTCCCTCGGCTTCAGCCCGTTTGAACTCTTGTATGGACACCCGGTACGAGGGCCGCTCAGCCTAGTCAAAGAAGGCTGGGAAATGCCCCCTCTGAAGAACCCTCCCGATGTTTTCAAGTACCTCCTAACTCTCCGCAACCAGACCCGACGATTCAGAGAGATGGCAAAGGCAAACTTGGAGGCCAGTCAGGAGGACATGAAAAGGTGGTACGACCAAAATGCCTCCTCCATCGAATTTGAACCCGGCCAACAAGTATGGGTAATGTCCCCCACCGAACCATGCGCCCTGCAAGACAAATGGACGGGGCCCTTCAAAGTGATCGAGCGCAAGGGCCCTGTCACCTATCTCATCGATATGGAATCTTCCCGGAACCCTCTCCGGGTTCTCCACGCTAATAGACTGAAACCCCATTTTGTGCGCTCAGAACTCAGCCTCCTGATGGCAACAGACAATGGAGCCGAGGAGGACTCCGAACCCCTCCCTGACCTCCTACGGACTCGGGAGAAGGACGGCTCCGTGGATGGGGTCCGACTCTCGGAGGCCCTCACCCTGGAACAACGCCAGGAATGCCAAGACCTCCTGCTACAGTTCGCCAGCCTGTTCTCCCTCACCCCAGGGGTCACCCCCTGGTGCGTACACGACGTGGACACTGGGGACAGTCCCCCTATCCGCCACCGGGCCTACCGCGTACCAGATCGGGTACGGGCCCGTATCCAAGAGGAGGTGGCCCGGATGCTCACGCTCGGGGTCATCGAGCCCTCCGACAGCCCCTGGGCCAGCCCAGTAGTACTGGTCCCCAAAGCGGCCGCCCCCGGCGCCACCCAAGAACTCCGGTTCTGCGTCGACTACCGGGGCTTGAATGCGGTCACCAGAACAGACGCACATCCCATCCCCCGGGCAGATGAACTAATCGACCGCATGGGAGCTGCCCGCTACCTCAGTATCTTCGACCTGACGGCGGGCTACTGGCAGATCGGCCTCACACCCCGGGCCCAAGAACGATCTGCCTTTTCCACTCCTGATGGACACTATCACTTCAAGGTCATGCCATTCGGCATGAAGAATGCCCCAGCAACGTTTCAGCGGCTAGTTAATCAGGTCCTGACGGGGCTTGAAGAATTCAGCGCCGCCTACCTGGACGATATCGCTGTATACAGCCACCACTGGTCCGACCACCTCCACCACCTCCGGGAGGTGCTACAGGCCCTTCAACGAGCCGGCCTCACGATCAAGGCCAGCAAATGCCAAATTGGCCAGGGGTCCGTGACCTATCTCGGACACCAGGTGGGAAGCGGTCTGGTGGCCCCTCTGCAACTCAAGATCGCTGCCATCCAATCTTGGCAGCCCCCCATCACCCAGACCGAGGTACGCGCCTTTTTGGGACTCACAGGCTACTACCGGCGGTTCGTGAGAGACTATGGCAGTATTGTGGGGCCCCTCACGGAACTCACATCCAAAAACCACCCAAAGAAGGTCAACTGAACCCCAGACTGTCAAGCGGCCTTCGAGAAGTTGAAGGCCGCCATGTGCTCCGCCCCGGTACTCCAGGCCCCCGACTACAGTCGGGAATTTATCGTCCAGACGGATGCCTCCGACCATGGCATTGGGGCAGTCCTTTCCCAGTTGAACTCCGAAGGACTTGACCAGCCAGTGGCTTTTATCAGCCGGCGACTCCTGGCCCGAGAACAACGCTGGAGCACCATCGAGAGGGAGGCCTTCGCCGTGGTATGGGCCCTCAAAAAGCTCCGGCCCTACCTCTTCGGCACCCACTTCCGGGTACAGACCGATCATCGGCCCCTGCAGTGGCTAATGCAGATGCGGGGGGAAAACCCGAAACTACTACGCTGGTCCATCTCCCTGCAGGGGATGGACTTCACTGTGGAACATCGACCTGGGCAAGACCACGCCAACGCAGATGGCCTGTCACGCTTTTTCCGCCTCGACGAGGAGAGTCCCCAAGAGGATGGATGACTCTCCCCGCCTTCAGCTGGGGGGGACGCATGTTGGACAGGCCCCATGAAGGGCTCGCTCCCTCCCCGCACGACCAGGCCCGAGCCCGGTTCCCCAAGTGTTACCCGCCACCACTACCCATTTTCCGTCCCCTCTGGGACCCCTGCCTCCGAACATCTCGACCTCGTGGGCCCGATCTCCTACCGGCCTGCTCGCCCGACCTGGGCGCCATCTTGGACACAGCACCACGAGGCCGCGTGGCCTCCGATCGACCCTAACCCTGGGCCTGGCCAGGCCCCGACATCCCGGCACCACCATCCACCCAGGAGGTGAGCGGACTACTTGGCAGGTCAATGGGAGAAAGAGGTGTCGATGGCTATCCCCCGCCAAGGGCCGATCAACCCCAGCTCCCCCAGGCGCTGGCTCCACCCCCCTGCTGGGTGTCTGGACTCCCACATCCCGGACCTTCCGACCCCCAAGTGCGAGGGTCCGGACATCAGAGGGCGCCAGACCTATAACTGGGGCAGCTCCAGAGCAGGAGGGCAGTTGTATCCTGGAGTCGAGAGACGCAGTGAAGAACTCATCCTTGACGGACTACTGGCGCTGCCGTAGCCCTGCCTTGCGAACTACCGTCCTGCCTGCTGGCGCTGCCGCAACTTTCTGAAACCTTCATCGTCGTCGGGACCTGCTGGCGTGGCCGCGGACCGTTTGTAACCACTACCTTCATCGGGACCAGCTGGCTCCGCCGCGGACCGTCGCCTTCAACCATCTCGGGACCTGCTGGCTCGGCCGCGGCCCGAACATCTAGAACGCCGAGCTCGAGGATTGAGAGCTATTTCATCTAACCAATTGGTAACAAGCTTGTCCCGCTACCCCCTTACCCAACCAAGAGACTAGAATAGAGGGGACCCCTGAGTCCAGACCTCCTTGTACCATTCCACCGTACTTAAAGAATCGCTTATAAAGTAACGTTGAACCTTATCCTTGTGTGGTGTACGTCTGTGGGGGGGAAGTTACTTGTCTGTACGATCGCTGGAGACGGCTCTCCCCGGAGACCTCTCCCTCTAACCTCGGCCGACCCTCCAGGTCCGTCTAACAATTACCCTCGCCAAGTCCGACACATAGATGTTAAAAAGTGTCGGACTTAGCGAGGAGCCCTGGGGAACACCACACGGGAGAGTGAAATCAGGAGAGCAGAAGCATCCCATCTTAACAGACTGTACTCGGTTGGCCAGTGTTGGACAGGCCACGTGTAAGGCTTGCTCCCTCCCCGCACGACCAGGCCCGAGCCCGGCTCTTCAGGTGTTACACGCAACAACCACCCGTTTCCCGTCTCATATGGGACCCCTGCCCCTGAACATCTCCACATCATGGGCCCGATTCCCTACCGGCCCTCTCGCCTGGCCTGGGCGCCATCTTGGACACAGCACCACGAGGCCGCGTGGCCTCCGATCGACCCTAACCCTGGGCCTGGCCAGGCCCCGACATCCCGGCACCACCATCCACCCAGGAGGTGAGTGGACTACTTGGCAGGTCAATGGGAGAAAGAGGTGTCAATGGCTCTCCCCCGCCAGGTGCCGATCGCCCCCAGCTCCCCCAGGCGCTGGCTCCACCCCCCTGCTGGGTGTCTGGACTCCCTCATCCCAGACCTCCCGACCTCCAAGTGCGATGGTCCGGACATCAAAGGGCGCCAGACCTATAACTGGGGCAGCTCCAGAGCAGGAAGGCAGTTGTATCCTGGAGTCGAGAGACGCAGTGAAGAACTCATCCTTGACGGACTACTGGCGCTGCCGTAGCCCTGCCTTGAGAACTATCGACCTACCTGCTGGCGCTGCCGCAACCTTCTGAAACCTTCATCGTCGTCGGGACCTGCTGGCGTGGCCGCGGACCGTTTGTAACCACCACCTTCATCGGGACCTGCTGGCTTCGCCGTGGACCGTCGCTACCTTCAACCATCTCGGGACCTGCTGGCTCCGCCGCGGCCTGATCATCTAGAACGCCGAGCTCGAGGATTGTGAGCTATTTCATCTACCAGATTGGTAACAAGACTGTCCCGCTACCCTTTCCCCAACCAAGAGACTAGAATAGAGGGGACCCCTGAGTCCAGACCTCCTTGTACCATTTCACCGTACTTGAAGTTTTGCTTATAAAGAACGTTGAACCTTATCCCTGTGTGGTGTACGTCTGTGGGGGGGAAGTTACTTGTCTGTACGATCGCTGGAGACGGCTCTCCCCGGAGACCTCTCCCCTTGTCCTCGGCCGACCCTCCCGGTCCGTCTAACATTGGTGGCCAGCGGCGCGATCCGAATCAACGCATAATCGTACAGAGAGTAGCTCACCCCACGACAAAACCACAATGTCAACCAAAGAAAGCGGATCCACCGAAAAATTCCAGATGGAGAAATTGGAAGAATACAGCCATCGTGAGTTGAAACAATTCTGCATTGAATTAGGTATCGCTACCACCGGTCTGAGTACTAAAGACGATTTCAAGCACGCCATTGAGTCATGGGCAGAAACCGGGGTCGTCAGACCCCCGGACCAAAATGTCGCAGCAGCAGAGAAAGACACCACGGCTCCCGAGGAGCGAAGAACGGGTCTCTCGCAAGATGAGATCCAAGAACGAGAAAGAAACCGACTACATGAACTAGAAATGGCCCGGCTCAAAATGGATGGCGAACTCAAATTAGCCGAACAAAAACTGAACATGGAACATCTGCGGCTCCGAGAAGAACGGGAAGAGAAACAGAGACAAAGAGAGCTCGAAGAGAAGAGACTGGCGTATGAACACGAGCGCAAATTAGCTGAGATAGACTTACGCAAGCAGAACAAAGAATTAGGGGTGCCCGAGCAACCGCGCACCCCGGGGGCAACAGAAAAGAAGGTACACATCCCCAAGGATTTCGTTCGAGAATATTTCCGAGATGACGACATACAGCAATGGTTCAAGGCCTACGAGATCGCTATGACCTCCCACCGGATCGATCGAAACGACTGGGGAGCCGGTCTATGGGGGAGGTTCGTCAATGAGGGCCGCGATGCCCTGCTACAGCTCCCAGACCATCTAATGACCTCCTATGACCACATGAAAGCTACCCTCCTCACCCGCTATGGGCTCACACCCGAAATGTACCGCCAGAGGTTCCGAGACTGCACCCGGATCCCGGGTACAACTTGGGTGGAATACGTGAACTATTTCAGCCGAGTCTTCGAGGGTTGGATCAAGGGAAGCAACGTAACGACTTACGAGCAACTCTTCAATCTCATGGTATGGGAGCATCTTTCAAACAACTGCTTCGTCGAGCTCAGGCAGCACCTCCTCGACAGTAAATTGACTGATCCACGGCAGCTCGCCGCCGAGGCTGACCGGTGGGAAATTACCCGAGTGGGCCGAAATGGGTCACATGAACAGAACCGGAACAACCACGGTCAGCACCGTCCCCGAGGAGGAGGAGGGGGCCAGGGACGAGGAAGAGACAACGCCCCGGCCGCTCCCGCTACCAGCACCCCACCCCCGGCCAACCGGGGCAACACCCCGGCGCGGCCGGGATACAGAGCCAATGTCACGTGTCACCGATGCCAGCGAGTCGGCCACTACGCAAACGATCTGAATTGTCCACAGAGCCAGACTCCGAGACCCCGCCAGATGGCTGCCGCCGCCCTGGGGGAAGAACAAATCTCCGAAGAACACGAGGAATGTGAGCAAGAACACCAAGAATGGGAACCAGCCGCCATGGTTCTAGCGTGCCTAGGGGGAAAAGACATGGTCCCGCGGGTCCCCCTACCCGCCAACACCCGGAAGTACAGTCAGTGGGTGAACATTAATGAACGACGGGCTGAAGCCCTACGTGACACCGGGGCCAGTGTAACAGCCGTCCGATGTCACCTGGTAACCTCAGAACAGATCCTGCCGAACGTTCTCTGCCCTGTCCGTTCAGCCGACAATTCGGAGAGTCTATGTCGGATGGCCTGCGTCCCCTTCGAGTGGGGAGGAGTCTCCAGCATGTTGAAAGTGACGGTCTGAGATGATGCCCCCGTAGACTGTCTCCTGGGAAATGATCTTGAGAGTTCCCCGTGGGCCGCCGTAGAGAGAAGAGAGCACCTGGGGATGTTGGGCATCCCGGACTGGGCGTGCGTAACCACCCGGTCCATGGCTGCCCGTGCCATCCCCCGACCTGAAGAACCTGAATGGCCGGCACCTCCTCCCCCGGTCGCTCCAGTAGAAGACACCGACCGTGCCGTTCCCCCAGAACAAACTCCCGAGGGGCTCGTTCAGCCTCAGGACCTTCCCGGCCTGGATCAGTGGCGTCAGGAGGGGGGGCCCACTCAGGAACAGTTTCGCCACGAGCAGAAGACCTGTCCCTCCCTCGAGGGACTCCGCCAACAAGCCCTCGCCCAGAGTGCAGGGGATACCTCCGGAACCCATTGGGTCTATTGGGACAATGACCTGTTGTACAGCGAACAGAGAATCGCGGAGTTAGGGGCCAGTCGAGTGCTAGTGGTGCCCCTCCACTTTAGAGACTTCTTGCTAAACCTGGCCCACGATGTCCCCCTGGCTGGCCACCTGGGTCAGGATAAAACCTACAGTCGCCTGGTGACCCACTTCTTCTGGCCCAAGATGAGGAACGACGTACTCCAGCACTGCCGATCTTGCCCCACATGCCAGGCCAGCGGGAAGAGCGGCCGCAAGCTTAAAGCACCTCTGCAACCTTTCCCAGTGGTCACCACCCCGTTCGAGAGGGTGGGGATAGACATTGTGGGACCCCTGGACCCCTGTACAGCACAAGGACATCGGTTCATCCTAGTACTGGTGGACCACGCCACCCGCTACCCCGAGGCTGTTCCCCTGCGAACTGTGACCGCCCCGGTAGTCGGCCGGGCCTTGATGGGGATCTTCTCCCGGGTGGGCTCCCCCCGAGAAGTCGTCAGCGACCGGCGCACAAACTTTATTTCCAAATACATGAAGTCCCTCTGGCAACATTGTGGGGTCACCTACCGATTCACGACCCCCTATCACCCTCAAGGAAATGGACTAGTTGAGCGGTTCAACCGCACGCTCAAAGGGATGATTGGGGGGTTGGAAGAGCCCCTCCGTCGCCAGTGGGATGTGCTACTACCGTGCCTTCTCTTTGCCTACCGAGAAGTCCCCCAGAAGTCCTTTGGCTTCAGCCCGTTCGAACTCTTGTATGGACACCCTGTGCGAGGGCCGCTCAGCCTAGTCAAGGAAGGCTGGGAGATGCCCCCTCTAAAGAACCCTCCAGATGTTTTCAAGTACCTCCTAACCCTCCGCAGCCAGACCAGACGGTTCAGAGAGATGGCAAAAGCAAACCTGGAGGCCAGTCAGGAAGACATGAAAAGGTGGTACGATCAAAATGCCTCCTCCATCGAATTTGAACCCGGCCAACAAGTGTGGGTAATGTCTCCCACCGAACCATGCGCCCTGCAAGACAAATGAACGGGGCCCTTCAAAGTAGTCGAGCGCAAGAGCCCTGTCACCTATCTCATCGATATGGAATCTTCACGGAACCCTCTCCGGGTCCTCCACGCCAATAGACTGAAACCCCACTTTGTGCGCTCAGAGCTCAGCCTCCTGATGGCAACAGACAATGGAACCGAGGAGGACTCCGAACCACTCCCTGACCTCCTGCGGACTCGGGAGAAGGACGGCTCCGTGGACGGGGTCCGACTCTCGGAGGCCCTCACCCTGGAACAGCGCCAAGGCTGCCGAGACCTCCTGCTGCAGTTCGCCACCCTGTTCTCCCTCACCCCAGGGGTCACCCCCTGGTGCTTACACGACGTGGACACTGGAGACAGTCCCCCTATCCGCCATCGGGCCTACCGCGTACCAGATCGGGTACGGGCCTGCATCCAAGAGGAGGTGTCCAAGATGCTCACGCTCGGGGTCATCGAGCCCTCAGACAGCCCCTGGGCCAGCCCAGTGGTACTGGTCCCCAAAGCGGCCGCCCCCGGCACCACGCCTGAACTCCGGTTCTGCGTCGACTACCGGGGCTTGAATGCGGTCACCAGAACAGACGCGCACCCCATTCCCCGAGCAGATGAACTAATCGACCGCATGGGAGCTGCCCGCTACCTCAGCATCTTCGACCTGACAGCGGGCTACTGGCAGATCGGTCTCACACCCCGGGCCCAAGAACGATCTGCATTCTCCACCCCGGATGGCCACTACCACTTCAAGGTCATGCCATTCGGCATGAAGAATGCCCCAGCAACATTTCAGCGGCTAGTAAACCAGGTCCTGGCGGGACTCGAAGAATTCAGCGCCGCCTACCTGGACGATATCGCTGTGTACAGCCGCCACTGGTCCGACCACCTCCACCACCTCCGAGAGGTGCTACAGGCCCTCCAACGAGCTGGCCTCATGATCAAGACCAGCAAATGCCAAATTGGCCAGGGGTCCGTGACCTATCTCGGGCACCAGGTGGGAAGCGGTCTGGTGGCCCCTCTGCAACTCAAGATTGCTGCCATCCAGTCTTGGCAGCCCCCCATCACCCAGACCGAGGTCCGCGCCTTCTTGGGACTCACAGGCTACTACCGGCGGTTCGTGAGGGACTATGGCAGCATTGTGGGGCCCCTCTCGGAACTCACATCCAAAAACCAACCAAAGAAGGTCAACTGGACCCCAGACTGTCAAGCGGCCTTCGAGAAGCTGAAGGCCGCCATGTGCTCCGCCCCTGTGCTCCAGGCCCCCGACTACAGTCGGGAATTTATCGTCCAAACGGATGCCTCCGACCATGGCATTGGGGCAGTCCTTTCCCAGCTGAACCCCGAAGGACTTGACCAGCCAGTGGCTTTCATCAGCAGACGGCTCCTGGCCCGAGAACAACGCTGGAGCACCATCGAGAGGGAGGCCTTCGCCGTGGTGTGGGCCCTCAAAAAGCTCCGGCCTTACCTCTTCGGCACCCACTTCCGGGTACAGACCGATCATCGGCCCCTGCAGTGGCTAATGCAGATGCGGGGGGAAAACCCGAAACTACTGCGTTGGTCCATCTCCCTGCAGGGGATGGACTTCACTGTGGAACATCGACCCGGGCAAGACCACGCCAACGCAGATGGCCTGTCACGCTTTTTCCGCCTCGACGAAGAGAGTCCCCAAGAGGATGGGTGACTCTCCCCGCCTTCAGCTGGGGGGGACGCATGTTGGACAGGCCACGTGTAAGGCTTGCTCCCTCCCCGCACGACCAGGCCCGAGCCCGGCTCTTCAGGTGTTACACGCAACAACCACCCGTTTCCCGTCTCATATGGGACCCCTGCCCCTGAACATCTCCACATCATGGGCCCGATTCCCTACCGGCCCTCTCGCCCGGCCTGGGCGCCATCTTGGACACAGCACCACGAGGCCGCGTGGCCTCCGATCGACCCTAACCCTGGGCCTGGCCAGGCCCCGACATCCCGGCACCACCATCCACCCAGGAGGTGAGCGGACTACTTGGCAGGTCAATGGGAGAAAGAGGTGTCGATGGCTCTCCCCCGCCAGGTGCCGATCGCCCCCAGCTCCCCCAGGCGCTGGCTCCACCCCCCTGCTGGGTGTCTGGACTCCCTCATCCTGGACCTCCTGACCTCCAAGTGCGAGGGTCCGGACATCAAAGGGCGCCAGACCTATAACTGGGGCAGCTCCAGAGCAGGAAGGCAGTTGTATCCTGGAGTCGAGAGACGCAGTGAAGAACTCATCCTTGACGGACTACTGGCGCTGCCGTAGCCCTGCCTTGAGAACTATCGACCTGCCTGCTGGCGCTGCCGCAACCTTCTGAAACCTTCATCGTCGTCGGGACCTGCTGGCGTGGCCGCGGACCGTTTGTAACCACCACCTTCATCGGGACCTGCTGGCTTCGCCGCGGACCGTCGCTACCTTCAACCATCTCGGGACCTGCTGGCTCCGCCGCGGCCCGATCATCTAGAACGCCGAGCTCGAGGATTGTGAGCTATTTCATCTACCAGATTGGTAACAAGACTGTCCCGCTACCCTTTCCCCAACCAAGAGACTAGAATAGAGGGGACCCCTGAGTCCAGACCTCCTTGTACCATTTCACCGTACTTGAAGTTTTGCTTATAAAGAACGTTGAACCTTATCCCTGTGTGGTGTACGTCTGTGGGGGGGAAGTTACTTGTCTGTACGATCGCTGGAGACGGCTCTCCCCGGAGACCTCTCCCCTTGTCCTCGGCCGACCCTCCCGGTCCGTCTAACAGCCAGGAAAGATGCTAGTGTTGTTCTTGCCCTGCCCTGAATGCCTAGGGCGGCGACACGGTCGATCAAGATGGTGTGATCGACCGTGTCGAAGGCCGCGGATAAGTCTAGGAGTATCAGGATGGCTGCACCACCCATATCCATGATAGTCCTGACCTCCTCGGCAGCTTTTATCAAGGCAGTCTCCGTCCCATGGCCCTTCCTAAAACCAAACTGCGTGTTGTCAAGTAGACCATTCTGGTCAATAAAGGTCGACAGCTGTTGGTTCATGACCTTTTCGATTATTTTGGAAGGGTAAGGGAGAGAGGCGATAGGGCGGTAGTTTTTTGGCTCTAAAGGGTTTAGAGCGTTTTTTTTTAAGAGAGGTGTCACAAAAGCTTTTTTCCAGACAAGGGGAAAAACACCTGTCTGGAATACGGAAGAGCAGATGTTGCTGAGTACTGGGGCTATTAGGTTGGGTACTAATTTAAGGATACGTGGGGGACATGGGTCCAGTGGCGAGCCTGATTTAACATTGCTTATGAGATCCACCATGGACAGGGGTGGAGAGAAGACCTCAAGTTTAGGATTTGACGGCAGAAGAGGGGATTCCGGGATGATAGGGTCAGTGACCGTTATTTTAGTAAAATTATCAAAAATATCCAGAACCTTGGCCTGAAAAAAATCTGCCACCTTGTTACAGAATATTTGGGATGGTTCAATTGGGGGGGGGGGCTGGAGGATTGGCTAAATCTTTTACCACCTGGTATAATTGTTTATTCGAATTAAGAGCACGTTCTATTTGTGCTGTAGAAGGTGCGTTTTTCAGCAGTGAGCAGCTTTCTGTAGCTAAGCAAGGCACTCTTATAAGTGTCTCTGTCATTGTTGTCGTAGTATTTACGCCACCGCCGCTCCAAATTTCTGCAGCGTTGTCTCTCGAGCCTAAGTGACTCCGAGAACCAGGCCGCGGAGGGTTTGGTGCGGTTTGGCTGTAATTTTTTATAAGGGGCTACCTGGTCAAGTGCCATATGTAGCCATCGTTGGTAATTCAAGGCAGCCTCCTGAGGAGTGGATAATTCTGCCAGTGACGTGGATTCCAAGATATAGTGAGTAGTGAGTGCAGAGTAGTGAGTAGTGAGTGCAGAGTAGTGAGTGCAGAGTAGTGAGTAGTGAGTGGTGAGTGCAGAGTAGTGAGTAGTGAGTGCAGAGTAGTGAGTAGTGAGTGCAGAGTAGTGAGTGCAGAGTAGTGAGTGTAGAGTAGTGAGTGCAGAGTAGTAGTGAGTGCAGAGTAGTGAGAGTGCAGAGTAGTGAGTAGTGAGTGCAGAGTAGTGAGTGGTGAGTGCAGAGTAGTGAGTAGTGAGTGGCGAGTGCAGAGTAGTGAGTAGTGAGTGCAGAGTAGTGAGTAGTGAGTGCAGAGTAGTGAGTGCAGAGTAGTGAGTGTAGAGTAGTGAGTGCAGAGTAGTAGTGAGTGCAGAGTAGTGAGCAGTGAGTGCAGAGTAGTGAGTAGTGAGTGCAGAGTAGTGAGTAGTGAGTTGTGTGTAGTGAGTAGTGAGTGTAGAGTAGTGAGTGCAGAGTAGTGAGTGCAGAGTAGTTAGTGCAGAGTAGTGAGTAGTGAGTGCAGAGTAGTGAGTAGTGAGTGCAGAGTAGTGAGTAGTGAGTGCAGAGTAGTGAGTGCAGAGTAGTGAGTAGTGACTGGTGAGTGCAGAGTAGTGAGTAGTGAGTGCAGAGTAGTGAGAAGTGAGTGCAGAGTAGTGAGTAGTGAGTGCAGAGTAGTGAGTGCAGAGTAGTGAGTGCAGAGTAGTGAGTAGTGAGTGCAGAGTAGTGAGTAGTGAGTGCAGAGTAGTGAGTAGTGAGTGCAGAGTAGTGAGTAGTGAGTTGTGTGTAGTGAGTAGTGAGTGCAGAGTAGTGAGTGCAGAGTAGTGAGTGCAGAGTAGTTAGTGCAGAGTAGTGAGTACTGAGTGCAGAGTAGTGAGTAGTGAGTAGTGAGTGCAGAGTAGTGAGTGCAGAGTAGTGAGTAGTGACTGGTGAGTGCAGAGTAGTGAGTAGTGAGTGCAGAGTAGTGAGTAGTGAGTGCAGAGTAGTGAGTAGTGAGTGCAGAGTAGTGAGTGCAGAGTAGTGAGTGCAGAGTAGTGAGTGCAGAGTAGTGAGTAGTGAGTGCAGAGTAGTGAGTAGTGAGTGCAGAGTAGTGAGTAGTGAGTGCAGAGTAGTGAGTAGTGAGTGCAGAGTAGTGAGTGCAGAATAGTGAGTGCAGAGTAGTGAGTAGTGAGTGCAGAGTAGTGAGTAGTGAGTGCAGAGTAGTGAGTAGTGAGTGCAGAGTAGTGAGTGCAGAGTAGTGAGTGCAGAGTAGTGAGTGCAGAGTAGTGAGTAGTGAGTGCAGAGTAGTGAGTGCAGAGTAGTGAGTAGTGAGTGCAGAGTAGTGAGTGCAGAGTAGTGAGTAGTGAGTGCAGAGTAGTGAGTGCAGAGTAGTGAGTAGTGAGTGCAGAGTAGTGAGTGCAGAGTCGTGAGTGCAGAGTAGTGAGTGCAGAGTAGTGAGTGCAGAGTGGTGAGTAGTGAGTGCAGAGTAGTGAGTGCAGAGTAGTGAGTGCAGATTAGTGAGTGCAGAGTAGTGAGTGCAGAGTAGTGAGTAGTGAGTGCAGAGTAGTGAGTGCAGAGTAGTGAGTAGTGAGTGCAGAGTAGTGAGTGCAGAGTAGTGAGTGCAGAGTAGTGAAAGCAGAGTAGTGAGTGCAGAGTAGTGAGTGCAGAGTAGTGAGTAGTGAGTGCAGAGTAGTGAGTAGTGAGTGCAGAGTAGTGAGTAGTGAGTGCAGAGTAGTGAGTGCAGAGTAGTGAGTGCAGAGTAGTGAGTGCATAGTGAGTGCAGAGTAGTAATGCAGAGTAGTAATGCAGAGTAGTGAGTGGTGAGTGCAGAGTAGTGAGTGCAGAGTAGTGAGTGCAGAGTAGTGAGTAGTGAGTGCAGAGTAGTGAGTGCAGAGTAGTGAGTAGTGAGTGCAGAGTAGTGAGTAGTGAGTGCAGAGTAGTGAGTAGTGAGTGCAGAGTAGTGAGTAGTGAGTGCAGAGTAGTGAGTGCAGAGTAGTGAGTGCAGAGTAGTGAGTGCAGAGTAGTGAGTAGTGAGTGCAGAGTAGTGAGTGCAGAGTAGTGAGTAGTGAGTGCAGAGTAGTGAGTGCAGAGTAGTGAGTGCAGAGTAGTGAGTGCAGAGTAGTGAGTAGTGAGTGCAGAGTAGTGAGTAGTGAGTGCAGAGTAGTGAGTAGTGAGTGCAGAGTAGTGAGTAGTGAGTGAAGAGTAGTGAGTAGTGAGTGCAGAGTAGTGAGTGCAGAGTAGTGAGTGCAGAGTAGTGAGTGCAGAGTAGTGAGTGCAGAGTAGTGAGCGCAGAGTAGTGAGTAGTGAGTGCAGAGTAGTGAGTGCAGAGTAGTGAGTGCAGAGTAGTGAGTGCAGAGTAGTGAGTGCAGAGTAGTGAGTAGTGAGTGCGGAGTAGTGAGTGCAGAGTAGTGAGTGGTGAGTAGTGAGTGCAGAGTAGTGAGTAGTGAGTGGTGAGTGCAGAGTAGTGAGTAGTGAGTGCAGAGTAGTGAGTAGTGAGTGCAGAGTAGTGAGTGCAGAGTAGTGAGTGTAGAGTAGTGAGTGCAGAGTAGTAGTGAGTGCAGAGTAGTGAGAGTGCAGAGTAGTGAGTAGTGAGTGCAGAGTAGTGAGTAGTGAGTGCAGAGTAGTGAGTGGTGAGTGGTGAGTGCAGAGTAGTGAGTAGTGAGTGCAGAGTAGTGAGTAGTGAGTGCAGAGTAGTGAGTGCAGAGTAGTGAGTGTAGAGTAGTGAGTGCAGAGTAGTAGTGAGTGCAGAGTAGTGAGAGTGCATGGTAGTGAGTGCAGAGTAGTGAGTGCAGAGTAGTGAGTAGTGAGTGCAGAGTAGTGAGTAGTGAGTGCAGAGTAGTGAGTAGTGAGTGGTGAGTGCAGAGTAGTGAGTGCAGAGTAGTGAGTAGTGAGTGCAGAGTAGTGAGTGCAGAGTAGTGAGTGCAGAGTAGTGAGTGCAGAGTAGTGAGTAGTGAGTGCGGAGTAGTGAGTAGTGAGTGCAGAGTAGTGAGTGCAGAGTAGTAAGTAGTGAGTGCAGAGTAGTGAGTAGTGAGTGCGGAGTAGTGAGTGCAGAGTAGTGAGTAGTGACTGGTGAGTGCAGAGTAGTGAGTATTGAGTGCAGAGTAGTGAGTAGTGAGTGCAGAGTAGTGAGTAGTGAGTGCAGAGTAGTGAGTGCAGAGTAGTGAGTGCAGAGTAGTGAGTGCAGAGTAGTGAGTAGTGAGTGCAGAGTAGTGAGTAGTGAATGCAGAGTAGTGAGTAGTGAGTACAGAGTAGTGAGTGCAGAGTAGTGAGTGCAGAGTAGTGAGTGCAGAGTAGTGAGTAGTGAGTGCAGAGTAGTGAGTAGTGAGTGCAGAGTAGTGAGTAGTGAGTGCAGAGTAGTGAGTGGTGAGTGCAGAGTAGTGAGTGCAGAGTAGTGAGTGCAGAGTAGTGAGTGCAGAGTAGTGAGTAGTGAGTGCAGAGTAGTGAGTGCAGAGTAGTGAGTAGTGAGTGCAGAGTAGTGAGTGCAGAGTAGTGAGTAGTGAGTGCAGAGTAGTGAGTGCAGAGTAGTGAGTAGTGAGTGCAGAGTAGTGAGTGCAGAGTCGTGAGTGCAGAGTAGTGAGTGCAGAGTAGTGAGTGCAGAGTGGTGAGTAGTGAGTACAGAGTAGTGAGTGCAGAGTAGTGAGTGCAGATTAGTGAGTGCAGAGTAGTGAGTGCAGAGTAGTGAGTAGTGAGTGCAGAGTAGTGAGTGCAGAGTAGTGAGTAGTGAGTGCAGAGTAGTGAGTGCAGAGTAGTGAGTGCAGAGTAGTGAAAGCAGAGTAGTGAGTGCAGAGTAGTGAGTGCAGAGTAGTGAGTAGTGAGTGCAGAGTAGTGAGTAGTGAGTGCAGAGTAGTGAGTAGTGAGTGCAGGGTAGTGAGTGCAGAGTAGTGAGTGCAGAGTAGTGAGTAGTGAGTGCAGAGTAGTGAGTAGTGAGTGCAGAGTAGTGAGTGCAGAGTAGTGAGTAGTGAGTGCAGAGTAGTGAGTGCATAGTGAGTGCAGAGTAGTAATGCAGAGTAGTAATGCAGAGTAGTGAGTGGTGAGTGCAGAGTAGTGAGTGCAGAGTAGTGAGTGCAGAGTAGTGAGTAGTGAGTGCAGAGTAGTGAGTGCAGAGTAGTGAGTAGTGAGTGCAGAGTAGTGAGTAGTGAGTGCAGAGTAGTGAGTAGTGAGTGCAGAGTAGTGAGTAGTGAGTGCAGAGTAGTGAGTGCAGAGTAGTGAGTGCAGAGTAGTGAGTGCAGAGTAGTGAGTAGTGAGTGCAGAGTAGTGAGTGCAGAGTAGTGAGTAATGAGTGCAGAGTAGTGAGTGCAGAGTAGTGAGTGCAGAGTAGTGAGTGCAGAGTAGTGAGTAGTGAGTGCAGAGTAGTGAGTGCAGAGTAGTGAGTAGTGAGTGCAGAGTAGTGAGTAGTGAGTGAAGAGTAGTGAGTAGTGAGTGCAGAGTAGTGAGTGCAGAGTAGTGAGTGCAGAGTAGTGAGTGCAGAGTAGTGAGCGCAGAGTAGTGAGTAGTGAGTGCAGAGTAGTGAGTGCAGAGTAGTGAGTGCAGAGTAGTGAGTGCAGAGTAGTGAGTGCAGAGTAGTGAGTAGTGAGTGCAGAGTAGTGAGTGCAGAGTAGTGAGTGGTGAGTAGTGAGTGCAGAGTAGTGAGTAGTGAGTGGTGAGTGCAGAGTAGTGAGTAGTGAGTGCAGAGTAGTGAGTAGTGAGTGCAGAGTAGTGAGTGCAGAGTAGTGAGTGTAGAGTAGTGAGTGCAGAGTAGTAGTGAGTGCAGAGTAGTGAGAGTGCAGAGTAGTGAGTAGTGAGTGCAGAGTAGTGAGTAGTGAGTGCAGAGTAGTGAGTGGTGAGTGGTGAGTGCAGAGTAGTGAGTAGTGAGTGCAGAGTAGTGAGTAGTGAGTGCAGAGTAGTGAGTGCAGAGTAGTGAGTGTAGAGTAGTGAGTGCAGAGTAGTAGTGAGTGCAGAGTAGTGAGAGTGCATGGTAGTGAGTGCAGAGTAGTGAGTGCAGAGTAGTGAGTAGTGAGTGCAGAGTAGTGAGTAGTGAGTGCAGAGTAGTGAGTAGTGAGTGGTGAGTGCAGAGTAGTGAGTAGTGAGTGCAGAGTAGTGAGTAGTGAGTGCAGAGTAGTGAGTGCAGAGTAGTGAGTGCAGAGTAGTGAGTGCAGAGTAGTGAGTAGTGAGTGCGGAGTAGTGAGTAGTGAGTGCAGAGTAGTGAGTGCAGAGTAGTAAGTAGTGAGTGCAGAGTAGTGAGTAGTGAGTGCGGAGTAGTGAGTGCAGAGTAGTGAGTAGTGACTGGTGAGTGCAGAGTAGTGAGTATTGAGTGCAGAGTAGTGAGTAGTGAGTGCAGAGTAGTGAGTAGTGAGTGCAGAGTAGTGAGTGCAGAGTAGTGAGTGCAGAGTAGTGAGTGCAGAGTAGTGAGTAGTGAGTGCAGAGTAGTGAGTAGTGAATGCAGAGTAGTGAGTAGTGAGTACAGAGTAGTGAGTGCAGAGTAGTGAGTGCAGAGTAGTGAGTGCAGAGTAGTGAGTAGTGAGTGCAGAGTAGTGAGTAGTGAGTGCAGAGTAGTGAGTAGTGAGTGCAGAGTAGTGAGTGGTGAGTGCAGAGTAGTGAGTGCAGAGTAGTGAGTCCAGAGTAGTGAGTGCAGAGTAGTGAGTAGTGAGTGCAGAGTAGTGAGTGCAGAGTAGTGAGTAGTGAGTGCAGAGTAGTGAGTGCAGAGTAGTGAGTAGTGAGTGCAGAGTAGTGAGTGCAGAGTAGTGAGTAGTGAGTGCAGAGTAGTGAGTGCAGAGTCGTGAGTGCAGAGTAGTGAGTGCAGAGTAGTGAGTGCAGAGTGGTGAGTAGTGAGTGCAGAGTAGTGAGTGCAGAGTAGTGAGTGCAGATTAGTGAGTGCAGAGTAGTGAGTGCAGAGTAGTGAGTAGTGAGTGCAGAGTAGTGAGTGCAGAGTAGTGAGTAGTGAGTGCAGAGTAGTGAGTGCAGAGTAGTGAGTGCAGAGTAGTGAAAGCAGAGTAGTGAGTGCAGAGTAGTGAGTGCAGAGTAGTGAGTAGTGAGTGCAGAGTAGTGAGTAGTGAGTGCAGAGTAGTGAGTAGTGAGTGCAGGGTAGTGAGTGCAGAGTAGTGAGTGCAGAGTAGTGAGTGCATAGTAGTGAGTAGTGAGTGCAGAGTAGTGAGTGCAGAGTAGTGAGTGCAGAGTAGTGAGTGCAGAGTAGTGAGTAGTGAGTGCAGAGTAGTGAGTAGTGAGTGCAGAGTAGTGAGTAGTGAGTGCAGAGTAGTGAGTAGTGAGTGCAGAGTAGTGAGTAGTGAGTGCAGAGAAGTGAGTGCAGAGTAGTGAGTGCAGAGTAGTGAGTGCAGAGTAGTGAGTGCAGAGTAGTGAGTGCAGAGTAGTGAGTAGTGAGTGCAGAGTAGTGAGTGCAGAGTAGTGAGTGCAGAGTAGTGAGTGCAGAGTAGTGAGTAGTGAGTGCAGAGTAGTGAGTAGTGAGTGCAGAGTAGTGAGTAGTGAGTGGTGAGTGCAGAGTAGTGAGTGCAGAGTAGTGAGTAGTGAGTGCAGAGTAGTGAGTGCAGAGTAGTGAGTGCAGAGTAGTGAGTGCAGAGTAGTGAGTAGTGAGTGCGGAGTAGTGAGTAGTGAGTGCAGAGTAGTGAGTGCAGAGTAGTAAGTAGTGAGTGCAGAGTAGTGAGTAGTGAGTGCGGAGTAGTGAGTGCAGAGTAGTGAGTAGTGACTGGTGAGTGCAGAGTAGTGAGTATTGAGTGCAGAGTAGTGAGTAGTGAGTGCAGAGTAGTGAGTAGTGAGTGCAGAGTAGTGAGTGCAGAGTAGTGAGTGCAGAGTAGTGAGTGCAGAGTAGTGAGTAGTGAGTGCAGAGTAGTGAGTAGTGAATGCAGAGTAGTGAGTAGTGAGTACAGAGTAGTGAGTGCAGAGTAGTGAGTGCAGAGTAGTGAGTGCAGAGTAGTGAGTAGTGAGTGCAGAGTAGTGAGTAGTGAGTGCAGAGTAGTGAGTGGTGAGTGCAGAGTAGTGAGTGCAGAGTAGTGAGTGCAGAGTAGTGAGTGCAGAGTAGTGAGTAGTGAGTGCAGAGTAGTGAGTGCAGAGTAGTGAGTAGTGAGTGCAGAGTAGTGAGTGCAGAGTAGTGAGTAGTGAGTGCAGAGTAGTGAGTGCAGAGTAGTGAGTAGTGAGTGCAGAGTAGTGAGTGCAGAGTCGTGAGTGCAGAGTAGTGAGTGCAGAGTAGTGAGTGCAGAGTGGTGAGTAGTGAGTACAGAGTAGTGAGTGCAGAGTAGTGAGTGCAGATTAGTGAGTGCAGAGTAGTGAGTGCAGAGTAGTGAGTAGTGAGTGCAGAGTAGTGAGTGCAGAGTAGTGAGTAGTGAGTGCAGAGTAGTGAGTGCAGAGTAGTGAGTGCAGAGTAGTGAAAGCAGAGTAGTGAGTGCAGAGTAGTGAGTGCAGAGTAGTGAGTAGTGAGTGCAGAGTAGTGAGTAGTGAGTGCAGAGTAGTGAGTAGTGAGTGCAGGGTAGTGAGTGCAGAGTAGTGAGTGCAGAGTAGTGAGTAGTGAGTGCAGAGTAGTGAGTAGTGAGTGCAGAGTAGTGAGTAGTGAGTGCAGAGTAGTGAGTGCAGAGTAGTGAGTAGTGAGTGCAGAGTAGTGAGTGCATAGTGAGTGCAGAGTAGTAATGCAGAGTAGTAATGCAGAGTAGTGAGTGGTGAGTGCAGAGTAGTGAGTGCAGAGTAGTGAGTGCAGAGTAGTGAGTAGTGAGTGCAGAGTAGTGAGTGCAGAGTAGTGAGTAGTGAGTGCAGAGTAGTGAGTAGTGAGTGCAGAGTAGTGAGTAGTGAGTGCAGAGTAGTGAGTAGTGAGTGCAGAGTAGTGAGTGCAGAGTAGTGAGTGCAGAGTAGTGAGTGCAGAGTAGTGAGTAGTGAGTGCAGAGTAGTGAGTGCAGAGTAGTGAGTAATGAGTGCAGAGTAGTGAGTGCAGAGTAGTGAGTGCAGAGTAGTGAGTGCAGAGTAGTGAGTAGTGAGTGCAGAGTAGTGAGTAGTGAGTGCAGAGTAGTGAGTAGTGAGTGCAGAGTAGTGAGTAGTGAGTGAAGAGTAGTGAGTAGTGAGTGCAGAGTAGTGAGTGCAGAGTAGTGAGTGCAGAGTAGTGAGTGCAGAGTAGTGAGCGCAGAGTAGTGAGTAGTGAGTGCAGAGTAGTGAGTGCAGAGTAGTGAGTGCAGAGTAGTGAGTGCAGAGTAGTGAGTGCAGAGTAGTGAGTGCAGAGTAGTGAGTGCAGAGTAGTGAGTGGTGAGTAGTGAGTGCAGAGTAGTGAGTAGTGAGTGGTGAGTGCAGAGTAGTGAGTAGTGAGTGCAGAGTAGTGAGTAGTGAGTGCAGAGTAGTGAGTGCAGAGTAGTGAGTGTAGAGTAGTGAGTGCAGAGTAGTAGTGAGTGCAGAGTAGTGAGAGTGCAGAGTAGTGAGTAGTGAGTGCAGAGTAGTGAGTAGTGAGTGCAGAGTAGTGAGTGGTGAGTGGTGAGTGCAGAGTAGTGAGTAGTGAGTGCAGAGTAGTGAGTAGTGAGTGCAGAGTAGTGAGTGCAGAGTAGTGAGTGTAGAGTAGTGAGTGCAGAGTAGTAGTGAGTGCAGAGTAGTGAGAGTGCATGGTAGTGAGTGCAGAGTAGTGAGTGCAGAGTAGTGAGTAGTGAGTGCAGAGTAGTGAGTAGTGAGTGCAGAGTAGTGAGTAGTGAGTGGTGAGTGCAGAGTAGTGAGTAGTGAGTGCAGAGTAGTGAGTAGTGAGTGCAGAGTAGTGAGTGCAGAGTAGTGAGTGCAGAGTAGTGAGTGCAGAGTAGTGAGTGCGGAGTAGTGAGTAGTGAGTGCAGAGTAGTGAGTGCAGAGTAGTAAGTAGTGAGTGCAGAGTAGTGAGTAGTGAGTGCGGAGTAGTGAGTGCAGAGTAGTGAGTAGTGACTGGTGAGTGCAGAGTAGTGAGTATTGAGTGCAGAGTAGTGAGTAGTGAGTGCAGAGTAGTGAGTAGTGAGTGCAGAGTAGTGAGTGCAGAGTAGTGAGTGCAGAGTAGTGAGTGCAGAGTAGTGAGTAGTGAGTGCAGAGTAGTGAGTAGTGAATGCAGAGTAGTGAGTAGTGAGTACAGAGTAGTGAGTGCAGAGTAGTGAGTGCAGAGTAGTGAGTGCAGAGTAGTGAGTAGTGAGTGCAGAGTAGTGAGTAGTGAGTGCAGAGTAGTGAGTAGTGAGTGCAGAGTAGTGAGTGGTGAGTGCAGAGTAGTGAGTGCAGAGTAGTGAGTGCAGAGTAGTGAGTGCAGAGTAGTGAGTAGTGAGTGCAGAGTAGTGAGTGCAGAGTAGTGAGTAGTGAGTGCAGAGTAGTGAGTGCAGAGTAGTGAGTAGTGAGTGCAGAGTAGTGAGTGCAGAGTAGTGAGTAGTGAGTGCAGAGTAGTGAGTGCAGAGTCGTGAGTGCAGAGTAGTGAGTGCAGAGTAGTGAGTGCAGAGTGGTGAGTAGTGAGTGCAGAGTAGTGAGTGCAGAGTAGTGAGTGCAGATTAGTGAGTGCAGAGTAGTGAGTGCAGAGTAGTGAGTAGTGAGTGCAGAGTAGTGAGTGCAGAGTAGTGAGTAGTGAGTGCAGAGTAGTGAGTGCAGAGTAGTGAGTGCAGAGTAGTGAAAGCAGAGTAGTGAGTGCAGAGTAGTGAGTGCAGAGTAGTGAGTAGTGAGTGCAGAGTAGTGAGTAGTGAGTGCAGAGTAGTGAGTAGTGAGTGCAGGGTAGTGAGTGCAGAGTAGTGAGTGCAGAGTAGTGAGTGCATAGTAGTGAGTAGTGAGTGCAGAGTAGTGAGTGCAGAGTAGTGAGTGCAGAGTAGTGAGTGCAGAGTAGTGAGTAGTGAGTGCAGAGTAGTGAGTAGTGAGTGCAGAGTAGTGAGTAGTGAGTGCAGAGTAGTGAGTAGTGAGTGCAGAGTAGTGAGTAGTGAGTGCAGAGAAGTGAGTGCAGAGTAGTGAGTGCAGAGTAGTGAGTGCCGAGTAGTGAGTGCAGAGTAGTGAGTGCAGAGTAGTGAGTAGTGAGTGCAGAGTAGTGAGTGCAGAGTAGTGAGTGCAGAGTAGTGAGTGCAGAGTAGTGAGTAGTGAGTAGTGAGTGCAGAGTAGTGAGTAGTGAGTGCAGAGTAGTGAGTGGTGAGTGGTGAGTGCAGAGTAGTGAGTAGTGAGTGCAGAGTAGTGAGTAGTGAGTGCAGAGTAGTGAGTGCAGAGTAGTGAGTGTAGAGTAGTGAGTGCAGAGTAGTAGTGAGTGCAGAGTAGTGAGAGTGCATGGTAGTGAGTGCAGAGTAGTGAGTGCAGAGTAGTGAGTAGTGAGTGCAGAGTAGTGAGTAGTGAGTGCAGAGTAGTGAGTAGTGAGTGGTGAGTGCAGAGTAGTGAGTAGTGAGTGCAGAGTAGTGAGTAGTGAGTGCAGAGTAGTGAGTGCAGAGTAGTGAGTGCAGAGTAGTGAGTGCAGAGTAGTGAGTAGTGAGTGCGGAGTAGTGAGTAGTGAGTGCAGAGTAGTGAGTGCAGAGTAGTAAGTAGTGAGTGCAGAGTAGTGAGTAGTGAGTGCGGAGTAGTGAGTGCAGAGTAGTGAGTAGTGACTGGTGAGTGCAGAGTAGTGAATATTGAGTGCAGAGTAGTGAGTAGTGAGTGCAGAGTAGTGAGTAGTGAGTGCAGAGTAGTGAGTGCAGAGTAGTGAGTGCAGAGTAGTGAGTGCAGAGTAGTGAGTAGTGAGTGCAGAGTAGTGAGTAGTGAATGCAGAGTAGTGAGTAGTGAGTACAGAGTAGTGAGTGCAGAGTAGTGAGTGCAGAGTAGTGAGTGCAGAGTAGTGAGTAGTGAGTGCAGAGTAGTGAGTAGTGAGTGCAGAGTAGTGAGTAGTGAGTGCAGAGTAGTGAGTGGTGAGTGCAGAGTAGTGAGTGCAGAGTAGTGAGTGCAGAGTAGTGAGTGCAGAGTAGTGAGTAGTGAGTGCAGAGTAGTGAGTGCAGAGTAGTGAGTAGTGAGTGCAGAGTAGTGAGTGCAGAGTAGTGAGTAGTGAGTGCAGAGTAGTGAGTGCAGAGTAGTGAGTAGTGAGTGCAGAGTAGTGAGTGCAGAGTCGTGAGTGCAGAGTAGTGAGTGCAGAGTAGTGAGTGCAGAGTGGTGAGTAGTGAGTGCAGAGTAGTGAGTGCAGAGTAGTGAGTGCAGATTAGTGAGTGCAGAGTAGTGAGTGCAGAGTAGTGAGTAGTGAGTGCAGAGTAGTGAGTGCAGAGTAGTGAGTAGTGAGTGCAGAGTAGTGAGTGCAGAGTAGTGAGTGCAGAGTAGTGAAAGCAGAGTAGTGAGTGCAGAGTAGTGAGTGCAGAGTAGTGAGTAGTGAGTGCAGAGTAGTGAGTAGTGAGTGCAGAGTAGTGAGTAGTGAGTGCAGGGTAGTGAGTGCAGAGTAGTGAGTGCAGAGTAGTGAGTGCATAGTAGTGAGTAGTGAGTGCAGAGTAGTGAGTGCAGAGTAGTGAGTGCAGAGTAGTGAGTGCAGAGTAGTGAGTAGTGAGTGCAGAGTAGTGAGTAGTGAGTGCAGAGTAGTGAGTAGTGAGTGCAGAGTAGTGAGTAGTGAGTGCAGAGTAGTGAGTAGTGAGTGCAGAGAAGTGAGTGCAGAGTAGTGAGTGCAGAGTAGTGAGTGCAGAGTAGTGAGTGCAGAGTAGTGAGTGCAGAGTAGTGAGTGCAGAGTAGTGAGTAGTGAGTGCAGAGTAGTGAGTGCAGAGTAGTGAGTGCAGAGTAGTGAGTGCAGAGTAGTGAGTAGTGAGTGCAGAGTAGTGAGTAGTGAGTGCAGAGTAGTGAGTAGTGAGTGCAGAGTAGTGAGTAGTGAGTGCAGAGTAGTGAGTGCAGAGTAGTGAGTGTAGAGTAGTGAGTGCAGAGTAGTAGTGAGTGCAGAGTAGTGAGAGTGCAGAGTAGTGAGTAGTGAGTGCAGAGTAGTGAGTAGTGAGTGCAGAGTAGTGAGTAGTGAGTGGTGAGTGCAGAGTAGTGAGTAGTGAGTGCAGAGTAGTGAGTAGTGAGTGCAGAGTAGTGAGTGTAGAGTAGTGAGTGCAGAGTAGTAGTGAGTGCAGAGTAGTGAGAGTGCAGAGTAGTGAGTGCAGAGTAGTGAGTGCAGAGTAGTGAGTAGTGAGTGCAGAGTAGTGAGTAGTGAGTGCAGAGTAGTGAGTAGTGAGTGGTGAGTGCAGAGTAGTGAGTAGTGAGTGCAGAGTAGTGAGTAGTGAGTGCAGAGTAGTGAGTGCAGAGTAGTGAGTGCAGAGTAGTGAGTGCAGAGTAGTGAGTGCTGAGTAGTGAGTAGTGAGTGCAGAGTAGTGAGTAGTGAGTCCAGAGTAGTGAGTGCAGAGTAGTGAGTAGTGAGTGCAGAGTAGTGAGTAGTGAGTGTGGAGTAGTGAGTGCAGAGTAGTGAGTAGTGAGTGCAGAGTAGTGAGTAGTGAGTGCAGAGTAGTGAGTAGTGAGTACAGAGTAGTGAGTGCAGAGTAGTGAGTGCAGAGTAGTGAGTGCAGAGTAGTGAGTAGTGAGTGCAGAGTAGTGAGTAGTGAGTGCAGAGTAGTGAGTAGTGAGTGCAGAGTAGTGAGTGGTGAGTGCAGAGTAGTGAGTGCAGAGTAGTGAGTGCAGAGTAGTGAGTGCAGAGTAGTGAGTAGTGAGTGCAGAGTAGTGAGTGCAGAGTAGTGAGTAGTGAGTGCAGAGTAGTGAGTGCAGAGTAGTGAGTAGTGAGTGCAGAGTACTGAGTGCAGAGTAGTGAGTGCAGAGTCGTGAGTGCAGAGTAGTGAGTGCAGAGTAGTGAGTGCAGAGTGGTGAGTAGTGAGTGCAGAGTAGTGAGTGCAGAGTAGTGAGTGCAGATTAGTGAGTGCAGAGTAGTGAGTGCAGAGTAGTGAGTAGTGAGTGCAGAGTAGTGAGTAGTGAGTGCAGAGTAGTGAGTGCAGAGTAGTGAGTGCAGAGTAGTGAGTGCAGAGTAGTGAGTGCAGAGTAGTGAGTGCAGAGTAGTGAGTAGTGAGTGCAGAGTAGTGAGTAGTGAGTGCAGAGTAGTGAGTGGTGAGTGCAGAGTAGTGAGTGCAGAGTAGTGAGTGCAGAGTAGTGAGTGCAGAGTAGTGAGTAGTGAGTGCAGAGTAGTGAGTGCAGAGTAGTGAGTAGTGAGTGCAGAGTAGTGAGTAGTGAGTGCAGAGTAGTGAGTAGTGAGTTGTTAGACGGACCGGGAGGGTCGGCCGAGGATAAGGGGAGAGGTCTCCGGGGAGAGCCGTCTCCAGCGATCGTACAGACAAGTAACTTCCCCCCCACAGACGGACACCACACAAGGGTAAAGTTCAACGAGACTTTATAGGCAATTCTTTAAGGTTACGATGGAATGGTACAAGGAGGTCTGGACTCAGGGGTCCCCTCGATTCTGGTCTCGGGCTTGGGAAAAGGGTAGCGGGACAGTCTTGTTACCAAAAGATGAAACTAGCTCTCAATCCTCGAGCTCGGCGTTCTAGATGATCGGGCCGCGGCGGAGCCAGCAGGTCCCGAGATGGACGAAGGAAATGACGGTCCGCGGCGGAGCCAGCAGGTCTCGGTGAAGATGGTGAATGCAAACGGTCCGCGGCCACGCCAGCAGGTCCCGACGACGATGAAGGATATGAAGGTTACGAAGGTTGCGGCAGCGCCAGCAGGCAAGACGATGGTGCACGAGACAGAGCTATGGCAGCGCCAGTAGTCCGTCAAGGATGAGTTCTTCTCTGCGTCTCTCGACTCCAAGATACAACTGCCTTCCTGCTCTGGAGCTGCCCCAGTTATAGGGCTGGTGCCCTTTGATGTCCGGACCCTCGCACTTGGAGGTCGGGAGGTCCGGGATGAGGGAGTCCAGACACCCAGCAGGGGGGTGGAGCCAGCGCCCGGGGAGGCGATGGGCGAGCGGCACCTGGCGGGGGAGAGCCATCGACACCTCTTTCCCCCAGTGACTTGCCAAGTAGCCCGCTCACCTCCTGGGTGGATGGTGGTGCCGGGATGTCTGAGACCTGGCCAGGCCCAGGGTTGAGGTCGATCTGGGGCCAGGCGGCCTCGTGGTGGAGTGTCCAAGATGGCGGCGGCGCCCAGGATGGGCACGCAGGCCGGCAGTGAATCAGGCCCACGAGGTCGACATGTTCGAGGGTAGGGGTCCCGGAGGGGACGGAGGACGTGTAATGGTGGTGGGTGGTACCTGCGTGACCGGGCTCGGGCCTGGTCGGGCCGGGGGAGAGTGGCCCTTCATGTGGCCTGTCCAACATGCGTCCCCCCCAGCTGAAGGCGGGGAGAGTTACCCATCCTCTTGGGGACTCTCCTCGTCGAGGCGGAAGGACCGGGACAGGCCATCCGCGTTGGCGTGATCTGGCCCAGGCCGATGTTCAACTGTGAAGTCCATCCCTTGGAGGGAGATGGACCAACGTAGTAACTTCGGGTTTTCTCCCCGCATCTGCATCAGCCACTGCAGGGGTCGGTGGTCGGTCTGCACCCGAAAGTGTGTGCCAAAGAGGTAGGGCCGGAGTTTCTTGAGGGCCCATACCACGGCGAAGGCCTCCCTCTCAATGGTGCTCCAGCGTTGTTCTCGTGGTAGGAGTCGCCTGCTGATGAAGGCCACTGGCTGATCAAGGCCTTCGGTGTTCACTTGAGACAGGACTGCCCCGATGCCATGGTCGGAGGCATCCGTCTGGACGACGAACTCCCGGCTGTAGTCGGGGGCCTGGAGCACGGGGGCGGAACACATGGCGGCTTTCAATTGTTCGAAGGCTGTTTGACACTCTGGGGTCCAGTTGACTGCCTTGGGTTGATTTTTTGACGTGAGCTCCGTGAGGGGACCCACTATAGTACCATAGTCTTTCACGAACCTTCGGTAGTAGCCCGTGAGGCCCAGGAAGGCTCGTACCTCGGTCTGGGTGATGGGGGGCTGCCAGGACTGGATGGCGGCAATTTTGAGCTGCAGAGGGGCCACCAGGCCGCTTCCCACCTGGTGTCCGAGGTAGGTTACAGACCCTTGACCAATTTGACATTTGCTGGCCTTGATCGTGAGGCCAGCTCGCTGAAGGGCTTGTAGCACGGCTCGGAGGTGGCGGAGGTGCTCGGTCCAATGGTGGCTGTATACAGTGATGTCATCTAGGTAGGCGGCGCTGAACCCTTCGAGCCCCGCCAGGACTTGATTGACGAGCCGCTGAAAGGTTGCTGGGGCATTCTTCATGCCAAAGGGCATGACCTTGAAATGGTAATGGCCATCGGGGGTGGAAAAGGCAGAACGTTCTTGGGCTCTGGGTGTGAGGCCGATTTGCCAGTAGCCCGCCGTCAGGTCGAAAATACTGAGGTAGCGAGCAGCTCCCATGCGGTCGATTAGTTCATCTGCCCGGGGGATAGGATGTGCGTCTGTTCGGGTGACCGCATTCAAGCCCCGGTAGTCGACGCAGAACCGGAGTTCTGGTGTGGTGCCGGGAGCGGCTGCTTTGGGGACCAGTACTACAGGGCTGGCCCAGGGGCTGTCTGAGGGCTCGATGACCCCGAGCGTGAGCATTCTTGCCACCTCTTCCTGGATACAGGCCCGTACCCGATCTGGCACGCGGTAGGCCCGGTGGCGGAAAGGGGGGCTGTCCCCTGTGTCCACATCGTGCACACACCAGGAAGTGACACCTGGGGCGAGGGAGAACAGGCTGGCGAACTGTGACAGGAGGACTCGACACTCCTGGTGTTGTTCTCGGGTGAGGGCCTCCGAGAGTCGGACCCCATCCACGGAGCCGTCTTTCTCCTGAGTCCGTAGGAGGTCAGGGAGGGGCTCGGAGTCCTCTTCAGCCCCATTGTCTGTGGCCATCAGGAGGCTGAGTTCTGAATGCACAAAGTGGGGTTTCAGTCTGTTAGCGTGGAGGACCCGGAGGGGGTTCCGGGGAGACTCCATGTCGATGAGATAGGTGGCAGGACCCTTGTGCTCGACTACCTTGAAGGGCCCTGTCCACTTGTCTTGCAGGGCGCAGGGTTCGGTGGGGGACATCACCCATACTTGTTGCCCAGGTTCAAATTCGATGGAGGAGGCATTCCGGTCATACCACTTTTTCATGTCCTCTTGACTGGCCTCTAGGTTGGCTTTTGCCAGCTCTCTGAACCGCCGGGTCTGGTTGCGGAGGGTTAGGAGGTATCGGAAAACATCTGGTGGGTTCTTTAGAGGGGGCATCTCCCAGCCTTCCTTGACTAGGCTGAGCGGCCCCCGCACTGGGTGTCCATATAGTAGTTCAAACGGGCTGAAGCCCAGGGACTTCTGGGGAACCTCTCGATAGGCGAAGAGGAGGCACGGCAGCAGCACGTCCCACTGGCGACGGAGGGGCTCTTCCAACCCCCCGATCATCCCTTTGAGTGTGCGGTTGAACCGCTCAACGAGTCCGTTTCCTTGAGGGTGATAGGGGGTCGTGAATCGGTAGGTAACCCCGCACTGTTGCCAGAGGGACTTCATATATTTAGAAATGAAGTTCGTGCCTCTGTCGCTGACGACTTCTCGGGGGAAGCCCACACAGGAGAAGATCCCCAACAGAGCCCGGCCGACTACCGGGGCTGTCACAGTTCGCAGGGGAACAGCCTCGGGGTAGCGGGTGGCGTGGTCCACTAGCACCAGGATGAATCGATGGCCTTGTTTGGTGCGCGGGTCCAGGGGTCCCACGATGTCTATCCCGACCCTCTCGAACGGGGTGGTGACCACGGGAAAAGGTTGCAGGGGGGCTTTTAGTTTGCGGCCGCTCTTTCCACTGGCTTGGCACGTGGGGCAAGATCGGCAATGCTGGTGTACATCGTTCCTCATTTTGGGCCAGAAGAAGTGGGTCACCAGACGACTATAGGTTTTATCTTGACCCAGGTGTCCCGCTAGGGGGACATCGTGGGCCAGGTTTAGCAGAAAGTCTCTAAAACGGAGGGGCACCACCAGTACTCGGCTAGCCCCCAGCTCCGCGATTCTTTGCTCACTGTACAGCAGTTCATTGTCCCAGTAGACCCAGTGCGTTCCGGAGGTATCCCCTGCACCTTGGGCGAGCGCTTGTTGGCGGAATCCCTCGAGGGAGGGACAGGTCTTCTGTTCTTGGCGAAATTGTTCTTGCGTGGGCCCCCCCTCTTGAGGCCACTGGTCGATGTTAGCGAGGTCTGGAGGTTGAGCTGGTTCTGGGGGGACGTCACGGTCGGTGGTTTCGGCTGGGGCGACCGGAGGCGGTGGCGCCGGCCATTCGGGTTCCTCTGGGCGGGGGTTGGCACGGGCGGCCATGGACCGGGTGGTGACGCACGCCCAGTCCGGGACGCCTAACATCCCCAGGTGTTCTCTTCGCTCTACGGCTGCCCACGGAGAGCTTTCAAGGTCATTCCCCAGGAGGCAGTCTACGGGGGCATCGTCTCGGACCGTTACCTTTAACATGCCGGAGACCCCTCCCCATTCGAAGGGGACGCAGGCCATCCGACAAAGACTTTCCGAGTTATCGGCTGAACGTACAGGGCAGAGAATGTTCGGTAGATATTGTTCTGGGGTCACCAGGTGACAGCGGACGGCTGTTACACTGGCCCCAGTGTCACGAAGGGCTTCGGCCCGGCGTCCATTGATGCTCACCCATTGGCTGTACTTCTGGGTGTTAGCGGGTAGGGGGACCCGCGGAACCATGTCTCTCCCCCCTAAGCAGGCTAGAGCCATGGCGGCTGGCTCCCATTCTTGGTGTTCCTGTTCATATTCCTCTTGTTCTTCTGAGATCTGTTCCTCCCCCAGAGCAGCAGCGGCTACTTGGCGGGGTCTTGGGCTCTGGTACTGGGGGCAGTTTGGGTCGTTTGCATAGTGTCCGATTCGTTGGCATCGATGGCACGTAACATTGGCTCGATATCCCGGTCGCGCCGGGGTGCTGCCCCGGTTGGCCGGGGGGGTGGTGCTGGTAGCGGGGGCGACCGGAACGTTGTCTCTTCCGCGTCCTTGGCCTCCTCCTCCTCCTCGGGGACGGTGTTGACCACTGTTGTTCCGGTTTTGTTCGTAGGACCCATTTCGACCCACTCTGGTGATTTCCCACCGGTCAGCTTCGGCTGCTAGCTGCCGGGGATCCGTTAACTTGCTGTCGAGGAGGTGCTGGCGGAGTTCAATGAAGCAATTGTTCGACAGATGCTCCCAGACCATAAGATTGAACAGTTGTTCGTAGGTTGTGACCTTGCTTCCTTTGATCCAGCCTTCGAAGGCTCGGCTAAAGTAGTTTACATAGTCCACCCAAGTTGTACCCGGGATGCGGGTGCAGTCTCGGAACCTCTGACGGTACATCTCGGGTGTGAGGCCATAGCGGGTGAGGAGTGCAGCTTTCATATGGTCATAGGAGGTCATCTGGTGGTCCGGGAGTTGCAGCAGGGCGTCGCGGCCCTCATTGAGGAATCTCCCCCATAGACCGGCTCCCCAATCGCTTCTATCGATCCGGTGTGCAGTCATAGCGATTTCATAGGCCTTAAACCATTGCTGGATGTCGTCCTCTCGGAAGTACTCTCGGACGACATCCTTGGGGATGTGTACCTTTTTCTCTGTTGCCCCTGGGGTGTGGGGTTGCTCGGACACCCCTACTTCTTTATTCTGCTTGCGTAGGTCGATCTCAGCTAGTTTCCGCTCATGCTCATATGCCAGTTTCTTTTCCTCGAGCTCCCTTTGTCTCTGTTTCTCCTCTCTTTCTTCTCGGAGACGCAGGTGCTCTAAGTTGATTTTTTGTTCGGCCAATTTAAGTTCAATGTCCATTTTGAGCCGGGCCATTTCCAGCTCGTGTAGTCGGGTTTTCTCTCGTTCCTGGATCTCGTCTTGCGAGAGACCCTTTCTTTGCTCCTCGGGGGCCGTGGTGGTTTTTGCTGCGATGCTTTGATCCGCGGTTCCGGCAGCCCCGGTTTCTGCCCAAGATTCTAGGGCCTGCTTAAAATCGTCTTTGGTACTTAGTCCGGTGGTAGCGATACCTAGTTCGATACAGAACTGTTTTAGTTCACGATGGTTGTACTCGTCCAATTTCTCCATCTGGAATTTCTCCGTTGATCCGCTTTCTTTAGTTGACATCGTGATTCGCCGTGGGGTGAGCTACTCTCTGTACGGTTATGCGGTGATTCGGATCGCGCCGCTGGCCACCAATGTTAGACGGACCGGGAGGGTCGGCCGAGGATAAGGGGAGAGGTCTCCGGGGAGAGCCGTCTCCAGCGATCGTACAGACAAGTAACTTCCCCCCCACAGACGGACACCACACAAGGGTAAAGTTCAACGAGACTTTATAGGCAATTCTTTAAGGTTACGATGGAATGGTACAAGGAGGTCTGGACTCAGGGGTCCCCTCGATTCTGGTCTCGGGCTTGGGAAAAGGGTAGCGGGACAGTCTTGTTACCAAAAGATGAAACTAGCTCTCAATCCTCGAGCTCGGCGTTCTAGATGATCGGGCCGCGGCGGAGCCAGCAGGTCCCGAGATGGACGAAGGAAACGACGGTCCGCGGCGGAGCCAGCAGGTCCCGGTGAAGATGGTGAATGCAAACGGTCCGCGGCCACGCCAGCAGGTCCCGACGACGATGAAGGATATGAAGGTTACGAAGGTTGCGGCAGCGCCAGCAGGCAAGACGATGGTGCACGAGACAGAGCTATGGCAGCGCCAGTAGTCCGTCAAGGATGAGTTCTTCTCTGCGTCTCTCGACTCCAAGATACAACTGCCTTCCTGCTCTGGAGCTGCCCCAGTTATAGGGCTGGTGCCCTTTGATGTCCGGACCCTCGCACTTGGAGGTCGGGAGGTCCGGGATGAGGGAGTCCAGACACCCAGCAGGGGGGTGGAGCCAGCGCCCGGGGAGGCGATGGGCGAGCGGCACCTGGCGGGGGAGAGCCATCGACACCTCTTTCCCCCAGTGACTTGCCAAGTAGCCCGCTCACCTCCTGGGTGGATGGTGGTGCCGGGATGTCTGAGACCTGGCCAGGCCCAGGGTTGAGGTCGATCTGGGGCCAGGCGGCCTCGTGGTGGAGTGTCCAAGATGGCGCCCAGGATGGGCGCACAGGCCGGCAGTGAATCAGGCCCACGAGGTCGACATGTTCGAGGGTAGGGGTCCCGGAGGGGACGGAGGACGTGTAATGGTGGTGGGTGGTACCTGCGTGACCGGGCTCGGGCCTGGTCGGGCCGGGGGAGAGTGGCCCTTCATGTGGCCTGTCCAACATGAGTGCAGAGTAGTGAGTGCAGAGTAGTGAGTAGTGAGTGCAGAGTAGTGAGTGCAGAGTAGTGAGTGCAGAGTAGTGAGTGCAGAGTAGTGAGTAGTGAGTGCAGAGTAGTGAGTGCAGAGTAGTGAGTAGTGAGTGCAGAGTAGTGAGTGCAGAGTAGTGAGTAGTGAGTGCAGAGTAGTGAGTAGTGAGTGCAGAGTAGTGAGTGCAGAGTAGTGAGTAGTGAGTGCAGAGTAGTGAGTGCAGAGTAGTGAGAGCAGAGTAGTGAGTAGTGAGTGCAGAGTAGTGAGTGCAGAGTAGTGAGTAGTGAGTGCAGAGTAGTGAGTGCAGAGTAGTGAGTGCAGAGTAGTGAGTGCAGAGTAGTGAGTGCAGAGTAGTGAGTAGTGAGTGCAGAGTAGTGAGTAGTGAGTGCAGAGTAGTGAGTAGTGAGTGCAGAGTAGTGAGTGCAGAGTAGTGAGTGCAGAGTAGTGAGTGCAGAGTAGTGAGTGCAGAGTAGTGAGTAGTGAGTGCAGAGTAGTGAGTGCAGAGTAGTGAGTGCAGAGTAGTGAGTGCAGAGTAGTGAGTGCAGAGTAGTGAGTGCAGAGTAGTGAGTGCAGAGTAGTGAGTGCAGAGTAGTGACTGCAGAGTAGTGACTGCAGAGTAGTGAGTGCAGAGTAGTGAGTGGTGAGTGCAGAGTAGTGAGTAGTGAGTGCAGAGTAGTGAGTAGTGAGTGCAGAGTAGTGAGTGCAGAGTAGTGAGTGCATAGTGAGTGCAGAGTAGTAATGCAGAGTAGTGAGTGCAGAGTAGTGAGTGGTGAGTGCAGAGTAGTGAGTGCAGAGTAGTGAGTGCAGAGTAGTGAGTAGTGAGTGCAGAGTAGTGAGTAGTGAGTGCAGAGTAGTGAGTGCAGAGCAGTGAGTGCAGAGTAGTGAGTGCAGAGTAGTGATTTCTGAGTGCAGAGTAGTGAGTGCAGAGTAGTGAGTGCAGAGTAGTGAGTAGTGAGTGCAGAGTAGTGAGTGCAGAGTAGTGAGTAGTGAGTGCAGAGTAGTGAGTAGTGAGTGCAGAGTAGTGAGTAGTGAGTGCAGAGTAGTGAGTGCAGAGTAGTGAGTAGTGAGTGCAGAGTAGTGAGTGCAGAGTAGTGAGTGCAGAGTAGTGAGTGCAGAGTAGTGAGTAGTGAGTGCAGAGTAGTGAGTGCAGAGTAGTGAGAGCAGAGTAGTGAGTAGTGAGTGCAGAGTAGTGAGTGCAGAGTAGTGAGTAGTGAGTGCAGAGTAGTGAGTGCAGGGTAGTGAGTGCAGAGTAGTGAGTAGTGAGTGCAGAGTAGTGAGTGCAGAGTAGTGAGTAGTGAGTGCAGAGTAGTGAGTGCAGAGTAGTGAGTGCAGAGTAGTGAGTGCAGTGTGGTGAGTAGTGAGTGCAGAGTAGTGAGTAGTGAGTGCAGAGTAGTGAGTAGTGAGTGCAGAGTAGTGAGTGCAGAGTAGTGAGTGCAGAGTAGTGAGTGCAGAGTAGTGAGTAGTGAGTGCAGAGTAGTGAGTAGTGAGTGCAGAGTAGTGAGTGCAGAGTAGTGAGTGAAGAGTAGTGAGTGCAGAGTAGTAGTGAGTGCTGAGTAGTGAGTGCAGAGTAGTGAGTGCAGAGTAGTGAGTGCAGAGTAGTGAGTGCAGAGTAGTGAGTGCAGAGTAGTGAGTGCAGAGTAGTGAGTAGTGAGTGCAGAGTAGTGAGTGCAGAGTAGTGAGTGCAGAGTAGTGAGTGAAGAGTAGTGAGTGCAGAGTAGTAGTGAGTGCTGAGTAGTGAGTGCAGAGTAGTGAGTGCAGAGTAGTGAGTGCAGAGTAGTGAGTGCAGAGTAGTGAGTGCAGAGTAGTGAGTGCAGAGTAGTGAGTGTAGAGAAGTGAGTGCAGAGTAGTGAGTGCAGAGTAGTGAGTGCAGAGAAGTGAGTGCAGAGTAGTGAGTGCAGAGTAGTGAGTGCAGAGTAGTGAGTGCAGAGTAGTGAGTGCAGAGTAGTGAGTAGTGAGTGCAGAGTAGTGAGTGCAGGGTAGTGAGTGCAGAGTAGTGAGTAGTGAGTGCAGAGTAGTGAGTGCAGGGTAGTGAGTGCAGAGTAGTGAGTAGTGAGTGCAGAGTAGTGAGTGCAGAGTAGTGAGTAGTGAGTGCAGAGTAGTGAGTGCAGAGTAGTGAGTGCAGAGTAGTGAGTGCAGAGAAGTGAGTGCAGAGAAGTGAGTGTGCAGAGTAGTGAGTGCAGAGAGAGTGTGCAGAGTAGTGAGTGCAGGGTAGTGAGTGACTGCAGAGTAGTGAGTGCTGAGTGCAGAGTAGTGAGTGCAGAGTAGTGAGTAGTGAGTGCAGAGTAGTGAGTAGTGAGTGCAGAGTAGTGAGTAGTGAGTGCAGAGTAGTGAGTGCAGATTAGTGAGTAGTGAGTGCAGAGTAGTGAGTAGTGAGTGCAGAGTAGTGAGTGCAGAGTAGTGAGTGCAGAGTAGTGAGTGCAGAGTAGTGAGTGCAGAGTAGTGAGTGCAGAGTAGTGAGTGGTGGGTGCAGAGTAGTGAGTAGTGAGTAGTGAGTGCAGAGTAGTGAGTAGTGAGTGCAGAGTAGTGAGTAGTGAGTGCAGAGTAGTGAGTAGTGAGTGCAGAGTAGTGAGTGCAGAGTAGTGAGTGCAGAGTAGTGAGTGCAGAGTAGTGAGTAGTGAGTGCAGAGTAGTGAGTGCAGAGTAGTGAGTAGTGAGTGCAGAGTAGTGAGTGCAGAGTAGTGAGTAGTGAGTGCAGAGTAGTGAGTAGTGAGTGCAGAGTAGTGAGTAGTGAGTGCAGAGTAGTGAGTAGTGAGTGCAGAGTAGTGAGTGCAGAGTAGTGAGTGCAGAGTAGTGAGTAGTGAGTGCAGAGTAGTGAGTGCAGAGTAGTGAGTAGTGAGTGCAGAGTAGTGAGTGCAGAGTAGTGAGTGCAGAGTAGTGAGTGCAGAGTAGTGAGTGCAGAGTAGTGAGTAGTGAGTGCAGAGTAGTGAGTAGTGAGTGCAGAGTAGTGAGTAGTGAGTGCAGAGTAGTGAGTGCAGAGTAGTGAGTGCAGAGTAGTGAGTGCAGAGTAGTGAGTGCAGAGTAGTGAGTAGTGAGTGCAGAGTAGTGAGTAGTGAGTGCAGAGTAGTGAGTGTGCAGAGTAGTGAGTGCAGAGTAGTGAGTGCAGAGTAGTGAGTGCAGAGTAGTGAGTGCAGAGTAGTGAGTAGTGAGTGCAGAGTAGTGAGTGCAGAGTAGTGAGTAGTGAGTGCAGAGTAGTGAGTAGTGAGTGCAGAGTAGTGAGTGCAGAGTAGTGAGTGCAGAGTAGTGAGTGCAGAGTAGTGAGTGCTGAGTGCAGAGTAGTGAGTGCAGAGTAGTGAGTAGTGAGTGCAGAGTAGTGAGTGTGCAGAGTAGTGAGTGCAGAGAGAGTGTGCAGAGTAGTGAGTGCAGGGTAGTGAGTGCAGAGTAGTGAGTGCAGAGTAGTGAGTGCAGAGTAGTGAGTGCAGAGTAGTGAGTAGTGAGTGCAGAGTAGTGAGTGCAGAGTAGTGAGTAGTGAGTGCAGAGTAGTGAGTGCAGAGTAGTGAGTAGTGAGTGCAGAGTAGTGAGTAGTGAGTGCAGAGTAGTGAGTAGTGAGTGCAGAGTAGTGAGTGCAGAGTAGTGAGTGCAGAGTAGTGAGTAGTGAGTGCAGAGTAGTGAGTGTGCAGAGTAGTGAGTGCAGAGAGAGTGTGCAGAGTAGTGAGTGCAGGGTAGTGAGTGCAGAGTAGTGAGTAGTGAGTGCAGAGTAGTGAGTGCAGAGTAGTGAGTAGTGAGTGCAGAGTAGTGAGTGCAGGGTAGTGAGTGCAGAGTAGTGAGTGCAGAGTAGTGAGTGCAGAGTAGTGAGTAGTGAGTGCAGAGTAGTGAGTGCAGAGTAGTGAGTGCAGAGTAGTGAGTGCAGAGTAGTGAGTGCAGTGTGGTGAGTAGTGAGTGCAGAGTAGTGAGTAGTGAGTGCAGAGTAGTGAGTAGTGAGTGCAGAGTAGTGAGTGCAGAGTAGTGAGTGCAGAGTAGTGAGTGCAGAGTAGTGAGTAGTGAGTGCAGAGTAGTGAGTAGTGAGTGCAGAGTAGTGAGTGCAGAGTAGTGAGTGCAGAGTAGTGAGTGCAGAGTAGTGAGTGCAGAGTAGTAGTGAGTGCTGAGTAGTGAGTGCAGAGTAGTGAGTGCAGAGTAGTGAGTGCAGAGTAGTGAGTGCAGAGTAGTGAGTGCAGAGTAGTGAGTGCAGAGTAGTGAGTGTAGAGAAGTGAGTGAAGAGTAGTGAGTGCAGAGTAGTGAGTGCAGAGTAGTGAGTGCTGAGTAGTGAGTGCAGAGAAGTGAGTGCAGAGTAGTGAGTGCAGAGTAGTGAGTGCAGAGTAGTGAGTGCAGAGTAGTGAGTGCAGAGTAGTGAGTGCAGAGTAGTGAGTAGTGAGTGCAGAGTAGTGAGTGCAGGGTAGTGAGTGCAGAGTAGTGAGTAGTGAGTGCAGAGTAGTGAGTGCAGAGTAGTGAGTAGTGAGTGCAGAGTAGTGAGTGCAGGGTAGTGAGTGCAGAGTAGTGAGTAGTGAGTGCAGAGTAGTGAGTGCAGAGTAGTGAGTAGTGAGTGCAGAGTAGTGAGTGCAGAGTAGTGAGTGCAGAGTAGTGAGTGCAGAGAAGTGAGTGCAGAGAAGTGAGTGTGCAGAGTAGTGAGTGCAGAGAGAGTGTGCAGAGTAGTGAGTGCAGGGTAGTGAGGGACTGCAGAGTAGTGAGTGCTGAGTGCAGAGTAGTGAGTGCAGAGTAGTGAGTAGTGAGTGCAGAGTAGTGAGTAGTGAGTGCAGAGTAGTGAGTAGTGAGTGCAGAGTAGTGAGTGCAGATTAGTGAGTAGTGAGTGCAGAGTAGTGAGTAGTGAGTGCAGAGTAGTGAGTGCAGAGTAGTGAGTGCAGAGTAGTGAGTGCAGAGTAGTGAGTGCAGAGTAGTGAGTGCAGAGTAGTGAGTGGTGGGTGCAGAGTAGTGAGTAGTGAGTGCAGAGTAGTGAGTAGTGAGTGCAGAGTAGTGAGTAGTGAGTGCAGAGTAGTGAGTGCAGAGTAGTGAGTGCAGAGTAGTGAGTAGTGAGTGCAGAGTAGTGAGTGCAGAGTAGTGAGTAGTGAGTGCAGAGTAGTGAGTGCAGAGTAGTGAGTAGTGAGTGCAGAGTAGTGAGTGCAGAGTAGTGAGTGCAGAGTAGTGAGTAGTGAGTGCAGAGTAGTGAGTAGTGAGTGCAGAGTAGTGAGTAGTGAGTGCAGAGTAGTGAGTGCAGAGTAGTGAGTGCAGAGTAGTGAGTGCAGAGTAGTGAGTAGTGGGTGCAGAGTAGTGAGTGCAGAGTAGTGAGTGCAGAGTAGTGAGTGCAGAGTAGTGAGTGCAGAGTAGTGAGTGCAGAGTAGTGAGTAGTGAGTGCAGAGTAGTGAGTAGTGAGTGCAGAGTAGTGAGTTCAGAGTAGTGAGTGCAGAGTTATGAGTGCAGAGTAGTGAGTGCAGAGTAGTGAGTGCAGAGTAGTGAGTAGTGAGTGCAGAGTAGTGAGTAGTGAGTGCAGAGTAGTGAGTAGTGAGTGCAGAGTAGTGAGTAGTGAGTGGTGAGTTCAGAGTAGTGAGTGCAGAGTAGTGAGTGCAGAGTAGTGAGTAGTGAGTGCAGAGTAGTGAGTGCAGAGTAGTGAGTAGTGAGTGCAGAGTAGTGAGTAGTGAGTGCAAAGTAGTGAGTGCAGAGTAGTGAGTAGTGAGTGCAGAGTAGTGAGTGCAGAGTAGTGAGTGCAGAGTAGTGAGTGCAGAGTAGTGAGTGCAGAGTAGTGAGTAGTGAGTGGTGAGTGCAGAGTAGTGAGTGCAGAGTAGTGAGTAGTGAGTGGTGAGTGCAGAGTAGTGAGTAGTGAGTGCAGAGTAGTGAGTAGTGAGTGCAGAGTAGTGAGTGCAGAGTAGTGAGTAGTGAGTGGTGAGTGCAGAGTAGTGAGTGCAGAGTAGTGAGTGCAGAGTAGTGAGTAGTGAGTGCAGAGTAGTGAGTGCAGAGTAGTGAGTGCAGAGTAGTGAGTGCAGCGTAGTGAGTAGTGAGTGCAGAGTAGTGAGTAGTGAGTGCAGAGTAGTGAGTGCAGAGTAGTGAGTGCAGAGTAGTGAGTAGTGGGTGCAGAGTAGTGAGTAGTGAGTGCAGAGTAGTGAGTAGTGAGTGCAGAGTAGTGAGTGCAGAGTAGTGAGTGCAGAGTAGTGAGTGCAGAGTAGTGAGTGCAGAGTAGTGAGTAGTGAGTGCAGAGTAGTGAGTAGTGAGTGGTGAGTGCAGAGTAGTGAGTAGTGAGTGGTGAGTGCTGAGTAGTGAGTGCTGAGTAGTGAGTGCAGAGTAGTGAGTGCAGAGTAGTGAGTAGTGAGTGCAGAGTAGTGAGTAGTGAGTGCAGAGTAGTGAGTGCAGAGTAGTGAGTGCAGAGTAGTGAGCACAGAGTAGTGAGTGCAGAGTAGTGAGTAGTGAGTGCAGAGTAGTGAGTGCAGAGTAGTGAGTGCAGAGTAGTGAGTGCAGAGTAGTGAGTGCAGAGTAGTGAGTAGTGAGTGCAGAGTAGTGAGTGCAGAGTAGTGAGTGCAGAGTAGTGAGTGCAGAGTAGTGAGTAGTGAGTGCAGAGTAGTGAGTAGTGAGTGCAGAGTAGTGAGTGCAGAGTAGTGAGTAGTGAGTGGTGAGTGCAGAGTAGTGAGTGCAGAGTAGTGAGTGCAGAGTAGTGAGTAGTGAGTGCAGAGTAGTGAGTGCAGAGTAGTGAGTGCAGAGTAGTGAGTAGTGAGTGCAGAGTAGTGAGTGCAGAGTAGTGAGTAGTGAGTGCAGAGTAGTGAGTGCAGAGTAGTGAGTGCAGAGTAGTGAGTGCAGAGTAGTGAGTGCAGAGTAATGAGTGCAGAGTAGTGAGTAGTGAGTGGTGAGTGCAGAGTAGTGAGTGCAGAGTAGTGAGTAGTGAGTGGTGAGTGCAGAGTAGTGAGTGCAGAGTAGTGAGTGCAGAGTAGTGAGTGCAGAGTAGTGAGTGCAGAGTAGTGAGTGCAGAGTAGTGAGTAGTGAGTGCAGAGTAGTGAGTAGTGAGTGCAGAGTAGTGAGTAGTGAGTGCAGAGTAGTGAGTGCAGAGTAGTGAGTGCAGAGTAGTGAGTGCAGAGTAGTGAGTGCAGAGTAGTGAGTGCAGAGTAGTGAGTAGTGAGTGCAGAGTAGTGAGTGCGGAGTAGTGAGTGCAGAGTAGTGAGTGCAGAGTAGTGAGTAGTGAGTGCAGAGTAGTGAGTAGTGAGTCAGAGTAGTGAGTGCAGAGTAGTGAGTAGTGAGTGGTGAGTGCAGAGTAGTGAGTAGTGAGTGGTGAGTGCAGAGTAGTGAGTAGTGAGTGCAGAGTAGTGAGTAGTGAGTGCAGAGTAGTGAGTGCAGAGTAGTGAGTGCAGAGTAGTGAGTGTAGAGTAGTGAGTGCAGAGTAGTGAGTAGTGAGTGCAGAGTAGTGAGTAGTGAGTGCAGAGTAGTGAGTAGTGAGTGGTGAGTGCAGAGTAGTGGCTTACGATGAAGGCAACGATTCCCACAAGACATGTTTATTACAATCGAATTGCAATTTAGAACTTTATTTACTCCCAAAGTTTTTGCAACAGGGGATGGTGGGTGGGTCAAAAAACTGCAGCTTGTTCCCTTGAGGGCTCACGAGCGATGAGTGGTGCAGCCTTCAGAGCGCAGGAACAAGAGGACGCTTCCCTGGATTCCCACGCCTTTTATCCAGCAGCGGGAAGGCGGTGCCGCGACCCCATCCCGCCCATAGGTGCACGGACTTCCGGGCGGGTGTTTAGGACAACCCTTTTAGGCGGCGGGGGTGTGCTCCGACCACGCCGCTATGGGCATACCGGCCGGGACACGCCCCCTGCCCGCAACGGTTTCCCGGGGGATCAGGGCACCCAGCCATACATTCGGGGTGACCGAGTGGTCTCCCCTTTCCATATGGGCCGGGATGCCCGCCACCCCTTCCACCACCAATCCCAATGGGAGGAGACAGACACAGTTTGAACTTTTGGAAGGCAGGGCGGCCTCACGACCTCCCCGGCCGTATTTATTAAAATATGAAACAAAATTTAAAACTTTAAATTTAAAACGTTTCATGTATCATGTACAAATTCAACTTCCATTACATTTGATGAAGACAGGTTTTCAGGCTAACCTTAACAAATCTCTAATACAAAGAATTCCTAACCGCGTCTAACATCATGACATAATGCATTGCATAGAATTTGTACATCCTAACGTTAGGGGCCAACGGCAAGGTCTTAACCGGTGTCAGGTCCCTATCACCAAATTCCCGCCCTCACGTGTGAGTGGCGCATGCGCAGAGGACTTTACCCTCGTAGCCAACTGTAACTTCCCTTGTCGTGGGGGCCCCCTTTCACTCGACTCCATCTTAAGGTCGTCCGAGTTCCCGTGCGGGGTATCTGTAAGAAGGACAGCGTGGACTCCCCCCCTTTCCCCACACTCTCTTCCGCCGGAGCGGATATCCGGCCCCGGGGAAATTCTGGTGATGGGCATATAGCCGTCTCCCCCTGGGAGGGGCCTATGGCCGTCTCCCCCTGGGCGACCCATCTGTAACGGGTGCCGCCCTCCCCCGGGGGAGAGGCCAATGGCCACCTCCCCCGGGCGCTCCCATCCATAATGGGTGGCGCCCCCCCTAGGGACTTTGAAATCACTGCTCACCGATCATGACCTTACCGCCACAGGCCAGATAGTTGACCGACTATCTGGCCCCCCCCACACCTCCTATAGGTCATGTCTCTTCAACCCCACTAGCCAAGCTATCATGTCTCCTATCAATAGGTCATTCCCCACCCTGGACAGGTGTACCCCATCATCAGAATAACAGTGATCGCCCCAGATGCACCCATGAGATATGCTTTGAAGATGAGCAGAGCGAAACAATTTCTCCATTTTATTGTTGGCCCTCTTTACCGAATGGTTCAACGCTGTTGTGGACAAACCACCCCGCCATACCTTCCTCAGAATCATGTGAGACCAAGCTATTGTACACCCCGGGAGCGTCTTCGCTAGCCCACTAACTGCAGAAAGTATGTGCTCAATTAAAGCTCGTCTGCCCAACCTTACCAAGTCATTGCCCCCAATGTGCACTATGACTACAGATGGCGGTGACCTGTGCCGCCCTAATAATTCTTCCACAAAACTTTGCAGTCGGTCAATACACAGGCCGCCCTTCCCATGGAAGGACACCCTGAAACCATATTCCTCAGATGTGTGGATCGCATCACCTGCCTTGAATATGTCCCCGGCACGCCTCACGTATGAGTGGCCCACGACCCAGACCACTCATCTTTCATTCCTTGTTCGTGAAGTGGTGGTTAGCTGACACTGGGCTGGTCCCAATTTCCGCCCTGCGTCACAGGCTCGTGAAACTGTATTCCAAACAAAAGACAACAAGCGTGAGTGCACTTCTTCAGTAAATTACAACATGTGCAGCCGCACGTAACGTTTGAAACAATTTGAAGACCAGCGCCCCTATTGTTTAACATTGTCTGCCCGCAGACCCCCGGCCGTCGCTTCTGTAGCGGCCCCTATCCTGAACGAATGAGTTCCGAAATCACTTGGGTTCAGGCCCGCAGCTTCTGGAACTGAAACTTTGTTAAATGGGTGCCGTCAGCATGCCGCAGCAAGACCCCCCACCCCCCACGTTGTCAACCTTTGTTTTAGGTAGGCCTCAACATGCCTCACTGGACAACAGGGACTACCTGGAGCGCGCTTCAACACAATGCTATTCCCCTGGGCCTCCTGATCCGTCTTTGACCTGGCTACCGTGATCAGCAGAGAATCCCCCTCACTTGCATGTGATCCCTGCGCAGACCCCCCTCAGTATCTCTTTTGTTGGCAGCCACTAGTTCGCTCACCCGCAGGGCCCCATAGAAAGCCAACGCGAACGCTGCCCTGAATAGTACAACCTCGCTAGGTGAGGAGCATGTCTCCTCCAGTTTAGCCAACAAGGAGGTCAATCTGTCAAATTCTATTGGGTGCCTGGTATCCTTTTTGCGCCCCTCTAAGCGCTGCCAGCCGCGCAGCGCCTTCCTGACTATGAAGGAGTCCGTCGGGTCCCTGATACCATGGAGCTGACCCATAAATGATATGGCGGACTTATACCGACTGGCGGTTGCCGCCGACCGGCCCTCCTCATGGAGTGCCACTAAAAATTGGGTAAAGGACCCCTCCTGACCCCATCTATGCTTCCATGCCGGGCCCAAAAAGGCGCAGTACGAGCAGAACGCCCCTTCATAAGCTTTCCTTGTCTTGGGCGCTAAACTGGCTGCCACGAGGTTTTGTAGTCCGGGGCGCCGATTTGCCACAATGCTTCGGGAAATGGCGCTGCCACTAGCTCCGCTGAGGGTAAACAATCCCTGAAAGCCTGCATTTTGAAACGAGAGAGCGCATCAGCTGCATTATTTAGTACACCCGGCACATGTTTTGCCCTGAATTGTACATTTAATCTCAAGCATTTCAACACAATTTCTTTCAACAATCGCAATATCCATTTGCAGCGTGATGCCTGCTGATTAATGCACTCAACCACAGTCATGTTATCGGACCAAAATACCACCGAGCGGTCTCTGAACTCCTCAGGCCATGCCGACAGAGCCACCCAGATGGGGAATAGTTCTAGAAAGCCAATGTTACTAGTCAAACCGCTTGTTTCCCACCATGCTGGCAATCTTTGGGCCGACCAACGGTTTCTAAGGATCGCGCCGAACCCCACGCTGCCCGCCAAGTCGGTCCATAAGCCTAGTTCTGCCGAAGAAGGCCGGGGCTTTGCTCCAGACTACTCGGCCGTTGAAATCCGCCAGGAATGCCAGCCAAATGAGCATGTCCTGGTGAACCTCTGCCGACAGTCTTGTGCGATGGTGCCCTTCCTTGAGGCCAACCATGGCCTGGGCAATGGATCACGAGAAAGGGCGGGCCATCGGCATAACCCTTAATGCAAAGTTAAGCTGACCTACTGTTTGCTGTAATTCGTGCAGTGTCACTTTCTCATTCCGAAGACACTGCAACAAGGAGGCCCTGAATTTGGCAATTTTCTCTGCCGGCAAGCGGAAGCAACCCTCCATGGAGTCTAGTTCGATACCCAGAAACTCCAGGGAGGTAGTCGGCCCCACCATCTTACCTGGCGCCAACGGTACCCCGAAACCCCGCATGAGCACGCAGAAATCCTGCAATGCCCGTGCACAGTCCCGAGAGCCCGCTGGGCCGAGAAACAGGAAATCATCAAGATAATGCATCACATGTTGGTGCCCTGTGGCCTTCGAGAACACCCACTCCAGAAATTAGCTAAACATTTCAAAATAGGCACACGAAATTGAACAACCCATCGGCATGCACATATCCATGTAGTATTTCCCCTGAAATGTAAAACCCAGCAAGTGTTGATCCTGGGGATGCACCTGAAGCAACCTAAATGCAGATTCAATATCTGATTTTGCTAACAATGCACCAGGGCCTAAGCTATTCAACATTACAACTGCGTCATCGAACGATGCATACCTCACACTGCAAATGTCTGGATCGATCGCCTCATTGACGGAAGCCCCCCTTGGTGCCGACAAATTATGGATGAGCCTGTATTCCCCCGGGTCTTTTTTAGGCACTACCCCTAGTGGGGAACACACAAAATCGGCTGTTGGTGGGTCACTAAACGGTCCTGCAACCCGCCCCAAGCCAACCTCTTTGGCGATCTTTGTGGCGGCAACCGCCGGGTTGAGCTGAATTGACAGTTGGTTCTTACATGAGGGGGCCCCCCGAAAATCACCCGCCAGAATCCTGAGGCCATATGAGAAGCCATCTCGCAGGATCCCAGCGGACACATGATCAGGGTATTTGTTCAGCCACGGGGTCAAAGCCAGAATATCTATGGGCGATTGTTTGGACTTCCGCGGCACCGCATCAATCCTGCTTGGTACCCCCTTTTCATCCGTTACCATTGGCTCTGGATCGGCAGTTAGTTTCGGGGTGGGAGGTGTTACCAAAACTAGAGCACGCATGCCTGAACCTACACATTCCTTGCGGCCTGCTACACGTTCCCTTATTGAAACCCCAACACAATCCTCGCTTATTTCCGTTCCCGCCCGATCTAGGCTGAGACTCCCCCCCGTAGGTTGCTCGAAAGGGCTGAGTATGTTTCTGGTGAAAGGCCCTGGATCCGTTCGTGCTCGACCCTGATCCACCCGCTGATCCCGTCAAGAACTGCGCATGCCATGATACAGTATCCAAACAATCCCACGTCAGTGTTTCATTAAACTCTTTCGCTTTTCTAAAAGCCATATCATACCCTTTCCATTCTTCTCCTCCATACTTCTCATGGAAGCCCGTGATCCTGCTCTGATAGCAAGCCAGGTCACTCAACAGTTCTGGTGTTCGTTCAGCGATAATTGCTACAAAAATAGAAAAGGGCCTGATCCAGTTCAGCATAGACTCTTCGACCCTGAATTCCGCCATTTTTGCCCGCCATACACTGGGGTGCCATAAATCCTTCTGAGTTTTAGCATATTCTAACTCTCGATGATCAGTCAACAATGAAAACATGTTTATGTATTTATTAGCCCACACCATTTCCTTAGTAGCCATAGGAATATGTTGCGCCAAGCTTTCCCGCCTTGAGGGTACCGCGCCCTCCCCCATCATTAGGAGTGATCTCTTACCGGCTTCCGCCGCACCTCCAGACGTGTCCGTCGACTTATTCCGGTCTTCGACCGCAACCAAATTCGCCACCTGTGGGGAAATAGAAGGCACGTTCGCTGTCCCAGCACCCCTTGTCTGCCTTAGCTGCTCGATAATCTGTCTAGCTTCTTCGGCCGGGTCTTCCACAGCCGCGGATCCCCCCGCTCCCTTCTTCAACCAGGGTAACAAAGCCGCCAACTGAAGCGCTAGTTCGGGAGGCATTTGCTCGTTATCCAGTGGTGTGATAACCACAGGGATTGGCAATCCCCCATCTGGTGTGGGTACCGGGCTGGACGCTGGTGCTACTGGGACCAGTAGGACCTCCATCGAGACTGGGGCCTCGCTAGGACCCGCTTTCCCCTTCCTCTTTTTACCCGTATCCCCCCCCCGGGGTAATGTTTGGCAAAGCAGGCCCCACAATCCTCTTAGGTCGCCCTGAGGGCCCCGCTTGGGCCTCCACTTGTTTCCGGAGGTCTGCCAAGCCGCAACCCAGCTGATCTACTTTACCGAATTTTCTGTCCATCGCCGACACTCGGTTCACCAATGTGCGTAGCATTCGTTCCATCTCGGAGCTCTTTCCACTCTTCTTGCCAGGCATATCTGCATTCTGCTTTATCTCTGCCTGTTGTCCAGTAGCGACTCGGACTCCAGCTACAACTTGACGACTGAAACAGAAAAAACAACGATTACACGTTCAAAAAACTGCGGCTTGTTCCCTTGAGGGCTCACGAGCGACGAGTGGTGCAGAGCGCAGGAACAAGAGGACGCTTCCCTGGATTCCTGCCCCTTTTATCCAGCAGCGGGAAGGCGGGGCCGCGACCCCATCCCGCCCATAGGTGCATGGACTTCCGGGCGGGTGTTTAGGACAACCCTTTTAGGCGGCGGGGGCGTGCTCCGACCACGCCGCTATGGGCATACTGGCCGGGACACGCCCGCAACGGTTTCCCGGGGGATCGGGGCACCCAGCCATACGTTCGGGGTGACCGAGTGGTCTCCCCTTTCCAATAAACGTGCTTTCTTCTCTCAGTCGTCATTGAGGTAATTGGATTACCACGAATTCGCCATATTCCTCATACCTAGAGCAAATGAATGCGGTAAGGTTATTCTTGCCTAGTGATGTTAACACTTATTTATCACACTACCCTGATAAAGTAATTTGAGTCGTTTGGCAGTTGTTATTTTTGTTTTATTGTATTAACATTTTAGTGCACTTAATAATAGATACAGCAGTCCTTAGACAGATGTGAAATCATGTATTCATTTATTCGTCTGGGAAATAAAGTCACGTTTCCCAGCTGGAATACAAGGTGCTGAACTCGAACGACTTGTCGTCACTGCTGACACAATTGTTGCATTTTTAAGATACACTCAAAACTGGTAAAGGAAACAAAAATGAAAGGAAAGCTTTACACTGGAGTTTATTTTGTTTCCTGCTTGGAACGCAGTGTTGTGTGTTAAAGCTTAAACGTTGTTTCCCTACGAAACATGTTTCTTTGCAAACCGACTGTCACGGCCGAAGATCTGTTGCAGATTATTTTTTTGTGGGTGGAAATAGAAGATGAAGGGCTTGAGAGCTGCTTTCTTTGCATTTCTGCCTTTATTCAAGCATACATTTATATGTATTGTTTTTTATTTAACTTTTTTTGTGCTTTTTTAAGCAGGGCAGTCAAGAGAAATGACAGTTCAAATATTTTACTGGAGGCAAAATATTAGCTTCTTTACACAAGAGGGGTGCAGTGCATAGGGTTGGTAGACAAATAAAGCACCCCTCTTTGACCCACGTGCCACTAGATGAAAAAGCAAAGTGAGTGATACCCATCCTTCCTATGAAGGCCATGAGAATTGTTCACACCTAGTAAATTAAAACTGAAAATTGTGCTGAATGATGCACTTCACTGCAAGATTTTAAAGAAATTTTCTCATAAAACTGCACATTTACAAATCTTTGAATTGCTTTTATTCGTTCCTCTTTCTTTCCTTTTATTCTTTGTTCATTCTTCCCTCCTTTCCGTCTTTTCATTATTCTTTCCTTCTTTGTCATCTTAATTTAATACTTCCTGTTATCCATTCTTTCCACTCTCCTTTCATTCCTCTATTCTTTATTCTTTCCTTCTAACCATTCTTCTTACATTCCATCGCTCCTCCTCTCTATCTTTCTGCCCTTCTTTTTATTATTTTACTTTTACCTTCTTATAATATTCTCTTCCTTCTTACGTTATTTTTTCTTCCTTTCTATCCTCCTGTCATTCTTTCTCCCCTTCTTTTCATCTTTCATTATTTATTCCTTCCCTTCTTTGTTTCATTTTCTTATTTTCTTTCTTCTTTTTTTCTTCATTTCATTATTTGTTTATACTTTCACTTCTTATTTTCTTTTCATAGTCCTTTCCTCATTTACAGAATGTCCTATGTCTTACTTTCTTTCCCTATTCCACTCCTCCTTTTTAATTTTTGTTCCTTCCTTTATTTCTTCTTAATGCTTATCTTCCAATTCTCTCTTCTTTCTACATTTCTTTACTTAGTTCCTTCTTGGTTGCTTTCTTTTTCTTTCTCCTGCCTCCTTTCCATTTCATTGTGGCTTTTTAAAGAAGTTTAATTTCTTTATAGCTTTCTTTCCTTCTATGTTTCTTTCCATCATTGCATTCTTCTTTTCTTCTTTATTTGCACGCTCTCTCTTATTTACCACTTCAATCATTTTTTCTATTTGCCTATGTATTTGACTTTCCTGTAGCCCCTTTTCCCCCACCCCACAGATCGGTCGTGGGATCTTTCATGTCTTCTGTCTTGTGATCTCTGAGTCACAGGTTGAAGTTCAGAAGTGCTTAAAAAGCAATTTAAACAGCCCCTGATGCATCCCCATGGAGCTGACAAAGCGGGTGCTTCATTACGCCTTTGGTGCAGTACCAATTTGACAGCCAACGGTCTTAGCATTCCAAGGATAACAAAACCGCTATAGGCCTTCTGTTACCTCCTTGGTTGTAGAGGTTCATGAGCCAGGCATTGTGCAAGGTTGGCTAGGTCTAAATATCTGGCTTGTGAACCCTCAGGAATCGTAAGCCAACATAGAGCCAAGTCAAGTTTGCCAACTGAAACTTGCTAACCACTTTATATAAATGCGACTCAACAAGGTGGTATAATCTAATGCACTAAACTGATCCACAAATTTTGATGAAATAGCTTTTTTATTTGTAAAGGTCGTTATAGTTTTATATTTTAAATGTTTGTTGATGATGTACTTGCCAAATCGTTTCATGACATGACTTGTGATTTGGATCTTGGAGCCAAACGAGAAGGCTCAGGTCTGGCTCGCCTTGCTCTATGAGTTTGTGGGCTTGCCCATATCTCCTTCAACTTTCTCCATAGTGCCCACCTGGGAGCTGACCGGTTAAATTCACTTTAAGTTGATAGGAATGCGGTTGGAGGAAATCAGCAGAACCGTCTGCTCTTGGTGGCAAAAGAAAAGAGCTTGAGTGCCATAATCCTTAACACAATTAAATCATATTATTCTAAAACGATTGCTTGTCAAGGGAGTTTCCAACAGAAACTGTGAACAAATTGATGGACATTTCAAAGGTACTGCAGAGGAATGATCCCTCACAGAACATGTGTCAACAATTTAATCATTTCTTACTGGAGTAGGTAGAAGAGATTAGAAAAGATATTAAATAATTCTGTGTTTTGAGGATAATCCTCTAGACAAAGATCTGCTAATGCTCTCTCGTCGTTTTAGAGGATGGAAAGTTGAAAGAGTAAATATGCACAGTGAAGTTGGGCTCGCAGCTGTATCCCTGTCCTCTGGAGATCTCCCATTCTTTGTCGGTGACAGCCTTGCAATCTTGAAGCCTTTTTGAATGCTTCTCACTGCATGCTTTGAATAGGGAATTGTCCTAGCTATCTTCAAGGTGGCTACAATCATAATACTGCTGAAAGAACCCCATGGTACTGATCATTTTCGCCATATTGCACTTCTACTTTTTGGGACAAAAGTGATGGAAAATTTTGAGCCCAAAACTCTTTAGAATGATCTCAAGACTCTCCACGGCCTTAGCGACATGCAGGCTGGTTTTCACTAACCCTGGGCGTAGTTCACCTAGTAGCGCTTCGCGAAGCTGTGCGAAGTGCATTTTGTACTACGCAAGCTACGCGTAGCTACGCGAACTGCGTAGTGCGGTAGGGAAAATGCTGTTCGCACTGATTCCACAGTGCCGGATGCTTGCCCGCACTGTGCAGTCATTGCAAACGGCATCTTGCACAATGCAAGCAGTCGTTTTCTGCTGCTCGAGTAGATTTGTACTCGAGCAGCAGCTTTCTCAACGCGGACTGGTAGTTTCTCGTCGCAAGCGTTCATGAGCATAGGCGACCACCTGCAATGAGAAACCTGTCCTACCAGCATTGAGAATCTCACCTGGAGGTTTATTTTCCACACTCGCGATCGGCAACTTGATGTTGCTGATCGCGAACGAGGAAAAAGTCTCGCCGGGATGGTGATTTTGCTCGCTCTTGGTCGCCAAATTGATGTTGAAGACCGCGAGTGAGCAAAAAAGGCCCGCTACGTGTTTTTGCACTGTGCTACGTGCAATTTGTGTAGTGCGTAGTTGTCCAAACTACGCACACTCTGTGAGCGTAGCGTAGTGTTCCGCCCAGGGTTAGTTTTCACTCGACTCACAGTAACGTAACAGTCTTACTCTCTCTATTGAATGACCTCAGGTTTGATTTAGATGTGAGAAAAATCAGTGCATTGATACTGATAAACCTGTGGGCTTTATTTAACATGGTTGATGGGGACATTTATTTTAGATCATTTCAAAGCAGTCGCATTGGGCGCACAGTATGTAAATGGGTTCAGTCTTTTATGACAGATAGGATGCAAGATATGATTATGAGCCTATACTTCTCGCAGATAGGAAAAGTCCAATATGGGTGGTTCCCCAAAGCTCGCCAATGGCACCGCACCTCTTCAACATCTGTATGAGCCCATTGGCCAAAGCCTTGTCTGAAATGGGTGTCAGGGCATGCACATGAGCAGATGATATGCAGTTGCTTCTTCGGTTGGCTAATAGCATCTTCTCTGGTTTGCATACTGAGTTTCAACAGAATATTCACCTAGTTTGTAACTGGATGGGGTTCAATAAACTGAAATAAACTGAAATGTACTTTTCAGAATTCAGCGATCTTGGCAGTGAATGGGCGTTCTGATTGATGGTTAGATACTTACTAGCTGTCCAAGCTGAGTATGACCCTTAACCCAAGCTGTGGTGTGATGATTGATGTTATGTCATGTTATGTGATGTGTATTTGTAAAGTGCACTATCAGATGCGAAGGTATCTTGGTGAAGTAGTGTGGCTCACTGGTTAGAGGCGGCAGACCCGAGAGCAGAGGACGGCCCGGGACCAGGGTTCGATTCCCGGCGCGGCAGGTTTCTGGACCAGGGTCAGCGGACTCGATAATTCTCTCGCCTCGGTGCCCACTCTGATCAGCGATCACACTCGGCAACTCTGGGCATTAGCTTGCCTCATCTTCACTAACGGCCCCACCAGACCGCCGGGGATGCCTGGTCTCACCCTGGAGATACCCATTAAGGGACCATCTCTCAGGGAAGCCAGGAAGGGTTTTGCAGCGGTCGAAGCGCCTTGGGACCCTCCGGGTAAGTAGTGCGCTATATAAATGCCTATACATATGGTGCTGAGCAGGTGTATGTGCCTAGCCCTGCCTTTGGTAGGATGGTTAATTGAAAAGCCACGTCTTCAACTTCTTGAGGAATTGAAGAAGGGAGGAGGAGGCTCTGATTTGGAGTGGGAGGTTGTTCCACACTTTAGGAGCAATGTAGGAGAATGCCCACCCTCCTTATCTGGTTCTGTGTATGTGTGGAATGTGTGCAAGGAGGAGTCCTGTGAACGGAGAAGTCTGGGTGGTTGAATGAAGGAGTTGCGATTGTTGAGGTTGGTGGTGCCTGAGTTGTGTAGTGCCTTGAATCTGTGTGTGAGGAGATCTCAATGAGCATGTTTGTGTATCTGGAGCCAGTAAAGCTCCCTAATGTGTGGTGTTATGTGCGTTCTGTATGGGAGGTTGAGAATAAGACTGTTCCTGAATTCTGGATGGTTTGTAATCTTTTAGTGAGTTACTTGGTGATCCTGGTGTAGAGGGTGTTCACGTAGTTCAACCTGCTGGAGACTAGGGAGTGAGTGATCGTTTTTCTAGTGCTTCTTGGAAGCCATTTGAAGATCTTCCTCAGCATCTTCATGGTGTTGAAGCTGGACGCAGTAACAACTTTGACTTGTGCGATCATGTCCAGTTTGCTGTGGATGATTATTCTGAGATCCTGGTCGGCCACCAGTTGGGGTCCCATTGTGAGGTGTTCTTGACGAAGATTTGAGACAATTTGCTTTCATTCAGTTACTGACTTCGGTCATTTAGGTTGTGAATTTGTTTCTTGTGTTCAGGGTCTTGTCCAGAGAGAGCGCATGAGTTACATGTCGTTGGATTAGGAGAGGATGTTGATGTTGTGTGCACAGATGACATTGGGGCTGAGCAATGAGCCTTGAGGTGCTCCGCAGAAGAGTTTGCCAGCTTCTGAGGAGTAAGGTGCCAGGCTGACAGCTTGTGTTATATCCATTAACAAGGAGCAGATCAAGCAAAGAGCGGATCCTTGGATGCTAATTTCATGAAGGGGAATAATGAGGATGGGGTGTGAGGCCATGTCAGATACTGTAGAGAGGTCCATGAGTAGGAGGCCTCGAGTGTCTCCTCTATCAAGGATCATGTGGATGTCATATGTGGCGGTGGTGAGTGCTGTTTTTGGACTGTGGTAGGGCCTGAATTCGGACTCCGGGGGGTTGAGTAGCTGGTAGTTGCTGAGGTGGTCGGTGAGGTGTCAATTGATTCGTTTCTCTAAGACCTTTGCCTGCATGGTAGGGGGAAGATGGGTCTGTAGTAGAAAAGCATGGCTGGGCTAGATAGTTTCTTGAGCAGTGGTGTGACAATGGCATGTTTCCAGGTGTCCGGGAATGTGGGTGAGTCAATGAAGGTGAAGAGGATGGGTGTTAGTACTTTGCTGATCGATAGGAGTACTTTTGTGAAGGTGTGGTGGGGGCAAGTGGGGCTTGTGACTGGATGGTCTTCATTGTGGGAGCAATTCTGACTATGGTAATGATGGACCATGAGGTCAGGGTTTTCTCTTCTGCCGTGATGGGTAGTTGAGTTGCTCTGGTGACATGCAGTGGCGTAATGAAACTGAAGGCCCCCCCCTGCAAAGTAAACAGAGGGGGCCCCCTCACTGGCCCCCCAACTACCACTTTTGCTGAGGGGGTCCCCTGGAGCTTGGGGGCTGCGGGGGCTTATGTTATGCCACTGGTAACAGGGTCTGGTTAAGGGTCAATGTTGCTGTATACGGAGTGGATTTTGGTACATAAGAATTCTGAGAGCTTGTTGAAAAGATCTTGTGAGGGAGTGATGTTACTGCAAGTGGCAGTAGGCACTGTGAAATCTTTGAGATGATGAAGATTTAATTGCTGCTGTTAGTGCTGGAGTCAATACAATCAGCAAGAGCTGTGCACTTGGTGCTCATATTTACTGGTTGCAGCTTCTTCAGGTAATTTGAAAATGTCTTTATGTGTGGTGCCTTGACTTCTTCTCCATATATTCTCTCCAGTTGCTTGCAGTGGTGCTTCATCAGCCTGAGTCCTCTCTGTACCAGCTGGCTTGTGGTCGGGCCCTTGCTGTTGCTTTGCATTTGAGGGAAGCCAGGGTGTCAGAGCATGCAGTGATGCAGCTGTAAAGGTTCTTCATGGCTTTTGGCAAGTTGCTGGTTTGCTCAGGCCAGTGCCCATGGCCCGCTCCTCTTCTGCGATGCTTTTCCAGCTGCCATGGGCAGTTCCAGTGGTTGCAAGTCTGCTGTGGTGTGAGATGGTTATGCTGAAACTGATGAAGGCATGGTTTGTCCAGGTCATAGTTTCTGGCTTGTTGACTATGATGTGTCTGATGGAGTAAAAAATGAGGTTCAGTGGGTGTCTGGCAGTGTGGGTGGGTTTGGTTGATGCTAAGCTTACTCTCCTCATTCAAGATCAGCTTACACTTTTGGCTTATTAAGAACATTAAGGAAAATAATCTAATTTTCTTACTGGCAAAAGTGACTTCTTGGCAGATAAAGCATTAATTGGCTCCCAGCTCAATTATGTTAATGACATTGATTTGGAAATTCGTTATTGAAAAATTATAGGTGGTTCAAAATTTATCAGCTCACTTTGTTGCAGGGCTCGTTAACGTTTCACATGGCAGGTATATTTTACATAAACTTCACTGGGAACCAAAGTGCTTTGTTTTGCACACAAGTCTTTCTTTCCCAAAGCACCCTCTTTTATAAAATAAGTCTTCTGATATAGATCGAGACTAGATCCCTTCTTTTCCTAGGAAACAATGTCTCAAGGGTTTCCAGAATATGAAACGTGAATTCATTAAACTGCATGCTTTAATGACTGCTTATATACTACAAAAATGTAAATGCACATATGTGCCTTTACATATGCTGACTTATTTTTGGATGAGGTTTAATTTTTGAACCAGGATGAAGCCTGCATATACCTTAGAATGATTTAAGACACATTTTAAGTACGTTTTCATGCTATCCTGTTCTGTACACTGCAAATATTATCTATTTTTTACTTAATTAATGTTTATTTCGACCAGAGATCATAAAAGATACACATTCAATTCTATATAAAATTTAAAAAACATATTAAACAACATATTGATCGAGATAAAAGCTGGAATTTAAAAATGTAACGCAATTTTGGAGCTGTTTCAGGACTTCAGGTTTCTTAACACATCATTTTTACACGTCGAGATCGGGCATACCACATGGAGGTTAAAAATTTAGACAGAGCAAAGACTAGAGTGGGGGATAGGTCTGTCTTTAGGACTCTATAGGCGGGTAGAAAAGTTCTGAATCCCAAATTTCTGAGCAAGGGGACTAACCAGTATTTTCTACTCCTTTCGTATCCCTTGCAAAAGAAGACAACATGAATATCATTCTCCTTTAAATGTCCACAAGCCGGGCAGATTTCTGAAGAGGAACAAGAAGACCACAATGCTGTGAACGATGCTAGGGGAAGCGTTCCATATCTCCATTGGAGAAATAATTTCCTGGTTAGTTGCGGAGAAATGGCATCTAGGACACTTTCGAGATGGTATGAATCTTTAGTTTGTATGAACTTGTCGGACAGCGACCCCTCACGAGCTCCGTCCATGGCTCTAAGGAGCATCTGTTCGTAATACGCTCTCGTCAGTGCCTTTTTTGAGATCCTTGGGCACGTGTTAGGTGGGTCTATCCACAGTTCGTAGAGGCCGATTGCCTCCAACGTTCTCCTGATGTAAATCAGCCATGGCATTGATTTGGCATTGGGAAGCTCTAAAAATTCCTGCAGCTCAGCTCTATAATTTGAGAGATCCGGACTACTCCATAGGCGCCGCCAGAATGTCAGAGGCTTTAAGCCCAACACCTCCGTTATGGGTCGAATGTCCAAGTCCAATCTGAGCGGGAGTAATGGTGTGCTCTGAGGGAGAGCAACAATCTGTCTCAAGAATTTGTTTTCTGTTGTTAATAATTTGGACGACAGAGTGTGCCCCCACAGCTCACCCCCATACATGACAGCGCCCCGTGCTTGAACTTTGTAGATGTGGATTATAGGGCAAAGTGGACGGAAGGGGGATTTGCTCGCCAGTCTCATAGTGCCTCCCGCCAACTGTGCCAGTTTGATATTCGCTTTCGCCTGATGGGGGGACCACGTTAGGTGTTCGTTAAGAGTGATCCCTAGGTATTCGATTGTATACACCTGTTCCAGTAGTACTTCTCCTAACCTTGGTGGAGAGCGATTTTGCGGCTTCGGGTTGAGGATCATATATTTGGTCTTTTGGGGGTTGATTTCAAGTCCTCGATCTAAACAGAACTGTAGAAACCCGTCCAAGACACGTTGAATGCCCATTGGGGATTTAGACAGCAGCAGGGTGTCATCTGCAAACATAATTGCAGGCTGTAGGAAGGGGGAGGCTCTAGTTGGCGCAGTGCAACACTAGCGACAAGCAGGGACTCTCTCTTCCTCGTCAGGGCTGAGGGTTACCTTCCAGACAACCTCTGCTTACCCTCTAGGTAGTGTGGCTTAAGCAGTCGTAGGCTAATCTTTGGGGCACATAGGGTTAAACACTTGCCATATTACACCGTCACAACCAACCCACCACACAATGAGACCAGACTGTATTCTGTAAAAATATATATATCTTTATATAGACTTCAAGCAGGCTTATGAATACAGTTATCAGACTTTCAAATAGCGGTTCCAAGTTACTTAGTTCAAGTTGCCACAGTTCTTTCGAGCAATAAGAGTTCTTTAGGGCCTTCTGCCCAGTTCAACAAAGTTCTTGTGGAGCAGGCGGCTCCCAGGGGATCTGTCCCACGTCGCGTTGCCTTCCCGGGGTCGCTGTTCGTTGCGGCTCTCAGCCGAGCAGTTCACGGGTCATCCGGGGCAGCGGTGTTCTGTGGCGGCAGGGTCCTTTCCTCGTCGTCCGCTCCGACCCTGGAGGCGGCGGTTGCGTGGTGGCGGCAAGTGGCAATACGGTCCTCAAGTGCAGGACGTACCCAGCCAAGTGCCGGTGCAGCTGTGCGCTCACAGCTGAGCTGTCGGGCAAGGTACCGACCTAGGGGACTCTCACAGGGCGGCTGTCCGTCTTTGCAAGTGGATTGGCTGCTCGTTGCGCAGTCAACTCGAGAGCTCGGACCGGACGGGTCCTCCTTCGCTTTGCTCTCGGGCTCCCGGTGCAGTTGCGGTCACGGTGTTCGGGCCAGCGGCGGCTGGTCCTCACTTTGCTCTCGCTGTTGCTCTGGGCCCCGGTCACGGTGGTCAGGTGGATGTCGTTGCCTTGGAGGAGATTCCTCCGTCGGTACTGCCACGAGGAGCAGCACACGCAGTTGCTTTCTTCAGGGTGTAGCGCCCACTGGTCCTGGGGCGCTGGTCAGGGGGCAAGTTCAGTTTCAAGCCCTTGGAGATCTTTTAGCAGAGTTCGGCACAAAGTCTTGTAAAGCAAAAGTCTTTTCGTAGTCTTTCCTTTTTCCTCTCCTTCGGCATCAAGGCACCAGACACAGGCAAGAGACAGCACTCTTCCTTGTCTTTCCCGGTCCTTCTCGTCGGGCAGAGTTCCTTCTGTAGCCCAAACAGGATCTAATTTTCAAGGAGCAGGGCTCCTTCTTTTATATGGCATTTCTTTTGTTCTCGCAGGCCAGGGGGGCCTTTGCATAGCCACTCTCAGTCCTCGAGTACCCTGGCGGGTGTACTCCGGCTTCTGCTTTCAGTGTGAGGGGCAGGCGCATCAGACGCCCCACAGGAGGTGGAGCCAGCATTGTGCGGACAGGGGCAGCCAGAGTACCTTGTTGATGGGGCTTCGCCCTTCCTGGGCCAGGTGTCGGCTGAATCATCCGACGCTCCCCAGGAGGGTGGAGCCAGCATTGTGGTGGCAGAGCACAGCAAGATCCAGAGTCAAGAGCCACTCCTACCTCCCACTAAGGTGTAATCTGCGCATTCACCACCTGTAATCCTCCCAGCCCTGTCACTCACACGTCCCAGACAGTCAGATACACATACCAGCAGAGGCGGGCTGAAATGGTTAGGCAAGCAAAGGCTAACTTTCTAAAAGTAGCATTTGCAAACCCAGGATACTAAAATAAACTTTACTAAAAGAAATATTTTATCATCCTGAGTTCAGGCATACTAAACACGACGCGCTACCATGCTCCTTGAGCCTGCTGGGATTATAGGGTGTAATAACTCCAGCAGCTCAGTCTGGCCTAATGGAGCAGGTAGCCTTCAGTAGTGAAATACGGTTTTGGTTGTAAGTCACTACTAGGACATGCCACACACATCAGGGCTTGTCCTACCTTACACCTACAATGCACCCTGCCCGCAGGCCTACCATAGGGGTGACTAATATGTAGTCAAGGGAAGGTTAGGGGGCTGGCAAGTGGGTGCACTTGCCCAGCTAGCGTGACAGTACGAGACCGCACGCGGGTTCTGCGGTCGCAGTTCCCAGACACATCTTTACGGCTGCTTTGGTGGGTGGCGCAAACCGCGCTGCAGGCCCACCAGCAGTATTGGCATCTACAAGCCCCGGCACTCCTAGTGCACTTTACTAGGGACTAACAGTAAATCCAATGAACCAATCATGGATACCAATCGTATGTATAATTTACAGTAGGGAGCACTTGCACTGCGGCACGGGTCAGCCGTGGCGCAGTGCCCTGAGTATCGGAAAACCAGCAAAACATCGGAGGCACATCAGCAAAAAGTGGAAGGGAGACTCACGCCAAGGTGCCAGGTCTAACATGTGTCCCCTCCAGCTGAAATGTGGGGGGAACTACCCTTCCCCAGGGAGTTCCACATCACTAAGGCAGAAAAATCTGGACAGACCATCAGCGTTGGCGTGATCGGTGCCAGGGCGGTGTTCCACCGTAAAGTCCATACTCTGTAGAGAAATGGACCACCTCAACAGTTTCGGGTTCTCACCCCTCATTTGCATCAACCATCTGAGGGGCCTGTGGTCCGTCTGAACTCAGAAGTGAGACCCAAACAAGTAGGGTCTTAGCTTCTTCAGCGCCCAGACCACAGCAAATGCTTCACGCTCTATTGCACTCCACCTACTTTCCCGTGGAAGTAACCTCCTACTTATGAAGGCTACGGGTTGGTCAAAGCCCTCCTCAGTCATCTGTGAAAGAACGGCCCCTACACCATGCTCTGAAGCGTCTGTTTGCACTATGAATTCCTTGGAGAAATCAGGAGCCAGGAGCACGGGCGCCGTGCACATGGCAGTCTTCAGGGTGTCAAAAGCCTTCTGACAGGTGTCAGTCCAAATCACATTCCTGGGCTGCTTCTTCGAAGTCAGCTCTGTCAAGGGGGTCACGATCATGCCATAGCCCTTGACAAACCTCCTGTAATACCCAGTGAGCCCCAGGAAGGCTCTCACTGCAGTCTGGGTCTTGGGGGGTTCCCAAGCCAGGATGGTCTCAATTTTGGGTTGCAAGGGTGCTACCTTGCCACTCCCAACTTGGTGTCCCAAGTACACCACTGAACCCTGCCCAATCTGGCACTTGCTTGCCTTGATGGTGAGGCCTGCTCTGCGCAGAGCCATCAACACTTCCCAGAGGTGTCGCAGGTGTTCTGGCCAGGTGCCACTGAACACCGCGATGTCATCCAGGTAGGCGGCACTGAACTCGTCCAGCCCAGCCAACACCTGGTTGACCAATCTCTGAAAGGTGGCAGGGGCATTCTTCATTCCAAATGGCATAACCCGGAACTGGAAATGCCCATCTGGTGTAGAGAATGCCGACCTCTCCTTTGCCCCATCGGTCAAGGCGATCTGCCAGTACCCAGACGTCAAATCAAACGTACTGAGGAACCGAGCAGCCCCTAGCCGATCAATGAGCTCATCCGCTCTGGGGATGGGGTGCGCGTCAGTCTTCGTGACTGAATTGACTCCTCTGTAGTCCACACAGAACCGGAGTTCGGGTGTGGCTCCCGGCGCAGCAGCCTTCGGAACCAAAACCACGGGGCTGGACCAAGGACTGCTGGAAGACTCAATCACCCCCAGGGCAAGCATCTTGGAGACCTCCTCCTTGATGCAGGTCCGGACCCTGTCAGTCACCCTGTAAGCCTTATGCTTCACAGGTAAGCTGTCTCCAGTGTCCACATCATGGACGCACCAATCTGTGACACTCGGAACCAGGGAGAACAGATCTGGAAACTGCCCCAGCAACTGGCGGCAGTCTTCCTGTTGTTCGGGGGTCAGGGTGGGTGAGAGGTTAACTCCATCCACTGACCCGTCTTTCTCACAGGCCACTAAGAGGTCAGGGAGAGGCTCCGACTCCTCCTCCATTCCGTCATCAGTTGCCAACAACATGCCCACTTCGGACCTTCGCAAGTGGGGCTTGAGGCGGTTGACATGTAGGACCCGCAAAGGGTTCCTGGGCGTCTTCATGTCCACCAAGTATGTCACGGGGCTCTTGCGCTCCACAACCTCGAATGGGCCTGTCCACTTATCCTGAAGGGCACAGGGCTCCACTGGGGCCAGGACATACACCTCTTGTCCAGGCTGAAGCTCGACCAGAGTGGCATTCTGGTCGTACCACCGCTTCATCTCTTCCTGGCTGGCTTTCAGATTTGCCTCGGCAAGTTGTCTGAAGCGCCTGGTCTGGTTTCTGAAGGCCAGCATGTAGCTATATACATTCTGGGGAGCTTTCCTGGGAGATTGCTCCCAGCCTTCCTTTACCAAACTCAGTGGTCCTCTCACGGGGTGACCGTACAGTAGCTCAAAGGGGCTGAACCCTAGGGACTTCTGGGGTACCTCGCGATATGCAAAGAGTAGGCATGGTAAGAGGACGTCCCACTTACGCCTCATCGGACCTTCTAGGCCCATGATCATGCCCTTCAGGGTTCGGTTGAATCTCTCAACCAACCCGTTACCTTGGGGATGGTAAGGCGTGGTGAACTTATACGTTACGCCACACTCTTGCCAAAGGGACTTCATATACTTGGATATGAAGTTGGTCCCCCTGTCGCTCACCACCTCTAGAGGGAATCCTACTCGTGAGAAAATTCCCATCAGTGCACGTCCCACCACGGGGGCCGTCACTGTCCTCAGAGGGATGGCTTCAGGGTACCGGGTGGCATGGTCCACCAAGACCAGGATGAACCTGTTGCCCATGGCTGTCTTGGGGTCCAGAGGCCCAACAATGTCAATACCCACTCGCTGGAATGGCGTACCGACCACAGGGAAGGGTTGGAGGGGAGCCTTCTTCTTCCCTCCTGTCTTCCCACTTGCCTGGCAAGTTGGACAGGTTCTGCAATGAGCGTCTGAACTCTTATGCATTTGGGGCCAGTAAAAGTGGGTGACAAGCCTGTCATAGGTCTTGTCCATCCCCAAATGTCCTGCTAAAGGCACATCATGAGCCAGACCCAGTAGGAAGGCTCTGAACTTCTGGGGTACCACCAGCACACGGGCTGACCCAGGTTCAGCAGCCTTAGGCTCTGAATACAGGAGGTCGTTCTCCCAGTACACGTAATGTGTTTCGGCCTGAACACCATTGGCCTGGTCTGCAGCCTGCTGCCGCATACCCATGAGAGAGGGGCATTCCTTCTGCTCCTTGCAGAATTCCTCCCTGGAGGGTCCTCCTTCTTGCTGCCAATGGGTCAGCTCAGGCAGGTCCCCCAGTTCGGCGATCTGTTCCCCTGTAGGCTCCAGGGCATCCCCCTCAAGGTCTGCTTCCTCCTCGACCGTGGGAACCTCAGGGGCCGGTTTCCCGCGCCCCCTGCGCCCTCTCCCTAAGGCCGGTTCCTGGGCCTCTCCTTCAGGCCCCAGGACCTCTTGATCACCCCTACTGGCTGTCATTGACCGGGTGGTCACGCACGCCCAGTCAGGCAGACCCACCATCCGCAGGTGAGTCGTTTTCTCCACCTTTTCCCAAGGGGAGTGCTCCAAGTCATTCCCTAGCAAACAGTCAACAGGCATGGTTTTTCTTACACAGACCTGCAGAGTACCAGAGACCCCCCCCACTCGAAGGGAACTTGAGCCATCGGACACTGACTCTCAGAATTATCAGCGTTGATAACCCTACAGTACGCATGGGGTACAACCTGCTCTTGAGACACCAGGTGCTCCCTCACTGCAGTCACACTGGCTCCTGTGTCTCGAAGAGCCTCAGCTTCCTTGCCATTGATGATCACCATCTGCCCATATTTCTTAGTGTTAGAGGGCAGGTAGTTCGTAGGGATCATCTCACTGTCTCCTAGCGAGACTAGGGTCATCTGAACGGGATCTCCACCCCCCGGGACCATCACTTCTTCTCCTAAGTGAACACTAGTCACTTGACGGGGCGGAGCACCAGTGGGTGCGGGTTTCCAAACAGGCGACACTTGGGGTCACTGGATATGTGCCCAGGCTCGCCACATTTGTAACAATTGAAGGGCCCCTTTGGAACAGGTTTACCTGTCGGGCCCCATTCTGCTTTGGGGGTGGGGGAGGCTGAGAACCTTGCTGCTGGTTCCCCTGGGAACTACTTTGGGGGCCTTTTTGGAACCCTTTCTGTTTTCCCCCCTTGTCCCCCCCACTCTTCTGCTGGGGACCCTGCCCACTCTTGGCGGAGTCTCCCACGGGACCCTTGTGGACCCTGGTGCTGAGCCAGCGGTCCGCCTCCTCAGCAAGCTTCCTCGGGTTGGACAGCTTGCTATCGATCAGGTGTTGGCGTAACTCAGGAAAACAGTGATCAGACAAGTGCTCCCATGCAATTAAATCAAAGAGACCTTGAAAATCATTCACTTTGCTACCCTTCACCCAACCATCCAGTGCTCTGCAAAAATAAGTCACATACTCCACATACGTATTCCCAGGCCGCTTAGTACATCCCCTAAACTTCTGTCTATACATTTCAGGGGTAAGCCCGTACCTGCGCATTAAAGCTTCTTTCATGTGGGAATAGGATCTCTGTTTCTCAACGGGCAAATCTAGCAAGGTATCTCGCCCTTCGCTAAGGAATCTTACCCACAACCCCGCTCCCCAATCCTTGTCAGGGACCCGGTGGGAGGACATGGCTACCTCGTATGCCCTAAACCACTGTCCTATGTCATCCCCCTTAAAGAACTCCTTAACTACGTCCTTTGGGATGTGCACTCTTGACTCTACCTGCACTGGCGATGTGCTGCCACCAGAGGGAGGACGATCCAAGTCTCTCTCCTTGAGACTTATCTCCCTCATTTTCACTTCATAATCCATTTGGTGCTTTCGCTCTTCCAGCGCCATTCTTTTTGTTTCCAACTCCAGTTGGATTTTCAATTCTGCCAGCTTTCTTTCGTGATTCCTTGTTTCCTTCCTGTCTGCCAGCTCCTCTGGCGACAGGCCTTTACCAAAGCTGTGCACGCTGTCTTGCCTTTCGAGATCCACCTGTCGTAATTGGCCTGGCCGCGTTAGCGATTAGCTGAACCTACACGTTGTCCTCCTTAACTTGGCTATATACGAAAACGCCATTTTGAATACTGTGGCGGCCATCTTAGATCATAAGCGGCCTCGTGGCCGGCGTGCCCTTTAGTCCGTTGTCCGTTCCAATGACCACTTCAGTCTGCCCAGCAACAGGCTATTTTTAGTACTGGTCAAGCTTGCACATGCGCAGTCCCAACTGACCAGTAAGCCTTTAGGAATGTGCGCCAAACTGACCAGCGGAGTTGTGCCCCCTCCAATGAGCTGGCAGTGTTCCAAAACATGACCATATATGTACATAAATGTGTTCTGACTTGTGCCGCCTATCTTTTATTGCCCCTAACTGTATATAAATTGGGGTCACACCGGTGTTCGGTGTGATACCTCTTGCACTACCGAAGGGTGCTGTTTGAGTGTACCACCACCCCATGGGGTCTTAATAAACTTGTTCTTTGCCTTTTACAGTTTCCGTGCCAACAGTTCTTGAGTGTAAGTGGGTTATCTTCGGAGCATGTAGGCCTTGGGAACCCTGATTACTTCAAATTGGCGACCACGAAGGGACTCATCGGCGACTCGGATGCCCGAAGGAGAGGTCATGACGAAGGCTTGGAAACTCGCCATGGACGCGCGCTGCCACGAGTGACCCGAGTCTTGGCTGCCACAGTGTTTTTTCCTTTCCTTCCGATCTGACCTTCCAGGTGGCGCCGGTCTCCGACTGAGTTTTCGAGTGTCTGCATCGCTGAGATAGTGCCGTTTGGCTGATTTGGCTTACAAGACCTTGGCAGTTGGAATCTGGACGTTTGAGAAGTTGGGTAAGCTTTGTGTTTGGTAAGGTAGTCTTCGGACGCTTACTGAAGTTCTATGATTTGTGATCGGTAAGGTAGTCCTTGGACGCTTGCCGAAGTCCTACGATCTATGTTTTTGATTTGAGTTAGCTAACATTGTGATTTGAGATCTTTGAACTTATATGTGTAGTGCACTTCACATAGGCAGGCATGTAGAGATGTTTCTCTGAACTTTGTTCCTTTTTCCTCTGAGCGGCACAATCGTGTGAAGTACTGTAAGTGCCATTTTGTGCGGTGTCACGTTTTCGTGATACTTTTCGAACATGCCTGTTTTCAGCACACTCCGAGGGATGTGCTGTTTTGGAGAGGGTACCTCAATTAGGTTAGCAGAAGCACAGCCGGCTCCCCCAGAGGGAACACCAAATCGTGAGATGTATATAAAATTTGGCCTCCCCCCTATAATGTACAGCAAATTATGGCATAAGTATACAAAGTCGGATCCTGAATTGCAATGGCCTCTACATGGGTCGTTCGGTTTACGTAAAGTACAGTTTGTGGAACAATGTTTGTTTCAACGCAGGTCTAGACAAAATATGTTTGATTGTGTGCGAATGTGGGAGAAAGCGGTGCGTGAGCGAATGAAGCGTGAAGTTGCCTTGGCGGACAAAGAGCAGCGAAAGGCTGCTCGGGATAAGGCTTTACAGCTTGAGGAAAAGGAGGCTCAGGAGAAGAAAGAGAGGGAGGAACGGGAACGTAAATTGCAAACGACTGGTCAATTTCCTATCCGTCGACCGCTTTATCCTGTCCTTAATAATGAATCTGATGATTTTTCATTGCTAGATCGGTCACCGCCTCCGTATGTTTCGCCGACGGCACCAGATGCAGATTCGGAGGACGATGGACAGGATAAGTCGGAACAGAAAGGGGTATCTGCTCTCAGGTTTACTGCGGAGAGGTCCGCACATTTGCGTAGTTGGGCTCGTAAAGTGAATAAGAAGTGTGTTTCTCAGGATCAGTTGCTTACGGAGAAAAAGGCGTGGTCGGATCTTGAATTGATGTATTTTTTATCTAGTTTGGCAGATGAAGTTGTTGCTGCGTATCGTGAACTTTCTGACACGTTAGAACCTAAATCGGTATCAGTGTATCGTGAGAATTTGCTTCAAGGTATCTTTGATCTTTCAGATGTCGATGACCTATTCACGCAACTGATCCAGCTGCGAGACGAAACGACGAAATTACGGGAGGAGCGGAAAAGGAGGCAAAAGGAGTCCGAATTGGAGAATAGCGGGCAGGCTAAGGAGTGTTCTCTCCGTGGTTCAGATAAGAGTTCTGCGTTGCATGTTATGCCTATGCGTGAAGCCGCGCCTTTGTATGTTCCACCAAAAGGGGACGGTACAGATGATGATAAATTATCGAAAGATGTATATAACTGGGTATACACGCCTTGGAATAGAGCAGATGTTATGGCATTGAAAAATTCTTTACCTGATCTTCGAAAAAATCCGGTGGCATTCTATGAAGGGGTGGAAGGGGCTATTTCGTCTTGTGTGATGACTCTTGTGGATATAGATTTGTTTTTTGGGCTAATTCTGCCACCTGATATGTGGAGACAAATTCGTAAAAATAATGATGAAACGATACTGGGGGGCACATGGAAAGAAATAAATGCTGCCGATTTAGATAGGGAACCAGCATGTAAGCCTTGTCAGTTGATTCTAGACCTTCCGGCGGCTATTTTGAATAAATTGAAGACGCTTGTTCCCTCTAAAAAGATTGATTGGACTATGCTAACGTCGTGCAAACAGAAACCCGATGAAACGGTCTCAGACTTCTTTACACGCTTCGAGGAGGCATTCCATGATTACAGTGGTCAATCTTTAACAGACGATACGGGTCGGCATTTGTTTGTAGATAAGTATGTGGCTAATCTCCTACCGGAGATTGCAAAACAATTGAAGTCGAGTGAAAGTTCCTGGGCCACGGCGACCCCTGCGTCCTTGTTAACTATTGCTCAGTATTATGAGCGGCAGGAATTGGAGGCTAAAGAAAGTGTTGAGAAAAAGGCGAAGGAATTGAAAACGAAGGTGATGTTGGCGCAGGTTCGGGGAACACAGGGTAGAGGGAATGATAGAGGTAGACGGGGTGGAGGAAATACGTCGTATGGTCGTACAGACATTGCGGAGGATCAGTGCGCTTATTGTAAGGAGTTTGGGCATTGGGCTGAAGATTGTCCGGTACTTCGTGAGCAGCGTAGTCAGCGTGGTCGAGGAGGTGGAAGGTCGAGGGGAGGTTATACGGGAGCAAGAGGTAGCGGAAGTGATCGTGGAAGGGTTGAGGAGAGGGGCCGTGGCCAGGATGAACGAAACACGTTTGATAGGCGGAATCAATATCAGATCTCGGAGGGAGAAAATGTGGAACACCAGGATTATGTGCATGCATAGGACTGCGTAGGATGGGGTAAGGAATCAGTTGAAGTGCCGGTAGATCAGCAGGGTCCATATGTAACAGCGGGTATTCTGGGTTCTACTGATCAATTTCTTGTCGACACTGGGGCTACACGTAGCGCTTTGTCGAAAAACTTGGTTCCGAGGGCTCCCCTGTCTGGCGAAATGATTACATGTGTAGGGTTTGATGGCACACCCTCCCCCAGCCCATTGTCCAAGCCCCTTGCACTATGTCTTGACAAATACTTTAGTTTTGGTCAGTTCTTGTTATCACCCCATACACCAGACAATATCCTGGGTATTGACTTGCTTAAATATTTTCGAGCAACGATACGTTGCACCCCTGAGGGAGTGCGAGTTATCTTGAATGACAATTATCCTGACCCCGATAGGTTTTACGCCATCTCAGATGTTCCAGCTTTGGCCTCTTTACCACATACGTTATGGGCGACCTCAGATACGGATGTGGGGGAGATGCGTATTCCACCAATACACATTACTGTTAAAGAGGGGGCCCCTCTACCACGAGTACCACAATATAAGATTTCGAGAGAGGGTGAAATTGCATTGACACGTATTGTTCAGGATTTGATTTCTGCAGGGGTTGTAGAGGAGGTCCGTTATAATGTTTGCAACAGTCCTATTCTTCCGATTCTCAAGAGAGACACTGACGGCAAAATCTATCGCTTTATTATTGATTTGCGAGAGATCAACAAAATTGTCATTCCCCAATACCCGGTGGTGTCCGATATTACGACCCTGCTTACCTTGGTTCCACCAACGGCCACCACGTTTAGTGTCATTGATTTAAAGAATGCGTTCTTTTCCATCCCTGTTCATCCTGATAGTAGATACCTGTTTGGCTTTACGCTCAATAATAAATCATATAGATTTTGTCGTGTTCCCCAAGGTTATACTGAAAGCCCTAGCATCTACAGCCAGGCTTTGAAAAGGCAGCTTGATTCGTTTAAATTGCAGTCGGGCGTTGCTCTCATCCAGTACGTGGATGACCTTCTGCTTGCTGCTGACACTTATGCACAATGTGAAGAAAGTACAATTGCGTTGCTTTCCTTTTTGGCACAGAACAATCATAAGGTTTCGAAAAAGAAGCTCCAATATTGTAGACCCCAGGTGACTTACCTTGGTCATCTGTTGTCTAAGGAGGGGCGTGCATTAACATCTGATCGAATTCAAGCAATTCTAGACACACCAGTCCCCTGCACGCAGAGAGATGTACGTGCCTTCATAGGGTTGACGTCCTTTTGTAGACAATGGATTATGGGTTTTTCACACATTATAAAGCCCTTGCTAGCGTTATTGTCTAAAGCTACACCAATGCCCTTAGCATGGACAGATGAATGTCAGAAGGCCTTTGAACAGCTGAGACAGGCCCTTTGTTCCGCACCCGTGTTAGGCACACCAGATTACACGAAACTTTTCACATTGTACGTGCACGAGAATGATGGGTGCGCGTTGTCAGTGTTAGTGCAATTACACGGGGATAAGCAGAGACCATGTGCATACTTCTCTGCCATTCTGGATCCTGTAGCGCGAGGGTTGCCTGGGTGTTTTCGAGCGGTGGCAGCAACAGCAGTGGCCATACGACAGAGTGAGGGAATAGTGTTATCACACAAACTGCTGGTGTTAGTTCCTCACGCAGTAGATGCTCTGCTAAACCAAACAAAGACCCAATACCTTACGAGTGCACGGCTAACAGGATATGAGCTGACACTCTTGGCGCCACATATTACACTGAAAAGATGCGCTACTTTGAACCCTGCCACTTTATTGCCCTATCCGGTCGAGGAGGGTCAGGAAGAAAAACATCATGATTGTGTTTTCCTGACCGAGGAACAGACAAAGGGTCGTGTCGATTTACAGGATGTCCCACTTCCAGATGTGGATGGGGAACTGTGGGTTGATGGATCATGTGTAAGGCTGCCAGATGGTACGACTTCCGCAGCCTATGCGATCACGACACTTAAGACAGTGGTAGAAACAGCTAGGATACCACAAAAATCGGCTCAGGCAGCAGAGCTGATAGCTTTAACAAGAGCCTGCGAATTGAGTACTGGTCTATGTGTGAATATATACACGGACAGCCGGTATGCCTTCGGAGTGGCACACGACTTCGGGCTACTCTGGAGAGAACGTGGGTTTTTGACATCACACGGAGAGCACATTATGCACGGAGAGCTAGTGCGTGATCTCCTAAATGCGCTGCTTGGCCCAAAGAAAGTAGCGGTAGTGAAGTGCAGTGCCCATAAAAAGATAACGGATAAAGTGGGCCAAGGAAATGCCTTTGCAGACAGCATAGCAAGACAAACGGCTATGTCTCGAACTAGCTCCCCCATGTACGTGATACAGTCACAGGCTGAACGATGGAGTGATGCTAGGGCAGAAATACTGGATATTCAAAAATCAGCTACTGAATCTGAACTTGCGGCATGGGCAGTAGATGGGGTACTAGATGACGAGGGTTGTTGGAGAAGCAAAGACATGGAGAAGTGGAAATTGCCTGCGGCTTACTTGCAGGCGATGGTCCAGATGTCACATGGACTGGCGCATGTCGGAGCTCTTGCAATCACTCGGCTTTTAACACGAGTTTGGGAACATCCTGAGATTGCTAACACTGTGAAGAGAGTAGTGCAGACCTGCCTGGTTTGTTTACAGCACAATCCTGGAAAGGGGACCCATACTCCGAAAGGAGGGTTCGTTCCACCTTCTGCACCATTTGAGGTTCTCCAAATGGATTACATCCAACTCGAGCGCTGCAACAACCTGAAGTACGTCTTAGTGGTGGTATGTGCTTTTAGCAAATGGGTTGAGGCCTACCCCACGAAAGACAATACGGCTCTGACAACAGCCAAGGTGTTGCTTAAGGAATTCTTTCCTCGCTTTGGAGTCTGTAAATTTCTGTGGAGCGATAATGGGCCCCATTTTGTTGGAAAGATTGTGGAATATGTACTGAAGGGGTTAGGGATTCAGCAGAAGTTCCACGCTGTATTCCACCCTCAGTCAGCAGGTCTGGTCGAGCGGTATAATGCGACATTGAAGCTTAAACTGGCCAAAATTGTGGCGTCTACATCGTTGAAGTGGCCTGATGCTTTGCCGCTAGCACTACTCTCTCTTAGATCAGTACCCCATTCACGAACTGGCCTTACGCCCTATGAGGTGGTGTTTGGGCGCCCGATGAATATCTGGGGGGTGCCTAAGCCGCGATTAATACATGATGTGCCTTGTGTTATGATGAATGACTATCTGGCACGATTAACAAATGATTTGCTCTCTATTCATCAACAGGTTCGAGAAGCGCTCCCTGACAACTCTACTGGAGAGGGCCATGATCTCCGCCCTGGTGACCACGTGATGGTTCGTTCGTTTGAGAGAGCAAGCAGTCTGGAGCCCAGGTGGAAGGGCCCCGAACAGGTCCTTCTGGCAACCCGCACCGCTGTAAGAGTGACCAACAGGAAGCGGTGGGTGCATTCGACACATTGTCGCCGTGTCTCCCCGGATCTGGTGACTCCTGCTGTATTGACCGACTACAAAGAGATCTTGGAGAAAGAAAAGAGCCCAGCTGTGACGTCGGCCGAAGTTGGGGGAGCCTTCCCGGACCACGCTGCTGCCGGACGAGAGCGCTACAACTTGCGCCCTCGATAAGAAGATTTTTGTTTTTTAAGACTGGTTGGTTACCGCTCCAGGTTTGTGAAACGGAAACCGGGAATTCCAAGGGGGGGGATCAGTTCTGCCAGTGTAGCGACACCCGTCTTGGCCCGGAGAAGAAAACAACGGCTACCTCGGAGTTCAGCACCGTATTTTTCCTTTTTTAGGTATACACGCACGTGTATCTGAGACTTTGCGAACAATTTGTGCTATTTAAGACTTTTGCACGAACATTTCTGAACTATGGCAACAATGGCTTCACGTGGTAAAAAAGTATTGGGTGCCTTTCTTTTCGTTCTGACTATTGTGGTGATAGCTGTTATAGCCTGGGTAGTTGAACTTGTGGCGCCTGTGCGTGAACATTTGCTGCCGACTACCCCGGCTCCGTCTGAACATTTTCATTTTACACTACCTTTTCATGAAGAACGTTATAGGCAAACGTATCTAAATAACAGCTTTATTCAGATTCTTCACCACACACATAACATGACTAATACCTCAAATTGTTGGGTGTGTGGGATGTTGCCAGGGCACCAAAAGAGAGGGGGCACCCCACTTAATCCACTCCCGTTTTCACATAATGGATCATGCAACGCTTGGTACACCCTCCTTTTTACTCTGAGATGGCCAACCAAAGGGGGGGTGCTTTTCCGTTTGAATAAAGTATGTTCCCATGACAAGGATGGGTTTCCACGGGCTGAGGGTACTCGATTTGAATGGGAAGAGTACAGGCCCGATAACGTGTCTGCCCCACGTGTGTACAGCAACCAGAGGAATATTAATGTATCAAGTGCACATGTTATCAATGTCATTTCCACAAAAGCCGATCTATGTATCAGAAATAAGGGTTCAATTGCAGTGGGGAAAAGCGAATGTAATACCACTCTCACTTTTGATAGCCCGAATGGCATCTCATTTGTTGCATCACGGAATACGTATTTTATTTGTGGAACAAAGGGTTACCATCAGCTTCCATTGGGGTAGTTGGGCACATGCTATGTATCGTTTGTACTACCACCTGTATTTATTGCCCCACCAATGTATCACAATGATTACACGTTATACCATGACTTCGTCCTGAATAGGGTTAAGCGAACTGTTGTTCTGGATGACATTGACCAGACTGATACTGCCTTGCAACAGTATGTGGACTTTAATTTGGGACTATTCTCCTTTGTGGGGGCCGCACTGAACAGCCGGAAAATCAGACGACTGACACGTGTTGTCGAGGCTGTAGCAAATGACACTGCCATTGCCTTGGGGAACATTACCGAGGAACTACAGATTTCCAGGATTGTTACGCTCCAAAACAGGATGGTGTTGGATGTCGTTTTGGCTGATCGTGGGGGGGCATGTAGAATTATCGGAAGCAGCTGTTGTGTATATGTCCCGGACAATTCTCCATCTGTTTATGATGCCATCTCCAAGCTTCACAAGATTGCAGCTGAGATACACCCAGACAATGGAACTTGGACACTTTCGGGATGGTTCTGGTCCATGCTTGCTACTTGGGGCTGGAAACTGTTGACGATTCTGTGTATACTTGTGGGAGCAATGTTTTTCATATGTCTGTGTATTCAATGTGGCCCAGCCCTATGCTCCATGTGCCTATCAGCTTGCATACCATCGAGACGAGCTCTTGCTCATGACAAAATGATGCTTCATAAAGAAGTAACACAAATTATGTTAATAGATATTGAGGACGAACATCCTGATTATGTTCATTATGAGGTAGATTCAGCTAAACGCTAAAAGGGTCGTCTGTCGTAATTGGCCTGGCCGCGTTAGCGATTAGCTGAACCTACACGTTGTCCTCCTTAACTTGGCTATATACGAAAACGCCATTTTGAATACTGTGGCGGCCATCTTAGATCATAAGCGGCCTCGTGGCCGGCGTGCCCTTTAGTCCGTTGTCCGTTCCAATGACCACTTCAGTCTGCCCAGCAACAGGCTATTTTTAGTACTGGTCAAGCTTGCACATGCGCAGTCCCAACTGACCAGTAAGCCTTTAGGAATGTGCGCCAAACTGACCAGCGGAGTTGTGCCCCCTCCAATGAGCTGGCAGGGTTCCAAAACATGACCATATATGTACATAAATGTGTTCTGACTTGTGCCGCCTATCTTTTATTGCCCCTAACTGTATATAAATTGGGGTCACACCGGTGTTCGGTGTGATACCTCTTGCACTACCGAAGGGTGCTGTTTGAGTGTACCACCACCCCATGGGGTCTTAATAAACTTGTTCTTTGCCTTTTACAGTTTCCGTGCCAACAGTTCTTGAGTGTAAGTGGGTTATCTTCGGAGCATGTAGGCCTTGGGAACCCTGATTACTTCACACCAGATCCATAGGTGCATTCTGCTCTTCAGTCGCATCTTGCTCCGCGAGGGCATCTTGATCCTCAGGGGCCTTTCTGGACTCTATCCAGGCTTTCAGGGCCTTGTAGAATTCTGGCTTATTCTTGCAACCAGCGTGCGGAACTTTGAGTTTCTTACAGAAAAACTTCAGCTCCGTCTTTGAGTATTTGTCCAGCTTTGCGGCGTCCCACTCCACCTCCAACACCTCAGAGGTCGTGGACTCCGCTCCATCCAGGCTCTTCGTGCCCGACATGGTTCTCACACTCGGAATCTTCTTTCAGCAAAAAGCAAAGTCTGTGGCTAAGTAACTGGACTGAAATCACTGCTTATAATTTGAGAGATCCGGACTACTCCATAGGCGCCGCCAGAATGTCAGAGGCTTTAAGCCCAACACCTCCGTTATGGGTCGAATGTCCAAGTCCAATCTGAGCGGGAGTAATGGTGTGCTCTGAGGGAGAGCAACAATCTGTCTCAAGAATTTGTTTTCTGTTGTTAATAATTTGGACGACAGAGTGTGCCCCCACAGCTCACCCCCATACATGACAGCGCCCCGTGCTTGAACTTTGTAGATGTGGATTATAGGGCTAAGTGGACGGAAGGGGGATTTGCTCGCCAGTCTCATAGTGCCTCCCGCCAACTGTGCCAGTTTGATATTCGCTTTCGCCTGATGGGGTGACCACGTTAGGTGTTCGTTAAGAGTGATCCCTAGGTATTCGATTGTATACACCTGTTCCAGTAGTACTTCTCCTAACCTTGGTGGAGAGCGATTTTGCGGCTTCGGGTTGAGGATCATATATTTGGTCTTTTGGGGGTTGATTTCAAGTCCTCGATCTAAACAGAACTGTAGAAACCCGTCCAAGACACGTTGAATGCCCATTGGGGATTTAGACAGCAGCAGGGTGTCATCTGCAAACATAATTGCAGGCTGTAGGAAGGGGGAGGCTCTAGTTGGCGCAGTGCAACACTAGCGACAAGCAGGGACTCTCTCTTCCTCGTCAGGGCTGAGGGTTACCTTCCAGACAACCTCTGCTTACCCTCTAGGTAGTGTGGCTTAAGCAGTCATAGGCTAATCTTTGGGGCACATAGGGTTAAACACTTGCCATATTACACCGTCACAACCAACCCACCACACAATGAGACCAGACTGTATTCTGTAAAAATATATATATCTTTATATAGACTTCAAGCAGGCTTATGAATACAGTTATCAGACTTTCAAATAGCGGTTCCAAGTTACTTAGTTCAAGTTGCCACAGTTCTTTCGAGCAATAAGAGTTCTTTAGGGCCTTCTGCCCAGTTCAACAAAGTTCTTGTGGAGCAGGCGGCTCCCAGGGGATCTGTCCCACGTCGCGTTGCCTTCCCGGGGTCGCTGTTCGTTGCGGCTCTCAGCCGAGCAGTTCACGGGTCATCCGGGGCAGCGGTGTTCTGTGGCGGCAGGGTCCTTTCCTCGTCGTCCGCTCCGACCCTGGAGGCGGCGGTTGCGTGGTGGCGGCAAGTGGCAATACGGTCCTCAAGTGCAGGACGTACCCAGCCAAGTGCCGGTGCAGCTGTGCGCTCACAGCTGAGCTGTCGGGCAAGGTACCGACCTAGGGGACTCTCACAGGGCGGCTGTCCGTCTTTGCAAGTGGATTGGCTGCTCGTTGCGCAGTCAACTCGAGAGCTCGGACCGGACGGGTCCTCCTTCGCTTTGCTCTCGGGCTCCCGGTGCAGTTGCGGTCACGGTGTTCGGGCCAGCGGCGGCTGGTCCTCACTTTGCTCTCGCTGTTGCTCTGGGCCCCGGTCACGGTGGTCAGATGGATGTCGTTGCCTTGGAGGAGATTCCTCCGTCGGTACTGCCACGAGGAGCAGCACACGCAGTTGCTTTCTTCAGGGTGTAGCGCCCACTGGTCCTGGGTCGCTGGTCAGGGGGCAAGTTCAGTTTCAAGCCCTTGGAGATCTTTTAGCAGAGTTCGGCACAAAGTCTTGTAAAGCAAAAGTCTTTTCGTAGTCTTTCCTTTTTCCTCTCCTTCGGCAGCAAGGCACCAGACACAGGCAAGAGACAGCACTCTTCCTTGTCTTTCCCGGTCCTTCTCGTCGGGCAGAGTTCCTTCTGTAGCCCAAACAGGATCTAATTTTCAAGGAGCAGGGCTCCTTCTTTTATATGGCATTTCTTTTGTTCTCGCAGGCCAGGGGGGCCTTTGCATAGCCACTCTCAGTCCTCGAGTACCCTGGCGGGTGTACTCCGGCTTCTGCTTTCAGTGTGAGGGGCAGGCGCATCAGACGCCCCACAGGAGGTGGAGCCAGCATTGTGCGGACAGGGGCAGCCAGAGTACCTTGTTGATGGGGCTTCGCCCTTCCTGGGCCAGGTGTCGGCTGAATCATCCGACGCTCCCCAGGAGGGTGGAGCCAGCATTGTGGTGGCAGAGCACAGCAAGATCCAGAGTCAAGAGCCACTCCTACCTCCCACTAAGGTGTAATCTGCGCATTCACCACCTGTCATCCTCCCAGCCCTGTCACTCACACGTCCCAGACAGTCAGATACACATACCAGCAGGGGCGGGCTGAAATGGTTAGGCAAGCAAAGGCTAACTTTCTAAAAGTAGCATTTGCAAACCCAGGATACTAAAAGAAATATTTTATCATCCTGAGTTCAGGCATACTAAACACGACGCGCTACCATGCTCCTTGAGCCTGGGATTATAGGGTGTAATAACTCCAGCAGCTCAGTCTGGCCTAATGGAGCAGGTAGCCTTCAGTAGTGAAATACGGTTTTGGTTGTAAGTCACTACTAGGACATGCCACACACATCAGGGCTTGTCCTACCTTACACCTACAACGCACCCTGCCCGCAGGCCTACCATAGGGGTGACTAATATGTAGTCAAGGGAAGGTTCGGGGGCTGGCAAGTGGGTGCACTTGCCCAGCTAGCGTGACAGTACGAGACCGCACGCGGGTTCTGCGGTCGCAGTTCCCAGACACATCTTTACGGCTGCTTTGGTGGGTGGCGCAACCCGCGCTGCAGGCCCACCAGCAGTATTGGCATCTACAAGCCCCGGCACTCCTAGTGCACTTTACTAGGGACTAACAGTAAATCCAATGAACCAATCATGGATACCAATGGTATGTATAATTTACAGTAGGGAGCACTTGCACTGCGGCACGGGTCAGCCGTGGCGCAGTGCCCTGAGTATCGGCAAAACATCGGAGGCACATCAGCAAAAAGTGGAAGGGAGACTCACGCCAAGGTGCCAGGTCTAACATAGGCACCAGTGGCGGTTTTACCATTAGGGCGTTTGGGCGTTGCCCCACCTATAATTATCAGGCAATTTATACGAGCGGCGCGTTAGTAAAAGTTTTATAAATTAACGCGCCGCTCGAATAAATTGCCCGATAATTATTGCCTTGCGGCCATGGTGTGTGTCATGGACATGGACAGTATGCACTGTCTGACACTGGGTGGCGCTGGACTGACTCTGTGCCGGTACAGTGCGCACTCACTGCGCATGTGGTGTTTGCCCGGCAGGGCTTCTCCAACTAGCAAACTATGTGGTTTTAAAAAAACCCACAGATTAGGGGTTTGCCTGCCTAATGCAACATACCCCAGTGCTGAAAAAAAGAACGACGTTTTTTCAAGGCTCAGCCCAATCCTGATGCTACTCTCTTTAAAAAGCAGCTCTCCTCTAAAGAGAGCAGCATCAGGATTGGCTACTACTGTGTCTCGGCATGTTGGCAGCCATCAGTCTAGGCGCCAACGGGACCCCAGAGCAGAGATGGTGCGGACCCGGTCAAGCGAAGACAAGGTACGTTTTTTATTTTATTTATCCCCACCCCCTGGCCCCCACTGTGAGCGAGCCGTGACTGCAACTTAGATAGGCCAGAAATAATATGAGGCTTAGGGACGAGTAAATGGTTAAAGATAACATCAGTCTACGTGACAGATCAAACCGCACTGTTATGGAAAAAAGGCAGGCAAACAAACAATTACGCTTTTAAATAGCCAACTACTACAGGTTAACCAGACGTATGGAAACATCTTGGTTGAAGTTTGTTAAAAAAAACTCTTGCCATACTTTACAAACACACACTGCGAGACTGTCCTTAATGTTACAAGGGGGAAGTCTACAGATTTTAACCATTGCGCTTGAAAAAGAAGAGGCTGGTAATTGCGCGAGTGACACGACATGGAAATAAATCACTTCCCTAAAAATTAAAATCATGACATGCAGGGAGGCCTCGCTGCAGCCAAATGGGAGACATACCGCTGTGCTGCTGGCAGGGCCGGTGAAGCTAAAACCGTGCTCTTGCTAAATACAGGGTTTAAATACTATGAACAAACGTTACGTGCACGTTATTCACCCTGGGCCATGACAGCCAGTTTTATGACCAAATTCTTTTGGGGCAATGACACGGAGGTTGAGATGAAAAAAATCCTCCTTGTAGCTAAAATGACAAAATTGTCTGCAAAAATGCAGTGCACATTGTAATTAGACAAAGTGGCTTCACAATAATAATTTATGCATATGTAAACGCTCGAGTCTAGAGACCAAGTTTAAGACATTTTTAAAGATTAAAATGTCTACAGAAGAAAGCCTGGATGTACGTCTTGTTACATTCATGAATGTAATATAGGGTACCTTGTAGGTTCTTTCTCAAAAGGGTATCATGCGCGCGCTACGCCCCGCCACTTTCAAATGTCACCAGCCGCCACTGGCAGGCACCCTGCTGCCAGTCAACTTTGGGGCGTCAATGTTGGGGATCCTGGTTAGATGGTCCACTATCCCGTTCACAAAGAGGCAAAACAGGGTCGGTGCAAGTACGCAACCCTGTCTTACCCCTCTGCGAATGGGAAACCTTTCGGTTAGTTTGCCTCCTCCGCCGCACCTAACGCGGGCATAGTTGTTATTGTGCAATCTCATCAGGATACCCAAAATATCTCCAGGGACATTCAACACCTCCAAGACTTTCCATAACATCAGTCTTGGTACCAAATCAAAGGCGGCACGCAGATCTACAAAGACTGTATACAGGGTGCCGCCCTCGATTATGGCTGTCATCCAGTATATCAGGTTCAGCCTGAAAATTTGGTCTGTTGTTGACACTCCCTGTCTAAATCCAGCCTGATATGGAGTCAGGATGCCCATCTCGACCACCCAGTCCTGCAGTCGATTCAGAACCAGTCTCCCAAAGAGCTTCTGGGATATGTCGATGAGACTTATTGGTCGGTAGTTGGCTGGGAGCAGAGGGGACCCCTTTTTATAAATTGGGACAACCTCTGCGCCCAGCCAAGTATCCGGGACCTCCATGCCCCCTAGAATGGCATTAAATATCAATGTGAGATATGGGGCCCATATCCCTGGTTCTTGCTTAAATAAATCCCCTGGTACCCCATCAAGACCGGGGGCTTTTCCAGCGGAAATCCCAACTATGGCCGCCCTCACCTCTTTTTCTGTAAAATGGTCACTGCATGTGCCTGTGCCTGGCGTGCTGTTTAAGAAGCTGGGGGACCTTTCTTCTGCGGAGTACAGCGCCTCAAAATGGCTCTGCCATAAGCTAGGAGCGATGTTGGGCTCGATAGCTGTGGATAAATCCTCTGTGCCGTTTGAGACCAGGCGCCAGAATTTATGCGAGTCTCGAATAGTTAATGAACTCGAGAGATTTTCCCAGTATCCCTGGTCCCATTCGGCCCTTGCATCTACCAGGAGCTTCCTGTAAGATCTTATCCTGGCTTGGATTTCCTCCCAGTTGGTGCCACTCTTAATGGCGAGTAGCAGTTTGGTCTTAGATTCCCGGCAAGTAGTATTGTACCAGGTCGTCTTGACTGGGGGTCCTGATCTTTTTCCCAGCTTTGAGAATAGATCTATCTCTAGAGTGTTAATTAGCTCAGCATGTGTGTGAGCGAGCTTTTCTCTATTAGCTGGCCCTTCTGCCTCTTCCCCTATCTTGAAAGCTTTCTCCAGGAGCGGAAGGATCCTTGCATAAAGTTTGGGTAAACCGTCTCCCTTAGTGACTAATTTCTCCCATTTGATTTTCCTCCGGTTGTTTTCTAAGAGGAGCCCAGACTTATCACTATCCGTACTGAGAGTGGGGAGTTCATTCCCTGGTAAGATGTAAGAAAGTTCCAGGGCATTATGGTCACTATCCCTTCTCTCGATAATTTTTAAATCAGCTATTTGATGCCACATGAATAGTTTGACGAGAATATAATCTATTCTCGATTCTCTGCCAATTTTATTGTAAGTGCAGGTGCTAGGTGTATCTGAGGTACAGCGACCGTTGCAGGCCCTTAATCCTTGGTTTAGGGTGAGGGCAGTAATCTGCAAGGCCAAGGGGGTCCAAGGTCTCGGGGGGGGGTGCCACCGTCTTAGGTACGCACCAACGTGAGTCTTCCTCAAGGGAGGGGCCATCACGTAGACCTACTAGTGGTTCATACTGTGAATTGAAATCACCACCCACCAGGCATGCAAGTTCCCAGGGAATGCCATCAAGAAACACCGAGAGTTGCTCTATGGTGCTGGATTCCTTGCCTATTTGTACCGGCCCAGAGTAAATATTTACAACCACCAATTTCGATGAATTTGGCCACTCCAATGAGACGCCCAAAATGTCATCTGAATCTGTTTCCAGGTAGTTAGCCTGGCAGCCTAAATCTGTTGCTATCCATGTCGCGAGTCTCCCCGATGGCCTTCCCCTTCCCCCCCACTTAGCAGGTTTAGAGAAGGCTGCAAAACCCTGAGGCAAGATTTCCTCGCGTGACCAGGTCTCCTGAAAGAGTAAAATATTTTTGGAATTGATAAAGGAGGTCCAGTCAGGAGAGTCAATCTTGCTGGCTAATCCCGCGACATTCCACGAAACCAGGGTTAAGGGGCATAATTTGGTGAAAGATAAGCCCAAGCTGATGATGTTATTAACTTCCTTGGTCTCAGGAGTAACCACCTGTATTGGGGGTGAAGAGCCTGAGCAAATCTTGAGTTAGTATGGAAAACATTTGGAGCCTCTGTACAGGACTCTGGAACTAGATTTAATTCCATGGAGTTTTGTGTCCCTGTGAGCAGAGTGGGTGGTGAGAGTGGGCTGTTCCCCGTCCCTTCTACTGCTATCCTATCGGTTAGACGGACCGGGAGGGTCGGCCGAGAATAAGGGGAGAGGTCTCCGGGGAGAGCCGTCTCCAGCGATCGTACAGACGAGTAACTTCCCCCCCACAGATGCACACCACACAAGGATAAGGTTTAACGTTCTTTATAAGCAATTATTTAAGTACGGTGAAATGGTACAAGGAGGTCTGGACTCAGGGGTCCCCTCGGTTCTAGTCTCTTGGTTGGGAAAGGGGGTAGCGGGACAGTCTTGTTACCAATCTGGTGGATATGGTGTTAGATGGATAGCTCACAATCCTCGAGCTCGGCGTTCTAGATGATCGGGCCGCGGCGGAGCCAGCAGGTCCCGAGATGGTTGGAGGTAGCAACGGTCCGCGGCGGAGCCAGCAGGTCCCGATGAAGGTGGTAGTTACAAACGGTCCACGGCCACGCCAGCAGGTCCCGACGACGATGAAGGTTTCAGAAGGTTGCGGCAGCGCCAGCAGGCAGGACGATAGTTCGCAAGGCAGGACTACGGCAGCGCCAGTAGTCCGTCAAGGATGAGTTCTTCACTGCGTCTCTCGACTCCAGGATACAACTGCCTTCCTGCTCTGGAGCTGCCCCAGTTATAGGTCTGGCGCCCTTTGATGTCCGGACCCTCGCACTGGGAGGTCGGGAGGTCCGGGATGAGGGAGTCCAGACACCCAGCAGGGGGGTGGAGCCAGCGCCTGGGGGAGCTGGGGGCGATCGGCACCTGGCGGGGGAGAACCATCGACACCTCTTTCTCCCATTGACCTGCCAAGTAGTCCGCTCACCTCCTGGGTGGATGGTGGTGCCGGGATGTCGGGGCCTGGCGATGTTGGGCTCGATAGCTGTGGATAAATCCTCTGTGCCGTTTGAGACCAGGCGCCAGAATTTATGCGAGTATCGAATAGTTAATGAACTCAAGAGATTTTCCCAGTATCCCTGGTCCCATTCGGCCCTTGCATCTACCAGGAGCTTCCTGTAAGATCTTCTCCTGGCTTGGATTTCCTCCCAGTTGGTGCCACTCTTAATGGCGAGTAGCAGTTTGGTCTTAGATTCCCGGCAAGTAGTATTGTACCAGGTCGTCTTGACTGGGGGTCCTGATCTTTTTCCCAGCTTTGAGAATAGATCTATCTCTAGAGTGTTAATTAGCTCAGCATGTGTGTGAGCGAGCTTTTCTCTATTAGCTGGCCCTTCTGCCTCTTCCCTTATCTTGAAAGCTTTCTCCAGGAGCGGAAGGATCCTTGCATAAAGTTTGGGTAAACCGTCTCCCTTAGTGACTAATTTCTCCCATTTGATTTTCCTCCGGTTGTTTTCTAAGAGGAGCCCAGACTTATCACTATCCGTACTGAGAGTGGGGAGATCATTCCCTGGTAAGATGTAAGAAAGTTCCAGGGCATTATGGTCACTATCCCTTCTCTCGATAATTTTTAATTCAGCTATTTGATGCCACATGAATAGTTTGACGAGAATATAATCTATTCTCGATTCTCTGCCAATTTTATTGTAAGTGCAGGTGCTAGGTGTATCTGAGGTACAGCGACCGTTGCAGGCCCTTAATCCTTGGTTTAGGGTGAGGGCAGTAATCTGCAAGGCCAAGGGGGTCCAAGCTCTCGGGGGGGGGGGGGGTGCCACTGTCTTAGGTACGCACCAACGTGAGTCTTCCTCAAGGGAGGGGCCATCACGTAGACCTACTAGTGGTTCATACTGTGAATTGAAATCACCACCTACCAGGCATGCAAGTTCCCAGGGAATGCCATCAAGAAACACCGAGAGTTGCTCTATGGTGCTGGATTCCTTGCCTATTTGTACCGGCCTAGAGTAAATATTTACAACCACCAATTTCGATGAATTTGGCCACTCCAATGAGACGCCCAAAATGTCATCTGAATCTGTTTCCAGGTAGTTAGCCTGGCAGCCTAAATCTGTTGCTATCCATGTCGCGAGTCTCCCCGATGGCCTTCCCCTTCCCCCCCACTTAGCAGGTTTAGAGAAGGCTGCAAAACCCTGAGGCAAGATTTCCTCGCGTGACCAGGTCTCCTGAAAGAGTAAAATATTTTTGGAATTGATAAAGGAGGTCCAGTCAGGAGAGTCAATCTTGCTGGCTAATCCCGCGACATTCCACGAAACCAGGGTTAAGGGGCATAATTTGGTGAAAGATAAGCCCAAGCTGATGATGTTATTAACTTCCTTGGTCTCAGGAGTAACCACCTGTATTGGGGGTGAAAGAGCCTGAGCAAATCTTGAGTTAGTATGGAAAACATTTGGAGCCTCTGTAGAGGACTCTGGAACTAGATTTAATTCCATGGAGTTTTGTGTCCCTGTGAGCAGAGTGGGTGGTGAGAGTGGGCTGTTACCCGTCCCTTCTACTGCTATCCTATCTGTTAGACGGACCGGGAGGGTCGGCCGAGAATAAGGGGAGAGGTCTCTGGGGAGAGCCGTCTCCAGCGATCGTACAGACGAGTAACTTCCCCCCCACAGATGTACACCACACAAGGATAAGGTTTAACGTTCTTTATAAGCAATTATTTAAGTACGGTGAAATGGTACAAGGAGGTCTGGACTCAGGGGTCCCCTCGGTTCTAGTCTCTTGGTTGGGAAAGGGGGTAGCGGGACAGTCTTGTTACCAATCTGGTGGATATGGTGTTAGATGGATAGCTCACAATCCTCGAGCTCGGCGTTCTAGATGATCGGGCCGCGGCGGAGCCAGCAGGTCCCGAGATGGTTGGAGGTAGCGACGGTCCGCGGCGGAGCCAGCAGGTCCCGATGAAGGTGGTAGTTACAAACGGTCCGCGGCCACGCCAGCAGGTCCCGACGACGATGAAGGTTTCAGAAGGTTGCGGCAGCGCCAGCAGGCAGAACGATAGTTCGCAAGGCAGGGCTACGGCAGCGCCAGTAGTCCGTCAAGGATGAGTTCTTCACAGCGTCTCTCGACTCCAGGATACAACTGCCTTCCTGCTCTGGAGCTGCCCCAGTTATAGGTCTGGCGCCCTTTGATGTCCGGACCCTCGCACTGGGAGGTCGGGAGGTCCGGGATGAGGGAGTCCAGACACCCAGCAGGGGGGTGGAGCCAGCGCCTGGGGGAGCTGGGGGCGATCGGCACCTGGCAGGGGAGAACCATCGACACCTCTTTCTCCCATTGACCTGCCAAGTAGTCCGCTCACCTCCTGGGTGGATGGTGATGCCGGGATGTCGGGGCCTGGCCAGGCCCAGGGTTAGGGTCGATCGGAGGCCACGCGGCCTCGTGGTGCTGTGTCCAAGATGGCGCCCAGGCCGGGCGAGGGGGCCGGTAGGGATTCGGGCCCATGATGTGGAGATGTCCAGGGGCAGGGGTCCCATATGAGACGGGAAACGGGTGGTTGTTGCGTGTAACACCTGGAGAGCCGGGCTCGGGCCTGGTCGTGCGGGGAGGGAGCAAGCCTTTCACGTGGCCTGTCCAACACTATCCCACCCCCCATTGTCTACGCGTCAGTCCACCATTTCCAGACTGCTGTATCTGTTGTAGAAAGGGAGATGGGCTGGGTAGTGCATTCTGTGGGGCCCTTGAATACCTCTTGTAAATCCTCCCCTGCGGCCCCTCCTCCTTGTAATATTTTCCCAACCTTCATCCTCCTCAAACTGCGTGAAATGATCAGTGGGTCCTCGCCTATAATTTGGAGGACCGCTTCTCTCTCTTCGGCCACTTCCCCAATCGTCCAGGAGATCTTGGTGGTGCCCCCATCTTTGATCCTCCAAGTTATATGGACTTGATGGATAAAAAAATGAGAGAGGGAGAGGTTGGATATTGCTAGCTAGGTCATCAGAGTCCCAGGCACAAATGTAGGCAGCAGTGCCCGGTTCTCTGAAAGTGACCAAGATGCAGTCTCCCCTTACTGATTTTCTAGAGTATCCCACCCAAGTAACCCGCCTAACCATAGAGATATCGCTGGTTATTCCTCTCGGGAGTGGTCTGTATGTGGATAACCAGCTGATGACTTTATTTCTGAGAGATGATGTTGTTTCTATAGTTGTGGGTTTTAATTCCGGAACCCCTGCCAAGACTAGCGTGTAAGGGGCAGCCTCTGGTGGGAGATTGACGGGTTTGGGTTTGCGATTATAAATGGGTTTCTCTCCCGTTGATGTTTGATCGCCCTTGAATTTAGACTGAGTAGGTACAATGTCCTTGGGTGTTGGGGTAGTCGTCGGTAGGATAGTTATTGTTTGTGGCATTAGTAGTGATGCTTTATTGGAATTTAGGTTGGGCGGGAGAAGAGGGGTTTGAACCAAAATGGGCGCTGGATTTTGTGCATCGGTGGAGGGTAGGTTATTCTTAGCAACTATGGGTACGTTGCCCTTTTTGGGCTTTGGATCAGGGCCCCCTTTTGTTGTTTTGGCTAGATTGGTGTCTAGTTTCTTTGAGTCAGCTAGTTGTACTGTGGATTTTTCAATATTGACTAGCCTAGCCTCAATCTTGATCAGTCGAGCTTCAAGAGGGCTCAGTAATGATCTAAGAAGTACACCAATATCCTCCAGTGTAATATCGTCACTGGAGTTATCAGCTAGAGTAGTGGTTATGGCCATTGCTGGTACCTTTGTAGTATGAATTGTGGGGGTAGTTGTTATGCCCTGCTTTTCTGGGTTAGGCACAATAATGCCTCCCTTTGCCCCTTTACCCCTAGAAGGTTTGGATTTTGGGGATTTTGTCTTGTTGACTTCTTTGATGGGGCCCCCCTCTTTTTTTGTATGGCACCTTCCCTGGTCCCCCTATCTCTTCCAAGGCTAGGCTCTTGGGCGTTGTTTACCATAATTTTCGGGACAGGGGGTGGGGGTAGAATTACAGGTGATGTCTGGGGTAGTTGAGTGTTTGGGAGGGCCATTATGCTCAAATCATCAAAATCACTTGGGACCTCGATTGTTGACTCCAGGTCAGTGGTATTTGGATTAGGCGAGTGGTGTGTTACCTGATGGGTCTTGTCTTTTATTATAAGTTCAGTCCTCCCCTCCGGTGTTCTAGCTTGAGCCATTGGCCCAATTGAAGATCTTCTGACCCAGTCTATTTCTTGGGAGATTCTTCTTTCCAGGACCTCAATTTCTTCAATTAGTAGAGATCCGGCTTTGACAAAATAATTGTCAATGGGGCCCTTTGTAGCTCCTGCAGCAGCTAATGTAGATTTACTTCTGGTTTCTCTGGTACACATTGTTCCGTGTAGACAGAGGGGTAGAAATGGCAGATTAAGAGGGGAGGCCCGGGCCGGGCTCTCACGTGCTCGAACGGCCTCAAACGGCCCGCTCTTTGCCCGGTCTTCGCCCCGTTCTTCGTCCCGCGCGCGTCCCGCGTCGCGGTAGTGGAGAGGCTAGCAAAATACGAGGAGGTTGGGGGCGTGGCCACCGGGGGAAGAGGCACCAGCTGTGTAAAGCTGAGGATGCTGGTCCTCACAGTCCCCCGGTAGGCTCCACGAACTGGTCTCTCACCTGGGGGCTCAACCTGGGCCGTCCTCAGCTGGGAGCGCGTGTGCTCTCCGCCGACTGCGGAGCCACTCACACCAGGAAGGGGTGACCTCAGGGAGCAGCTGAGCGGCACCCGCGAAGCGGGTGGCGCGAAAGGTGGAGGGCGAGCTGGTCGGGCAGGCCGGCAGCAAAAGTCTATGGCAACCCTCGCGGCAAGGTAAATTCTTGTGTGAGTCACCCACTCAGCCGGTATTCCCAGCGCTGATGTTGCTGGAGGCTGGGGGCGTGGCCACAGGGGGAAGAGGCACTAGCTGTGTAAAGCTGAGGATGCTGGTCCTCGCAGTCCCCCGGTAGGCTCCACGCACTGGTCTCTCACCTGGGGGCTCACCTGGGCCGTCCTCAACTGGGAGCGCGTGTGCTCTCCGTCGACTGCGGAGCCGCTCACACCAGGAAGGGGTGACCTCAGGGAGCAGCTGAGCAGCACCCGCGAAGCGGGTGGCGCGAAAGGTGGAGGGCGAGCTGGTCGGGCAGGCAGGCAGCAAAAGTCTATGGCAACCCTCGCGGCAAGGTAAATTCCTGTGTGAGTCACCCACTCAGCCGGTATTCCCAGCGCTGATGTTGCTGGAGGCTGGGGGCGTGGCTGCCGGGGGAAGAGGCACCAGCTGTGTAAAGCTGAGGATGCTGGTCCTCGCAGTCCCCCGGTAGGCTCCACGCACTGGTCTCTCACCTGGGGGCTCAACCTGGGCCATCCTCAACTGGGAGCGCGTGTGCTCTCCGTCGACTGCGGAGCCGCTCACACCAGGAAGGGGTGACCTCAGGGAGCAGCTGAGCGGCACCCGGGAAGAGGGTGGCACGAAAGGTGGAGGGCGAGCTGGTCGGGCAGGCAGGCAGCAAAAGTCTATGGCAACCCTCGCGGCAAGGTAAATTCCTGTGTGAGTCACCCACTCAGCCGGTATTCCCAGCCCTGATGTTGCTGGAGGCTGGGGGCGTGGCCGCCGGGGGAAGAGGCACCAGCTGTGTAAAGCTGAGGATGCTGGTCCTCGCAGTCCCCCGGTAGGCTCCAAGCACTGGTCTCTCACCTGGGGGCTCAACCTGGGCCGTCCTCAACTGGGAGCGTGTGTGC